>NC_064619.1:705868291-707118291 GCF_023898315.1 Schistocerca nitens
CCACTATGAAAGTTCCAACCCTGGTGTACAGAACAGTACAAAATAGATTTAAGGATCTGTTAGATGTTGGCTTTCGGAAAGGTAAGGGCACCAGAGACGTACTTCTAAAGCTACGATTGAAAGATTTAACAAAAATCAACACATATTAAAAAAGCGTTCAAAAATGTAAAGCGGTGCAAAATGTTTGAAATACTGAAAAAAATAGGAGCAAATTACGTGGAAAGACGGATAATGTACAAAATGTACAAGAACCAAGAGGTAGCAATAAGACTGGAAAATCAACAACCAAGTGCTCGGATTAAAAGCGGAGTGAAACAGGCATAGTGCTTCTCGCTCCTACTGTTCATTTCACACATCGATGAAGCCCTAACAGAAGTAAATGTAAGGTACAAGAGCGACATTAAAATTCAGAGTGAAAGGATAGCAGTGGTAAGAGATGGTAACGTCATTGGTGTCCTCGTTAAAATTGGATGATTGCAGGACGTATTGGATGGAATGAACAGTCTAAAGAGTACACAGTACTGACTGAGAGTAAATCCAAGAAATACGAAAGTAATGAGCTTACTTAGCCAAGATCGATTAAGTCCACTTGACTCTCACGTATTTGGTGCGAATTCCGTTGGTGCTAGAAATTTTCATCAACGGTGTTTAGCTGATAAGAGACATGTCCATGCTCTGATTCTAGAACTGACTACAACTGTTCCATTGAAGATGGCGTTATGATACACAGGGAAAGCGTGCAGCGGTGTTTTGTAATCTATGTACAGTTCTGAATGCCTCCTGCGAAATTGTGGATAAATGTGCCACAAAAATTTCTTTTGTTATCAACATACACACGGGCTCAAAGTCTCATTGGTAAAGTACCAGACCGCAGACCCAAAGATTTAGGGTGCGATTCCCGATCAATTCCAGGACTTTTATCTGTCACTCATAACTTCTTTCACTCTGGCAATCTCTGTCGATGTGGAAAATGCAGAGTTGCCCCATGGCTTCGGATCCACGTTGAATTGTAGGTACCCATATAACTGGGTGGATTACTCAGTTAAAAGTCGCAGGATGGCAACGAACGGCGTACAAGCTCCAACAAGACCATGCCTAGTGAAGCACTGCGGTGCTCAAACCAACCTTCGAACTGATGATTGCGTTGCTATAGGTATCTGCATAAAGTATTTCTATTTATTGGAATTCCTGGTTGCAGAGAGAGTGCTGTCAAGCTGGAGGTACGTAGTTTATCTGCAGATATTTTCAATTTATTGCCCACAAAGCAACTGATGGAACAGCACGAGTGCATCATTCGCCCTCTCCCCCCAGCTTAGCTCATGAGGATGTCATCAGTGTGGGCAATGTGTCGTCCACTGTGTTTGGTCCAAGAGGTCGCAGGATATATATGCATATACCGAGCCCTGAGTACAGTTCATCAGTCTACTGACTGGTTTGATGCGGTCCGCCACGAATTCCTTTCCTGTGCTAACCTCTTCATCTCATAGTAGCACTTGCAACCTACGTCCTCAATTATTTGCTTGACGTATTCCAATCTCTGTCTTCCTCTACAGTTTTTGCTCTCTACAGCTCCCTCTAGTACCATGGAAGTCACTCCCTCATGTCTTAGCAGATGTCCTATCACCCTGTCCCTTCTCCTTATCAGTGTTTTCCAAATATTCCTTTCCTCTCCGATTCTGCGTAGAACCTCCTCATTCCTTACCTTATCAGTCCACCTAATTTTCAACATTCGTCTATAGCACCACATCTCAAATGCTTCGATTCTCTTCTGTTCCGGTTTTCCCACAGTCCATGTTTCACTACCATACAATGCTGTACTCCAGACGTACAGCCTCAGAAATTTCTTCCCCAAATTAAGGCCGGTATTTGATATAAGTAGACTTCTCTTGGCCAGAAATGCCTTTTTTGCCATAGCGAGTCTGCTTTTGATGTCCTCCTTGCTCCGTCCGTCACTGGTTATTTTACTGCCTAGGTAGCAGAATTCCTTAACTTCATTGACTTCGTGACCATCAATCCTGATGTTAAGTTTCTCGCTGTTCTCATTTCTACTACTTCTCATTACCTTCGTCTTTCTCCGATTTACTCTCAAACCATACTGTGTACTCATTAGACTGTTCATTCCGTTCGCAGATCATTTAATTCTTCTTCAATTTCACTCAGGATAGCAATGTCATCAGCGAATCGTATCATTGATATCCTTTCGCCTTGTATTTTAATTCCACTCCTGAACCTTTCTTTTATTTCCATCATTGCTTCCTCGATGTACAAATTGAAGAGTAGCAGCGAAAGGCTACAGCCTTGTCTTACACCCTTCTTAATACGAGCACTTCGTTCTTGATCGTCCACTCTTATTATTCCCTCTTGGTTGTTGTACATATTGTATATGACCCGTCTCTCCCTATAGCTTACCCCTACTTTTTTCAGAATCTCGAACAGCTTGCACCATTTTATATTGTCGAACGCTTTTTCCAGGTCGACAAATCCTATGAAAGTGTCTTGATTTTCCTTTAGCCTTGCTTCCATTATTAGCCGTAACGTCAGAATTGCCTCTCTCGTCCCTTTACTTTTCCTAAAGCCAAACTGATCGTGACGTAGCGCATTCTCAATTTTCTTTTCCAGTCTTCTGTATATTATTCTTGTAAGCAGCTTCGATGCATGAGCTGTTAAGCTAATTGTGCGATAATTATCGCACTTGTCAGCTCTTGCCGTCTTCGGAATTGTGTGGATGATGCTTTTCCGAAAGTCAGATGGTATATCGCCAGACTCATATATTCTACACACCAACGTGAATAGTCGTTTTGTTGCCACTTCCCCCAATGATTTTAGAAATTCTGATGGAATGTTATCCATCCCTTCTGCCTTATTTGACCGTAAGTCCTCCAAAGCTCTTTTAAATTCCGATTCTAATACTGGATCCCCTGTCTCTTCTAAATCGAGTCCTGTTTCTTCTTCTATCGCATCAAACAAATCTTCACCCTCATAAAGGCTTTCAATGTATTCTTTGCACCTATCTGCTCTCTCCTCTGCATTTAACAGTGGAATTCCCGTTGCACTCTTAATGTTACCACCGTTGCTTTTAATGTCACCAAAGGTTGTTTCGACTTTCCTGTATGCTGAGTCTGTCCTTCCGACAATCATATCTTTTTCGATGTCTTCACATTTTTCCTGCAGCCATTTCGTCTTAGCTTCCCTGCACTTCCTATTTATTTCATTCCTCAGCGACTTGTATTTCTGTATTCCTGATTTTCCCGGAACATGTTTGTACTCCCTCCTTTCATCAATCAACTGAAGTATTTCTTCTGTTACCCATGGTTTCTTCGCAGCTACCTTCTTTGTACCTATGTTTTCCTTCCCAACTTCTGTGATGGCCCATTTTAGAGACGTCCATTCCTCTTCAACTGTACTGTCTACTGCGCTATTCCTTATTGTTGTATCTACAGCGTTAGAGAACTTCAAACGTATCTCGTCATTCCTTAGTACTTCCGTATCCCACTTCTTTGCGTATTGATTCTTCCTGACTAATGTCTTGAACTTCAGCCTACTCTTCATCACTACTATATTGTGATCTGAGTCTATATCTGCTCCTGGGTACGCCTTACAATCCAGTATCTGATTTCGGAATCTCTGTCAGACCATGATGTAATCTAATTGAAATCTTCCCGTATCTCCCGGCCTTTTCCAAGTATACCTCCTCCTCTTGTGATTCTTGAACAGGGTATTAGCTATTACTAGCTGAAACTTGTTACAGAACTCAATTAGTCTTTCTCCTCTTTCATTCCTTGTCCCAAGCCCATATTCTCCTGTAACCTTTTCTTCTACTCCTTCCCCTACAACTGCATTCCAGTCGCCCATGACTATTAGATTTTCGTCCCCTTTTACATACTGCATTACCCTTTCAAAATCCTCATACACTTTCTCTATCTCTTCATCTTCAGCTTGCGACGTCGGTATGTATACCTGAACTATCGTTGTCGGTGTTGGTCTGCTGTCGATTCCGATTAGAACAACCCGGTCACTGAACTGTTCACAGTAACACACCCTCTGCCCTACCTTCCTACTCATAACGAATCCTACACCTGTTATACCATTTTCTGCTGCTGTTGATATTACCCGATACTCATCTGACCAGAAATCCTTGTCTTCCTTCCACTTCACTTCACTGACCCCTACTATATCTAGATTGAGCCTTTGCATTTTCCTTTTCAGATTTTCTAGTTTCCACACCACGTTCAAGCTTCTGACGTTCCACGCCCCGACTCGTAGAACGTTATCCTTTCGTTGATTATTCAATCTTTTTCTCATGGTAACCTCCCTCTTGGCAGTCCCCTCCCGGAGATCCGAATGGGGGACTATTCCGGAATCTTTTGCCAATGGAGAGGTCATCATGTCACTTCTTCAATTACAGGCCACATGTCCTGTGGATACACGTTACGTGTCTTTAATGTAGTGGTTTCCATTGCCTTCTGCATTCTCATGTCGTTGATCATTGCTGATTCTTCCGCCTTTAGGGGTAATTTCCCACCCCTAGGACAAGAGAGTGCCCTGAACCTCTATCCGCTCCTCCGCCCTCTTTGACAAGGCCGTTGGCAGAATGAGGCTGACTTCTTATGCCGGAAGTCTTTGATTATTTATCAAAATTTACGCAGTGGCGGGGATCGAACCCGGGACCGAAGACGTTTTGATTATGAATCAAAGACGCTACCCCTAGACCACGGGTAAGAGGTAATTTAGGAATCCAGAAAACCTTAAGATGCAGGCCAGCATTGTTACCGACGCACTTACCTTGACAGTCGTAACTCCCAGTGCGCGCTTCCGAGCTGTCTGATTCACGACTTCTAAGGAATGGTAGGCGACATCATCGGTACCGGATATGTAGAGACAACCATACCATATGTGCGACAGTTTCTACAGAAGCAATTATGCACTTCAAAACATCGTTTAAAAAGTAACATTAATGTTGCCATCGTGGTCTCTCTTAAAATTTAAAGGATAGAAAGCTTACGCTAATGCAGCTCTTGCATACAGCGGCTGGACATCGCGAACTTATTTCATGAAAAATGTGTATTCAAAGTTTTCTACTTTAAGATTTTGAAATTTATCCGTGAAGGGGATTGTGTACATAATTATTTAGTTATTCACTCTGCATTGTTTATGTTTCAATCCATTATACGCTGGACATGGAGACCTTCAAAACTCTAAATAGACGAAAAGTTTGAAAATTCTTCTGTTCTTCTGTTCTTTCCAAATATTGCGTTATGGGGCAGAAAGTACAGCTGTAATAACAATTAAACTCTTCAAGCTATTTACTTATTAAGGTATTTGTTCCTACTTTTCCACTTTAAATGTGATTAACATGGAAATTGTCCAAATAGTAAGGTTTCTTGATCTAAAATTTTTACGTTGTAAATAAGAGGACCATGGGATTTCGGAAATTAATCGGGGACGGGATTCCTACGTGAGGTGTCAGTTGAGCTATTTGGCATACCCCTAAGGTGATGTAATTGTGATTCTCGGTGATC
This sequence comes from Schistocerca nitens, assembly GCF_023898315.1. Lineage (NCBI taxonomy): Eukaryota > Metazoa > Arthropoda > Insecta > Orthoptera > Acrididae > Schistocerca > Schistocerca nitens. The sequence goes on from NC_064619.1 coordinate 705,873,811, forward strand.
TACAGAGAAAAATTTAGGAAAAAAATGGTGTCGCACAACAGAAACGCTAGATGGATATATTCATGAAGGTGCTCATCTAAGTACTTAGAAACCAGTGGCCACTTAACAGTTTGGTTTAAATACAACAAATGAATTACGCACTGGATTAAGTATGTACTATTTGACAAGTGTACGGTAATTATAATGTTATTATTGTAATATGTGGATTGTAAATGTGAAACATAGTCTTGACACAAGAGGGTTGATACATGAAAGAGTAACATGAAACCTTATCATGGATACGACCAATGATTTTTAGACCATTAGCAGAATCGCTAGAGTGCATGATGGAAACAGGTAGCTAGCTGTGAAAGTTAAAACTGCAACTAAATCCTGACGAAAGTTAACTATCCTCACATCCCGCCTCGATTCGGTGATTGCATCACCAGCGCTCGTTAACACTGTTAATTGGTGAGAGCGCAGAAGAAGGTGGCTGTAATGAATGGAGAGAGTGAGTGCTGCCCACCCTCTGTATTAGGTCCTAATATGGAGGCATCCTTCTCTGCAGTTCTCTGCTACGTCTCATCGCTCTACCGGCAGCAAGTGACCTCACTTCAGTGCCTGTACAGCGACTGCCCCCTTACTTAGCTCGTCACAACTTACCCGCCTCTGTCAGCGAAGGCACCTTACCAGCCAATTGTAGCAGACCTCGTGAGTTCTGACCAATAAAAATTTCATGAGTTCTGACCAACAATAATTTCATAATTCTACTCTCGTGAATTTTGTTATGTTTAACCATTGATGGTCTGGCATGGGAAGGAAGGCAGAAAATCTCTTTCATTCATTGGAAACCAAAAGGTTTACAAGTTGACACATATGCGAAAGTGGTCCTTCAATAGAAATGATTATTGTGAGCCAATCAGAGTCTCTGTTATTAATCTCTTAAACGAAGTTTCTTTTGTGGCATGGTTGCAGAGAAACGGCCGGTCCCACACTTCTCGTATTCTGAGGGATACAACTGGCTTTCAGGTTTTATATTTTCTAAAAGGATTTCTCCTAACGTATCACACAAAGCAGTTTCACAGAAGGCAGGTCGCCCCCAAGATGCATATTGTGTGGAAACGGGGCATAGCGAATTCTTTGTCAGCTGCCGGTTCAGGAGGGCTGTTTTCAGTTCAAACAATTTTGTGACTCTCTGGTCCTTTTAAGTTGACTTCCATGTCCAGACCCACCTAAGAAGAGCTCCCAAGGCTGCAGATGATAACAAGTCCCCCTTAATGTAGTAAAATGAAAGGAGCAGAAGAAATAATTAGCTGGGAAGACATTGGCAGTAGTGAATGTTACCTGCAGTTGTGATACCACGTTAAAGGATCGACTATTCTGACTATTAGGATATCAATATTGCAATACAAAATATGTTGAATGAGAGTTTGATAACGCTGTCTTCTGGTTAGAACACTTCCCTTACAGCGAACATTTACTTCGTCTGGCACCACAGCTGAGTGACACACAGAATTTTCGCAAGATATCAGACTTGGGTGTCTCACGTTACTTTCCTTAACTTCCACAGTTTTACCATCTGCTGCAGAAATTACGCTTCCAATATTACCTTCTTCCCCCCTATCTAAATTTACCTGTAACAAAGATCAGTTGAAAACACGACTGAAACCTCATACCCTCATACCCTATGTCATCAGTCCATCTAATTTTGAATATTTTTCGAGAGTATTACATATCAAATACTTCGATTCCACTTTTTCCGGTTTTCCCGGAGTCCATGTTCCACTACCATTCAGTGCAGTGCTCCAAACATACACTCCTGGAAATTGAAATAAGAACACCGTGAATTCATTGTCCCAGGAAGGGGAAACTTTATTGACACATTCCTGGGGTCAGATACATCACATGATCACACTGACAGAACCACAGGCACATAGACACAGGCAACAGAGCATGCACAATGTCGGCACTAGTACAGTGTATATCCACCTTTCGCAGCAATGCAGGCTGCTATTCTCCCATGGAGACGATCGTAGAGATGCTGGATGTAGTCCTGTGGAACGGCTTGCCATGCCATTTCCACCTGGCGCCTCAGTTGGACCAGCGTTCGTGCTGGACGTGCAGACCGCGTGAGACGACGCTTCTTCCAGTCCCAAACATGCTCAATGGGGGACAGATCCGGAGATCTTGCTGGCCAGGGTAGTTGACTTACACCTTCTAGAGCACGTTGGGTGGCACGGGATACATGCGGACGTGCATTGTCATGTTGGAACAGGAATGGTAGAACGATGGGTTCGATGACGGTTTGGATGTACCGTGCACTATTCAGTGTCCCCTCGACGATCACCAGTGGTGTACGGCCAGTGTAGGAGATCGCTCCCCACACCATGATGCCGGGTGTTGGCCCTGTGTGCCTCGGTCGTATGCAGTCCTGATTGTGGCGCTCACCTGCACGGCGCCAAACACGCATACGACCATCATTGGCACCAAGGCAGAAGCGACTCTCATCGCTGAAGACGACACGTCTCCATTCGTCCCTCCATTCACGCCTGTCGCGACACCACTGGAGGCGGGCTGCACGATGTTGGGGCGTGAGCGGAAGACGGCGTAACGGTGTGCGGGACCGTAGCCCAGCTTCATGGAGACGGTTGCGAATGGTCCTCGCCGATACCCCAGGAGCAACAGTGTCCCTAATTTGCTGGGAAGTGGCGGTGCGGTCCCCTACGGCACTGCGTAGGATCCTACGGTCTTGGCGTGCATCCGTGCGTCGCTGCGGTCCGGTCCCAGGTCGACGGGCACGTGCACCTTCCACCGACCACTGGCGACAACATCGATGTACTGTGGAGACCTCACGCCCCACGTGTTGAGCAATTCGGCGGTACGTCCACCCGGCCTCCCGCATGCCCACTATACGCCCTCGCTCAAAGTCCGTCAACTGCACATACGGTTCACGTCCACGCTGTCGCGGCATGCTACCAGTGTTAAAGACTGCGATGGAGCTCCGTATGCCACGGCAAACTGGCTGACACTGACGGCGGCGGTGCACAAATGCTGCGCAGCTAGCGCCATTCGACGGCCAACACCGCGGTTCCTGGTGTGTCCGCTGTGCCGTGCGTGTGATCATTGCTTGTACAGCCCTCTCGCAGTGTCCGGAGCAAGTATGGTGGGTCTGACACACCGGTGTCAATGTGTTCTTTTTTCCATTTCCAGGAGTGTATATTCTCAGAAATTTCTTCCAGAATTTAAAGCCTATGTTTTATACTGGTAGACTTCTCTCGAACAGAAATGCTACGCTAATCTGCTTTTTATGTCCGCCTTGCTTCGACTTCACGTCTCGTTTTACTTCGTAGGTATAAAAATTCCTCACCTTCGCCTACTTTGCAGTCCACTGATTCTCCAGGAGACTCGGAGGCAATAAAACACAAAAAAACTCAGCCTGTTGTGTCTTGATGCTGCACGCTGCAACTGGAGACGTTGACCTGTATTCAGCTGCTGACGTCGAAAGCCACTTCTGTCATCAGCTGTAGAGGTGTCAGGTAGAGGTGACAGACAATTGGGACGCCATTTGAAGAGGTCGGGGCTGAATGGACTCTACGATTGTTGGAACTGGGCTGCTAGCCGTTAAGATGACCTTAAGTTCAAGACTTTAGAAGTGATTTCAGCGGTGTGGTAACAAGTGGTTGTCCGACATCCAGACACAGAGACAACAGTTTCATACACTCGTTAATTTTGTGTTGAAATACAACAATACTGACGTCACAGTAGGGAGCTGGATTTGGGTGTTGGCCTGGGTAAGCACAGGCCGCGCTGCTCTCAGATAGCAGCCCTTTGTCACTGTCAGCCGTGATACAAGCAGTCTCTAGTGGCAGTGTTCCCATCAGGAGTAGGGCAGCGAGGAAATGCCAAGTCAGCTCACTGGCTCTGGTGACAGCTGACTGTGGCGGCTCCTGGGATGGCTGACTGTGCTGCTTCGTTCGCGCACTTCTTACAAGGGAACCTCCCCATCGCACCCCCCTAAGATTTAGTTATAAGTTGTCACAGTGGATAGGCCTTGAAAAACTGAACAAAGATCAATCGAGAAAACAGGAAGAAGTTATGTGGAACTACGAAAAAATAAGCAAAATATAGAAACTGCGTAGTCCATGCGCAACATATATAACATCAAGGAGAGCGTTAGTCGAGTATCGCCGTGGTCCGGTAGCTAGCGTGAGCAGCTACGGAGCGAGGGGTCCTTGGTTCAAGTCTTCCCTCGAGTGAAAATTTTAATTTCTTTATTTTCGCGAATTTATGATCTGTTCGTTCATTGACGTCACTGTTTACTGTAATAAGTTTAGTGTCTGTGTTTTGCGACCGCACCGCAAAACCGTGCGATTAGTAGACGAAAGGACGTGCCTCTCCAATGGGAACCGAAAACATTTGATCGCAAGGTCATAGGTCAACCGATTCCTCCACAGAAAAACATGTCTGATATATTCTATACGACACTGGTGACGGCATGTGCGTCACATGACAGGAATTTGTTGTCGACCCACCTAACTTGTACACTTGGCGAATGGGTAAAAAGATTCTTCTACCTTGCCCGATTTAGGTTTTCTTGTGGATGTGATAATGACTCCCAAAAAACTGATGAAAACATAATAGTTTGTCACATAAACTGAAAATAAAAAATTAAAGTTTTCACTCAAGGGAAGACTTGAACCAAGGACCTCTCGTTTCGCAGCTGCTCACGCTAACCAGGGGACCACGACGCTGCGGTGCGGGTATTATCCTTGATGTTGCTTATCTTCCGCATGGACTACTCAGTTTATATATTTTGCTCATTTTTTTCATAGTTCCACACAACTTCTTCCTGTTTTCTCTATTAATGTGTGTTCAGTCTCTCAAGGCCTATCCACTGTGCCAACTTATAACTAAATCTGAGGGGGGTGCGATGGGAAGGTTCCCTTGTTAGAACACGCCGCACCAGGGGGTGCATAATCGACCTCTGGACCCCCAGCGCAGACGACTGCATCGCTGTCTTGCGGCAGTGAAATGTGCCCACGCAAGCCATGGCGAGGCAAGGTTTTTCCCCGGCAGGCGATGGCAGACAACAGCAATTTTTGCCTGAAGTGGGCGATAAACACTAGGAGCATATTCCCACAAAAGAAATGGCAGCTGTGCGGCAAGGTGGCTCAGGCACTAACCATTGACCCCCAGGGCAGGTGGCCAGCAGTGGATGGTAGTTAGCCAGCAGAGTGCCCGCCAACTGGAAAGCTCCAAGTTAGCAGCAGCCTGACTAAGCGCAGACATCAGGTCTGCAGTTAGCTGATGCAGCATCTGCTGGCAGCTGGTGACCCTCTTCTTAGGGATGCCTGGCTTAGTCTTCCTCTCGTAGCTGGCTGCTGGTGGTGACTGAATACTGCCTGTCCAAAATGAGTAGTGTTTATACGAACTCAGCATACTATTGTTTCTGAAATGGCAGTGTTTCTCTCTCCTAAGTCAAAGAGAACTGAGGCGCCAGGAATGGCTGTTGGGCAATGATGACGTCACTGTTCCAGTCTTTCGGTTGTGTCAGAAGTTTTATAGCCCTGGCTGTGCTGTAATGGTGCAGTAATTTGTTCTTTGAGAAGCGTTGGACTGTACTTCAGCAATGTCAGCGTAGCCCTGGCTGTGCTGTAATGGTGCAGTAATTTGTTCTTTGAGAAGCATTGGACTGTACTTCAGCAATGTCAGCGTAACCTGAATAGGGCTTCCGTGGCAAGAACACTTATTTGTCCGTTGGTGCTGAAGTTTCTTGCATCATCCTTGCTATGACGATTCCTGTATAGGGGCTCCGGAAATGGACAAAATCTTTCAATGTTCATTTTTTGTTTTTTGCATTTTAAAAGTATGATACAATTGATACATAATTTATTCAGTTCAGAAGACTACAACTATTTTTAAAATATTTTTGAAATATTTTCTGTATGGACATGACCTACTGTGGCGCTGTTAAACTGCCGTCAAATTTACACTAGTGAATCTACATGCTTATCATGTACATTTTAGCGATATGAGAGAAAATAAGTGTTACAAAATGAGTGTTATTGTTAACCTGTGATAGATATCTATCGCTCGCTCGAGTGTCGACTGTTTCACGTTTATTTACTCTTTTGTATTCCTGAAAATATTCTAGTGAATTCTGTTCATTGAACTCTCTGTTTTATTGAAGGATAATCATGGGATAAAAGTAAAGTGACTAGAAATCCTCTAAAGGTTTTTAGAAATGTTGGAGAGCCAAAGGTAGGTATTATTACCGTAAAGAACAAAGATGACAACCAAGTGTGTGAATCTAAACTTGCTGGTACACCTTCCATTGCAATGAAAGTGAGAAAGAAAGTACTTCGCAGAAGAAGCTTGGTTCAGTTAGTGAAAAGTATGAATGTTTTATGAGCGAAGCGGATCTGAATGAAATATCTGATATGTCAGCACTCAACGGAATTTTACAAACTGTGTAAGATGTATTCAGTGTAGCGAAGTAGGTCTGGAACTCTCTATACAAATCAACTAGGACTTGCCAGTGAATTGGAACTGGAGTGTGATAAGTGTTCATACATGTCAACCTTTTGGGACTGTATTGGAGTAACTATGAATGAAGAAAATAGTAGCAAAATCTTTGAACACAGCATTAGATTTGTTTATGCCTTGCGTACAGTTGGTAAGGGTGCTACTGCAGATGCAGTTTTCTGTCTCGTGATGAATCTTCCAAATCCCCCAAGCAAGTTTACGAACTATAATAGATTTATAGGGTGTAAGGCACACTACTGGCCATTAAAATTACTACACCACGAAGATGACGTGCTACAGACGCGAAATTTAACCGACAGGAAGAAGATGCTGTGATATGCAAATGATTAGCTTTTCAGATCATTCACACAAGGTTGGCGCCGGTGGCGACGCCAACAACGTGCTGACATGACGAAAGTTTCCAACCGGTTTCTCATACACATACAGCACTTGACCGGCGTTGCCTGGTGAAACGTTCTTGTGATCCCGCGCGCAAGGAGGAGAAATGCGTACCATCACGTTTCCGACTTTGATAAAGTTCGGATTGTAGCCTATCGCGATTGCGGTTTATCGTATCGTGACATTGCTGCTCTCGTTGGTCGAGATCCAATTGTTAACAGGATATGGAATCGGTGGGTTCAGGACGGTAATACGGAACGCCGTGCTGGATCCCAACGGCCTCGTATCACTAGCAGTCGAGGTGACAGGTAACTTATCCGCATGGCTGTAACGGATGGTGCAGCCACGTCTCGATCCTTGAGTCAACAGACGGGATCATTTGCAAGACAATAACCATCTGCACGAACAGTTCGACGACGTTTGCAGCAGCATGGACCATCAGCTGGGAGACCACGCCTGCGGTTACCCTTGACGCAGCATCACAGACAGGAGCGCCTGTCCTGTTTACAGCATCATAAAGGTCGCATCCGTGTTTGGCGACATCGCGCTGAACGCACATTGGAAGTGTGTATTCGTCATCGCCATACTTGCGTATCACCCGGCGTGATGGTGTGGCGTGCCATTGGGTACACGTCTCGGTCACCTCTGGTTCGCATGGACGGCACTTTGAACAATGGACGTTTCATTTCAGATGTGACACGACCCGTGGCTCTACCCTTCATTAGATCCTTGCGAAACCCTAGATTTCAGCAGAATAATGCACGACCGCATGTTGCAGGTCCTGTACGGGCCTCTCTGAATACAGAAAATGTTGGACTGCTGCTCTGGCCAGCACATTCTCCAGATCTCTCACGAATTGAAAACGTCTGGTCAATGGTGGCCGAGCAACTGGCTCGTCACAATACGCCAGTCACTACTCGTGATTAACTGTGGTATCGTGTTGAAGCTGCATGGGTAGCTGTACCTGTACACGCCATCCAAGCTCTGTTTGACTCAATGCCCAGGCGTATCAAGGCCGTTATTATGGCCAGAGGTGATTGTTCTGGGCACTGATTTCTCAGGATCTATGCACCCAAATTGCGTGAGAATGTCAGTTCTAGTATAATATATTTGTCCATTGAATACTCGTTTATCATCTGCATTTCTTCTTGGTGTAGCAGTTTTAATGGCCAGTAGTGTAGAAGATGTCTGTATATAATCTATGAAGACAGCTGTGTAAAAGGCAGCAATAGAAAACTGTGGTAATAGAGACTTGACTGCGGCATTCGATGGTACCTGGCATAAATGGGGCCCCATATCTCTTCATGGTGTAGAATCTGCCCTGAAAATAATTGCACAGCTAACTATAGAGCCAGTACTGGAGGAATGGAAGTGGCTGGTGTTGCTATTTCAACGTTCTGTTGCGTGTGATAAAAGTGCGATATGTGAAGTACCTTGGTGACGTCGATTCTAAAAGTTTCAAATATATCCAGGAACTGAAGGCCTATTGCGACGAAGTTGTAGTGCAGAAATCTGAGTGTATTGGATACGTACAGAAACGAATGGGATCAAGGCTTCGGCGACTGAAAGTTTCGTACAAAGAACAAAAACTCAGTGATGGTAAAGGGTTGGATGGGAAGGGGAGGTTAACTGACAGTGTAATTGTCAAAATACAGAACTATTATGAATTGGCTATTAGGTAAAACGCACACAGTGTCGATGAAATGAAGAATGCCGTTATGGGCTTTTTTTTTCATACTTTTTCAACGGACGAAAGTCCACATCATTATTTGCGTCCCAAAGGAGGAAGCAGTTCAAAAATGGTTCAAATGGCTCTGAGCACTATGGGACTCAACATCTTAGGTCATAAGTCCCCTAGAACTTAGAACTACTTAAACCTAACTAACCTAAGGACATCACACACACCGAGGCAGGATTCGAACCTGCGACCGTAGCAGTCCCGCGGTTCCGGACTGCAGCGCCAGAAGCGCTAGACCACCGCGGCCGGCAGGAAGCAGTTGGTGTAAGTACATGGTGTACATAAAGTCCGGGAACACGTTCAATTATTTACTGCACAAGAACCAAAGATTGTACAGATATCATACATATGTCATTTTGAAGAGAAACGCTGAAAGTTTTTTTCCATGTATACCGCCACAGCGTAGTTTGGTAATTTGCCGCTAGTCAGCGCTACTCGCAAACATGGCGAGTTCAGGTACGGAGCGAGCTTTCTGTGTGTTGGAGTTCGAGGAAAAGAAGTTTTCCACAGCTGTTCAACGGATGTTTAGAACAAGTACGGTAAGAAGCAACCAAAAAGGAAGGCCGTTTACCACTGGCACAACAAATTCGTTACGACGGGTTGCTTGTGCCCGGCAAAGAGAAGCGGACGTCCCAGTGTGAGTGAAGTGAATGTGGAGGGCGTATGAGAGACATTCGTAAGGAATAGAATGAAATCAGTGCGTCGTGCCTCCTGTGAACTCGAAATGGCTCCAGTGACTGTGTGGAAAGTCCGGCGACAGAAGCTGTCTGTGAAATCATTGAAATTGGAGCTAGTGCAGAAGCTCAATGACGACGGCAAAGACAAACGTTTTTAGTTTTGTTCGCAGTTGCAACAATTGAATGAGTATGGGAATGGCATTGTTGATCGCTTAATTTTTAGCGACGAAGCCACTTTTCACTCTCCGGAATGAGATTTTCACTCTGCAGCGGAGTGTGCGCTGATATGAAACTTCCTGGCAGATTAAAACTGTGTGCCCGACCGACACTCGAACTCGAAAAATGGTTCAAATGGCTCTGAGCACTATGGGACTTAACATCTGTGGTCATCAGTCCCCTAGAACTTAGAACTACTTAAACATAACTAACCTAACAACGTAACACACATCCATGCCCGAGGCAGGATTCGAACCTGCGACCGTAGCAGTCGCGCGGTTCCGGACTGCGCGCCTAGAACCGCTAGACCACCGCGGCCGGCCACTCGAACTCGGGACCTATGCCTTTCGCGGGCAAGTCCCGAGTTCGAGTCTCGGTCGGGCACACAGTTTTAATCTGCCAGGAAGTTTCACTTTTCACACTAATGGGAAAGAGAACAGGCGTAATTGTCGAATCTGGGGTACAAATCATCCACACGAATACCCTGAATTTGAGCATGACTACCCAAAGGTAAATGTTTTTTGTGCCTGTGACGAACTGTACAGGCCATTCTTCTTCGGCGAGAGTACGGTCACTGGATATTCCTACTTGGACATGTTGCAGCAATGGCTGATGCCTCAAATGCAATTGGACTCTCCGTTCATCTTTCAGCAGGATAGGTCTCCACCCCATTTTGATCGAGAAGTCAGTGGGTACATGAACATGGAGCTGTCGCATCGATGGATCGGCCGTGCTACAGAAGGTGTCGCCCCTACCACGTGATGTGGCAGAGCACCGCCGGGAGAGAATACGGGAAGAGACTACCACAGACGACTATGCCATGCTGGGATGGGTATGGCAAGATTTCGATTACCGTATTGACGTCTGCCGGGTCACTCATGGTTCGCATATCGAACGTTTGGCTATATATATAGCCAAACGTTCGATATATATAAACTTTCGGAGTTTCTCTTCATAATGCAATATGTATGACATCTGTTTAGTTCTCGTGCAATAAATAATTGAATGTGTTCCCGGACTTTATGTACACCCCGAATGAAAGGTCACTGCTACACTCTCCATCCAAGATAATTTTCTGCTGCCTCCCTAGCAAAAAAATCGTCAGTCGAGTCACAAATTTCGCTTGGTACCCCACACGACCGTACTTGTGGCAATAAGTGTAGGTGACGCTCTCACAAGCGAATGGTACTATCTGACGTGTCGAAACATGCCCTGAAATTTTTTATACAGTAAGAATACACGGAAAGAAAGAGCCTGTCAAAATTACAGCTGCTAATATGCACGGTAAGTATTTTTTTAAAAAATATTGAAAAATTGCCATATTCGTAGGTCGCCAGGTAGCAGGAGAAATGTACATTCATACCGCAGCTGTAGAGGACTGCGCATGTGCAACATGGCAGGCGCATATCCTTGGGTGACGGCGCATCGATAACAGGTAACACGACTTGCCGCGATCGTAATTTGTAAAGCGAATTTAAGATTTTTTAAAGTAATTTCTTTGAAACAATTGTCCGCAGTTACTGTTACTCAAATTTTCAGCTGATTAAATATCCACAATAATTACCAATTATTTTTGTGATAGCTTAAGTGTTCAACTGATTTGATATTGATTGTGTTAAACGATTAATGTCAAGCACTGTGCAAAATCGGCTTTGGTTCGTAAAATATGACCGTGGGCTGTATAAGACCGACTTACATAAAGTAACAGATATGCACCAAAATGATACAGATAGAAAACTTATTCGAAAAGGTTGTTCCCTCCCCCGGGCATGGACGTGTGAGTTTTTCTTAGCAAAAGTAGGTTTAAGTTAGATTAAGTAGTGCGTAAGTCTAGGGACCGATGACCTCAGCAGTTTGGTCCCTCAGGAATGCACACACATTTGAATGGCCACAGCCGGCCGAGGTGGCCGAGCGGTTCTAGGCGCTACAGTCTGGAACCGCGCGACCGCTACGGACGCAGGTTCGAATCCTGCCTCGGGCATGGATGTGTGTGATGTCCTTAGGTTAGTTAGGTTTAAGTAGTTCTAAGTTCTAGGGGACTGATGACCACAGAAGTTAAGTCCCATAGGGCTCAGAGCCATTTGAACCATTTGAATGGCCACAGAGTGACGTTATCGCCCATTAATAACCAACATAAACCCGTAAAATGGAATAAATTACATGACCAACAGTTCTTTAGAGGAGTTTTCTTGAGCTATGAACCATGTAGTGCTGCTCGTGAGAGACAGTGAACCGTAATCGATGGAGGTCTACAAGACTGGGCCTTCTGAATCGCAGTTGAGACGAACACTGCTGATTTCTAGTCTTCTTCGACCTGATTAATCAAATTCAAGAAATGGAAAATGGAAACGTTTGGCGTCATTGGCCGGGAGGCCCCTTACGTGGCAGGACCGGCCGCTTTGGTGTAGGTCTCATTACATTTGACGCCACATTGGGCGACCTGCACGCTGGATGGGGATGAAATGGTGATGAAGACCACACAACACCCAGTCCGTGAGCGGAGAAAATCCGGGACCCGGCCTGGAATCGAACCCGGGCCCGTAGGACGGCAATCCGTCACGTTGACCACTTTTTTCGTTATTGATCATTTCTCTCAGTTTTTTATTAGAGAGGCCACCCAGTTCTCTGACCGAACACGCTGAGCTTCCGTGCCGGCAGCCACTCAGCTACCGGGGCGGACAAATCATACATTTAAGAAGTCGCAAAACAGCTAAGTTTACTCCAAGTAAAAGTGCGGTGGAGATCTCATTAATTCGTAGAAGACGTGAAGACGAAGCTTGCTGTTATTCGCACCACATCTGCTGTGCCTAGCGATGATCAGCCAGGCTTCGTGAAAGTACTGAGAGCAAGCCGCACTTCATCATTTCAAGGCGGAAAAAGAATCTGTCGTGCAGTCGATACTATGACACATACGTATAGAACAAAAGCTGTGAGTGACCAAAAGAAAAAAAATAGGAGTTTTGAGTGGAAGAAAATCACATAATCGATCATTCAAAATCTGAAGAAATAGGAAAGATTAATTTTCAACATTTTGAAAACCACTTGCAGAAATTAATTCATTGCTTTTGTTGGACTCTTGCCCTTGACATAACGATACCTCAGTCTTTCAGGAGGACGACAAAAAGTCTGACGTAATTCAGATTTCACCCGAAACAGCCAGTGTGACTCTATAAGGAATGTTTTCGACTGTGGAGAGTATTGTTAAGGAAGCTATCCGACAATATAGCTTCCAATTGCTCCATGTCATTTCAGGTTTATTAGGGGAGCAGTATTCTTAAAATGCACTTATTGATGCATTGGCACGTTTTACGAGTATTTTTAGTAAGCTCGGTATACAGCACAAAAAGTAGAGCAACGATCAGGATCATTTGTTACTCCACCACAATTCCGTCTAAATAAAACAAATAATTACTGTGAAGTGTCTGAAAGCATTAACTTTTCTTTCGTCATGTGTGCCCGGTGTAATGAAAAAATTTGTTTTCGTCACACAAATGATGCGTCGGCTTACTGTGACAACTATAGGGAATAAACAAGGAATTCTTTCATTGTTACCAATATACGCAGTGTTCGGAAATACTCGGGACTTCTAGAGGGGACTGATTAGACAATATTTTGAAATGGAATCCATGTCCACAAATGTGCTACAGCTTAATTAAAATTTGTTTTCAAGGCAGGTAAGTAACAAAATAGTCATGGTGGTGGGTCCTTACGTCGGATTGTCTGACGTCATTTGATGCCTTTCTTACCTCTCTGACCTGGTTCGAGCCTCTTCCACACGTCTGTATTTCACCAACATGGCTGAGTACAGGTTTGCAGAATACACCGACGCGATCCTCCCTTATGTGTGAAGCTTACGGTAGTGGCTGCTCGTCGCGTTTAACAAGATCGTTATCCACGACGTCCGACTCCATCGCATACCCTTTTCGTCACAATTACGCAGTGGCTTTGAGAAAGGGTACCCTTGCTATCAGCAGGCGTGACCGTGGTGCTCCGAGGAGAAGCCAAACACCCGAGGTGGAGGAGGCCGTTCTGCATCACACTGCACGGAAACCGTCAGCGAGTACACGCGCGGTTTCTTTGATTATTAATGAGCGTGATTGTAAAACAAGTAGTGTACTGGCTCATGTCTAATAAATTAGTTGTAAAAGTTGTCGCGTTACCAACATGTTTTCAAATGGTTGTAGGACGTTTCTGGACGTGGGTTCCTATTCAAAAAATTATGTACCCAATCCCCTTCAAAGTCCTAGAAGTTCATAACGGGAATTTCCGAACACCCTATATACGAGGGCAGTTCAATAAGTAATGCAACACATTTTTTTTCTCGGCCAATTTTGGTTGAAAAAACCGGAAATTTCTTGTGGAATATTTTCAAACATTCCCGCTTCGTCTCGTATAGTTTCATTGACTTACGACAGCTGGCAGCGCTGTACGGAGCTGTTAAAATGGCGTCTGTAACGGATGTGCGTTGCAAACAACGGGCAGTGATCGAGTTTCTTTTGGCGGAAAACCAGGGCATCTCAGATATTCATAGGCGCTTGCAGAATGTCTACGGTGATCTGGCAGTGGAAAAAAGCACGGTGAGTCGTTGGGCAAAGCGTGTGTCATCATCGCCGCAAGGTCAAGCAAGACTGTCTGATCTGCCGCCTGCGGGCCGGCCGTGCACAGCTGTGACTCCTGCAATGGCGGAGCGTGCGAACACACTCGTTCGAGATGATCGACGGATCACCATCAAACAACTCAGTGCTCAACTTGACACCTCTGTTGGTAGTGCTGTCACAATTGTTCACCAGTTGGGATATTCAAAGGTTTGTTCCCGCTGGGTCCCTCGTTGTCTAACCGAACACCATAAAGAGCAAGGGAGAACCATCTGTGCGGAATTGTTTGCTCGTCATGTGGATGAGGGTGACAATTTCTTATCGACACACAGTCAGCACGGATTCAGAATAACCGTTCTTGTAAAACACAACTAGCTCTTTATTTTCATGAAGTAATGAATGTTACCGGCAGGGGATGTCAAATCGATTCCATATTTCCACAAGGCCCTTTGATATTGTTTCTCACATGAGGATTCTAATCAAATTGCGTGGCTATGGAGTATTTTCTCAGTTGTGCGACTGGATTCGCGCTCAGTGGATCGTGGTTTCCTGTCAGAGAGATCACAGTTTGGAGTAACTGACGGAGAGTAGTCGAGTAAAACAAAACTGATATCTTGCGTTCCCAAAGAGGGTGTTATACGGCTAAACCCTATGCTGTTTCTAATCTATGTACATGATTTAGGGGACAATCTGAGCAGCCATCTTGGACTGAGTGCTCATCATGCTGTCATTTGCTCTCAAGTAAAATTATGAGAATACCAAAACTAACTGCAAAGTGAATCACATAAAATATCCATATGGTAACCCAAAATAATGAAATTTGAGAGGTGATCCACGTGTGTACTAAAAGGAATCCGCTAAATTTCGAGTACATGATAAGTCACACAAATCTAAACGCTGTCAGTTAAAGAAAATACTTACTGATAAGAGTTACGAACAACTTTAATTTGAACGATCACTCGGAGTTGCTTACAACAGTGTCCGCAATGAAACTTTGTCTCGAAACCTGGCAGAAAATCGAAAGAGATTCTGATCGTACGTGTAGTATGCTAGCGGCAAGACACAATCAATGCCTTCTTTCTGTGATAACAATGGAGATCAAGACAGTGTTGCCCAAGCAGAGTTACTAAACACAGGCTTCCGAAACGCCTTCACAAAAGAGGACGAAGTAAATATTCCAGAATTCGAATCGAGAACAGCTGCCGACTACTCGGAGTAGTGAAGCAGCTTACATCACTTAATAAAAGTAAGTCTTCCGGTCCAGTCTGTATACCAATTAGGTTCCTTTCAGAGTACTCTGATGCAATAGCTCCATACTTAACAATCATTCACAACCGTTCGCTCGACGAAAGATTCGTACCTAAAGACTGGGAAGTTGCACAGGTCACACCGATATTCGAGAAATTTAGTAGGAGTAATCCACTAAATTAAAGGCCCATATCATTAACGTCGATATCCAGCAGGATTTTGGAACAAATATTGTGTTCGAAAATAATGAATTACTTCGAAGAAAACGGTCTGTCGACAGACAGTCAACAAGGATTTAGAAAACATCATTGTTGTGAAACACAACTAGCTCTTTACTTGCATGAAGTGTTGAGTGCTATCGGCAAGGGATTTCAAATTGATTCCATATTTATGGTTTTCCGGAAGGCGTTTGACCCTGTGCCACACAAGCGGCTTGTAGTGAAATTGCGTGCTTATGGAATATCGTCTCAGTTATTTGACTGGATTCGTATTTCTCTGTCAGAGAGGTCACAGTTCGTAGTAACTGACTAAAAGTCATCGAGTGAAACAGATGTGATTTCGGGCGTTCCCCTGGTAGTCTTATAGGCCCTTTGAAGTTGATTATCGTGTTATAGGTCCTTTGATGTTCCTTATCTATATAACCGATTTGAGAGACAATCTGAGTAGCTGTCTTAGGTTGTTTGCAGATGCTGTTGTTTATCGACTAGTGAAGTCACCAGAAGATCAAAATGGTGCGAAAATTGGCAATTTACCCTTTATAACGAAAAGTGTGAGGTCATCCACATGCGTGCTAAAAGGAATCCTTTAAACTTCCGTTACGCGATCAATCAGTCAAATCTAAAGGCCGTAAATTCAACTAAATACCTAGGAATTACAATTATGAAAAACATAAATTGGAAGGAACATATAGAAATTGTTGTGAGGAGGGGTAACCAAAGACTGTGTTTTATTGGCAGTACACTTAGAAAAAGTAACGGATCTACTAAGGAGACTGCCTACGCTACGCTTGTCCGTCTATAATGAATTCTCTCTACTTTTGTAAATGATGAAAGTATGTGTGAATGCAGCTTGCCGCTAACTTGGTGTAATGTTTTGTCTGTACAGAGGTGTATCTGTCGCCTTTATTACTCTTTCACTCTCACACACAAATCGGTACCATAAAGTCAGGGCTTCGTGGTTTATATGTAGGCTGATCCGTGAAAAGACAGACAAACAATTATGCTACTGGAGGATTCTGAGCATTTTCTAGAATTTCATTCGCTCTCTCTCTCTCTCCCTCTCTGTCCTTCATCTGTGCACAGCTTAAACATATCATTCACGTGAAACCAGCCTAGCAGAATCTCTGGTGGAGCCCTTCGTCTCAATATTCAGCGGCCGGCCTGCTAGAAAAGACCTTTACATTTGTTATTTTTATTAAGCGCTGCATTCAGTTGGGAAAATCGATCGTTCGAACAATTCGTTCAGCCTACGACAGATCTAAAATTTCAGATGTGGACGAAGCCTTTTTGGACGATTTATAAAAAAAACTCAGAGATTGCAGGCTCTCTTCGTCACAGCTGAAACTTCCCAATTAATTACAGGGCCCAGACAATCATCAATGATTCAGGCAGAGAACTCATTCGTCATTCACTCTAGAATCAAATGGTCACAAACCTTATTTCTGAGGAAAATTGTATATTGAATCCATTTCCGTACATGTTCCGTTTTCTGTGGATTTCAAGTCTCATATACTTTGCTTTTACAGGCTTTTCTTTCTCTTTATATATCACGCTAGCGGCACAAACGTTCCTAGCTCGTATTAGCGCGAAGAAGAGTAAAAATGTCTCTTTTAGCAATCCTCAATCTTCCAACCGATACCTCCGAAGCTGTTCCTTTCTCCCTCTATAATAACCATGGAGCATACATCTCTGTACCTCTGTTATTCCAAAGAATAAACGTACTGGAAAAATACCTTGGCGTCGACGAGCTGTCGGCGCATATATTACTAAAAAATCTGATCAGATACTTTTCAAAAGTAAATAAATGTGGATGATTTGATTGACCATTATTAATTATTGCGTGGTGGAGGGTAGTTTTCCGTGGGGAGATTACACGTCCTCTTTTAGAATACTGCTGCGCGGTGTGGGATCCTTACCAGGTAGGATTGACTGAGGACATCGAGTAAGTTCAAAGAAGGGCAGCACGTTTTGTATTATCGCGAAATAGGGGAGAGAGTGCCACTGAAATGATACAGGATTTGGGATGGACATCATTACAACAAAGACTTTTTCGTCGGGGCAGAATCTTCACACGAAATTCCAATCACCAACTTTCTCGTCCGAATGCGGAAATATTTTACTGATGCCGACGTACGTAGGGAGAAACGATCACAATGATAAAATAAGGGGAAATCATAGCTCGTACGGAAAGGTATAGGTGTTCGATCTTCCCGTGCGCTATACGAGATTAGAATGATAGAGAACTGTGGAGGTGGTTCGATGAACCTTCTGCCAGACTTAAATGTGATCTTCAGAGTATCCGTGTAGATGTAGATGAATGTTGCGGAGAAGGCGAATCATAGACTGCGTTTTACTGTCAGATGACTTAATAGAGGCAAAAACCCTCTAAAGAGACTGCCTACAATCTGTCTGAGGTGTGGGTTTCTTGCCAGGTGGGATCGACGGAGGACATGGAAGAAGTTCAAAGAAAGATTGCTCCCTCTGTGTTACCGGGGACAGGGGAGAGAATGTCACGGATATGGTATGAATTGGGGTGGCGATCATTGAAAGAATGGCATTGTTCAGTGTGGCGAGATCTTTTCTCGAAATTTCAGTCTCCAACATTCTTCCCCAACTGTGAAAATATTTTGGTATGGCCCAACTACATATGGAGCAATGCTCACTGTAATAAAGCCGGCCGGAGTGGCCGAGCGGTTCTAGGCGCTTCAGTCTGGAACCGCGGGACCGCTACGGTTGCAGGTTCGAATCCTGCCTCGGGCATGGATGTGTGTTATGTCCTTAGGTAAGCTAGGTTTAAGTAGTTCTAAGTTCTAGGGGACTGATGACCTCAGAAGTTAAGTCCCATAGTGCTCAGAGCCATTTGAACCATTTTTGAACCGTAATAAAATAAGAGAAATCAGATCTCGTACAGGAAGACTTTGGGGGCCCATTTTTCCGGCACTCTATTCGATATTGGAATGGTAGAGAAATAGTGTGAAAATGGTTCGATAAATCGTCCACCAGGTACCTAAGTGTGAATTTCAGATCAGTTTTATAGATGTAGGTATGCATTATAAGAGATGGAAAAGCAGGGTATAAATGTGGAAAAGTGTAACCAGTACCATACCTATGTAAGAGGGAATATCGTTCGATATTGTGTGAGCAGCTGGTGGCTTCCGGCAGTAGGTTATTTCGTTCAAGCTCGTCATTCGCATCGCAGCGTCGACGCGGCTGGCGTATGGAGCGGACCTTTTCGAGGTGCAGGTATGCTGTGAGGCAGTGAGCAGATAATTCGCAGGTATACTGAGTGCAAATTTCACAGATTTCCTGTTAGGTGCAAATTTCACGGATTTCCTGTTAGGTGCAAATTTCACAGATTTCTTGTTAGGTGCAAATTTCACAGAGTGCAGTTTTCATATATCCGGAACTTTTGGAGTACATTCTTAGGTGATTCGAGAGTCGAACTGGAGATCCTTTCAGGTTTTCACGCGTTGTGCTAAGTGGTTCGCAAGCTGTTCCGCCTACTGAGTTTGCAGGCTTCGAACTGACTCTTGCATACCTTCCTAAATCTACTTTATGTTTGTGACATCATTTTCGACTCCGTATCGAACGGTATTTCTTGCGGTCCGATGCTTGAACCTTTAGGCGTGCGTCCGCTTTCCCGTCGTCTGACTTCAGCTTTCAAATGTAACAAAGACTGTGTCATACGATAGTGCATTGTGCTGTGCAATTCGACGAACTGAAGGGGCTTTGTGCAGCATTGTTACCCTTCAAGTGCAACAAACGAATTACCTCTTGATACTTCACAATAGCTAAAACATTATGATCACCTACTTAAAAGTGTGTTGGACCACCTCAGGAACGAAATCAGGAGTGATTCTGAGTGTCATGGACTCGACAAGTACTTGATAGGCTTCCAGAGGTTTGTTGCACCAGATACCTGTGCACAAGTCACACACATTCCGTAATTTATGGGTGGTTGGTTTGTGGGCGCGGAGCAGGCACCAGATAGCGTCCGAATGGGTTTCATCAGATTCAGATGAGCCGAATTTGATGGCCAAGGCATCAATGTGAGTTCACTACCACGTAGCATAAACAATTGTGGCAGGATTCCGACCACGTGTCATCCTGCTGGAAGATGTCCCCACTGTTACGGAAGACGTCAAGCATCAGGGATTAAGGTGGCCCTAATAACGTTCACCTAGTCCACAACAGTCGTGATGCCTTAGAAACTACCACAGATCCCATGGAAGCCCAGGTGAATGTCACCCTCAACATAATACGTTTTCCATCAGCCTGTGTCTGTGGCACGCCTGGATGGTGGCATATCTGGACACCAACATCGACTTGGTTTAACAATAAACGGGATTCATCGGACCAGGCGAAATGATTCCATTATCCATTAATCTGTGGTCCAAATAATATATATATATATATATATATATATATATATATATATATATATATATATATATATATATATATATATATAAAGGGTGGTCCATTGATCGTGACCGGGCCAAATATCTCACGAAATAAACGAAAAAACTACAAAGAGCGGTAGCTGTCTAGCTTGAAGGGGGAAACCAGATGGCGCTAAGGTTGGCCCGCTAGATGGCGGTGCCATAGGCCAAACGGATATCAACTGCGTTTTTTAAAAATACGAAACCCCATTTTTATTACATATTCGTGTAGTACGTAAAGAAATATGAATGTTTTAGTTGGACCACTTTTTTCCCTTTGAGATAGATGGCGTTGTAATAGTCACAAACATATGGCTCAAAATTTTAGACGAACAGTTGGTAACGAGTAGGTTTTTTAAATTAAAATACAGAACGTAGATACGTTTGAACATTTTATTTCGTTTGTTCCAGTGTGATACATGTACCATTGTGAACTTATCATTTCTGAGATCGCATGCTGTTACAGCGTGATTACCTGTAAATGCCACATTAATTCAATAAATGCTCAAAATGATGTCCGTCAGCCTCAATGCATACTTCCAACATGATGGATGTCCGGCACATAACTCGCTTTGGTTGAAGCGGTATTGAATAGCATATTTCATGACAGGTGGATTGGTCGTCGAAGCACCATACCATGGCGAACTACTCGCTGTTGAGAGGAATGTCGTTACACGTATTGCCAAATGCATTGAGGTTGACGGACATCATTTTGAGCATTTATTGAATTAATGTGGTATTTACAGGTAATCACGCTGTAACAGCATGCGATCTCAGAAATGATAAGTTCACAAAGGTACATGTATCACACTGGAACAAACGAAATAAAATGTTCAAACGTATCTACGTTCTGTATTTTAATTTAAAAAACCTACCCGTTACCAACTGTTGGTCTAAAATTTTGAGCCATATGTTTGTGACCATTACAGCGCCATCTATCACAAAGCGAAAAAAGTTGTCCAACTAAAACATTCATATTTCTTTACGTACTACACGAATATGTAACTAAAGTGGGGATTCTTACTTAAAAAAAAAACAAAAAAAAAACGCAGATGATATCCGTTTGACCTATGGTCTGTATAAGAAATTATAATAGAAAACTTTAAACCTCAATACCTCAAAACTACATTCTTTGCAATAAATGACCCGTTTTTTTAAAAAAAAAATACTGAGGGTAGAGAAATGAAATGTACACATCATGCGAAGTATGAGATTCAACAGTTATGGAAGTAGAATAATATAAATATCCTATGTTGTTTAATTTTTTATATTCATTTATTTACAAACTTCTTCCAAAAAGATTGAGTGTTTGAGGAAAAAAGACAACATGCATCACAATAAATTTTTTTTATTAATTCTAGTGGAGCATATCTGCAATAATGCATTCATTAATTATGGAAATTGGAAGCTAGTGGCTTAAAAACTTTCCAAGGTAATGGGTCACAAAGTTTGACAATTTAACATTAGAGGCACAGGACATACAATGTCCTGTTAACGCGTGCAAGCATTCTTTCAGAGTAATAGTTGAGTAGTATCAATCTGACGATCGTATTTCACTACTATTTGAACTAGCAATCCAGGCACACTTGGCCGAAGAACTCAATGAACCATGGGCACCAATTAAACTCTGGAAGAGACGGATAGAGGGAAACTACCACAATATGGTGGTTAAAAAGCAAACTGTGGTAAGATAACTCTAGTTCACATTTTCTACCTGTGAGAGAAAAAAAAGTGTCAACTTTCTACAGCAATGAGCCCGTTACAAACTGCAATTAACTGTTGGATTTTTTTGTAACTGACAATGAAACTGAATGGGTACACCTCGGTTTGTGCAGAGCATTCAGGTCGTTGAGGTCCCTTCCGGGGCCCGATTTTAAAGCAGTGACGTTACTAGTTAATCTGGACCTTAGCTTATTACGGGAAACGTCGATAAAACTCCGCGATTGGAAAAGCGAACTTTCTCTGCATTTTGCTAACTGCGCGGAGCGGACTGAGCGACAGATCTGTAATGAACTGCGCGACCCTACTGGCTGCAAACAAAGTTCGCGTGTTATAATAACTTCCTTCCCCGGGAACAGCCTAACTGTCATCGGAGCTGTCATTAAAACGTAACGACCCTGTGAAATTTTGCCGAAGGTTAGTGGAGTTTAGATTAACATCTGCCGTAAAGCAAATGTCCAGGAAAAGTTTGATGATGAAATTTTGGGAACCTCAAAATCTCTCCCACTGAAATGTCAGTCTACCTTTTTTTCAGAATTGCCACTGTACGTTTTATTTATTTTTTGTTTGGTTCTTATTCATTGTACAGAAGATATGGTCAGTACAGTTGCCATACAATATTCTGGTCTTATTTGGCATTCGCAACGCTATTTTCATGTCAACGTTTTAATATCTGTTTTTACTATCATTTTCTTGCTCTTGTTGTTTGGTATCCATGTCTGAGGTTTAACATGCTCTATTTGATAAAAGCATACGAACACCCCACTAGATGTCACGTGAGGGGACCCGTCGGTATGAAAGGACACGGGGAGTACTGTGATGTCTGTACAGAAGCAATGAAAACAGACTGGGCCAGTCAGGACAGCTCAGTCACTTCGAATGTGGAGCAATCATAGGATGTGATTTGAGTAACAAATCCGCCAGGGCCATTTCAACCCTTTTAAATCTGCGCAAGTCGGCTTGTTTTGGTGTGACTGTGAATTAGAAGTGCGAAGGAACACTCACAGCCAAATCAACACCAGGCAGGCCTCACGTACTGGTAGACAAAAAAATGGCTCATATGGCTCTGAGCACTATGGGATTTAACATCAAAGGTCATCAGTCCCCTAGAACTTAGAACTACTTAAACCTAACCAACCTAAGGACATCACACACATCCATGCCCGAGGCAGGATTCGAACCTGCGACCGGAGCGGTCGCGCGGTTCCAGACTGAAGCGCCTAGAACCGCTCGGCCACAGCGGCCGGCACTGGCAGACAGGGACTGTCGAGTACTGCTGAGGCTGTTTGTAAAAATCGCGTGAAATCGTTGGAAGGGAACACTTCTGACTTTGCAACCAGTACAGTGGCTGTGCGTAGGGAGTTAAAGAGAATGGGCTAAAGTTTAGAGCAACTCCACATGAGCCACACATTTCTGGAGTCAGTACTAAGCGACGTTTGAGTGGCGTAAACACGAACACCATTGGACAGTCGATTACTGCAAACGAATGATTTGGAGTCATAAATCATGCTATATGCCGTGGCAATCCCATGGATGGGTCTGGGTTTGGCGAATGTCTGGAGAATATTACCTGCCATCAAGTGAAGTATATGGTCCATTTATTCCGCTTAAACAAATGTGCTAAATGGGGATGTATGCAAACACGTTTCACAGCATTATGATTTGGTTTTCAGTGTGAATACTAGATGATCTAGACCTCGTATATCAGGTTACACTGATAGGGACTTCTGGTGTCAGGTTATACATGTGGGTGACCTATATCCATGGACAGCCCTACTCCTTTCCCCCAGGGAACCACTGGGAATTGATCGTCACCCAGGGAACCCCCACTCCCTCCCCGCCTCACTGGACCAATAGGAAGGCTGGACCAGTATGAAATGAGATCTACTCATCCCTCCCCTTTATTATATTATGAATTCAGGTGCCCAAACCCCACCCACATTCAAGGTCTAATCTTCGTGGTGGAAGGCTGACATGAAGCATCTGCACCAGCAGAGACTAGCCAGTGCACCCACGCACAAGAAGAATAAGACCTAGATTTGAAGGTAAGTATCTAATAGTATTACAGCTATTATTATTGTTGTTAAGAAACGCGTGTTCGATCATACTTATGGTTAGTTATTGTTCCCTGATCTAGTGGTAACAGAAATGCTGGATGAGGACACCCACATACTACTAGCCACCCTGCCACAGCAGCCCACAAATGACCTTCCTGAGTTATTTACACTGTACTGCCGCAACATCAACTGCTCCAGCAGCTGCAACCACCACTGCTGGCCCTACCACAGCTGACAGAACCACCCCTATCAAGAGAACTAGTTTTCACCAGCACTTATAACATGACTGTGTGTGAATCTAAACAAGTAAATATGGGTCTGTCACTGGACAATGACTTTCCCATGGTGAATGAAGCTGAATACCTGCAACAGAATATTCGTGGTACAATTGGTAACATTTGTGCAATACAATGGGTTCGATACAGAATAAGATGACAGATGACTATGATCCGTCCTGTACTTCAACAGATATTTTTATATTTGGCGTCAATGTCTTAATAGTTCATACGCATGGTGAGAAATAACTGCATGGGACACAAGCATATACTTACAATAATCTAGTACTGTGAGTTTAAAAGATCTGTACTGTGCATTATCTATCACCACAGAAAGGTGGTGCCTCTGGCAGCCATATGTAAGAGCAGCTTACTATGAGTTCGTAGATTATTTGAACAAAAATAGTGTGACTATGTGCGAAATAAAAGAAAATGTTTCAGTGCTTGTATACCCCCTGTACGAAAGTGTGTGGATGTAGAACCGTAGAACCTGCTAAGTCTGTGTAGAAGGTTAGTGCAGTGAAGTAATTCCTATGTCGGTAATGTCTGAATGCCATATAAGCCGAATTTAAGGCCTACATATATCAGCTAATTCCAAAATTGTGTGCTAATGTTATGCAGTGAAACATGTATATAAATAAACTGTGGTGTCACCGCCAGACACCACACTTGCTAGGTGGTAGCTTTAAATCGGCCGCGGTCCATTAGTACATGTCGGACCCGCGTGTCGCCACTGTCAGTGATCGCAGACCGAGCGCCACCACACGGCAGGTCTCGAGAGACTTACGAGCACTCGCCCCAGTTGTACGGACGACTTAGCGATGCACACTGACGAAGCCTCGCTCATTTGCAGAGCAGATAGTTAGAATAGCCTTCAGCTAAGTCAATGGCTACGACCTAGCAAGGCGCCATTAGTAATACATTGCATGAATCTACAGAGTCTCACTTGTATCGTTAACAGCGATGTACAACAATGATGGATTAAAGTTAAGTATTCCAGAAGATACGTACTTTTCTTTATAGCATTCATTACGTATCCTGTTTCAGACCTCACGCCAGCCTGCGTGAGTCAACGCGTGCCTATCGGCCTCCTCTTTCAAGTAGTGTATGTAGTGTTGGCTAACTGCTAACACTACATAAACAAAAAGCAGAAATTGTTTTAAAAAATTTGTGTTTTTTTCACCCTCCCCCCCCCCTCCCCCGTCCTATCCACCTACCTATAAAAGCACATACAGCTCTTCAGACCAGGAGTCAGAGTATTCACATAACACCGCCCCGCCGCCATTGGTGCCTCCATTGCTGCCACCTACGCCCCCCTCCGGTTGTGGATATCCCTCTGCTATGTTGAGAGAGTTAGCCACAGACTTGTGGATTATTGGGAGTATGATAAGTGGCTTACGACGCTCACCATGGAGGCTCATAACTCAATAATAGAAGGGTGAAGTGAGACTCAAATGTTTAATTGAAATAAAATAAAAACCAAACACACAAACACCGTCCGAACACGCTTTGAAGGCCCAACAACACCGACCGGCCGCCATGTCATCCTCAACACTTAGGCGTCACCGGATGCGGTTACAGAGGGGCAAACGGCCAGCTCACCGCTCTATCAGCCGTCGTCAGTTTTCGTGCCGCTACTCTCCATCAAGTAGCTCCTCAATTGGCCTGACAAGGGCTTAGTGCCCCTTACTTCCCAACAGCACCCGGCAGACGCAGACGGTGACCCATCCAAATGCTAGCCAAGCCTGACAGCGCTTGACTTCGGTGAGCTGGCGAAAAGTGGTGTTACCACTGCGGCAACGCCATTGCCGAAACAAAGTAAATGTCATTTGAAAAGTTCTGGACACTGTAAGAGAGAACTGAAGAAAAGAATTTATTTTACAAATTAATATTTTACAAGGTAATCTCCAGTCTTGCTTAAGACAGCTTCCCAAATTTTTTAGCAACTTATTTATTCTCGATAGGCCACCTCCACTGTTCAGCTGTCTGATTACAACAGTCACAGCAATGAAAGCTACATCAGTTGTATGAAAACATTTCCCACAGATTTGTTCCACCAATTTGGAAAACAAATCAAAGTCTCGTGGGTTCATATCAGGACTGTAGGGTGGGTGGGGGAGTGATTGCCATCCATATTTGTCGAGCATTTCTCTCACTGATAGGGCAATATACGGTCTTGCATTATCCTCCAAAATGAGAACACCAACTACAAGCATGCTACGCCTTCTTTGGTGAATTATCGAGTGTAAAATATTTTGCAGAAACGGCTTGTAGTACATGCCTGTTACAGACGCCTCCTGCTGCAATCTGTGTAGCTATGACTCGCTTTTATCCTGTTTATTGTTTTTCATCTTCTACACTCCTGGAAATGGAAAAAAGAACACATTGACACCGGTGTGTCAGACCCACCATACTTGCTCCGGACACTGCGAGAGGGCTGTACAAGCAATGATCACACGCACGGCACAGCGGACACACCAGGAACCGCGGTGTTGGCCGTCGAATGGCGCTAGCTGCGCAGCATTTGTGCACCGCCGCCGTCAGTGTCAGCCAGTTTGCCGTGGCATACGGAGCTCCATCGCAGTCTTTAACACTGGTAGCATGCCGCGACAGCGTGGACGTGAACCGTATGTGCAGTTGACGGACTTTGAGCGAGGGCGTATAGTGGGCATGCGGGAGGCCGGGTGGACGTACCGCCGAATTGCTCAACACGTGGGGCGTGAGGTCTCCACAGTACATCGATGTTGTCGCCAGTGGTCGGCGGAAGGTGCACGTGCCCGTCGACCTGGGACCGGACCGCAGCGACGCACGGATGCACGCCAAGACCGTAGGATCCTACGCAGTGCCGTAGGGGACCGCACCGCCACTTCCCAGCAAATTAGGGACACTGTTGCTCCTGGGGTATCGGCGAGGACCATTCGCAACCGTCTCCATGAAGCTGGGCTACGGTCCCGCACACCGTTAGGCCGTCTTCCGCTCACGCCCCAACATCGTGCAGCCCGCCTCCAGTGGTGTCGCGACAGGCGTGAATGGAGGGACGAATGGAGACGTGTCGTCTTCAGCGATGAGAGTCGCTTCTGCCTTGGTGCCAATGATGGTCGTATGCGTGTTTGGCGCCGTGCAGGTGAGCGCCACAATCAGGACTGCATACGACCGAGGCACACAGGGCCAACACCCGGCATCATGGTGTGGGGAGCGATCTCCTACACTGGCCGTACACCACTGGTGATCGTCGAGGGGACACTGAACAGTGCACGGTACATCCAAACCGTCATCGAACCCATCGTTCTACCGTTGCTAGACCGGCAAGGGAACTTGCTGTTCCAACAGGACAATGCACGTCCGCATGTATCCCGTGCCACCCAACGTGCTCTAGAAGGTGTAAGTCAACTACCCTGGCCAGCAAGATCTCCGGATCTGTCCCCCATTGAGCATGTTTGCGACTGGATGAAGCGTCGTCTCACGCGGTCTGCACGTCCAGCACGAACGCTGGTCCAACTGAGGCGCCAGGTGGAAATGGCATGGCAAGCCGTTCCACAGGACTACATCCAGCATCTCTACGATCGTCTCCATGGGAGAATAGCAGCCTGCATTGCTGCGAAAGGTGGATATACACTGTACTAGTGCCGACATTGTGGATGCCCTGTTACCTGTGTCTATGTGCCTGTGGTTCTGTCAGTGTGATCATGTGATGTATCTGACCCCAGGAATGTGTCAATAAAGTTTCCCCTTCCTGGGACAATGAATTCACGGTGTTCTTATTTCAATTTCCAGGAGTGTATTACGGTACTGCCGCCCTGTTTTGTTATTCCATTTACTGGGCTCACTAACTTCCTGCCTTACCTGCCCGTGAGCGGCAGCAGCAGCGCGTATCGATAAGTGAACTATCATACCACCTCTCGAGCGACCGACAGTATTTCCGGGTCGTCGTGTGTCTGGCAGTCAGTTGGAGGCGGACCAGCAGTGCAGTCGGGATGCAGCAGCAGTGAAGTCGGGGACGGAGCGCCGGTGAGGCGCCGACAGCCAGTGCTCGCCGACCACCGGAGACACACATGAACTGTCCGACGGAGGGAGATTGGAGCGGGACGACGGTTGGTTGATCATTCGGTTGGTCGTCTAATCGGCCGACTCATATTTCGTCCTTTCGCCGTTTCTGGGCCTGGGCAGTTGATCACTTAGCGTGAAGCAGCGAGGAAGTAAATCTCCGTGGCGCGTGTCTGGCCGATGCCGCTGGCGGGGTCCACGCGCGGTCGGAGTGCGAGGGGCTGTTCCATTTGCTACGAGGCCCGTGGCTCACCGATCCTGGACACCAAAGTTGAGTCTTTACTCAATCTACCAGCCCCAACCGTTCACATTGTGTCGTTTGAATTTCGTTGTGGGCCGTTTGGACATCCTGTCGCTTGATCCGTTGACTGTCTGTCGGTTGGGTTGTCGTCGGATCGAGAATGGTTGGCCCGACTGCCTGTCTCACCTAAGCGAGCGACAGTGTTTGAATTCCAGACCGCCCCTCGAACATCTGAGCGCCTTTGGATATACTACCTATTTTTATTTGTTCTTGTTGTTTGTACTTGTATTGCTTTTAGTCGATTTTTTTATAAATTAAGGTTGTTTTTCCCTTAAGGCGTAAGAGTCTTTAGGCCTTCAGCCTAATTTAAAGAACTGTTTCACGTAAGACCTTTGGCATTTTAAAGGTTTTAATGTTGTTGCATTTTAAGTGTTGGCCCTTCAGCCGATTTTGAGTATGAGTTGTTTTGCTCTTAAGGCCTTCAGCCTAGTTCAAAGAACTGTTTCGTGTAAAGCCTTTCGCATTTTAAAAATTTTAATGGTGTTGAATTTTAAGTGTTGGGCTTTCAGCTGATTTTGAATTCAAATTGTTTGCTCTGAAAATTTCAGATTCTTTGGGCGTTCAGCCTAAATAAAGAACTATTGTAGGATAAGGCTTGCCTTTTAAATTTTTGATTATGCTTGCGTTTTAAGTTATTGGCCTTCAGCCGTTTTTAAATTAAAGTGGCTTTCAGTTGGTAATTAAGTCCCAAAGATTAAAGCTGTGTGTTTTAAAAAAACCTTTTTTGGGCTCTTGTAATGTTTGATAAAATAATAAAGTTGTATGTTCGAGTGTAACTGACAGCCTCTTATTTTGGCCCCTTTCCACAATTCAAACTACCTCTCCTGTCCTGCAGGTGAAGCAGGGAGTTTCTATGACTCCATTCACATCATACGAAAAGATCATCATAAGTTATTTATTGGCTACGGAATATTTTCGGACGTGAGAGTCGGAAGTTTCAGTACTTTTCCACTGTGCCGACTGAGACTTCAGTTCTGCCCCAAAATCTAGTATCCAGGTTTTACCGAGTGCAACAACCCTTCTCAGAAACTGTTCTGATTCTATTCAATGATGTTGAAGTAATTCTTCTACTATTATTTTTCCACCTGCTTTCTGCTCTACACTCTGATCATGCAGAACCCTTCGGGCAGCAAATTTTCTCATCTTTAAATTTTCAGATACGATTTTGAAGTATGGCCACATATGCAATTTCTTCACATGTTATTTCTTCCTCTCCTCTCAAAATGTGATTAACAATAACCTGAGAGGTTTAGTCTGTTGCATTTGATGGCCTTCCACGTCTTTGGCTGTCCTCAGTGCTTACCCGACTTTCAGGGAAACGAACAGACCACCGTGATGTTGAGCTGTGATCCAGTTCTCTATCTTGACACACCATTCTCAAAGCATTATTAACTTCCTTTGAATTCTTTCCATGTAGGGAATTAATTTTGATGAAGACTGCTGGTCACTACGTGTATTCCGACCTGACTCGTTTTCATCTTCCATTTTAAAATTGAATTCCTAATGACACAGGCACACAAACCAGCAAACGCAGATTCGATTGTCACGCTTAAAGTCTGGCTTACAACTGACATTAATTTCAACTTAATTATACCACTGTAAAGGCGCATGCGCGGAGTGCAGGACTTTTGAAATGACCCTCGTAGTGTATGAAAACATCTGGCTTAGTCACTAGCGTCTGAACTACGTACTGAACTACCGTCTCTAACGTACACAAACACAACACATACACACATCGTTATTTTAAAAAATACATTGGGTAGTAAAAATTTATTATTATCATTTTTACAACCAATACAGTGCAATTTAATGGGAGGTCCATCAATCTGACAGCATTCGTTCATAACATAATGTTTGTAGCAGGTCTCATACATAGAAAGGAAAACATCATTTTTACACACTTCCGGCAGTAAGTTAACCCTTTGTTGCCTGACGGTACTTAAAAGTACCAGTAAGTTTTGACTCTCGTTATTTTCTCGTGGTGCAAAAAAATGGTTCAAATGGCTCTGAGCACTATGGGACTCAACTGCTGAGGTCATTAGTCCCCTAGAACTTAGAACTAGTTAAACCTAACCAACCTAAGGACATCACAAACATCCATGCCCGAGGCAGGATTCGAACCTGCGACCGTAGCGGTCTTGCGGTTCCAAACTGCAGCGCCTTTAACCGCACGGCCACTTCGGCCGGCCTCTCGTGGTGCAGTTTCGTGATCTGAGAGCCTGTCGGTACGTAACAGTAACTCTGCTCTACTGTTTCATAGATGTTATTGTGTAATACATAGATCTCTTTGGCAGTCAGAGCTTGAAATTGTTTTTCGCACGCTGCTGTGAAAACAGAAGATTGTATGTGCTTGTTTCCATGGTATTGCCTGAAATTGTGCGGAATTTATTGAAACTTCCGTTGAGTTTTCCATTGTACGTACTTACCTTCTTTGTTGTTTTATAATACACTCCTGGAAATGGAAAAAAGAACACATTGACACCGGTGTGTCAGACCCACCATACTTGCTCCGGACACTGCGAGAGGGCTGTACAATCAATGATCACACGCACGGCACAGCGGACACACCAGGAACCGCGGTGTTGGCCGTCGAATGGCGCTAGCTGCGCAGCATTTGTGCACCGCCGCCGTCAGTGTCAGCCAGTTTGCCGTGGCATACGGAGCTCCATCGCAGTCTTTAACACTGGTAGCATGCCGCGACAGCGTGGACGTGAACCGTATGTGCAGTTGACGGACTTTGAGCGAGGGCGTATAGTGGGCATGCGGGAGGCCGGGTGGACGTACCGCCGAATTGCTCAACACGTGGGGCGTGAGGTCTCCACAGTACATCGATGTTGTCGCCAGTGGTCGGCGGAAGGTGCACGTGCCCGTCGACCTGGGACCGGACCGCAGCGACGCACGGATGCACGCCAAGACCGTAGGATCCTACGCAGTGCCGTAGGGGACCGCACCGCCACTTCCCAGCAAATTAGGGACACTGTTGCTCCTGGGGTATCGGCGAGGACCATTCGCAACCGTCTCCATGAAGCTGGGCTACGGTCCCGCACACCGTTAGGCCGTCTTCCGCTCACGCCCCAACATCGTGCAGCCCGCCTCCAGTGGTGTCGCGACAGGCGTGAATGGAGGGACGAATGGAGACGTGTCGTCTTCAGCGATGAGAGTCGCTTCTGCCTTGGTGCCAATGATGGTCGTATGCGTGTTTGGCGCCGTGCAGGTGAGCGCCACAATCAGGACTGCATACGACCGAGGCACACAGGGCCAACACCCGGCATCATGGTGTGGGGAGCGATCTCCTACACTGGCCGTACACCACTGGTGATCGTCGAGGGGACACTGAATAGTGCACGGTACATCCAAACCGTAATCGAACCCATCGTTCTACCATTCCTAGACCGGCAAGGGAACTTGCTGTTCCAACAGGACAATGCACGTCCACATGTATCCCGTGCCACCCAACGTGCTCTAGAAGGTGTAAGTTAACTACCCTGGCCAGCAAGATCTCCGGATCTGTCCCCCATTGAGCATGTTTGGGACTGGATGAAGCGTCGTCTCACGCGGTCTGCACGTCCGGCGCGAACGCTGGTCCAACTGAGGCGCCAGGTGGAAATGGCATGGCAAGCCGTTCCACAGGACTACATCCAGCATCTCTACGATCGTCTCCATGGGAGAATAGCAGCCTGCATTGCTGCGAAAGGTGGATATACACTGTACTAGTGCCGACATTGTGCATGCTCTGTTGCCTGTGTCTATGTGCCTGTGGTTCTGTCAGTGTGATCATGTGATGTATCTGACCCCAGGAATGTGTCAATAAAGTTTCCCCTTCCTGGGACAATGAATTCACGGTGTTCTTATTTCAATTTCCAGGAGTGTAGTTTGAAGCATTACGTCACAAGTGAATGAGATAAAGTGGAAAATGTAAGACGGACTTATTAGTACCGTCAGGTTGTGCGAACACTTTATTGTAGCAGCAATGCGTTACCTCTCACTAGTTGTTCTGTCCACTTTTTCTCACACAGAAATCCGTAAATACATTTGCCTGTGGAACAATTAGAACAAACAGGAAAGGTTTGCCGGGGAATTTACCTAAAGAAAAATGTGTAAATGAAATCACAGAGATTCATCTTTAGACCTAACAGTATTTCAATGGAAGGAAAATAAAGTAGTGTATTTTGCGTCAAACTTTCATGGCACTGAACAGAGAGTAGTGACAAGAAAACAGAAAGATGTAACTAGTATGACTATACCATGTCCAGTTATTGTATGTGATTACAATAAAAACATGGGTGGTGTGGATCATGCAGACAGATTACGTTCAACTTATGGTCTTGGCAAGCGATCAAAGAAATGTTGGCACCGTCTCTTCTGGGGAGCAATAGAAATTGCTTTTGTCAATGATTACGTCATTTTCAGTGATCTACATGGGGCACTGCCACTGCTGGAATTCAGGCGTGCTGTGGCACTAGGGATAATGAATGAACAGCAAGTGCCACATCTCAAAAAGAGAAACTCTGGTAAAGATGAAATAACTCTCCCAAAGAGAAGGAAGGATAACTTTTCTGTTCCGAAGGATGTACATCTTGGCAACAGAGGAAACCATTTTGTAGTGTTCAGTTGTAAAAGAGGACGATGCGAAATGTGTGCGAAAAATAAAATTCAGTCGAGACCACATTCCTAATGTAGTACATGTATTGTGCTGCAATGAGAAAAAGTAGTTTCCTACAATTTCATGAGGTATCACTAAATATGTGATATGTATATACTGTCAAAAATGTATAGCTAAGTTACTATGTATTGTGAAGTTGCTCTAGAATAAATTCATGCGAAATTTAAAAAAAAATCATAAATATCATAATTCTGTTAATTAATATTCTAATGTAAAAATATTTAATATTTATGTGGAATAAAGTACAAGTTATAAAACTTGGAGCATTTTTCTGCGCATGTTGTGATTCTGTCCATGGAGTCTGACGGTACTTCTGAGTACCAGGAGGAAAAAAAATTTTGAAAAATAAAATAAAATTTTACAAAAAATCCTACCGTCATTTGAGGCCACAATAGCATAAATTCTGCAAAGAAAATGTTAAAAAGCAAATTTTTTCTTACGTCAGGAAACAAAGGGTTAAAGCTTTGTGAAATATTACATAGCAAATGAATATGCTGGGTAGGAAACAAGTAACAGTCCAATTCAAACTCTTATATCGCTCAGAAAGTTTCCCGTTAGTATACAAAGGCACTTTACAGGTATTTCGTGATTCCAGCCACTCATACATGTAATAGGCAGTGATGATTCGTCACCGTATTGAAAGCCATAGTCCTCCAGTTGTTATAACATGAGACAATATCCAGAATGTATGGGTTACCTGTAAGTCGTTTTCTTCAAGCTGTACAGTCACTGTTCTCGCTAAATAATGGGGTAATAATCAATGCATCAGCGGGCCTCACTAGCAGTATACACTCACTGCCCTCAGTTACTTTAACGATATGCAGAGTCGCTCCACAATTGAGCACAGCCGGAGGCCAGTGTATTCATCTTTCATTTTTAAAAGTTGCCCGCACTAATGCAAATAATTTATCCTCCTAAGACCTAGACACATTTTCATAAAAATTATAAGCGAAAGTGTTATTTTTGTGTTCCTTTAGGCCTAAAACTACTTGGGAAAACGCTTAAAAATGTTTTACTGACAATTTTCATCAAATGGTGGGTACAGTATACTGTACTTCGGGACTCTGTACAATTAAAGGTATATATAAATTCGCTAATGACATCCAAAGTAAACAATCGTAATATTATGGAAACATATTTTTTAATCAAATGGATTACAATGTATGTTGAAAAATACGTTTTAGTGTAATTAACAAAAAGTAACAAACATAGTAAATAAATCACGTGAGTTTACTTTTCATGAAACATTTTAAAACAGATTATTTTCACTGTAAGGCACAAGAAAATGTTACAATGTCTTCCACAATTTCGCCAGTATTTAACGTCAGAAATTGCTGACGTGTGCAGATTTTGATTTTCTAAGATTTTCGTGAGGAATCGGAACAGGTACTTCTCTTCATTTTGTGTTTGGCTGTTCTTCTTCATCTTGTTCACTGTCTTCTGCAATGTTTGTTACTTCCTCGATAACACTGTACAGAAGTAGTTATCCGAGTATAAGTTTGTACTTTAGAAGTTGAAGAATATTTTTTGAACTTGGTCCGTTCTGAATTGAATGCAAGCATTAACTACTGACATGTCAATCAAATGAAATATAGTTCTAACCACTTCTTGGCTCTGGCTCTCATGGGACAGCATGAGAGCATTCTGTCGAAGAGGTCCACTCCACCCATTTTAGCATTGTATGCTTGGATGGCCATTGGTCTGGTGATTCAATCTGCGTCTTATCCTTTTTGCTGTACTGTAAGGACTTATATCTTTGGTCCACACCATGGGCAGAAGACATCACCATTATACTCTTTCTATCGATCCATTTAATTAAACATAAATTTCCATCTTCATGGACAAGCATATCTGACGACTCTCTGCCTTCCTTAGTAAGCTCCTTGTCAGTTTTCAGTCTTGCCTCCTAGGGTATCCTGTTTTTCTGGATAGGGCCAATTGAAGTGAAACCTCTTTTCAGAAGCTCTTGTACCAGTTTCAGACTGGTGAAAAATCTGTCATGATAGATTCAATTTCAAGGGGTAAGATTTTCGGTCAACTGGATTACAGCTGTTTCCCCTAAACCAAATCACTGGCCAGTATAATTGGGTTATATGGCCTTCCCCTGATAAAACAAACACTTTCAGAGCAACAGGATTTGACTTCTTTGGGAGGTACTGCTTCAGACTACTTGTACCGGAAAATGGTATCGTTATCTCATCAACTACCACATCTGCCTCTTTTTCTTGCTTCAAACACACTTCTCTAATTTTTGTGGTCAGTGTGCATAATTTCCACAGCCTGTCCTTTTTTCTTTCTTCTTCTTTGACATCATCATCAAACACAACTTCGAAACTGGTCCAAATTCCGAAGAATCTATTCCTAGTCATGTTATCACTCATCATAGGTATTCGACATCTGTTATCCCAATACATACGGATAACAGGATATTGTAAGTTTCTCATGATGAGGCATATGCCAATAAACATCTTCAGTTCAGTCCAATTTAAACCTAAAGGCCTTGCATTCATTTTTGTGTAAGTTTGATAGATTTTGTCAACTATTAACTGCAATATGTCATCATCCAGGTACTGTCTAAAATAATCAGCGTATTTGTAGTTGTTAGTGTTTGTTGGAGGCAGTGTTGCTTGCGAAATTGTTACTGAAGCTGGGTTGAAAGATCTTCTTTGCCTGTGGCACCTTGGTGCAATCGGAAGAGGAATCTACAACTTAAAGTAGGTTAATTTAATTTATTTTAATTCATGTAGATTCTTTGTTATCTGTTCATACATCAGCACTTATTATTGAAAGGGGAAAATCTTGGAAATTTTTAATTTTGTTCTACAAATATGTTACCCCAGATTTCTCCTCTGATTCGTCACAGATTCGTTTTCATTTATGTTCTGTAGCAGTGGTTGAGTCACTATTGCGGTGGTGTTACCATTTTCTGAAACATCATCAACGTCAGGAATATCTGCTTCAGACTCGTCACAGCGGTCTAACAATTCCTCCACATATGGTAAAGTTTCATCATCTGAAATAAAAGTAATTACCTCTATCATATTTACGTATTCTAATGTAAAGGTCACTGTTATGATTATTAACAGTATTAGGAACATATTATCAAGAATATACCGTTTTACAAATTAAGCAAGCAGTTTTTGCATATGAAACATAATGTAAAATTTTAGTAAAGAGACCAGTTAAGCTGAGTCCCAGAGTACATGATACTGAATCTCTCGGTTGTGAAGGTCATTACTTCAAGCAAATACGAACACAAAATTATTCTTTTCTTCTTAAAATACTCCTCAGACATTTATAAATAAGTCTTGCTTTGTCATATGTGCTAAAACTAAAACTATAACTTGTAATTCACACCTACCTCGAAGGAC
The DNA here is from genome assembly GCF_023898315.1 of Schistocerca nitens. Taxonomy (NCBI): domain Eukaryota; kingdom Metazoa; phylum Arthropoda; class Insecta; order Orthoptera; family Acrididae; genus Schistocerca; species Schistocerca nitens. The sequence goes on from NC_064619.1 coordinate 705,910,278, forward strand.
GTTCCTTTCACGGCGCGAACTGGTTGCTGCCATTTTCTAAAATGATAGTTTAGAGAGACACTGAGAACAAATAGTCAGGTTCAAGTACTCAAAATGCTTCCTAGATGTCAGTGGAAACTGCTGAGAAACGCAAGAAAGACTATTTCATGCTACCATCTAGTGGAGAACTTTTTTAAACTTGAAGTACAGTATACTGTGCCAGGGGTCCCAGCAGGAATAAACAGCAGTCCATGAGCAGTTCAACCAGACGTGAGAGAACACGTAAAGGGCTAAGATGACGAGATGCACAGCAGGTGAGGAGCAGCGGCAGCAGCCACATGAAACACCAGTTACATTTTTTAACGTAAGCTGCAGTTTAAACAACACAGGCTGTCAATGCATCATTACCGGTGTAATATCAGTCTGTTTCATGGTTGTCTTAGAAAATACACGATTTTATGATGCTATAGTAATATTATCTGCAGACGAATGGTTTCGACTATGTGACATATCAGTGCATATTTCTGCTTTGTTTCATGCCAACATTCATTCACTGTCAGTAATGCTGGGAGACTTCTCTGGAACCATTAAAATATTTAACAGTGCAGAGTGCATACGTCGGCAGCAACAGACGTTTAAGAATGCAATGTACACAAGCCATTCTGTAAAGTATACTGTAGCCTGCCGAGTAAGGTGGTAATCGTATTTCTTCCAATTCTACGAGACATCGTGGAATAAACTGTTGGAGTCTGCTCTCCAAACTCTGTATCCAACACGGGAAACCTACGCTAACCTTTATGATTCATGTTGTGGTAGCATGGAAATAGAAATGTATGAGACACATATGACAGATATTGACACAGCTGTATGAAAATCGCTGACTGCGCTGTGTGCAGTCTGTGTCTGGTTGGACTCACTGTTGGATTATTCGCTAGTGTAGCGTTGGGCAGTTGGATGTGAACAGCGCATAGCGTTGGGCAGTTGGAGGTGAGCCGCCAGCAGTGGTGGATGCGCGGAGAGAGATGCCAGAGTTTTGAGAGGTTACTATGAGCGGATGATCTGGACGTGTGCCGGTCAGAAAAAGGAAATTTGTTTATTTGGATGTCACATATAATGACTTTTGTACACTATTAAGGTAAATACATTGCTTGTTCTCTCTTAAAATCTTTCATTTGCTAACTATATGTCTATCAGTAGTTAGTGCCTTCAGTAGTTAGAATATTTTATTTAGCTGCCAGTATTGGCGCTCACTGTATTGCAGTAGTTCGAGTAACGAAGATTTTTGTGAGGTAATTGATTCATGAGGTGTATAGGTTATTGTTAGTCAGGGCTGTTCTTTTCTAGGGATTATTGATAGTCATATTGCGTTGCGCTAAAATATTGTGTGTCAGTTTAGAAATGATCAGAATAAGTAAAGGGAAAACAGTCTCAGAACGTTTAGGTTTGCCCAGCTCTTTGAAAATCAAATAACATAATTCTCCCGCACTGTCATTCTTAATTATCGAAGGGGAAGTTTCAAAGCCTGTACACATAGCCTACAGTATGTAAGTGTTTATAAATAAAAGAGGTTAGGAGCTATAAAATACACAGTATGCCAATGTGAGCAGGTAGAGCTCGTCGTGACTGCGTGGACGAAACATTCCCATCATGAGAGTCTTGTAGTAACCGACTGGTCCTGCAATGATACAATAACATACATGCTTTAGTTACTGGACCTTCAGATTAACAGGACTAATCTTCTTTTAACAGTGTTAACGCATCCTGGTGGGCTCCACTTTGAGCTTGTATATATTTTTTCGAAAACCCTGTTTCAGCTAAAATATCAGATGTTGCAGGAGATATTGCACGGCACTGAGTGTGAAACATACCAGACATTCAGCAGAAGCAGTGAAATTCCACCGTCTGAATAGGAAAGACAAACAGCGCATTCATATTTTATGACGTCGCAGCGGTAAAGCAGGATGAGATCCGGAAATGTTTTTGCTTTGACCACCATACTGAAACTTCGACGAGTTTCTGCATAAAAGACAGTGCATCAAAATGAACTGTGTCAGTATATTGTAGGTTATGGATAAATTTACATGTTTCCAGTGTGCTCATTGTGATGGGATGAAGCCAAAGCCGGACATACGTTTATACCGTTTATACATAGACGGAAAAATAGAGAAAATCAAGGAAAGATTAGCAGAATTGGGTAGCGGTGTCAAGGCAGCAGCTGTGAAAAGTGAATCTTAACTGAATGATAGAATCAGACGAAATGAGCAAGCAATCATTGCAAGGTTCACGGAAGCGGATAGCATTATCAAAACACGAGCTTTGATATTTGAACCTCGTCTGAATGATAGAATCTAGAGTGATAAACGAACAAGCGACACTAGGTTGACGGAATGGGGTAGTATTATCAAGGTAGGAGTTACGAAAAATGAAGAGCTGAATGACAGAGTCCAGCGACGTGAGGCATATGGAGAAGGAAACCGGAAACAGTCAACAGACGTGTCACTGCATAATTAACAGAAATGAAAGGGTTTATCAAGGGCGTAGCTATGAAAGTCAAGTTGTAAAAATCCCTGATGGGGAAGGTGAACGAAACAGTCCACTGACATCAATCTAAGGTAGAAGAATTAAGAAGATCTTAAAACTAGGTCTATAGCATAAACAATCTCTCTTTGAAACAATTTAGACCCACAAGAGAAAGTGTTAAATAGCTCTTCCTACAGTGGTGGCAGATCCAGTAGAATAAGAGAATAAAAGGGCGAGGAAGGATATATTATCATTGATTTCATCAACTGTCACAATGCTAGCTGGTGGTCCGTTGTCTCCACAGGTCTGCTTGCGAAACATTTAAATGCAGACGAGTCATATCATATGGTGTGGATAGTTTACGGCAGGCCAATCACGATGGAACAATTGACTCAAATACACAGAAGGAAAACAATCTCAACACCAAGAAATAATTAATGTAGAGTAATGAAATTTGAGGGCTACATTTGTTCAGGTAACATATTTAAATGATTAACATTACAAGGTCACGGGTTAATGTCAGCACGAGACAAGCTATTGCGATTGTGATATGTCGGTACATTAATAACCGGTGTAATCGTCAGAATGTTGACTGCAACCATGCAATCCTGCATGCACTATGTTGTAGCTGTTGGATAACAGTTTGCAGGATGGAACTCCATGCTTGTTGCACTTGGTTGGCAATACAGGTATGGTAAATGCTATTTTTGAATGATTCTGGAATTGTTGTCCAATGATATCCTGTATGTGCTCGATCAACAGAGGGATGTGTGCGAGCGTTATCCTCTTGGAAAACACCTCCTGGAATGCTGTTCAGGAATTGCAGCACAACAGGTCGAATCACTAGACTGATGTACGAAACTAGAGTCACGGAGCGTGGGATAACCACGAGGGTACCCCCTGATGTCATAGAAAATTGCACTCCAGACCTCAACTCCACGTGTAGGACCAGTGTGTCTAGTGCACAGAAAGGATGTTTGCAGCACTCAACTGGCCTCCTTTAACCTACACACAGCTTCACTGGCACCGAGGCAGAACAAGCTTTCATTAGAAAAACTAACAGACCTCCACTCTGCCCTCCAACGAGCTCTCGCTTGACACCAGTGATGTCGCAAACTGTGGTGGCTTGGGGTCAGTGGAATGCACGCTACAGGGAGTCTGATTTGGAGCTGACCCTGAAGTAACCGATTTATAACAGTTTATAGTGCTACTGTGGAGCCACCTGCTGCTGCACTTGCTTATGGTGCACTAGACCCATATGGTTTTCCCTCTCAGTTATGCCATGTGGTGCCTGGAGCTCAGTCATCTTGTATCTGTACTTTCTCGAGACCACGACTCCCATCAGTTATGTATAGTGGATACATTCCTGCGAAATCTTTCTGCAGTATTGCAGAAGGAACATCAAGCTTCTCTTAGCCCTATTACACCGTTCAAACTCAGTGAGGTGTTGGTAATGGCGTCTTCATCACCTTAAAGGCAGTCTTGACTAACATAAGCTCACCATGTCTGATCTCCATGGTATCTAACACCACAACCGTTACAGGGCGTATTTAAAGCAAATCCGATTGGCACTCTCATACAAATGCTACTAGTGCTACACTAATGCCAAGATACGAAATTTGAGTGAACATCATCTTTCAGATGCAGAAACATATCAACTTTCGTTTAAGTTTCACAAATCCTTTTTGATGTTGCAATTTTTTTCTGTCAGTGTATATTTAAATGATCGTTGATACGTATTTGAAATTCGCCTGCGCTCTTCCTGTGAAGGCAAAGACTAGGAGTGAAGTTGTGCAGGTTTCTGAACAACTGATGCAGAATGGGACAAATTGGTGTCCTGACGAACTGCAAACTGAGCATGGCGGTGAATTTTACAGTTATTTCAATTTGTTAATGGAGCAATATGGAATAAACCACTGCTCAACACTCTCCCAGATGTAAGCCAGTACTGTGGAGAGTCTGAAAAGAAATGTTAAAAACTGTATGTGGTTATTATGTGATTTTAGTGGTTTATACATATAGCTAGACACTCTTCAACAAACTTTTGGGAAGTATAATCGACATCAAGATCGCACGGTTAAGATGCAACCCATTGATGTTTATGACAATGGACTTCTAAATGGAGGTTCAAATGGTTCAAATGGCTCTGAGCACTATTCGACTTAACTTCGGAGGTCATCAGTCGCCTAGAACTTAGAACTAATTAAACCTAACTAACCTAAGGACATCACACACATCCATGCCCGAGGCAGGATTCGAACCTGCGACCGAAGCGGTCGCTCGGCTCCAGACTGTAGCGCCTAGAACCGCACATTTCTAAATGCAGCATACAGTCGTATTAAGATGTTGGATCCATGCAAGCAGAACTGCGTTTGAGAAGTCTTACATTTGTAACTCGTCAGTGGAGATATTTGCAGTCTCCGAAGTACAGAGGACAAACTTGAGGATGTGCATCTTAATGTACAGCGATGGTGAAGAAACTGCAGGGAGTTTTTATACAGAGGAATTACAGAAAAGCTTTGAACTGGATGTGTTCCTCGTAGACCATGTCATAATGCATCATGGGAACGGGGCTTTAGCGAATTGGCTTGGTTTTCCAACACCACACCAAACAGTTGGGTAAATGTTCCAGATTGGCTATATAAGAGTGTGCGCAAACCTCAGACAGTGCAGCACAGACCATGAATGCTACGAAGCTTATCAGAAGTGGAGGTGATGTTCTCAGTAAACTGTCATTCGAATTTCATATTCCCAGATATTGTTTCTGTGGGCCTGGAATAAAAATGAAAATGCGTCTGGCTGATGGTGATGACGGACTTAATGTACTTGGCGAGGTCTGCAGTGAGCATTATTTAGCATATTTGGCAGAAAGTCACACTGAAGATCGAATGTTAGCTGAAAAAGCTAAGCTAATACGTTGAAGAAGGGACACGGGGATGTGACACATTTTGCAGCATTTGCATTTGATAAAACAGTGAATGCCAAATTTAAATTGAGTGCTGGAATAAATTAAAAAAAATTATGAACGCAGCTCGTCGTACGTTAAAGAATAAGAAACGCACTATATTTTTAAACAATTGTGTCCATTCACTGAGGGTACGAGCAAAAAGTGTCTTAAAGCAAAATCCGAAGAAAGAAGTAAGAAGAAAACATATTAAAGCGCCCACGGTTCTGCCAGTATCTAAAACTACTGGTGGAATTATGCTGTTTCTAATCCCAACGTTAGCGGTGCTACTGGCTATTGCGTCATTGGTGGGAGGAGCTGCTGGCATAGTCTGGACACTGAAGAACGCACAAAACACTTAGGAATCTAAAAGGCATTATAGGATGATGGAGGCCGTCACTATCTGTGGAGGACTATATTTAAAACCACACTAAACTACTTATTAATAAAAAAGGTCCTGTAACTATACAACTGGACAGATCGCTTACCAACACTTATCTCCTTAAATTCGTCAATCAATTCGGAATTCCTAGATTTCGCGGTGTGTTAACGTGGAATCCTTCGCTGAAGACGGTTTGGAAATGCAAGGCACGTAGGATCGTAAATTTAGATGTCGCAGGAGGATACGGAACGCACTGGGCTGTGTGAAAGAAAACAGAATAACATGCTCTGTTATGACCTCTATGGGGATTAATGCCTACTGGAAGAATTGCGCCGCTACATCAAAAACCGTTTGTTCTACAATTCTAGTGCCTACCTAGGCAATGACTCATACCTCTACGGTCATTTCTGTCTAATGTTTCTCATGAATACATAAAAACAAGCAGCATGAACGTCAGCAGTTGAGCCATAGATGTCATCTCATACATTCCGATTTTAAAAGCGCGCTCGTGTGATTTAAGCGCAAATTACTTCGCCCCAATATATCTAAGCAATGGTGAGCCGGATATCATATTGATCGGCCTGAAAACTTATAACAGCGTACCAAACAGGTGATGCAAAAAATTAACTTCATCTTGGCAGCAGCTAAGTTTTGAAGATTCCATCCGGCTTGTACGACACTGACGATCTAAAAGAAATCATAAAACGATCTGCAAAAGTTTTTAATGAATCGTTAGTTCATGTTATCTGTCCAGAAATTAGGAAATTTGTGGTAAGGACTATGGGACCAAACTGATGAGGTCATCGGTCTGTTGGCTTACACACTAATTAATCTAACGTACCCTAACCTACGCTAAGGGTAATACACACACACCCATGCCCTAGGGAGGACGCGGGCCTCAGAAGGGGAGAGTCGCGCGACCCGTGACAAGACGCCTGAGACCGCGCGGTTACCTTGCGCGGCTATCTGGCCAGAGCTTCTTATTATTTGGTAGGTGTTTGTGTTTGGTTTTCCGTTGTATAGTCGTTCCACTATGCCTGGATGGAAATCATTTTTATATACTTCACGTTCTAGTGTTTTAATTTCATTGTAGTTGCTCTCCAGTTCCAATGGTAGTTGGACTAATGAGTTTGTGACTTGCTCAGTTTGTGAAGCTCTTTTTCTTGAATAAATCATCCAGTTTTTCCCAAACTGTAATCATTGATTTTTCTGTGCATGTACATAAGATCTACCACTTTCCGTCGCATTTGAACAATTCCTTCGTGATGCGTCTTTTACCTTTTTCCTTTCTTAGAATGTATTTCTGGGGGAGTTTTGTCCATAATACGAGACAAAACATAAAATTCGTTATATGTGTGTGCAATTATGCATGAATATATGCTAGTAGATTTGTATTTGAGCTTGACTGGTGGGTAATATCGATGGAGGCGGAGTTGTTGGTTATACAGGAAGGAAGATGTAGTTGGGGGTATCGGTAGGGCGACAATATGAAGGGGTAGGAAAGGAGTAAAGAAAGATAAGGAGGGAAGGGGAAAAGAAGTATGGAAAGATGATGAGGGAAAGGAAAAAACGAGTCGTGACCAGGTGGGGTGGGTAGGGTGGAATTATAGTTAGTAGGATATGTAAATGTCTGGACAGATTTCGTTGTCTGAAATAGGGAGATGGCTTAAGTTTCGTTGGGAGAGAAAGTGCAGAGTTTGCATGTGTAGGATTGGTGGAATGTACCGATATACATGCAGCAGCATGGCTGGAATGGAAATTATAGGGGGCCGGACGCGGTGGTCTAGCGGTTCTAGGCGCTCAGTCCGGAACCGCGCGACTGCTACGGTGGCAGGTTCGAATCCTGCCTCGGGCATGGATGTGTGTGATGTCCGTAGGTTAGTTAGGTTTAAGTAGTTCTAAGTTCTAGGGGACTGATGACCACAGATGTTAAGTCCCATAGTGCTCAGAGCCATTTGAACCATTTGAAATTATAGGGGAGTTAATAGGATTATTGAGGTGGAATTTTTTTGTTCGAAGATGTGAGGCAGGAGAAGTGGGATTTGATGAGATGGTAAACATCAGTGTCGAGGAAGGTAAAAGGATGTGGAAAGCAAGGGAGAGGGCATGAAAATTTTAGGATTTGCAGAGACTGATAGGCTTGACCACATTATACAGGTTGAAACTGATATAGGAATACAGAGATGAAGGGGCTCACAACGATAGACTAGACTGGGGAGCTGCATGAATGAATTCTTCTGAGTGAAGACCATAATGACGGATTCTGGATATGCGAAATATCGACGCCAGTCCGTCTGAGTTTCCGAAAAACAAGGCGGGTTTTGGCTCGGCGGGAAGCCATTTGTCCTGCCGGGTCGCTCGTGTGCGGCGGATTTTTGGGTAGCTGGGTGCACTGGCCGGTAGCGAGCAACACGGGCGGGAGACGGGCTGAGGCGGGATTCCTGGCTTTGACGTGTGCCCGGCTGGTGCGCTCACAGGCCGGCATTCCGCCCTGCGAGAGCGTCTGTCGTGTGCACAGGGCACCTCTGCGCATGCGCCGTTGTCCACGGGAGTGTGCGTGATGCTACCTACGAGGGTAGTGGTTCGATGAATATTTGACGAATACAGCACAGTGAGTTATACTGGACGGCGAATGTTCACAGGAACGTAAGTGACATCGGGTGTGAACCAAGGAAGCGTAAAGGGAACTCGATGTTCTCCATGTACATATATGATTTATCATTCGGGATCAATATCACAAATTTCTTCACTGACAGTGCTGTAGCCTATATGAGAAAAATCGTCTTTGAACGATCGTAAGGAAACGAAGAATAATTTGTATAGCATTCATCTACACCTACATGGTTACTCTGCAATTCACATTTATATGCCTGGCAGAGGGTTCATCGAACCATTTTCATACTAATTCTCTACCATTCCACTCTCGAATGGCGCATGGGAAAAAGGAACACCTAAATCTTTACATTCGAGCTCTGATTTCTCTTATTTTATTATGATGATCATTTATCTCTACCTAGGTGGGTGTCAACAAAATATTTTCGCATTCCGAAGAGAAAGTTGGTGATTGAAATTTCGTAAATAGATCTCCCCGCAAAGAAAACCGCCATTTTTTTCAGTGACTGCCACCCCAACTCGACTGCGCGATAACACGAAACGAGCTGCCCATCTTTGCACTTTTTCGATATCCTCCGTCAGTCCTACCAGGTAAGGATCCCACACCGCGCAGGAATATTCCAGCAGAGGACGGAAAAGTGTAATGTAGGCTGTCTCTTTAGTGGGTTTGTTGCATCCTCTAAGTGTTCTGCCAACAAAGCGCAGTCTTTGTTTCGCCTTCCCCACAATATTATCTATGTGGTCTTTCCAGTTTAAGTTGCTCGTAATTGTAATTCCTAGGTATTTAGTCGAATTGACAGCCATTAGATTTGTGCGATTTATCGTATACCCAAAATTTATCGGATTTCTTTTAGTAACCATGTGGATGACATCGCACTTTTCTTTGTTTAGTGCCAATTAACACTTTCGCATCATACAGAAATTCTCTCAAGATCATTTTGTAATTGGAACTGATCGTCTGACGATTTTACTAGACGGTAAATTACAGCATCATCTGCAAACAATCTAAGGGGGCTGTTCAGATTATCACCTAGATCATGTAAATAAATCAGCAACAGCAGAGGGCCTATGACACTACCTTGCGGAACGCCAGATATCACTACTGTTCTACTCGATGATTTACCATCTATTGTTACGAACTGTGACTTCCCTGAGAGGAAATGACGAATCCAGTCACACAACTGAGAAGATACTCCATATGCATGCAATTTCATTAATAGTCGCTTGTGATGAACGATATCAAAAGCCTTCTGGAAATCTAGGAATATGGAATCGATCTGAGATCCCTTGTCGACAGCAATCATTACTTCATGGGAATACAGAGCTAGTTGTGTTGCACAACAATGATATTTTCTGAATCCGTGTTGGTTATGTATCACTAAGTCATTTTCTTCAAGGTGATTCATAATGTTCGAGTACAGTATATGCTCCAAACTCCTACTGCAAATTGGGGTCAGTGATATGGGTCTGTAATTCAGTGGATTACTCCTATTTCCTTTCTTGAGTACTGGTGTGTCCTGTGATATTTTCCAGTCTTTAGGAACAGAACTTGTCTTTCTTAAGTGATTTGAGTTGTTTCGCAACACCTAAGATATCTGCTTTTGTGTCACTCATGCTAACAGCTGTTTTGGTTTCGAATTATGGAATATTTACTTCGTCTTCTTTCGTGAAGGAGTTACGGAAAACTGTATTTATTAACTCCGCTTTAGCGGCCCCATCATAGGTAACATTTCCATCGCTATCGCGCAGTGACGGTATCGACTGGTTTACCAGAATCTCTTTGGGTTTTCTACCATATTTTGAGACAATGTTTCATTGTGGAAACTATTAAAAGCATCGCGCATTGATGTCCGCACTAAATTTCGATTTTTCGTGAAAGTTAGCCAGTCTTGGGGATTTTGAGTTCTTCTGAATTTGACATGCATTTTTCGTTGCTTCTGAAACAGTGTTCTGACGTGTTTTGTGTACCATGGTAGATCAGTCCCATCTCTTATTAACTTATGCGGTATGAATCTATCTATTGCTGTCGATACTGTATCTTCGAATTTGAGCCATATCTGTATTACACTTACATAATTAGCTTGGAAGGAATGGAGACTCTCTCTTAGGAAGGCATCAAGCGAATTTGTCTCTCCTGTTTTAAATAGACATATTTTTTTGTTTATTTTTAGTGGTTTTGGTTGATATGGTTTTGAGCCTCGCTACAATGACCTTGTCTTCTCTAAACCCTGTATCCGTCATGACGCTCTCTATTAGATCAGGATTATATGTGGCTAAGAGGTCAAGTGTGTTTTCACAACCATTTACAATTCGTGTGGGCTCATCAACTAATTGTTCAAAGTAATTCTCAGAGAAAGCATTTAGTACAATTTCACTAGCAACGAACGGCGGCTCCTTTTACAAGCGGATAAATTTAAGAAAAAATGTACAACAAAGAGAAAGAATTGGATTGTATCGGATTACAAGTTTAATGGCGAATGTCTTGAGCATGTTATATGATACAAGCATTTTGGGGGAACAGTAAACAGTAAACCGTAAACAAGTGATATGAAATCGGACGATCAGTTAAAATCAGTATTCACATTCTTTTGTTCACCTGTTCTATGACAGGTTTCAACTGGACGTTCTCCATTTAGTCGTGTTCTGAGCATATTCCTTCATCTGTTTGTATGTTCAAACTCTTCTAATGACGTCCTTTATTCCAGTCCTCTTCCTGCCTTTTCCTCTCATTGCTTCTACTTTTCCCTCCGTGATACTTTGTTGCAGACAATACCTATACATATTATAAAACATGTCCAAGCTAAGATGTTTTCCTCTTTCCGATCACTTCCGATTACCATCTTCCTTCCATCTTTTATTGATTACTTCTTGTACATCTACATTTACTTCTGTATAGGTACTCTAAAAACCACCGTACGATGCTTTTCGGGGGTAGACTGTACTACAACTAGTCATTTCCTTTCCTGTTACACTCACAAGTAGACTGAGGGGAAAAACGACTGACTAAATGCCCCTGTATGAGCCCCCTGTATTTCTCGAATGTTATGTACGTGGTTCTTACGCGCAATGTATACTATATAAACAAAAGTATCCGGACACCCCCGAAAGCCGGCCACTGTGGCCGAGCGGTTCTAGACGCTTCAGTCTGGAACCACGCGGCCGCTACGGTCGCAGGTTCGAATCCTGCCTCGGGCGTGGATGCGTGTGATGTCCTTACGTTAGTTAGGTTTAAGTAGTTCTAGGGGACTGACGATCTCAGATGATAAGTCCCATAGTGCTCAAAGCCATTTGAACCATATGACACCCCCAAGAAACATACGTTTTTCCTATTAGGTGCATTGTGCTGCTACCTACTGCCAGGTACTCCATATCGGCGACCTCAGTAGTCTTTAGACATCGTGAGAGAGCAGAATGGGGCGCTCCGCGGAACTCGCGGACTTCTAACGTGGTCAGTTGATTGGGTGTCACTTCATACGTCTGTAAGCGAGATTTCCACACTCCTAAACATCCCTAGGTCCAACATCCGATATGATAGTGAAGTGGAAACGTAAAGGGACAGTTACAGCACAAAAGCGTACAGGCCGACGTCGTCTGTTGACTGAGAGAGAGCACCGACAGTTGAAGAGTGTCGAAAATTGTAATAGGCAGACATCTATCCAGACCATCACACAGGAATTCCAAACTGCATGAGAATTAACTGCAAGTACTGTGACAGTTAGGCAGGAGGTGCGAAAACTTGGATTTCGTGGTCGAGCGGCTGTTCATAAGCCACACATCACGCCGGTAAATGCCAAACGACGCCTCGCTTGGTGTAACGAGCGTAAAAATCGGACGATTGAACAGTGGACAAACGTTGTGAGGACTGACGAATCACGGTACACAATGTAGCCATCCGATGGCAGGGTGTGGGTATGGCGAATGCCCGGTGAACGTCATCTGCCAGCGTGTGTAGCGCCAACAGTAAAATTCGGTGATGTTAAGGTGTCGTCTTGTTTTTCATGGAGGGGGCTTGCACCCCTTGTTCTTTTGCGTGGCACTATCACAGCACACGCCTATACTGATGTTTTAAGCACCTTCTTGCTTCCCACTGTTGTAGATCAATTCGGGGATGGCGATTGCATCTTTTATCACGATCAAGCACCTGTTCGTAATGCACGGTCTGTGGCGGAGTGGTTACACGACAATAACACCCCTGTAATGGGCTGGCCTGCACAGAGTCCTGACCTGAATCCAACAGATCACCTTTGGGATGTTTTGGAACGCCGACTTGTTGGTTGGCCTCGGCGACCGACATCGACACCTCTCCTCAGTGCAGCACTCCGTGAAGAATGGGCTGTCATTCCCCAAGAAACCTTCCCGCACTTGACTGAACGTATGCCTGCGAGAGTGGAAGCTGTCATCAATGCTAAGGGTGGGCCAACACCATATTGAATTCCAGCATTACCGATGGAGGGCGCCACGAACTTGTAAGTCATTTTCAGCCAGGTGTCCGGATACTTTTGATCACATGGTGTATATTGGCGGCAGTAGAATCGGTCGGCAGTCAGCTTGAAACACCGGTTCTCTAAATTTTCTCAATAGCGTTTCTCAAAAAGAATGTCGCCTTCCCTGCAGCGATTGCCCTTTGAGTTCCCGAAGCGTCTCCGTAACACTTGCATGCTGATCGAACCTCACCGATAAAAAATCTAGCAGATCACCTCTGGATTGCTTCGATGTCTTCTTTGAATCCTACCTGGTGCGGACAGCAAACACTCGAGCAGTACTCAAGAACAGGTCGCATCAACGTCCTATATTTGATGTCCTTTACAGGTGAACCACTCTTTCATAAAATTCTCCCAATAAACCGACTCTTCGCCCTGCCTAAGACAGTTCTCACATGGTCTTTCCATTTCACGTCGCTTGGCAACGTTAGGCCCAGATATTTAAACCACTAGACTGTCTCAAGCAGGACAATAGTAATACTGTAACCAAACGTTAAAGGCCTGTTCTTCCTAACAATCGGCATTAAGGGGAGCCGGAGGTGGCTATGCTGCTCATGTTAAAATCACTAAGTTTGAGGAACATTTATGAATAAACTACCTAATAGAAAAATTTGAATTTTTTTTACATATAGAGTGGTTTAGTATTGCAGTTATGACAGAGGGATTTTGGAGTATCTTTTCTAGTTTCCTTCCAATTATTTTTTTTATTAATCACCAAATTTTTTTTACAAATAATTGCTTTATAATTAAACTGAAATGAAACTACTGAACATATTGCCAAATGGCTGTGTTACAATGTAAGTTTGACCACTAGAAGTGCTGTATAAAAATTTCATCTCTCTAGCTTGAGTGGATTTTGAGAAAATGTTCCTTACATTCGAAAAATTCTAATTTACGGGAAATGGCTATCAAAGTTTCTCAATACATTCCTGCACTATAGGATGGATTATCAGGGTCTTCTTCTTCATCCTCCAAAAGCTTCCTCTTCTGTCTTCTTTTCTGGCCTGTTGTTCCATCATACTTCATATGCCTTTCTCTTCTTTCTGCTCCTCTTATCATTTCTCTGTCAATATTTCTTAGTGCTCGTACAGTGTTCGCCCCAGCTGTAAATCCTAATGCCTTCAGAACTTCACACTTCACACTGTTCCCTTAGTTGTAGGTTGCTATTGCATCATAAATGCCAAAGTGTTTTTATGCTTACAAACACCCTTTTAGGAATCACTTTCCAAATCAAATTGTTTACGCTCTCATTAGGATTCTGCGTCTTTCCGTGTAGACATTTGTGTAACAATTCTGGCTGTGCTAAGTCATGAAAAATTGGTTTTATTGTTCCCTCCTGATTCTTGTACATACTGCATATTACCCGCTTTACACAAGAAGTATAATACTACCAACAACAGGCGCAACACTGAACTAATTCCAAACGGTAAACAGCAAAGAGACGATGTTCCGCGCTCTTATTCATTGCAGTATCGCAACTTGGTATTAGTGTTAATTTTCTTTTCCCTACGTTCTTCCTCTTCCTATATACACGGTTACTAAAACGTGGCATCGTAACCAGAACAAAAGTGTACGACAATATTAAGTGGAGCAAGATGTTCGAAATTCTGAGGAAAATAGGCGTAAGCTCTAAGGAAATACGGGTAATATTTGTCACAGAGAACAATGTAGCCAACCCTTGCACACTCGCTGTGTGCGTAACATAAGGCGCTGTATGCGTAACAGGCCGAGAAAATCCCAGGAAGTCACGAGAGGGTGTTACATGCATTCAGCGGCCGCCCATTTCCTCTGCAGGCGTGGGGGAAAATGGTAATAACACCACTCCTAGGGCGCGTAGAACAATAATTCAAAGTTTACATTAAAGAGGAATGTTCCAATTAATTTTCGGTAGCAAAAAAAAAAAAAAATCGTAATTTTTTGGATTTGACCACCTCCGGCTCCCCTTAACTTACATTTTCCTCTTTTAAAGCTACCTGCTATTCATCAGACCAACCATCATTCTTAAGTCTAAAAGACCATTTCACTTTAAGCATTCTTCTCCATAGCTACATTTGAAAATATTATAAATATCTGTTTCTTTTCTTTCTTTCTTTCTTCTACATTTAGTAACAACTTCACATTTTCCAATGCTCTCTTTCCCATAGATATCCTCCTTGTTATCCCTTCTGTTCGTGTTCTGTTGCATGATATGAAACTTGCTAGATACAGAAAGGATTTTACTTGTTCTACATTTTTTCCATGTAGAATGTGTTAACTGGAGCGTCTTTCTTGATTATTCTTGTTATTACAAACGTGAAGCGAAGACAGATTTACAGGAAGAATTCGGGGAAAGTGCAACACATTTGTACAGCAAATCGCATAAAAGTCGGTAGTGCAGTCAGTTCTCGATTGTTGTCCCGGTATTTGAAGTCATTGTGAAGTAGACAAGACAAAAAACATCGAAAGAATGCAGGTCAGTATAGACTGCATGAAACTGTAACAGAAATGCTCGGGGAAGTGAAATGGGAATTCTTGGAAGGACGACGACGTAGTACTCGCAAAATCATGCTGGATAAAGTTTGGCGACCATCTTGCGTAGGAACCATGAGAGTGAGAGAAGAGACATTAGGGCAGGTACTGATCCATACAAACGTTCGTTGTTCCCTCGCTTAGTATGCAAATGGAATGGAACAGAAAGTCATTCTCGTGCGATGTACCATCAGCTGTGCACTTACAGAGGTTTATCGGGTATTCAAGTAAATATAGAGCTAGAACTCCGGTATATTTCTACGGCAGTTTGCAAAGTTTGTCAAGTAAATATAGAACTAGAACTCCGGTATATTTCTACAGCAGTTTGCAAAGTTTGGTTATGTGGACGCATAAGTTGACTTATAAGTTGTCGCTAGAGCAAACGTGTGTCATTGAAAAATGTTTTAGTCATTCCCGTTTTAAAGCAAGGTCGGTGGAGCGCACGCACATTGTACTCATTCGTAGACTTAAGTTTATGGGACTCGTTTTACGGTAACGAATGATAATTCTTTTAAAGACCGACAGTGTTCTCTGCAAAAGTGGAAACCTATTCCACTAAAAGCCATCTTCCTCTCTCCGTCCACAAGATCTACAGGACGGCATTGGAGGGAGGGGGGGGGGGATAGCGTCTCCAAGGTTGATGCCTCCGTCATTGACTTCTGTACAATACGATTCCGCGCAAAATATTACCTAATGAAATTTTAGACAATTCTGTGATCATATTGACAATTCCCTATCACAGCTGTTTCGACATTGGTGTGGGGGGGGGGGGGGGGGTTTGTGAGGCGATGGATTGCAGTAAAGGGACCTTCAAAAGTTCAATAATATTGTTAGTCTGCCAATATACTGACCGTCTGATGGCGCGTATTGGCGTATTGTCAGTCCTAGAGATACTGATCAGCAATATTGATGGGCCTCGCAATATTCTCAGTATTGCCAATACATACTGAACGTGTGAGGTCAAATATTGATGGTTTGGCAATATTCTGCCTTCAGATGTTGACACAGTTTCGGTAACCAGCCACCCTGCGCGCGTTAGTGTGCACTGTTTATTTTTTCAGTTCGCCGTTGCGAATGTCATACCCACAGAGGTATAATTACTATACTTCCATGATCATATCTTAGATTCACTTTTTGAGGAGTCCTTTTAACACAAAAGAATTTTAATAGACCTATTTAAGGGTACTCATTTTATATGCTACTTTAGGATGCTTAACAGAGGATTCCCTATGACACTGCTTACTTCATTAATTTGAAAGTATGGTGTAGATTGTTGTGTTACACAGCAGCTTTCAAAGACGCTCCTGTTTCGAAAAATACCCCATATATCTGCAATGACTAGTAAGCGGTTTGCGAAATATGTGTCAGTTTCACCGAATTATCTCAAAGACCAAAAAAATGTTTCACGTTAATTTCTTGAACAAGTCCTGCTAGGCATATATCATTGCTTCACAAGTTTCCATAGAATTTTGTTAATTATGCGTGCTGATACCGCAGAACTAAACTTCGAGCATTTGAACGACCTGTTTGTCACCAGATCTCTAAGTTATTCCTATTCTAATCGAATGCGACTGCCTCTCTCATTAACGTATTTTTCCTTCCTATTTTTCTCGCATCAACGCTAATAACTTATCCCACGATGCAGAACTCTTTCGGGTCCGTGATTCTGATTTCAGTCAATAAATTAACACGTAACCAGTCGCTCCTTTTTTAAACTACTCTCTGACTCATTCCGTCTTTTTCGTTGTTTTCTGTTATTTGCAAGCTATAGCTAATATAATTACAGCACGAGCTTTCTTTTGGATGTTCGACACCTTAACCTTGTAAAATCGCGTTGTCTTCTGACAATTTTTGTCAATGCCATTGATAGTGTGAGGTCGTTTCAATATATTGAAGGATTGACAAACTAGTATTGTCAATAAATATTGAACATGTGCTGAGCCCTTAAACAAACAGCAGATAAGAAGCGGCGCAGCTTAGTCTTGGCTAGCGTTTCCAGTCTCTCTGAAGAACAGATTGCGCCAATACGGTAGCTCAGCGTGTTCAGTCAGTTGGCTGGCTGCCCTCCAATAAAAAAAACTGGTTGAGTATTCAGTGATGAACTTGAAGGGGTGGCATATGACGTCCGCTCAGATCAAATGGCCCAAAAGAGATCGTAGTGTTGAACCGAGTGTACAGGTATCTAATAACGATGTACAACAGGGTGTAATGCAGCTCGATCACTATTATAATGTCGGGAAGACACAAGTGTTTCACAACTATGATGTGTTGGTACAGATGCTTGATAATACTCGGAAGCAAGTAGTCTTAGTTACATCTGATGCGAGTTTACCTAAATCTGAGGTGAAAACTGGTGAGGATTTGTCAAACTAAGGTGTGATTTGTTAAGCTGGAGCTGAACTCGATCAAAGACGAGCTGAAAAAAAGATACTGGGGCTATCAGAATCAAATTATCTACAGAAATAATCTGAAGCCAAACTAACCAAGCAAATAGAGGGGATCGCTAATGATTGTCATAACAAGAGTGAAGAACTAGCCATCACAGACGCTAGAAGCTTTTATTTAAAACAGCGAAGTCACACGAAGTCGTAGTAATGAGAAACATCAAGCCCTTCCTCTCTTGAACAGGTTAGCGTAAGAGACTCCAATTTATGTCACTTACAGGTCCATGGTCCCTTGGGGTTTAAAAATTTTAAGGTTGTAAGTCAATGCAATGAATGGGCGAAAGATAAGAATCTGCCAGGAAGTTTCATATCAGCGCACATTCCACTGCAGAGTGAAAATCTCATTCTGCAATAACATCCCCCAGGCTGCGGCTAACCCAAGCAATCGTTTCTTCCAGGAGTGCTAGTACTGCACCGTTCGCAGAAGAGCTTCGGTGAAGTTTGGAAGGTAGGATATGAGGTACGGAGAACTGAAGCTGTGGGGACGGGTCGTGAGTCGTGCTTGGGTAGTTCAGATGGTAGAGCACTTGCCCGCAAAAGGCAAAGGTCCCGAGTTAGAGTCTCAGTCCGGCACACAGTTTTAATCTTCCAGGAAGTTTGTAACACCATGGCTCTATTGCTCTACTGAACAGTATAAAGACCACTCAGTTTGTGTAAGCCCTGAAAGTGATAGTGTTTTTCTGTACCTGTTATAATGTTGCAAATAGTTTGTGCTACTCCAACTGTTAGTTTCAATCTTACCGTAAACATATGTGTCAGAGTTCATTGCACTCGCGTGTGGCCAAGTATAGGTTGTGTTTGTCCGTTAAAATTAGTAATAACTGTTTTCTTCAACGAGAATGTTAATCATTCTTTTGCCTAGTTAGGCTGGCGACCGGTTTCCATTATCAATTAAACAGTGCAGATAGGCAAAATTTTGTTTGTTACTGTACAAACATTTACGTAATTCTGACTTTCATTTCCGATAAGCCACTTCTGTTAGGTACAACACGGTCAACAAAATTCCTCCCAGAGGGTAACACTGCTCTGCTGCTTTGTACCATAATTGCTTTCACAAAATAGTTTTATGTCACAACCTGTCTCCAGCTTTGAGGTTATGGTGCAGTAGTAACAGCAAAGGAAGTGTTATACGTCGCTTTTACGTGACAGGACTATTTGTTCTGTTGGGGCATACTACGTAATAAACCAAACTTGGTATTTCATAGTATAAGCTACGTAAATACGCTGCTGCTGTAGTGTTATACGTGTCGCCGCGTGAGAGGACGTTGTTCAGCTTGCACCTACAGACGGAAAAAATTATAAGTACACTCCTGGAAATGGAAAAAAGAACACATTGACACCGGTGTGTCAGACCCACCATACTTCAAAATGGTTCAAATGGCTCTGAGCACTATGGGACTCAACTGCTGAGGTCATTAGTCCCCTAGAACTCAGAACTAGTTAAACCTAACTAACCTAAGGACATCACAAACATCCATGCCCGAGGCAGGATTCGAACCTGCGACCGTAGCGGTCTTGCGGTTCCAGACTGCATCGCCTTTAACCGCACGGCCACTTCGGCCGGCAGACCCACCATACTTGCTCCGGACACTGCGAGAGGGCTGTACAAGCAATGATCACACGCACGGCACAGCGGACACGCCAGGAACCGCGGTGTTGGCTGTCGAATGGCGCTAGCTGCGCAGCATTTGTGCACCGCCGCCGTCAGTGTCAGTCAGTTTGCCGTGGCATACGGAGCTCCATCGCAGTCTTTAACACTGGTAGCATGCCTCGACAGCGTGGACGTGAACCGTATGTGCAGTTGACGGACTTTGAGCGAGGGCATATAGTGGGCATGCGGGAGGCCGGGTGGACGTACCGCCGAATTGCTCAACACGTGGGGCGTGAGGTCTCCACAGTACATCGATGTTGTCGCCAGTGGTCGGCGGAAGGTGCACGTGCCCGTCGACCTGGGACCGGACCGCAGCGACGCACGGATGCACGCCAAGACCGTAGGATCCTACGCAGTGCCGTAGGGGACCGCACCGCCACTTCCCAGCAAATTAGGGACACTGTTGCTCCTGGGGCATCGGCGAGGACCATTCGCAACCGTCTCCATGAAGCTGGGCTTCGGTCCCGCACACCGTTAGGCCGTCTTCCGCTCACGCCCCAACATCGTGCAGCCCGCCTCCAGTGGTGTCGCGACAGGCGTGAATGGAGGGACGAATGGAGACGTGTCGTCTTCAGCGATGAGAGTCGCTTCTGCCTTGGTGCCAATGATGGTCGTATGCGTGTTTGGCGCCGTGCAGGTGAGCGCCACAATCAGGACTGCATACGACCGAGGCACACAGGGCCAACACCTGGCATCATGGTGTGGGGAGCGATCTCCTACACTGGCCGTACACCACTGGTGATCGTCGAGGGGACACTGAATAGTGCACGGTACATCCAAACCGTCATCGAACCCATCGTTCTACCATTCCTAGACCGGCAAGAGAACTTGCTGTTCCAACAGGACAATGCACGTCCGCATGTATCCCGTGCCACCCAACGTGCTCTAGAAGGTGTAAGTCAACTACCCTGGCCAGCAAGATCTCCGGATCTGTCCCCCATTGAGCATGTTTGGGACTGGATGAAGCGTCGTCTCACGCGGTCTGCACGTCCAGCACGAACGCTGGTCCAACTGAGGCGCCAGGTGGAAATGGCATGGCAAGCCGTTCCACAGGACTACATCCAGCACCTCTACGATCGTCTACATGGGAGAATAGCAGCCTGCATTGCTGCGAAAGGTGGATATACACTGTACTAGTGCCGACATTGTGCATGCTCTGTTGCCTGTGTCTATGTGCCTGTGGTTCTGTCAGTGTGATCATGTGATGTATCTGACCCCAGGAATGTGTCAATAAAGTTTCCCCTTCCTGGGACAATGAATTCACGGTGTTCTTATTTCAATTTCCAGGAGTGTAGTTAGCATTTTACAAACATAGAGTGAACATAAAACGTCCAGCGGCACGAATCTGTAATTTATTTGACAGAACGGGTAATGAAAGTTCAGCTTAAATTGAAAATAAAAGGTATCGATACTTAACAGTAATTAAAATGGACAGGAAACTAGAAATAAATCTAGACACGCGAGAACAGAATGCGATCGAGAGCAGTTCAGGCAGCACACCAACAGATGGCACGACGCGCGACGTGCGAGTACAGGCGGACGTAAACAAACCTATCCAAGCTACGAACATTGCACACACTAAACAGAATGAAACAGACGATGTTGCTAAAGACAACGACTATGCCAAAGAATCGAGGGATATGTTAGAATCACCGGAAACAGCAAGGGGTGTTGGATTTGAACACAAAAATGCCGTAGAAACTGAAAGTGAAAAGAATCTAGATGTGACAGAATTGCTAAAAATTTTGTCTGCACAAATCGCAGCACGGGGGCAACAATTGACAGCGCACTATGACGATATATCTACACAAATTGCAGCACTGGGGCAACAGTTTGCAGCGCACTATGATGATATATCTACTCTATTGGCAGCAGAAAGTAAACAAATCGAAATGCAATGCAATAGCATTATCGAAAAAATTGATATGTCACTCAATGATGATCTTTCAAGGTCAGAATCGTGTGAAAAGGTATTATTAAATAATGAAAGTGAGCCAGAAAATGCGAGTGAAAAGGAGGATATTTGTACTGTTAATGATGTGTATGAGGTCGAAGACGTCGATGTGGGGGAGGTTATGATGAAATATGCCACGCAAAAGACGTGTGCACAGCTAATAATAGGTGAAAGGGATGTAAAGGAGGACGTTAGTAAACATGACATTATAAACAGTGCAGGTGAAATTATTGTTGATGGAAAGGTGTTTTGTGGCTCTGATGCAGAAGGGTCTGGTAGGGATTTCACACGATTATCTGAAACTGATAGTAAAGGAATCATTGAAACAAAGGTTATCGAAGTATATGACGATTATACTAAGTATGAAGTTAAGGCTGAAATCGTTCAAAATGATATAACAGAAGTGCCTGACTGTCCAAACGATGTGCATTGTGTAGAAAATGAGTCGAAAAACGAAGTAACTGAAACATCTAGTGATAATCTGCTCCACTGTTTAAAAGTTGCCTTACTACTCGAATCTGATGACGAAAATGAAATCAATGATAGTTCAGGTGATGGAGGGTACACGAATACAGATAGGAATGAATATACTAACTTTCCCTGTTGTTCAAAAGTAGCGTACTTACGCGAATCTGATAGTGAGGAAGAGAGTAGTGATGACTCCAGTGAAGATGAATTTTCAGGTGTAAACGAAAGTGAATATACTTTTACTGACAGAGGGTACCAAAGCAAAATACAGAAAATAGAACTGGGCCAAAACCGAATGAATTATTCAGTAATTTAAAACAGGGGCATAATTTACAGGAACCTCCAGATGATACTATACTGGGGCAAGCCTTAACAAATGTTTTGAAGGAGTGTGAATTACAGGAACAAAAAGAGCCTCCCGATAAAATAATAGCAGAACAAGAGATGTTGTACCTTGCTAAAGACTTTGAAAGCCCAAGACCTAAAAAGCCACCAGATGAAACAAAACGTTGGCAAGATCTGAATAGCATAGTGAAAGATGTAGAAACTAGAAGGCCTAAAAAGCCACCAGACTTAGTAACTGTTTTATGAACCATAAGAGACTGCCTTGTTAATAAAGAGACTGGGGGCAGGCTGCTGTATGTATATATACTGTTAATATAATGCATGACTTTATTATTATTGTATTTGAGTGTTACCTGAAAGTGGATTATTGTTTTGTTGATCTTGATGTCTGTGGTAGGTTGTTGCTTGTTTACTGTAGTATACTGTTTGACTTTGCTTAGGAACTGTTTATTTTCAATTGAATACTTATTGTTGCCAGCCTAATTATGAGGATAGGGGCATGTAATGTGAGAAACCTGAGAACCTTATGAATAATGATGCTTATGGTAACTTTATGCAAGTGCAAAGAACTCCACAAGATAATAATTAATTCATAATATACTTAAAAATCCGAAAAGGCTTATGTTTGCAGTATGTGGTTTACTTAAAGATACATGTCCTCTGATGAGGGTTGTTCAACCCTCAGGGGGCAATGCACTCTTTGCATTGTCAGGTGCCTGACGAGCACCAGGGACCCGAGTCGTTGCCAGCATTACTTCCGTTTCTTTTCATGTTGGCAACCTTCCTCTTCATCATTCAGAACTTTTACTATCTTCTTTCCTTTCTTCTCTATCAGAATAAACTGAAAAGTGTGGAAATAATGTGAGATACTGTGTATTGTTTGTGGACAAGTAAATGAATATTTAAATTGGGTACACTAGAAAGTGACCAATATGAAAGTAAGTATTGTGGATACTGTAAAGAGAGAATGTAATGAAAAAGTAAGTGGAAAGAGAAATATGAATGAGAAAAGGTAAGAATACTGAAAACAGGGTAAATGAATACTATATTATGACTAAATGTATATGTTTTTGAAAATAGGGATAAATATGATGTTGAAAAACTTTGTTTGTTAAAAAACTGTGGAGATGAACCTGGCCAATGTGTGTAAGATGGATATGAGACGTATATGTCTAGTGCCACCAAAGGCAAAAAGCACTTGCAATAGGATATAAAATTATTGTCCTGGACTTGATGTATGTAATGACCTAACTGTGTGTGGAAAAGCAATGGTAAAGGAGTAGTAAGAAATTCTTAATCCTGACTTGACCCCAAGAATGACATTTAATTTTCTTGATTAATGTATGTTTCCTGATGTTGTCATTTGAAAAGAAATGGTTTTGTTGCCAGTGTCTAATTACTGTTTCATAGTTGCAGGTTTTATATTTTGTACCATTAATGCAAATGTTACCAAAGATGTGACGTAATGATGAAAAACACAAAGATGATGACAATAAACTGCTCAAAAGTATGTTGTTGAGCAGCAAAACAAGACAAAACAATAAAAATGCTGTGGTCCTGAAGGTGAGGACTACCATATATGCTATGTGAGCAGTAGCCAAAGGACTTGCCATTGTGGGGCAAGAAGTTGATAAGTGGTTACAAACTGTCAAACCTAGAGGATGGGGCAGTGTGTCAATTTAAAAATGTGTTTTCTTTAGTGTTTTTAATTTAAATTGTGTTTTGTGCCTAAATGTAGACAAAACTGCCAAGCCAATGAGAGGCTGAATGTGTAACATGGACTGCTAGTGCTGAGGCAAGCAGTGAACTTAGTTAGGTTTATTGGTTAATGTGTTATGAACTGACTATTCTTATTGAAGTCAGTGAAAAGTTATTATAAAATATATATGCATTCTTATTCAAATGGATGTAGATGTTTGTTTTGGACTGTCTGTTTTTAAAATACAGCAGTGATGATAGGTTCTGAATAGGTTAATGTGTTTATGTGCAACAAACATTTTGGACTGCTATTAATGAAGAGCAGCTTTAAAGTTAATTCTTTTGAGAAAACCTTGAAAAGTTACTTTTGTATTTAAAGAGTCAGTTGGAAAAAGTTCTCATAGCTATTTTGTGTAAATATTTGTGCATATGTGGATGCAAACTGAATTGTTCAATATTTCATTAATTGCTGAACCTTGCAAAATGTACTATGACCATTAACATGCTTATGTGTCTGAAAATTTACATTCCTTTAAAAATATTGAAAGACAAATTTCTGCTTTGCTGAGTTAGAATGTTCTGTGCTATTCTATTTGTGTCTAATTTTTTTTATTTTATTTGAAGGCCATACCTATTCTACTAATATGAAGCTTATTTTGTGTAATGTTTTGTCTTTTATTTGAACTGTGTGTGTATGAAATGAACATGCTTAAAGGTATCCTGTGTAATGATGAAAATTAATTTCCTTAAACCAGTCTGTGGATGAAAATTACTGTAAAGGCTTTACTTTGAAAATGTTTTTGGAAAAAAGTATAAAAATTCTTAGTGTATATGCTGTATGTCTGTAATATGTATTTTTTTTCCCAACTGAAGTTGGATGATATAATTTTTTTTCTGTAGCCAACACCACTTGGGTGTTATAGATGTTTCCTTGAAGTATCCCTTACAGGAAACTTCAACGAAACATGGGGCATGTGTAACACCATGGCTCTATTGCTCTACTGATTTATTTTGCCTTTGTTTCATTTAATGTTACATCATTGAGCTTCTGTAAATGTGTTTGCTTGAATCGATAACATAAAATTGTATACTCCTTTCTTTGTACGAACTTTGATATCATGATTTGATTGTATGCTGTGTAGCATATCTCTCGTTTAAATGCTATGACCCATTTGGAGGGAACAAAGCTTACTGTATATAATTGTAATTTTGTGTGAATAATTTTTTGTAGAAATGTCTATATGTGTAAATGTTCTGTTTTGTTTACAATGGTTGTTTACTGTTATGTAAATTGCTGCTCCTCACTTAGGGCTCTTAGTATTCTGTGTGTAAGAGGTGTAGTGGTTCCCTTCGGGAACGGAACTGTGTAGCGCGCGCAAATTGTGGTTGGCCTAGGTGGAAGAGGTGGAACTGATAGTCAGTCGGAGGCGAGCTACGAGTCGGGGACGAGCCAGCGGTCGGACACGAGTTACGAGTCCGTGCGTTGCCATGTAAAAGATGCGTGTTGTGCTGATTCCGAGAGAGGCTTTTCCTGTTTCTTTCTAAGGCCTCGGATGGATTGATAAATAGCTGGAAATATTCTGGAATTTGTATCTATCATCGCCACCAAGAAATGACAGAATCCAGCAATTCTGCCTGCAATTCCACCTACCAACATGCAGTTGCCACCACGTTGCGCAATCACTGTAACGTAATACTATAATGATGTACAGTGAAGGATCAGCTTAATGGATGCGTTATTGTGCTCAAATACAAGGTAATTTATATCGGAATTTATGTACCTACATTGATGGTTCAAATGGCTCTGAGCACTATGGGACTCAACATCTTAGGTGATAAGTCCCCTAGAACTTAGAACTACTTAAACCTAACTAACCTAAGGACATCACACACACCCATGCCCGAGGCAGGATTCGAACCTGCGACCGTAGCAGTCCCGCGGTTCCGGACTGCAGCGCCAGAACCGCTAGACCACCGCGGCCGGCGTACCTACATTGATTTTTCTCCTCATCATAACACCTCTCAGGTTCCTTTCCGTTTGAACTAAAGTAATCACCGAGTGTCCCTACTGAAAGAACTTTTATGACCAATGTTATGCTAATTAATGCCTCTTGAACTTAGTAAAAAGAAAGTTAAAGTTAATGTGGCAAGAGAGTGAGTTAAAGTAAATGTTGTTTGCTGAAAATAATTTTACTATTAAAACTGCTTATTAAAGTGCTGTTGCTAAATTCAAAATTAAAAGTTCTTAAGACTGAGGCTTATAAAGCAAATGATCACGTTGTTGTCTGTAGTAAATTCTAAAAGGTGAGTCAGTTTCTTGCAATTTTGTCAGTATTGTGTTTCGCTGTAGTAAAAGTGAGAAAACTGCATAGTAGGAAATTATATGTTCATGATTACCAAGTGTTTGTATCTCTTGTGTGCATATTAACAGTATAAAGACCACTCTGTTTGTGTAAGCCCTGAAAGTGATAGTGTTTTTCTGTACCTGTTATAATGTTGCAAATAGTTTGTGCTACTCCAACTGTTAGTTTCAATCTTACCGTAAACATATGAGTGTGTCAGAGTTCATTGCACTAGCGTGTGGCCAAGTATAGGTTGTGTTTGTCCGTTAAAATTACTAATAACTGTTTTCTTCAACGAGAATGTTAATCATTCTTTTGCCTAGTTAGGCTGGCGACCGGTTTCCATTATCAATTAAACAGTGCAGATAGGCAACATTTTGTTTGTTACTGTTCAAACATTTACGTAATTCTGACTTTCATTTCCGATAAGCCACTTCTGTTAGGTACAACACGGTCAACTTAACAAAATTCCTCCCAGAGGGTAACACTGCTCTGCTGCTTTGTACCATAATTGCTTTCACAAAATAGTTTTATGTCACAACCTGTCTCCAGCTTCGAGGTTATGGTGCAGTAGTAACAGCAAAGGAAGTGTTATACGTCGCTTTTCCGTGACAGGACTATTTGTTCTGTTGGGGCATAGTACGTAATAAACCAAACTTGGTATTTCATAGTATAAGCTACGTAAATACGCTGCTGCTGTAGTGTTATAAGTTTCATGTCAGCGCACACTCCACTGCAGAGTGAAAATCTCATTCTGGAATAGGCGAAAGACTCCCCAAAGGGCCGCACGTAAGGCCCTCCCGGTTGGTCTGACAAACAGGTACCATGTGCTGTCTGTGGCTGACACAGTCGCTCAACCAGATACAGTCGCCTGTCCTGTTTCAGAGGAAACCTCTCAGGCTGCAAGATCCGTACAAACACAGAGGGTGCGATTATAGGTAGTTTGGAGCTCCAAAGTCAGGCGCGTAATGAGGACCCTTGTGGCATGGCTGCCAAGAAGGGGAAGAAACCAATGTGCACTCTGTGTGCATACCGGGTGGAGTCATTCCAGATGTGGAGAGGGTTCTCCAGGATGCCATGAAGAGCACAAGGTGCAGCCAACTGCAGGTGATGGCTCACGTCGATACAAATGATGTGTGTCGCTTCGGATTGGAAGACATTCCCTATCGTTTCGAGCAGCTAACATGTGGTAACGGCTCCCAGTCTTGCTTGCGAGATGAAAGCAGAGCTCACCATCTGCAGCATAGTCGACAGGACCGATTGAGGACCTTTGGCCGAATGGAGGATCTGAATCAGAGGCTCAGACGGGTCTACGGTCATGTAGACTGCAGATTCCTCGACTTGCAGGACAGAGCAGTTGTGTTTCGGTTTTCGCTGAAGAGGTCAGAAGTCCACTAAATCCTGAAATGGATGATGTCTCCATCTGAGTACCTAGTGTAGAGAGACAGATTTGAACTCAGGGTCTCCAGCTGGTGCCGCCAATGCCTTCAGATTACGCTACGAGTTTGGTAAGGTGTGCCAGAATTGCGATCACTGATGTCATAGGTATGCGGTATTAGCTCACTTTCTTCAGGAGATGGTTGTTCACATTTAAAGCTTCGTATCCAGATAGCTCGTTTCAGTGTGCACTTTGGCGATCTTACTGGTGAGTTAACCTGTTTTTCCATGTTCTTCATGCAGTGGATAACTCATGTGTTTTACTTTTCGGTAATAAACATGATTTTTACAGTGACCCATTGTTACTGTTGTAGATGATTCTTTCTCTCATTGCTGTGTGTGTTGTGTGCTGCCCATATTGTCATGCCATACCTATTGTCATTCACTAAGACCTTTCTCTTGCATGACATTATCACAATACTGCATCCCACACTTTTCCACCTGTCCACTATCCCTCTACACCTTCCACCTGCCTCTTCCTCTCCATCTCTCTGTCCATCTCCTGCCGGCCGTTGCGGCCGAGTGGTTCTACGCGCTTCAGTCCGGAACCGCGCAGTTGCTACAGTCGCAGGTTCGCATCCTGCCTCGGGCATGGATGTGTGTGTTGTACTTAGATTACTTAGTTTTAAGTAGTTCTAAGTCTAGGGGACTGATGACCTCAGAGGGTAAGTCCCATAGTGCTCAGAGACATTTGACCCATTTTTCCATCTCCTCCTCCGCCTCTCTCTGGCATTTCCTACTCTCCTCCTCCCTGCACAACTCCTACACCTCCCATCTCTCCATGCCCACCGTCACCTAACTCTCTGTCATTATCTTCTGTCAGGGCTCTCTGTAAAACTCAGCCTCTTACACGCTCTCTCTGTCCACCTCCTCCACACGTCTCTCTCTGATCACCTCCTGCTCCTCTCCACTCTGTCCATCTCCTGCTCCTCCCTTTCTCTTTTCATCTTATACTCCCCATCCCCTCTCTCAGAATTTTCTCCCACCCCTCTCTCCACTCAGTCAAGTCCATCCACACACATATCCCCTGCAATGCATTCTGATACAACCCACATTACACATCTGTTGTGGAGAGCAGCTTACATGTCAGGAGAAAAACGCTTTTTGCCACATCTCCGCTCCAATGGGAACAACGAGGTTCTACGTCCCACAGTGCTGGTGCCCATACAGCAAGTACACACACACACACACACACACACACACACACACACACACACACACACTTGTATACATACATGCATCCAGTTTTATATATGAGCCTTTTCCCTATGGCTTTGCCCACTTAGGCATTTCAGACATACATTGCACACACACCGCCTCCACCTTCTCTGTGTCCATCTCATCCTCACTCCAATGCTCCGTCCACCTCATCCTCCCACCTCTATTTCTCTGTCTCCTCCTAGCCACTCTCTCTGTCTCTTCATCTCCTCTTACCACTCTCTTTGTTCCTCTCCTTTGGCTCCCTATATCTGTCCATTTTATCCTCTATCCCCTCTCAACCTTTTCACAACCATGCCCATTCACATGTGTGGCCCCTACAAAACTGATCGAAAAAGTGGTCCATTATTACTCCTACGATATGCCTACCATATGGAGCAACCTACACGTCAGGGGCTGGAAAACCATTTATTGCATCTGAAGTGTAAGGTCGTTTGCAAAGCAGGTCGATAAGGCTGGCCAATACTATTCCCACACAACCTGCTTATTGTGCAGGGCAGCATCTGTGGATCCATAAAAGGAACGCTTTTGTCTGTATTTCTACTCCTACATCTACATCTATATGGTTACTCTGCACTTCACATCTAAGTGCCTGGCTGAAGGTTCATCGTACCATTTTCATACTACTTCTGTACCATTCCACTCTCGGATGGCGCATGGGAAAAAGGAACACCTAAATCTTTCCGTTCGAGCTCTGATTTCTCTTATTTTATTAAGATGATCATTTCTTTCTACGTAGGTGGGTATCAATAAAATATTTTCGCATTCGCATTGTTACAGTGACTGCCATTCCAACTCACATATCATATGTGACAGTCTCACACCTGTTGCGCGATAACACGAAACGAGCTGCCCTTCTTTGCACTTTTTCTATGTCCTCCGTCAATCCTACCTGGTAAGGATCCAACACCGCGAAGGAATATTCCAGCAGAGGACGGACAAGTGTAATGTAGGCTGTCTCTTTAGTGGGTTTGTCGCATCTTCTAAGTGTTCTGCCAACAAAGCGCAGCCTTTGTTTCGCCTTCACCACAATATTATCTATGTGGTCTTTCCAATTTAAGTTGCTCGTAATTGTAATTCATAGGTATTTAGTCGAATTGACAGCCATTAGATTTGTGCGATTTATCGTGTACCCAAAATTTATCGGATTTCTTTTAGTACCCATGTGGATGACCTCGCACTTTTCATGGTTTAGTGCCAAAACAGTGGTTCAAATGGCTTATAGCACTATGGGACTTAACTTCTGACAAGGGAACCTCCACATCGCACCCCCCTTAGATTTAGTTATAAATTGACACTGTGGATAGGCCTTGAAAAACTGAACACAGATCAATCGAGAAAACAGGAAGAAGTTGTGTGTAACTACGAAAAAATAAGCAAATTATACAAACTGAGTAGTCCAAGTGTAAGATATGCAACATCAAGGACTGTGTAAGCTGAGGAGCGCCGTGGTCCCGTGGTTAGAGTGAGTAACTGCGGAACGAGAGGTCCTTGGTTCGAGTCCTCCCTCGAGTAAAAATTTGACTTACTTTATTTTCGCAAAGTTACGATCTGACCGTTCATTCATTGACGTCTCTGTTCACTGTAATAAGTTTAGTGTCTGTGTTTTGCGACCGCACCGCAAAACCGTGCGATTAGTAGACGAAGGGACGTGCCTCTCCAATAGGAACCGAAAACATTTGATCGCAAATTCATAGGTCAACCGATTCCTCCACAGGGAAACACGTCTGAAATATTCTATACGACACTGGTGACGGCATGTGCTTCACATTACAGGAATATGTTGTCGACCCACCTAACTTGCGCACTTGGCGAATGGGTAAAAAGTTTCTTCTACCTTGCCCGATTTAGGTTTTCTTGTGGATGTGATAATCACTCCCAAAAAAGTGATGAAGACATAAGAGTTTGTCACATAAACTGCAACAAATGAATGCAAGTTTCACAGTCGCACAGTTTTCCCTGTGCTCTGTCAAAACATACGTTTTTAACGTTTTCAATTTTTTCCGTGTGTAGACCGTCAAATCCTGCATGTGTCCAAGCAAATCTGAACATGTCCTGCAATTTTGGAGAGCGAAGTTGATCATGTCTGAGTGCATGAACTTTGATAATTGTCTGAAAATAAAAAATTAAAACTTTTCACTCGAGGGAGGATTCAACCAGGGACCTTCCGTAGCTGCTCGCGGTAACCACGGGACCACGGTGCTCATCAGTGTACACGTACCTTGATGTGGATTATCTTGGACACGGACTACTCAGTTTGTATATTTTGCTTATTTCTTTCATAGTTCCATACAACTTCTTCCTGTTTTCTGCTGTGTTCAGTTTTTCATGGCCTATCCCTGTGCCAACTTATAACTAAATCTGAGGGGGGTGCGATGAGGAGGTTCCCTTGTGAGGTCATCAGTCCCGAACTCTAACCTAAGGACATCACACACATCCGTGCCCGAGGAAGGATTCGAACCCGCGACCGTAGCGGTCGCGCGGTTCCAGACTGTAGCGCCTAGAATCGCTCGGCCACCCCGGCCAGCGTTAGGTACCAACTGCCACTTTTCGCACCATCCAGAAATTCTCTCTAAATCATTTTGCAATTGGAATTGATGGTCTGATGATTTTACTAGACGGTAAATTACAGCGTCATCTGCAAACAACCTAAGGGGGCTGCTCAAATTATCACCTGGATCATTTATGTAAATCAGGAACAGCAGAGGGCCTATAACACTACCTTGCTGAACGCCAGATATCACTTCTGTTCTACTCGATGATTTACCTTCTGTCACTACTAACTGTCCCCTCCCTGAGAGGAAATGACGAATCCAGTCACACAACTGAGACCATACACCAAAGGCACTCAGTTTGATTAATAGTCGCTTGTGAGTAACGGTACAGAAAGCCTTCTGGAAATCTAGGAATATGGAGTCGATCTGAGATCCCTTGTCGACAGCAATCATTACTTCATGGGAATAAAGGGCTAGATGTGTTGCACAAGAACGATGTTTTCTGAATCCCCGTTGGTTATGTATCAATACGTCATTTTCTTCAAGGTGATTCATAATGTTCGAGCACGGTATATGCTCCAAAATCCTACTGCAAATAGAGTGATATGGGTCTGTAAGTCAATGGGTTACTCCTATTTCCTTTGTTGAATATTGGTGTGACCTGTGCTACTTTCCAGTCTTTAGGAACAGACCTTTCGTCAAGTGAGCGGTTATATATGATTGCTAAGAAAGGCTCTATTGTGTCTGCATACTTTGAAAGGAACCCGATTGGTATACCATCTGGACCGGAAGACTTGCCTTTCTTAATAGATTTGAGTTGTTTCGCAACACCTAAGATACTACTTTTTTGTCACCCATGCTAACAGCTGTTCTGGTTTCGAATTCTGGAATATTTACTTCGTCTTTTTTCGTGAAGGAATTACGGAAAACTATATTTAGTAGCTCCGCTTTAGTGGCCCCATCAACAGTAACATTTTCATCGCTATCGCGCAGCGACGGCATTGACTGTTTTTTCCCACCGGTGTACTTTACATACGACCAGAATCTCTTTGGGTTTCCTACCATGTTTTGAGACACTGTTTCATTGTGGAAACTATTAAAAGCATCTCGCAGTGACGTCCGCACTAAATTTCGAGCTTCCGTGAAACGTAGCTACACTTGGGGATTTGGCGTTCTTCTGCATTTGGCGTGATTTATTCGTTGCTTCTGCAACAGTGTTCTCACTTGTTTTGTGTACCATGGTGGATCAGTCCCGTCTCTTATTAACTTTTCCGGTATGAATCTACCTATTGGTGTCGATACTGTACCTTTGAGCCATATCTGGTCTACAGTTATATAATAAGCTTGCAAGGAATGAACACTCTCTCTTAGGAAGGCATCCAGCGAATTTTTATCTGCTATTTTAAATAGATATATTTGCGTTTATTTTCAGTGGTTTTGTTTGATATGGTTTTGAGGCTCGCTACAGTGACCTTGTGTTCACTAATCCCTGTATCCGTCACGATGCTCTCTATTAGGTCAGTATTATTTGTGGCTAAGAGGTCAAGTGTGTTTTCGCAACCATTTACAATTCGTGTGGGCTCATGAACTAATTGTTCAAAGTAATTGTCAGAGAAAGCATTTAGTACAATTTCGGAACATGTTTTCTGTCTACCACCTGCTTTGAGCATGAATTTTCACCAACAAATCGAGGGTAGATTGAAATCTCCACCGATTACAACTGTATGAGTGAGGTAGTTATTTGTAATGAGATTCGAGTCGGGGTCGGTACAAGGAGCCAATTATTATTTTGGTACGGCTGTTGAGTATAACCTCAACCCACAGTAATTCGCAGGAACTATCTATTTCAACTTCACTACAAGATAAACTACTACAAACCGACACAAACACACCACCACCTACATTATTTAATCTATCCTTTCTGAAAACGGTTTGCGCCTCTGTAAAAATTTCGGCAAAGTTTATCTCCGGCTTTAGCCAGCTTGCTGTTCCTATAACGATTTTAGCTTCAATGCTTTCTATCAGCGTTTGAAGCTCTGGTAGTTTTCCAACACAGCTACGACAATTTACACCTTTAACACAGACTGTTGATTGGGCGATTCTCATCGTTTCTTTGCCCTGTACCCTTTGACACTGGAGCCATTTTTGATCTTTCCCGAGGCTGTCTAACCTAAAAAACCGGCCAGTCCACGCCACACAGCCCCTGCTACCCGTGTAGCCGCTTCCTGTGTGTGTGTGGTGGACACCTGACCTATTTAGCGGAACCCGAAACCCCACCACCCTATGGCGCAAGTTGAGGAATCTGCAGCCTACACGGCCGCAGAACCGTCTGGGCCTCTGATTCAGACCCTCCACTCGGCTCTGTACCAACGGTTCGCAATCCTATTGGAGCTAGGAAGTATGTACAGTGTTTCTAATGAAACTTCCTGGCAGATTAAAACTGTGTGCCGGACCGAGACTCGAACTCGGGACCTTTGCCTTTCGCGGGCAAGTGCTCTTCCAACTGAGCACCCAAGCACGACTCACGCCCCGTCATCACAGCTTTACTTCTGCCAGTACCTCGCCTCCTACCTTCCAGTTCGAGTCTCGGTCCGGCACACAGTTTTAGTCTGCCAGGAAGTTTCATATTAGCGCACACTCCGCTGCAGAGTGAAAATCTCATTCAGTGTTTCTTATATTTAGTCCTAAAACACTGCTAGTATAAATATCTTTCAGAAACACGAATCCTCGTGTTCACTAATTATTTGCTGGTGTTTTAGGTGCATGGCTCGTTTTGTGAAGTTCTTGCTTTCCAGCTTAAATGTGCCAAGAAAGAAAGCATGTTGACTATCACTCTTAATGTGCAGTTTGCAGACACTGAATACTCGCGATTTATGGAACGATTTAAGTCAGCATCAATATGCTTCACAATTTCTGTGCTGCAGTGCTTTCATTTCCATTCATTTGTATTAAAGTTTTCAGTGGATGTTGCTATTCTAAATGCTGAAACAGATTATGACATTTCAGCTGCTGATATCTCGGGATACTGATCTGAATGAATATGTTGTACTTGAACAGAACTGAAACCTCCCCTTCTTCCTCCCCCCCCCCCCCTTGCGAAGAAAAAATCGTCTATGCCCTTGAAATGATGTACTGCAATTGTAAATTGTCTTCTAACCAAGTATTCTTGTATGTATGCAAATAACTAACCAATGAGTGTCTGTGCAAAACTTTGTAACCACTGACAATTTTAGTAGATTTAAGTGAATTTAGTAACTGTTTATCTTATTGCTTTGAGAATGATTAATTGCTAAAATATTGGGATTGTAATGATATAATTTTTATAAAAAATTTTCCCTTTCCAATTACAGACACCAGGAATGTTTCTTTGTATGAGTTAGCCTTTCTGCTCCTTTTGGCAATGGACATTTTACAAAGAAATATCAGGAGTTGTAATGATGATACTAACAATATGATCACTGGAGTTAATGAGTAATTAAGTGGTAAGAGTCATAGGAAATAAGAGAACAACTTGTGGAAAGGTAGGCTTCAGTTTTTACTGTGTAGAGTTTGATCATGTTATGTCTCATGGCGAAAAACTTTATAATTAACTTTGGAACAATTCAAATATGTATGTATGGAATTACAAGCATATATCTCAGGGGCATATTCCAGAGCAGCGTTGTTGGGTTACTAAGGGAATAGGCATGCAACCTTTATTAAATTAATTGCGTGGCCAGTATGGTCTGGAACAATCATGAAGTGAGAGAGACTGAAAGGTAAATCAACCCTTGAGGTCTCACCTTTATAATATTAAGAAGTATGAATGACTTTGGGCAAATACCACCTTCTCAAGGAAATACATATGGATGAGGTTTAATAACGACTATATATTAAATTGATTATAAATGTGTGTGGAGTTTTTCATCATTGAGTATGAGAGTGGCAGTGGCTCAAAATAAATGACTCTTATGTTCAGTGCGAAGCTGACAGTCAGTAACGAGGCTTTGGTTGTTTGTATTTCAGGTTAAGGAATGTGAGAGTTAGATTAAAAGTAAAATGGATTTGCGTGAACCACAGAGCTTTGGTGTGCTTCTTATGATCTTTTGGCCTTTTCTTCTTGTATTGTCGGAGTCCAACAATCACTCATCCCAATCATTTAAGTCGTTGGATCTGCTGTCGTTGACCCATGACAAAAATAACTCCACATATTGATTTGACTGTAACAACCTTGGTCTTACCTCAGCACATTGAAGATAAATGTTTTAATTATTACTGATGCTGTGTAATTTAGTAAGTTAGAAAGATCAAGCTACTTTTTGTTGTAAGCTTGTTTGGCGTTTGTGTCCACCCTGTTTTGTTTATTTTCTTGTGTTTTTATGAATAACTCCGTGTTGCTGGATGCCTGGTTTTCATTTAGTAGAGTAAACTCGTTCCTTATTTTGCTACACAAACCCAACACCATTTCTAAGTTGTTACAGTGACTTCTTTGTTTCCCAAGTAGAGGGTTTTCCCATGTTTGGCAGTTTCACAACTATTAGATTCATGGGGACTCCCTGCACCTTTCAGTCCAGCATGTCGAGGAACAGTAAGAACTTTGCTTCATCAGCCCAGGGTGTGTCGCACCTACAGCATTTGTGTGAAGCTTAATCACATATTTATGGTCATCATTAACTGAAGTCCATATTACACAGAACAAGCTCCATGTCCCATGTCATGAGCATTACATTATTAATGAAAGACTCTATGAATGTAAAGGATAATAACTTTTGCAAACAATATAGCTGTATTTTCCTCCTTAACTGAAAGTTCATTTCTTCTTTATGTAATTTTCAGACTACAACAACCATGAACATTTCTTCTTAATGGATAAATTCTTTATGTAATTTTTAGACTGCAGCAACCATGAATAACATTTGAAGTATTTTTTATGAAGACTATTAAAACAACTGAAACTAGCAAATCATATTGATTTTTGCTATTTATTCAACTGTTCTAACTACTTTTATATGGTTTTTGATAAATTTATGTACTTATGTTTTTGCTGTCGTATTTCAGCATTGTCATGGTATTTTGCCGTTGTTTGGAAATCATACAAATTTGAAAGTAATACATTCTAGAGTTGATTATATAATTATTTGGACGGGATGATTAATCAAAATTAGCAACAGTAAAGATTATAGTGAGGTTACGCTATGTCAATTTGTCGCATCATGTAATGTAGAAATTCGTTACTTTTTGTTTTGTCTATTAGTTGGTTAAGGAATTTTAAAATTTTAGGTGTGTATTGCAATTTGACAAAATATTTTTGTCATTTCTTGGATTTGCTAATAACTTTCCACCTAAGTAATCACTGATATCGCCCACACATGCTTGACTTATTGTACACAAGCTTGGATTAGATCAAATAGTTCAAAGGGCTCTGAGCACTATGGGACTTGACATCTATGGCCATCAGTCCCCTAGAACTTAGAACCACTTAAACCTTACTAACCTAAGGACATCACACAACACCCAGTCATCACGAGGCAGAGAAAATCCCTGACCCCGCCGCGAATCGAACCCGGGACCCGGGCGCGGGAGTCGAGAACGCTACGGCACGACCACAAGCTGCGGATTGGGATTAGATCATAACAAGTCGTTTTCAGGAAAGAATTTTCCTCTTGAGGACTGGTGACCGTGTTATTTCATTACAAAATTAAAACTTCATTAAATTTCAGTTTTTTCATTAACGAAAGATTAGATTTACCATTCAGAAGTAATATTTGGAATTAGATACAGCTGCACTAAGTCGTTATTAGGACAACATATTCACTTGTCACTTTGATTAGTTGTACAGTTTTCTAAATCGTTTGGGTCAATTTTTGTTCGGAATCGATGTCTTTCCAAATAATTTTGTACACATAATCACCGTCTATTATAGCGTATATCGGAGGTAGTGGAAATGTTACAAGTTCTGGCAGAAGGCCTCACCTACACTTACATAATAACCGAAAGCACCAAGCTGCAGATGTGTTTAAGATTCCAAATGGATAACACACTACATAAAAGACGGGCTAGACCTTTAATCATGAGACCTTGAACAGCACTTAAGATCTTTCCGCGAGAAAGAACAGCTGTACCTCGTTTTAAAACCTCGTCAGTCGGTTTACGATGCTCGCCATTCCCTGTACTTAGTGAAGTACGCGCTTTTATTGCGGAGGCCATCAGCTACAGATGTGTGGAGCTCTTTTAGAGAATATTACCGTCCCCATCAGTATCTGCATCTTACTTAGAGCAGTTTCTGTTACCTTACGTTAACTATATTCCTCCCTGCTGTATACTCTAAATGAGCCGCGGTGTGTTATTCGATTTCTTGTTCACAAGACGATAGAAGCAAACAATGTGTATGAGAAAAATATTCCCATCGCCAGTTCTGAAAGGAGTCGACGCGCTATTTTCTCTTCGCATGCATTAAATTCAAATACGTAGAAAATAACGGTCAATGCAACGTGAATGAAATACACTGACAGATTAAACGTATAATAAGACAGAAAATACGAATGGTCATTGAAAATAAAAAAAATACAATACTCAATTTTTAGTAGCGTTCTTAAATTTCTTACTGAAGAGACACTAAAATCTGTGAAACGATGTATAACAAGATGAACTAAAATGCTGACGGGGCACATATGTACTGTTTACATAGGATCAGCAGGTAGCATTGCCTGTCAAGTCGTATATTTTGAGAAAAAAATTGAAAAATGTATCAGTTTTCTTTAGTATCGAGGGTCAGCGGTATTGCACAGAATATCTGAATGCATAATATTTATTTGATTCCCTTTATCGCAGATTTTTTAACAGAATTACCGCTTCCAGCTATACAATAACCATCTCCACAGTCTCTCATTTGCTATGCTACAACATGTCATAAACTTTGTAAGTTGCCTTTCAGCTTCGCCCCCTAAAAATGTGTCGAAGCTGTTTAATAATGCATGCTGTAATTGTCCCAGATAGGTGATGAGAGCAACACAATTAAAAATGTCGACCGACGGAATTCTTGAATTGTAAATTGCACATCACGATCTAGTTATAGCTCTAGACAGTGTAATTAGTTAAAATTCTCTGACTACTTCTTAGAATGACTGCAGGTTCAGGTTTTACAATAAGCGAAGAAGAGATACCGAAAATTTTTAACAAAGTCACGCCAATGGCGGATCGATGTCACGTCGAAATGTTTCGCCTCTCCCACAAAAGACTGAAATTAAAAATGGTAATAGAACAGTAGATAACATTTATTTGTTGAACTGATACGGCGATAAATATTCAGACGTGATTTGACTGAACATTATCTTAATATATTGGACATTATTCAGAGCTACAGAGAACGATACTAACATGACATGATCAGAATTGCAAAAAACAAAAGCGAGAAGCCGGCTATCTCATAGCTGTTCTCGAAAAAATTGAAGGTGGTGCTTTCGTTTATTTGTACAGACAATTTAAATGTCAACGTAAGGATTCTTTGGTCCGGAATCGATACATAAAATTTTACGGAAAAAAATTATTTTTAGAAAGCGGTATTACAGTGTCCCCTGACTATGAAACACTTCTTCGTTTCATTGTGAGTAGTCACTTAACTCATAGAAAAGACATAATCAATATTAACATTTTTACAAGTTCGACAAGAACAGTCCAATAAATAAATGATTTATTTGTTATGAAGAGTCTTACACGGATTTGTCCGTAAGTACTCTCCAGTATGACATGTGAT
Organism: Schistocerca nitens; assembly: GCF_023898315.1. Lineage (NCBI taxonomy): Eukaryota > Metazoa > Arthropoda > Insecta > Orthoptera > Acrididae > Schistocerca > Schistocerca nitens. The sequence goes on from NC_064619.1 coordinate 705,949,489, forward strand.
GAACAGTATTGTTGTAAGGGTGAAAGTATGGTTCAGACTTGTGACCTTCCTCGGTATGCCCTGTGATCCAAGTATACAGCGCTGGCACAGTGGTTACCATACTGGGGCCTCATTCGGGAGGACGATGGTTCAAATCCACGCCCGGCCATCCAGATTTCGGTTATCGGTGATTTCGCTACAATGGTTCCTGTGATAACTAAAAAATGGTTCAAATGGCTCTAAGAACTATGGGACTTAACATCTGAGGTCATCAGTCCCCTGGACTTAGAACTTCGTAAACCTAACTAACCTAAGGACATCACACACATCGAAGCCCGAGGCAGGATGCGAACCTGCGACCGTAGCAGCAGCGCGGTTCCGGACTGAGGCGCCTAGAACCGCTCGGCCACAACGACCGGCCTGTGATAACTCACGGCACATTTCCTTCCCCATCCTTGGCGTAATCAGAGCTAGTGATCCGTCTCTAATGACCTCAATGTCGACGGGACGTTAAACTCAAATTTTCCTTGGTACACAACGCTGTCTTATTGCTTTTCGGGCCAGTATCCGCTCGCATACGTGCAGCAGTGCCGAAGCTCTGAGATTCATGAAACATTTGTATCATCCTATCGGTCTCTTGAGCAAGATGCACTACCATGATGCATAGAGACTCAAAATACACACATGAATATATATATATATATATATATATATATATATATATATATATATATATATATATATATATATATATATATACAATAGGTAAGGTTTGAATTTCATTGGTACTGACCTATAGTAACGCAAATTAAGATTGTTCATACTAGGAACAATATAAATTATCCAGTTTCATTTGTTTTTACTTAAATGGAGAGACCTGGACATTGCCCAGTTCTGACAAAATTGAGTGATTGCTTTTCCTTTCTTTTCGTAATAGTACGCTGCTTATCTACAAGAGTCAGAAGTTGATAAATCCACACGAATATTATCGTCTCCATGTTTCATTCATTCCTAGGTGTTTTAGAGTGTACATACGAATGTACGTTCGGCTAAAATCACATTTTATTGGAGCCGCACCTGCTGCTTAGTTCCGAAATGACTGTTGGACATGGTACACCATGCTTACGTGATGTGAAGTTTTCTCAGCGAGGGTTGGTTTTGGAGACAAGTTTTGAGTTCCAGTGCAGCTGAAGCCACTGGTACCCTTTCGCTAGCACATCCACTGGAGGACGCAGTTTCAGGTTTGGCACGGATTATGTGCACACCTTTGCGTTGGACAGAAATGCTACTTACTTACGTAATGTTCCTTTAGTGCTCAGTGTTCCTTTAGCGCCCCGCTAAAGGCAGGGATTACGCGCAGGGATTACCCACAGTGCAATAATTTTCTACCGTAACACATGATTGGTAACTGCTTTATCACGTACCCACCAGTAGTTTGTTTTCACAGAAGTTTAGGCACTCTCGTACAAGGTTTCTTATTTCCTATGGGCTTTTATATTATACACTGTCCGGGTCATTTTGTCTACAATTTTTCTTTTTTTTTTTGCTAGGCCGTCACAAATTATCAAAAATTTTACTTAGCCCATTGTCAGTTTTTTTTTAAATATGCTTTTAAGATCTGGGTGTAGGATTCATATATCATGGAGTTAATAATTAATTTAGCTTACATACATACAAAGTCACTACAACACATTCAACTACGAAACAGACAGATACTCACCCAGAGGGAGAAGGGGAAAAAACCGCTAGTTACAAGTTTCGCGTCAATAGTACCCTGTCAAGTATATTGCTAAGTAGTATTTTGTGTGAGTATACCACTGATGATTACTTTATGAACAAGCTGGTATATTAAGTACATGCATGTGATTGTGTTGTGTTTACATTGTACGTGAATAGTACACAATGCAGTGTATTTGTCCAAATTGTAAGTAGGCTGTTTATGTTTTCTTATTGGCAACGTTACGTAGCGGTCTGTGTGAGAATCACTGGCTGTGCTGTGTGCAGTCAGTGACTGGTTTGCATTGTTGTCTGCCATTGTAGTGTTGGGCAGCGGCAGCTGGATGTGAACAGCGCGTAGCGTTGCGCAGTTGGAGGTGAGCCGCCAGCAGTGGTGGATGTGGGGAGAGAGATGGCGGAGTTTTGTAATTTGTCATGAACTGCTATATATATTATGACTATTAAGGTAAATACGGTGTTTGTTCTCTATTAATATCTTTCATTTGCTAACTATCCCTATCAGTAGTTAGTGCCTTCCATAGTTTGAATCTTTTATTTAGCTGGCAGTAGTGGCGCCTTCTATATTGCAGTAGTTCGAGTAATCAAGATTTTTGTGATGTAAGCGATTTGTGAAACGCATAGGTTAATGTTAGTCAGGGCCATTCTTTCGTAGGGATTTTTTGAAAGTCAGATTGTGTTGCGCTAAAAATATTGTGTGTCAGTTAAAGCACAGTCTTGTATAATTGTTCAAAAAGGGGACGTTTCATATGTCGACCCTTAGCCGAGGATACCTCACTGGAATCTTCTGATTTTTTTTGTAGTTTGTGTAATTAGTGTAGCTATTGTTTATTGCTAGCGCGTAATTGTAGAGAGAATTTCCTTTGTAGTAGTAGTTTTTCATTGTTGTACACAGTTGTGGCATGCATTTAGATTTGCTCCAAGTATTTCGCAGCTGCGCTTGCAATTAACTAGATATTATTTTCAGTGTTATGTTAATGTATTCTCTTATTTTTGCTCTTCAAATTGTGCTTTTCTGTGTTATCGTGTGAAATATTGTGACAATAATGGCGTGTGAAAAACGTAACACTAGGCTCCAAAGTAAACTGAGAAATAATAGTGACGACGAGCGTAGCTTGCCAGCACCACTGTGTAATGAATTAACAGACGTTCAAAGTAGTAATTTGGTAACTGTGCATAGGGAAATGGAGCGGGCTACAAACAATGGCGTAGACAGTGAAACAGGTAGTGAACAGGGAAGCATTATCGATCGATCGCTCGGCAACAGCTCGCCTCAGGAATCCGAAATGACAGGACACAATTTTGCAAATACTGTAGATTCAGGTTTTGCGTCCTCACCGTTTTCTCAAATGAGTCAAGACACATTTTCCGCTTGTCAAAATGTGAATGTTGCCGGTGCAAATTCACTGCCGAAAAGCACTGAGGAACATGTTTCAGACACCAGTGCATTGTTATTACAATTAATGCAACAAATGGGACAAAAGCTTGAAAAGTTAGACACAATGGAACAAAATCAGAGACAAACACAGCAACAGTTAGACACAATGGAACAAAATCAGAGACAAACACAGCAAAAGCTTCAAAAGTTAGAGACAATGGAACAAAATCAGAGACAAACACAGCAAAAGCTTCAAAAGTTAGACACAGTGGAACAAAATCTTAAAAAATTAGACACGACGCTTGAACAAACACGTGAAGATTTAACTACTGAGTTACATAACATCGAATCGAAATGTCAAAAAGTCTGTAATGACGTAAAAACACAAATTTGTGAGCATTTCCAACCTATTTTTTCGCGTCATGAAAATGCATTACAGAATCACGAAGCAGCCATAAAAGAACTGCAAACTATTGTTCATGAAAATCATGAGACCTTGCAAGCCAAATTTGACTCAGTTGCATCTACCGATTCGGTTTCGCAACTTGCAAAAACTCAGGAAAACTTAAAGGACACAGTAGATACTCTGAAACTTGGTTCAGAAAAACACACTGACGAAATAAGTACACTATCGGAGAAAGTAGCCGAACTTTCGGATCAGTTCACTAATTTATCTACGAAGGTAGATGATAATCTGAATGACACAAAACCGGTAGTCTTTAATGACACAGAAGAGTGCGAACAAATTAGGAAATTCAAACAAAATCAGAATCAAATCAATACGCAACACCAAAGAGAAATCCGCGAAGTACAAGATCAGCTGACACAGGTAATACAAGAATTACGCATTTCAGAGGACACTCGCGTCCCAATACGGGAAGAGGGACATAGAAATACGGAACAGCAACAAAATAATAACACAGGACACTTCGGAAATTATGAAAGAAATTGGCAAGGTGCACCGAATTTTGAAATGGAACCGCCGAAACGACGTAACAATGACCGATATGCGACTCGCCGACATGATGACTTTGGCTATAAGCTGTTCATTACTACACGTAAATTCAAAACATTTAAGAATTCTGCCAATGACATTCATCCACAAGCATGGCTCCATCAATTCTCTCATTGTTTCCCTCCCAACTGGTCGTTAGAACACAGATTAGAATTTATGTGTGGCTATTTAGAGAATGAACCAGCTGTAAGAATGCGATCGGTCATTCACGGTTGTCACAGTGAAGGAGAATTTTACCATGCCTTCCTCTCAGCATATTGGTCTCAAGCTACACAAGACCGAGTAAAACATAGCATCATGATGATGAAACACTTTGAACAATCTGAATTTTCCAGTCTTGTCAAATATTTTGAAGACATGTTGCACAAGAATCAGTACCTGTCAAACCCATACAGCCCCTCAGAACTCATTCGCATTTGCTTAATGAAATTGCCTGAACATTTAAGAAATATTATTTTGGCAGGACGTTGCAAAGACGACAGTGAAGCTTATCAGGGACTCTTACAAGAATTAGAAATTGACTCAGACAGTCGCGGGATGCGAAAACAGGAAAACAATCACTACAGGTCACATCCGTCACAATTCCGTGACGACAGAAACAATAACTTGACACGACAAGGCTATTCTCACAACGCAAATCGTGACCAAAAGAGACACCACCCATATGACAACCACTGGCAGAGTAATAATAGTTAAAGAGAAATATCGCATTTCCGTAGCAATGAATATGACAGAGACAATCATAGAAACAGACAATATGGTAACCAGAACTATTATTATCAAGGGAGACAGAATACTTTCAGACGCAACAGTTCAGCGCGCAGTTACGATTCAGGGAGAAATTCTCCACCACATGACCGACAAGAAAGAAATTATGAAATCTACCGACACGACGACAGACGAGATAATCATAACGACAGACCTGAATTTCATCAGAACTGGCGGGATTCAAACAGAGCAGGGCACTTTCGACAACATGAATTTGTAGAAGCTAGGTCTCCTAATCCCAATAACGACGCGCACCAATAAAGGAACAGACAATGACTCGCACCGCAGGCAGCCACCTGCGCCGGCTGGCTTGAGAAAAATAATACAGGCGCTAACCTTGAGAAAAATTCCAGTATTCTTTACCGACGTATACCACATGATAATTGCATTCAAGTTCAAACTCTGAGTACTATGAAGAGTAAAGAATTGCACCGCATTTCACATGTAAAACCGTTTATTGAAAGATAATCTGCTTTTTAACGTAGTCTTTGCCATAAAATTTTTCACTTCACATTTCTAGTATGCTTTGTCAGACTTAATAAACTGTTAACATGCAACAATGTTTGAAGTTAAATATCCAGTCTAGAACCTAGGGAACATTTTTAAACAGAAATTACGAATGCATTATTATAGTGAACAGACAACACAGTGTTGTATTTGTACATTCTTGCTTGTTAGTTGCACGATTACGTAACGACTATCAGGCTTACATACTTAGGACACATACTGGTACTGCTAATGAGATTTTAATGCAACATTTTGGTTTACTTGAAACTACATTCTGGATTTAAAGTACTTTCAGTGAGATACCAGATGACACAGTGATTAGTTTATGTGACAGCTACACGATTTTATCATGACACTACTAATGAGTGACAATTTACAATGTTGCTTTTGCAGTGTTTCTGTTTTATATCTGCACAGTTTTCTGTTTTATTCTGGAAAGTAAAACATGTTTTAGTAGTAACTTTTGTGGTATAGCTACAAGGAGACAGCCTTTCCCGTAGGACAACACTACGTTACAGCACAGTACTTTCTTCATCACAGCAATAAGCGTAATAACTAAGATATCTATACGCAAAGCATTTCACTTTTGTGTATCATGAGGTAAGTACATTGACTTCTGCAGAACTTAGCTTTCGGAGGACGATAACTACGACACTTTCACAGAGATTATGTTGCGACGAGACGCACAGTTTAGCGCTACAGTACATGCATTTGAGTGATTAATCTTATACTTAAAACACTTATTTTTAAAGATTTTTGAATTACAAAGAAAGTTTTCCGTGATACATTTCATTCCATTGCTGTAATCTGTAACACCTGAGGGTATAATTACATTAATCCTCAGGGGGGTACACATTTACTTTGTGTACCATGTGTTTGGCAAGCACAAGGAGCCCTAGCTAATATGGTATTTGCTTATACAACTTTACACATCGGTACCATATTTCTCTAACACATAAATTACACAGCTATCTGATCATGTAACTGAGAGATAAAAAATTTTTTTTACTACATCAGTGACAGATGTTTACGTAATTACACAGTTGGATAACTTCACACTTACGAAATTGTATTTTGTCTGTGCTTTGTGAACTGTTCATACTTTTTCGGAACCATTGTGATACTATGAGAGCTTTGAATGATGTATTTGGTATGGGATCATGATTTTTAAAGTACATTTGAGGTAGATGACACTTTTGACATGAGCAGAGAATTTTTTTAGGTTTTGAAATTATTGAAGGAAGCTACGACGATTTTGAGATTTGGCTGAGGTTTTATGATGTTATGATAACGATGTGTATTACGCTGTTGCGGTATGTTTATGATCAATAAGCTGATGCTGTATGAGTTATTTGATTATGCTACGTATCTGTGATGATGAAATATTGAAGAAGTGTTGACGAATAAGGTAAGAAATAATGATTAGTGGTTAGGGACGCTGATTTGTGAAAAAGGTTGTTGGTAACCAAGAAACGTACTTTAAGAGTTATGAAATGTGTGTAAATGCATGAATGTATCACAATGCCGACGAAAACGTTTTGAACACTGTTATATTCATAGGATTTTGTATCTACACATTTGCAACGAAAATTCTCGACCTCTGAAATTTTTTTATATGAGACTGCCACTGATTTTGTGTGAGTGTACCACTGATGATTACTTTATGAACAAGCTGGTATATTAAGTACATGCATGTGATTGTGTTGTGTTTACATTGTACGTGAATAGTACACAATGCAGTGTATTTGTACAAATGTATTCAGTTACTGGCGGGAAATCATTCTCCAGCAATTTTGTCAGTTCATTACAATCTTTCACTGTCTCCACAAAATAAATGTCACAGTATCAAAATGAATATAGCATAGAAGGTATTCAGCAATGTGTAAGCCTGAGATGCACCTTTACACGCAGACAAAACAACCGTATATCTATATGGGTCACAATTACTTAGCATAATAATAAACATTGAAAAACGTAGACGAAAGTGAATTGGAGCCACCATACATCTTTCTCAAATTTACACTTGTACACAAATGCAAACGTATCAATACAATTACAGCTAATGTAGATGATGTAACACTGATACCTACACGCGTTGCATATATGTTCGTTCCAAAACGAAGTCAGCATACGTGATGTTTCTTGTGTTTTAATTCATTCGGCGATCTGTGCGACGAATATTCCCGTAGCTGCTACATACCTTTCATAATGTTCATTTACTGGATTTGCGTGCTTTGAAACTTCTTCAGATCTTTGTGTGTGTACAAACCCTGAGTCTTATTGGTTCTAGGATTTGTGAACAAGTAATAAGATGGGTGTGGAGTGCATGTAATGATACATGGTTCTTCACAAAGTAAAGCCAATTTGCTGTTTTTTCGTTTGAGCTCTGAAGATTTGTGGTGAGTTCTGAGTAAAACATAATTTCCTACTTCATAATTTTGCATGTTCATGAGATCCTTGTCATAACACGATTTTCTAAGACGCGCTTAACGAATGTGTCCTGTTAACACGGATATTATCTTTCCTTCGTAGGATTCTGTTTGTCTGGAAAATTTCGGAAGAGTGTCTACCCCCTTGTTGCTTTCTTTGACAATTCTGCAAGTCTGCAGGAGTGTGTTGTGTGTTATAAATAGAAAGATACTGCACCCGAAGAATGTGTTGATTTTGTATATATGTGAGTATGTACCTGTTTAATTCACAGTACACTCGTTCGCAAGGATTTGCTTGATGGTTGAAGTGTGATATTAAAATTATTTGTATGCCATTTTCTTGAAAAAACCCTCTTCATTTATAACCAATGAATGCATTGTTCATTAGGAAGTCTTAGATTTTTCTACTATGGGGATGTAAACATTTGGAAATCTTTCGATAATTACTCCAGCCATACTATACTTACCACCATATAATTTTACTGACTTGGAAAAAAAATTTCATATAATACCTAAACATACATAATACCTAGATGAGTGGTTGGGTATGGAATGGCAGTATCAGCAGCTACGATTTCAAGGGTTTGTTAAACAAAATGGTGTGCAATTTAGTCTTACAAATTTTTTAGCTGGATTTTGGTCTCTGACAGATGACACAAGTGCTTAGAAATCGATGTACTTTTCCTCACACATTGGGAAAGTAGGAAAATAGGCTAAGTTTCGTTACACACTTTATGGTACTATGGAGCCCCCAGGCATGATCTGTGTCCCAAATAAGCTTATCTACACCTTTAGTTGCTAAGTGTACACTCCAAGAATTTGTGTAGTGATACCTTCTACATAACATTACGTTACAGTTTTGGGTACAATATTAATAAAACCTTCTCAGGCCTCCAGCGGCATCAGGTGGTTAAAAACTCATGAGCTTTCGACCGAGCGCCCTTCGGCCATTGTCAAGTGCTAAATGGCTACCCTTTCGCCATGAAATCGCCGTTATATAGTGGCGCTGCTGGCTGTGACGTCACTGGTGGCCTCTCCTTCGCCACCTGCAGTATTTCAGTCCGGGGTCAGCCGCGCCTGCTTCAATCTCACAATGGCCGGGTCGCAGGTTCTGCTGAGTTGCAAACCACCGTCCTTGTTGTTAGTGTTTTCAGATATTTGTATTGCTACCGATTCTTTTATGACGCTATCCCAAAATCCCTTCATCCTCATAATGAAAGATGTTTCGTCGAATAGAATTTAGCGTCGATTATCTAAAGCGTGTTCTGTCATGGCTGATTTTTCAGGATAGTATAAGCACAAGCACATCTCGTGTTGCGTCCGGCGGTGCTTCATAGTGCGTAGTGTTTGGCCAACGTAGTAGCAGCCACGCTGACATGATACTCAGGGTACAATGTTGTCCCAAACGGCTTTTATTATCCTGTTTCGGTTGTTTTCTCAATTTGTGCCAACATGGACTTACTTATTGTAGTTCTTTCACGTTTCTACGCATATCAATGTAGTAATGTCGGTAGTGTTTGTCTTATATAAGTAAATGCCATAGTCTATTACTTGTTATAGTGTTTCGGCATTTTCGGTTAGACTTTGTGGCAGTCTAGGCAATGTTTCAGCTACAGTGTTTTGTTTTCCTGCTACGTGAAATATTTCAAACAAATATTCGTCTAAGGATAAGGCCCAGTGCTCTACGCACAGATGTAATAACTGCACAACATCAAAAACTCTAAGTTTCATGATTAGTAGACACATTTACGTTTCAACCACATATTATCTGAATGATCATGCCATTGCTAAATTCTGTCGCTGAATAAATTCGGTCACATTAAGTGAGTGTTCTTCTTGCACAGCTAATCATTTTTTCTTCATACTTTTGTTCCTGATCAATTTGAAACAGATGCGAACCCAAACCTGTGTACAAGGAAACTGTAGTGACAGAAAAATCTTTGCTCATATCAGTATGACACAAGATATCTGAGTTAACTAGTGATTCTTCGACTGAGTTAAAATCACTGGTCCATTCATGTGTTCAAAGCTATAAAGTGTTCTTAAGTAAACATAGTAACGCTGTGCAATTTAATGATTGGTCTGGAACGAAACGCCGAAAGAAAGAGTAGGAACCTAAAAATGCGTTTAACTACTATGGAAAGTTTTTGATAGTGCTGATTTTATCAGAACCTGGTTGTATTCCTAGTGATGATATTATATAGCCTGAAAACTCTCTTCCGGACTTAGATTTTTCTGAATTTGTCGTTACTCCTGCCTGTGAAAACTTCTTTAGTGTTTTTTATAGAATGTATAGGTTGCAAGTAGTTGATTCTACAAGAACGCCGTCAGCATACAGTGTTGGACTTTCTAGCAGTTCTGGTTCGAATACTGTGCCTAAGGCAGTGATGAAGACTCCAGGACCTGCAGTAAGTCCGGAAGGTAGGACACAAAACTGATAACTCCACTGCCAAAAATAAAGTCCTTATATTTTTTAGATTCTGGCGTTAGTATATATTTGGCAATACGAAATTCTTAAATCAATTTTTGTAAGAAATTTGACACCATGGAATTTCTGTAATTGCTCATCGGGGTTTGCAGGTCTTGTGTGTGCAGGTACATTTATGTTACTTATGGCTTGCGCTTCCAACCAAAGACGAATACTTCTGATAGGTTTGACTACTGCTAGCAATGGATGACAGTATGGTTCAGTTATGTTCCATTCTAGCATTTACTTCATCTCATCTCATGCTGCTGCTCGCTTTGACCAGGGGATTGTATATATTTTGTGGTAAAATACTTTTAAGAACACCTGGTTTTCGTGAATATAAATAGCAGTAATAAATCATATAACGTCCACTGTTGTTCCTTTGCTGTTGCTGCAGGTTCAAATCATTTTATTTCCTATGAGTTTACTTAAATCTGATATCTCATCTTTTGTTAGGGGGTGGCTAACGTTATGACTGTCATCATTACCAAAAAATTGTACACAACGGCTTTGACAATATGTGTCATTATTTAACGTCTGCCTCTCCAGAATTACTTCAGCCTTTTCGCCATTGTGCGTGAAGAAACATTTTTCAAAGGAGAAATCGAACACTGCGTCTTTCTCTCTCTGAAAATCTGCACCTCTTAAGCAATCAGTAACTAAATGATCAGTTACTGGGAACGGACTTTCTATTACTCCATTTGTCATCTTAACAATCACAACTACCTGCCAACTGCGCTCATGATGAGCGTGGACAGGAAACTGTGGAATTGAGCTTGATTCCCTCATCCTCTTACACAAACTTTATGATACAGCATATCTTGATCCCCCGTATATCTATAGCAGCTGTGATCACTTCATTCTTCGGATCACGAGACATCGTTTACTAACTTGCCTCGAAGATCTATGTTTTTGTTGTACGTCAATAACTGTACAAGATGTGTCTGATTGCTATCTTGTTTACGCTGGTTCTTTTTATTAACTCGTGACAGTTTGTTGCCCCTGTTATGATCCCCGGTCATCATCCTGGAGTAAGATGAGACCGAATCTAGTCAGACAGGCTGTCATTTGACATCTGAGGCTCATTCGCTAGCTCTATCGCGTTCACAAGAGGATGTTACGCCATCTAGCCACCTTGTACCACACGATGTAACATGTTTTTGTTACTGGTAGTAGATAGGTAACATTGACTGCTGAACATCGGAACGTAACATATTTTATCATTTGGCTACAATTTCTATGTTTATTCGTTAGTCAAATCACGGCTAAGTTCCTTTACTGCAACTGGGTGTACGGCTGACACCGGCTATAATTTCATTCTTTTCTTGTAGTCATATGGGCTATGAATTGGTTCCCGTTGACTGCAAAATCATCGAGCAATAAAATTCTTTGAACTTCGTTTCAGATCTGAACAATTACCTCTTTGTGTTTGAACAAAATGTTACGGAACACGAAAATATGTGAAAATTTCAGTGCTCCCAGATTCTATGGCATCTGGCAATGAGATAGGGTCTTGTTATGCATTTTTTCATGCTTGTTGCTAGGCTCGTTGATGTCATGTACAACGTTTTCAGAGAGTGAAATTGTTGAAAAATCAAGCATTGCCCTCTAGATGGTAAGACTTGTTGTGAAAAGATATATTTCTGTATAGCATATTACTATAGTTTTTGGCTTCAAAGCAGTCTTTCGCATTGGACACGCGTTGTAACAAACGTAACTGAGGACTTGTACTAATGGCGTCGAAATTCAACTTATGTTGCATAGTGTTCATGGGTGATGTGAGATTGTATGGCCATTTCAGTGCCTTTTATATGTAGATTCTTTTAAATGTCTACACAAACATGACACAATTCACATCCCTGTTTAATGAAAAAAATATACATATATAAATATTTATTATGTAAAATGAATGGATGAAAATGGGGAAGAAATGGCTTTAAATATTTTTTTATTTACTCTTTCAGTACGAACTTTGTTGTAGAACCCTTTTTTTTTACGTGTGGTAATAAAAATTCATTTAGACAGAATTAAGCATATTTAAAATTACGTGAACTGTAGCAACCCTCTCATGCTGATAAATTCAAAGTAACTGATTAATAACATTTATGACTTTGAAAATTATTGAAATTAAATTTTTTACGTATTTCGGCCTTCGCACACATTTTCTAAATGCAGTGGGTTTTTAAATATTTACTGAATTCTTTCCCGGCGTTAGCTATGGAACACAAGACTGTCTCTGTTATCATAAAATGGTTAAATATTGCCAAGCCGACCTGAACGTTTAGTTATCATTGACAAAACACACTTCCCTATACGTTTAAGTTATTTGCTTTAGAAATTGAAAGAACCAACAGATTAACAACTTCAACGTTAATTATCCGCCTATGAATGCACAAATATAAAACCAGTAATAAATTCAGTCAGCCTTAGGATCGCTGTAAAAGAAAAATATTTCGTAATTCACTGCTAATTTTACCTGCTCCCGATTTACGGGTTTGGTTAATTTTATAGCGGAACAAGTTTTTAAATGTGCCGCCGCTGCAAATCGTTCGGTCGTGGCACAGCCCAGCAACACCAACGATAATCGCTAAAAGTGCTGAAAATTCTTTAAAGAAATATTATAGATGACATGGGCATGCTAATTTACATTAGTAATACACAATTTTGATAAATTATAATGTATTTAGACCACAACAATAATTAAAATTACACACCTTTATAATTTCTCTTCTAATGGCGGCTAAAGACAGATACAGACAAAAAAAGTCTACTCATGCATATAATGCTACGTCACAGGTTCCTCTCGCTCTCAGCTCTCGAGGAAGACGACAAAGAATGCACATTATGTAGTGCTATTTATACTATTGCTGATTATTAATATCTCTTTGTAATCTTACAACATTATTTTCCTCTGTGGCTATGTTTTACATTTTTTCATCGCAGATAATAACATATTTCGTAATTACATTATGAGTATAGAAATATTACGATCATAAATACATGGAGAATATTATTACAGAAAATATTACAATAATAACCAACGTCCTTCATACAAAATTAAATAATATTTTTTGTTAAACAATTACAGTACATACGAATTGCTTCATAGCGGCGTACATACTACAATTAAACGTCATTTCAGTTTATTAACAGTGTGTGTGCTGCCAGGGAACGTTACGCTGTGATAGCCCTTCTTTTGTGATAGTCTCTCACTTGCATTCCGTTTGACTGCAGATACTGAGTCAACTTTTCCACTTTCACTGAACAAATCGCCGTCTGGAAATGGCGAGACGGAAACGTAATTTTCAAATTTTTCTATGTTATGCAATCGTCTGTTAAGTCTGCCATGGCAAATGGTGGGATTGACAAGTCGCTTCCATTGTTGTCTCCGTTATGTTCGTACAGTTGTTGAACATTTTTAAAATGTAATAGAGAGAAATCATGTATAGAGAGTCTTACTCCGCGTACGTTTTAAATCTGTGTTGTGATATTTTTCGTTGCTTCATCGAACTTCGAGGTCATTTAATCTTTAGTGCACAGAGTATTCATACTTTCTAATATTTCGTGCAACATTTGTCGAATATCGAGTTCACTAGAAGCTTGTACGGATGGGAACAAAGATAGGCTGAAAGTCGAATCATTGCGTTCGCAGTCTGTTCATTACTGGTATTTGATTGCATAGCTGATTGAAATGTGTTATTTTCCGATTGCGTACTAGTGTCACACGCAGTAGCACTAATATTCTCCACGTCTGGATTAATTCTGCTTCATTACTTTCTTCGTCAAAGATACTCGCATACTACTAGAGTTTACTTCTGCCATTTTTTGTTTCTTACCAATCTTGACCCATAATATTGAAAAGTTAATAAATCACATCAAACCCGTTTTATGCAATAAAAACTCTTAACTGATAATGAAAATATTAACACTGTTCTAAATGACTACAATACTAACTGCATTTACTTTCATAATGAAACGTTCCATTACGCGTGAGATGTAACAAGATCGCTTATCTTTGACCAGCTAAACTGCGTAATGTTACATTTGTTGGTGACCGCAGTAGTGTACTTTATGAACGTATGTGACTAACACAGAAAAGTGATGTAGTGCTGAGGTATTTAAATAAAAAAACATAAGATGGCCGGCTATATTCACTTTTTCAAGCAGTACAGCGCAATAAATAAAGCCTACCTTAAATTTTTTTCATTCCGCTTCGATTTTTTAATTTTCCTTTTACATGTTCCTTTGCTTTTCCGTGATTCATTGTACTCAGTTTTAGTTTCCCACTGATTTGTGTATCCACATAAGAATGTTTCGAGCGATCTCTTGACCACGAAAGAAAGACGAACAATCAGATCAAACAGAAGAGTTACATATGTGCCGAAGCTGTTTAAATATTGCACGATGTAATTGTCCGAGATTTGTATTTGCAGCAGCGCAAAAAAAAAAAAAAAAAAAAAAAAAAACATGGGTCGATGGAATATCAGAAATGTAAACCGCATATCATGATCTGGCATCGCTATGTAATTAGTTACAATTCTCACACTTCTTCTTCGAATGACTGGAGGTTCAGGTTGTATAACAAGCGAAAAGGAGATACTATAAATTTCTCAGTGGTGGATCGGTGCCACGTCGAAATGTTACACCTCCGACACAAAAGGCTGAAAAACGAAAATGGTAATACAATAGAAGTTAACATAGATAATTGGACTGATATGGCATTAAAGTATTCGAATGCGTTTAGACTGTGCGTTAGTTTAATATGCTAGACATTATTCAGAGCTGTGGAGAACGATGCTTGCATGACAAAATCAGGATGGCAAAAGACAAAAGGGAGACGTCTGGCATCTCCTTGCTGCCTCGAAAAATTGAAGATCGCGTCCTCATTTATTTGTACAGATACATATACACATAATGTAAATGCTAGCAGATGGACTCTTTGGTCCGGAATTGCTACACGAAATTTTACACACAGTTTTTAGAAAGAGGTACTACCAAAAATAAAAATAATGAGTTTGATCCATGCTATATTTATATGGTTATTGTTTGTTGCAGTGCAGCAATCCAGAGAGGGCTGTTATATAGCCGAGACCGGCTATTCTGTTCAAAAAAATTCGTTATCGAAACAGTTATATAAAGAATTATGTAGATCACATGATCGCTCTCCAGACTGTCAGTTTATGTCACGTTCTGTGCGATATTTGAACGGCAGAAAACTCAATAAATTCCAACTAAATCTGAAAACAGAAAATAAATGTCAGGTATATTCCAGAATTTTGTCATCTAGTAACGTATACAAAATAATCGAAATATGGACTGAATGAGGAGCAAAATTTCTACTAACAGTGAAACTACTATCAAGTGAAAGAAACCTAGCTGTATTAGCTTTTATGTAGAATCGACGATGAGTATTTTGGTATTGTAATTTCAAGTACACCCTTGAGTGAGAGTGAAGTGCATATTCATAAAGAAAGAACGTAACAAAGGATACTTGAGGCAACATCATGAGGAAAAAAGATACAAAACTAAAATCACCAATAAAACAAGAAGTTAATTACCAGAAGAAGCTCAAGAAGCAATTAAAATGAAAGAAAAAAGTTCATGAACTATATATTAAGTAGAGCAGGAGAGATTAATTTGGCACTGTGGATAGGAGTAGAGGAGAAAATTTCCAGTTGTCGCAAAAATTTGCTTGTATAAGAAGCAGGTCATATTTACGTAATTTAGGATAATCCGTCTCGATGGAAGTCCGTAAAACTCACATACAAACAAAGGTTTGAGTAAAAATTGAAGCTAATTGAGCGAATGGTCATTAACGGGATACATCCAATCACCTCTGTAAAGACCACCTAACGAAATGGCTGCTTTTAAATCCAGACGTTTCTGCGAGGCTCAGTTAGTTCACTATAGGTGCATTCAGAGACTAATAAGTCCGAGGAAAACTAAAAATGGACACCTTATTTGTTCATAGGGGACTTGATGTCCACCTTAACATATAGTGTAACATTAATTACAGATGCGACGAACTGTAAAGAGTGCGTAGAGTAGCGATAATAATTGTTCGCATGGACGCGGTACGTCAACGACATTCTACGCCCCGTTTTGTTGCCCGTCACGACAAGCCATCCTGGGCTTGCATATCAGCAAGATAATAATATCCGTTCGCACACGGCGACAGTTCCTTCTGCTTCCCTTCGTGCTCGTGAAACCCTACCTTGGCCAGAAAAGTTGCCGGATCATTTCCCAACTGAGTACGTTCGGAGCATAATGGGCGGGGCTCATCAGCCAGATCGTGGTTTAGACGATATAACAGGCCAGTTGGACACGGTTTGTAGCGATATCCCTCAGGAGGAAATCCAACAACTCTGTCAGTCAGTGCCACCCCGAATAACTGCTTGCATGAGGGCCAGAGGCGGACCAAGGCGTTATTGACCTACTCAGTTCATGTAGCTCTCTGTCTTGAAACGATCATCCAGATTTTCTGAAAATGTAATCACTTTTTTGACGGTACATGTACATCAAATATAACTGAAGAATGTTTCCGTAAGTGCACACAAAAATTTAACAGAGGATGGTCCACTGATCAATTTGAGGTTGGAAACCTGGAGTCGGAGAAGCCAGCTTAAGGAGATAATAGGAATAAAATCACATTACCGTGTACTTTTTATTTACATTAATTACAGTTAACTGCAGGTACCATCATTCACACAATAAAAGTACCATTTTTGCCATATCGTACAAAATGTGCTCAAACTGACGGCCATCAACCTCAATGCAATCATGACAGCCGCGAACAAAATTCTGACTCACCCTGACAAATATCTCTGGTGTGTTTCGAATCACATCACAGGCAGCTACAATTCTGGCAACTAATTCCATCTCTGTGTCCACTTGGTCTCAGGCAATGGAATAGTACTTCGCTCTCCAACCCAGCGTCCAAAAAATTCGGCGTTGAGATAGTTGTTACTTTATTGTACTGTACGTCTCTGAATAGCACTCAGTAATGAATGGGTCTGTCGTTGATGCATAGTACGTTCTGTTACGGGGCAATGTAAATACGATACAACAGAGCCAGCTTATGGACAATAAAATAAAACCTGCATCATGACTTCCTGGTGGCCAGGATCGTCCTCCTTCTTTCCTTGCAGGAAACAAAGAATTTACATGTAAATTAACAGTATTGTATGTGTAAACTTGTACGCTTGATAGTTATAAATAAGCTGGAGAACAGTAATGCTACACAAACCGGTATACAAGTTTACTTACGCATCTCCTTAAGCTGACTCCTCCGGCCCCAAGCTCCATACCTGATATTGTTCAGTGGAGCATTCTCTGTGTCCTGCCACATTTTTGCACGCGCTTACGGAAACACTCTGTATTTCCGTCGCATCCGGATAATTCCTTCGTCGTACGTCGTTCTTTCTTCCTTTTTTGTTCCTTTTACTTAGAGTGTATCAAGGTGAGAAACTGTGTATTTGTTTTGAGGCAGCATACCTCTCAGCGCACAAATTACCCAGACTATAATCACCCAGTATTTCAAAATATAACCCCTTACCGACTTTCAAGAAATTTAAACATAATTTCAAACTTTTTCGAACCATTTTCTATCTCACGCCCCTTCCTTCTCTGCCCCACAATATAATGAAAGAAATACACTACTGGCTTCCACTATTTAACTACCGGCAGCCGAGCCCTATCCGGCAGCGTTCTCCACGCCAGGACAGACGGACCTGTTCCAAGCCAGTGTTTGCTACACCAAGGGATTAACATGCTGCACTTCTTTACTAAATTATTGTATATTAATTCGGTTGTATATTAATTCGGTTATATATTAATTCGGTTCTACATTAATTCGGTTGTAACTGAAGAATGTCGATCTGATGGTGATCTCTTAGAAGATCGAAACCGGTCATCTAAAATATAAATTGACAACTGACAAAATATCACGACTGTGTATACTGAATAATTATACCAATAGATTGCTGTTTTCCCTGGAATGATAGTCTAAAAATTTTTAAACATCATTAACATTCGTCATTTTTATTCTTTATATGTACATACACTGCTGGCCATTAAAATTGCTACACCACGAAGATGACGTGCTACAAACGCGAAATTTAACAGACTTGAAGAAGATGCTGTGATATGCAAATGATTAGCTTTTCAGAGCATTCACACAAGGATGGCGCCGGTGGCGGCACATACAACGTGCTGACATGAGGGAAGTATCCAATCAATTTCTCATACACAAACAGCGGTTGACCGGCGTTGCCTGGTGAAACGTTGTTGTGATGCCTCGTGTAAGGAGGAGAAATGCGTACCATCACGTTTCCGACTTTGATAAAGGTCGGATTGTAGCCTATCGCGATTGCGGTTTTTCGTATCGCTATATTTCTGCTCGCGTTGGTCGAGATCCAGTGACTGTTAGCAGAATATGGAATCGGTGGGTTCCGGACGGTAATACGGAACGCCGTGCTGGATCCCAACGGCCTCGTACCACTAGCAGTCGAGATGACAGGCATCTTATCCGCATGGCTGTAACGGATCATGTAGTCACGTCTCGATCCCTGAGTCAACAGATGAGGACGTTTGCGAGACAACAACCATCTGCACGAATAGTTCGACGACGTTTGCACCAGCGTGGACTATCAGCTCGGAGACCATGGGTGCGGTTACCCTTGACGGTGCATCACAGACAGGAGCGCCTGCGATGGTGTACTCAACGACGAACCTGGGTGCACGAATGGCAAAACGTCATTTTTTCGGATGAATCTAGGTTCTGTTTACAGCACCATCATAGTCGCAATCGTGTTTGGCGACATCGTGTTGGACGCACATTGGAAGCGTGAATTCGTCATCGCCATACTGGCGTATCACCCTGCGTGATGGTATGGGCTGCCTTTGGTTACACGTCTCGGTCACCTCTTGTTGACATTGACGGCACTTTGAACAGTGGACGTCACATTTCAAATGTGTTGCGACCCGTGGCTCTACCCTACATTCGATCCTTGCGAAACCCTACATTTCAGCAGGATAATGCACGACCGCATGTTGCAGGTCCTGTACGGGCCTTTCTGGCCAGGGCAGCACATTCTCCATATCTCTCACGAATTGAAAACATCTGGTCAATGGTGGCCGAGCAACTGGCTCGTCACAATTCGCCAGTCACTTCTCTTGATGAACTGTGGTATCATGTTGAAGCTGCATGGGCAGCTGTACCTTTACACGCCGTCTAAGCTGTGTCTGACTCAATGCCCAGGCGTATCAAGGCCGTTATTACGGCCAGAGGTGGTTGTTTTGGGTACTGATTTCTCAGGATCTATGCACCCAAATTGCGTGAAAATGTAATCACATGTCAGTTCTAGTATAATATATTTGTCCAATGAATACCCGTTTATCATCTGCATTTCTTCTTGGTGTAGCAATTTTAATGGTCAGTAGTGTAATGTTTACCGCTTACTACATTTACGCTGTTCATGCAACGAGACTTCAGCATCCGAAATGACGTTTTGATTCGTTACTTATTTACTACTGACTGTATTTGGAACAAATTTCGCAGACGGAATACACGCAGCCCACTGAATGTACCTGCAAAACCTTGTTATTGGGCGGCACATAGTCCAGGAGATGCGATGTCATAAACACTGAGATTCGTGAGAAACTAACTCTTCTTGTCACACAGGATGACATAGGAGCACAGTTCCACAAGCTCGTGAAAGACGACGGCCGTACACTCAAGTCACTTCTGTCATCCGAAGAAGAGACAGACTGTATCTTCTTCTTCCCCAAAAGTAAAGAAAGCTTTCTCCGTTATGTGTAGCCTGCGCAGAGGTCTACTTTACGTGCCTACACACTAAAAGTGTGTTGGATAGTTTTTGTCTTTGATTCTTACGTGGACGTGCTGAAAAGTGATGCCTCAGAATTTTTTAAGTGCAAACCATTAAAAAATTTTGAAGAAAGCAGTTGTTATTGACTCTGTACATCTTTATTCTTCATTTCGGCATATTTGTAGCCCTACCTCACTAGAGAGCTCCGAATTATAGAGAATAACATGACTGTGTAACGTAACTATGTTGGTGCGTAAGAAACTACATTCAGTAATCGAATTTCGAATTTGAAGAAATCGTCCACACATGCTCTCTACTTTAGCATGACAATGCCAGATCACACACGACCGTCGCGACATCTGCAAGAATCCGATGACTTGAGTGCACTGTCATCGATCGTCATCCTACATACAAGTACAGTCTCGACTAGGTCCCATAAGTATGTTTCCAAAATTTAAGGAGCACCCTCCAGAATTTGATAGTGATGAAGGCGTGAAACAGGTGTGAGCTTGTGGCACCGTTAACGAAGTCAAACGTTCTACATTGATGGTATCAAGAAACTGTTCTATCGTTGGGAGAAATGAGTTTGTTGTCACGGTGACTACGCTGAGAAATAAATATGAACATATAAAGAATAAAAATGACAAATGTTAATGATGTTCAAAATTTTTTAGACTATCATTCCAGGAAAAACAGTAATCTATTGGTATAATAACTTATTTATAACTCAACTGGTAGAAGCCGACCTCGGGGAAGATCAGTTTGGATTCCGTAGAAATATTGGAACACGTGAGGCAATACTGACCCTACGACTTATCTTAGAAGCTAGATTAAGGAAAGGCAAACCTACGATTCTAGCATTTGTAGACTTAGAGAAAGCTTTTGACAATGTTGACTGTAGTACTCTCTTTAAAATTCTGCAGATGGCAGGGGTAAAATACAGGAAGCGAAAGGCTATTTACAATTTGTACAGAAACCAGATGGCAGTTATAAGAGTCGAGGGACATGAAAGGGAAGCAGTTGTTGGGAAGGGAGTGAGACAGGGTTGTAGCCTCTCTCCGATGTTATTCAATCTGTATATTGAGCAAGCGGTGAAGGAAACAAAAGAAAAATTTGGATTAGGTATTAAAATCCATGGAGAAGAAATAAAACCGTTGAGGTTCGCCGATGACATCGTAATTGTCAGAGACAGCAAAGGACTTAGAAGAGCAGTTGAACGGAATGGATAGTGTCTTGAAAGGAGGATATAAGACGAACATCAACAAAAGCAAAATGAGGATCATGGAATGCAGTCGAATTAAGTCGGGTGATGATGAGGGAATTAGATTAGGAAATGAGACAAAGTAGTAAAGGAGTTTTGCTATTTGGGGGAGCAAAATAACTGATGATGGTCGAAGTAGAGAGGATATAAAATGTAGACTAGCAATGGCAAGGAAAGCGTTTCTAAAGAAGAGAAATTTGTTAACATCGAGTATAGATTTAAGTGTCAGGAAGTCGTTTCTGAAAGTATTTGTATGGAGCGTAGCCATGTATGGAAGCGAAACATGAACGATAAATAGTTTGGACAAGAAGAGAATAGAAGCTTTCGAAATGTGGTGCTACAGAAGAATGCTGAAGATAAGGTGGGTAGATCACGTAACTAATGAGGAGGTATTGAATAGGATTGGGGAGAAGAGAAGTTTGTGGCACATCTTGACTCGAAGAAGGGATCGGTTGGTAGGACATGTTTTGAGGCATCAAGGGATCACAAATTTAGTATTGGAGGGCAGGGTGGAGGGTGAAAATCGTAGAGGGAGACCAAGAGATGAATACACTAAGCAGATTCAGAAGGGTGTAGGCTGCAGTACGTACTGGGAGATGAAGAAGCTTGCACAGGATAGAGTAGCATGGAGAGCTGCATCAAACCAGTCTCAGGACTGAAGACCACAACAACAACAACAACCTTCACCGAGGAGTCAAGCAGTATATTGCTCCCTCCTACCTATATCTCGCGAAGCGACCGTGAGGATAAAATGAGAGAT
This sequence comes from Schistocerca nitens, assembly GCF_023898315.1. Classification (NCBI taxonomy): domain Eukaryota; kingdom Metazoa; phylum Arthropoda; class Insecta; order Orthoptera; family Acrididae; genus Schistocerca; species Schistocerca nitens. The sequence goes on from NC_064619.1 coordinate 705,971,614, forward strand.
ATTAGAGCCCACGCAGAGACATACCGACAATCTTTCTTTCCACGAACAATACGAGACTGGAATAGAAGTGAGAGCAGATCCGCCACACACCATCAGATGGCTTGCGGAGTATGGATGTAGATGTAGAAACTGTTCTCTCGTTCGGAGAAATGTGTTCGTCGTTACGGTGACTATGTTGAGAAATAAATATGTACATATAAAGAATAAAGACGAAATTTTAATAATGTTTAAAAATTTTTAGACTATCATTCCAGGAAAAACAGCAATCTATTGGTGTAATAACTTATTTAATATACACAGCCGTGATGTAACGTCAGTTGTCAATTTTATCTTTTAGATGACCGGTTTCGATCTTCTAAGAGATCATCTTCAGATGGACATTCTTCAGTTACAACCGAAATGGACATTAATATACATTAATTTAGTAAAAAAGTGCAGCATGTTAATCCCTTGGTATAGTAAACACTGGCTTGGAACAGGTCCGTCTGTCCTGGCGTGGAGAACGCTGCCGGATAGGGCTCGACTGCCGGTAGTTAAATACGTAGCTGAAGTCCCACCCATTTATTGTAATTGGCATAACGTCTATGGTAGCCAATGGTCGTGATATTAGATTACATTCCGCGAAGGACATGTCTTAACTGTGTAATTATTAGGAGTTATTAGGCCAGTTTGGTATTATAGAGTAGAACGTACGTTATATAAAAAAAAAGACGAAACAGAACAACTGTCACTATCGAATAACAGGCTCGTTTAAACGTGGGATGCCTTCTGCAGGACCTTCTGATCAACGCAAACTTAGCAAAGGCGGTCGGAAAGACGTCAGCTTGGTAATCAAGGAAACGATATACGTTCCGCCATTAATCAAAGATATATATAAAGACGGCAGCTAGTAACCACAGAAACTGTATGTAATCGATTAGTACTGTCATTTGCCAATATAAGTACGTAACCATCGGCAGCTTATGTAATGCACTTATGTAACGCGTAAAGTAGTTGCTTGTTATATCCTTAAGCCCGCCCAGATGTAACTGCTCCTGGCTTAAATGGCAGACTCACTCGTTACATTGAAAATACACACCTAAAGTACGGATTACGGGACATACAGCCACTTTGTACTAGTGTAACGTACATATCAAGAAAGCACATGATTCCGGATCGAAATAAGTTTTAGTCGCAAAGAACGGTAAAATTAATAACAGTGAGAAGGTAGAACGGTAAGAGCTATCCTGCATGACCATTGGTAAACATTTATTTACGTACGTATGATTTACTATTGATTATTTTAAGTGTTTTACTCTCATGATAAAACGTACGTTACATAAATCGAATGTTTAAGAAATATTACTGTACCTTGTAATTTACAGCATTTTAGCCCCTAGTAACTGATATACATTTTATGTTACGTAGAACCATTTCTCCTATATCACTTCATAATTTTTATTAATTTTATTGCTCTTTGCGGATGAGGCTTATCGCCGATCTAAAGTCGTTCGGATTCTTGATGCATGCACGTATTTTACATTTGAGTAAAAGTTACATGTTTATATTTTATCATCCGTAATGTAAAATAGTATTACTATAAGTTTAAACAGTGTAGTGGCTATATAAATCATAAATTTTATGTCTGTGCAAACGTAACTCTATAGCGGACAGTTTTCATATTTCTTCGAATTTTATAACGTATATTGTCTTTATAACATCAAAATATCCTTTGCTGTTTTCATAAGCAACGAACTAATATTTATAGATCTAGTACACGTTCTTCGCACAATATAATCAAGTTTCACTGACAATGGCCACCAATGATGTTATGCCAGAGACAACTGGTGTGGCTTCCGCTATTTAACTATCGGCAGCAGAACCGTATTCGGCTGTGTTCTCCACACGAGCACGGACGGACCTGTTCCAAGCCAGAGATTCCTGCTGTCATCATGGGTATATCATGCTGTGCTTTTTTTACTACATTATTGTATATTAATGTCCATTTCGATTGAAACAGATGCGCTACGTTTTATTCCTCTTCACAAAATGTAGATCTGATGATGATCCCTTAGAAGACCGAAATCGTTCATCTAAAAAATAAAAATTAACATTCTAAATGCGATCACGAATGTTTTCCTCTTATTTATTTTTTCTCTTATTTATTTATTTGTATTAAATAGCTTTAAGCGTTTTCACATAAAAAATTGAGAGGCATTATTTTTCAGCATGTGCTCACATCTACTCCCTTTCCCACCTTTTATTTTCCTATCATGCCTCTAAATAGCAACTGTAATTCGCCATTGGGATTTCACTGCAAGCAGCAGATTATCTGGAAACATAGTCATCACGGTCATCAACAGCAATCCATTAATGTGCTTTACCCAAGAGAATTTGGCACATGTTTTCCTCCTTCTCACGGCTGGTCTAATAGTGCAATAATTTTTTATGTATTAGGTACAGTAGGTATGAAAACATTACTTGACACGGCACAGTGGAAGGTGCTAGCAATTCTAGATTTACTTGCGAAGGACGTCGAGCAGATTCTACAACGTACATGAAATATTTGATTGCTTTATTAGAACTTGAACAGTCTAAAATACTTAACATGGAAACAATCCATTCCCATAGGAGTTTCTACGTACTTGCTACTGTCACTGAACCCCATAACTTATCACTTGATCCAATACGTAATGATAGTTATATCTGAATTTGCAGTTATATAGTTCTAGCTTCCAATACAACTCGCGCTGCTGGATCTGAAGTAAGATGACGCTCTCGTCGTAGCGATGGCTGCACAAGGGGGCTAAGTGGCGCTGAGCTCTGACGTAAATGATCTTCCGGCAGCGGCGGCGTACGGAATTTCTTGAGGGTGTGTCTGCGCTGACGCCTCTCATTCGTTGCTGCGTCAGGCAGTGGATTTCTTACTTGTGGTTCCAGGTTAGGTACCAACTTTTTGACGTGGATCCTCTTTCTTCAGGCGACACCATAATAGGAGTTTCCGTCTCCTTGTTGCCAAGGGTTTCGATGGTTATTAGAGCAAAAACTCAGAATGGAAAAATTGTGCATCCAGAAATTTAGTGCTTCCACTATGTCATTACTTGCCTCAGTTGGTAATTTGAATAAAATAGCTCTCCGCAAACTTTTATGTGGAACGCGTTTCCATCAGAATCAGTAGTTTTGTAGACATCAGTATATACGCAGGTTGCTTCTAGGTGCTGTCTTAGAATTTTAGAATTTTTGGCATGGAGACTGTATTCTGAAGGAATTCAGTTCTTACCTTCACCTGGAACTGCTTTAATGAATACGGTACGTTAAGTGTTATTTGGGGAAAGCTGGGTAAAGTGGCCACCGTAAGGAAAATATTGTTTTTCTCTGATTCCATTTCGTAGACAGGAATACGAAATATATCTGTGTGAACTATACATATTATGTAACTCTAAAATAATTGAATTACTATTAAAGTTCCCCTAAAGTAGTGGAAAAGTGACCTTAAGCAAATGCCTGCAAAACAGTTTCTTTTCTCAGTAGGTAGGCCGAAGTGGATAGAGAGATTGAAAAGAAAGACTCACACGGAGATTTTGACACTCATTACGACAAGAATTTTTCAATAACGCTTACGTTTGTAGACTGAAATATATACACACACCAAAAAAAGTTTTGCTTCACCCCCGTCCCAGAACTCCTGAAGATAGACGTTGACTGTGGATGTTTTATCACAGACACAGTCGCTTTGAGTGTTCAGAGATGTCACTAAAGCCGCCCAAAGATGTAAACAACCATGCACGAGCAGCGCCTATTAGACGGAGGGATCCGACAGCCGATCCGTGCCAGTCATTCCACGAGGAAGGAGGTATACGGCTCGTGTTGTCTGTAGTTCAACCATGCCTAGACGGGCAATAAGGCGGTTCGATCTCGTCCGCACTGTTACTTTGTGCCAGGAAGGGCTCTCAACAAGGGAAGTGTCCTGGCGTCTAGGAGCGAACCAAAGCGATGGTGTTCGGACATGGATGAGATACAGAGAGACAGGAACTGTCGATAACATGCCACGCTCAGGTCGCCCAAGGGCTACTACTGCAGTGATTGACCGCTACCTACGGATTATGGCATGGAGGAACCCTGACAACAACGCCACCACATTGAATAATGCTTTTCATGCAGCCACAGGACGTCGTGTTATGACTGAAACTGTGCGCAGTAAGCTGCATGATGCGCAACTTCACTCCCGGCGCCTATGGCGAGGTCCATCTTTGCAACCGCGACATCATGCAGCGCGGTACAGATGTGCCAAACAACATGCCGAATGCACCGCTCAGGATTGGCATCACTTTCTCTTCACTGATGTGTGTCGCATGTACCTTCAACCAGAGAATCGTCGAAGACGCTTTTGGAGACAACAAGATCAGGGTGAACGTCTTAGACCCACTGTCCAGCGAGTGCAGTAAGGTGGAGGATCCCTGTTGTTTTGGGGTGCCATTATATGGGGCCGACGTACGCCGCTGGTGGTCATGGAAGGCGCCGTAACGGCTGTACTATACGTGAAGGCCATCCTCCGACCTACAGTGCAACCATGTCGACAGCATATTGGCGAGGCATTCGTTTTCATGGACGACAGTTCGCGCCCCCATCGTGCACATCTTGTGAATGACTTCCTTCAAGATAACGACATTGCTCGACTAGAGTAGTCAGCATGTTCTCCAGACATGAACCCTATCGAACATGCCTGGGATAGACTGAAAAGGGCTGTTAATGGACCACGTGTCCCACCAACTATTATGAGGGTTCTACGCCGAATCGCCGTTGAGGAGTGGGATAGTCTGGACCAACAGTGCCTTGATGAACTTGTGGATAGTATGCCACGACGAGTACAGGTATACATCAGTGCAAGAGGACGTGCTACTGGGTATTAGAGATACCGGTGTGCACAGCAATCTGGACCACCACCTCTGAAGGTCTCGCTGTATGGTGGTACAACATGCAATGTGTAGTTTTCATGGGCGATAAAAACGGCGGAAATGATGTTTATGTTGATCTCTATTCCAATTTTCTGTACAGGTTCCGGAACTCTCGGAACCGAGGTGATACAAAACTTTTTTTGATGCGTGTATTAAATTTTAAATCGAAGTAATTCAGTATATTAATAATTTCCAAATTTGGCAAAAGTTTAATAGATTTTCAGTTTTCAAGTTTTACAGTAACATTTTTCATATGTTCAAAGTCAAATTAGTTTGAAAGGTCAAGTGTTAATACGATATTCACGCATATACATGCCATCATCCTCGTCAAAACCAACACATTCTTCATGAGCCTATTGCTTACCATTAGAGCATCTAATACAACCTTCATGATTCTTATAGAAAATTTCGTTACCATGCAGACATTCAGTGTCATTGTTTTCCTTGATGTATTCCCTAAAAACCTTCATTTATTGTTGTGGTTTTTCTTTGTTATTATTCATGTCAGCAGGTTTGGACCTTTTTGTCTTTTCTTCCGTTTCTACTGACTCTTATCGATCTGTTTATTTTGCATCATGTTCTAACAAGACGCTATTATCGTTTTTTTGCCCTTTCTTTGTCTTTTATTGCTTTATCGTTGTTGTCTAATTTTAATGTTGGTAAAGCTATGATGTCGTGTGATGTTTGTTAAACTGGACGAGACTTCGCGAGTAGCGGTGGACATTAAATTTCCACTTGAAACCGCCCTGTTTGAAGATACCCTCTACGCAAAGTGAAAAAAGCGTAAAAGAAATAATATTATTACAAGATCTGACTATCCTCAGCAATAACTCATGACAGCACACATCCGTAACACAACGGAAATTCTCTGGGCATGTGGAATAATCTCCTACTGATTATGTAATCCAGTAATGTAACGTTGTCCCAGAATGTGATGACGAGACGATAAAAGAACTGTTGCACTGGAACTCCCAACACAAACTTACCTCCTGTTAACTGGAAATAGCTTACTAAAGGTACGACATTAACGATATTTGTATACATTGCTCATGAGCAGAAATGATTCCAAAAAATTATACTACTGATCGAATTAAAACACGATAGTACAGGGTGTCCGAAAAGTCTCTCCCTGATTACATAAATTGATAACTCAGGCTAGAAGTAAGATACAAATATGAAACTGGTGTCTGTTTTTTTCACACATCAGTAAACTTCCACATGAGTACCCTTGGTAGCACGTAGCACATCTAGGCGATATTCAATTTCCGTACACACATTAGCCAATATCACTGGAGGGATCGATTCAACGACTGTGGTTATCCGTTACCGCAGGGTTTCAAGATCTGGTACACGTGTTCCGTAGACCTCATCCTTGACATAACCCCATAAAAAGAAGTCTAATGCGGTTATGTCAAGAGAGCGTGGAGGCCGAACCGTTGGCCCATCACGACCAATCAATCCATCGCCCAGGAAAGATCATATCGAGATAGGCACGGACGTCCAAACCCCACCGGTGCACCGTCTTGCTGAAACAAGACATCGGGGTGATACTGAAGCAGCTGAGGAACAGCATACAATTGCAACATGTCCAGATACACTGCAGATGTGATGGTAGCCTCAGCGAAGGAGAATGGCCCGATAATTCGATCGTGCAGTAGCACGCACCAAACATTCACCTTTGGACTGCACTCCATGACCTCGCCAGGGGTTTGTGAACCCCAAATGCGCACATTATGGCGATTCACTAATCCACTGACAAAAAAGTTCGCTTCGTCGGAAAAGGCAATTCGTCTGAGATAACCATCATCGTCCTCAATACGTGATAGCAGTTCGACCGCAAAGTCATATCGACGTGTACTGTCATTGGGCAACAAGGCCTGAACGATTTGCACTTTGTATGCACTAAACAATAAACGTTTGTGTAAAATGTCATGGAGAGAGCTTTTTGGCATCTGTAATTCACGTGAGGCCCTGCGCGCCGATTTCTTCGGACTTCGCAGAAAAGACTGCCTTACAGCTTCCACCCTGTCTGCTGAGGTTCTTGGTCGACCAGACCTCGGAAGGTCATCAACCGATCCTGTGTTCTCGAACTTCTCATACCAGGCTTTAATGCTCTTGGCATCAGGTGGATTCCTTCCAAATGCTGTCTGGAAGTGTCTCTGCACTGTGGTTGGTGATCGTGTCTCATGGTACCACAGGACACACTGTGCCTTCTCCTGATTGGTTAACATTGCTTCTTGGGCACTGCACCTACTTACGTAATGCGAACCTAAAACAGAAAAAAATCTTTGATAGTTGTAAACAATTCGATACAGGTTTCATATTTGTATCTTACTTCTAGCCTGAGTTATCCATTTATGTAATCAGGGAAAGACTTTTCAAACACCTTGTATTTCTGAAGTGGCTTCTATATGCCTAAAGTATTAGTTGAAGTATCGTGACTATTCAGTGCTACTGTTTTGAAAAGTTGTTTAATAATTTTTAATTAAATTAACGGAAGGAACGAAATAGTAGTAAAGACATGATTTTTTTAAACTTCAGGGTTATTATTCAGTTCCAAAAAACAACCATTCTACACAGAACAATCCGATTAGCGTTACATGGTTAACGTTGTGCTTTCCGCACAACCATACAAAAACCTGTTACCTGATATGGATTGTAAAAAATACAATATAAAATTCAAATCCGATTGGTGAATGACGTGTGGACTTGCTAAATCAGGTAACGAATCAAACAAAACGTAAACCGAATGGGATCTCTGCCACACTGACTGTAAGCATGAGTGTCACTCTGCCACTCATTCGACAACATTGTTTAAGCAAACAAGCTCTTCATATACAGCTCGGCAGGTCGTAAAATCACGTCAATACAAGCAAAATGCTGCTTTCACGTATGAATCTCTCTCTCTCTCTCTCTCTGTTATGTTAAGGCATCCACATTCCTTAGCACACCATATCACACAAGAGGAAAACACAACTTCTCTCCAGAGCACACCAAACGGAATACCCTAAAGTACATCACCTTGTCTTAAAAACAGGCAGGCCAAGTGTGGCGACCATGCCCTTGCTAGACATCGGCCGAATCCACCTCAAGAGACTTCACGCACATAAATTCGCGTGGGTAAAGATATCACGAATACGCGGAAGTCGATCAATGAGTCACGCATATAGTAGTAAAGATTACTAGCGAGATGAAGCTAAGTAAAAACAGAAAATATAAAAGATGGCAAGTTATAGTTGACACCTTTCGCCATCTCTTCGACTTACTGCAAAACACATGTGTTGCCATCTCATTCATGTCAGTGGCGAATGGGCCTACGTTATAATCATTGCCAGTCACTTCTCCTTTATGCAGACCTCCATTCTCATCGGTACGTATGTATCTGTATCTGTTGGTCCCCCTTCTACACCATTCAATTAACCTTCATCAGTATACGTACTAACTACTTCGTCAACACTTGTCTTCATCTTTCGTTTGTCCCATTTATCTCTTCTTTTGTGATTCAACTTGTTTTCAAAGACCATGCAAATGTCCGATAGGCGCACCTCTAAGCCACGAAATCTGCAGCTGAAAGTACACATGTGTCCACAGGGACAACCCCGCGTTTATGAAATTCATTTATCGTTGTAGCTAGTAGAGTTACCTGCAAGAATGTTTCTCCAAGAAGCTTGCTAATTAGGAATTGTGTTGATCTTACTGGTTTCTTTCGGAGAAGTTTTCACTAACTTTGGCGTAGAATGTGTTGAAAGATGAGCCATGCAGTGGCTGTAGGTTGAGGCTACAATGCGGCGGTTAGCTCATTATAGGTTTATGCTTTTGCCATGGTTTTTCAGTGTAATTAATACTTTTTGTATAGGTGCCCTGTCCATCCAGAATTCTAAGTATTGAATCTTCGGACGTAGGCTTTGTGTGGTTCAAGTAGTGGTAAAACCATTTCATGAAGATACCCATACAGACTGATGGAATTTCTGGGAGAGTGTCATCTTGAAGTTCACCTTCTATTCTTTAATGTGACGAAACTGGGAACAAAAGCCCCACGTGCAGATATGCATTGGAGACTGTTGAAAGCAAACCTTTTCCTACTAATGCAGTAGCACTAGTTTGGAGTCTGCCCTTAGCCGAATATACTTATAATTATGTCGACTGAACTGCTGTTAGACCAGTTTCAACAACATGCAGATTCTATGAGTAGGGTGAAAGCGTTTTTCATGCTCTTCTTCGAGAACGTGGAAAAACGTTGCACATTAGTTTCACCGAAGACGTGTCTGATGGTCACTGAAGTGGATTTTGTGTTTCTAAAGCTTATGTCACGATGTCTCTTACAAAACTGTTACCCAATCCTTGCCTGCAATTTTTTTCTCTTTGTCGAATGGTTGCGGTAAATTATACTGCTCAGCAAGCTCAAATACAAATTGGCGTAAATCAGTTGCTGATATGCCATAATATCTTGGTTCCATGAGAAAAATACGATTAAGGAGTTCTTTTTCTTATTGTCGGTTTAAGTTCTCGAGAACCCTCTTCTGTTCAGCAGCACCATGTTTTTTGTTTTCTTTTAGAACTCTTGTTTGAAGAACACCATTTTATCCATTATGTTTAGAGAATAACTTACCTGTTCTCGTAAATTATACTATAGGAAATATTGTAACCAGTTGTGAAATTTTTTTAAACGATTTTACTGTACCTTTACTAGTTTTGAGTATGAGACCATCGTTAGACGGTAGCGTTGATTTCTTAGCAAGTTTTACATTTGTGTCCTAAAATATGACACATTTTTGTTATTACATACTTTACAAAGGGATTTACATCGTACATAAGCTGTATACATTGTACTTACTTCGCAGAAAGCTCTCCTTTCAATACTATAAGAGAGAATTTTGATATTATTTTTCTAATCATTTTGTTGAGTCATGAGCTAAACTAAATGCAAGATGACGGAGACATTTTTTCCATCTGGTATTGATTTGACGTGCCAAAGAATACGATATAGTTATAGATATTTCACACTTCTGAAGCTACTATGAAGATACTCCTTCGTATCAGTGATATTTTTGAAGCTATATATTTAGTCATTTAAGTTTGAAAGCTCTTGGTAATGGCCAATAAAGAGTATTTTCTCTATCAATTAATATTATTATTTCTGTTGCTTCAAATTATAGGAGTTGTATGATATCCGGAGATAAATTGAATTTCTGAATTCTAGCTGATCATTCAGGATGCATTCAGGTTAACTGCGAATGTGGTTGTATATTTCTAAGTCTTCTAAAAAATACATTTGCATTTCCAAGTTTTCATCGATTCTTATCTCTGTGTTTCAGTGTTGGACCACGTGAGCAGCGAAATTTGTTCTGTTTAGGTTGATCAGCCTGAGCGCATCCATATATTCTCAGTATCATATGTTAAAACCCCTTTTAGTTTGTTCAAAACAGTTTTGTTTATAAATGCGAGATTCGTTATGTACTTCATTGAAAAATTTATGAACAATTTTCTCTTTCATTTTATTGTTTGTGGAAAAGCTAATTTTACACACAGAATAAGTTTGATATGAAGCCTTACCGATTAATGGGACACAGACATACTTCACGGAGTACTGATTAGCGACTTGTGCTAAAGTGCTGATTGATATTGTCATTGAGATATCTTCGTTTTGACATATGTTTTTAATTTTACTGTAAAGTATAATGATGGTGTTAGAGCTGTAATCAGTATTGTGGGCTGTTAGTTTCAATGGGATTTCTTCATTGAGCGTTAGCCCGCCTCCGTAACTGAGTGGGCATCACGGCAGAAAACTACGCAAGGGGCCCAGGTTCGATTACTGGCTGGGTCGGAGATTTTCTCCGCAAGTCACCGACGCGGCGTCAGCTAAAAAGACTTGCACCACGCGACAGTCCAACCTGACAGGAGAGCCTAGTCACACGACATTTAATTTCACTGAGCGTCGCCCAACATTATGCCATTTTATGTTGCTTGAGCTGACATGATGATCTGTTGATTGTGATTGCAGCTGTAGTGGGTTTTCTCTATATTTTAAATTTGTACTTACCATTGCATTTACTAATTTTAGGGCCCAAGAAATTGATGCCATTATCAGTTGCCTGCTGAACAGTAAATTTTATGTTTTGGTGCAGTTTGTTAAGCTGTATTGCAAATGGATTAATTTCTTTTACTTTTTCATCAAACAAGATAATTGCACAATCCACAATTGGCATATATTCAATATTTTATTGACATATTGGATTTGAAAAAGAATGACAATCAACAGATCATCATATCATCCCAAGCAACATAAAATGGCATAATATAGGGAAACGCTCAATGAAAAAATCCCATTGGACACTGTAGTAAATGACAAGAACTAGATACAACGAAACTAACAGCCCGCAAAAACGATTACATTTCTTACACCAGCAATATATACCACAGTATAATTGAAAACATATGTAATAACAATGATAGCTCGATATCCACATCATCAGCATTTTAGCACCAGTAGCTAGTCAGAGCATCTTGAAGTACATCTGCATCCCATTCACTGGTAAGTTTTCATGTTAAACTTATACTGTGAGTAAAATATCAAAATTAGCTTTTCCACAAACAATGAAATAAAAGAGAAAATTGTTCATAAATTAAATGATTTATATAAATGTTGGCTAGCAGGCTAGCCAGGCAAGTGCACATCTTCCTGTTCATAAAATGTATTAGAGTTGAAACAGATATGTGATAGCACGAATATTATAATTTCAACAAACTCATAAATTTCAGGTAAACTGATCTTCTTATATTTAAGCAAGTCATTTTAATTATTGAGACTGTGTCCTTTACCGTTGTATTTGTATACAAATTAACTACATCAGGAGGCTGCGAATCTCGCTGCGTTTGGTGTGAGAACGTCTGACGATATCTGGAGGCTCATAGCTATTGATTACACAAAAATTATCTTCACATATATAAGCCTTGGTGAAAATATGAGTTAACTCCTATAATTTGAAATGATAGAAAGAATAATGAAATGACGCAGAGAATATTCTTCAATGGCCATTATCGAGAGGTTTCAAAATTAAATAAGTAAATGTAAAGCTTTAAAATGATCCGTACTACAAAGAAGTATCTTTACAATAGGTACAGAAATACGCGCTATCTGTACACATCTCATGTTCTTTGGCACATCAAATCAGCAGCCAATGTATGCGCCATCTTGTATTTAGCTCAGCTCATAGATCAGCATGGTTCGAGAAAGAGAATCAAACCTTTCTTATAATATGGAATGGAGAGCTTTTCATGAAGTAAGTGTAATGTATAGAACTCACGTACAATGTAAAACCTTTGGTAAACCATGAAATCAAAAACACTTTGTCGTAATTTAGGACACAAACTTGCCAAGAAATCAACGCTACCGTCTGACCATGGTCTTACGCCCAAAACCAGTAATTGTTCAAATGGTTCAAATGGCTCTGAGCACTATGGGACTTAACTTCTGAGGTCATCAGTCCCCTAGAACTTAGAACTACTTAAACCTAACTAACCTAAGGACACCACACACATCCATGCCTGAGCTAGTAATTGTACAATAAAATAGTTTCTAAAACACTTGTGGCTGTTTGTAGTATTTCTAACAAAGCAATCTTCTTTTATGCGCGTTTATTGAGACACTGAATAATTTAGCTGCTGCAGCAAACGGAATTTTTTCCGTGCTTAGCCATCCACCGACTGTTGCAAAGATTGGGTATCATATGACTGTTGTAGTGATTTTCTGGAATAATTTGACGTCATCTTAACAAACACCTGTAGTAAGAAAACATAGCTTATCACCAAGTTGTTGATACACTAATGCTTTGGTATACCTATTTTATGAAATTCTGTTGTCTTATTACCAACCGACATGTCTTGAAACAAGGTAAATGCATTGGCACGACGATTCGCTTCGTTGCACTCTGTCGAACTTGTCGACTCGCGGCTTTGCACCTCTATGGGACTCTGGCAGCAGTGTTCCATTACGGGTTACAGTGAAACGGTAGAGTCGTTTCCGCTCCATAAGCAGCAGATTTCGCTGCTCGCTCACAACGGGAAATACAAACAGAGGCCGCTCCGCCGCCAATTTCATTGCACGACGCGGCCGGCCGCGTGTGCAACAGAACCCATGTAGACGGGTGGAAAGAAATGTGTCAGGATTCATAATACGTATTTATATGTGTCTTGTATTATTTATTTCTTGTACGTGAATGTGAATCTGCACTTGAACTTTGCTAATCCTCCTCACACCTTTCCGTAAAGCGTGGCCAAATCTTTGTTGGGAAGTAGTTCTGTAGTATAGTAATGCCAACCTTACTCTTGGGTAGGGGATCAGAGAGACAGCACAGGCAGGTAAAAGTCAAAGACGTTCCAGTGTCACAAGATTTGGGGTGGAGAGGTTGGTCACGGCCAAGTGGTTCGACCACCCACTCCACCGGGGCCCAGGAAGACCTCCGGGTGCCCGCCATATTCGAGGGGTGTTACAGAAGACGGTAAGTGAGCAGACATGCCCTCAGTGCGTCTGTCTCGATGTTCACATTTGGAAGACAGGTATTTGAATATTTGCACTAATTCTTTTATTTCCAGCTTCAGATTGTGTAAGGAAATGAATGTTCTCGTTTAATTTCGGAAATTTGAACCCCTGTGGTAATGTATCTGGTCCCCAGTTTGCCTGTTATCCTCCTCACATAGTGGATGTCCATTGTAAAATATTGGGAGACTTTGGTGGTATACATTTGGCCAACGCTGTTCCGTCTTGCCCGTAGAAATGTGCGTGCAGATTAGTATAAAATATACCCGAGTTGTAAGTTGTAAAATTGCAATATCTGTAAACTGAAACAATTGCTGCAATCGCTGTAAAGTCGAGTGATAATGTTTAAAATAAATAGGTAATGAACTGTCATCTATCTTTAACATACCTTAAAAATCACAAAGTAGTCAAGTTAAAGAAATTTACTTAAAATAAAAGATATAGAATGCAGGGACCCACACATTAGCGTGTGAGCCCTCCAGCCCCTTGCCTAGTTTCGTACAGAAAGGGCACGCTCTCTAGGTAGCGCTCTCAAGCTCCGCTCCCCAGTTATCCGTTGCACATTTTTCATTCAGGGCTTGACGACATCAACTTTCATCTGGCGTCCCTAGGCAAGGAGATTTGACGGTAATATTTCAACAGGATCTGAAACATTTCGTCTGGATATCAGTACTACCGTGGCGTATTTCACGTAAAAAGTCTCTGAACTTCCTGTACGTTGTTATCAGGTGTCACCGAATGCATCCAGTGATAGAAATGGACCTTTAGAACCTAAAGTGTCAACCCCTCCTGCTTCTCTAATTTTTGTTGTGGACTGTAATTTTTCCCAGATACAAGGATCTGGTGCTTTAAGCTGTATTCATCATTAGTGCCCAGTAAATACTGTAACTATAAAAGCAATTACTTATTTACTGTAAGTTACCACATTACCTAAAAGAGCGTAATAAAATCATTTGTCGTGTGCCTGTGAGGCAGATAGACGTGCAGTGTGGGCGATTAGAGACTGTATTGTATTTGTGGCGTACAGAGCACTTGTTACGTACCTGTATTACATCACTTGTTACTCATTTGATATAGCTGAGTTCATTCCAGTGGTAGACATGTGGTCATAGTGTTCTGACGGATCACAGTACACACTGTTGTAGGTATTCGTCGGAAATTAGAGAAGTAATTAGCGATGAACGGTGTTTACAGCTGTTACGTGGATACTGCACAAGTGGTCTCTTTGATGACGAGGCGAATCTGGAGGGTGTGCTCTCTTCAAACGCCATTGCCCAACAATTAGGTTAGCTGCTAGTGGCGCCTGGCCGCAATACACGTGCGGTTTGCGAGCACACTCCCGGGGTGCTCTGACCCCTTTAATTATTCGTGTCCTGCCTGCGTTAACGGACCGCCCGCGGACAGCAGGGCAAATACACGCAGCGCTGACACGTAATCACAAATCCCGCCACTAAGCTGGCCGCGCGGTCGGCTGCGTCAGCGGTGGTCGCTCGCAGCTAATAACAGCAAATGAAGTACCCTGCAGGAGGCGAGAGGATGAAAATCCTGAAATGTTATACGAGGACTCATTCAGCTTGTCGATCTTACCTCACTAATTTTCATAGCTTCTAACTCAAGAATGTTGCAAGTATACTGGGTCGCCATTGTATTTCGAAGTGGCTCCTTCTTCCTCTTCTCTCGAGGCATATGTGCTCACTTGTTTCTGTCACAGAGAAAGACAATACCCACATTTCCTTGCTCTACCTACCTCTCTTTTACCATTCGGCTTACACAATAACATTGCATTTGCCCTCCCCTCTTCTTGCATTCTTTTCAAGTTCTGATGCCTCACTCTCTAACGGCGGTGGAGTTTAATCAAAATCATCGATTTGTGCTGTAAGCTACCCGTCTTTTCGTTAAATTCGGATTAGATGCAAATCTTTATCGTGAGACATGTCCTGAATAAAAGTTCCCTAGTCTACGAACGTTGCCCAGAAAGTAACGCACCGCATTTTTTTCTTCAAGAATTCGTTATTGAACACAATGAGAATTGCACACACGAAAGAATGGTGTTTTATCTACACACCCTATTTTTCCACATAACCTCCATCCCGTTCTGTGGCCTTCCTCCAGCGCGAAACAAGGGCGTGTATACCCTGTTGGCACCAATCCTTGTGCTGGCGGCGGAGCCAGTGCTTCACTGCGAATCACCTTATCGTCCTCAGAATGTCCTTTAATGGCTCATACAAGTGGAAGTCCGAGGGGGCTAGGTCAGGTATGACAGCCATGGATGGTCTCCTAGACCGCTGCCAATTGTGGAGCTCCGCCGAACCGCCTCCTGACGGCCTCACCATCCGCGCCCAGCGACTAACTGTGCTTCTGTCCGACAGCAGATTTTCCATAGATATTGCACAAGCGTTTGAAAATATTCCTCATAGTTTCTTTCTCTAGAGTGAGAAATTCAATGACGGCACGTTTCGTGTAACGAACATCGCCTACAGACGCCATTTTGAAACTGTCCTGTAGCTACGCCATCTGTCGGAAGTGACAGAAACTTGGCGCGGTCATTCACGAGACGTCAAATTATACATAGGGGAAACGGGGGCACGTTTGCCACTTTTCACGTTTTTATTTTTCTACTTTTTATTTTTATCAGTTTTGAGGTAAACAGCGGATCATTGTATTTCCTAGCCGGCCGCAGTGGCTGAGCGGTTCTAGGCGCTACAGTCTGGAACCACGCGACCGCTACGTTCGCAGGTTCGAATTCTGCCTCGGGCATGGATGTGTGTGATGTCCTTAGGTTAGTTAGGTTTAAGTAGTTCTAAGTTCTAGGGGACTGATGACCTCAGAAGTTAAGTCGCATAGTGCTCAGAGCCATTTGAACCATTTTTTGTATATCCTATACCTTTATCTACAGTCTTGTACAAAAATTTTTGAAAATAGTAAATATCCTTCTTGGCAGCAAATGATTTTGTCTGACCATGTTGCGTTCGAAAATTGACCCCGTGTAAGCTATTTACAAAACAAATGTACAGTTATGTAAAGAAAGAAACCCACTTTCAGTGCTTGGAATGTCAAAATAATAAGTTTAACGCTAGTATGTTTATTTTAAGTTTCAATAAAAACGTGAAAGTTTACTCACCTTTGCAAAAATGACGAAAACAACCCTGCCGACAATGTGACTGCTGGTAGAACACTGAAACTTTCGTAAATGAAGCGTGCTTTGTTGCTACTTCCTACAGTATCGCCGGTGGTACCATCTACTGGTTTGTTTCGAAACTAAAGCGAGTTGGAAAACTTTCCCCTATGGAAAATGTGCCCCGGTCTCCCCTACGTAACGTTTCGCAATCGTAACATTGGTTTCGGCTGAGAGGGAAAAAAAGTGCGGGCCATTACTTTCGGGGCAAACCTCATACATAAAGTTTAGACCCAAGATATTATATTTTAATGCTGTCTGACTACTACCTTTTTTAAGAAATAAAACATCAGAAGGAGGGATACAGCTTGCTCTGCCGAATACACTAATAGCGGGCTTCAGTTCCCAAACTGTTGGTGGTGTATATTACAAATCAGTCACAATTTGGTTTTAGTTTACTTTATTCCAAAAGTGCCATTACCGGTTTCGAATTGATACAGTTCATCATCAGACGGCTGTCATGCTTTCGTCAAAACACATGTACCACTGGACATAGTCGATCTACACGTATATACCAACACCACTGTTAAAGAGACTATTAACATTATAAGAAGAAATCTGATTAAGTATCAGAAAAAGAGTACTGCAGGGCCCTAAGCACCGTTCAGTAATGGAAACCAACGTGTATCAGTTTTAAAATACCAACAACAATATAAACGTACTTCGTAAACTGTAAACTAGAAGCAAATGTTCCAGACGGACATCTCACGTAAATGGAATTCTAACATAAGTGTGAAGCAAAACCATATTTAAGAAGCGTTTGTAATTCTGAATTATTGTTTACTCTAAGGACATTTGCTAATAAACCAAAGTAACATGCGGTTTGACGGAAGCATGAAAGCTCTAATGAATTGCATCAATTCGAAACCGGCAACGGTACTTTTTGAACAAGAAAGCTTAAAGCCAATTTTTAGCTTGTTTCTGCTGTACACCATTAATAATTTGCGTCTCTCGACAACCACGACCTCCTATCGTGTCTTTATTTGACAAATTGGCATAAATGAATTTCTGAGTGGATTCCATGATCGTACTAGTTAGTGATAAGCTCATAGCATAATTTCAAAAGGAGTATCTCAACTTGTAGCCGAGGTATATGCAGTAAGGATACTTGGCCCAGTCCGTTAATGTAACGCGCCTGTAAGACTGGAATATCTGCTGAAGGCCGTAAATCTATATCGCTACGTGAGACAATTCGATGCAGACTGCACACTTTATCGTAAAAATTAGAATCTTTAAACAGCGACAAGGGGTCACGAATAAATCACGTAAACCTTCATTCCAGAGATTATAATTTCATCTAAAGCATAATAATGGCCACAATAAAGCACGCAATCATTCACGCTTGAAACACGTCTTACAACAGATAACCACAGAGGAAATATTTAAAGAAAAAGAATTTTATATGCATGAGAAGGTCACTACGCGAGGATGGGATATATTCAGTGGACCTAGTGCTCGGATGGACTAATGTAAAATCGACTCTGTACGATGCTTCGACAACTGACCAATATAAACACACCATACAGGTCTGGAAATTCTGCAATTTACAGTACGCCAAGTTACACAAGGCAAGCCAGAATGTCGGTAAACATCTATAACGCGAGATATGAGAATGGTTAACAGAAAGTAACTTGAATTGTACTTAATACACTGCTCAACCATAGTGCCTGCTGGTGAAAGCCACGGAAAGGCTTTCCGCGCGTGTGCTGTGGGCGTCGACAACGCTGATAGAAGCTCCTGTGGTTAAAGGCTGAATTAAATCTCAGCAGTGCGCTGCGTCGTCATGAACGTGACATACTGCCAAGGTGGGAAATCTTATATTGGGCAGACATGGGAACTGTGCAACAGTGCTGTCTTGAACACCACCGTCATACACGCCTGAGATAACCTGATAAATTAGCGGTAGCATAGCATTGCCTGGAGAGGGGACATCACATGTTTGACGGGAAGACTGAAGTTTTGTCCTCAGCGTCACCTTTCT
This sequence comes from Schistocerca nitens, assembly GCF_023898315.1. NCBI lineage: Eukaryota > Metazoa > Arthropoda > Insecta > Orthoptera > Acrididae > Schistocerca > Schistocerca nitens. The sequence continues at coordinate 705,990,240 of NC_064619.1, forward strand.
GGGATTGTGTTCTTACCGATGCCATACAAATCCTTACGATGGATAATCTGGTCAACAGGGATGCAGGGTTTCATTTAAATTCTGCTTGGAATCCAGCATTGGCTGCCATTAAATTAAAACGAGAAAAACATGAACTTCCGATTCATGACTCGACGCAGCGCACTGATGGGATTTAATTCGGCTTTTAACCACAGGTAGGTCTGGCAGCATTGTCGCTGCGCACAGCGATTGCGCGTAAGGCCTTTCTGCAGCTCCCGCCAGGGGTGCGTCTTCCATCGCACGCGTACCGCCTGCTCCTGACCTGCTGAATGTCGAAGCCGACTCGCAATTATCATCAGTCGCATCTTGCAGCAGTGACAACAGCAGCAGCTGCCACCAGCTAAAGATGTCGAACAGTTGTATCGATGAAATATTGCGGAATTTGTCCAATATGATCAGGCGGCAAACGCGGGAAGTGTATTTGCAAAACCTGAAATCAAATCACAAAAAATTAATATATTGGAAAATTCGCCTTAGTTGTGATGATTTGCTGGTCTTTGCCCAGGTTTTGACTAGAATAAGGTAGCCTTCTTCAGAAGCATAAATTAATATAACATGCCAGAGTAAGGCACAGTCAACATAAAAAAATTAACACCTATAATACCGTGATACCATGTCGAATTAAAATTATTTAACTGAAGTCCAGCCCCGGCATCACTTCACCACGCTGTCGGTTGGCAGCGGCAACTACGTTGGCCGGACTGGACTTCAGTTAAATAATTTTAATTCGACATGGTATCACGGTATTATAGGTGTTAACATTTTTATGTTGACTGTGCCTTACTCTGGCATGTTATAGTAATTTATGCTTCTGAAGAAGGCTACCTTATGCTAGCCAAAACCTGGGTAAAGACCAGAAAATCTTCGCAACTGAGGCAGATTTTACAATATATTAGTCTATCACAGTTGCTGACGGGGCTGCAATATGCTAAAAATTCTCATAAAAAATTACGTAAGGTAATTTTTAGAGATGATAATTAAAACTTTATCACTGTACTTCGTTCTTGAATAATGGTTCGAATGGCTCTGAGCACTATGGGACTCAACATCTGAGGTCATCAGTCCCCTAGAACTTAGAACTACTTAAACCTAACTAACCTAAGGACATCACGCACAGCCATGCCCGAGACAGGATTCGAATCTGCGACCGTAGCGGTCGCGCGGTTCCAGACTGAAGCGCCTAGAACCGCTCGGCCACACTGGCCGGCTCTTGAGTAATGATCAACGGAGGAGATACGTTATTGCAATTACTGTGTTCGTGAGAAGTATGATGCGATGTTGCTTCGGGCACGCAAGCGTCTGCTAATAACAGGCTAGTGACTTCCGATGATATGTCTCCTCAGTACCAGAATTACGGTAAGTGTACGAGTGCAGTTTAATGACACATGGACGACGACATATGGTAATTTTGTGGACGGTTGCGAAGTGTGCACGAATAGCCGAAGTGGTTAAGTTTACCCCTCCCGACGAGCGGGTAGTCCAGATTCGAGTCCCAACCCGGGACAACATTTCAATATTGTCAGTCTCTTCTACCGTTGGAGGTTGCCCATATTCTCATATTTTCTGGTCGAAGGAGGGTTTTGTAAAGCATAATAAAATAGAGCAACACCCGATGTCGCTTTCGCTTCTGACGACTCACGCCTACTACTATTGATGTGCTTTGTTATGTCTGCTGAGGACGGGCGAACCGGCCAGGGCAGGAGCGCCTGCTGCCCCAGCACTGGCTCGTGACGTCACACGCACTCGAGGCGTCACAGCCGTCATCGCAGGCGCCCCTCGCCGCTGTATAGTCGGGGAAGCGTGAAGCCTGAAGCCTGTCCACAGCAGCCAACGAGGCCCCAGCTGCCGACTCCCCCACCACCCACTTTGAGGGTCGTTTGGTCCTGCATTGTTTTAGTGTCCAGAATGAAGCGTTCTTATGCCCCAATAACATACAGCTAAGTATAAGATTTTAACAGAAGTTGCGGTATTTATACGTCTTTTGTTTCAAATGAATGAACAGTTGACGTACTTAATTCAGGTTTTTTCATTAAACGTACCTGAACCAGAAACGAGTGGAGGAATTATTTCTCTAAGACACTTACGGAACTCTTACATTGTGAGTGAGTAGTCGGAGTACTGCTGGAAGTCAACAGCGCATTCCCCATAATATTTTGACATCGAGAATATACGAGGGTAAGTCAATTACTATCCACAATTGATTTATATTTTTGTTTATTTTCGTAGTACTGTCGTTTTACGTTGATGGAGGAGGAGGATATTAGTGTTTAACGTCCCGTCGACAACGAGGTCATTAGAGACGGAGCGCAAGCTCGGGTGAGGGAATGATGGGGATGGAAATCGGCCGTGCCCTTTCAAAGGAACCATCCCGGCATTTGCCTGAAGCGATTTAGGGAAATCACGGAAAACCTAAATCAGGATGGCCGGAGACGGGATTGAACCGTCGTCCTCCCGAATGCGAGGCCAGGGTGCTAACCACTGCGCCACCTCGCTCGGTTTACGTTGATGACGCATGCTTTGTTTATTTGTTGTTACATCTTTGCAATTTTCAAGCTGCTAGATTAGTTTCGTTATCGCTTCCGTGCTGATAATCATGGCTGCTCCGCTGTCTTTTTGCACCAAAGAATAGCAACGTTCAGTGATACGTTTTTTGTGGTCGGAAGTCGTAAAAAAATGTTCAAATGTGTGTGACATCTTACGGGACTTAAGTACTAAGGTCATCAGTCCCTAAGCTTACACACTACTTAACCTAAATTATCCTGAGGACAAACACACACACGCATGCCCGAGGGGGGACTCGAACCTCCACCGGGCCAGCCGCACAGTCCATGACTGCAGCGCCTGAGACCGCTCGGCTAATCCCGCGCGGCGGAAGTCGTGTCAGGGGCCGAAATTCATCGAACACTTTCGGTACAGTATGGGAACTGTGTTTCGCCACAACGGAGTGTCTACGAGTGGATTGAAAAATTCCGAAAATGTCGCACAAGTGTTACGCACTTTGAAGGAGCCCGACGACCGTTTACCGCAAAAAATCAATAAACCATTGAGCGTTCACGTGAAATTCTCTTAGACAGACGATTAACTTCTGACGAAGTGGCACGTCATCTGCAAATTAGTCACTGTTCTGCCTACGAAATCATCCATAACAGACGTGGGTTTCGTAAGGTTTGTGCAAGATGGGTCCCGAAACATATCACACAGTTGCGTAAACAAACGCGCCTGGACATATGCAAAAACCATTTGGATCGATATGGTAACGAAAGGGACATTTTCTTAGACAGGATCATTACTGGTGACGAAACATGGATCCATCATTACGAGCCGGAGGGTAAAAGGCAGAGTGTGGAAAGGAAACATCCAAATTCGCCGTGCAATAAACAGTTCAAGACCAAACCGTCCGCAGGAAAAATAATGCTTACAGCTTTTTGGGACGCACAATGTCCGGTGCTGGAACATTATGGGGAAAGGGGCACAGCAATAAACAGTGTACCCTTAGTGCCAGGCTGAAGCCTGCAATTCGAAGCAAACGCCGAGGATTGTTGTCAAAAGGTTTTGTGTTGTGTTGTGTTGTGTTGTTGCATGACGATGCCCGTCCGCATACTGCTGCCCACTCTGCTGAAACGCTCAGAAACTCAAATTTGAAGTACTGGGTTATCCTCCACATATTCCTGATCTTGCCCCTTCTGACTTTCACTTATTTGGTCCAATCAGGCATTAAGGGGCCGTCGATTTGCCTCGGACGAACGAAGTATTATTACAATAACTACTTTGCGGATAATAATTGACTTACCCTCGTAGAAACTAGTACGTCTACATCATCTACATCATACTCCGCTAGCCGCCTAATGGTGTGTACTGTCGGTACCACTATCTGATTTCTCCAACCCTGTTCCACTCGCGAATTGTGTGTGGGAAGAATTATTGTCGGTAAGCCTCTCTATTGGTTCTAATTTCCCGAATTTTCTCCTCGTGGTCAATATGCGAGATGTATGTGGGGGAAGTAATATGTTGTGTGACTCCTTCCGAACTGTGCTGTCCCGAGATGTCAACAGTAAATCTCTCTGTGATGCACAACGCCTCTCTTATAACGTGTGCCAGTGAAGTTCGTTTAGCATCTCCGTAAATTTCTTAGTGTAAGCTCATTTTTGTATCACGCCAAAAAAGAATAAATGTGTGTAGCGACTGCAACAGATATAATTGTTAACAATTATATGCCTAACTCTCGGGTATTTGTCTACGTTTCAAAATAGAAAATACGTCCGAGAGTCGCTTGTATCATCCGAAATGGTCACGGTGCTATCTGGGCGGCGTCTTTCACCAGTAGTAAAGCTGCCTTGGACCTGAGTTAGATCCGAACTACTGATTACATTTAGTAAAAAAATAATCAGCAACAGCAATCGAAGACTTTCGGTTTAAGGAGTAACCCTCGCTCTGCCATCGGTATTGTCAAGGAGGTTGGTGGCACCAGCAAAAGTTCCCTTAAAAGGTGGAGGAATTAGTTACGAGCAACAGCATGAGGACGCAGCAGGATACGGAAGCCACTACTTCAAAGAAATGCAACACCTATCCGCAGGATATGTGGCTGTAATCGAAAAAGGGTCGTGATGTTCTATCCAATGGTAAAAGGTTCCTCATTTCTCACCCATTTGGGCTTCTGAGAGGGGACTACCAAGGAGGAAGTGCCCGTGAGAAAAAGACTGAATAAAGAAGGAAATGGTAACGTTCTAAGAGCTGGAGCTTGGAATGTCAGAAGTGTGAATGGGCAGGGAAGCTAGAAAATCCGAAAAGACAAACCAAAAGACACAATCTAGACATAGTAGTCGTCAGTGAAGTGAAATGGGAAGAAGGTCAGCTCAGTAGAGGGTCATACTAACACCAACAGAAAGTGGTGTAACTGGAGTGCGATTCGTCATGAATGGGAAGGTCGGGCACAGAGTGAGCTGTTGCGAACAATTCAGTGATATTATCAACCTCATCAGAATCGACAGTAAACTAATAGCAACAATAACAATTCAGGTATACATGATTTTTCGCCACTGGAAAATGAAGAGATACTGAAGGAGTATGTGGATACTGAACGTGTAATTCAGTATGTGATGGCATATGAAAATCTAATAATCATGAATGACTGGAATGCTGTAGCAAGGCAGGGAACAGAATGCAGAGTTACGACAGAAAGCGGGCTTGGTGGTAGGAAGGATAAAGATTCATTGAGTTCTGTAGTAAATTTCAGCTGGTAATTGCGAATACACTGTTCAAGAATCACAAGTATAGCAGGTATACATGTAAAAATCCTGGAGACATTGGAAGATTCCAGATGGATCATATCATAGTCAGACAAAAGTTCCGAAATCAAATATGGGAGCGTAAGACGTACCTAGGAGATGGTACAGACTCAGATTGCAATTTAGTTAATGGTGAAGAGTAGACTGACGTTGAACAGAATCGATCAGAAGAATCAATGTCGAAAGGAGTGGTATACTTAAGTAGTGAGGAATGATGAGGTGTGAATTTTTATAAAGCTCTAGGTATTGCGATAGTGGATAACGCAATAGGCAGTTCAATTGAAGAGGAAGTGTTATCGCTACAAAGCCTAATCACAGGAGTTGGACAGATAACTGTAGCTACAAGGAAGCTAACTGCGAAGAAATTCTGGGTAACAGATGCAATAATACAGCTGATCGATGGAAGAAGGAAAAACAAAAATGTTCAAGATAAAACAGGAATACACCAATGTAAGTCACTTAGGAAACAAATAAAGAAGAATTGTAGAGAAGCCAAAGCAAAGTGACAGAAGTAGAAATGCGAAGAAATCGAAAATTCATTGTCGTCTGAAAAACTGTTTCAGCATACAGAATAGTCAAAACAGCCTTCGGTGAAATTAGAAACAAAAGTGTCCTCATTAAGAGTGCAGAGTAGTGAGGTCTACACTCAGGGCCTCTACGGGAGGAATAAACCGTTTGATGAGAGGAAGAAATCGGAATCAATATGGTAACAGTAGGGATTTAATAGAGCCACAAAAGACTTGTGATCAAATAACGGAATTCCTAAATTACACTACTGGCCTTTAAAATTGCCACACCACGAAGATGACGTTCTAAAGACGCGACATTTAACCGACAGGAAGAAGATGCTGTGATATGCAAATGATTAGATTTTCAGAGCATTCACTCAAGGTTGGCGACGGTGGCGACACCTACAACGTACTGACATGAGGAAAGTTTCCAACCGATTTCTCATGCACAAACAGCAGTTGACCGGCGTTCCCTGGTGAAACGTTGTTGTGATGCCACGTGTAAGGAGGAGAAATGCGTACCATAACGTTACCGACTTTGATAAAGTTCCGATTGTAACCTATCGCGATTGCTGTTTATCGTATCGCGACGTTGCTGCTCGCGTTGGTGGAGATCCAATGACTGTTAGCAGAATATGGAACCGGTGGGTTCAGGAGGGTAATACGCAACTCCGTGCTGGATCCCAACGGCCTCGTATCACTAGCAGTCGCGATGACAGGCATCTTATCCGCATGGCCGTAACGGATCGTGCAGCCACGTCTCGATCCCTGAGTCAACACATGGGGACGTTTGCAAGACAACAACCATCTGCACGAACAGTTCGACGACGTTTGCAGCAGCATGGACTATCAGCTCGGAGACCATGGCTGCGGTTACCCTTGATGGAGCATCACAGACAGGAGCGCCTGCGATGGTGTACTCAACGACGAACCTGGGTGCACGAATGGCAAAAACGTCATTTTTTCGGATGAATCCAGGTTCTGTTTACAGCATCATGATGGTCACATTTGTGTTTGGCGACATTGCGGTGAACGCACATTGGAGCGTGTATTCGTCATCGCCATACTGGCGTATCACCCTGCGTGATGGTATGGGATGCCATTGGTTACATGTCTCGGTCACCTCTTGTTCGCATTGACGGCACTTTGAACAGTGGGCGTTACATTTCAGATGTGTTAGGACGCGTGGATCTACCCTTCATTAGATCCCTGCGAAAACCTACATTTCAGCAGGATAATGCACGACCGCATGTTGCAGGTCCTGTACGGGTCTTTCTGGGTACAGAAAAAATTCGACTGTTGCCCTGGCCAGCTCATTCTCCAGATCTCTCACCAATTTAAAACGTCTGGTCAATGGTGGTCGAGCAGATGGCTCGTCACAATACACCAGTCACTACTCTTGATGAACTGTGGTATCGTGTTGAAGCTGCATGGGCAGCTGTACCTGTACACACCATCCAAGCTCTGTCTGACTCAATACCTAGGCGTATCAAGGCCGTTATTACGGCCAGAGGTGGTTGTTCTGGGTACTGATTTCTCAGGATCTATGCATCTAAATTGCGTGAAAATGTAAACAAATGTCAGTTCTAGTATAATATATTTGTCCAATGAATACCCGTTAATCATTTGCATTTCTTCTTGGTGTAGGAATTTTAATGGCTCGTAGTGTAATTGTAGAGATGCAACCAATAGTTTGCTGTAGCCCGTTTTTAGTTTCCATAGGTATGGAAATATACTATCAGGTTTCCAGAAAAGTATCATCCAAACCATCCAGAACATAGCAACGGGCGGTAAGTGCTAGAACTACCGCACAGTCAGCCTAATGACTCATGCCCCCAAGTTGCTGGCAAGAATATAATACAAATGAATGGAAAACAAACTTGATAATGTGTTACGTTAAAATCACTTAGGTTTTCTGAGTGTTAAAGCCACCATGAAAGCAGTTCCAACTGACAAAGATTTAAGAAAAATCAAGACACGGTCATAGGGTTCATCAACACAGAAAAAGCGTTTGACAGTGTAAAATGTTATGATAAAAGTAGGAGTAAGATATAGGCAAGGACCGATAATACCACATACATTTGTGGAAAACCCAAGAGGGGACAATAAGAACTGAAGACCAAGAATGAAGTGATCAGATTTGAAAGTGTGTAGGACAGAGATGTAGTCTTTCACCCTCATTGTTCATTTTATAAATAAAACAAAAGAAAGTTTCAGGGATCTGATAAAATTAAATGTGAAAGGTTGTCAATGACAAAATTCGCTGATGACATTGCTATATTCAGTGAAAATGAGGAAGAACTGCAGGACAGGCTATGGGTTGAAAGCTAACGGAAGGAAGAAAGTCAAGAGGAGTGTTATGATACAGAATAGTAAGGGATACAAATTAGAAAAAAAATTATTAAAACTCCCTCACATTGCCACAGAAAAACTCAAGTCATGCCAGAGACAGAGGCATAAGCAGGAAGATAGCCAGTATGTTGCAAGTGGGTAAGGTCAACGAGACATCATAACACTGTGAGGATATGCATTCAGCAGAAAGGAGACTGTGACAGAAAACCAAAGGGAGAGGAACAAGCATATTTGTTAATTCGTAAGACATGTTGCAAGAAACTCTATCTCTTTCACAACAGCACGTAGTGAGGAACTGACAACAATTAACAGCCTGTTAATATAGCAGAATAAGGAGGACACGTGGGGTCATAACGAACCAAGCCTCGTGTCATAGCCTTGTGCAAAGCCCTTTAAATACTCCAGCTCAAAGGCTCTCGTCAAGAGTTGATCACTGGGATAAATGGCATTCCTAATAGTAGTTCTCAGTTCCATGAGTACACCACTGTTGTGAATCTATGTCCCAGTTGCTCCAGTACAGCCTATGAACTAGCCGAACATGTACGGAAGATGATGAACTTCACTTGATGAACTCCATGCTGCTCACCACCTACCATCTACTGGCGGTAGAACTGGCTCTCTTTCGATAACACAACACTGCATAGTGCTACCAGCACTGAAATTCAATATGGAACCCAGCAACAGGGTCTCTTGGGGTCCACATTCATGTACAACACTCAGGCTTCTTCTGGTGCTGAAAACTACCAGGGGTAGGGAGATTATGATTGGACCACACGACTACTGACACCAGGTACATCACTGATGGGCCATCAAGGGTCACTCGAGAATTCTGAGTGGGACCAAGAACACTACAGCAGCCAGCTAGATAATCGCATCATGCTGGACAATGGCCATGCCTGCTCACCAGAAATTTACCATGGCACATAGGTCGCTGACATCTGCTCCTGGGTGTACAATCGATGGTCTCACTCGACGGACGTCAGCTAGAGTCCAACACACAGCTGAATGAGCAACAGCAGAGTCTGGTGCGATAGAAAGACGACTTTTAAACATTATGAATGGATGACTGAACTCTAAGAACGCTTTACTGGAGTCAAAGACCCTTCCCAGGTTCCCAACAGCCTTCCTGACTTTATTCGGATATCTCTCCATTTGGCCTCTGTAGGAGTAACAATTGAGATTATCAACGTAAAATTGAGGACCACGAAGTAGATGAAGTGGGGAAACATGGATATCTCTCCATTTGGCCTCTGTAGGAGTAACAAATGAGATTATCAACGTAAAATTGAGGACCACGAAGTAGATGAAGTGAGGAAATAATACTGCCTTGAAACAAAATAATGTGTGGGGATGAGGCAAGGAGGAATTTCCCCGTTTCCTGTGATAGTCTGCTTTTCAAAAGAAATCTACTAGTGCCAACCATCTCCTTCAGTTTGGACAAGAAATATCTGAGGCTGTACTTTTGGTGCACAGAATTGTGTAGAAGTGAATCATGGACTATCGGAAACCAGAAAAGAACTTATGTCCATCTTCGATGTCAGTATGGAGTGCCATCCACGAGGTCTTTAATATATTCTTGTATTCGTTGTAGCAAAGAAACAAAATATTCAAATGTGTGTGAATTCCTAAGGGACCAAACTGCTTAGGTCATCGGTCCCTAGGCTTACATACTACGTAAACTAACTTACGCTAAGAACAACACACACACATCCATGCCCGAGGAAGGACTCGCACGTCCGGCGGGAGGGGCCGCGCAATCCGTGACAGGGTGCCTCAAACCGCGCGGCCCTTCCACAAGGCAGTGAAGAAACAAACTGCCTCCCAATATCATCTTAAGGAATTCTAGCTATTCCTGAAACTCATGCTAGGTCAGTGCGTGAAGACTAATGGCTAGATGCCCACTGGAGCCCAAATATGCTGTGCATTGACAAATTAGGGGCCGAGGAGGCAAGTGAGACACCCGTATATTCCTCAAGGCGTTTACAGTCTTCCATCATCCAGCTGGAAAGTAGCATTTGTTACCATGGTCAGGAAGGGTAGGAAAACAGGATTTAAATTCCTTCTGCATAATGGCGAGCTTTGAGCCTTCCTTCAATAATTACCAAACGTCTAGTGTTGTTACAGCCAATAGGACTCTACACAATGATTTTAAGAGATAGTTCTCGAGAATCATGGCTTCCTGCGGCCTTGGTCGAAGTTTACAAGTACATTGGCGTCGGTGGGACCGACAAAAGCGAGACTCATAACTGAACACAAAATTTCACACAGTGATTTACTGTTTTCTATGCAAGAATCTGTTGTTTGTGATACAGTGTCACCAGTAAACGGCGCTTGACAACTCTATATCTTAACCCACCCTATAGGGAAGTCCTCCCAATGGTTCATGGCGACAATCTCCCTCTACCTTTTGCCTGGATTTCAGTTGTCATCTGTCTGTTCGTCAGAGATAGCTGAGATAACCAATCTTGTAGTTCTGAAGTCCTTGTAGAAGGCCTTGTACCTACCCTTCTCGCCACACCGTTTTCCTTAGTTCGCCTCGTTACCACTTGAGTTTCGACCATTGCACTACATCCACACTCTGTAAACCACTGTGAAGAGCGTGGAAGAGGTTACTTCCCATCGTATCAGTTGTTAGGGGATTTTCCATTTCAGTTCATACATGGAAGCCGTCTCCATAGCAGAGTACTCAACGAGACAGACAGTGACGATGGGACGAGGAGCCCGCATCTCGTGGTCGTGCGGTAGCGTTCTCGCTTCCCACGCCCGGGTTCCCGGGTTCGATTCCCGGCGGGGTCAGGGATTTTCTCTGCCTCGTGACGGCTGGGTGTTGTGTGCTGTCCTTAGGTTAGTTAGGTTTAAGTAGTTCTAGGTTCTAGGGGACTGATGAACATAGATGTTAGGTCCCATAGTGCTCAGAGCCATTTGAACCATTTTTTGGGACGAGGACTGGATTTCCGGTACTGTCAGGGACTTTCTCTTGGTGGGAGAATTGGACCGGGGTACACTCAGCCTCGTGATGCCGTTTGAACAACAACTAGGTTGAGAGGTCGACAACAGCTGGGGATGTGGTGTGCTGATCCGACGTTCCTCCATACCGCATCCGATGGCGAATGAACTGAGGATGACAGGGAGCTCCGTGCGTGACTCAGATGGCTCTGAGCACTATGGGACTTAACATCGGAGGTCATCAGTCCCCTAGAACTTACAACTACTTAAACCTAACTAACCTAAGGACATCACACACATCCATGCCCGAGGCAGGATTCGAACCTGCGACCGTAGAGGTGGCGCGGTTCCAGAGTGAAGCGCCTAGAACCGCTCGGCCACACTGGCCGGCTGGCCCGTGCGCGATCTTCAGGGCCTGAGGTTTTCTGTTTCATTGTTATGCATACCTAGAGCATGGGAGGAATGATTGCTTAAATGCTTCTGTGTGCTCTGTAGTTAATTTATCTTGTCTCGTTATCCTTACATGAATGATTCCTAAGACGGAGAATATCACTAAATAGATCACGTGAAGATGGTTCCTGAATCTTACTAAGTAAGTTTTTACGGTATAATTTGCGTGTATCTTCAAGAGTCCGTCATCTACATGACACTCTTCCACACATCAGAAACGCCACTGGTCAAACGTGCTGCCCTTGGCTGTATACGTTGACTATCTGCTGCAACTCCTATTTGGTATAGGTCTGCCAAACTTGAGCAGCATTCTAGGAGGGGTAGCGAGAGTGATTTGTGAGCATCTCCTTTGTAGACCGACTGCACTAGCATTCTACCAACGAACCGCAGTCTGCCATCTGCTTTCCCTACGACTGAGAGTATGTGATCGTTCCACTTCACATCCCTAAAAACTTTTACGCCTAGATACTTATGTGAGTTTCTCGATTGCAGCTGTGACTCGTTGATACTGTGTTTACTGGAAACTTCTATATTCGTTTAATCAAGTGTAAAATTTAACATTTCTGTCCCTGCACAAATTTGAAATCTTATGAAGGTCCGGGCGAAAATTTGTTCAGCTATTTTGGGACAGTACTTCATTATGATCTGCAAAAGTCTGAGGCTATTATTAATGTTTTCTGCAACGTTATTAATGTACAACACGAACACCAAGTATGCCGAAAAACTTACGTGGAACGCAGTGGAAGTTACTTTCACATCTGTCGATAAAGCTCCATCCAAGATAACGTGGTATGTCCTCTCTATCGAAATATCCATAAGCCAGTCTCAAATTTCTCTTGATACCCTGTACGATAACCTATCGATGGAGAGTGAGAAAGTGTAGCTGTTGTGCTGAGAGAGAAAAGCACGAGTTGCCCTTAACGTGATCGATGTTTTCGCAATCCGAGCTCGCTGGCATACAGGAGGGCGATATATGTTTCCCATGTTCCTAATGTCAATGACTGGAGCTTTTCCTAACGCCGAAATATGGCGACAAGGAGTACGTGCACGTCAGCTGTGCATACTGTTTGGTATCTCCACACGAAAAGTTCCAGTAACGTTAGACCAACCTACCAGACGTGGTGCACTCTCACCATTTTTCAACTGTTTGATTTTCTGTACTGAAAATATGCTCTGATTAGGACGAGTTTTTTAATATCCTCATTCTGTATAAGTGGAAATACTGGAGTACGAGTTCGGAAACATCAGGTGAAGTGGTTCGTAATCCTAGACTTGTCATTTCCGTCATATTACTAACTCGAACGTCTATATTGTATAATTTTCGCGATGATAATCATTGAGATATAATGGTGCATTGATATTCGCTGACAGAAAAAATTGCAACATCAAAACACAATTAAGGTAGAGTAAAGAAATTGGCTAGGCAACATATTTAAGTGATTAACATTGCAAGATCACACTGTAAGCGCTAGATAAGCCATTGCAAATATCGAATGCAGGTACAATTATAACTGGTGGAACTGCCAGAAAGTTGAATACAAGCATGCAACCATGGATGCATTGTGTTGTAAAGGTGCCGGAAGTCAGTTTGTCGGATGGAGTTCCGTGCCTGTTGCACTTGGTCAGCCAATACAGGGGCGGTTAATGCCGTTTCTGGATGACGCTGGAGTTGTCGTCCGATGACGTCCCCCAAGTGCTCAAATGGAGACAGATCTGGTGATTTAGCATGCCAAAGCAACGTGTCGGCACTCTGGAGAGCACGTTGGGTTAGACCAGCGGTGTGAGGCGAGCAGTGTCCTGACGAAAGAAACCCTGGAGTGCTGTTCATAAACGGTAGCACGACAGGTCGAATCACCAGACCGACGTACAGAGTTACAATCAGTGTGCGTGGGCTAACCACATGAGTGCTCCTGCTATCGTACGAAATCACACCCCACCCCGTAACATCAGATGTACTTCCAGTTTGTCTAGCACGCAGACAGACTGGTTCCAGGCCCGTACACAGCCATCATTGGCACTAAGACAGAACCAGCTATCATCAGAGAAAAACAACAGACCTCCAACCTGCCCTCCAATGAACTTCCTCTTGACCTGCTGCGATTGTTGCTGGTTCGGGCTCTGTATAATGCACCCTATAGGGCGCCGGGATCTTTCTTGAAGTAACCGGTTTTCAACATTTCATTGTGTCATTTTGGTGCTAACTGCTGCTCAAGTTGCTGCTGCAGATGCAATACGATGCGCCAGAGCCAAAGACCTAACACGATAGTCTCCCCTCTCGGTAGTGGCCATCCGGAGGTCGGTCTTCTTGCGACCGTACAGTCCCGTGAGCACCGCTGCCAGTAAGCATGTGGAGTAGCTACATTCCTGCCAACTCTTCCAGTAATATCCCAAAATGAACATCCGCCTTCTCGTAGCCCTGTTACGCAATCTCGTTCAAACTCAGTGTTGTTGTTGTTGTTGTGATCTTCAGTCCTGAGACTCGTTTGATCCACCTCTCCATGCTACTCTATCCTGTGCAAACTTCTTCATCTCCCAGTACCTATTCTCTGCCTCGTGATGACTGGGTGTTGTGTGATGCCCTTAGGTTAGTTAGGTTTAAGTAGTTCTAGGGGACTGATGACCATAGATGTTAAGTCCCATAGTGCTCAGAGCCATTTGAACCATTTTTGAATCCCAGTACCTACCGCAACCTACATCCTTCTGAATCTGCTTAGTGTATTCATCTCTTAGTCTCCCTCTACGACTTTTACCCTCCACGCTGCCCTCCAATAGTAAATTGGTGATCCCTTGATGCCTCAGAACATGTACTGCCAACCGATCCCTTCCTCTAGTAAAGTTGTGCCAAAAACTCCTCTTCTCCCCAATTCTATTCAATACCTCCTCATTAGTTATGTGATCTACCCATCTAATCTTCAGCATTCTCCTGTAGCACCATATTTCGAAAGCTTCTATTCTCTTCTTGTCCAAGATATTTATCGTCCACGTTTCACTTCCATACATGGCTACACTCCATACAAATACTTTCAGAAATGACTTCCTGACACTTAAATCTATACTCGATGTTAACAAATTTCTCTTATTCAGAAACGCTTTCCTTGTCATTACCAGTCTACATTTTATATCCTCTCTACTTCTACCATCATGAGTTATTTTGTTCCCCAAATAGCAAAAGTCGTTTACTGCTTTAGTGTCTCATTTCCTAATCTAATTCCCTCATCATCACCCGACTTAATTCGACTACATTCCATTATCCTCGTTTTGCTTTTATTGATGTTCATTTTATATCCTCCTCTCAAGACGCTGTCCACTCGTTCAACTGCTCGTCAAGCCCTTTGCTGTCTCTGACAGAATTACGTCATCGGCGAACCTCAAAGTTTTTATTTCTTGTCCATGGATTTTAATACCTACTCCGAATTTTTCTTTTGTTTCCTTTACTGCTTTCTTAGTATACCAAACTCAGTGATAGGTTGATAATGGTGTCTTTGACGCCTTAAAGGCATTCTTGACTTACACAACTCACCAAGTCCAGTCTCAAAGGTAAGTAAGGCTCACGACGGTACCACAGTGTGTTAAATCAAACCTGATCTGCGTCCTCATAGCGGTGATACGAGCGCCACTCCTATGCGAATGGTGCGAAATTTGAATAGAGAACATCTTTCAGGTGTAGAAACATGCCTACCAGTTTTCATTTATGTCGCACAACTCCTTCTTGGTGTAGCGACCTTTTTCCGACAGTGTAGTAACTCACCCTGGCCGGTCGGAGTGGCCGAGCCGTTCTAGTCGCTATATATAGTCTGGAACCGTGCGACCGCTACGGTCGCAGGTTCGAATCCTGCCTCGGGCATGGATGTGTGTGATGTTCTTGGATTAGTTTGGCTTAAGTAGTTCTAAGTTCTAGGGGACTGATGACCTCAGATGTTAAGTCCCATAGTACTCAGAGCCATTTGAACCATTTGTAAATCTGATGATCTCCTCTGTTGGTTCATTTAGATACATAAGTCTCTTCCTTTTTTCTTATAACTTTACCTAATTCTGGTGTCCAAATTTTTCACCCTTTCTTCCTTCTTATCTTTTTCTTTTTTCCGAAGGCGTTTTCAGCAGCTTTCTTTACTGCAGTTTCTATGATTTTTTTCCATTTCTTCTCTATTTCTTCCGCTGCTTCTTTCTTCTCCGGTGATTGATGAAGTCTCTTCCGGTACAAATCTCGTGTACTTTGTTCATTTACTAGGTATAATTTGTAGATTACTCTCTTCACCGTTTCTTCTGTGAACTTTTTGTCTTTCTTCACTTCGTGTAGATATGTAAGATATCACCAGAAAATGATCATAATGGATGTCATAGCGTCTTCTTTTTTCTAAATGAGGATAGGTAGAAAATCGAGAGTGGCTGGATTTCATATTGGGGCAAATAAAAGTGGCCCAGGCGAGGGGATGCAACTGGGCGTGAATGTATGCACATAACCTCACCCCCTGACGCTTACACCACGTGTACACCAGCCACATGATCCACACAGTTCGGAGTGTAGTGCGGGCTGTCTCAGTGTGGATGGAGCAGTGTAAATGGAACGACGGTACTCACAGTGGAGCTTTGGATATTCGTTGTGGAAAGTTGGATGACAAGAAAACCGTGGAAACGGTATGGTCAGTTGTTCACTGAGAAGTTTGTTAGTGTCAAAGTGCCATTAAAGCGATGCTTAGGCCGAACATGGCGTAGTACAGGATCTTTTTTGAACAACCCAAAAAACATTCCGAAACGTGCCAGTGCATCGGAAAATGTGGCTGCAGTTCACCAGAAAATGCTTCAGAGACCTACAGTTACTTCCAACACGTTGGAGCAACAGCCCACACAGCTGGTCTAACCTTAGAGCACATTTACAGAATCTTCACACCTGACACAGTTGTTAGCAGAGGTCAAGACGGTCACGGTCCTAGGAGGCCACCCAGTTCACCTGATCTGTGAGATTACTTTGTGTGGGGAGCCCTCAGGTCTAAGGTGTATCGCAATTATACCGAGCGAGGTGGTGCAGTGGCCAGAACACTGGACTCGCATGCGGGAGAACGACGGTTCAAACCCACGGACTTAGGTTTTCTGTAATTTCCCTAAATCTTTTCAGACAAATGCCAGGATGACTCCCGTGAAAGGTTGGGGCCGACTTGCTTCCCCATCGTTCCCTAACCCGGTCAGACCGATGACCTCGCTTTTTTTTCGTCCTCTCCCCCGCATCGACCAACCAACCATCAAGCCTCATCTTATTGCTGCCTCTGGATCACGGGGTCCCAGTTCGATTCCCTGCCGGGTTGGGAATTTTCTCTGCCCAGGGACTGGGTTTTTGTGTTATCCTCATCATTTCGTCACCATTATCATTCGTGACAGTGGATAGATTTGACTGTGAAAAAAATTGGACCGTAAAAATTGGAACTTGGAACGGGCACTGATGACCGCGAGTTGAGCGCCCCACAAACCAAACATCATCATCATCAAACCTCACAGTCTTCAAGAACGGCAGCAGTACATTTCGGATGAGATTGCAGCAATTCCAGCAGTCCAGCTTCGATCTGCCTTCAGCAGCTTGCTGGCCATGGTCGAAAAGTGCCACCAAGAGACGAATAGTGGTCACTTTTAACGTGTGCTACATTGAGGTTAGTACCGTATTTGCTTTCCTCTGCTTTCCTGCTTTGTACCTTGGAACTCTGTCCTTTTATTTGCCCCACCCTGTATAACTGCGTGACCGGGCAGGAGCGGAGGGCAGCAGAGGATCGCGATATGGTTTTGCTGGCCGCGGGTGGCGTCAGCCGCATGCCGACTTCATGCCGGCTGTCGATAGCAGGCGACCTGCGACCGCCGCCGCGCGGCAGGCATTCAATTTCACGGGAATCCGCGGGCCGACGGGTCCGGACTGCTCGCGAGCGGATACAGCGGCCGCTCCTCGTCCGCGACGACGGGCGACGTGAGCAGAGAGATAAACAGGGGCATCAGGCGCAGAGGCGCCGTGCCGGGACGAACTGCTTCAAAATAGCCTCAGTGCGAGCGTGCCCTGCGAGCCGGCGCATTTCCTAACCCACTGCGAGACCCACGGAGGAAGGGAGCAGAATCTGGCTACTGTGTACAGAAGCACCGGCAGTGGAGGTGGACGCGTGCTCACAGCCTGGCCATGACAATGGCAAATGTGTTTACATTTGTACTCGATAGCCAGTGCACGGTGTCTACGACTCCACTACACGAAGCGCCAGGAACATCTACTTCCTCTCTATCCGCGTATGTCCTGCAGGATGAGTTCAAATGGTTCAAATGGCCCTGAGCACTATGGGACTTAACATCTGAGGTCATCAGTCCCCTAGAACTTAGAACTACTTAAACCTAACTAACCTAAGGACATCACACACATCCATGCCCGAGGCAGGATTCGAACCTGCGACCGTAGCGGTCGTGCGGTTCCGGACTATATATAGCGCCTAGAACGGCTCGGCCACCCCGGCCAGCCAGGGTGAGTTACTACGCTGACGGAAAAAAGGTCGCTACACCAAGAAGGAGTTGTGCGACATAAATGAAAACTGGTAAGCATGTTTCTACACCTGAAAGATGATGTCTATTCAAATTTCGCACCATTCGCATAGGAGTGGCGCTCGTATCACCGCTATGAGGACGCAGATCAGGTTTGATTTAACACACGGTGGTACCGTCGTGAGCCTTACTTACCTAACCTAAGGACATCACACACAGCCATGCCCGAGGCAGGATTCGAACCTGCGACCGAAGCAGCCGCGTGGTTCCGGACTGAAGCGCCTAGAACCGCTCCGCCACTCCGGCCACAGAAAAATAATTCGCTCACATAGATAACATCCAGCTATGAAAATGGATAGAACATTACAAGAACTTGTGGTATGAAGAAATGTGCTTCACAGGGAATATATAGGATGAAACTGAAATAGGATTTGCAGAAGGTTTATGTATGGATGAATTAAGAGGAGCCCTCAAGTTCACAATAAAGAAGAGCTAACAGCATGGATCGCATAAACGGTGAGCTGCAAAAATATGGAGGCTCCTTACTATGGAAGATATTACCGTGTTTATTTAATGTGTGCTAGAGAAAAGGAGCTATTACAGAAACATTGTCACATGTCAAAGGTGATATTATTTCAAAACGTAGAGTTCAATAGCTGCGAGAATTGTTGAGGAATCAACTTAGTAGACACTGCGTACAAAGTTCATGCAAGAAAAGAGAACAAGAGGCCAAAGGTTAAAACTGAGAGTCTATTATGCAGAGAACACATGGAATTTCTGAGCTGCAGATCAACAACATATGCGGTGTTTATAATAAAACAAGTGATCGAAAAACAGAGAGCGTGTAGTAAGGAAACCCAGTTAGCGTTGGTTGATTTTATGAAAGCATGTTGCTAGAAACAAATTGTGGAGATGAGGAAAAGATGATATCCACAACATCTAATAAACACACGACTGTAATTTTAGATATAAAGGGCACTTTAACACAGCCTGTAGCCACAAACAAAGGAGTATGGCAAAAGTGTAGCATTTCACCCAGTTTTTTTTAACATTTATTTAGATGACGCAGTTCGGAATCAGAAGCAGATTTTTAACGGGGGAATTAAGATAATAGTAATCCCCGCTTCAACTGTTCCTTATATACAGACAGCGCATGCTGCTGGAGGGTAATGATGACGGCGTACAAAGGGGAATGCATTTATTATGTAAAGTTTGTGAAAAGTATCATTTCACGATATCAGAAAAGACAAAATGAACGGCTTTCAAAGGGAAGTCAGCACGGAAATGGCCGGGTCACCGTTGCTCTATTACGTGGACGTAAAGTCGATAAAGTGGCACGTCTAGAAAGTTTTAATAGCCGTGACGTTATTGCTTATCGGACATTTCGGATCGCACAGGACTACAATAGAGATATGGGTAAATTGTATTACCTGTCGTCGATGCCTTTGGTTCTCAGGACCAGGAATTATTGTAAAATAAATGAATCTGAGTGTCAGTGTGGCTTAAAGGTATCGACAACTGTAAAAAAAAATTAATGTCGTGGGTGATCTGACTCACCATTATTATAGAAATTAAATAAATTAGGGGAATAAATTAGGAGAAAATATAGTAAACATCTCGAAAGAATAAGTGGAGAAAGATTACCACTCCGGGTAACAAGATTTAAGCCATTTGGGAGCAGAATGGAAGACCAAAGAACCGATGGGTACCGTAACAGGCGAAAGAAACGAGGCCTAATGCTTAAAGTGAAGATGATGAGATGAAGGAAGGATGGAAGGAAGTAATATTAGGATTTAATGCATCGTCGACGTTTCAAGGTTGGCGAAAGAAATCGGCCGTGCCCTTTCAAAGGAACCAACGTGGCATTTGCCTGGAGCGATTTAGGGAAATCACGGAATACCTAAATCTGGATGGGCGGACCGGGACTTGAATCGTCGTCCTCCCGAATGCAAATCCGTGTGTTAACCACTGCGGTCCCTCGCTCGGTATCTTTCCTTTCGAGACAGCTTTCAAGTATTAAAACGAAGTATTCATCGGGAAGAGGTTGGATCGGTATGGGTAACGAGTCGAAGAAACACAGCTGAGTGACGTCTTCGTCAACCGCCTATATTTTGAGAAGGGAAATTAAGAAAGACCTCTGCTATTCGCATCTCCTCGTTTCATAAGCACGCAACTTACCACTCCGCATTGTTTTCCAAACAGGCATCGCTTCCAGACAAGCTACTGTGCGCTTGCCGTTTGTCGCTTCTCCGAACGAGGCGCGCGTGGCATAGAGTACTAATTGTTAAAATTGCAACAACCAGCAGGAATGGTCTGAACCCTCCAAAATCTAAGGATACGTTGAACAGTTGGACCAAAACAAACGATTAAGATTGCAGAGAGATGGCGTTCACGTGGGCTCATCAATTTCCCCGTTTGTGTGACCAGACAGGTCAGTGTTACACAAAGCTCATTCGATGTAGGGCCGTCCACCGATGCGGAAACGTACAAGCAAATACCAGACAGCTCAATATCAGCAATTCATTGAGCTTCAACGGGGCAGAATGAACGGTCTCCGGGAAAACGGTTTATCGTACCGCGACACTGCGGCTTCTACGCGGCTCTCTGGTGCGACAGTGATCAGTGTATGGAACTTGTAGGTAGGAGTCCCTACACTGTGGCGGGCAGGTAGTGGACCGGGAAAAGGGACCACAGGGTAGGAGGACCGCCATGTTGCCGGCGTAGCCGTAACCAACAAAACAACTCCGTCCACAGTATTAGCTCGATGTTGAAGCACTGCAACAGATGCGGACAAGTCTGCGAGGACGGTTCAGCTCCGTTCCTTGCGGTCTGAACTGGTGACACACATTCCATTGCGTCGGCTTCCATAGAACAGAAACCACCAACCCTCACCAACCTCTCAAGCGACCCGGGGCACATGGTCGCCGTCGGCCGGCCGGGGTGGCCAAGCGGTTCTAGGTGCTACAGTCTGGAACCGCGCAACCACTGCGGTCGCAGGTTCGAATCCTGCCTCGGGCATGGATGTGTGTGATGTCCTTAGGTTAGTTAGGTTTAAGTAGTTCTAAGTTCTGGGGGACTGATTACCTTAGAAGTTAAGTCCCATAGTGCTAAGAGCCATTTGAACCATTTTGATCGCCGTCACTGGCGTGCTGAGTGGCAAAATGTAGTGTTTTTTGACAAATAGGGCTTCTGCTTATCCTACAGTGATGGCCACGTTAAGTATTAGACACTGCTGTGATGAAAGCAGTTGGACAGACAGGATTGCTGAGCAGCATAACGGACAAAAGCCAAGGTTCATTCTTTGTGGCGCTGTTGGCTATAACATGAAATGTCGCCTTCTACGTAATGAGGACAGTCTGAACAGAACGTCTACATAGAGGCGGTTTTAGAGGAGAGACACTACCCCACCTGCTGGCAGTTTCACATGCCATACTTCAGCAGGACAATGCCCATCGACACGTGGCAACGAATGTGCAAACCCTCTTCTTCGAGAAATGACTGGCACCATTATTTCCCTGTCCTGAATGTTCGCCAGACACGCCGCCCATCAAACCAAGTGTGGGGTATGGTCGGTAGGCCAGTTCTTCGTTTCGATCCTCTTGTTACTACTGTCGGTGCTGTTTGGACATTCATGCAAGCCACGTGGTAATATGTGCCTCAGCAGCACAACCAGGCATTCTGTCATTCCATGCCACGACATCTAGAGGCTTCGACTGCAGCACATGTCAGCTTCATACTCCTTGTTGATGTTGCAGTGATCACAAACAGTAGTGTACATCGCTTGGGTCAAGGAATTTGGATGGCGTGAGGTAGTCAGACGAGAGTTCGCCAATTTTCGGTTGTGTGGAAACGTGATCTTCTGGAAGCGTCACTGTGGCGCTGAATTTTGTTCTGTTCGGACATATGTGGGGCCGCGTATTTCATCATGCTGCACTGTACTTGTTGGGTGAGATCGTAGCGCGCTCTTAGATGAAGCAAGGCGTTTCATGCGTATCCGAATGCATTCATGTATACGTGTTTATTCTTAGAGTCATGGCCCGCCGGAATAATTTCTTTTGTGGTGGTGTGCTTATTCAAATTAGAATAGAACTTAACTTTCCTTTGTGATAAGAATTGCATTGTCCTCGCACACAGCGATATCCAGTCGTACTTCATTTGCCCGTGACCATCCGTAACGTTCAATCATTCCCTCATTCAATTATACATGAGCTAAATCTCTTGGAAAAATTACTTATTGTGAATACTATAAAGTTTGGTACACTTCGCCCCTTTGTGTAGTACGTGAGATTTGATGTTGCTTGTTCTGTATTTCAATTAGTGAACACTAGACTGAATTTGCAACAGTATTCGCCTTAGTTTGCTTAATATGTTTAAACTCTCCTGGTTTATTCTTGGAGCCACGTGGCTTCATGTGTTCACGACTAGAACAAATCGTATCGTGACTCCTTAGCCTATTTAACGGCTCTGATTAAACAAGCGGGCTCTTTTCGTAGCGCCACGTTTTTCTCATATTGCACGTAATGTTTTAGTTTTCCGGTATGTACAGATGAGGCAGAAAGGACGGTTATTTTTAGAACGGATAATATTCCGGCTCAGGTAGTAGGAGGGGCGACTCATGTGGTCACGTGTTTGGTAGCTCCTACCAATTTGGTTTGGTCGATGTTATGGAGCCATGGATTTTGCAGAATCGTGTGTTTGATTACGATAGTTTTGTGCGTAATAATAAGTCTATCGTTGCAGTTCAGCGTGAGTTTTGTCGCCATTCCAATCTTGCGAGACAGCGTCCCTTCATGTAACACTATTTTACATTGGGCTGAACCATTTCGTTTACGAGGAACAGTGATGAATAGAAAACCGCCAGGGGCTCCTTGCTCAGTACGCACTGCAGAAGGTGTTGAAAGAGTTTGGCAAGCCATACTCTGTAGTGCTGGTCGATCTGCCGATCTGTTAGAAGACATTCTGCTGAGCTGCGCCTTATTACTTGTTTAATAAGACGTATCTTGCATGTCGACCTGGCATTTCATCCCTACAAAATGCCCATGGTGCAACAATTCAACCCTTGAGTTTATGTACAACGGCAAAATTTTGCTCGAGAAATGGAAGCCATACTTGAGCAAAAATCTATGAAAAGATCCTGGAGAAGAGAATAAGAAGCAGTATTGAAAGTAGACTGCAAGAAGAGCAGTACGGTTTCAGACCGGGAAGATCAACAACGGACCTCATATTTGCGGTAAGGAAACTGCAGGAAAGGCACTATGAGTACGGGAAGGACTTAATCATGGCCTTTTTAGATATTGAGAAGGCGTATGACAGTATCTGTAGGGACAAGCTCTGGGATGTGCTGATCGCAAAAGGGATAGATGAAGAGACAACACGAAAAGTCAGAAAAATGTATGAGGGAAGTGAGAGTTGTGTGAAAGTGGGGAGGGAACGTACTGCATGGTTCAAGCTGGAAAATGGGTTGCGACAGGGAAGTGCACTTTCGCCTTTATTGTTTATTATTGTTATGGATGAAATCCTACAGCAAGTATCAGATGCAATTGGAGATCATAAAATGAAAGCAGTGCTTTTTGCCGATGACCTGATTTTATGGGGAAATTGCGAGAAGGAGGTGCAAGAGCAGTTAGATGCATGGGAGGCAACGGCAGTACAATATGGAATGCATTTCTCTGCAAAGAAAAGTGAAATAATTGTCACAACAA
This sequence comes from Schistocerca nitens, assembly GCF_023898315.1. Taxonomy (NCBI): domain Eukaryota; kingdom Metazoa; phylum Arthropoda; class Insecta; order Orthoptera; family Acrididae; genus Schistocerca; species Schistocerca nitens. Next base: position 706,014,024 of record NC_064619.1, read on the forward strand.
GGAAGAAGAATAGGCCAAATGTGGATATAACTTGTGGAGGGGAAAAACTACAGGTGGTAGAGAACTTCAAGTACCTGGGAAGCATGATTGAAAGTAAGGGGGGAAACGCAATGGAAATAAATGAAAGGTGCAGAAAAGCAGGGCAGTTCTACAAATGCATTAGGGAGCTTATTTGGAGCAAGGAGGTGCCACAGAAATCCAAGGGAATTATATACCGAACCTACTTTGTCCCCATATTGCCATACGGAAGTGAGACATGGGTAATGCACAAAAGCGACAAAAGTAGAATACAGGCTAGTGAAATGAAGTTCCAAAGGAGCAGGTTGAGTTTAACAAGACGAGACAGATTGCGAAATGTGTATGTGAGGGAAAGACTAAAGGAGGAACCAGTACAGGACAGGATAGAAAAATCAAGACTGCAGTGGTATGCACACATGAAGAGAATGGATGAGGGAAGAATTCCAAAGAGGATGTTTGATCTGCAACTGGAGGGGAAGAGGCCCAGAGGAAGACCAAGAGATAGATGGGTGAAGGGAGTGAAGGAATGTGTGACGAGAAGAGGAGAGAACTGGACGAAGGTGGAAGAGGGGGAATGGTGGAAAGACAGAACACGATGGAGAGGCTTGTGTTCCCGACAGACCCAGCCAGTGGCTGGAAACTGTCCAAGATGATGATGATGACTTGAGCAAAATAACAACGTTATTTTGTTTATGAGTGATGAATCTCATTTTCATTTGAACTGCATGGTAAAGCAGCAGAACTGTAGTTATTGGGCCAGGGAAAATCCAAAATTAGTGCATGAGAGACCTTTACATTGTCCCTAGGTGACTGTTTAGTGTGGTGTAACCGGTACAGACGTTACCGGTCCACACTTTTTCCAAGACGATAACAGGAACTCTGTATCCGTGACCTCGTAATGTCATAGACAGATGATCACAGAGTTCTTCCTACCTGAACTAAGCAGAAAACGTATTCCTATCTGGCGAATTTGGTTTCAGAAGAAGTGGGCCACAGCTCACACGGTAAAAATGTCAATGTAAGCTGTTCCGACTGTTTCTCGTGGTCGCATCATTTCCTGGTTTGGCGACAGTAGCTGGCCTCCCCAGACCTGTCCACATGCGACAACGTTTTGTGGCATAATTAAAAAAAGATTCCATCCTTTATGTCTCACTCAGTATTTGTGTCGCTGTCTCCTGATGAATGCAGGCCCGCTGGTACCTCCACAGTCAAGACAGTGCTCTTAATAAGGTCATCGAAAATCACTAGAACTCACAGGTTAAAGTAATTGCAGGCGTAATCTCAGATAGCAGTGCTACCTCAGTACTGTCATATACATATGCACTACACTAGTGAGCCGGCCGGTGTGGCCGAGAGGTTCTAGGCGCTTCAGTCCGGAACCGCGCTAATGCTACGGTCGCAGGTTCGAATCCTGCCTCGGGCATGGATGTGTGTGATGTCCTTAGGTTAGTTAGGTTTAAGTAGTTTTAAGTTCTAGGGGACTTATGACCTCAGATGTTAATTCCCATAGTGCTCAGAGCCATTTTTTGAAGAAACGCTTACAACAGTCTAGCGTATCTGATATTGTAGTACATTACAGGTCATCCATGCAACAGATCAACATACAGATTCTGGAGTGTACTTCCAGTACAGGCACAGAGCTATTAAGGAAGCAGTTGAGACGAAAGTAGTAAGTGACCTTATAAACAGAGACGGACGTTTCTGCTTATACTGCCAGGATTCCTGCTCTCTCCATGGTCGAACAACAGATGGCATAGAGTTTATGTTACTTGCCCACCCATTGGTAATTACTACTCGTATTCACTATAGAGAACTTCTCACGTTGCTGATCTTTGGTTGTGCGGTGGCGCTAGTTGTTAATAATTTGTATGTGTGTGTATTTTTACTGTCGTTGGACACGTCTCTCGATTAACTTTGTAACTCAGTCAACAAAATTATTACGCAACAATGCTTGACAATAAAATTGAGCACAATGATAATGTGAATGATGCATTATTATTCAGAGTTTACAATTCCGAGTGCATGTTTTGGTATCATAGAAACGAAAACTGTGAGAGTGATTTACTAAAAATAAGCGATCGTGTGAAGAACGTTGATATAAAAACAAGTTTAGCACGTGAATGTGGTGTACCAGAGGGAGCAACCAGGGTATGGGTGAAAAAAGATAATAAAACACAATAATAATGCTAATAATGCATTGTTATTCAGAGTTTACGTTTCTATTTGCTTGTTACGACGTCCCAGAAACGAAAAGTATGGGTGTGATAAACTAAGAATAATCGTTTGTATGGAGAACAGTGATATAAAAGCAAGTTTAGCACTTGAGTGTGGTGCACATAAGGGAACAATCATGCTATGGATGAAAGAAGATAATAAACTTCCAAATTTGTAAGAACAGTTGAATGTGGTGTTGGAACGGAGAGAAAAAAAAAACGAATATGGTAACACACAGTAAACTTCCAAGCGTCTTAATAGTTGGCTTTTAGTAAGGGGAAATCAAGGTGTGTCATTTTCTGCATCAAATACACTAGATGACAAATTTAAACTTTTTTCTGCATCTCGTTTGTAAATGGTGGATTTACCTAATTTTGGGGTGCTGAATACACTGGGAAAATCAGTTTTTCTCTATGACGTCACATTTCCTAGATACACAGCAGAATAAAAAATAGTAATAGCGAAAATTGACACAATTAAGTTAAACAAAAATACACATTCAAAACGTTTGAAATCAATACCACTTTGTATGTATACATGGGCATGATGCCAATAAAAGATCCAAATTAGTTCATAAGATATTTTCACCTTCAATCGTCTTTGTTTTTTTAAAAATGCGACGACGGAGCTCTTCTTTTGTCTGCCGTTTCATCACTCTCCCTAACAAGACCCCAGCAGTAGTCACCCATCATCGAAGGGTTCTAATGTCCTTGGTAACGGTGTTCCATGGTAAGAATGTCTTGGTGCAAGCGTTCACCATGCTCATCGCTTACGGCTCCCAAATTTTCAGGGAACAAATCATGGCGAGAATGTAGAAAGTGAATTTTAAGCGACATTCTACACCCCATGTTCTTATAGTTGTCCAACAGACCATTCACAATGCTAACATAGTTTTTGTCTTTTCTGTTACCGAAAAAGCCCTTCACAATTGTTTTAAAAGAAGGCAAAGCAGATAATTGGATATCTGTGAGTTTAGAATCAGAGTTTGGATCTTTCAGCAATTTCCTTATTTGTGGTCCAACAAATATTACCTCTTTCAGCGTTGTCACTTAATTTGAGAAACTTTTCTTTTAAGTGATTGGAGGTCTCATCTTCTTTATCCAGAGATTTTACAAAGTTCTTGATAAGGCCCAACTTCATATGAAGGGAAGGCAAAATGGTTTTATCGGGCTCAACCAAAGGGGTATTGTTCACATTTACGTTTCCAGGAACATATGACTTCCTTATAGACCAGTCCTTGATTGTATAGTGGTTCTTGGTTTCACGGGTGTCCCAAAGGCACAAAAAGCAGCAGTATTTCGTGAATCCAGCCTGTAATCCTGTAAGGAGTGCAACAACTTTTAAACCACAGCAAATCTGACATTCATGGCCTTATATTTGATTACCTCTAGCAGAAAAGCCATGGTTTCATAAGTTTCTTTCATGTCTACTGCGTTAGCCAAAGGTACCGATGGAAATGCATAACCATTATGCAGTAGTACTGCATTCAAGCTGGTTTTAATGGAGTCAATAAATAGTCGACACTCCTGTGGATTATGTTGTACACCTAGCTGCATCATCAGACCATTGACATCTCTACATACACATATTGAACCCTGAATATCGAAATATTGAGTGCAGGAAGCACCTCTTGATCGGAAACAGGGAGTTTTTGTCCCTGGAGCTAGAAGGTTCCGTTGTTGCAGTCTCGACCCCAAGAGTTCAGCTTGCTGTTTCGAAAGATTTAGATCGCGAACCAAATCGTTCAGTTCCCTTTGATTAAAGAGCTGAGGCGAAGTGTCATGATATTAAGGGCAGTAATCTTCTGTATGTTCAATACTTTCTGATTCACTTACATTGTGTTTGGTTCCTTTCAAGTTACATACAGGAACAGGAAACCCCTCATCATGTGGCACAGGCAAATGCACTGAAGATACATTTGGATACTTTATTTTATGTCTAGTTTTGCTTGAACGTCCCGAAATATTTGTAAGACAGAAGTAACAGTCTGAATAATGGTCATTAGGCTCACACCACACCATCGGAACAGCGAATGGCATTGGTCGGCGTTTTCCGGTCAACCACTCGATTAAGGTTGTATTACAGGTTATGTAGGCAGTATTTTTTGAACGGCCACTGTGGGTTGGTCACAGCCAGTGTGCTCCCTGCCGCCGTTGGATAAGCAGCTGCAGCAGCAAGTCGTATACTCTTAGCTCACTTATTTGTTACATAGTTTAATTCTCAATTTCTTTGCGTGATTTTGGTACTTGCATTGTTTAATTCATAAATTTCGGGCGTATTATGGTATTTGAGAGTGTAGCATCGCGTTTTAGTACCTGAATAGTGTAAAATCGCGTAGTCTCCTTCCGCCGCCGAGCAGTGTGTCAGCAGTGCGCAAGTAGCAGCATTACTGCATCTATTAGGCAATCTTGTATTTTAATAACCGTTTAAATTTTGTGTCGAATTGTTTGTGCTCTCTGTAGATTAGTTCAGACGTTCTTTGCACAACAGATTTTAGCATGGATAGGGACTGCAACTGCTGTGTTCTGATGCAGGCTGAGGTGGCATCCCTTCGCGCCCAGCTTCAGGCAGTGTTGGCTTCAGTCACACAGCTTGAGGTTGTTGCCAATGGGCATCACTGTGGGGGTCCGGATGGGGGTTTGTCGGGGACGGCCAGCTCGTCCCACGCATCCCCAGATCAGACTACGACTGTGGCTGCCCGGGATACTGCCCACATTGAGGCTGATCCCTCACCCGTGGTAGAGTGGAGGTCGTCTAGAGGTGTGGCAGGGGGCGAAAAACATTCCGGAGGGCTGAACGGAAGGCCTCTCCAGTTTGTCTGACCAACCGGTTTCAGGCTCTGTCTCAGGCTGATACTGATCTTCGGCCGGACACGGCTGCTTGTCCTATTGCAGAGGTTGCCCCTCAGTCTGCAAGATCCGGGCGGTCGCAGAGGGTGGGCTTACTGGTAGTTGGGAGCTCCAACGTCAGGCGCGTAATGGGGCCTCTTAGGGATATGGCAGCAAGAGAGGGGAAGAAAACCAATGTGCACTCCGTGTGCATACCGGGGGGAGTCATTCCAGATGTGGAAATGGTCCTTTCGGATGCCATGAAGGGTACAGGGTGCACCCATCTACAGGTGGTCGCTCATGTCGGCACCAATGATGTGTGTCGCTATGGATCCGAGGAAATCCTCTCTGGCTTCCGGCGGCTATCTGATTTGGTGAAGACTGCCAGTCTCGGTAGCGGGATGAAAGCAGGGCTCATCATCTGCAGCATCGTCGACAGGACTGACTGCGGACCTTCGGTACAGAGCCGAGTGGAGGGTCTGAATCAGAGGCTGAGATGGTTCTGCGACCGTGTGGGCTGCAGATTCCTCGACTTGCGCCATAGGGTGGTGGAGTTTCGGGTTCCGCTGGATAGATCAGGAGTCCACTACACGCAGCAAGCGGCTACACGGGTAGCAGGGGTTGTGTGGCGTGGACTGGAGGTTTTATAGGTTAGATGGCCTCGGGCAAGTACAGAAAGGGCAACAGCCTCAAAGGATGCGGGGCAAAGTCAGGACATGCGGGGACCGAGCAGCAATCGGTATTGTAATTGTAAACTGTTGAAGCTGCATTGGTAAAGTACCGGAACTTCAAGCGCTGATAGAAAGCACCGAAGCTGAAATCGTTATAGGTACAGAAAGCTGGCTGTAGCCAGAGATAAATTCTGCTGAAATTTTTCACAGAGGAAGACCGCACTGCAGTTCCTTCTCTAAATCCTCGCACAAACGAAAAAATGGCTGACATCGAAATAAGTGTCCAAGGAATAGAAAAGCAACTGGAATCAATCAACAGAGGAAAGTCCACTGTACCTGACGGGATACCAATTCGATTCTACACAGAGTACGCGAAAGAACTTGCTCCCCTTCTAACAGCCGTGTACCGCAAGTCTCTAGAGGAACGATTGGAAAAGAGCACAGGTAGTCCTAGTCTTCAAGAAGCGTCGTCGAGCAGATGCGCAAAACTATAGACCTACATCTCTGACGTCCATCTGTTGTAGAATTTTAGAACATGTTTTCTTCTCGCGTATCATGTCGTTTTTGGAAACCCAGAACCTACTCTGTAGGAATCAACATGGATTCCGGAAACAGCGATCGTGTGAGACCCAACTCGCTTTATTTGTTCATGAGACCCAGAAAATATTAGATACAGGCTCCCAGGTAGATGCTATTTTCCTTGACTTCCGGAAGGCGTTCGATACAGTTCCGCACTGTCGCCTGATAAACAAAGTAAGAGCCTACGGAATATCAGACCAGCTGTGTGGCTGCATTGAAGAGTTTACAGCAAACTAAACACAGCATATTGTTATCAATGGAGAGACGTCTACAGACGTTAAGGTAACCTCTGGCGTGCCACAGGGGAGTGTTATGGGACCATTGCTTTTCACAATATATATAAATGACCTAGTAGATAGTGTCGGAAATTCCATGCAGCTTTTCGCGGATGATGCTGTAGTATACAGACAAGTTGCAGTATTAGAAAATTGTAGCGAAATGCAGGAAGATCTGCAGCGGATAGGCACTTGGTGCAAGGAGTGGCAACTGACCCTTAACATAGATAAATGTAATGTATTGCGAATACATAGAAAGAAGGATCCTTTATTGTATGATTATATGATAGCGGAACAAACACTGGTAGCAGTTACTTCTCTAAAATATCTGGGAGTATGCGTGCGGAACGATTTGAAGTGGAATGATCACATAAAATTAATTGTTGGTAAGGCGGGTACCGGGGACTGATGACCTCAGATGTTAAGTCCCATAGTGCTCAGAGCCATTTTTAAGGCGGGTACCAGGTTGAGAGTAATTGGGAGAGTCCTTAGAAAATGTAGTCCATCAACAAAAGAGGTGGCTCACAAAACATTCGTTCGACCTATACTTGAGTATTACTCATCAGTGTGGGATCCGTACCAGATCGGGTTGACGGAGGAGATAGAGAAGATCCAAAGAAGAGCGGCGCGTTCCGTCACAGGGTTATTTGGTAACCGTGATAGTGTTACGGAGATGTTTAGCAAATTCAAGTGGCAGACTCTGCAAGAGAGGCGCTCTGCATCGCGGTGTAGCTTGCTCGCCAGGTTTCGAGAGGGTGCGTTTCTGGATGAGGTATCGAATATATTGCTTCCCCCTACTTACACCTCCCGAGGAGATCACGAATGTAAAATTAGAGAGATTCGAGTGCGCACGGAGGCTTTGAGACAGTCGTTCTTCCCGCGAACCATACGCGACTCGAACAGAAAAGGGAGGTAATGACAGTGGCACGTAAAGTGCCCTCCGCCACACATTGTTGGGTGGCTTGCGGAGTATAAATGTAGATGTAAATGTAGATGTAGGTGGAAGTTTTTATATTGATCTCCAACAGGACAATCAAAATACAATTTATATGCCTTATTAACCAAATCAGTGATTGGTTTTTTTTTTGGGCTTTTGGAGTGAATTTCCCACACACATAACAAGGGTTGTCGGGGTGGTTTGGACAGCAATGAGAGTTAATAGTTGCCATTTTTCTTAGTATAAGTTTTAAACACTACCTATCACAGGAAACACTTACTGATGATCTCTTGCACACTACTGTATTACCACACCAACCATTTACTGACGATTTGTAGATCTTCTAGCTCTCCTCTGCAAATCAAAAACAGACAACTAAACATCAAAACAGAAGAACAGCAAAAAGCGAAATACTAAATACGAAAAATAAAAAACCTTTAAAAACTCAAAAATGGTACGTGCTAGAACAATTTAAAAGCACATTCGGATTCTACATACAAAAATACATACTAGTCGATGTATCACATCCCAGATGCAAAATGACTGTTGACTACTCCTATAAAAGCTCAAGCTGCAAAATTTCACCTTGATTTACCTGGCAACGAAGATTTTATTGCCTGCGACCTGTAGTTTTCAAGGTGGAGATGTCTTAATGGAATTAACCAGACAAACATTAAAAGAGAAGCAAGGTGTGTGTGCTTGCAGATTTTCAAAAATTCTACCCAAAATAATTGCGGACGAGGATTTTAACGCTCGCCAAGTTGTATATCTGTGATGAGCTGGTGCTTTATTATCGGCTGATTTCAGTCAAAACTCCTGTTGTAAAACATTCTCAAAACGAGACGAGTTTCAAAATGCTCTTCTCTTCGTCACAAATGAAACGGGTAGCCATAAGCTGAAACCTGTTTCTATAAACAAAAGCAAAAACTAAAGGAATTTCAAACATTTAAAACTCTGAACATTACAGTTCACTTACATGCCTTCAAAAAGTGTTCGGACGCCATTTGACGCCTTCATAAAATGATTTCAAGAAGAGGTTGTTCAGCTAGTGAAAACTCACCAAGGATCATTTAAACTGAGATAAGAAGCCGTACCAACCCTTGTCGCTGTCTGGCTCATCCACTTGCTGATGTGTTACAGTCACATGATGGAAAAATAAAAATTTATTAGTTTTCCTAAAAACACGATGGCATTCATTCAGGCATTGGATCAGGTAATCATGTGAACATTTAATGCCAATTACCGCCATGAAGTCCTCGCTTCAGTAGTGAATCCTGAAGAGGAAACGAAAATGCTCTTTTACATTCGTAAACCGGAAGACTGGCCTGGAGTGGTAAAGCATCTCTCTGACCAGTGTTATGTAGGAACAAGTGAGCCGTTGAAGAAAATACGGGAGGTAAAGAATGAAGCGACACGTCGTGTTCTGCAGTGCAGTAGTGATCCTGAAGACTTGTATTGTTGGACAACGTGGAACCGAGTTCACGGATAGTAATTTTAGTTGGTCATGAGTTTCCACCGTAATTGGTCAGCAGTGTACTACATAAAGGATGTAAGTGCTTGGGAAGCATAGTGCACGAGCCGTACACTTGGATTCTCTGGTTAGACGAATCCCTGCTTAGGCTCAGTGATGAAATATCTGTCGAAATAGAAAACAAATCAACTGCACTGCTGTCAGAGGACAACTTCCGGTCTTGCATATCGGAAAGAGAAAATATTAATTTTCTAATAGTATAATGCAGGAGCATCCATGGTAAGGCAGCAGAATTAATCTCTCTTATTGAATGTATAACGTCACCTAGTATTAGGAACAGAAAGGTAGCTGACCGTGAATTTACTTTCAAAACCTTTTCTTAAGAATTTACTTTATTTACTAGCGATTCATCAAGAACATTAACAAATTTAATCACACTATGTGAGCGTGGAAGTAGTTGCCAGTGGTTAACTGATGAAAATAAATTAAATTTCTTGCAACAAATGGAAATTTTATTCCTAAAAGCCGTCTCTCAAGATGATAGGCAAGATAAAAACATATTTCAGGAATTCGGCCGTTACACTTCAAGCAATAAATTCGTTAGCACCGAATCCGAAAAACATGACAGAGGCAGCTACTAACGTACGACAGACCGACAGACAGACAGACACTAACAACCAAACAATCTGGGGACGAGAGACTGATCAAGAAAACAAATAGAATTTAACAAGTAAATGAAACAACATATCGCGAATCACTTCTAATAAACTGCGATGTCTGGCGGAGACCTGGCGCAGCACCCCCAACGCTCTCCCGAACCGTCCGCTGCCAGCCGCTTCAACGGACGTAGGAAGGCGCGCCGATCTCCCGTCTCACGGCGTCGCAGCTCGCGCCGGCCAGCCCGATGTCGTGGGTTGACCCCTGTTGCTCTCGTGTCCGCTGCGAAGCCACTACCTCCCACTACACGGCGCGGGCCACTGGACTGAGGTGGCGACCTCACATGCGCCGACGCACAAGACGGACAAGTCATCTTGTGTCCCAGTGCGCGACCGACCAACCGATCGAACCAACCGCCAATGACCTTTGCCTGAACAAACATGAGCAGACTGGCGGCCTAACACATACTAGCGCTCCGGAAGACAGACAGACACTGGCTGCCCCACACTGACCCGGCTGACCAACTGACCAGACTCTCCCCCGCCTCGCGAGCTCATCGCGCCCCTTGAATGCACGCGAACAGGCAACCTTTCCCTTTCTCACCAGAGGGAGACACCAAAGCTGCGATTGCCACAGCGGCGCCACCGCCAGAAACGGAGGGCGACTGCTTCACACTACGCGCTGCGGCGCGCTCTTCGAAACAGTAAATTTACGACGGATCAGTAGCTAAACCGGGAGTGAACAGAAGCGCAATTCTAAATTCAAATTCGAACATATACTGCGAGGTTACGCTTGGCGTCGGGAGTATCGGTGTATTAATTAGCGTAGAAAAACAGCAGTATGTAGTGAGTTTCTGACAGAGTTAAGAGTTAAGAGTGGGTCAAACGCGGCCTTTGGATGTTTTTATGTAGTGCCTCAATCAGAAGTCGCTCAGGGAGGGTGCTTCAAAGAGAACTTGGAGAGTAATTTTAAACATGGTACTGATTGAGATGTGACTTCAAATTACCAGCTATAGAATTAGAGAGGCTGGGGCATAAGCCATGTCTGTGACACTCGATAAGCCATACGTGCACACCATAGAAAACACTTAAGGGAGTTGGCTGCATACTCGTTTGGTGAACGAGGGCCTCCAGATCAGAGGTCGACTGAAAGCCGCCGATCCTCTGAATCTGTTAGCTGTGGGTATGCTTCAGCGACCATTGTACAGCGTTGCGTACCACAGGGAACATGGATCTGGGCTTAACAGCTCGGATCACGAAAACGGTAAAAATGACTACAAAAAACCTCAGTCTCAATGGCTGCTGTGAGCCGATGTGACGAATGGCTGTGGAGGTGAAACAGTCGTTATCGATCGACCTCTGTAGAACCTGCCACACCTCAGCGATACAAGACTTTCCCAGACAAGCGGGGCTCTACTCCCAGTGGATGGCGTGGGCCACTGGTGAGGACTGACAACAAATCTTACAAGCGAATTGGTGAGGTTAGCTCTCCTGAGTACACTCTTACGAAAGTGAGGAACACATATACGTTACAGTACAAAGAAACATAGTAAACTCGAGTAGTTATAAATCTCTGATAGCCATGATAGTGTTACCATTATGGAATTTAAATGAGGGAAAAAAGCCTATAAAATGCGAGTCAGCTTCCTTATTGTAGGTGATGAAGCTACACCTAATTCTTAAAAAAATTGAGAAAACGGTACGTCTCATTGTTGGGAGAATCACAAATTGTTAAGAACAAGAAGTGTTCGTTACCTACACATGTGCGGCCCTCACACACTAGGTTAAATGTAGGGCGTGCCCAAGCAACGCTTTCTGTTGACAAATGGGAAAGAAATAATTAGCGTTGCTTAAGATCTAAACTGACTTTATTTAATCTGAACTGTTTTATTATTTCAGAGAAAAACCAAACTTGATATGCTAGGAGCTTATGTTTTCTTAATTAATATTAAATGCACAAAAGTATTTATGATGAAAGTGATCCTTAAGGTGAATTTAAAAACTCAAACTACGTTTATTTTACCTAGCACAGTGCTTGTCGGGATGAGGAAACGATAATTGTGCCTGGGTCAAAAACGAGGAAACCGTCATTTCCTCAAACATCCACAGGTAGATTCCCACTAACTTACTGAACTTTACCATGCACCAGGTTCTGGGACACAAAAGCTGGTTGCGGGATCTGATGTCTTTTGTATTCAAGCACGCTTGATCTGCAAACTAAATATCGATACCCAGCACAAAAAGGAAAATATGGGTGAAGCAGTTAAACAGAAAAGGTGAATATTTGATGTAGTGCTGAAACAAAATTCTATGAGTAGCAATTATCTTTTCAGACTCCAAATCAGCGAACTATAAGGCAGCAACCAGATGTTTGGATCGGGACCCAAAGTCAAATTTCTGTTCCCCAACGTAACTAAACACAAGTACGAGGTTTCACACGTTAGTTGTATGCCACTGTCCTTATTACAACGCACGTAATCAGTTTATTACGATCCTACTGCAGTGAGAAACGGAGTAAGGAGCACATTGTTGGTTGAAGGTCACAATACCAAAGATGTGGATCGCAAAGAAAAGTACTTGAAATTACGAGCTTTAAGACGCATTTCCACACGAAATATATGATGACCTCCCCAGTTTTCGAAAACATAACAGGAGCCCTACCAAAGTCAACAGTTTGTTGCTTGAAACTGAAAAAGTATACATGATGGCCACGTATATTTGTCTGGAAAATTAAATGGGAGCTTGTGAGAAATCTCCACACCTCACCTGCCCAGCGGTCGGAAAATCCAGTGTCACACGCGGCTGTGAATGCCTTCAAGACGCTGCCCAGGGAATGGATGCGGGGAACAGGTACCAACTGACCCGCACAGTGGACGCGATAACAGTGGCTCATACGCCATTAGGTTTCACCTCTTTCGTCCGTGCACTGATTACCCTAAAGTATGAGCTGTCAATAATAAATCAAACCATACTAGGCTACCAAACATTCTGACTGCGCAGGAGTGAGTTTTGAACTGCTCCCTTTTGTTTGTTTTATCATTCATACAGGATAGATGAAAAGAAGTGGGGCTGTTCGACAACAGAACACCAATAAATAAATATAGACAGGCGATCATTCCTCCTCCAGAGGCTCTGTGTTGGACTGGCAGAGTATCTAATCGAGATATACGTTGTGGTGAAAAAAGTCATGAGATACCTCCTAATATCGTGTCGGAGCTTCTTTTGCTCGGCATAGTGCAGCAAATTACGTGGCATGGAAACAACAAGTCTTTGGAAGTCCCCTGCAGAACTACTAAGCCATGCTATCTCTACAGCCGCCCAGAATTGCGAAAGTGCTGTTGGTACAGTGTATTGTGCACGAGCTAACCTTTGGATTATAACTCATATATTTTCGATAGGACTCATGTCGAGTGGTTTAGGTGGCCAGTTCATTCGCTCGCATTGACCAGAATGTTCTTGTTCTTCAAACCAATCGCGGACAATTGTGGTCCGCTGACATGACGCATTGCCACGGGAACATGAAGTCCATGAGTGGCTACAAATGGTCTCCAAGCAGCCGAACGTAACCATTTCCAGTCAATAATTGGTTCAGTTGGACTAGAGTGTACAATCCATTTCATGTAAACAAATCCCACACCATTACGGAGCCATTAGCAGGTTGCAAAGCGCCTTTTTGAAGACTTGGGTTCATGGCTTTGCGCTGCGCCACACTCGAACCCTAGTATAACCTCTTACCAATTGAAATCGGAACTCATCCGACAAGATCACGGCTTTCCCGTTGTCTAGGGTCCAACAGATATGGTCATGAAACCCAAGCGATGTCGTGCTGTTAGCAAAGGCACCCGAGTCGGTCGTCTGCTGCCATTGCCCATTAACGCCAGATTTCTCCGCACTGTCCTAACGGATACGTTGGCCGTATCCTGCATTGATTTCTGCTGTTTTGTCACGCAGTGTTACTTGTCTGTTATGACCGACGACATTAGGCAAAGGCCGCTGCTCTCGGTCGTTAAGTTAAGACCCTCGGCCAGTGCTTTGTCTCTGGTGAGAGTTAATGTCTGACATTTGATACTCTTGGCACACTCTTGAGAGACTGTGGATCTCAGAATACTAAATTCGCTAACGATTTAGAAAAGGGAATGTCTCATGTGTACAGCACGAAATACCATTCTGCGTTCAAAGTGTGTTAATTCCATTTATGCGGCCATAATCACGTCGGAAACCTTTTCTCATTAGCCATATCGGTACAAATGACAGCTCCGCCAATGCTCTGCCTTTTTATGTCTTATGTAAATGTGTAAGTGATACTACCGCCATCTGTACGCGTGCCTATCGCTATCCAATGCCTTTGGCCTAGCCATCTTGCTAAGGCGGAAGTCACACTTAACATTGTTGAAAAAGTTTCAACACAGCTCTTTGAAAGTGACAATTAAAACTTTTTAACTACCCCCTCGCAAATCCACCATCACTCTTGCTTTTATTTTATTTTGTTCTGTGTTTCATTCGCAGGTTTGTTTGCTACTAATTCAGCGTATCCCTCGTATAAACGTTGAATATTGACTGCGTTACTGTTTGGTTACACCTGGTTTTATGACTACAGGAATGGCCGAAATGTTCACGTTTAACACCTTTGAGTGAAGTTAAAACTGCATGCTGGTACATATTATTCCTCAGAGAAGAATTACACCCTATGCTAGGCACCTTTGTAGTTTTGTTTTCACCTGCACATGTTTCAACATTTTTTGTGATTCCTTTAGTGGGTTTACTTTCCTTCAACAAAATTGTTATTACATGTTAACCCATGAAGAAACGTTTTGTGCAATATTTTTACTTTTGTAAAACGAGCGATTAGTGCCAGATATTTTACATCGGTTTGCGTACAGTATAGAGCTGACAGATGTATGTCTGAGTTGACGAATTCTGTGTTGTTTATTTAAATTATGTCTAAAGGTTCTAGTTTTGTACTACATTTGGGAATAAGTGGACAGATGGATTTGTGTACCTGTGTCACATGAAGCTACTGCATGTTATGTCAGTAGCTCTAGGTCTACTGCGCAGTCTACAGCTTGTCATCTGCAAACAGCAAAAAATTATTTTATTTTTCTGTTTACTACGCATGTCCAACCGAGGATGGGTATGTATAATGTTACTTAGAGTGTTACTTACAGTTTTTGATGTTATGGTGTTTCCACTTTGTGTCGAGTAACAAGCTGATTACATTAGCTTTTGTCGTTACACACGAATTTTCAAACATTTTTCTCCGAGCACAGAGTTCTCTCCACCATTATATGTTGTTGTGGCTATGTAGCTTCGATTCATTTCATAAAATATTTGTTTGGAACGTGGCGCGCGGATTTGAAATGTTGTTGACGTTTGTAGTGTTTAGTTATTGCGTGTGCACGTGTGTGTGTGTGTGAGAGTGTCCAAAGCATGGAGAGAGAGAGAGATAGAGAGAGGGATAGAAAGTGTGTGTGTGTGTGTGTGTGTGTGTGTGTGTGTTAGAGAGAGATAGAGAGAGAGAGAGAGAGAGAGAGAGAGAGAGAAAGAGAGGGAGAGAGGGAGAGAGGGAGAGGGAGTGGATCGATATCTAAGGTGGATGGTATCCAGTATGGAGAGAAGAGAGTTTAATTTTAGAGGCTCATCATGTGCAGCCTGGGGTGGGAGTTAACTGTACAGCTCAGTTCCTCTATTGTGACAAAGAGGGTTTTATTGGACAGTGATGTGTACTCCTTTAGTACTTTCTTGACTTGGTCTGTTGATTTTTGGATGTGATAGTTTTCTTCTATTGCCAATTTTTGATATAGGCTGTTATTAGTTTTAAGTATATTAAAATTGTTTCTATGTTCGTTGGGTGATGATTCTGTGCTGTTAGGTAACCTGCAAATGTTGAGTGTGAGATATTGCTTTTTAATACTCTGAGATTTTCTGTATACTCGGCTCTAAAAGTCCTGCATATTTGATTTACCTACGGAGATTGACAGCAGTCGTCCGGGTGAAAATAAAGAGCCAGAGATGTCTTGCATAAGGCGGAATTCCTCTCCAGCTTCCTCAGCAAGCACGGAAGTATAAACACAACTGCTACGTTCACACGATGATTACCTACTATTCTGCCTTCGGCCTTTAGTGTTCTATCACTTACACCTTGCGAGTGCGCTTCATAGCCAGACAAAGTTTCACCTTGTTTCTCTCAAATTCCCTCGTTTGCTTAGCCTAGCACCTCCGCTCTACACCCTGCAGCTGCTCACTCCGCAGCTGTGGCTGCAGTTCCGCAACCTGTTGTGCGTGTTGCCGGCCCTACAGGCGGCGCAGTGCGATCCTGATCCCGCGGAAAACAAAGGCAGCGGGCGAGCCGAGCGCCGGCAGCGCGCCGGATGGGCTCGCCGCGTGACCCTTGACCTTGCGCTATCGATCTGCTTCTGCTGCTGCCGGTGGGCGCAGGCGGGCCTCCACTTCCGCAAAGGAAGGCCACACACGTTTCCACTGCACTGCTCCCCAAGTTCCTCTCCGGAAAACACCCGTCTGGTGAACAGCAGTTCCTGTTGCTATCCTAACAATAACACACACGAGGGCTAACCAACAAATAAAGGCAATTTACTTTTGTGCTTCGTAGGTTACTGACTCAAATGTGTCATGCGTAAATGTTGCTGCATGCCTCGGGCATGGATGTGTGTGATGTCCTTAGGTTAGTTAGGTTTAAGTAGTTCTAAGTTCTAGGGGACTGATGACCTCAGATGTTAAGTGTGGTGTGACCGCCAGACACACGTGCTAGGTGGTAGCCTTTAAATCGGCCGCGGTACGTTAGTATACGTCGGACCCGCGTGTCTCCACTATGTGATTGCAGACCGAGCGCCGCCACACGGCATGTCTAGTCTAGAGCGACTCCCTAGCACTCACCCCAGTTGTACAGCCGACTTTTCTAGCGATGGTTCACTGTCTACATACGCTCCGTTTGCAGAGACGACAGTTTAGCATAGCCTTCAGCTACATCATTTGCTACGACCTAGCAAGGCGCCATATTCAGTTACTATAAGAAATACTTGAAGAATATATTCTGAATAGATAATATTGTGAACCATGTACCGTCAAGAGCGACGTTCATCATTAATGGATTAAAGTTACGTATCAAACTAATTACGTCCGCTTTCTGAATTCTCGTTCCTTGTCATGTTCCAGACCTCACGTCAGTATAGTTCTTCCCTTCTCACGCCATCCTGCGTGAGCTACAACGCGTGCATTTCGGCCTCCACTCGTAACACGGTGTTGGCTCTTCTGCTAACACAAAATCAAGTCCCATAGTGCTCAGAGCCATTTGAACCATTTTTTGTTGCTGCTCTTGTGTGTCGAACGTGTTGGTCAATGAATAACAAAAAATGTTCAAATGTGTGTGAAATCTTATAAGACTTAACTGCTAAGCTCATCCGTCCCTAAGCTTACACACTACTTAACCTAAATTATCCTAAGGACAAACACACACACCCATGCTCGAGGGAGGACTCGAACCTCCGCCGGGACCAGCCGCACAGTCCACGACTGCAGCGCCCAAGACCGCTCGGGTAATCCCGCGCGGCAATGAATAACTCCATTCGTAGTGATTTTAAAGCATTTTATTATGGCATTAGCTGAAATTTCCCCCGGTGCTGGCAGAACACGATAATAATATTCAAAAGGAAAACCCCGATGTTCTGCAAAACTGTAATTATTTGGTCACGATCCGGCTTCCGGCACCTCAGCTCATCTTCAGGTGACAGCTGAAACTGACTGTCGCAAAGACAGATAAACGTAGATGGTACAACACTTGCCCGCGAAAGGCAAAGGTCCCGAGTTCGAGTCTCGGTCCGGCACAAACTTTTAATCTGCCAGGAAGTTTCATGTCACCGCATGCTACGCTGCAGAGTGAAAATTTAATTCTGGAAACATCCTCCAGGCTGTGGCTAAGCAATGTCTCCGCTATATCGTTTCTACCAGAAGTACTAGTTGTGCAATGTCTGTAGAAGTACTTCTGTGAAGTTTGCGAGGTAGGAGACGAGGCACTGGCGGATTAAAGCTGTGAGGACGGGTCGTGAGTCGTGCTTGCGTAGCTCAGTTGGTAGAGCACTTGCTCACGAAAGGCAAACGTCCCGACTTCGAGTCTCGGATGATGATGTTTGGTTTGTGGGGCGCTCAACTGCGCGGTTATCAGCGCCCGTAAAAATTCCGAGCCTGCGCTAAGTTCAATCTCGCCACTTTCGTGAATGATTATGAGGACAACACAAAAACACAGTCATCTCGGGGAAGGTGAAAATCCTTGATTCCGCGGGAAATCGAACCGGCGACCTCGTGTTTGGGAAGCGAGAACGCGACCGCGATACCACGAGCTGCGGACTTCGAGTCTCGATAAAGCACACAGCTTTCATGTGCCAGGAAGTTTAATATCAGCGCACACTCCGCTGCAGGGTGAAAATATCATTCTAGATAAACTTAGTGTGCGACTTACGCAGATATATTGTCCAGAAGATTAAAAAATGACAAAGTGTTTACATAGGTAACTATTGCAATAATTACATTAACTAGAAAAGGGGGGAACAAAATTTTAAAAAAGGAGTCTGATCATTTGTAGGCTGGAATCCTGTGTCATGTGTACTACTAGACAATTAGATACATTACTATAAAATTTAAACTCACAACATAAAAAATTCAGTTTGCAATGGAGCTGAGGGAATCTTATATAAATTTCTTGGATCTTAGTATAGATATTAGTACAAGAAAACACGTATCTAGCATTTAAAAAAAATCATAGCTGTTGATGCAGTAATCCCTCCAAGTTCTCAGCATGCACACAGCCACAGGCAGGCAACGATGAATCCTCTCATATCTGCTCCAATATCCAAACCGGCCCTTCAAAGAGAACTACAAACCCTCAAACAAATAGCTTCCAGCAACGGCTATAGCTCTGCCCTTATTGATAATATTGTATGAAAAATGAAAATTAGTGAGAAATTACACCACTTCTGTGCGCTGGTCAACAGCAATCACTCGTATTCACAAAGCCTGGTACAAAATTGCGTATACTGGAAACATAACAAACAATCTCGCAAAAAAGTTAAGTCTCGCAACTACACACATACATATTATAATACGAATAAGACATAAAAATTTTTCTTCGATAGTAAAAACAAATTCAGACCATTCGCACAGAGTGCTGTATATAAAATCATTTGCAAGCCGTGTGAAAAAGTGTATGTTGGTCGGTCATGAAGACCTGTGGCAATTAGGCTACGTGAACATGAAAGAAGCAGGCGTTTAAGGAGGAAAGATTTGACCTTTACTGATCATCTTTTAGCAGACATTCTGTCTAGAAAAGCAGAGAGATGATCCTATTGGAAATACTGGAAGTCAACAAACACATGACACAGAACGCCAACCTAATATTAAATGATCACACTCCATTTCTATTTTCCTATTTGTTAAATTCAGATTTCATTACAAATGCTAGATTGAAACTATAAATTCAGCTTATTTCTCACCATTGGTTAAATTCAACTCCACATAACAACTTTGTGTACACACTTTCTCAGTTAATGTCATCATTGTAATGTTTTCGTATGTATATACTTTGTCATCTTTGAATCTTCTGAGCAAATAATATCTGTGTAAGTCGGAAATAATGTTTATGTCTGTTTGCGTCAGTCATTTGTCACCTGAAGATGGCCTGAGAAGCCGATAGCCGGTTCGTGACCAAATAAATACGATTTTGCAGAACATTATGAAGTGTTGTCCTTTCGAATATCATTGTATTATAACTGACGTAACGAGGTCTGTCGAACAGAATAACCTCGTCCAAGCCAACCAGTATGGATACTGAAAGCATCGATCATGTGAAACGCAACTTACCGTTTTCTCACACGACATCGTCAAAGCCATGGATCAAGGCAAAAGGATGAAAAGAAAGAAATGTAGTGTTTAGCGAAACGTCGACAGCGAAGCCCATTAGAGATGTAGCACAAAATCGGGTTAGGGAAGGACGAGGAAGGGAAGCGTTCCTATCCCTTCAGAGCAACCATTTGCCTGGAGAAATTCAGAGAAAACTCAAAACTCAATGGCCGGTCGGGTATCTGAACATTCACACTTCCGACTGCGAGCCCAGTTTGCTAACCACTGGACCTCCTCCCTCGATTTAGATCAGGGCAATCACATAAATGCAAAATTCTCGACTTCTGAAAAGCATTTGAGTCAGTAGGCAATCACATCTACGGTTATTGTCAAAAGCACTATCGTATGGAGTAAAATTTGTGACTGGATTGTCGATTTCTTGGAGGAGATGACGCGGCAGACTTTTCGCATACAATGCAGTTATCTATATCGGTAGGCGTACAACAGCATGCATACATATACACTACTGGCCATTGAAATTGCTACACCACGAAGATTACGTGCTACAGACGCGAAATTTAACCGACAGGAGGAAGATGCTGTGATATGCAAATGATTAGCTTTTCAGAGCATTCACACAAGGTTGGCGCCGGTGGCGACACCTACAACGTGCTGACATGAGGAAAGTTTCCAACCGATTTCTCATACACAAACAGCAGTTGACCGGTGTTGCCTGATGAAACGTTGTTGTGATGCCTCGTGTAAGGAGGAGAAATACTTACCATCACGTTTCCGACTTTGATAAAGGTCGGATTGTAGCCTATCGCGATTGCGGTTTATCGTATCGCGGCATTGCTGCTCGCGTTGGTCGAGGTCCAATGACTGTTAGAAAAATATGGAATCAGTGGGTTCAGGAGGGTAATACGGAACGCCGTGCTGGATCCCAACGGCCCCGTATCACTAGCAGTCGAGATGACAGGCATCTTATCCTCATGGCTGTAACGGGTCGTGCAGCCACGTCTCGATTTCTGAGCCAACAGATGGGGACGTTTGCAAGACGACAACCATCTGCGCGAACAGTTCGACGACGTTTGCAGCAGCGTGGACTATCAGCTCGGAGACCATGGCTGCGGTTACCCTTGACGCTGCATCACAGACAGGAGCGCCTGCGATGGTGTACTCAACGACGAACCTGGGTGCACGAATGGCAAAGCGTCATTTTTTCGGATGTATCCAGGTTCTATTTACAGCATCATGATGGTCGCATCCGTGTTTGGCGACATGACGGTGAAGGCACATTGGAAGCAACTATTCATCACCGCCATACTGGCGTATCATCCGGCGTGATGGTATCGGGTGCTATTGGTTACACGTCTCGGTCACCTCTTGTTCGCACTGACGGCACTTTGAACAGTGGATGTTACATTTGAGATGTGTTACGACCCGTGGCTCTACCCTTCATTCGATCCTTGCGAAACCCTACATTTTAGCAGGATAATGCACGACCACGTGTTGCAGGTCCTGTACGGGCCTTTCTGGATACAGAAACGTTCAACTGCTGCCCTGGCCAGCACTATCTCCAGATCAATTGAAAACGTCTGGTCAATGGTGGACGAGCAACTGGCTCGTCACAATACGCCAGTCACTACCCTTGATGAACTGTGGTATCGTGTTGAAGCTGCATGGGCAGCTGTATACACGCCATCCAAGCTCTGTTTGACTCAATGCCCAGACGTATCAAGACCGTTATTACGGCCAGAGGTGGTTGTTCTGGGTACTGATTTCTCAGGATCTATGCATCCAAATTGCGTGAAAATGTAATCGCATGTCAGTTCTAGTATAATATATTTGTCCAATGAATACACGCTGATCCTTTGCATTTATTCTTGGTGTAGCAATTTTAATGGAGAAACTAGATTTTTCCGGGATTCATAACTCGGTTTCTGTTGATGATAGAAACTTAGGTCAAGTGTTTGGGATAGGTCTGCGGCTAGCGACCATTTGTATGACCAGCAGAAAGATCGTCTTAATGCTACCATCCTACAGTACAGCGTCAAAGTATGAGTATGACACATTCCCTCCAGCTTAGCCAAACTGAGGAAGTCGGTTCTTTTTGCATTTGGTATGGTCTACGATGAGCCTGATGGGTTTATGGAGGCACTATCAGTTCATCGGTGGTTCCCTAGGAAACCTCGAAAAAAGCGTTTCTTTCCAGATTTTCGTACCAAAGCCGAACCAAGGATTCCTAGACGGCTATGGACAGCAAATAGCCAAAATTTTACCATGTATTCCTACGATCCCGATCTTGAATGACTTTGAAAATTTTCTTATTGTCTGGATCCGTTTCTGAGATAACGACGTTCAAAGTTACCGTACTCATACACGTAAAATACGTAAGCAAAATACTGCATGAGGCGAAAACATAGTTGATAAAGTGACCTCGAATGGAGAAATATGCTGTAAAGGATCTCCGTTATCATCATAAGGGTTCTGGAGACCTCGTGTTGTAGCACTGAAGCACGTGCAAAATTTTTGTGCACGTAAAATCCGGCCTGAGCTGAAAATTTGTTTTGTGTTATTTCAGTGTCACAAAAGTAAATTATCAAACTTTTGCTGTCCAATATATTTGTTTTCATATGAGTGACATTCCCTGCAGCAACAGTGAAAAGGAGGGAACAAGCGGAAAAATGCTATCAGAGCACAAGAATTCGAATATGTTGCAGATTATTTAAAAGACTATGAGAAATGAGATACCATCTGCCTCATTCTACTTCCTCAGCACCATTACAAATTGTCTCACAAAGCCTGACATGCAAACATATTCATACTTTTTTATGCTAACGGAGAAGAAAGTAATAGTGGGAAACAGACGTAAAATTATTAAAAACTGGAAGATAGTAAACAGTGCTTACGGCATAGAAAGGGGGAAGGTGGCAATGGCACTGCGAAAGGGAGGAGTGGAACATAGTTGACAGTGACAGAACAGTGCTAGGAAAAGAGTGTAGGAGACGGTGCCAGTGAAAGAGGAATGAGAAGATGGAGAACTTGCATGTGGCTGATGGTCAGTGATAATGAGAGACCGAGTCGATGATAATGCAAGCGAGGAAGAGAGAGATGGTCGATGTGAGAAGAAACTGCAGCAGTGGGGAGAAATGAATGATATATTAGCAGTAGGAGAGAGCAAGATGGAGAAAGAGGAGACTGTCATAGCAGGACAGAAAGAACGAGGCTGTGGCTGCGACACAAGAGACAGTGACAGTTAGAGAGACACGAAGATATAGTGACGATGAGGTGGGCTGAATGAGCGAGTGAGTGAGTGAGGATTAGCAAGTGGGAGTTGATGGGTGTGAGCGATGGACTAATGGGTGTGAGCGAGTTACAGGTAGGGGAGTTTGTGGAAGTTAGGGGTGAGCTGCATGTTGAAGAGGGCACAAATATCTTCCCATGCAAAATTTTAGGTGAAAATTTTAAGGTGGGGAGGAGGGTAGAATGAGGCAGCTGGTATCCCACTTTTCAGTCATAGTCTTTTAGATAAACATGAACACATTTTCATTTTCTATGCTCCGAGAGGAGCACAAATGATCAGTCAGATCTTCATAAGATTAATGGTGAAAAGATTATCAAGCTACGTTAAATACTTTAAAACGTAAAATTTTGCGCCTCACAAAAAAAAAAAAAAAATCGTAGTATCCTATTACTACAGTTGGAATCGCTCAGCTCACACTGGGTTTAACAGTTTGTAGAGATATGAAATGGAACGGTCACAAAGGCTCGGTTGTGGGTAAAGCAGGTGGGACACTTCGGTCCATTGGTACAATACTAGAGACATGTAATCTGTCTACAAAGGAGACTTCTTACAAAACATTCGTGCGCCACATACTGGAATACTGCTCAAATGTGTGGGACCCTCACCAAATTGGAGTAAAGACGGATGTTGAACGTATGCAGAGAAGGACAGGACTATTGATCACAAGTTTCCTTGGCCCTTGGTAGTGCGTCATAAAGATGCTGAAGAAACTGAACTTCCGAATGCTTGAGGATAGACGCGAAGATTCCGTAAAACGTACATAGAAAGTTTCTATAATCTGTTTGAAGTGATGAATCTAGGGACATACCAATAGCGAAACACCCTCTGTATGGCCCCAGTAGGGATCGTAAAGACAAGATAAGGCTAATTACAGCTCTCATAGAGGCATTTAAGCGCTCGTTCTACCTGCGCTCTGTGACTGAATGAAACGGGGAAAAATACTAATAATTGGCACAATGGGAAGTGCCCTCTACCACGCACTTCAGGGCTGCTTGCATAGTACGGATGTAGACATGGATGTAGGTTGCTTCACTGTGCGTATGCATCAGAGAAGAAAAGAATAGTGGTTAGTGTTTTCCATGTGAAGGGAAAAATGCAGTGGATATTGTTCGCAGAATGCAGCTGTAGTATGGAGAATATGAACGAAAGATTCATGAGTGTATAAATACTTCGGCAGAGCATCCACTTCGAAAACGAAGAGTAACATCAGACAGCTGAGTGTATGATTCGTGATGATTGTGTAGCCAGAATAGCTGATACTGATGGTGAGTCCTGATACTGCATTCGTTCGTCAATCTATAAACTATAGCAAAACTTGCACTTGTTGGTTACCGCGACAGGCAACTCACAAAAACGAATAGGAACTTCTAGAAATTTTGACATACCAATTCAAGCATTTGAAGTGGAGGGTGGTGACCTAGTCAGCACGATATTAAACGTTGGTGAGACATGGGGGCATCACTGCGACCTGCAGAATAAGTGGCAGTGCATAGTGTACCAACACTCATCTTCACTTACTTCAAAGAAATTATAAGCCAAGTTTCTGCAGGAAAGATGATTCGATTATGTTTTGGCGTATGAAAGATAGAAAGCGAAATACGCTTTCTTATTATGAGTACAAGAAAGAATGTTTTCAGAAAAGATCCCTGAAAGGATGCCGTCTTCAATTTAAAGTTGAAACGCAAGAAATGATTTATAACGCAATCTTACTATGTTAAAAAAAAAGAAAAAATGATCAAGCGCGAGTACGACTCGCGCAATGAGGGTTACCTGCAAAGTTAATTAAGTATACACGTAATTTATTCGTCCTGGGATTCGAGAATCTCAATGATTTTTGCCTGTTATCGATATCGATCCCCCCCCCCCCCCCCCCCCCCATGAACCATGGACTTGCCGTTGGTGGGGAGGCTTGCGTGCCTCAACGATACAGATAGCCGTACCGTAGGTGCAACCACAACGGAGGGGCAGAAACCTTTTCAGTAGTTGCAGGGGCAACAGTCTGGATGATTGACTGATCTGGCCTTGTAACACTAACCAAAGCAGCCTTGCTATGCTGGTACTGCGAACGGCTTAAAGCAAGGGGAAACTACGGCCGGAATTTTTCCCGAGGGCATGCAGCTTTACTGTATGATTAAATGATGATGGCTTCCTCTTGGGTAAAATATTCCGGAGGCAAAACACTCCCCCATTCGGACCTCCGGGCGGAGACTACTAAGAGGACGTTGTTATCAGGAGGAAGAAAACTGGCGTTCTACGGATCGGAGCGTGGAATGTCAGATCCCTTAATCGGGCAGGTAGGTTAGAAAATTTAAAAATGGAAATGGATAGGTTAAAGTTAGATATAGTGGGAATTAGCGAAGTTCGGTGGCAGGAGGAACAAGATTTTTGGTCAGGTGAATACAGGATTATAAATACAAAATCAGTAAGGGGTAATGCAGGAGTAGGTTTAATAACGAATAAAAAAATAGGAGTGCGGGTAAACTACTACCAGAAGCATAGTGAACGCATTATTGTGGCCAAGATAGATACGAAGCCCACGCCTAATACAGTAGTACAAGTTTATATGCCAACTAGCTCAGCAGATGATGAAGAAATTGATGAAATGTATGATGAGATAAAAGAAATTGTTCAGGTAGTGAAGGGAGACGAAAATTTAATAGTCATGGGTGACTGGAATTCAATAGTAGGAAAAGGAAGAGAAGGAAACGTAGTAGGTGTATATGGATTAGGGCTAAGAAACGAAAGACGAAGCCGCCTGGTAGAAGAGCACTTGAACGGAATGGACAGTGTCTTGAAAGGAGGATGTAAGATGAACATCAACAAAGGCAAAACGAGGATAATGGAATGTAGTCGAATTAAGTCGGGTGATGCTGAGGGAATTAGATTAGGGAATGAGACACTTAAAGTAGTAAAGGAGTTTTGCTATTTGGGAGCAGAATAACTGATGATGGTCGAAGTAGAGAGGATATAAAATGTACACTGGCAATGGCAAGGAAAGAGTTTCTGAAGAAGAAAAATTTGTTAACATCGAGTATTGACTTAAGTTTCAGGAAGTCGTTTCTAAAAGTATTTGTATGGAGTGTAGCCATGTATGGAAGTGAAACATGGACGATAAATAGTTTAGACAAGAAGAGAATAGAAGCTTTCGAAATGTGGTGCTACAGAAGAATGCTGAAGATTAGATGGGTAGATCACATAACTAATGAGGAGGTATTGAACAGAATTGGGGAGAAGAGGAGTTTGTGGCACAACTTGACTAGAAGAAGGGATCGGTTGGTAGGACATGTTCTGAGGCATCAAGGGATCACCAATTTAGTAATGGAGGGCAGCGTGGAGGGTAAAAAATCGTAGAGGGAGGCGATGAGATGAATACACTAAGCAGATTCAGAAGGATGTAGGCTGCAGTAGGTACTGGGAGATGAAGAAGCTTGCACAGGATAGAGTAGCATGGAGAGCTGAATCAAACCAGTCTCAGGACTGAAGACCACAACAACAACAACAACATCGATATCGATACTGGCAACATATCGCTTGTGGAAATTCCAATAACGTATTAAATTCTCTTCAGTAGTTCATTAGACTTGCTCGGACGTTCAAAAAGAAGCAAGCAAGATACCCGAATATATATATATATATATATATATATATATATATATATATATATATATATATATATATATATATAGAGAGAGAGAGAGAGAGAGAGAGAGAGTGAGAGAGAGAGAAGGTTTAATTAAACATGTACATGTTAAACATATACATACCAAAACGTGACTATAACCTACATTTTATGTTTGCAGGCAGTAATGTTCGTCTATAACGCTTTTGACTTATGATAAATGCAATGTACGTGCAAATGGCAAAATATATATTATATTTTCTGTAATTACAGTTTTACAAATTTTAGATTTTTGCTTTACTTTGTAAGTAGGCTGTTTAGGTTTTTATGTTGATAACGTCACGTAGCGCTCTGTATGAAAACCACTGGCTGTGCTGTGTGCAGTCTGTGGCTGGTTGGCATTGTTGGAATATTTGCTATTGTAGTGTTGGGCAGTTGGATGTGAACAGCGCGTAGCGTTGCGCAGTTGGAGGTGAGCCGCCAGCAGTGGTGGATGTAAGAGAGAGGGATGGCAGAATTTTGAGAGCGGGCGATCTGGACGTGTGTCCGTCAAAAATAGGAAATTTGTAAGACTGGATGTCATGAACTGATATATATATATATATATATATATATATATATATATATATATATATATATAATGACTTTTGAACACTATTAAGGTAAATAAATTGTTTGTTCTCTATTAAAATCTTTCTTTTGCTAACTATGCCTATCAGTAGTTAGTGCCTTCAGTAGTTTGCAGTAGTTCGAGTAACGAAGATTTTTGTGAGGTAAGTGATTCATGAAAGGTGTAGGTTATTGTTAGTCAGAGCCATTGTTTTGTAGGGATTATTGAAAGTCAGATTCCGTTGCGCTAAAAATATCGTGTGTCAATTTAGTGTTGATCAGAATAAGTAAAGAGAGAAATGTCTGTGAGCCGTGTGTCGGCTCTCAGCATATATCGCGCTGTAAAGATTGTTCTGAGTCCTTCCATTCCTTCGTTAATTGATTCTTTCGAATTTATCGTTATGCTGCATACGATTCTGTTGAGATTCCCCTCTGGCAGCGTGTCTGGTCTTATCGATCTTCGAGTCGTTGCTTCCTGTTAGCCTTGTGTAAGGGAATATGATCTTTGGTGGGATGGCCGGTTGGTTGCCTAGCGGTGACGAGTCGGTCGGTCGGTTTTTAAAATCGGGAATTAGAGAATGTCGTACGAGGAGACAGCGGCGTGGCGTGGTGGTGGAGAGTTGGCTGTTGTTGCGGGAAACCGCGTAGTCTATCCTGGCGGTGCGAGACGAGTGGGACGAGTTGACGGGAGAAGGCTGTAAGCTCTTGCTGTGAGCACCCGAGGGCCACGGCTGTGGTTCCGAGTCACTACTTGGTGGGAGCGGCAACGGATGTCTTTAAATTGTCCGTCTGGAGGCGGGAATGATGGGCTAGTAACTCGCCTAACCTGAGGAGTGGTATTTCGCCGCCGTGGGTGCAGAGAAGACGAGGGCTCCGGTGACAGAGCGCGTGGCTGCGTGACTGTGCCCAGTTGGGTACGCTGGCGACGTGGACACGGTCGGGTGTGAGGAACCTTTGCATCGGAGTTCACCTGCTGTTTCTCTGATAAACTGGAGGTTAAGTTGGTTAAAGGTTTAGGTGTTAATTGAAGAATTTTGGTTTGTGCAATCAGCGTCTTTTCTGCCTTGTGGCCTCCTGCGTTCGGGTTTCCTGTCCCTGTCGCCGGTGTATTTATAGACAGCTTTTCCGCTTCTTATTAGTACTGCTCGGTGGGAAGTGTATTTTTGAGCAGTAATTATTGTTTTAGATTACATTTTTTCTGCCTTGTGGCCTCCTGCGTTCGGCTTTCCTATCCCTGTCGTCGGTATAATTATAGACAGTGATCTTTTGGCTTCTTATCAGTTCTGCCTGGGAGGAAGTGTATTTTTTGGCAGGGATTATGGTTCCTGATTTGATTCCTCCTCCTCCTCCCCTGGCCTCACGTGAGGTCGATGTGATTGCTGAATGTGAGGAGTTGTGGGTCTGCTAGTCCGCTTCTAGCCTGAGCATCCTTCGGGAGACAATTGTGGCCGCGCTTTCACCCGGGCGGTTAATTATTTCCATCCCAGGACATTTTGGTGGCAGGACATGGTATTAAAGTTTTTAGTTCTTGTAAAGTGTTAAATGGTTGTATTTTACTCTGATTGTTTTTTGGCCACTATTTAAAAAGGTTACGTTTGCCTTTCATTGGTGGGTTTTTAAAATTACGTGGCTTTAAAATTGTTAGTTATTGTAAAAGGTGAATGACTGTATCTTTACTTTGATTGTTTTAATCTGCTTGGCATCCTTTGGAAATGCTAGTTCTGCCTCCCTGTTATCGAGCCCTTGTAATTTAATATCTTGTTGTGCCAAAGTTTAAAATAAGTTGGCTCCCTACATGTTCGGTAGCGAAATTGTAAGCAAATTGATGGTTTTTTGTTTCATTACTTGGAAAGTTTTAATTTTGTTATTAAATGCTTTATCAAAGTCTGTTTTAAGTAAAATGGCTTGGATATTAACGGTAAAGTAAAGTTTTTAATTTCATTACTTGGAAAATTTTGATTTGTTATCGAATGTTTTATCAAAGTCGGTTTTAAGTAAAATGGCTTGGCCGTTAACTGTTAAGTTTTGAAAAGGCACTCATGCCTACTAGCTTTTTGGATCTGTTCCTGGTCAAGTGATAAAGAAATGACTTTTAATGCTTGAAGTAATCAATAAAGAAATTGTAAATTGCAACTCGACAGTAACCAACTAATTTTGACCCCGTTTCCCAACTGGGGGTTTTCCTTGATTAATCGTAACACCCGTCTCAGTCTGAGTACGTTGAGTTTTTGCTCAGCTGTTTGAAAACCAAATGACGTAGAGGTTTACCAGGACTTTCATTTATAAATTTTTCTAAGGGGATGTTTGAACTTATACTGTGAAACCTTGATTCTTGCCGAATTTCATGATTCTAGGTCAACGGAAAGTCCTGCACAAGTTTTTGATGTTGCTGAGTAACAGTCATAAAATATTATTTAAAGGAACACACCGCAACTTGACTATTTTATTGTTTATTTAAGTACAAGCCAGAATTCGGTCATTTATGCAATTTTTAAGTATTTGATTTTATGGCCAACTTTGGGCTTGACACCGTGTTAAGTGTCCTGCAATATACGTATGTTAAAGACAAAATCAAATATTTGAAAATGGCATGTAAGGCCGAAACCTGGGTTGTAATTAAATAAACAATAAAACAGTCAAATAGCGGTGTGTTCCTCTAAAAAATCTGTAGCTTTTGAACAATCGGTTTGCGAATGTCAAACTGTGTGATATTAATGAGCGAATCTTTTGCTTGCATTGACTTTGAAGCTTGAATTTTTTACACCGCAAGGTATCATAGAGCTTAGAGTGTGACGTAAATTTGAGCTAGATAGGACAATCTGTTCCAGAGAAAAAAGTGTCTTAAAAGACGGACAGACAGACGGGTAAAGAATGGCAAGAAATTTCGTGTGATGTAATTACAAATTTATAATTTTCGGATTTTTCTCTTTACTTGCACTGCAAGGCTTCTTGCATAATTTCATGATTCTAAGTCAACAGTAAGTACCCTACAGATTTTGATGAGTGAGTTTTCGAGTATCAAAGAAGTATATAAACACCAAATAAATACACTCCTGGATATGGAAAAAAGAACACATTGACACCGGTGTGTCAGACCCACCATACTAGCTCCGGACACTGCGAGAGGGCTGTACAAGCAATGATCACACGCACGGCACAGCGGACACACCAGGAACCGCGGTGTTGGCCGTCGAATGGCGCTAGCTGCGCAGCATTTGTGCACCGCCGCCGTCAGTGTCAGCCAGTTTGCCGTGGCATACGGAGCTCCATCGCAGTCTTTAACACTGGTAGCATGCCGCGACAGCGTGGACGTGAACCGTATGTGCAGTTGACGGACTTTGAGCGAGGGCGTATAGTGGGCATGCGGGAGGCCGGGTGGACGTACCGCCGAATTGCTCAACACGTGGGGCGTGAGGTCTCCACAGTACATCGATGTTGTCGCCAGTGGTCAGCGGAAGGTGCACGTGCCCGTCGACCTGGGACCGGACCGCAGCGACACACGGATGCACGCCAAGACCGTAGGATCCTACGCAGTGCCGTAGGGGACCGCACCGCCACTTCCCTGCAAATTAGGGACACTGTTGCTCCTGGGGTATCGGAGAGGACCATTCGCAACCGTCTCCATGAAGCTGGGCTACGGTCGCGCACACCGTTAGGCCGTCTTCCGCTCACGCCCCAACATCGTGCAGCCCGCCTCCAGTGGTGTCGCGACAGGCGTGAATGCAGGGACGAATGGAGACGTGTCGTCTTCAGCGATGAGAGTCGCTTCTGCCTTGGTGCCAATGATGGTCGTATGCGTGTTTGGCGCCGTGCAGGTGAGCGCCACAATCAGGACTACATACGACCGAGGCACACAGGGCCAACACCCGGCATCATGGTGTGGGGAGCGATCTCCTACACTGGCCGTACACCACTGGTGATCGTCGAGGGGACACTGAATAGTGCACGGTACATCCAAACCGTCATCGAACCCATCGTTCTACCATTCCTAGACCGGCAAGGGAACTTGCTGTTCCAACAGGACAATGCACGTCCGCATGTATCCCGTGCCACCCAACGTGCTCTAGAAGGTGTAAGTCAACTACCCTGGCCAGCAAGATGTCCGGATCTGTCCCCCATTGAGCATGTTTGGGAGTGGATGAAGCGTCGTTTCACGCGGTCTGCACGTCCAGCACGAACGCTGGTCCAACTGAGGCGCCAGGTGGAAATGGCATGGCAAGCCGTTCCACAGGACTACATCCAGCATCTCTACGATCGTCTCCATGGGAGAATAGCAGCCTGCATTGCTGCGAAAGGTGGATATACACTGTACTAGTGCCGACATTGTGCATGCTCTGTTGCCTGTGTCTATGTGGCTGTGGTTCTGTCAGTGTGATCATGTGATGTATCTGACCCCAGGAATGTGTCAATAAAGTTTCCCCTTCCTGGGACAATGAATTCACGGTGTTCTTATTTCAATTTCCAGGAGTGTATATAAGTAATAGTGGCCCAATCTTTAATTTCACTAATGTAGTATCTTTAATTTTCTATGCCCTCAAGAGACCACAGACATTAATATGTGGCATAAATTTTCACGTGATGCGTCTGCCACTTCGTGAGAACGAGGGCTCTCGACTGTCGAACCGCCAGATAGACAGACAGAAGTACGGACCGGCAACAACACACTACTGTAAGGTTTCCATTTTTACAAGACTGGGGCATGGAACTCTAAGAAAGGGATGTATTTAAGAGCAGTTGTTGCTTTCTTTGCGCAACGGAAAGAACGGCATAAATGAGTATTTAACTGACTCTTATGCCCATAATCAGATTCCGATAACGTGTAGATAACCCAGCTTACAGGCGAGTTTTGTGCAATGATCAGACATGACTCAGTCTGATAACCCAACGCAATTCTACCTTGAAACTTGAAAGACACAGATCCAAAACAATCGCACTGAACAAAATATCATAAACAAACACTCTCGGAAACTACACACGGTCACTCAGCTCCGAACCTGGTAGGCATACAAAGAATTCCAAGTGTATACTGATTGCAGTAGTGGCTCGCTTTGACTAGTATCCTTACGTGGAGACAGAACATGCAAGGTTGCCGGCTGCAGTTGAATGCAGGTTGTAGCGTGCAATCCACATCACGAAGGTAATAAAAGTCTTAAACGTGAATGTATCGTTGGGACAGGGATATGAATAACTTTCAGAAGCCTCAGTTCAACTGATAATTATTTCATTACAGAATAAACATTGATACAGGAGTGAGTACAACTGTCCTTACCACAAACAAATGGCATACTGGGTACCAAAAATGAGTGAACAGAATAACAAGAAATTCTACATGCTTTCGAAAATGCAGGAAACAGTTTCCTAAACGAAAGTGTGATGAATACAACAAGCCTGTTATTCGGATGGATCAATGAAAAACGAGTTCTGTACCACGTGTCTCAAATCTAACGGCCTTACAGAACAACATTCTTTAAGTCTGAACTTATGTGAATATACATGAAAATGCTGCAAACAATATTACGCCAAAGCAGCGGGATACCATCCGGAATCTCACCACACATTTATAACTCGCTAAATCAGAATGACCACCAGAAAGCAACTTCGAAGCAAGTTAAATGCATCAGTCGTCCACTGAAAAGCTGAAGTACATAACCACCTGGAAACGTCGACAGGGAAACGACGAGATCAGGCTCGGCTATACTACTTCGTGTATTTTAACCGGACGTGGACACATAGAGAATGAATTCGCCCTCAATTGCCACTGGCTACCAATCAATTCGCCAAAGTTCATCGCTTAAGATATCTCTTCGCAGCTAGACTATGATACCTTCAGTAATCGATCACTTGGTACAGATGATTCTTGCAGTATGCTTCCACTCCAGAATAAACGAAAGAGAGAGTAGTTTTGAAAGTTGACATTGTGACAAGCAACTTTCGAGGTCCACTGCTGATTAGTTAAGTTTCTAAAGGTCTAGCAATGAACACCGACAGATACTGTGAGCTAATACGTTGACTGAAACCCAAAACCAAAATGAATAAGAGAGAGAAACTTTCAAAAGATGTCATTTTCCTTCAGGATTCAGAATTTTGGTTCTGAGCTGTTATAGCACCTATCATACAATTCTGGTCTAGGCCCAGGTCACTTTCACCTTCTTGGTTCGAAGAAGCAGCACAAGTGTGGATCCAAGTTTACGATGGGTTACATGGTTGTGGTGAAGGTACTAGATTTGGTGTGCACGCTGACGTAAACTTTCTTCCAAAATGGGAGGAGGATGTCTGTCGAGAGGTGGATCAAGTAAGTAGACATTGTGAGAGATTATGTACAGTCATGATGTCACTTGCAGTGCTGTTTACACAATAAAAAGATCTTTTGTTAGAAATTGCCATTACTTTTTAATTCCTCTTTGTAGAAACTAATTAACAGATTCTAAAAATGTAAAGTCTGCAAGAAGTGACGCTAAAATGCTTTGATTTTAGTGGTGGTGCTTGTGTGGATTGGCATGTATTTACTTTTAGTGGTGGTTCTGAAGGATGATGAAGGAAATTTGACAGCTTAAATACATATGCAGTCATATTACGCCGTAGGAAACCCTAGCAATACACTGAAAATTTAGTTTTTCAGTGCTGATAAGTCACAAAATCAGCATTTCGTTACATTATGTGTTGTTATTTCTAACTAGAATGTCACTATGCGCACCACATCTTATGCGACCATCCACAGTGTGTACAACATATGTATACTAAGCGTAACCTAAATTCAGCGATGTGGCATTCTGAGGCTTGTTGCTGATGTTTTACACCTGCGCGGAGTGTCTTTTCTCTAATGTGTCCATTTACCTATGACAACACGGAGAGTCACGATTTCGCTGAGGTATCTAAGCAAAACAAGCAGAGCCGTTTTGAAGATAATCTCGGACACATTTTTTTCAGTTCAGAAATAAATGTACTCAAATTTGTGACTATTCGCTGTTTGCCATTAACTTACCTGAGGTAGATCCTGACCGTCAACCTACTGTGCTGTTTATTTTGGACGATGTGCAGTTAATAGCTTATTATCCTAGTCAGACCATTAACTATTATCGAGGCCAGTTTATCCGCGAGACAAGAAATTACCTTGTAACTGACATCCTCTTTAAATTTTTTTGAACTTAAGTATTAGTTTTAGTTAGTGAAAAGGCTGAATACTATTTTTCTTTTGTCTTTCGAGCGTGTTTACGATGTCTATTGTACATTTCAGCTAAAGTTTATAACATTGCAGATTAACGAGCTGGTGAAATGTATCCACGTCAAAGCAAAAGGCGATTGCCATTAAACGTGAATTCTAATCTTTACATTCAGAAATAAATTAAATCAGCTGAGCGACTTTTTTCACTACTATACTAAAATTTTTGCGGGACACGATTTTCAATTTCATGCAAATGGTTTTATTTCAGGCCATGTAGCATTACAAAAGGGTAAGACTGGTTGCTTGTGTGAATTAGCTGTTTACTCTACAGACGACGAGGACAACTATTTCTAACGTAGAACGTACACTGAAATCATGAAATTAATCTCTGTTTCGAACTAGGGATAAGATGTATTTTTCGATACATGGAATCATTTTTCATAACAATCTTACACTATCAAATCCTATGTAATTGGCAAAATTACTGCTTTGTTTCGCTTTTGAAACAAACTAGAACTGGAGAGAGAAGATTATACGAATTTATCGTAGACACTAAGTTGAAGATCAAACATGGGCCAATTGACGGAATAGTACATCGCGTCTGAAACACGGCGCAATTGACCATATGGGCAGTTCGTTAATCCTTCAAGGAGAGGCAGCGACGGGGATCTGACTTTTGTGTACAAAAATAAGGGGCTAAGGAATCAGTGTGTGCATAGAACTGTACGTGTTTCTCACCAGCAAGTTGTTTACAAGCCGCTTGTAACTGTTTGAATTTAAACGTGGTCGCAGCGACGCGGTTTTTAGCTTAAAGGTAAGCCTCATCGAGAGCAACAGAACTGTCCAGTTACATTTTAATATACAGTCGATAGTCTGTCCAGTAAATTAAACTGTGCGTTGGCCTATGCCCTGTTTCATAGGTCTAAAAATGTAAATAAACAGGACATTTTGCATTCTGTGCATGGTGTAGAAAATCTCGTTCTTTTATCTGCTTCTGTGAAGCATCCCATCGCAGTATCTACTACACAATATGTAATGAACATCCAGACTGATCTGGCAATATCAAATTATCCGGGCACAATCAAATTATTCTTACATTAAACAGTTTCATAACGATAGTATAAAATGTTTTACTTATTTTGCAATAAAATACTACTAATGGTATGCCAAAATAGCTTGAATACACTCGCACAGTCCGCTTGGCAGCAGACATCAATGACACAGCACAGTGTCTGAACAAATAACGTTATCAAATAAACTGTTGTATTTGTAATAAAATGTTATTGTACACTCTATTTCATTTTGATGACGACGACCTGAAAACAGATTTTAAATCTAAACACTTAAACGCGTTTTGCAAACAAATCACCGATGGGCATCGTCCACAGTTTTGCAGTCTTGCTACGTTCATAGCCACGTTCATACATTCTTTTCTTTGTACATACTTTGAAAGCGAATGTCCATGTGGTGATTCCCCTAGTTAGCAATTGTAGTTTTGCACTGTATTTCTTTAAGATATTACTTCACACTATACTAGATTGCAGGATAAAATAGTATTTCATTTGTTTCAGTAGACTGTTTGCGCGCCAAAAGGTAAGGGTCTATTCTTATGGTGTTATTGAAACACAACACGAACGAAAAATCTGTGCATCCTATGTGAGTGATGTAGCTTTGCCCAGAATTGAAAAACACATCGCCGGCCTGAGTGGTCGAGCGGTTATAGGCGCTACAGTCTGGGACCGCGCGACAGCTGCGGTCGCAGGTTCGAATCCTGTCTCGGGCATGGATGTGTGTGATGTCCTTAGGTTAGTTAGGTTTAAGTAATTCTAGGTTCTAGGGGACTGATGACCTCAGAAGTTAAGTCCCATAGTGCTCAGAGCCATTTGAATCATTTTTTTGAGAAACACA
The DNA here is from genome assembly GCF_023898315.1 of Schistocerca nitens. Lineage (NCBI taxonomy): Eukaryota > Metazoa > Arthropoda > Insecta > Orthoptera > Acrididae > Schistocerca > Schistocerca nitens. The sequence goes on from NC_064619.1 coordinate 706,050,124, forward strand.
TCTTTATTGCTTTTATGTATGACTCTGGCCGGTGCGCTGTCTGTATTCGACGCTGTTCCGTTTTACGGGCATTGAAAGTACTCTTCCCGTACTTTCTCCCTCTCTACTTCACAGACACACTTGTATAGAAACAATATCGAATTATCGTACAAGGAAGAATGTCCGTGTGTAATTCGTACATATCTACAGTTTGATGAAATTTTATACACTTTTGCCATCAAGACAAGACGAATATCACTGTCTATATAAGATTTCGTAATCTGATCTAAAACATACACGTATATAATATAGAAATGGGAAAGATTATTACCAAAAATCTCTGAAATTTCTTGACCAATTTACTTCAGATTTCTGCACTATCCGCAACAGAACATTTGGGCAGACATAGATTATGTAATTTTTAATATACCAAATACATAAATACATATACAGGGTGTTTCAAAAATGACCGGTATATTTGAAACGGCAATAAAAACTAAACGAGTAGCGATAGAAATACACCGTTTGTTGCAATATGCTTGGGACAGCAGTACATTTTCAGGCAGACAAACTTTCGAAATTACAGTAGTTACAATTTTCAACAACAGATGGCGCTGCGGTCTGGGAAACTCTATAGTACGATATTTTCCACATATCCACCATGCGTAGCAATAATATGGCGTAGTCTCTGAATGAAATTACCCGAAACCTTTGACAACGTGTCTGGCGGAATGGCTTCACATGCAGATGAGATGTACTGCTTCAGCTGTTCAATTGTTTCTGGATTCTGGCGGTACACCTGGTCTTTCAAGTGTCCCCACAGAAAGAAGTCACAGGGGTTCATGTCTGGCGAATAGGGAGGCCAATCCACGCCGCCTCCTGTATGTTTCGGATAGCCCAAAGCAATCACACGATCATCGAAATATTCATTCAGGAAATTAAAGACGTCGGCCGTGCGATGTGGCCGGGCACCATCTTGCATAAACCACGAAGTGTTCGCAGTGTCGTCTAAGGCAGTTTGTACCGCCACAAATTCACGAAGAATGTCCAGATAGCGTGATGCAGTAATCGTTTCGGATCTGAAAAATGGGCCAATGATTCCTTTGGAAGACATGGCGGCCCAGACCAGTACTTTTTGAGGATGCAGGGACGATGGGACTGCAACATGGGGCTTTTCGGTTCCCCATATGCGCCAGTTCTGTTTATTGACAAAGCCGTCCAGGTAAAAATAAGCTTCGTCAGTAAACCAAATGCTGCCGACATGCATATCGCCGTCATCAACCCTGTGCACTATATCGTTAGCGAATGTCTCTCGTGCAGCAATGGTAGCGGCGCTGAGGGGTTGCCGCGTTTGAATTTTGTATGGATAGAGGTGTAAACTCTGGCGCATGAGACGATACGTGGACGTTGGCGTCATTTGGACCGCAGCTGCAACACGGCGAACGGAAACCCGAGGCCGCTGTTGGATCACCTGCTGCACTAGCTGCGCGTTGCCCTCTGTGGTTGCCGTACGCGGTCGCCCTACCTTTCCAGCACGTTCATCCGTCACGTTCCCAGTCCGTTGAAATGTTTCAAACAGATCCTTTATTGTATCGCTTGTTGCAACAACACTGTGTTCTAGGCGGTGGAATTCCAACACCAGAAAAATCCTCTGTTCTAAGGAATAAACCATGTTGTCTACAGCACTTGCACGTTGTGAACAGCACACGCTTACAGCAGAAAGACGACGTACAGAATGGCGCACCCACAGACTGCGTTGTCTTCTATATCTTTCACATCACTTGCAGCGCCATCTGTTGTTGAAAATTGTAACTACTGTAATTTCGAAAGTTTGTCCGCCTGAAAATGTACTGTTGTCCCAAGCATATTGCAACAAACGGTGTATTTCTATCGCTGTTCGTTTAGTTTTTATTGCCGTTTCAAATATACCGGTCATTTTTGAAACACCCTGTATAACATGTATTATGGAGAAATGTTCTTACCAATCATTTCGAGAAGTGTTTGACCGATTTATTTTAAAGTTCATAGTCGATTTACTTCATATTTCTACTTTCATATGAAACAACGAAGAAAATAAATAAAAAATGAAATGACTAATCAACGAAATATATCGCGGTAAACTGTCTAAAATTGCTACCACAGGAATGAATTACAACGGCAGTACCCGTCTCAAAGATAGTGGAGTCGGACGTCACTAGATCGCCGGACGAACGAAAGCTCGACAGTTTTAGAGAAACATGACTGCAGACTCTTCTTTATTGCTTAGGTGACATTGTTACGTACAGCGGCAATATCCATCTTGGAGATAGTATCATCAGACTTCAGTACACCATGAGACAAGGGAAAGCTCGAGCGTTGGACAGAAACATGACTGCGAACTCTAATTTATTGATTAGTTGCCGTTGTTACATATGACATATACCCTAGAAGATACTGTAGTCCGTGTTTCACAGTTATTTTTACTATTGAAATCCACACTGCCATAAAGACGGTAAGGCAGGTCGTGGATGTAGTACCAACAAAAGTAACTAGATCGCGGGCCGATCAAAGGATCGAACAGAACCCGAGATTTATGGAACTGTCACGTAAACTGTTCGAACAGTTCGGGTTGTGCTCAAACACAGCCCTATCTGAAAGGTGAATTCTGAGCTGAAAGAACAGAAGAAGAATTCTCCGAAAACGCTTTGAGATACTTATCGTAAAATGTAACAACAGATGATGCAAAGTATAATATGTATTTAAACTGCACAAAATAATAAAAAATATGTGAAATATTTATAAGTTAAGCATATGCACATATTTTTGAGGCAAAATATTGCAGAAAACCAAGTGTACTGGAAATCGTAGAACTATGTATTTTACAGTTAGATTTTCAGTACATTACGCATTACAGATATATTTTTTAATTTGAGAAAGGAATCAAAGTGTAACCTAAAATGTAACTGTTACTACTAAAATTTTGATTTCAAATTGGCGTATATTTGCACAAGTCAGAACCGGAGTCCTATAACCTGATTTTTATGAATGCCACAAGTGGAGATGTATCAATTCGTCGCATTCCGTAGACACCCAGTGACTCAAATATGCCCTTGCATTTAAAGCGATTATAGTTTCCGGTGCGGTTCGCGTTAGCTTTGTCAGTCACAAAGCCAGTCACTTCAGTGGCAGATATTAAACTTCCCGTGTATCGCCGGGCACTGTAGCTGGTGATGAGTAAAAGAAAATAACAGCAAGCGAGAGAATACCGTCTGGAATTATAAACCCAGCAGATAAAAACTAAGCTTCATACTGAACCAGTACCAAAAATAAAATTCACTCTGAATAAAATGCTCTCGGGTTTCCAACCGCGTGAAAAGCCTAAAACTACACGAGCTTTCGGCCACGCACTCCTTGGCCATTGTCAAGTGGTATGACTGCCAGTGGGCTGTTGGTGCGCCCTTATATACGCTACCTGCTGGCTGTGACGTCACTGGTGCCCGTGACATTGCCATATATGGGCATGTTTTGAGTCGGCGTTCGATGTGCCCTCTTCAACCGAGCGATCGCTGGATCCCACGCAGCGCTGAGCTGCAAGTCACCGTCTCTATTCAGGGTGTTTGCGGTAATTTTTATTTCAATAGCTTCCTTTATTAAACTGTCCCAGAAGCCGTTAGTGCGAACCACCACAGAGGTATCGTCAAATTTTATGTGGTGACCGTTTTCTAACAAGGGAACCTCCCCATCGCACCCCCCCTCAGATTTAGTTATAAGTTGGCACAGGGGATAGGCCTTGAAAAACTGAACACAGCTCAATCGAGAAAACAGGAAGAAGTTGTATGGAACTATAAAAAAATAAGCAAAATATACAAACTGAGTAGTCCATGCGCAAAATAGGCAACATCAAGGATAATGTGAGCACTGCAGCGTTGCGGTCCCGTGGTTAGCATGAACAGCTGCGGAAGGGAAGGTCCTTGGTTCGAATCTTCCCTCGACTGAAAAGTTTTATTTTTTACATAATCAACTTCGCTCTCCAAAATTCCAGGACATGTTCAGATTTGCTCGGACATATGCAGGATTTGACGGTCTAGACACGGAAAAATTTGAAAACGTTAAAAACATATGTTTTGAAAGAGCACAGGGAAAACTGTGCGACTGTGAAACTGTTGCATTCATTTGTTGCAGTTTATGTAATAAACTCTTATGTTATCATCACTTTTTTGGGAATGATTATCACACCCACAAGAACCTAAATCGGGCAAGGTAGAAGAATCTTTTTACCCATTCGCCAAGTGTACAAGTTAGATGGGTCGACAACATATTCCTGTCATGTGACACACATGCCGTCACCAGTGTCGTATTGAATATACCAGACGTGTATTCCTGTGGAGGAATCGGTTGACCTATGACCTTGCGATCAAATGTTTTCGGTTCCCATTGGAGAGGCACGTCCTTTCGTCTACTAATCGCACGGTTTTGCGGTGCGGTCGCAAAACACAGACACTAAACTTATTACAGTGAACAGAGACGTCAATGAACGAACGGACAGATCATAACTTTGCGAAAATAAAGAAAGCAAAATTTTCTCCCGAGGGAAGACTTGATCCAAGGACTTCTCGTTCCGGAGCTGCTCACACTAACCACGGGACTACGACGTTCCTGAGCTCATCCTGTCCTTGATGTTGCCTATCTTGCACATGGACTACTCAGTTTGTACATTTTGCTTATTTTTTTCATAGTTCTACACAACTTCTTCCTGTTTTCTCGATTAATCTGTGTTCAGTTTTTCAAGGCCTATCCACTGTTCCAACTTATAACTAAATCTGAGGGGGGTGCGATGGGGAGGTTCCCTTGTAAGGCATGATCAGCTAACGCAGATTTCTCTGGATGGCATAGGCGATAATACCTCTCATGTTCTTTCCTGCGTTGTTCCACAGTGCGCAATGTTTATCCGATGTTTTTCTGGCCATACTCACAAGCTATTTCGTAGACTTCATGTGTACTGAGACCCACTGCGTTTTTAACTGGTCTCAGTAATTGATAGATTTTCGTTGGAGGCCTGAAGATTGATTTGATCTTATGTCTTTTCAACAGGCGGCTTATCTTGCCCGACACAGAGCCACAGAATGGCAGCAAAGCAAGTTTCTTTTCCTGCTCTTCATCGGTGGTCTTATTCTGATATTTACCAGAAGTCACTTCTTTCACTTGATGGGCACTGTAGCCGTTATTCCTGAAAACCTTGCGCAGGTGGCTCAGTTCATGGAGCAGGTTATCGTCGTCTGATATTACTCTTGCACGATGCACCAATGTTTGCAATACTGTGCGCTTCTGTGCTGGATGATGACGGCTGGTGGCGTGCAGGTACAGGTCTGCGTGGGTGGGATTTCTGTAGACGCTGTGGCCAAGGCACCCATTTCGTTTACGGTGGACAAGGACGTCGAGGAAGTGCAATGCATTATCTTTTTCCACCTCCATGGTGAACTGGATATTACTGTTGATACCACTGAGGTGTTCCAAAAACTCGTCTAGTTTCTCGCATCCGTGTGGCCTTAAGACGTACGTGTCGTCAACGTATCGAAAGAAACACTTTGGCTTCAATGGCGCAGTATCTATGGAAATATCCTCAAAATTCTCCATGAAGAGGTTTGCAACAGCTGGAGCCAACGGGCTACCCATTGCTACGCCGTCTGTCTAGCTCGTGTAGTCTTAAGCAATTGACGCGGTTGGAAACCCGAGAACATTTTATTCCATGTTATCGCCGCGAGACTCTGCATTCATACAAAATTCACTCTATCACAGCGAGGTCACAACTGCATTGCGTTTCTTCCCACAGACTCCAATTTTGGAACTTCACTGTGTGCCATTAATTACTACACATTTGTACTTCCTGTCGGCGGTGCCGAGTTTTCTGGTGATCTGTGGTGGTGCGCTACACCAGAGGGTACTTGCTACGGGCCGGTACCGACGCTGGTGCCCGGTGAGCAAGAAAGGTTATAATGAATTCTACTACTCTGTAAATGATGAAAGTATGTGAATGCAGCTTGCCGCTAACTTGGTGTAATGTTTTGTCTGTACAGAGGTGTATCTGTCGCCTTTATTACTCCTTCACTCTCACACATAAATCGGTACAATAAAGTTAGGGCTTCCTGTTTTATAATTAGGCTGATCCGTGATAAGACAGACAAACAATTATGCTAATGGAGGATTCTGAATATTTTCTAGAATTTCATTCGCTCTCTCTCTCTCTCTCTCTCTCTCTGTCCTTTATCTGTGTACAGTTTAAATATATTATTTACGTGAAATCAGCCTAGTAGAATCTCTGGTGGAGCCCTTCGCCTTAATATTCAGCGGCTGGCTTGCTGGAAAAGATCTTTACATTTGTTATTTTTATTAAGCGCTGCATTCAGTTGGGAAAATCGATCGTTCGAACAATTCGTTCAGTTTACGACAGATTTAGAATTTCAGATGTGGACGAAGCCTTTTTGGACGATTTCTAAAAAACTCGGAGATTGCAGGCTCTCTTCGTCACAGCTGAAACTTCCCCACTAATTACAGGGCCAAGACAATCATCAATGATTCAGACAGAGAACTCATTCGTCATTCACTCTAGAATAAAATGGTCACAAACCTTATTTCTGAGGAAAATTGTATATTTAATCCATTTCCATTACATGTTCCGTTTTCTGTTGATTCCAAGTCTCATGTAATTTGGTTTTACAGTTTTTTCTTTTTCTTTACCTATCACACTAGCGGCACAAACGTTAATAGCTCGGTTTAGCGAGAAGAAGAGTAAATATGCCTCTTTTAGCAACCCGACAATCTTCTAACCGATACTTCCGAAGCTGTTCCTTTCTCTCTCTATAATAACCATGGAGTATACATCTCTGTATCTCTGTTATTCCAAAGAATAAACGTACTATAAAAATACCTTGGCGTCGACGAGCTGTCGGCGCATATATTACTAGAAACCCGATCAGATACTTTTCAAAAGTGAATAATTGTGGATGATTTGATTGACCATTATTAATTATTGCGTGGTAGAGGGTAATTTTCCGTGGGGAGATTACAATGCCCCTCGCAGCGAGCGAAGTTTGTGAGCTCAATTTTGATTCACCGAACACACTTCGCGAGCTATCTATTAGCGTGGATAACCCGGAAGTGATGATTGTCAGTCCTCCGACTGAAAAAGAATATTATGTTTGAGACAGACGAAGAAAAGAAATGTTGAAGACAGAAGAAATGAAGAGACAGATACCGCGGCTGTATTGCTTTTACGTGCATCTAGGTGTTATGTTTGCTGTGCACAACCAAGGAAGATGATCTTTTATGAAACTGTTATCAGGGTCTACCCATTCGGGAACTTTCTTAAGCAGGGAAACCTTGGAAAACCTCTTAAGCCTAGACCCCCAGCCTACGGTACATAGAAGATAGGAAAGCCTATAGAAGAAAAAAAATATAATTTTGAAATGGATCTCTAAATGAAAGACAGGGATCAATTTGTATCACGATTTGGAGAAGAGTGGTTTGTGCCTCTAGCAAAAAAAAAACGTTTTACAATGAATAACGTGAATTCTCGTTTTACAATCTTGCTCCTAGGACAATATCTTGCGGTGCTAAACTCCCCCGGGTCTTGCATGTCCCCGACGTCCACATTTGTAGTCGGTCTTCTACGCGGCCCCCTTTGTAGTTGATCTTCTACGCGGCCCACAATGGGAAGCGTAGAAGGGACAGGGATACTCGAATTCACATGCAACATTCATTCCAAAAGAATTAGCAATGACCAAAAGGGAAACTCTTCCTGTAAGAGAACTGGTTAGGTTGCACCGTCCAAGATTCTCCTTTTTGAAAGCAAAATCCTTATGGCTTCATGGATCCTTTTTGTTACGACGTACTTCAAGGAATTCAACTCTTAACTAATGATGTTGCCAAAAGCATCATCCGATTTACTCTCGTTTGAATACTCCTTTTGACTTTGCCTCCCCACTTGTGCTTATAAGTCCAAAAGTTCTAACAGATTTTCTATCACTGATTTGTTCTTCGTAATTTAAAGGATTCATGTAACTTACTATAGATTTTGGATTCAAATCATCGAATAATGGAAAGTGTAGTTCATTTTATACAGAGACATAATCCATATTTCCTTGATAAGTCATATAATTTATCTATACTCAAAAACTTTTTATTCTAAATACATATATTTCTCCGCTTGAGTACTGTAATGGAAAAGTTATTAGCATTGAGGAATGCGGATTCACTTCTTTCATTTACTCTCTGATTCATACGGCGTTCATCCATGCTCATATATGGAAATGGATTTTTCAAACAAAATTCCCAAACGAACACGAACCATTAAATTACTACTAATTCTATGAATATTACTTTCTTTAATCATTCATTACTAAATTAAAAATTCTTAACTTCCAATTATAACACCTTTTCCTTTTAAAGTTCAACATGAATCAGTTTACCCTCGCGTTTGGTGCGAGTCTCTTACAAAGCATATCTGTATCGTCTATATCGATTGTAACTCTCGCGCCGACGTCAACTGTTTTGCGCGGGAAATTATCTTTGCGGCGTTAACCGTCACTCACGATTCACTGCCACAACACATCCCTTCACACGTTTACACATCTAAGCGTTCACATGAGATTATATATGAATATTCACTCGGAACCTCTTTTGATTATTCAGCGTCATTTGCGGGAAACATTTCATTCTTCTTGAAGGTCAGTTAGGTCCTTTATAAATCTTGATAACATTAGCAATGCTAAAGTTCCACGTTCACACAAACCACAGGTGAAGCCTATCTCCACTATCTTCTTTACAACACTCGATAGTAATAGTTAGTCACTATTTCTATACTCTATATCACTGATTAACTATTTCAATTTAAAGGTTTCTAACACTACACACACAGTTTATTGTTATGTTTTTTACGAGCGTTCATCTCTGTCACTCGGAACACCATTCCTCCCTATCTTCTAATCTTCATTATATTTTTTTAAGTCGTTATGAGAAAATAACACTTTTATTTTGTTCGATCCCGGGTATGCTAACAGGTAAGCCCCAGGATTTGGAATTTGTAAGATAATGTATGGGCCAGTATATAGTAACTCCCATTTCTTTATACTTTTCTTTATTACGGACGATTTGGTATGTCGTTTGACTAGTACCTTCTCTCCGACATGGTATGTCTGTACCCTCTTGATTAATTTGTCATATTGTTGTTTTCTCTGATCAGCCTTTTTCGTCATATTTATGATAGCTTGTCCTATTTTTTCTTCCCAAGGCATCTCAGTTTCCTGAGTTTTGGGGATATGGTCAGTCCAGAAGTTTTCCTCTTTTGCTTCGAACATCAATTCCCGAGGTGTATATCCAGTTGAGGAGTGGGGCATGTTATTGTATATCTGCTCAAACTCTTCCACATAATTTGCCCACGCAGTTTGCTTATTATGGCAATACGTCCTCATAAATCGATTGAATTCTCTAAAAATCCGCTCAACCAAATTGCCTTGTGGGTGGTAAAATGATGTTAGTATGTGTTTCACACCGACTTGAGACAAAGTCTGCTTCCATCGGAGTCCCGTGAATATTTTAGCATTGTCGGTTATGATCGCCTTAGGTGTACCAACATGTGGAAGATAATCCCTTATCAATCTTAATACAATTACTTTGGCTGTAGCCGCCTTTATCGGGTATAGCTTTACGTATTTCGTACACACATCGAGAAATGCCAACACATATTTAACACCACCTCTTGAAGTAGGTAACGGTCCACACAGATCGCACGAAATTAATTCTTTTGGTTCTTGTACTAATATAGAGCATAATGGGTGCTTAGTCCCTTTTGAATCCGGCTTTGTTTTTTGACAGATTATGCACCTCTTTAAGACCTCATGCACTCTGCGCTTTATGTTGGGAAAATAACAGTACCCACTTATCTTGTCTGCACATTTTGTCGCATCGAAATGTCCCCAGGTTAAATGAGTGAACCATACAAGTTTCTCTATTTGCGCCTCAGGTATACAAACACACCAACGGACTTTGTTTGGCCTTCCACAGCGGAAAAATAATACGCCATTTACCAGCTTGTAATAATTTTCCATCTGATCCGAAGGTTGCTGTTGTAACCTTTGAATGACACTTCCCCATTGAGCATCTTTTTTCTGTAACTGGGCCATATGCACACACAAATTGACGTAGTACGTCTTAAATGGATTTTCCTGCAGCAGCAGTACAGGGAATTCTGAGGTATTATTTACTTCAATCTCCTTGGTTAAACCCTGCGGTGACCTTGATAGAGCGTCAGCAATAATGTTTTGCTGCCCTGAGACATGTACGATCTTAAACTGGTATTGTTGCAGAGCGAGAGTCCATCTAGCCAGTCTGGGGTGTAACAGTTTACACGTTTGTAAAAACGTTAATGACTGATAATCGCAATATACGATAGTCTTTGACCCATATAAATAATAATGAAATTTTTTAAATCCCCAGACGACCGCAAGAGCCTCTAATTCTGTCGTCGTGTGAGTTCGTTCACAGTTGGACAAAACACGACTAGCAAACGCAATAGGACAAAAGGTAAGCTGTCCATTTATCTTGCGTACTTGGAAAAGGCACGCTCCAAGACCCACATTTGACGAATCTGTTGACAAGTAAAATTCCTCTTGCATGTCCGGATGGTACAAAAGCGGTGCCTTTACTAATTGCTTCTTTATCTCTTCGAATGCTTCTTGACACTTTAATGTCCAGAGCCAGGGCACATCCTTCTTCAGCAAACTATTTAGAGCTGCTGCATTCATGGCCTGATTTGTTATAAATCTTCTAAAAAATGAGGCAAGACCCATAAACCCTTTTAATTGCCTCCTGTTTCTGGGCGTTGGAAACTTACTAATCGCAATTAGCTTCTCCTTGGTTGGTAAAATTCCATTTGCGTCAATTATATGCCCCAGGAACTTGATTCTGTTTAGTGCAAAATGGGATTTCTGTAGGTTAGCAGTTATTCCCATGGTTTTAAACACGTCCAACACCCGACTCAGTAAGGTAATATGCTCCTCCCAGGTCTTCGATGCTATAAGCAAATCATCAACAAATACTGTTATCCTGCTTCTTAGTTCTGGGCCTAGTGCATAATCTAGAGCTGCTATAAAGATTCCAGCACTAATGTTGAGTCCGAAAGGAACTACAGTAAATTGGTAACTTCTTCCGGCATAAATGAAAGCTTTATATTTCCTTGATAACTCATCCAGCTTGACCTGCCAATAAGAACTCCGTAAATCAATGCTCGTCAAATATTGGACATCCTGGAACCGTTGTATAAGTTCGTCTATGTTTTCCGGATGTGTTCTCACTGGAATTATGATTTTATTTATTTCTCTGGCGTCGAGAACCAGTCTCACAGTCCCATTTGCTTTTGGCACGACCAACAATGGGGAGCAGTATGGGCTTGTGGAAGGTTCGATCAAACCCCATTTCAACATGCGATCTATTTCCTTTTGAACTTGCGCCTTTAACCTCCAGGGAACAGTATTGAAAGTTCTACAATACGTTTCGTGCGGCTTAACGTAGAGATGGCATATGTATCCCTTAATAACTCCTGGCCTTTCATCAAACACTTTTTCATACGCTAATAATAATTCTTTGAGCTGCTTCTTCTGATCTTCATTAATGCAGTCGGATTCATTTAACTTCTCATACACTAATTGACCGAAATCTCCTTTGACTTGGAACTCATTATTCACGTGCTGTTTAGAATTTTGTGCAGTCCTGATTACTTGCACACTGATCCCACTATTATATTTTCTGGTAAGGCTTTCTTTTTTCAACAAGCCCAACTCAATTTCTTGTTTATTTACATTTAACCAAATTTTTCCTGTTTTAAAATCTATTCTGCATCCGTATTGACGTAGGCTGTCGACTCCGATAATGCAGTCTACCACCAAATTTTTCACAACAAGGAATGTGCTTAATATTGCTACATTTCCGACTTCTACACTAAGTAGTGACTGCACTTTTACATTAGCCGATCTAGCCCCAACGGCGCCTATTATTCTGCAATTTTGAACTGGAAAAATTGGTGCTCGTCTTATATTTCTGATCTTGTTGAATAGAGCCTCCGAAATAACATTTGTGGTTGCAGCTGTGTCTAAAACCGCCACTATAGGTACAGTCTCCAAAATGACTTGCACTTCGGCTACTGCCACCTGTTCCTTATCCTCATCTTGGGGTTCTAAGTCCTCGGTCAATTCATCTGCCAGTAATCGTCCATCATTATGCGTTAGCATGGGTACACATATCCTGTTGCCCCTCAACCAATTGTTGACCGCTCCTCCGGGGCACGAGTGGGTCCTTACAAGTTTGTTGGATTTTGATTCGCCTGGTGGTTGACATAGTCCGTCACTTCGGTAATTACCGGTTGATTCGCAGATGTCCGTCCCCACTGATGTTGGTTATTTGAGTTTATTCCCCCCGGTTCATTCCACTTTCTATTACTGTTATTGTTCCAGGCTTGGGGTCTGAAATTCCTTTCGTTCCCCCATACGGGATTGTATCGTTTCCCATTCCTGTTGTTCCTTGGATAGCCCCTCGCAAGACTATTGCCGGTATTGTTGTTGAGATTTTGAGGGGTTTCTCCACTATTTATCGATCTCTGTGCGTTCCCTTGCCTACCATTTGGCGGAGGTTCTATCTCCCTATATTGGAATCTGTTGTTACGGGCTTTCTGGTTGTTCTCTTCTATAATGTCTATATGATCTAACGTCGTGAGGAACGACTCCAAGTCTTTATCGTTCCCGTAAATTAATTGATTCCGGATGCTAGTTGGTAGTCTTGCCTTAAGTATGTTTATTATGTCTGGCAAGGGCATAGGTCTGTCCCAATATCTAGTTTTATTTATATATTTTTCAAAATACTTCCTAAGGCTTCCTTTTGAAAAAGAGAAAGGCTCTGGGTAGAGCACCTCCTGCCTTAGGCGTTCCTGTACCCCTTCTGACCAGAACTTTGCTAAAAACGCTTTCTCAAAATCGTCATATGTCGAGCAAACAGAAGTCATGTCCGAGGCCCAGATCGCCCCCGAACCTTGTATATACCCCGTAACGAAACTGATCTTCTGCCACTCCGACCAATTTTTGGGTAGCACTCCTCTAAAACTTCGAATAAAATCAATCGGAGGGACCCCCCTTTTGTCAGTGTTAAAAATCTGGAATTGCCGATGCTTTATCATTTTTTCTTCGGCATGGCAAAGGCTTTCGTAATCTCCGTCAGATAAAACTTCACGCGAACAACTAGCTCGTGGCAATTTAATATTTGAGTTACTTACACAAGTCGGTATCGTGTGCGAATGTGCAGTAACTGGCTCTATAGTCGCTGCCAACTTCTGCTGCTGGCCTGTATTCATTTGTTCTGAGCCTTGTTGTGAAACGCGTATCGACTCTTCTATCGTTTGTTTCCAATGCCCGAAATCAGCACCTAACTGCTGTCGCGCTTCCTCAAGTCCTTTCGCAAACAAATTCTCTTCCTGTTTGCCACATAGACTCTGGAATGCTGCTTTAACATTTTTCTCAACGTTTTCACACATTAGCCTTTTGTTTTCTAATGTGATTTCGGATAATTTACCCGTTAATACATTAATTTGGTGGTCTATAACGTCTTGACGTTCTGTCAGATGTTCCACACTTTCCTTTAGGTTCGTCTGCGTACGTGCCAATTCAGGAAGTTGCGCAATTGCACATGACATGGCATCTTGCTTTTGTACTAATTGCGGAACCATTTCCACTTGTTCCCGTACGGTATCTATCTTAATAGCCACATACTCCTTCATTTCTACACGTACGCGGTGAGTAGATTCCTCACATTGAGCTTTCACCAATTCTATTTGTGCAGTTAATTTTCGTTCCGTCTCTTCGGCCTGATCTTTAAGTTCCTTTGTCTTCGCCTCTATCCGCTGCTCTAATTCGGAAAAACTGTCGTGTAACTGCTGCTTAATCTCAGCTTTCAGATTTTCCTGCCCCTCAGTAACTGAGGCTAATTTCGCGTTCAAATCATTTTGCCCTTCATTAACTGAGGCGAACTTCGCGTTAATGTCGGTTTTCAAATTTTCCTGCCCTTCAGTAACTGAGGCCAATTTCGCGTTGATGTCGGTTTTGAAATTTTCCTGCCCTTCAGTAACTGAGGCTAATTTCGTATTCAAATCATTTTGCCCTTCAGTAACTGAGACTAATCTCGTATTCATATTATTTATGGTCTCAGTTATCATCTGCATCTGCCTCATGATAATGACCAATGGATCTAATCCATGTTGCGTACTTGCTGTTACATCTCCAGCTGTGTCTACCGGGCTTTCTATTGCGCTCTCTGTAGCGATCGGTTCTACAACACTTCTTACTACATCATTATTATCAGTGCTAACAGCTGAAGGCTGTTGCGTGTTGCTCTGCTCTGCTTGACTCATCTTAAACATTGCCCTAGTTAAAACCATATAAATGTTCTACCATCAATATACACTGCTGGCCACCGTAAATGCAACACCAAGAAAGACAAGAGGTAGCACAACAAAATTTATTTTGTAGATAACATGTTGACCAAGTATCAAATGATTACGTTTACAGACGTCTGTGACATGTGGTTCCTGCCAGAATCAGTAGCCAGAGTAGCCGCCATTGTTGGAGATCACCGCTGCCACACGTCTCGGCATTGAGTCAGAGACGTTGGATGTGTTCCTGGGGTACAGCAGCCCAAGCAGCTTCCACACGTTGCCAAAGATCGTCTGGTGTGGCAGCTGGGGATGTAATCTGGGTCACTCGTTGAGCAACCATGAACCACATGTTTTCTATCGGCGAAAGATCCGGAGAGCGAGCCGGCCATGGGAAGCACTTCAATCTGGTTATTGACGAAGAACCTTTGGACAATGCGTGCCACGTGTGGTCGCGCATTATCCTGTTGAAATATGGCTGTGGCCGAGCCCTGAAGGTAAGGAAGGACAACTGGCTCCAGCACCTCGGATATGTAGCGCCGGTTATTTAAAGTACCGGCAATGCGTACTAGAGGCGTGCGAGAGTAATATCCAATACCGCCCCATACCATAATACCCGGTGCAAGACCAGTGTGGCGGTGCATAATGCAGCTGTCCAGCATCCTCTCTCCACGGTGTCTCCACACTCGAATCCGACCATCGTGGTGCTGCAGACAGAAGCGTGCCTCGTCAGTAAAGACAACGTCATTCCATTCTGCCGTCCACATCCGTCTGTCATCACACCATTGGCGACGGAGACGTCTGTGGTTCTGCGTCAATGGTAGACGAAGCAATGGACGTCTTGCGGACAGACCACTCTGCTGTAAACGGCGTCGAATGGTACGCGCAAACACTGGATGATGCGTTACAGACGCAATGTGCTGTGCTATGGTTCGGGATGTCACTGAGCGATCCGTCACTGCCATGCGCACCAATTTGCCTATCAGCACGTGCAGTGGTGCACCGAGGTGAATGCGATCGACCACGTCGGTCCGTCGTACCCTCCTGCATCCAACGGTCACATATCCGCATTACAGTTGTTTGGTTTGGTCCAACACGACTAGCGATTTCTCTGTATGATAATCCACAATCTCGGTAAGCCACTATCCTTCCTCTGTCGAACTCGGATACTTGATCAAAAGATGTTCGCTGTTGTCTACGAGGCATAACTGATCGTCTTGTGAAACAACCACAAGGTAAACGCACGTGCCGAATGTACACTCGTCGAAATCGCCAAGCCTTAAATGGCGCTATGAGGTGGCGCCACAGGCGCGCGTGATGTGCGTCTGCGCTGAAATTCTAATCAGTTGCATATATCATCACTGCAAACCCATGGTGTAAATTTCACTTGATTCGGATGCTTCCTTCAGGGTGTGAAGGGATATATATATATATATATATATATATATATATATATATCTCCCTTCACACAAGAACACTTCTGTGTCTACTTTCTTACTGTACTTATACAGATAAATACAACTAGGGCAGGTCAATCAAACTACATGTAGCACGAACACAATTGGTCAATGTTCAATTGCCCACTATTACTAAACAGAAAAGCGTATACTTCAGCAATACTAGCAAGCTTTAAAAAAAATTTTATAGATTTGGCCAGTTTTCTGCGCCCAGCGTGCTGTTTTTATTTGTAGATCCACTTAATTTGACTGCGAGTATTTCTTCTCTTTTCCAAGTTAAGTTGTCTCGTCGTAGTTCACATGAAACAGAGAACAAAATTATTTTAACAATGTCCAAAACGTGTCCTGTCACGGATTGGCCATTATAATGAATTCTACTACTCTGTAAATGATGAAAGTATGTGAATGCAGCTTGCCGCTAACTTGGTGTAATGTTTTGTCTGTACAGAGGTGTATCTGTCGCCTTTATTACTCCTTCACTCTCACACATAAATCGGTACAATAAAGTTAGGGCTTCCTGTTTTATAATTAGGCTGATCCGTGATAAGACAGACAAACAATTATGCTAATGGAGGATTCTGAGTATTTTGTAGAATTTCATTCGCTCTCTCTCTCTCTCTCTCTGTCCTTTATCTGTGTACAGTTTAAATATATTATTTACGTGAAATCAGCCTAGTAGAATCTCTGGTGGAGCCCTTCGCCTTAATATTCAGCGGCTGGCTTGCTGGAAAAGATCTTTACATTTGTTATTTTTATTAAGCGCTGCATTCAGTTGGGAAAATCGATCGTTCGAACAATTCGTTCAGTTTACGACAGATTTAGAATTTCAGATGTGGACGAAGCCTTTTTGGACGATTTCTAAAAAACTCGGAGATTGCAGGCTCTCTTCGTCACAGCTGAAACTTCCCCACCAATTACAGGGCCAAGACAATCATCAATGATTCAGACAGAGAACTCATTCGTCATTCACTCTAGAATAAAATGGTCACAAACCTTATTTCTGAGGAAAATTGTATATTCAATCCATTTCCATTACATGTTCCGTTTTCTGTTGATTCCAAGTCTCATGTAATTTGGTTTTACAGTTTTTTTCTTTCTCTTTACCTATCACGCTAGCGGCACAAACGTTAATAGCTCGGTTTAGCGAGAAGAAGAGTAAATATGTCTCTTTTAGCAACCCGACAATCCTCCAACCGATACTTCCGAAGCTGTTCCTTTCTCCCTCTATAATAACCATGGAGTATACATCTCTGTATCTCTGTTATTCCAAAGAATAAACGTACTAGAAAAATACCTTGGCGTCGACGAGCTGTCGGCGCATATATTACTAGAAAATCCGATCAGATACTTTTAAAAAGTCAATAATTGTGGATGATTTGATTGACCATTATTAATTATTGCGTGGTAGAGGGTAATTTTCCGTGGGGAGATTACAAGGTCGCTGACGGTCAGGAATGAAGACGGAAAGTAAGCGTCGTGGAACCACTGCAGCAGTCTCTCAATCTCCAGTCAAACGCCTCCCCACCACAGTCCTGCGATAAAATAGATTTCTCTTCATTCAGCGTAACACGATCTGTCGTTTGGGAGGTGGGGAAACGATGCTTAGGTAGATCAGGATGGCATATGAGGCGTGTGAGAAAAGTAACGAGACTGATTTTTTATCTATCAGTATTTTTTTTTTAAAGAACAATGTTGTCCCCATCAAAGTAGTTCCTTTCGGCAGCTACACTCCGGCGGAGACGTTCCGAGTCTTGGTAGCAGCGCTGAAAGGATTGCACTGGTGGGGCCTCTAACTTGTCGGTCACATTCTTTTGAATACTCTCCAGGGTCCCATAAAGACTTCCTTTCAAAACTTTTTCAATTTAGGGAAAAGAAAAGAGTTCGGAGGACTCAGATCAGGCTTTTTGAGGTCAGAACTTCCATGATGGAAGTATCCTTGTTATTGGGGCGTTGTCACGGTGCAGCACCCACTTGTCTGCAATGTCTGGTCTCACCCGACTCAACCTTTTCCAGAGTCTTTCAAGGACATTTTTGTAAAACACAGGCGGCCGGTCTGGCCGAGCGGTTATAGGCGCTTCAGTCTGGAAATCGCGCGACAGCTACGGTCGCGTGTTCGAATCCTGCCTTGGGCATGGATGTGTGTGATGTCAGGTTAGTTAGGTTTAAGTAGTTCTACGTTCTAGGGGACTGATGATCTCAGATGTTAAGTCCCATAGTGCTCAGAGCCATTTGAACCATTTTCCTTTTGTAAGACACATG
This sequence comes from Schistocerca nitens, assembly GCF_023898315.1. Classification (NCBI taxonomy): domain Eukaryota; kingdom Metazoa; phylum Arthropoda; class Insecta; order Orthoptera; family Acrididae; genus Schistocerca; species Schistocerca nitens. The sequence goes on from NC_064619.1 coordinate 706,068,265, forward strand.
ATTGTCCTGGAGTAAACGAATTCAATATGCAAGATATTCTTGCAGTAAAAAAAAAAAAAAAAAAAAAAAAAAAAAAAAAAAAAAAAAAAAAAACAGCGTTCTTCCCATCTTTTCTTTACTCATTCGAGTTTTTTCGGTCGAGGAGATGTCTCAGCGTGCCACTCTCAGGTTGCCACTTTGTTTCAGGATTGCGCACAGAAATCCAGGCTTCATCACCTGTGATCACACGACTGATCCATTCGTGGTCTTTGGCAGTCCTCTCAAGAAGATCAACGCACGCATTTCTTCGATCGTCCTTCTGCTCTGTAGAGAGGTTTTTCGGCAGACTTTTGGCACAGACCTTCCGCATGGGCAAAACTTCAAATTTTGATGTAAGTTGAACGTGTTTAAGTGTAACAGGTCACCCACAGTCTTATTGTTAAACGTCGGGCTGATCTCACAAGAGCAAGCACACCTTTGACGTTACCGTCGGTGTTGATGGTCTTCAATGTGTTCTCGGCCTTACAAAAACGAGTTGTGCCATCGAAAAACTTGTGCTCTTGATACGAAATGTTCCCTATCGTCCTATTTCAATTTCTCGAAGATCACACTCGCACCTTCCCCAAGTTCAACACGAATCTTAATGGTATTACGTTACCCTAAATTCCATTGTCCCATTTTCCTAACACACAACAAAAGCACACCATCACTAATAGCACTCTCCAAAAAGCACGTAATTGCTGTACGATGGTGAAACTTGGACTGAGCATCTGGAAGGGAGGAGTTCACCAGTCTACACAAATGGAATACCACAGGGTTCAGTCTCACTACTTTTCTCACACACCTCGTAGATGCATCCCCACCCACGAACTCTGGGCTCGATCAGTAGATGATGGAGTGAGGAGTCTGTCGAACGTGAGGGTGGCCGCGGCGACATAGACTGTTTTCTGTGTAAGACTTTATCGATAAGTCAACCTGGAGCAGACCAGTGGAACACCGTTGATCGCAGCTTGGCGTCGGTCCACGGTAGTTCATACCAGCTGTAGCAGAGGCGTTGTGCCGTAAGCCCTCATTCACCACTGTTGGTACTGTAGGTAGCATATTGACAATGCACTGTGGTAGCTGCCGGCTGATGCCAGCGACGTGTTCTTGCAGGGTGGAGTAACGGTGGTTACTGTAGGTGGTGGAAACTTGCGACGGCCCGCCGCGTGCTCAGTATTTATCCTCGAGCAAGCGCACCACATTTTCAGTAGCCAAACAGGAGCGGGAGGTTTTTTATATCCCAGTACAAAATTTACATAACGAAGTCTCAAACCTTCGGAAAAGATGTTTATTCTGTGAATACTGTTACTAATTACTTTAATTCCATATTTTTTTGTGAACCTGAATGACTTTTTTGAACTTTTCTAGGGTACAATTTAAGTACTTTATGAAAATACACGGTGTTTTACTTGAGGTTTACTTACCTTATTTTTCAGTTTTGTACGTATCCCCTACAATTTAAGCCTCATGAACGTAACTCACACTTGGAAAATGGACTTAGTCGTTACAGTTCTTGCAAGTGTAACCAGCTGTCAAATCTTTGTTACAAACAAACGTTTTCTATATATCACATATAATGGTTGTTGCTACATCTTACGTTCGGCCATAAATTACAAAACACCGACGTTTCTTGTTTGCTGATCCTTGAGAAGTAGATGGACGTATGTCTTTCTTTTCCAAGAATTCTCGATATTCAATTAAGAATGCTCTAGACAGACATATTATTTTGGATCTTCCAGTCAGATAAGGCTTCATCAATACCATTGCTAAATTCCTCAAAAAAATTCTTTTTGCATAAAGTATTTTTTTTTTCGATCTGAGGAATACAAAATCTGTGCATTGATTGCTGCGCTATATTCATGACACCTTAGAAGACACACTTTGGCCATCGCCTCTTAACGGGCGTAACATTCTACGCAGTACGTACTTGATCCACGGTGTCAGCCCTCCCCCCAACCCTTTTGTCATATTTTAGTCCTTCATTATTTCGGGCTTATTTGTTTTATCATCAAGTTTTGATAGCTCATGCATCGTTGATATCAATATCACTGATTTGTTTTTCTTTGGTACATGTGAGTGTGATGTCTTTTTGAAATCCAAAACTTGAAGACCCACCTTCTCGATTGCTATGTCCAAGCGTCTCGGAGTGAACCAAAGCGCTGTTGTTCGGACATGGATGAGATACAGAGAGACAGGAACTGTCGATGACATACCTCGCTCAGGCCGCCTAAGGCCCACTACTGCAATGGATGACCGCTACCTACGGATTATGGCTCGGACCGTGACAGCATGGTGGGGTCACCATGTTGAATAATGCTTTCCCTGCAGCCACAGGAGGTCCTATTAAGAGTCAGACTGTGAGCAATAGGCTGCATGGCGAGGTTCGTCTTTCAAACCACGACACCCTGCAGCGCGGTGCAGATGGGCCCAACAACATACCGAATGGACTGCTCAGGCTTTGCATCACGCTATCTTCAACGATGAGTGTCTCATATATCACACAATCGTCGGAGACGTGTTTGGAGGCAATCCAGTGTGGATGAACGCCGTCGACACACTGTCCAGCGAGTGCAGCAAGGTCAAGTTTCCCTCCTGTTTTGGGGTGGCATTTGGTCCAGCCGACGTACGCCGCTGGTGGTCATGGAAGGTTCAAAATGGTTCAAATGGCTCTGAGCACTATGGGACGTAACTGCTGAGGTCATCAGTCCCCTAGAACTTAGAACTACTAAAACCTAACTAACCTAAGGACATCACAAACATCCATGCCCGAGGCAGGATTCGAACCTGCGACCGTAGGGTCATGGAAGGCGCCGTAACAGCAGTACGATACGTGACTGCCATCCTCCGATCGATAGTGCAACCATTTCGGCAGCATATTGTCGATGCATTCGCCTTCACGGACGGCAATTCGCGCCTCCATTGTGCACATATTGTGTATAACTTCCTTCAGGATAATGATATCAAATGGATCAAATGGCTCTAAACACTATGGGACCTAACATCTGAGGTCATCCGTCCGCTAGACTTAAAACTACTTAAACCTAACTAACCTGTCACACACATCCACGCCCGAGGCAGGATTCGAACCTGCGACCGTAGCAGCCGCGTGGTTCCGGACTGAAGTGCCTAGAACCGCTCGGCCACAGCGGCCGGCGATGACTAGAGTGGCCAGCGTGTTCTCCAGACATGAACCCTATCGAACATGCCCGGGATGGATTGAAAAGGGCTTTTTATGGACGACGTTACCGACCAACCACTCTTTGGGATCTACGCTGGGTGGGACAATCTGGACCAGCAGTGCCTTGATAAACTTGTGGGTAGTATGCCACGGCGAACACATGCATGCATCATTGGAGAAGGACGTGCTACTGGGTGTTAGAGGTACCGGTGTGTACAGCAATCTGGACCACTACCACTGAAGGTCTCGCTGTATGGTGGTACAACATGCAATGTGTGGTTTTCAGGAGCAATAAAAAGGGCAGAAATGATGTTTATGGTGATCTCTATTCCAATTTTCTGTACAGGTTCCGGAAATCTCGGAACCAAGGTGATGCAAAACTTTTTTTGGTGTGTGTATATACGTTTTAAAAGCACATTCTGGGAAGGTGAAATTTTTCTGATAAAAACACCGAAGCATTGCACTTTCAATAAAAATCTGAAAGGTCTGCACTAAGGTGAGAGGTATTGCCAGAGGACGAAGTATGCTCCATAGGGTTGAAGAGTGTGGGAAGAAAATAGGGTTCTGTTAGACAGGAAAAACTACGGAGATGGGAGATAGGAACTGACGTGCATAGTGGGAAAATCAGCACGTGGGAAAGAAAGAGGGTGAGGGGTGGTGTGTTCTATGTGTAGGGCATTGGTTGCAAGAGGAAAGGAATAGGGATGAATGAAGAGTGAAAGGAGAGAGGAGCCCTACGTGTAGTGGGATAGCTGGGGAAAAGCTAAAGGTGGTAGGAGGGATAAATTTCGGGGAGGATCTCATTGTTTCGGAGAGTGCATTGGTTGATGTTGCTTTATGACAGGTATGCGTAGGTGTAGGGACAGAGGGATGTGTTGTGAAGGTGCGGCAGTATACCAGGGTTGATATCAGAGGCGAGACAATAGGGTGATTGTAAACTAGTTTGCGGACGGTATTGGAGATGCAGAAGCTTCCGATGTGAGTAAGGAGGGGTGGGAATTTGATGAGACGGTGGATGATACAGGTGGGGGAAGGTAAATGGATGCGGAAAGCGGGCGAATTGCACGGCGTTTGAGGATTTGGTGGGACTTACAGAACTTTGGTGGGGCGTAGATCCATGCAGCATATGCATAGCAGATAATGGGTCGGATCACCGTTCTGTAGATGTGGAGAATAATGGAGGGGCGTAATGCCTAAGTTCGACCTGTTAGTAGTTTTAGAGCTTTCTGCTGGAAGGTTTGTAGGCGAGGCTTCCAAGCTAGTTGCCAGTCGAGGGCTAAAGTTTCTTATCAAGTCCGGGGATACTAGAGCGTTATATTAATTGTAAAATTACAACTTGATTTCTCAATGAGTTTCATACATTTATTATATAATACGCAGTATGCGTGTGTGGAGTTTTCGGAGGTTACAATCTTTTTAAATTCTCATATTCTTATATCTCGTTCTCATATCAGCTCTTAATTTTATATTTTTTTCTTATGTTTATTCCTCAGGAAGATTTGGTACATTGCCTTGCGGGATACTAATCGTAGAAACATTCGGGACATGGTAATTCCGAACACCACGAGCATTGCGCGAAGGCAGGTTTGCCAAGCGGTATGTCTTCTCGGTGGCGGCGCTATGTGCGCGTACATTGGGAGGTGCGCTTTCATGACGACTATGGATTGACGAGACCAACACATGGTTCACTGCCAACCTCAGGATGCGTTCTGCCTAATGTGGTACCGAAGCTGTACGACAGCACAATGTAACAGGTGCAGTTAAATTAAAGCACTTCGGCTAGTGGGCAACAAAGGATAACATTATTACATGATTTACTGTGAGTCTGGAAGAGCTCTCAACTTGTCTTATTGTGTGAAGTAGAACATAAAATTAGTAAAGAACGTGATTGTATGGTTCTATGCAAAAAATGTATCACATTTCTGGCATCGCAAAGAAGATTTACAAATTCATAAATTGTTGTTGTTGTGGTCTTCAGTCCTGAGACTGGTTTGAAGCAGCTCTCCATGCTACCCTATCCCGTGCAAGCTTCTTCATCTCCCAGTACTTACTGAAACCTACATCCTTCTGAATCTGCTTAGTGTATTCATGTCTTGGTCTCCCTCTACGATTTTTACCCTCCACGCTGCCCTCCCATACTAAATTGGTGATCCGCCTTATAGGCGGGTGACCTTCAAGGGGACTTAGCCGCTGAGCGAGGCTGCGGCGAGACGCGGCCCCTAGTATTACTAGGGCCGCGTCGGGCAAAAACTCCGTTGCAGTGAATGGGTTGCGCAACATCCGGCCGGTGATAAGCAGCGCTGGGGTCTGGGCGCGCTTCCTGTTTCTGTGTCAGTCGACTGCAGGCAGCAGCACGCAGCACACAGCCATGCCGTACCGCCGCAGGAGATATTCTAGGAGGAGCAGAATGCCTGTTTACAAGACTGTTTTAAGTTTTGACGAGACACCAAACCCAACGTCTCAACAGGAGATATTAGCTGGGCCAATAACATTTGTTGGCTGTAATATTACCTTTTCTTGTACTGCAAATGAAGTAGTTACAGGCAATTCATGGATGTCTGTTGCTTTGGTTAGAGGCAGTGACAAGCCTTTACAAGGATTGGAGGCTTACTATGACAGAGACATTATCTGTTATAAAACATTTGCAATTGGTGTTGTTGGAGACAGAAATTATGGTACTTGTGTTGTTACAACGGATAAGCCATTCTGTTTTTCTGTTTTTCTATGGCTGTGTGCGCCGCCTTATAGGCGGGTGACCTTCAAGGGGACTTAGCCGCTGAGCGAGGCTGCGGCGAGACGCGGCCCCTAGTATTACTAGGGCCGCGTCGGGCAAAAACTCCGTTGCAGTGAATGGGTTGCGCAACATCCGGCCGGTGATAAGCAGCGCTGGGGTCTGGGCGCGCTTCCTGTTTCTGTGTCAGTCGACTGCAGGCAGCAGCACGCAGCACACAGCCATGCCGTACCGCCGCAGGAGATATTCTAGGAGGAGCAGAATGCCTGTTTACAAGACTGTTTTAAGTTTTGACGAGACACCAAACCCAACGTCTCAACAGGAGATATTAGCTGGGCCAATAACATTTGTTGGCTGTAATATTACCTTTTCTTGTACTGCAAATGAAGTAGTTACAGGCAATTCATGGATGTCTGTTGCTTTGGTTAGAGGCAGTGACAAGCCTTTACAAGGATTGGAGGCTTACTATGACAGAGACATTATCTGTTATAAAACATTTGCAATTGGTGTTGTTGGAGACAGAAATTATGGTACTTGTCTCCCTCTACGATTTTTACCCTCCACGCTGCCCTCCCATACTAAATTGGTGATCCCTTGATGCCTCAGAACATGTCCTACCAACCGGTCCCTTCGTCTTGTCAAGTTGTGCCACAAACTCCTCTTCTCCTCAATTCTATTCTACACCTCCTCATTAGTTATGTGATCTACCCATCTAATCTTCAGCATTCTTCTGTGAAGCCACATTTCGAAAGCTTCTACTCTCTTCTTGTCCAAACTATTTATCGTTTATGTTTCACATCCATACATGGCTACACTCCATACAAATACTTTCAGAAACGACTTCCTGACACTTAAATCTATACTCGATGTTAACAAATTTCTCTTCTTCAGAAACGCTTTCCTTGCCATTGCCAGTCTACATTTTATATCCTCTCTACTTCTACCATCATCAGTTATTTTGCTCCCCAAATAGCAAAACTCCTTTACTACTTTAAGTGTCTCATTTCCTAATCTAATTCCCTCAGCATAACCCGACTTAATTCGACTACATTCCCTTATCCTCGTTTTGCTTTTGTTGATGTTCATATTATATCCTCCTTTCAAGACACTGTCCATTCCGTTCAACTGCTCTTCCAAGTCCTTTGCTGTCTGTGACAGAATTACAATGTTATCGGCGAACATCAACTGTTTATTTCTTATCCATGGATTTTAATACCTACTCCGAATTTTTCTTTTGTTTCCTTTACTGCTTGCACAATATACAGATCGAATAACATCGGGGAGAGGCTACAACGCTGTCTCACTCCCTTCCCAACCACTGCTTCCCTTTCATGCCCCTCGACTCTTATAACTGCCATCTGGTTTCTGTACAAATTGTAAATAGCCTTTCGCTCCCTGTATTTTACCCCTGACACCTTTAGAATTTGAAAGAGAGTATTCCAGTCAACATTGTCAAAAGCTTTCTCTAGGTCCACAAATGCTAGAAACGTAGGTTTGCCTTTCCTTAATCTTTCTTCTAAGATAAGTCGTAAGGTCAGTATTGCCTCACGTGTTCCAACATTTCTACGGAATCCAAACTGATCTTCCCCGAGGTCGGCTTCTACCAGTTTTTCCATTCGTCTGTAAAGAATTCGCGTTAGTATTTTGCAGGTGTAACTCATTAAACTGATAGTTCGGTAATTTTCACATCTATTCACAAATTACAATAATTAAAAACCCGACAAAAGTGTATTATATATACAACATGAAGATTTACGTATGCAAACACTTAAGTAAAAATAGTAAAAGGTGTAATACACATTCATGCACTAAAAAGTTGTCCGGGAGTAAGAATGTTTTCAGTAAAACTTCAATATTCATTAAATGCCACTGATGAAAATACTTAAAGTAAAATGTAGAGAAAAGGGCAAATGGGGAATAAGGACGTAAAACGCAGATGCTGTATCGTAACCTTGAGTTTCCCAGTGGACACTAGAGGACGCTGACTGCAGGTCGCTCCACTACGTTTCTGTGAAACAGTGTGGTGTTTACTCTCAGCGTTGAGGTTGTTGCTACGGCTGCTTAAATAAACGGTTTCTGACAATAGCTGGTTCGTGATAACAGGCATTTAACTAACGATATCATCGTAAATGTTTCAGCATGCATCAGGGGAGAACTGATTTTGTCCTTTGAGAATCTTATCTGCTCCTTTAGTTTTCATTAAGTGCAAGGAACAAACGATTCATTTTCCCACTGAAACTAAAGTCTAGAACTTTTTGATTGTGCTCAAGGAAATGTGTACCCAAACCGGTTTTATTGTGTCTGTAGGAGTGTTCACAAACCTTTTCTTGAAGGCACGATCAGTTTGCCCTATATTCAATCGCGAAGAAGCAGTGCACATAATTTGATAAACGCCTGATTCTCAGTATTTGTTCTTACTTTATAGAACATCATGCTTTAGCCGATATTACAAAGCGTTTTGAAGGCAAGAGATTACTTTACTAAGACAGTGTTCAATTTTCTCCGAGGCTATAACTAAATGTGTCAAGTTCACATATTTTTTATTGGTTTATATTTTACTTTTACCGTTGTTCTGTTTTAATTTGTTAGATGTGCGGCACAACTCAATGTTTTGCCCACTTCTATCATCTACTTGTTCCAAAATTTTAAGTTTTCAAATAGAGGTTCAATACATTTGAGTCACGTGGGAATATAATAGTGTATTGTCATCAACTTCATACTTTTATAATACAAGACTAGTAGATATTGATTGGAAATGTTGGAACTACAGTCACACTTGCAAACAATAGTGATTAATAAAACTTCAAGTAAAAGAAAACTGGAGGTTGCTGTTAGAAAATTTCGTGTGCATATGTAACGTGTGCATAAGTGACGTTGCGAGAAAATACCGTATGTATAGGAAACATCGATAAAGTGCATAGGGAATCTGCTAAGGTGTGTGACCTGGTGAGATGCGATGAGATGTAATTGTAAACAGTTTCCCAGGCCATCTTTAAAGCAAATGTCACTTGGCCAAGCACGCAACCACGTGGCGAAGCCACAGTATCTCTCTAGGCCATTCCCCACCGCAAAGGAAGTGAGGGTAATAAAATTAACCCTTCCTGATGACAGACTCGAACTACCAGTAATATTCCGAGTAAATTGATGCCTTCTTAGACCGGCCAGTTAATTAACTGACAAGTCGTCAATCTTAATTACACATTTAATGCTATTAAATTAATTTTCTCAAGTCCACATACACTACCGAGATATTGTGTACCTAGAGGATCAACGGTTGGAGGGAGAGGTAAAATTTTGCCACTTCGTGTTTATTTAATGTAGAAAACGCCCAAGATGGCTAAATGCAGCTTGGTTTCCTGGCCGCTATTTCGATTTGTCGTTGAAGCCACGCGGTGGCGGAGATATACAGTGTCTCCCTCATTCTGGGAATCCACATCAGTTCGGGCCACACAACTTGAAGGATCTCGGACGCTCTAAACGGCCAGAACAGCGGTAGCGGTTACATCTCCATCATCTGTTAGGTTGGCTACAAGTACCTTTTCGTATACCGCGGATGTGCACTGTAGTTCATCTACCGAGTCATTAAGTAGTCCGGAGAGCTGTTCGCCAGTCATTGTGTTGCACTTACTAAATGTGTTTGTCACCGCGAGATTCATGATGCAGCAGCTTCCGCCTTCTCGGGGCAAGTGCTGCTATCCTTTACCTTGGAAGCAGCCTTGTGGTAGCCATCTGCGAGTTGATAGTGATGTATAGAATTACGAAACACACCACAACTACGATGGTTGCTTCTGTGCTGTCACTACGTTTGCGCTGCGAGATAAAGGCGCTACAAGCCGACATGTCACGCGGTAAGCTCTGCTCTTCGTTAGTTAGTTACGTGTTCCATTGATCAATAGCATGGAAAAACCGTTATGATATTTTTACATTATTGTGCTATACCTAAATATTTTTGTTATCTGTCCCATTCCCTTAAATGGCACAAAATGTATATATTATATCTCCAGATTTATTTACTCATATTCAGGAATTCATCGATGGTGTAGAAGGAGTTGTCAAGGAGATATGATTTCAATTTGTTTTTGAAACTATTACTGCTGTCTGTCAGACATTTTATTTCATCTGGTAATTTACCAAAAAGTTTTATAGCAGCATATTTTACCCCTTTCTGTGCCAAAGATTGGTTCAGTAAAGGATAGTGTAGGTCTTTCTTTTTTCTGTTGATTTTAAACTGGTCCATGTTGTTGAGAAACAATTACATTACTGAGTAAATGTACTTTGAAGCAGTTGTAAGAATTCCTAACTTTTTAAACAACTGCCTACAAGATGTGCGACAATGAACCCCACACATTATTCTAACTACTTTCTTTTGAGCAGTGAATACCTTTTGCCTAAGTGTTGAGTTGCCCCAGAATATTACTCCGTATGACATCAGAAAGTGAAAGTATGCAAAGTATGTTAGCTTACTACTATCTACATCCTCAAAATTGGCAATTATTCTGATTGCAAAAGTTGCTGAACCTAGTCGCTTTAGGAGATCCAAAATATGACTTTTCCAATTAAGATTCTCATCTATATGTACACCCAAAAATATAGTATGCTCTACCCTGGCTTCTGTCGATGTGTTATGTTTATTCAAGGAATTATACTTTTTGCAGCAGAAAATTGGATGTACTGTGTTTTTTTCAAAGTTCAGATCAAGCCCATTCGCAGAAAACCCTTTTAATAACTTTTACAAAGACCTTATTTGTATCATTTTCTATCGGACTTTCTTTTACTGGATTAATAATTATGCTTGTATCATCAGCATCTTGATTCACATAAGAAGGGAGGTCATTCACATATATCAAGAACAGGAGGGGACCCATGATCGAATCTTGTGGAACATCTAATGTAATTTCACCCCTTACTGCGACCTTATTCGTGACCCGTGGCTAGCCTCTTTCGTTACAGTGATTCATGTTAATTCATTTCTACGATACCTCTAGGGACAGGTGAACGTTTGTGCTTTTGTTCTTTTGTCTTGCCTACAGCAACTGCATCGCTCGGCCAGCGGTTGCGCTATTGTGAGTGATAGCTTAGGAAACTTGTGACAGGGCTATTTTTCATTTACGTGTACATATATATTGCCATATTATACTGACTTTCATTAGTCTGTGACTACAGAAGATAAGCAAGTGCGTGACCTGATAGGGAACAATGGTAGCTGGTACATCTCCAGAGTCCATTTCTCCCACGTTTCGGTAATATTTATCAATCCAAACTCTTAGCAGGGAGATGACAGAGACTCCAGCCACAGCTGCAGCTATGCACCCAACAACCAACGCACGCTACACGTCGACGTATTTACGTGACTCCAGGTTGCGGAATACCTTAACGTCTTTGGTACGTCGTGGTTAGTAATGTGCTAATCCCGTTTTATAGTCTATTCCCGAATACAGTGTGGAATAGTAACACTATCGCAGTTTTCCAATTAACGAATCCAATTAACTGTGTGGCTTTCGGACTCACCACAGTACTATCATTAGTGGTTGACTGCGCGGCGGATAAATACGACGCCAGTTACTAGAACTTTATTTTCAACAAATAACCACGAATGTATTTCATTTCACCACGGGATTCACCAAATCAACGTGGCAGCTTGCGGAATTAATTACGCGGGGGACACTCAGCTCATAATCTGAAACCGGTAATGCCTATCGCGTACAGTGCCTAGCGTCACTGTCGTAAGCGTTTTTACCCTAAAAGCTAAGCACAGCATAAAACATACTGAATGTCGTAGAAAACCTATCCATCAAAATATCTGCCGGCCGGAGTGGCCGTGCGGTTGTGGACGCTACAGTCTGGAGCCGAGCGACCGCTACGGTCGCAGGTTCGAATCCTGCTTCGGGCATGGATGTGTGTGATGTCCTTAGGTTAGTTAGGTTTAATTAGTTCTAAGTTCTAGGCGACTGATGACCTCAGAAGTTAAGTCGCATAGTGCTCAGAGCCATTTGAACCATCAAAATATCTTGTATTAACAAACACTGTCGCTACGCGAGTGATGTAATTGATAAGTCGCATGCATTTCAGTATCAAATAAAAAACTAAACTTAAGACTAAACAGGTCGTGAAGGCCCAACGGCACCAACCGACCGCCGTGTCGTCGTGCGGCCATAGGCGTCTCTGGATGCGGACATGGAGGAGCATGTGGTCGGCACATCGCTCATACGGCAGTTGTCAGTTTTCGAAACCGGAGCCGCTACTCCTCAATGAATTAGCTCCTCAAGTGGCCTCACAAGGTCTGAGTGTACTTTGCCAACGCGTTCGGCGGATCCGAACGGTTGCCCATCCAAGTGCTAGTCAAGCTCGACAGCGCTTAACTTCGTTAATATGACGGGAACTGTTGTTACCATTGCGACATAGCCGTTGTAAAAATATTCAATAACCTGTAAAAAAATTTTAGCCTTAAAGTTTGGGTGCCTAATAAAATATTTGTCATTTAGTATATGCATCAATATAATCTGGCAAAGTTACGTAATAAGGTTTTTGCATTTAAGTAATCACGTATTTAGTACAACAGCTACTTAAGTTATTACTTTGAAGTGTTCAACTTTGAATAATCACTTGAAGCAGAAACGTAGGTACCTGTTCAAAGATAATCACAGATTTTCTCCTCTTACTATGCTACAACGACAGAACGTTCCGAACGCATCACTATCATGTTAGTCGAACACTAATTTTTTTGCATCATAGATTGCATCGTCGCATTTCAAAATACTTGAGGTTTCATTTAATATGAATAGTTTAATGAGCTTTGCGAATCAAATTTTTACTAGCCGAGGCGATTCTGGGTAAAGCCAGTGCTGCCAGAAAAACATAGAGATGCAGTATAATTGCCTTGCGTAACACTGTTTACTGTGAACTAACTGCGCCAATGAAATGAAACAGAGCTCATATACATTAATACGAACATAATGTTTGTCCCGTTATTCAAGTGGGCACGTAACAGAATTGCAGTTGCCAGCACAACTTACATTTGCGGTAATAGGAATAACCACGTTCCGATACTCACAGCTGTCCTTCAGTAGTTCATACCTGAAATATAAATTTTACGATAAGCAACTTACTTTAAACAGTAGTGATGGTTATTTAGACCAATCCAGGTGCTACGTTCGTCAACCATATCATCTTCATTACTACCATGTCTTCGCCTACTGCTGTGCACCTGCAGACGTCCAAGGTATGCACCTGTTCAAGATTTATCTCTGCCTGTGGTAGAGGTTCGTAGCTAACCATTCCAGGATCTTTCAAGAAAACTGCGGGATGAGCGTTATCACTCCTACTCCACTATCTTTTCTTCAGTTAGAGCTTTTGTGGATTTGACATGTGGTGCTCAAGACTGCTAGTTGGTCACATCTTATGCATTATCCTGGCTGCTATATCATCTACTTGTAACAATGAAATTGTAGACCAGATGTGGCTTGAATTCAAAGCAATAGTATCGACAGCAATTGAGAGATTTATATCAAATAAATTAACAAACGACACAGCTGATGTCCAGTGGTACACAAAACAGGTCCTAGCACTGTTGCAGAAAGAACGAAAAAAATATGCCAAATTCAAACGAACACAAAATCCCCAAGTTTGGCATTCTTTTATAGAAGCTCGAAATTTAGAGCAGACATCAAACCGACGTACTCGTGATAGTTTCCACAGCCAAACTTTGTCTCGGAACCTGACAGAAAATCGAAAGAGACTCTGGTCCTTCGCAAAGTATGCTAGTGGCAAGGCACAATCAGTTCCTTCTCTGTACGATAACAATTGAAATACTATCAGTGACAGTGGTACTAAGCAGAGTTACTAAACATAGCCTCCCGAAATTCTTTCACCAAAGAAGACGAAGTAAATATTCCAGAATACGAATCAAGAACAGCTGCCAACACGTATAACTTAGAAGCAGATGTCCTAGGAGTAGTGAAGCAACTGAAAACACTTAATAAAAACAAATCTTCTGGTCCAGACTGTAAACCAATTAGGTTCCTTTCAGAGTACATGCTGATGCAACAGCTTCATGCTTTAGAATCCTATATAACCGCTCGATCGACGAAAGATCCGTATTGGTAAGTTGCACGGGTCACACCAATATTCAAGGAGTAAAATAGGAATAGTAAACAAGAACACACTGAAGAAGGTCGCTTGCTACAGGGACCGTAAAGTCTGTAGTTTTATATATATTGACAATGCGGTCATTAACCCAGAAAAAATTTATTGGATGTGAAAATGGCCGCGCAAGCCTACGTTTATAAGTAGGAAGAATACACTAAGTTACAGGCCCATATCATTAACATCGATATGCAGCAGGATTTTCGGACATATATTCTGTTCGAACACTATGAATTATCTCGAAGCGAACGGTCTACTACCACAAAGTCAACACGGATTTAGAAAACATCGTTCATATGAAACACAACTAGTTCTTTACTCACACGAAGTGTTGAGTGTTATTGACTAGGGATTTCAAATTGTTTCCGTATTTCTAGATGTCCAGCAAGCTTCTCATACCGTACTTCACAAGCGACTAATAATAAAATTGCATGCTTATGGAATGTCATCTCAGTTATGCGACTGGATCTGTGATTTCCTGTCAGAGACGTCACAGTTGGTAGTGACTGACGGAAAGTCATAGAGTAAAAAGGATCTCTGGTATTCCCCAGGGTAGTGTTATAGGTTATCTATATAAACGATTTTGGAGACAATCTGAGCAGCCGTCTTGGGTTGTTTGCGCTGGCGTTTATAGACTAATAAAGTCATCAGAATATACAAAGAAATTGCAAAACGATTTAGAAAAGATATCTGTATGGTGCGAAAATTGACAGTTGACCCTCCATAATAAAAAATGTGAGGTCATCCACAGGAGTGGTAAAGGGAATCCGTCAAACTTCGGTTACACGTTAAATCAATCAAATGTAAAGGCCATAAATTCGACTAGATACCCAGGAATTAGCATCACCATAAACTTAATCTCCAAAGAACATACAGAAAACGTTGTGGGGGAGGCAAACCAAAGACTGCGTTTTATTGGTAGAACACGTAAAAAACGCAACAGGTCTACTAAAGAGCCTATCCACATTACACTTGTCCGAGGTCTCTTGGAGCAGTGCTGCGAGATGTGGGGTCCTTACCAGACACGATTAACGGAGTTCATCGAAAAACTTCAGAGAAGGGCAGCACGTTTTGTATTATAGATAAATCGGGGAGAGAATGTCACGGACATGATATTGGATTTGGACTGGACATAATTAAAGCCAAGGCGTCTCTCGTTACGGCGAGATCTTCTCACGAAATTTCAGTCACCGACTTTTTCCTCCTAATGCGAAAATATCTTGTTGATGCCGACCTACGTAGTGAGAGACGATCGTAGATAATAAGGGAAATCAAAGATCGCACGGAAAGATATAGGTGTCCGTTTTACCCCGTGCTGTTCCAGAGAGGAATGGTAGAGAATTATTGTGAAGGTTGTTATATGAACCCTCTGCGAGGCACTTTAACATGATTTGCAGAGTAGCAATGTAGAGGTACATGACTGAAGAAGCTAAGGTTGTTATTCTGACACAAACAGATGACTTCTAGTTTATTTCTGTACTACAAATTCTATTCGCAAGACGATATGAAGAAGTCTCCACATATAGCAACTCATTGTACCTGCAGCATCGCCCCATAATTTGCACGGTCAATGCAGTTGTCAAGCCTGAACACTGATAAGGAGAAGGGACACGATGGTAGGACATCTGTTCAGACATCAGGGAATGACATCCATGGTACTAGAGGGAGTTTGGAATACATCGTGCAAATAGTTGACGACTTAGGTTGCAAGTGCTACTCTGAAGTGAAGAGGTTGGCACAGGAGAGGAATTCGTGGCGGGCCGGCCGGAGCTGCCGAGCGGTTCTAGGCGCTACAGTCCGGAACCGCGCGATCGCTACGGTCGCTGGTTCGAATCCTGCCTCGGGCATGGATGTGTCTGATGTCCTTAGGTTAGTTAGGTTTAAGTAGTTCTAAGTTCTAGGGGACTGATGACCTCAGAAGTTAAGTCCCATAGTGCTCAGAGCCAGCCAATTCGTGACGGGCCGCATCAAACGAGTCAGAAGACTGACGACTCACAAAAAGAGGCACCACATCTTCTATAAAATGAGGACTGTTAAGCAGAAGAGGCTAAATGCTGTAAACAAGCTGTTATACCATTAATGTCGAGAGTTCATTTTAAATAATGTTGTACGACTAGTAATCAGTAAGACTTCGTAATAGCAGATTTCGGTAGCAGATCCAGTTCTCGTTAGTACGTACACACTTAGTTGGGGATTTCGTGGCGAGCCGCATTAAACCGTGACAAGAGTGAGGACCTAAAAAAAAACTTCCACGCAACATTATGCCTCCAATCATCACTTGGACCACCAAAAACGTCATGTTCGACAATGTTCCTAGGTCTGTTCCTATATTTTGCCATACGAGGGTACGTGCAGAATCATTACTCTGAATTTGTTCATCTGAAAAAAAAATTGAAGAAAAAAAAATATCAACAGCCGTAATTTTTTTGAATTATTTTTTTTTGACTGCAAGTTTCGGCGCCTACAGACGAACCTGGATATATTATCTAAACGTCTGTACTATTAAAGGGTCACTAATTTCAACTGACTACACCAGATATCTGAAACCTCTCTGTAGACATGAACACTTCACACCCTAACGACAAAATCGAACTAAAGAGACCGCTCTCATCCGAGAAGTGCACACGGTCCCACTCCTCGTTGGACAGTCCCTAGGCTTTTAGCACCATCCCAAAGGTTGCCGCCGATGTACGGATGTCAACGGAACAAAACGTACTGGTCGTCGGGCAAGGACACCACGCACAAGTAGTCTCCACGCCACTGTGCAGCTTGACGTTGCGAGCCTTGCCATCCTGTCACGAGGGCTCGCAATTCCATCGGCTGTTTAACGTGGGTCCCTTGTCATCTGTTGCACAATGTAGCAGTCACGTGCTGATGCAGTTGACCATGATCGACCACTTCACCTTTTTCGGGTAACGGTGCATGTGGCCAGAATGAGATTTTCAGTCTGCAGCGGAGTGTGCGCCGATATGAAACTTCCTGGCAGATTAAAACTGTGTGCCGGACCGAGACTCGAACTCGGGACCTTTGCCCTTCGCGGGCAAGTGCTCTACCAAACTGTGAGGACTTGGCGTGAGTCGTGCTTGGGTAGCTCAGATGGTAGATCACTTGCCCGCGAAAAGCAGAGATTCCGAGTTCGAGTCTCGGTCCGGCACACAGTTTTAATCTGCCAGGAAGTTTCATATCAGCGCACAGTCCGCTGCAGAGTGAAAATCTCATTCTGGAAACATCCCCCAGGCTGTGGATAAGCCATGTCTCCGCCATATCCTTTCTTCCAGGAGTGCTAGTTCTGCTAGGTTCGCAGGGGAGCTTCTGTAAAGTTTGGAAGGTAGGAGACGAGGTACTGGCAGAAGTAAAGCTGTGAGGACGGGGAGTGAGTCGTTCTTGGGTAGCGAAAGGCAAAGGCCCCGAGTTCGAGTCTCGGTCCGGCACACAGTTTTAATCTGCCAGCAAGTTTCAACAGTGCATGTGGTTCCGAACGCTCCCCATGCCCATGAAAGAACGCTGTGAGAAATACCAAACAACTGCGCTACATTCGTCATATTTCCGTCCTTCTTCTACAAGTGGCGTTCAATAAGTAATGCAACACTTTTTTTCCGAAAGCAGCTCTTCATTTTACATTGGACCTTACGCCAAGTTGTCACGCTGATGAAGACCGGCACGTTATAAAATGTTTGTCATAATGTGTTGCTTTTAATCCACATGACAACATGGCGTGAGATCCAACGGAAAATGAGCACGTTTGATAACAAAAAGATTTTTTGAGACGTGAAGATAACAGGGAGGTCTGTCGAAACCGGCTGTTTCAAATAAAGAGCTATTGTGTGTTCTCGGCTCTTGAAATTTTTTGGTAAGTACGAGGGTCACTCCAAAAGAAATGCACACTATTTTTTTTAAAATCCATCTTTTATTCTACATGTTTGAAAGTCTGATGGTGTGTAGATACATCCTTTAGGAACAATATTTTCACTTCTCCACATCATTTCCATCCCTATCAACTGCCTTACACCATCTTGGAACCAGCGTCTGTATACCCACACGGTAAAATTCTGGACCAACCTGTTCGAGCCACTGTTTGGCAGCGTGCACAAGGGAGTCATCATCTTCAAACCTTGTTCCACAGTCTTTCCGCTTCCCAAGGAGATGATAGGCACATGGAGCCAGGTCAGGACTGTAAGGCGGGTGTTTCAGTGTTGTCCATCCGAGTTTTGTGATCGCTTCCATGGTTTTTTGACTGACATGTGGCCGTGCGTTGTCGTGCAACAGCAAAACAGCCTGCTTTTCTCGATGTGGTCGAACACGACTCAGTCGAGCTTGAAGTTTCTTCAGTGTCGTCACATATGCATCAGAATTTATCGTGGTACTACTTGGCTTGATGTCCACAAGAAAGAGTCCATCGGAATCGAAAAACACCATAGCCATAACTTTTCCAGCAGAAGATGTGGTTTTGAATTTTTTTTCTTGGGTGAATTTGCATGATGCCACTCCATTGACTGCCTCTTCGTCTCTGGTGAAAAATGATGGAGCCATGTTTCATCACCTGTCACAATTCCTCCAAGAAATTCATCTCCACCATTCTTGTACTGTTCCAAAAGTTCGCTGCATACCATTTTTCTCGTTTCTTTGTGAGTCGTTGTCAACATCCTGGGAACCTACCTGCACGAAACCTTTTTTAACGCCAACACTTTCAATATTCTGCAAACAGTTCTTTCTCCTATCCCAATGTAGCGCGACAATTCGTTGACTGTGATGCGTCTGTCAGCAGTCACCAATTCGTTAACTCTCTGCACATTGTCTGGAGTGTGTGAAATTCGAGGCCTGCCGCAGCCAGGACAATCCTCAATATTGCCGTGCCAGCTTTCATCACGTAACCTGCTTGCCCACCGCCCGACTGTACTGCGATCGACAGCAACATCTCCATACACCTTTTTCAACCTCTTGTGGATGTTTCCCACTGTCTCGTTTTCACAGCACAGGAATTTTATGACAGCACGTTGCATCTTGAAGACATGCTGTGACGGCGCCACTAACGGGATCAGGCTGAAGCGGGAAGGATGTATCTACACACTGTAAAACGTTCACACTTGCAAAATAAAAACTGTATTTTTACAAAAATAGTGTGCATTTCTTTTGGAGTGACCCTAGTAGAACAGATCGCTCATACGGTCTGCCCAAAATGAGTAAATTCGGCCAGGTCGATTTATTCAGGGTTTACTACACTGTATTATTCCCCATTCTTTGGCTAAAAAACCTTATTTTTTTAGCATAATCTCTGTACAATGCGACGGCCTTAGGCCACCTTACAGGGAGGGCGGGCATGCCCGTATGGTACCACTCTACTGGTCGACGGAAGAGCAGTTGCCTTGCTGCATCAATAACCTCGCCATCATCCACGTACCGCTTCCTGGGGTGTTCATCCTTCATTGTACCAAACAGAAGAACGCCGCAATGTGCGGGATGGAGGTTCTAGGGTGGATGAGGAAGAACAGTCCAACGAAATTTTGTGAGCTCCTCTTGGGTGCACAGACTTGTTTGAGGTATTGCGTTGTCATGGAGAAAGAGAAGTTCGTTTGCATTCTTGTGGCGACGAACACGCTGAAATCATTTCTTCCCGGGGGTAGCACAATAAACCTCCTAGATGATCGTTGCACCATGATGTGGGACATCAAACAGAGCAAGCCCTTCAAAGTCCTACGAGACCGTCGCCAGGACTTTACCGGCTGAAGGTGAGACTTTGGAGGAGCGCTGGCGTGGACACACTCGATGGTTTGCCGTTTTGTTTCCAGTTCGAACAATGGACCCACATTTCATAGCCTGTGACGGTGTTAGACAAAAGATTGTTACGATCAGCCTCGTAACACGCAATTAATTCCGTTGCTGTTTATGGTCTTGTGATAGGCGGACACACATCTTTGAGCACACCATCTGTTGGACGAGTACGTCTAGTTGAGGAGGGAGGTGTTTGATTGGGATCTGTCCATCAGCTCGAATGGGAGTGTCGACGCGTTCCAACGTCTCAGGAGCCACTGCTGCGTGCGTGATGTTCTTGCAGTCGTGACAGACGTTTCGCCGAAGGACTCGCCGTGCCTTTGTTCACTGCCTTGTCTCCGCAGAAATTCTGCAAGCGCCTATGAAGATCTGTGATGGTCTGGTTTTCCGCCAAGAGAGACTCAATGACAACTCTCCGCTAGGGCCGCACCTGTGTTACAGATGCCGTTTTGAAAATACACAAACATGGTTCTGAGCACTATGGGACTTAACATCTGAGGTCATCAGTCCCCTAGAACTTAGAACTACTTAAACCTAACCAACCTAAGGACATCACACACATCTATGCCCGAGGCAGGATTCGAACCTGCGATCGTAGCGGTCGCGTGGTTCCAGACTGTAGCGCCTAGAACCGCTCGGCCATTGGAGATACACTATGTTATCAAAAGTATCCGGACACCTGGGTTAAAGTAACTTACAAGTTACATCGAAGATATTCACGCGCCGTTTTGTTAACCTTCGTGGCAAACTATCCTGGGCACACATTTCAACAAGATAATGCCCGCTCGCATACGGCAACTGTTTCTGCTATTTGCCTTCACGCTTGCCAAATCCTACCTTGGCCGGCGAAGTCGCCGGATATCCCTCCAACTGAGGTCTAGAGCATTATTATCAGGGCCTTCCGCCTAGCACGGGATTTTGACGATCTAACGCGCCAAGTGGATAGAATTTGGCACGATACCCCTCAGGGGGAATCCCACAGCTCCGTCAGTCAGAGCGAAGCCGAATAACTGCTTGCGTAGGAAGCTAGTGGTGGACCAAAGCATTACTTAATTGCTCAATTTGTGATGTTCTTTCGCTTGAATAAGTCATCCGATTTTTCTGAAATTGTAATTAGTTGTTTGTATGTACATGTACATCACATCTAACTATTTCTTTCCCATTCGGATAGCTGCTACGTGTTGAGTCGTTTTTTGTCTTAGGGTGTACGCAAGATAGCTTCAGAGGGTGTTCTTTACTTTACGATGATAGTTTTTCATATGACATAAAAATATAGTCGGGCAGTGTTCTCATATCGAGCTTTGCAAGATTAGTTGATCGATGGCAGCTACCCCACACAAATCTACGAGGGCTATTCCGAAAGTAAGGTCCGATAGGTCGCGAAATGGAAACCACGGTAAAAATCAAAAATGTTTTATTTGCAACAGTTAGATACACCTTGCAGCTGCTTATCTCCATAGTCGCCGACCCGACTTAGACGTGTATCGTAGCGTTGTACCAACTTTCCCATACCCTCGCTATAGAAGGCAGCCGCCAGTGCTCTCCGCCAATTCTCTACGCTGGCCTACGGCTCGTTGTCTTGTGCCGAAATGTTGTCTTCATAACCAGCGGTTCATGTGACCAGAGCTGAAACTCAGAGGGAGACAATTACGGGCTGTATTGTGGGTACTCTCACATTTCCATTTGAAAACGATGCAGGAGCATCTTCATTGCCCCTGCAGAATGCGGCTGAGAATTGTGTTGAAGACGAAACAGCACGACAGTTATGTAATGTTAGCTGCATAGCTTCAGGGGAAATTTCTCACCAGGCCCCCGTACTTGGCGGCAGACACTATTTTCTAGACATCTTTACGCACTCACTGCGAGCTCAGAAATGAGAAGAGCGACGTGATGCTAACCGGGGTTATACTAGAGACACTACCCAACACATCTGTGCAAAGCTTTATCGGATTTTCATAGTCGTTTCCATTTCGTGACCGATCGGACCTTACTTTCGGAATAGCCCTCGTATTATATCACTGCGAGTAGGAGTTAGTTATGGCATACAGTAGGCCTACCTGGTAATAAAATTAGGATAGTTTCTGGAAAACAAACCAAACACTAAAACTTGACCCACACTATCAAACCTAATTAAGGAAATACAAGAAAAAATATCAGTGTTGAAAGGGACAAATAATTTCAAGCAGTTTCATGTAGTGGTCGGAAGTCTATTATGTTACATCAGATCCATCATCCAAATATTATTAGATGCAATTTAAGTTGTAACGAACAAAGCATTCATCTAAAGCAATCTTTTTGGAATAGGTATATTGTTCACAATCTGTCTCGGATTACTGGAAAGCGTGGCGAGTTGAATTATGTCAGAATAGTTCCCATTCATTCTGCAAATCTTCCAGTCTGTTCTCTCAAAGAATTCCGAAGTGATCAGGTGGCTATGTAGGATTTCGTGACGTACGTAGTGCTAAGGATCCTCTAGCGTACACGCGCAGTCAGTATTGATGTTAATCTCCAGGAATACTAAACGTCTCCACAGCAAGAGATCTGAAGGATTAAGGTCAAGTGAACGTGTGGTTTAGGGGAGAGGCAGGTAGGAAAGTGAGGGCCATGCTAGCTGACCTTCTCAACGTTATGCCGGTCGTGCATAAACCGCATCAGTTGTCTTTCTGCACGATATATCGTTCTCATTGCGCGAGTAACTTGTTGCAGAGAAACCACAGATAAACACCACCCGTTAAGATGTCCTGTAAAGTGTAATACTCTACGAGTCAGCCACGTACAATTCCCATTCTCACACTGATACAAATGCGATAGTGATGTCTAGCTCCAACGATCGAAAAAGAGCTGCATTTCACAAGTAGCTACTGTGGTAATTTATCATTACACTGTTTGTGATCCTTCTCTCTTCCGTGAGTAAAATATAAATTGTGAAGCACGGATCTTCAGCGTGGAATTCTTTACATACACAATGGCTGATATAGGAAACAGCTGTAACTACGAGGGGCGTTGAATAAGTAAAGCAACACATTTTTTGCTGAAAGCAGGCTGGTTTCATTTAGGATTCCAATACACCATATTGTTCCTCACTCTTTTCGCTACATAATACTATTTTTCAGCGTAATATTCGTTCAATGCGACGTCCTTACGCCACCTTATTGGGAGGGCCTCTATGCCCGCATGGCACCATCTCTACTGGTCAACGTTGGAGACAACGTCATACTGCGTCAGTAATGCGCATCATCCGTGTACTGGTTCCCGTGGAGTGAATCCTTCATTGGGCCAAACAGATGAAGCCGGAAGGTGCGAGATCAGGGCTGTGGGATAGATGAGGAAGAAAAGTGGAATGACGGTTTGTGAGCTCCTCTCGGGCGAGCAACCTCGTAACGCGAAAGCAGTTCCGCACAAACGGTCCTTTGTTGCTCTCTGTAGTCTTCTGTAAGGCGGTAAGGAACCCAGAGGGCACAGAATTCTGAGTTCATCAACTGGCGGACGAGTTTGTCAGCACAGCCAACAGAAACGTCCAGTTGTATAGCGAGGTGTTTCATTTTGACCTACCGATCACTTCGACTGAGTGTCCGCTGTTCCAACACTGCACACTGCAGGAGTCACACTTCTGTGCCACCGGCTGCCATGCACGAGATCGCTCATGTTCGCGCGACCTTGTTACGGATGATACATGCCTCGCCCAACGACTCACCGTGCTTTTGTTCACTGCTAGGTCTCCGTAGACATTCTGCAATGCTCTGGTTTTCCACCAAAAGAAACTCAACGACAGCTCTCTGCTTGGAATGCATCTCCGTTACAGACGCCACTTTCAAGGCTATGTACAGCGACGCCACCTACCGGAATTCCATAAAACCATAGGGGCTGAAACAGGAATATTCCACGCTGTCCTACAATACATTTCGCATTTTTCAATCGAAAATGGCCGAGAAAAAAATGTGTTGCATTAGTTATTGAATGCCGTCGTTGTATACTAGAATCCCTACCACCGATAGTTGAACTATACAAACACGTCCAATGAGAAATGACCGTTGAATTTCAACACGAGAGAACAGCTATGCGGAACATACGCCATTTCATTTTAATCTTTTTTATCATTTTACGGTGATAGAGATGTATGTCTCAAGAATGAAATGGCTGCAAGAAAGGAACCATGTTATTTTATTATTTTTATTGCTCTTGCTTATGTTTTATATTGACCGCTCTTAATGGTTCTTAGAAAGTAAGTCTGAAGACGAAGGACTGATCTTCGAAATGGGTAAACTTTAAAGTTTTTGTCACTGTAAATGGGTAGTTGAGCCGACATTTTGAAACTGTTATTGTACGTAGCAAAAGATTTTAATAGGTGACCTGAACGACGAAAATAGACTGTAGGAACTAAGTAAGCTTAATCTGCGAATTCAAGAAATTGCCACTGTCGTCAGTTTCGGTCAAATTGTTAAAAATATTTGACCCCAAAGCGGAAAATAATAAGTTCCAATATTCGACCGACGGTGCCGTACAGCCTTCATCAATAAGAATAACGAAACTCAGAGATTGAGGTTTTGCTTTATGTCATACCGTAGCGACACGCATTTATTAAGATTAAGCTGGGATTGTGAAAGAGTGATTTCCGACGTCTAAAATTCAACCGAGCTGCCTCAGTAACTGCGGAAATCGATGTTATGGCTGAGAATGAGCTCCCGGCATGCAACGCGAGCCTTTGCGTGTCGGCAGTGACGTTGCTCTCCGAGAACGGGACTGCATTACTTGTTATGGATCATAAAATTCGGAGAGCATCTCAATGACTGCCGTTTTGTACTCTCAGAAGGCTGTTGTAAATCAGTTTAGAAGAGTCGGACGGTTCCAGAAATGTGACCAGCGCGACCTCTGTTTCCAGTATACGGATTCCTTACCGAAAGTTACTTACAAAGAAATAACGTTCGTTCTGTTACGTGAACTACCGAAAAACTTCTAGGGAAGTTTCTTCTTGTGTTATTGTAAAGATTAGTTCCTCTGAAAACGGAAAAGAGAACTGGAGTTAGGGTATAACTTCTGTAGATGACGACGTTTTCTTGGAGAGTGAAAAATAGGGCAGCTTTATCTCAATTTAATAAATGAGGAACCGGCCAGGTAAGGTACGTGTGGACACTGCTGACTGAAAGAAGAGACTAGGTGTTAGGACGACTTTGTCACAAATCTGCGCAGTGATACTTGTGCGGACATGGGACGTGCTAACACAGCGCTTCACAACATACGTGCTCGCGGAGCAAGCTGTGAGCAGCAAGGCGCGAGCACGGAGCAGCGCGAGCACGCTACCCCCACTACCGGACCAGAGCGGAGAGTGGGGAGAGTCACGTGGGGTACACAACAGCTGCCGCCAGTCGATGTAAATCCGCGGCCACCTGCAGGGATATCGCTTACGAATTATTACTGCGACAAATGAAACAAATAAAGGAGAATGTACACGTGCCTCATAATTTTACTAGCTTAGTGTATGCCTCTACCATCTGTAGACACTGAAACTAAAGAATTCCACGACAATCCTATATTTTCAACACTTTCTTCAACACTACTTAAAATATCACCTCCGGTTGTAGTGTTCTTCATGGCTACTACATCGAGGAGCTCCTCCCTCACCTGAAGATCTCTATTAACACCTCTAATAAATATGGCAAGCTGCGCTGTTCCAGTGATATCAACTCTTTCGTCCAGAACTAGAGAATACGCCATAAAATCTTTACAGATATTTGCAAACTGGCTCTGGACGTCGTCTGCCATGTCCTGATGCGACGCATAATGGTCATGTTAGATAATGGCACAATCAAGAACTGTTCAACTTGAGATGGACACAAATGTTCCGCAGCAGCTACCAAACATTCTTTTATTAAATCGCCATCAGTTAAGGGGCGCAGGGATTTTGCTAAAAGCAAAGCAGTTTTGTAACCCACTCTGAGAGCTGCCTCAGTTGATTTTTCTTCGTCGTCCAGATCTTCTTCGGATAGCTTCCTTTTAAGTTTAATAACTTCCTGTGCACGATCTGGTCAATCACATTTTCCACGTCCGTAGTCTTTCGCGTGGTACGACATATAATGTCGCTGCAAATTAAATTTCGTAAAAGAATTCAGCGTTTTGTGACATACTAATCATTTTGCAACACCAACTTTTTCAGTAAACAGATACAATTCCTCCCAATGGGGGTTGAACTGCGAAAGCATGGTTGGGGTTACACAACGGCGACTTCACATGATTCTTAACCGGCGAAATGACTGTTACGAGCTGATCGTAGTACTTTAAACGTTACACAGTCGCCGCGAATTCAGTAGGCATGCTGCGGCCCTATTCAAACGTGCGCGCGCATTTCCCCTCCCTCCCCTCCCACCCCACTCCGCGACCTTGCAGGTGCTCGCGAGCACGTGCCTGAGCAGACGCGAGTACTCGTGCTCAAAACCGGCCAGTTGTTAAGCCCTGTGCTAACACTTCTGCGGAGCCCAAGAAACTTTAGGTATTTTTGTGCTTCCGTATTCGTCCATTTCGCCAACTTACAAACCAACTGTGACATTCTAAAGTAACATAGAACTCGTCTGGCGACAGGCAAAACAAATCTTCGTTTGCCTGCAGCCCGTAGACACCACAGGACGCGTGTGTAGAGGGGCACACCTCTCTCCCGGCCGTTGTCAGGTTTCGTGACCAGAGACGTTAATTCCCCGTGAAGCAGTACTTCAATTGGCATCACAAGGGC
Organism: Schistocerca nitens; assembly: GCF_023898315.1. NCBI lineage: Eukaryota > Metazoa > Arthropoda > Insecta > Orthoptera > Acrididae > Schistocerca > Schistocerca nitens. The sequence goes on from NC_064619.1 coordinate 706,094,827, forward strand.
TGAGTGCACCCTGTTTGCTAACGGCGCTCTGCAGACCCGGATGGTCAACAACCCAAGTACTAGCCAAGCTCGAGAGCGCTTAACTTCGGTCATCTGACGGGAACTGGTGTGACCACTGCAGCGAGGCCGTTGGTTTGAAGACAAGCAAACCAGCCGAATCCGGATAAGGGCAAAATAACTTATCACAAAAAATGACTGGTCACTGAGCCGCGGTAAAATTTGCTGTTTTGAAGAGCGCCCCACAGCGCGTAGTCTGAAGCAGTCGCCCTCCGTTTCTGGCGGTGGCGCCGCTGTGGCAACCGCAGCTTTGGTGTCTCCCTCTGGTGGGAAAGGGGAAAGGTTGTCTATTCATGTGCATTTAAGGGGCGCTATGAGCTCGCCAGTGGCGTACCACTCCCCTACCAGACTGCTATTTAAAACTTCTTGATTATTTTCTTCAGGATCGCAGATTATATGTTCGCATTGATGACAAGAATTCAACAACACGGCCTGTCCTTGAAGAACTTCCACAAGGATCGGTCATATCTCCACTGCTGTTTAATTTATTTATTAACGACCTCCCGACGGTGCCACATGTTACTGCCAGTTTCTATGCCGACGACACAGCGCTCCTGACTGCAGGCACCAGAATGGACCAGCTCGTCACACGGATGCAGCGCCAACTAGATTTAGTGGACCACTGGACCCACATGAAGAAAATAACGGTCAATGCAGAAAAAACCAAAGTTATTGTCTTCACACGTCGGAGACCCATCGTCAATGACCGCCTGCGGATATCAGACCAGCCACTCCCCTGGACAACAACTGTAAAATACCTGGGAGTGCATCTGGACGCCAAACTGTTCTATAGTCATCACATTATGGAGAAGAAGACGTCTGGCCTCAAAATGCTGGGAGCTCTCCTCCCCTTTCTGAAGAGCTCATACCTCAGCCAACGCACGAAACTCCAGTTGTACCATGCCACAGTCGAACCATCTATTTTGTATGGATCGACCTCTTGGGGTACTACGTGTGCCACTAACTACAAGAAGTTACAGGTTGTACAAAGCAGATGCCTACGATGGATCACAGGAGCCCAATGGTGGATCCGAAATCATGACATTCATCGAAACTTAAGCGAATCTTACCTCTCAGACAAGGTCAAGGAGAAGACACGAACCTTATTTCGGAAGTTGGACATGATACGTGACAGTACACCACAACTCACCACAGTAGGTGCGGTAGAACCCTTACGCAACCACAAATATAAAGTACCGAAGGCGATAGTATTTGAGACTCCGTAAATGATATCCCTACGGAATTCTCCATAATTTAAGGACATATCGTCCTTTAGCACTTCTACACACATGTTTTCAAACACACACCAAAAGCAGCGAGTTAAAGGACCCTTCTGTGTGCCTAAACTAAAGCTGAAAGAAGAATAAATAAATAAAGAGAAAATTTTTACCCCTTCCATTCCCTACAGAAGTAAAAATCAACGAAGTTGATCAGACTTTAGCACCACCACAAAAAAAAAAAAAATCGCCAGTGAGTCAGTCTGGGTCAGCCTCTCGTCCCCAGCTTGCTAGTCTGTCTCTCGTCCGCACTTGTTAGGCAGTTAGTGTCTGTCTGTCGTTCGGAGGGCTAGTATGCCCGTCGTCCGGATCAATCTTTACAGCCAGCAAAATGAGAGTCTTTCCACTCCGCCAGTAAGAGAACTCGCCCGGTCGGGACTTAGTTCCTGCATCTGAGTCTGCGCATTAGACCGCCAGTCTGCTCGAGTTTGACCAGGCAATGGTCATTGGCGGTTGGATCGATCGGTTGGTCGGTCGCACACTGAGACACAAGATGACTTGTCTGTCTTGAGCGTCGGCGCATGTGAGGTCACCACGTGAGTCCAGTGGGCCGCGGCGTATAGCGAGGGGTAGTGACTCCGCAGTCGACACGAGAGCAACAGGAGTCAACCCACGACATGAGTCTGGCCGATGCGAGCTGCGACGCCGTGAGACGGGAGATCGGTGCGCCTTCCTGCGTCCGTTGAAGCGGCTGGCAGCGGACGGTTCGGGAGAACGATTTGGGGGTGCTGCGCCAGGGCTTCTCGAGAAATCGGAGTTTATTAGCAGTTAAGTGATTGGTGATATATTGTTTGATTTACTCTTGATAAATTCTACTTGTTTTCTTGGTGAGGTCACCATCGTTTTGCTTTGAGGTCGTCCCACCATTCTTCTCCGTTTGCCCACCCACTGGAAGAAGGTTGTTTATAAATTGGGTGGTCCGTTTTTCCCTTGTGGAGTAGGGGCGGGTTAGAGCAACCTGCGGTTCGGTTTGTTCGGTAATCTCCCTATCAATCTACCGTACGTTAGTGGCTACCTCTGTCATGTTTGTCGGATTTGGTGTGTTAACGAATTTATTACTTGGAGTGTAACGGCCTAATACCTGAAATACGTTTTGATCTTAAGAAAGATATTATTACCTATGATCTTGAGAGGCGCTATCTGTGTACTGTAGAGCATCTTAACTATTGTTTGGCCAACCTTGTAGAATTTTATATAAGATTGCATTTCAGCGGCTTTTATTTAAATGATCATTTTAACATATAAAGTTGCCACCCTTTCACCGTAAGACATTTCTTAGAAGTTAAAATCAAGTTGCACCTTCGGTGGCAAGGTTAAAATTGTAATTTTTAGTCTTTTGTACCGTTTCCATCGCTCCTACGGTGGGTGCATCGTTTGTGTGCTTGTGTAAATTGTTAAAACTCTTAGTTTAAAGTTATCTGGTGTGTTGCAGATTTGCACCAGTGTAGTCTTTCGGAGGGTGTTGTGAGCGGTCGTAACTACGGCCGTGTCAAAAGAGAGTGGCAAGGTTTTCTGCCCGAAAGCTCATCCAGTCAAAACTTGTTTCTTTCTGCCTCTGAATAAATTGTAACTTTGATATTCAGAGGGTGTTTTCTGATTATAATTTTAAATCTGTTTCTTTTAAAAAATGCTTTTAATCACTATTAAAGTGAATAAAATTCCCATTTGTTAAAAGGAATTTGGTTATGATTTCATCAGTTACTCCCTGGCAACTACTTCCATGCTTACAAAGTGTGATTAAATGTGATAATGTTCTTTATGAATTGCTAGTAAATAAAATAAATTCTTAAGAATATTCTTTGAAAGTAAATCACGGTTCAGTCATAGTTTTCTCGACCTTTCAACATATTAAAACTAATACCTAGTAACACGTGTTGCAGACGGCAGCACATTGGGCCACACAACTAGACAGGAACCTAATTCTTAGCGTGCCTGTACGCTACCTGCGAAAAACCACTTATCGCAGCGAGAACTCAAGACACCACAAAAATGTCTCTCTGTAAAGGTGTCACACCAACCCCATCGCCCTATTTGTTAAAACATCAGGGAATAACTTCCACGGTTCTAGAGGGCGCCAGGTTCCCAGAACCGATCGCGGTCCTTTGGTTTGGAGCCGAGTGGAAGGATAATCCAGAGGCTCAGACGATTCTGCGGATATCTGGGGTGCAAATTTCTCGACCTCCGCTATCGGGTGGAGAAATGTAGGGTCCCCCTGAATGGCTCAGGCGTGCACTACACGCCGGAAGCGGCTACAAGGGTAGCGGAGTACGTGTGGAGTGCACATGGGAGTTTTTTAGGTTAGAGAATTCCCTCACTAGGCCCGACAAGACGCCTCGTGAGACGCGACAAGGTAGTAGTAGGCAAGACGCAACAGGGAATAACAATATTAATGTGGTAATATTAGCTGCAGGAGCGTCTGTAGAAAGGTCCCAGAACTGCTCTCATTAATAAATGGTCACAATGCCCACATAGTACTTGGGACAGAGAGTTGGCTGAAACCAGATGTAAACAGTAATGAAATTCTAAACTCAGATTGGAATGTATACCGCAGAGACAGGCTGGACAGTGAAGGGAGGGGAGTGTTTATAGAGATAAAAAGTGCAATAGTATCGAAGGAAATTGACGGAGATCTGAAATGTGAAATAATTTCGATGAAGGTCACGGTTAAAGCAGGCTCAAACATGGTCATTTGATGTCTCTATGGGCCCCCTGGCTCAGCAGCTGTTGTGTCAGAGCACCTGAAGGAAAATTTGGAAAATATTTCGAGTAGATTTCCCGACCATGTTATAGTTCTGGGTGGAGATTTTAATTTGCCGGATCTAAACTGGTAGGATACTGCTTGAATACTGCTCACCGGTGTGGGATCCGTACCAGATAGGATTGACAGAAGAGATAGAGAAGTTCCAACAGAGAGCAGCAAGCTCCGTTACAGGATCATTTAGTAATCGCGAAAGCGTTACGGAGATGATAGATAAACTCCAGTGGAAGACTCTGCAGGAGAGGCGCTCAGTAGCTCGGTACGGGCTTTTGTTGAAAATTCGAGAACATACCTTCAGCGAGGTGTCAAGCAGTATATTGCTCCCTCCTACGTATATCTCGCGAAGAGACCATGAGGAAAAATCAGAGAGATTAGAGCCCACACAGAGGCATACCGACAATCTTTCTTTCCACGAACAATACAAGACTGGAATAGAAGGGAGAACCGATAGACGTTCCCAAAGTACCCTCCTCCACACACCGTCTGGTGGCTTGCGAAGTATGGGTGTAGATGTAGATAGAGGGCAAAAAATGAAGGGGAAAACAAAGACTCAACGCATTCGACAAATAATTCAAAGCATAGGATGTAAGTACTGAAATGAAGAGAATAGTCCAGGAGAGAAAGTAGTGGCAGACTGCGTCAAGCCACTCAAGGTGCTAAAAAATTAATGCAAAGACATTCGCCTAAAGTAGCGTAGAAAGCCTAAATGGTGAAGGATATAAAGGGAAGGTGGGGCTGCTTCGAATTTTCGCAGTCTAGAATACGAGTGCAGTGCCTTCAGAGTTACTTCACGTCACACTGTAGCAGGATTGTAACGGCATACAAAGACGGATTACTTAATGTTATACGCCACTTATATTGACTGATTCAAAAAATGGAATATCACTATACGCCTGTTGTTGCTATTACGCAAACCCACCTCTTGGTTGGCTAGCGAAATTGAGACCTACATGCGAGGGTAAGTCAATTATTATCTGCAAAGTGGTTACAAAATTTTACTATAATCAAGTTGGTGAATTGTGTAAGTGAGGTTGGACGTGGGTGCTGGCCAGGTATTGACCTAGTTGTCTGTGGAAACAGCGGCTCCAAAATCCATTTTTAATCTGCAAACAGCAGAAGTTAGAAACGTACTATACCTATTGTATTTACAGAACCAGTGCGGATGGTGCTTTGAAAATATAAGAGAAGAGTTGTTGTTGTTGTGGTCTTCAGTCCTGAGACTGGTTTGATGCAGCTCTCCATGCTACTCTATCCTGTGCAAGCTTCTTCATCTCCCAGTACCTACTGCAACCTACATCCTTCTGAATCTGCTTAGTGTATTCATCTCTTGGTCTCCCTCTACGATTTTTACCCTCCACGCTGCCCTCCAATGCTAAATTTGTGATCCCTTGATGCCTCAAAACATGTCCTACCAACCGATCCCTTCTTCTAGTCAAGTTGTGCCACAAACTTCTCTTCTCCCCAATCCTATTCAGTACCTCCTCATTAGTTATGTGATCTACCCATCTAATCTTCAGCATTCTTCTGTAGCACCACATTTCGAAAGCTTCTATTCTCTTCTTGTCCAAACTATTTACCGTCCATGTTTCACTTCCATACATGGCTACACTCAATACAAATACTTTCAGAAATGACTTCCTGACACTTAAATCTATACTCGATGTTAACAAATTTCTCTTCTTCAGAAACGCTTTCCTTGCCATTGCCAGTCTCCATTTTATATCCTCTCTACTTCGACCATCATCAGTTATTTTGCTCCCCAAATAGGAAAACTCCTTTACTACTTTAAGTGTCTCATTTCCTAATCTAATACCCTCAACATCACCCGACTTAATTCGACTACATTGCATTATCCTCGTTTTGCTTTTGTTGATGTTCATCTTATATCCTCCCTTCAAGACACCATCCATTCCGTTCAACTGCTCTTCCAAATCCTTTGCTGTCTCTGACAGAATTACAATGTCATCGGCGAACCTCAAAGTTTTTATTTCTTCTCCATGGATTTTATTACCTACTCCGAATTTTTCTTTTGTTTCCTTTACTGCTTGCTCAATATACAGATTTAATAACATCGGGGAGAGGCTACAACCCTGTCTTACTCCCTTCCCAACCACTGCTTCCCTTTCATGTCCCTCGACTCTTATAACTGCCATCTGGTTTCTGTACAAATTGTAAATAGCCTTTCGCTCCCTGTATTTTACCCCTACCACCTTTAGAATTTGAAAGAGATTATTCCAGTCAACATTGTCAAATGCTTTCTCTAAGTCTACAAATGCTAGAAACGTAGGTTTGCCTTTCCTTAATCTTTCTTCTAAGATAAGTCGTAAGGTCAGTATTGCCTCACGTGTTCCAGTATTTCTACGGAATCCAAACTGATCTTCCCCGAGGTCGGCTTCTACGTGTGCTGTAAAACAATGTTAAATTGCAGTAGGCTTCAATCGAAAAAAATAATAGTTGGTATTTGAAAGATGAAAATCAGGTAACCAATCGCTAGTATAGACCTTTATTAACAACCCTTGAGCATGGTTTAAAAAATTGTAAAACTGTCTTTTTCAGAAGTAAATAGATCTATTGAGGAAAGTTTTGCGTCATCGTTAAAAAGAACTATCAACGTGCACAGGATGTACAAAACCACTGGCTAAAAATGCAATAAACAAAATTTACACACACGTAAAGTCACATACTGGCGAAGACATATTTCAGATCGGAGAAGCTCATATTAAGTAACATAGAATGTGTGACCATCATTAAAACCATATAAAATCCATTACAAAACGTTCCCACTGGAGCTAGGCTAAGCGCAAAGGTCCTCTGATTAGAATGAACATGAAATTAAAAGGTAGTAAAGCTTCTTGAAGGTCTTATGCTGGTACTTCAGACCGGTTAATGTAGTTACAGTTCGCCGGTGGCCTCCACTTGTCATTCGTTCTCGTAAAATATTTTATTTCTTTCCAGTTCTCGTCTATTTTAGTGTTATAATTCGTTTCTAAGGTTCCTCCTCTTCCCCCCTGTCGCCAATCCTCCATAATTTTTCCACCTAAAACTTCTCTATCTGTTTGGATAAAGCGTGGCAGTTGGTAGTTTACTCTTTATCTTGTAGCTACGCTCATATGTCTTCGCGAAGGTACGCCAACTACTGATGTCCCCTATTTCGTGTGCTTCGACAACATTGTCAGTCGCCGCATTCGCATGGAACCACCCACATATGGCCGGTTTCACCGCTTTTTGATCTCTGTACATTTTAATCTGGAGTATTTTACGCCTAGCCAAGTTCCGGTGGGAATGTTTTTAATGGTCATTATTTGATTTTAATTATGGTCACACATACTACCCTACTTGACATGAGCTTCTGTACTCCGAAATTTGTCGCCGCTAGTATGTGATTTTGCACGTCAGTAAATTTTGTTTATTATATTTTTAACCAGTGGTTTTGTACATTCTTTACACCTTGATAACACTTTTTAAATATGCTATAAAAATTTCCTCAAAGGGTCCGCGTATTTCTGAAGAAGGCAACATTACAACTGTTGATACCATGGTCACGGGTTGTGAATAAACTTTTATACTTTCAGCTGGTTGGCTGATTTTCTCAAATCATTTGTTTACATCCACCGTTGCTGAATAGCAGCTGTGTTCCAAAGTTTAACTGGTATTTATTTATGCGTGTAGCTGAGAAAAGTCGAGGAACTTCTCGAGATGTACAGTGTACCTATGTTACGGTCGGTCGCTTGCGACGTGAATGAGACAGCGTGTTCCTTGAAACAAGTTTTATATGCTTAAAACAGGACTTTCCCTCTTCGTTAAAGGTACAGGGACAGCGGTGTGACTCACAAAGTGAGCTGTTTTCCATCCATGCGGCGCTACAGTAATCGGCTGAGGCGGGTCGTTTACACTCCACACGTCAGCTGTTAGCCCGGAGGGAAGTGTTTTACGTGAGCTGGCAGCGCCGTGCGTCAACAGAGGCTGCGGTTTGCCTGCGGGGAGCGGCCGCCACCGCAGCTGTTAGGGGACGAGGAAACGCTTTTAGTGGCGGCTGGAGCGGCGGTGAAGTCGCGACTCTCATGTTTGCGAATTACGGCGTCTCAACCTGATTCCGCCTCGGGAGCTAGAAGAGGAGAAATATTGTGTTACACGAGTAAAATATTTTGACAGGCGTGCAGAATCTCTGACAAAGTCAGCGAGTGTAACACTGTAGTTCCTGCTGTCGTAAAAATCCTGACGAACACCATGGAGCCATCAAAGCTACGACGATAAAGACGAAAATACCAATAAAACTGAATTAAGCCTTGTACTAACACGGTCGTAAAATTAGCGAATCGGAAGAATATTTTATGGTTGTACAGTATTTCGCATTTGTAATATTTTTAAATTACATGAAAATAATTTGGTTTTACATATACGTCTACACCTTGATGACTACTCTACAATTCACATTTAAGTGCTTGGCAATGGAAATTTTCTCCACCGTTTTTCTCTCTAATAGCATGCGGAAGAAGTGAACACCTGAATCTTCACTTGTGAACATTGATTACTCTTGTTTTGTTAGGATTGTCATTACTCCTTATGTAGGTCAGAGTCAACAAACTTACAGATGGTCACCTTATTACAGGCCACTGAAGGAGACAATAAAGCTGCCGATACACAGAGGATAAAAATCAGAATAAGACCTCCCTTGGTTATATACAGATACCACTTAGTCGTTCTCCGTGGAATAATCTACAGTTGTCGCTGCCACTGCTTATCTTGGCATTGTAGATCTCCACTCCCATCTAATGCATTTACTACACAGCAAGTCTTAAAGTCGTTCGCAACTGCAGTGCTGGATATGCGCGTCCAAGCAATCTGGATCCATTCTACAATTAGAGACAAGGAAGGCTTTTCAGCTTTCCGGTAGCGATCGGAGCGTGACAACCTTGAAGTAACCAGTAGCTGTACAGATGTTTCAGATGGATGATCTATAAATGACTTATCCACCTCCACATCTAACACTTGTAGTTTTGTAGTTAAGAAGTGATACCGCCTGGAATAATGACAAGATATTTGTTTAATTTCAGGATTTCTGCCTTCACTAATGGTGTCAGATGCCCCTTGCAAGCATCAAGGGTCAACATTGGTTCAAATGGCACTGAGCGCTATGGGACTCAACTTCTGAGGTCAGCATCCCCTAGAACTTTTAACTACGTAAACCCAACTAACCTAAGGACATCACACACATCCATGCCCGAGGCAGGATTCGAACCTCCGACCGTAACGGTCGCGCGGTTCCAGACTGTAGCGCCTACAACCGTTCGGCCACTCCGGCCGGCAAGGATCAACATTCCACGATTCTTTAGATATCACCTGGGATTCTCTTCCAGACTGTGCGAAGCCAATCTACAACCAACTCATTGATCATCCATCCTTTTCCGTTGCAATAAAATGTGACACGAGGTGGCAGTTTTCAAAAAATGGTTAAAATGGCTCTGAGCACTATGGGACTTAACTTCTGAGGTCATCAGTCCCCTAGAACTTAGAACTAATTAAACCCAACTAACCTAAGGACATCACACACATCCATGCCCGAGGCAGGATTCGAGCCTGCGACCGTAGTGGTCGCGCGGTTCCAAACTATAGCGCCTAGAACCGCTCGGTCACCACGGCCGGCGTGGCAGTTTTTCCTTTGGCATAGTTTCACGATTGTTCCATCGGCAAACACACAAAACATCACAGTGATGCGCGATTTCTCACTGTCCGTTGTCCGAACCAATAAGAGTTTTGGCGCCTTTCTTTTTGAATGTTGTTCAGTATCGCACGTCGAAGTAGACATGAATCTTGTCCGCTTTTCCGATTTGCCGTAAGAGGTAATCATATTTCGTTCTCAGTCTTAATAACGTGTCGCTGATAATCCACCAGTTTGTCCACAGACGAGGCTGGAAGAGGCTGGGCGATGGATATCCGACGTCAGAGCATCAGACCATCCTTGTACACCACCCCAGCTGACTTTAAATTAAACATCGTTTTCCCGGTCAATTCATTTCGTATGATATCGCTGTAAATTTCCTCTGTTTAAAGTTTCACTCGCACAAATGTCACTGCTTCTATTACAATATTTTCGAAAAGTCCACTTTGTGGGCCACAGAAAGCTTTCCTACTCGACCTAGGATTTTTCAGACGTCCTTCTGTCCTTTCGAGATCCCCGAATATTGGCTTCTATTGGCTTCCGTGGCTTCATACTTCCTCGAAGCCGCAAGACTGTTTTTGCTTCTGCATGCCGAACAAACATGATTTTGAAATTTGCGTCATGATAATTCCTGCATACTGTTGAAAAGTTCGATGTTGAACCACTTTGTAGCACACTATAATCCATTACACACCTTACAACGCTGTTTACAAGTGAGATCTCCAAAGTAAAAAACGTTTCCTGTTATCGTACGACAATGTCAAAGCATATACGTACGTTCAAGGTTAAAGAGGTAGGAATATTGGCGGAGAGCATAGATAGAGCTTAATAGAAGCTCTGCTCGGTAAACAAAAAGAAAACTCGACATCATATGCCGTGAATGCAGCACGATCCCCTACTTCAGGCACGAAATTTCACAGAAGAAAAACTCGTCTTGCATTCGGAGGTACGCGTTATATTAGCATTTGGAGGAGGTAGTTTGTTTTTAAGAATTTCGAGAAAAGATCGCGCTATAAAGAAAAACGCCTGTGTTCTAATGTTCGACACCCAGACAAGGGTATGGTATCCGTGACAAACGGTGCCCTATTTCACGATGATGCAAAACGAGCTGCTATTCTTTGAATTCGTGAAAAGATCGCGCTATAAAGAAAAAGGCCTGTGTTCTAATGTTCGCCACCTCAACAAGGGTATGGTATCCGTGACAAACCGTGCCGTATTCCACGACAATGCAAAATGAGCTGTACTCAGTGTCTGGACAACAATAGAACTTTTTCGATGTCCTCCGTTAATCCTATCTGGCACGGGCCTTACACCCTGTAGCAAAACTCAAGAACTTACAACTTGATTTGTTGCATCTACTAATAATAAGTATACTGTTTTTCAGGTATCTTTCCATGAAATACAGCGTGCTACATGAACATAGTAACGAGATCCAAGATAGGAGGAAGAGTAGCATCGGTCGCGAATTTTTAATCGGGTTATTGCAGATCGATTTCAGCTACTGTGTTAGCTGTCTTCTGTGTAGTTATGTCCAAGTCATAATGGCTCATCGTAAATAAAATCGCAGGTACTACCACACTGACGTTACGGATAACTATCAGTTCAACTTTGTTTGTTATCTGTAATATCAGTGTGGTACCATGTGCTATTTTATTTACGATGAATCGTCATGACTTGGACATAATTGTAATGAAGATAGCTGCATAGCAGCTACTATAGCTCTGCAATAAACAGATTAAAAATTTACGATTGATGCTGCCTTTCCTCCTATCTTGAATAACCCTATGGCCAATGAAAGCAGTCTGGCTCACCTTCTCTCAGTTTTTTCCATAAGATGGTTCCAGTTTAAGTTGTTCGTTATTGTAATCCATAGGTATTTATTTGAAAGTACAATCTTTAGATCAGTGTGATTTTTCGTTTAACTGAAATGTAACGCATTTTTTTTATACTCATGAGGAGAATCTCATACTTTTCATTGTTTATGGTCACATGCCCCTTTTCGCAGTATACACACTGCATGGGGGCTTAATTATTATCTAATGCAAATAATTTTAATTTTTGCTTTAGTAGCTGTCTGTCCGATTACGAAGTCTCGTAAACGGTTGGCCCTGACTAGTATTATTACGCTATCTGACTGCATAGAACAATAACAAAGGATGAAATGGAAATTTTCATTAACACAATTAATTAATTAAGTCCCCAGCAACTATAAAACCTACGAAACCAAAGCACAAGTATAACTGTTCTGTGTGTGGAAGTATGACTCAACGTACGCATCTGGCACGGTTCTTCTTCAACAACACAAGAAATTTTAAATATCATTTATACTGAATTAATTAAAGGAAATAAAAATACCATAATTACTCAAGAAAACCAGAATTACACTCTAATACAAGAACACAAGCCAGATGCTTTGTTGACTGAACCTGTAATGACGCATTATTTAAAACATGGAAATAATGAAAAATAAATCAAGTTTCGTTACCTTCATATATTGACCAAAATCACTCTAATCATTACAATATATCTCCACACCGACTCGCTATTACCACATCTCAACAAGAACTTTTCAGTATCACATCTCAGCAAGCACTCTCTACTAGCACATCTCAACAAACACTCTCTGCTACGAGTTCTTAACAAGCACTGACTACTACGAGTTCTCAACAACCACTGCCCACTACATCTCAATAATCACTGCCAGTGGAGGCGGCGGAACAATACTCTCTAGCGCGATCTCTGGCGCTGTGGCTCAGTGTAGCCACCTTTCCACACATCATGTCTAAACCATTTTGGAATTCATTTTGATCTTCTGATGACTTTTCTGGACGCTGAACGACACCATCGTGTGTTAAGAATCTAAAAGGCTGCTCAAATCGTCTCCTAAATCGTTCATGTAGAGTAAGAACAGCGGAGGGCCTATAACACTTCCTTGGGGAACCCCTGTTGTTTCTGACAGGAAATCACGGAACCAGTAGCGCAATTGAGGCGATACCCCATAGGTACGGAATTTGATTAGAAGCCGCTTGTGAAGAACGGTGTCAGAAACTTTCCTCATCGTTGTCCTCATTATCATAACCATCATCATCATCATCATTATCAGCTGCAGTAGCAGCAGTCTGAAGTACACTGTTGGATAAAATCTTGCTCTAGACTTTAACATTCGCTAGTCAAGCGATACGCATCCATGCTGCTGCTTCATGTTTTATAATGTCAAGTACCCAGCTTCCCACAGCTCATCATCTTGGAGTCAGTCAACATCTGGACTGCTGACTACATTTCTCGACTATGTTCATTCAATTTTCATTGGTGTCAAAACTACGTCATCCACCCCATTCCGTCTTTGAGATATATGCTAGTTTTTCACTCTATTTGGGTAGGTCCGAATACCTGTTTTCCATAGCTCGTTCACCAGCTCTGTGATTTAGAATGTTTTTTTTTTTATTTTTTATTATTGAAGCTCTATGTCTCTCTGTGATTAGTTAAAGTTGGTAATATAGATTCATGTTCAACTGCTATAATCCACAGGCAATTAATAAAGCCTTTATAGCAGTTACAGTATTTACTAGGCATCAATCAGTAATTTAATACAATAGCTGGCTCCTGATATGCTGGATGAACACCTAAATTTAAAGTTAATAAGAGTAGAAAAACTGGCACTTGAAGTTACAGAAAATAGATGCCTCTACAGAATGCAACTAATTACACTTGACAATGACGTGAAGAAGTTCAGTGATTTCTCACAAGACGAAGGCGACAACAGCACATATTTTCTGACGAAATCAAATATTTCACTATGGAGATGACCTGGCAATTTCATATCAGAGTGAAGACCTTTCTGGATGTGAAGAACACCTAACGAACAGCCTTACTAAACATTATGAGTATTTTGAGACATGGCGACTGATACCAAATGTTTCTAAAACCGAGGTAAGCCTGTTCCACCTCTCTAATCGCCTGTCGTCGGCTAAGATCAGTCCACAGTTCGGCCCTCTTGGCACAGTCAGATACAACGAAAGCCCAAAATACCTGGGAGTCACTCTGGACAGAACTTTAACATACAAAAAACACCCTTCCAACTTGGCCAAGAAGATACAAGCACGAGTGAACCTTGTGAGAAAGCTGGCAGGCAGTAAATGTGGAGCAATCAGTCCTCCGATGAACACCCCTTGCACTGGTTTACTCTGCAGCAGAGTACTGTGCACCAGTTTGGCTCCGAAGCGCCCACGTAGTAAAAGCAGACGTCCAACTGAACTCAGTTATGAGAGTAATTAGTGGTACAGTCCGGTCTACACCTACTTGCTGGTTACCAGTGCTTTCAAACATCTGTCCACCAGATCTCCGTCGAAAGGCTGCTCGTTACAACCTCTGTCAGCAAGTTTCTGAAAACACCTCGATCCCTCTTCATGACGATTCGCTATCACTGCCCAGGAAACGCCTCAAATCTAGAAGACCAGCATATGAAATGGGAGTCCAAATGCTATCCACAGGATTCGACCAGGACGCAGAGTGGAAACGTGAGTGGCACGCTACAAGAACCCGAAACCACGAACTTGTAGACAATCCAACAGTTACAGTTCCAGGCTTCCACCAACCAAGGGAGGTGTGGGTGCAGTTAAACAGGTATCGGACTGAAGAGGACAGGTGCAAATACAACATGCACAAGTGGGGCTTTTCAAGTGACAGTGCGTGTGACTGTGGTGACACCCAAACAATGAACCACATTGTGAATGAGTGTCCAGTCAGACGCTTCCCTGATGGCATTAAGAAGGTCCATCAAGCATCCCACGAGGCACTCCGTTCGATCCAGTCCATCAACATCCGAGTGTAGTCTGAGCCGTTTTAAAACTTCTGTACTGTATATAGTTTCACATGTTCACTTTTATATATATTTCTTTGTTTTGCTAAATGTGTATTACTACTGTACATCGTTTCACATGTTCACTTTTATATATATTTCTTTGTTTTGCTAAATGTGTATTACTGTAACTGTTGCATACGACAATAATAATAATAATAATAACAACCTTTCGTCGAGCACTGCTGACAGAGACGAGGTCCTGTGACAGTACAGCACAGAGACACGACGGATTCTGCAGAGTGCAGCTGAGTGAAGCCATGTCGTAAACAGAGTCCAGCGACAATAGCGCTGAAAAAACAGTGGCCTAACGTAGCCGTTACCACCTACGTGAGGTAACTGTCCCAAGAGACCTGATCACCTTCTGCTCTGTGACTGGTCGTATCGCCATGTTCGTGGTTGCGCGTGTGGCAGGTCTATGTGGCCGCCGGCAGTCACGCAGTGTGGTTACTGCCATTCAACCTACGATGTACATAGTCTCTACCGTCGGTGGGTCTCTGTTCATGACCAACACACAAGAAAAAGTTTTCGTTTCACATTGGAAGATTAGTTTTAAAAGCTCTAAAATGGTTCAAATGGCTCTCAGCACTATGGGACTTAATATCTGAGGTCATCAGTCTCCTAGAACTGAGAACTACTTAAACCTAACTAACCTAAGGACATCACACACATCCATGCCCGAGGCAGGATTCGAACCTGCGACCGTAGCGGTAGCGCGGTTCCAGACTGAAGCGCCTAGAACTGCTCGGCCACACCGGCCGGCCTAAATGCTTTATATAGTTTCATTTCTGGCAATTTCTGTTCTACTGTTGTTCATTTTTCTGTTGTTGTCCAGACACAGAGAACAACTGTCTAAAATAGAAAGGTCATTAACGGATTCTAAGGCTTCATTGTTATTTTTACCTTTATCAGCAAAAAGAAAGTGGTTCGGTCGTGTTCGATTGACGTACATTCCTTCGTCATTTAGGTAAATGGACTTGAAAACGGCGTCTGAAGTTACTCAGAATAGTTATAATGAGGCAGAATTCCTTGTCTGACTCTCAGGTCTGAATTTTTCTCTATTCTCACGAAATATAATGGAAAAACCGATATTCTTTCTGTCATCAGTGTGTGACATGTTTCTATAACTGTATAACTGCAGTAGGCAGACGTTTATTGAAGACTAGCATACTTCACAAAGAGCTCCGCGCTTTTCAGTCAAGACATACTGGTGATATGGCTGTTTCCCCCTATTACTGACATTCCTGATTTGTGTGTACTCAGCGTCGCCCGCTGTTTAGTAAACAGATCACGACAACAGGATTCGCAGTTTCAGTATACTCCATTCGCTCAGACAGGACTCCGTGTAGTCGACTGGTCATTTTCCTCAGCAAAGGACCCGCGACGAATACAACGGTGTCGGCAGGGCGCAGGGGTGACTGAAGGCTCTTTGGGTGGTCAGGGTTTGATGAACCTTGTCGCAACGCACGTCCCCACAGTTTTAATAAGGCCCTTTTAGGAATCCAGTGTTCACAAACATTCTGTGACAGCCCATGCGTCACCTATGAATATGATTGCAATGTACGAGGGCAGTTCAATAAGTAATGCAACACATTTTTTTTCTGAAACAGGGGTTGTTTTATTCAGCATTGGAATACACCAGGTTATTCCCCAATCTTTTAGCTACACAACACTATTTTTCAACGTAATCTCCATTCAATGCTACGGCCTTACGCCACCTTCAAATGAGGGCCGGTATGCCTGCACGGTACTATTCCACTGGTCGATGTCGGAGCCAACGTCGTACTGCATCAATAACTTCTTCATCATCCGCGTAGTGCGTCCCACGGATTGCGTCCTTCATTGGGCCAAACATATAGAAATCCGACGGTGCGAGATCGGGGCTGTAGGGTGCATGAGGAAGAACAGTCCACTGAAGTTTTGTGAGCTCCTCTCGGGTGCGAAGACTTGTGTGAGGTTTTGCGTTGTCATGAAGAAGGAGAAGTTCGTTCAGTTTTTTGTGCCTACGAACACGCTGAAGTCGTTTCTTCAATTACTGAAGAGTAGCACAATATACTTCAGAGTTGATCGTTTGACCATGGGGAAGGACATCGAACAGAATAACCCCTTCAGCGTCCCAGAAGACTGTATCCATGACTTTACTGGCTGAGGGTATGGCTTTAAACTTTTTCTTGGTAGGGGAGTGGGTGTGGCGCCACTCCATTGATTGCCGTTTTGTTTCAGGTTCGAAGTGATGAACCCATGTTTCATCGTCTGTAACAATCTTTGACAAGAAATTGTCACCCTCAGCCACATGACGAGCAAGCAATTCCGCACAGATGGTTCTCCTTTGCTCTTTATGGTGTTCGGTTAGACAACGAGGGACCCAGCGGGAACAAACCTTTGAATATCCCAACTGGTGAACAATTGTGACAGCACTACCAACAGAGATTTCAAGTTGAGCACTGAGTTGTTTGATGGTGATCCGTCGATCATCTCGAACGAGTGTGTTCGCACGCTCCGCCATTGCAGGAGTCACAGCTGTGCACGGCCGGCTCGCACGCGGGAGATCAGACAGTCTTGCTTGACCTTGCGGCGATGATGACACACGCTTTGCCCAACGACTCACCGTGCTTTTGTCCACTGCCAGATCACCGTAGACATTCTGCAAGCGCCTATGAATATCTGAGATGCCCTGGTTTTCCGCCAAAAGAAACTCGATCACTGCCCGTTGTTTGCAACGCACATCCGTTACAGACGCCATTTTAACAGCTCCGTACAGGGCTGCCACCTGTCGGAAGTCAATGAAACTATACGAGACGAAGCGGGAATGTTTGAAAATATTCCACAAGAAATTCCGGTTTTTTCAACCAAAATTGGCCGAGAAAAATATGTGTTGCATTACTTATTGAACTGCCCTCGTACTTTCCCTTTGATCTGCCTTAGACGCGCTGTGTGTTTACAGGGACCTGGTATGTGTGACTTGAGCAACAAAGAGGGCTGTATAACTAAGATGTGACAATTCCTTTGTTTTAAAATCCCTCTGCGATGTCATTCATCGCAGGAAGTCTATTTACTGGGAGTTCGTTTTGAGGACTGCCCATAATTTTTCTTTTCATCACATGAATGTTATATGTTCTAGGGGAAATGATTGAATAGTAATTCAAATGTCTTGAATCCAGGGTTCAACCCAGGCACCACTTAGATTTTTAATAAAAACCGTCACCGCTGCGGAAGACTTCTGGTGTAGTCATCTCTCGTTCTGCCAACGACCTTGTCAAAGAGACTGAAGAGGTGACAAAGGTTTGGGCCATCCTCTTACCCTCAGGATGGAAAACTACCCATCAACGGCGGGGTAATTAGCAACGATCTACATATAAATCTACAAACTTACACCGCAAGCCACCGTGTGGTGTGTAGCGGAGGGAACCCTATACGACTAACAGTCATTTTCTTTCCTGTTACACTCGCAAAACAGACCGAGGTCAAAACCGATTGTCTATGTGACTCTGTATGCCACAATACCTAACAGTTACTGCTAGTGTGGTTGCTCTTCCAAACAGCATACAATATGAGCAAATCAGCTTCGTTTTTACCTGCAGTTACTCGTACTTTCAGCTCTTGGGCTGTGCGTGGTTCTGTTTAAAAGGAACAACTCGATGTAGTCGTAGGGACGGGCCGCGCACGTCTACTTTCATGCTCCACAGCTAATCCGTTGCAAATAATAATCTGTAAGCTGTGATCCTGCAGTCAAATTGCCTATGCATTGGCTAGAATTGCAAATTATTAAAATACAAAACAAAAGTGAAATGGATAATTTAATAACAAGGATTCTATTCTAACGTTTGTAGTTGATGAATATGTCAGAGACACATTCAAACCTCTCACAATACAAAATTTCTTCTCAAGTTAAAGTATGGTGGCAGTCGTTCACCACCCAGAATTAAACACTTCCACGAGTGAATGCCACTCGTTAACACAGGCAGGTCTGCCCTCTTCCACAATGGTCATCCAAGTGTCCTCGTTCTTCGAGACGTGACGTAGTTAAACTCTCGTAGTGGCCGTTCACGGCCCAGAATACATCACCCACATGACAGAATAAAACATTATATCACAGGCAGGTCCGCCTTCTTCAAGATCATATTAAAAGTGTCCAGAAACGCTCCCTCGAGCTCTTCACTAGATAAAGACCCACTCTTCTCTTGACTCCCGTAGAGTTCAACCCCTGTCTGCTTTTACATTGAATGAAAGCAGTAACCACCAAAATACATGTTGTTAAGTTCTACGTACGTCAATGGACTCAACTTGACCATTATCTGGGCTAAACTAATATACACTGCCGGTCATTAAAACTGCTACACCACGAAGATGACGTGCTACAGACGCGAAATATAACCGACAGGAAGAAGATGCTGTGATATGCAAATGATTAGCTTTTGAGAGCATTAACACAAGGTTGGCGCCGGTGGCGACACCTACAGCGTGCTGACATGAGGAAAGTTTCCAACCGATTTCTCATACACAAACAGCAGTTGACCGGCGTTGCCTGGTGAAACGTTGTTGTGATGCCTCGTGTATGGAGGAGAAATGCGTACCGTCACGTTTCCGACTTTGAAAAAGGTCGGATTGTAGCATATCGCGATTGCGGTTAATCGTATCGCGACATTGCTGCTCGCGTTGGTCGAGATCCAATGATTGTTAGCAGAATATGGAATCGGTGGGTTCAGGATGGTAATACGGAACGCCGTGCTGGATCCCAACGGCCTCGTATCACTAGCAGTCGAGATGACAGGCATCTTATCCGCATGGGTGTTACGGATCGTGCAGTCACGTCTCGATCCCTGAGTCAACACATGGGGACGTTTGCAAGACGACAACCATCTGCACGAACAGTTCGACGACGTTTGCAGCAACATGGACTGGCTGCGGTTACCCTTGACGCTGCATCACAGACAGGAGCGCCTGCGGTGGTGTACTCAACGACGAACCTGGGTGCACGCATGGCAAAAGTCATTTTTTCGGATGAATCCAGGTTCTGTTTACAGCATCATGATGGTCGCATCCGTGTTTGGCGACATGACGGTGAACGCACCATACTGGCGTATCACCTGGCGTGATGGTATGGGGTGCCATTGGTTACACGTCTCGGTCACCTCTTGTTCGCACTGACGGAACTTTGAACAGTGGACGTTACATTTCAGATGTGTTACGACCCGTGGCTCTACCTTTCATTCGATCCCTGCGAACCCTACATTTCAGCAGGATAATGCACGACTGCATGTTGCAGGTCTTGTACGGGCCTTTCTGGATACAGAAAATGTTCGACTGCTACCCTGGCCAGCACATTCTCCAGATCTCTCACCAATTGAAAACGTCTGGTCAATGGTGGCCGAGCAACTGGCTCGTCTCAATACGCGTCACTACTCTTGATGAACTGTGGTATCGTGTTGAAGCTCCATGGGCAGCTGTACCTGTACACTCCATCCGAGTTCTGTTTGATTCAATGCCCAGACGTATCAAGGCCGTTATTACGGCCAGAGGTGGTTGTTCTGGGTACTGATTTCTCAGGATCTATGTACCCAAATTGCGTGAAAATGTAATCACATGTCAGTTCTAGTATAATATATTTGTCCAATGAATACCCGTTTATCATCTGCATTTCTTCTTGGTATAGCACTTTTAATAGCTAATAGTGTATTACAACAATATTTCAATAAAGAAATGTTGGAAACGGTGACAATCAAAGCATTCACAATAAATATAAATAAATGTTTGGCCTTAATGAAATAAGCCTGTATTCTTGCGCAAGTGCACTCATGATAAATGATAACATATTGTTTAAACAATTATTTAAGCCTGCCTGTCAATAACGTCTTTTGACAGTATTTTACAATGGTTACGTCAGCTAACACACATGCGATTAACCGCTTCTTAAATCACCATGAATCTGTATTCTTAATTATAATTAATATTTAAATAAAGTTACTGGCAAAATAGTAAAGTATTCATTAAATAAATACGTAAATATAACTAAACATCGGGTATTCATGTATTGCTGTACAACTGTGTATGATATGATGTTCTGAAAAACATTTTCATAATGACAAGATATTAAAAAAAAATAGGTTAAGGTACGCAGGGTTAAGAGATGATAGCTAAAGCAAAATGCTATATCGTATGAGATAACAAATATTGAAATTACATGAAGCATTTAAAAGTTGTTAATTCAGAGGATCGTTCTGAAAATTTTTACCCATTGTGAAATATTAACTTCTGCTGTTTTAAAGAGCTTGAAAATATTGTTGTGCATTTAGAAGCACCTCTTTTTTCTGAGATCGCAGATGTATTCTGATTTGCTTTAATACTTGACTGTGAATTATTACAGATTTTCAAAGACCTGTAAGAAGCCATCTTTCAGCTTATCTGACACTCCGCCATTTCTTGGAGCATTGTCTGTCCTCTTAAGCGACATTCCACTGTTAAGCTTCTCCGTACTGCGATTAACCCATATCTGACGCTGTACTGATGCGTTTGCACCTGGCTCGTCTGCAGTAGTGGCCGTTATGTGCTCACGCTCCTGGGGCCATACAGCTTCCCAAACAAATTCAATTCGCCTCGTACCAATACTAAACAGCCGATGAACATACTTACTTACGCATAACGTTATATGTATGAGCCGTAATTTCCCGTTCTTATCTTCGTGGTTCTTTCACGAAATGTATGTTTGTGGCAGAACAATCGTTCTGCAGGCACCTTCAAATGCCAGTTTTCTAAATTTTCTCAATACTGTTCTCCAAAACGAATTTTGTTTTCCCTTCAGGGATTCCCATTTGCATTCCTGAAGCGTCTCTGTAACACTTGGGACTTCTTCGAACCTGTAACAAATCTAGCAGCTGGCATGTGGATGCAGAACACAATGAAAATCACAACATTAAACATCAAGGATGTGTATACATCGGACATGTGACCCGGAACTGATATATATATATATATATATATATATATATATATATATATATATATATATATATATATATATATATCACGATCTCTTCAGTGGCAAAAGATTCTTAATCATCAGCCCATCTGGATCTCTGGGAGCGGGTTGCCAAGGGGTAGGTGACCATGAAAAAAATGTTGATCAACCAATGAAGTTCATCGAGTAGGGGTACGGAGTGTCAGAAGTTTTAGTATGGTAGGGAAACTGGAAAATCTAAAAAGGGAAATGAAAAGGCTCAGTCTACATACAATGGGGCCAGTGATGTGGAACGGAAAGGAGATAAACTCTTCTGGTCAAATAATCACAGGGTAATATCAACAAGAGCAGAAATGGTGTAACTGTAATAGTATTCGTAGTGTATAGGCATGTAGTGCGAAGAGTGAGTTACTGTGAGAGTTTCAATAACATGAAAGGATTTTTTCGTCTGAAATAACAGGAAACCAACGCAAAACCTTTAGTTCACTAAGGCTGTAGACACTGCGATACTTCAGTTGTAAAGGAAAGGACATATCTAAAGAGGGACGTCACATCAATTAGACAGACAAATGTAACTACGAAGAAAGCCTGAGTGACAGAGGAAATACTTCAGTTATCGATGAAAGAAGAAAGTATAGAAATATTCAGGAAATGACAGCTGTATAACACCATGGATCAAACAAATAGGAAGTGCAGGGAAGCAGACGCGACATGATTGCAGGAAAACCGTGAAGAAATCGAGAAACATACGATCGACAGAAGGACTGTCTCAGATAAAGAAAATCCAAACCAGCCTGGAAGTATAGCGATCAACGTTCAAAGTGCAACAGAAATTTCACTATTAAACGCAAAGAAGAGAGCACGTTCGTGGGGAAAGTACACTGAAGGCCAGTATGAGGAGAAAGAAATACCTGACAACATGGCAGAAAAGGAAATGATAGACGATTTGAAACACATTGAAACGTCCCCTTAGAAAAATTAATGAATTACTGTACTGATAAACCTCTTACATTATTTGATTTTCAGACAGCTGAACAGAACTGAACGTACTCAGACATTTCTCTCTTTACTTATTCTGATCAACACTAAACTGATACACAATATTTTTAGCTCAACGGAATCTGACTTTCAATAATCCTTACAAAAGAATACCTTTCACTAATCACTTACCTCACAAAAATCTTCGTTACTCAAGCTACTGCAATACAGCGAGCGCCACTACTGCCAGCTAAATAAAAGATTCAAACTACTGAAGGCACTAACTACTGATAGGCATAGTTAGCAAATGAAAGATTTTGATAGAGAACAAACAATGTATTTACCTTAATAGTGTTCAAATGTCATTATATATATATATATATCAGTTCATGATATCCAGTCTTACAAATTTACTGTCTCTGTCCAGATCATCCGCTCTCAAAACTCCACCATCTCACTCCCCACATCCACCACTGCTGGCGGCTCACCTCCAAATGCGCAACGCTATGCGATGTTAACATCCAACTGCCCAGCACTACAGTAGCCAACAACAATGCAAACCAGTCACAGACTGCACACAGCACAGCCAGTGATTTTCATACTGAGCGCTACTTGGCGTTACCAATATAAAAACCTAAACAGCCTACTTACATAGCCCCCATGCTCCCCACAAAAAATGTTTACAAACTGTTTTGGGCACTCGCCAATACATATTTACTAAAAAATTTTCACAATGACAATAACAAAGAAATCAAATGCACACACTTATTGATACACTGTTGGTCAAAAGCTAAAATTTTCTCACAGTCCATAAAGACAGTCCTGATCGTTCACCATAGTAAAATTGCAGTGTTTTTCACAAAGTCTGAGCAGTAAAAGAAAATGCACACGGAAGTAGTGGATTTCCATACAGTCTTGAAGATGTAGTGTTGCCCTTCCAACGGAAAGACAGTGCTGACTCTTGGTATGCAGACAGGTAATGGGCCATAACAGAGCAAACCCACAGCAGAGTCAGTCGAAGTTTTGAAGAATATTGGTAGGTAGGTCATCACAGAGCAGACCACTGTAGTCTTATTAGAGATTACGGTATTGGTGGGCCACCAGAGGTGCAGACCCAGTGCAGTCCTTGTAGTAATAATGGTATTGGTGGGCCATCAAAGATGCAGACCTACTGTAGTCCATGTAGAACGACCAGCAGCCATCTGTTGCGACTGTGCAGGTGCACAATCACCATCGAAGACTGTTGCAGAGATTATAGCAACTCCATAAACCAACACTTGTTCACTCACAGAATTTTTGGAATTGTCCTTAGAACCAGCAATGCTGTTGACCAGTCCCTTGCTGAATTATCAGCACACGTGCAAATGCTACCAGTCCCCTTTTTTTTCTCGCATATTCTGCTTGTACTATGACCAACAAAAACGTGTGCAGTGAAATGAACCTTAACTTTAAGAACTGGTGTCTAATTATAAATTTACAACATAAGAATACAATTACAAAGATACAAAATGCGTCATTAAAGAACATAACAATACAGATAACTTTTGTAGTAGTACAAGCTTTACAAAAGAATAGAAATAAACAGATACATCAGTGTTACAGGAATTATGACATAAGTACATACATAAAAGATCAGAATAACTTTAGAAACATCAACTTCACACATGAGCATTAAAACAAAACAGAATAAATAATGTCTAAACATCTTTACAAAGTAAATAACATAGTATTAATGCAAATTATATTTGAGGAAACAGTATTCCTAATCAGAGTTAATGTAGCTTAGTATTAAAAGAGAAAAAAGTTCTATGAAACAGTACACAGAGACAGGAAGAACACAAATACACAAGGGTACACAAACACATGGAGGAATAATACAAAAGGAAAGACAGGGTTGGTTTTCAGTGTAACATTCGGTACTGCAGTCCAACCCAAAACTTCATTCCATAGATCTTTCCTCTTATTTGAACATTTGCTCCTGCAAAAAAAAAAAAAAAAAAAAAATTCCTATCCAACCCTTTTAAATAAATATTTCTCATTGTACAATACTCATTTTTTCCCAAATCTTTTTCATATAACTTCGCAATGCATTTCTTCCCTATTCTTCATAGTTAGTTTCTTATATAGTCTAGCCCCTCTTAAGTTAACTTACATCTACTGAGCTCATACTAAGGGACGAGGCAATGCAGCAACACACAACAAATTAACACAAACAGGAATGACAAAAAAATGCAAATTGGCAAAGCAAGCAGCATTATATCAAAATTAGCAGAGCAAATGCAACATTATCACTAATATGAGCCAATGTGCAGCAAAAAGAAAAATAAATCAGTAGTAAAACTGGCTTAACAGAGTAATACAAAGTGAAATTTAATATCACTATGCCTGGCAAGCAGCAGCAGCAAATGCAATGACTTCTACCTAAGCATGACAAAGCTCAAGCAGAAAAATATTACAGTAAAATGGCCATGTTTAATACCTATGTCATATCTTAACACTAGAGTGATGCATCACAAGAACTTACTCTAGCAGACAAGTTACCAAATTGTAAAAAAATTATTTTTGCAATTCCTGTGAAGGGAAATGTCTATTTATGTTCCCTCGTTTTCTTGGAAGTAGATCATAAAATTATTATTTACTGGATCTGTAGGCATAAAATAACTATATTAGTACATCTATTAAATTTTATTTTAACCAATGCTGCAGTGCAGCTAGGAACTAGATGTTAAACAAAATGAGCAATCTCTCAACTAGAAAGACAATAGATGTAAAATGTTTCTCATCATTTCATTAGGCATTTTAGTAAATATCATAAATTAAGAGCTCCACAATGTAATCATATGTTTGTAAGTTTGAGTGTGTCGTATTTGCGATGCTTTCTGCAGAGGAATGTCAATAGCGAGGTTAATGGTCTCCTTTTTTCACCACCTGTGCCTCTGAAAGGCACACACTAATGGCTTTTCTTCCAGGCGACTGTGGCACAGCTGGGTGCTTAAGGTGCATTACGTCAAGGTGACCTACCTTCCTCACCGAAACATTTACGACATCAGTTTCCGCTACAGTCACAGTTTGATACAAATAAAGTTTCACAGGTGGAAATATTTGTGTTACAAATCTGTAGAAACAAAATCCTATAAATATAACAGTGTCCAAAAAATTTTCGGCGGCATTGTGATACATTCACGCATGACCACACATTTCATAACTCTTAAAGTACGATTCTTGGTTTCCAACATCCTTTTCCCATATCAGAGTCCCTAACCACTATTATTACTCTTTACCTTATTACACGTATACATATTCATCGACACTTCAATGTTTCAACATAATAAATATGTAGCATAATCAAATTTCTCATATAGCATCAACTTATTGATCATAAACATACCTCAACAGCTTAATACACATCGTCATCATAATAATAACACCATAAAAACTCAGCCAAATCTCAAAAACGTCGTAGCTTTCTGCAATAATTTCAAAACCTACAAAAAATTCTCTCCTCATTTCAATAGTGTCATCTACCTCAAATGTACATTAAAAATCATGATCCCATATCAAATACGTCATTAAAAGCTCTCATAATGTCACAATGGTTCCAAAAAAATATGAACAGTTCACAAAGTACAGACAAAATACAATTTCATAAGTGTGAAGTTATCCAACTGTGTAATTACGCAAACATCTGTCACTGATGTAGTAAAAAAAAATGTTTGTCTCTCTTAGTTAAATGATCAGATAGCTGTGTAATTCTGTGTTACAGAAATATGGTACCGATGTGTAAAGTTGTATAAGCAAATACCATATTAGCTAGGGCTCCTTGTGCTTGCCAAACACATGGTACACAAAGTAAGCGTGTACCCCCCTGAGGATTAATGTAATTATACCCTCAACTGTTACAGATTACGGCAATGGAATGAAATGTATCACGGAAAACCTTTGTATCATTGTACTTCAAAAATCTTTAAAAATGAATGTTTTAAGTACAAAATTAATCACTCAAACGCCTGTGCTGTAGCGCTAAACTGTGCGTCTTGTTGTAAGACAATCTCTGTCATTAGATAAGGGTAAAAAATGCGCCAAGTGTCGTAATTATCGTCGTCCATAAGTGAAGTTACGTAGAAGTCAATGTACTTACCTCGTAATAAACAAAAGGGATATGCTATGCGTATAGGTATCGCAGTTATTACGTACAGTACCGTGATCAAGAAAGTACTATACTGTAATGAATTGTTGTGCTACGAAAAAGGCTGTCACATTGTAGTTACACCACAAAAGTTACAACTAAAACATGTTTTACTTTCCAGAAGAATTCAGAAAAACTGTGTAGATATAAAACAGATACAGCGCAAAAGCAATAATATAAATTGGGTCACTCATTAGTAGCGTCATGATATAATCGTGTAACTAATCACTGTGTCATCTGGTATCTCTCAGAAAGTACCTTAAATCCGGAATGTATTTTCAAGTAAACCAAAATGTTGCATTAAAATCTCATTAGCAGTACCCATATATGTACTAAGTATGTAAGCCTTATAATCGTTACGTAATCGTGCAACTAACAAGCAAGAATGTACACAAACAATACCACTGTGTTGTCTGTTCACTATAACAATGCAATCGTAATTACTGTCTAAATATGTTCCCTTGGTTCTAGACTGGATAGTTAACTTCAAAACAGTTTCTCAGTGTGCCAATTGTACTAGTAGCGTAAAGTGAAAAATTTTATGGCAAAGACAAAGTTAAAAAGCAGATTATCTTTCAATAAACGGTTTTACATGTGAAATGTGGTGCAATCTATTACCCTTTATAATGTGCAGACTTTCAAGTTCAAAGCAATTATCATGTTGTATACGTCGGTAAGGAATGCTAAAATTTTTCTCGAGGTTAGCGTGTATGTTATTTTTCCCTGAGCCAGCCGGCGCACGTGGCTGCCTGCGGTGCGAGTCATTGTCTGTTTCTTTGTTGGCGAGCGTCGTTATTGGGATTTGGAGACCTAACTTCTACAAATTCACCTTGTCGAGAGGGCCCTGTCCTGTTTAAATCCCGCCAGTTCTGATGCAATCCAGGTCTGTCGTTACGATTATATCGTCTGTCGTCATGTCGGTAGATTCCATAATTTCTTTCTTGTCGGTCATGTAGTGGAGAATTTCTTCCTGAATCGTAACTGTGCGCTGAACTGTTGCATCTGAATTTATTCTGTCTCTCTTGATAATAATTGTTTTGGTTCCCATATTGTCTGTTTCTATGGTTGTCTCTGTCACATTCATTACTATGGAAATGCGATCTTTCTCTGTAATTATTACTACTCTGCCAACGGTTGTCATACGGTTGGGGTCTGTTTTGGTCACGATTTACGTTGTAAGAATAGCCTTGTCATGTCCATTTATTATTTCTGTCATCGCGGAATTGTGACAGATGTGACCTGTAATTTTTGTGCTCCTGTTTTCGCGTTCCGCGATTGTCAGTGTCACTTTCCAATTCTTGTAACAGTCCCTGAAAAGCTTCTATGGTGTCTTTGGAACGTCCTGCCAATATAGTATGTCGTAAATGTTCAGGTAATTTAATTAAGCAAATACGGATGAGTTCTGAGGGGCTGTAAGGGTTTGACAAGTACTGATTCTTTTGCAACATGTCTTCAAAATATTTCACAAGACTGGAAAATTCAGATTGTTCGAAATGTTTCATAATTATGATGCTATGTTTTACTCGGTCTTGTGTGGCTTGAGACCAATATATTGAGAGGAAGGCATGATAAAATTCTCCTTCACTGTGACAATCGTGAATGACCGATCGCATTCTCTCAGCTGGTTCATTCTCTAAGTAGCCACACATAAATTCTAATATGTGCTCTAATGACTACTTGGGAGGAAGACAATGAGAGAATTGATGACGCCACGCTTGTGGATGAATGTCGTTGCCAGAATTCTTAAATGTTTTGAATTTACGTGTAGTAATGAACAGCTTATAGTCAAAATCATCGTGTCGGCGAGTCGCATGTCGGTCATTGTTGCGTCGTTTCGGCGGTTCCATTTCAAAATTCGGTGCACCTTGCCAATTTCTTTCATAATTTGCGAAATGCCCTATGTTATTATTTTGTGGCTTTTCCGTATTTCTAAGTCCCTCTTCCCGTGTTGGAGCGCGAGTGTCCTCTGAAATATGTAATTTTTGTATTACTTGTGTCAACTGATCTTGTACTTCCCGGATTTCTCTTTTGTGTTGCGTATTAATATGATTCTGATTTTGTTTGAATTTCTTAATTTGTTGATACTCCTCTCTGTCAGTGATGACTACAGGTCTTGTGTCATTCAGATCATCATCCACCTTTGTAGATAAGTTAGTGAACTAATCCGAAAGTTCGGCAACTTTCTCCAATAGTGAACTTATTTTCTCAGTGTGTTTTTCTGAACCAAGTTGCAGAGTGTCCATTTGTGTTGAAATCGTATCTACTGTGTCCTTTAAGTTTTCCTGAGTTTTTGCAAGTTGCGTGACCGAATCGGTAGATGCAACTGAGTCAATTTTAGCTTGCAAGGTGTCGTGATTTTCATGAACAACAGTTTGCAGTTCCTTTGTGGCTGCTTCGTGATTCTTTAATGCATTTTCATGACGCGAAAAAATAGGTTGGAAATGCTCACAAATTTGTGTTTTTACATCTTTACAGACTTTTTGACATTTCGATTCGATATTATGTAACTCAGTAGTTAAATCTTCACGTGTTTGTTCAAGCGTGGTGTCTAACGTTTGAAGATTTTGTTGCATTGCGTCTAACTGTTGCTGTGTTTGTCAGTGTTGTTGCTCCATTGTGTCTAACTTTCGAAAATTTTGTTCCATTGTGTCTAACTTTTGAAAATTTTGTTCCATTGTGTCTAACTTTTGAAGATTTTGTTCCACTGTGTCTCACTTTTGTAGCCTTTGTCACATTCGTTGCATTAACTGTAATAACAATGCTCTGGTGTCTGAAACATGTTCCTCAGTGCTATTCGGCAGTGCATTTGAACCGGCAATATTCGCATTTTGAAAAGCAGAAAATGTGTCAAACGGTGAGGACGCAAAACCTGAATCTACAGTATTTGCAAAATTGTGTCCTGTCATTTCGCATTCCGGAGGCGAGCTGTTGCCGACCGATCGATCGATAATGCTTCCCTGTTCACTAATTGTTTCACTACCTACACCATTATTTGCAGCTCGCTCCATTTCCCTATGCACAGTTACCAAATAACTACTTTGAACATTAGTTAATTCATTACTCGGCGGCGCTAACACACTGCTTTCGTCTTCACTGTCATTTCTCAGTTTACTTTGAAGCCTAGTATAACGTTTTTCACACGCCATTATTGTCACAATATCTCACATGACAACACGGAAAAGCACAATTTGAAGAGCAAAATAAGAAAACACATTAACATAGCATTGAAAATAATATCTCGTTAATTGCTAGTGCAGCTGCGAAATACTTGGTGCAAATCTACCTGCATACCACAACTGTTTTACTGTACAACAATGAAAGACTGCAACTACAAAGGAGATTCTCTCTACAATTACGCGCTAGCAATAAACAAAAGCTACACTAATTACACAAACTACAAGAAAAAATCAGAAGATTCCAGTGAGGTATCCTTGGCTAAGGGTCGACATATGAAACGTCCCATTAGAAAAATTAATGAATTACTGTGCTGATAAACCTCTTACATTATTTGATTTTCAAACAGCTGAGCAGAACTGAACGTATTCAGACATTTCTCTCTTTACTTATTCTGATCAACACTAAACTGATACACAATAATCCCTACAAAAGAATGGCCCTGACTAACATTAACCTATACCTTTCACAAATCATTTACCTCCCAAAAATCTTCGTTACTCAAGCTACTGCAATACAGCGAGCGCCACTACTGCTAGCTAAATAAAAGATTCAAACTACTGAAGGCATTAACTACTGATAGGCATAGTTATCAAATGAAAGATTTTGATAGAGAACAAACAATGTATTTAGCTTAATAGTGTCCAAAAGTCATAATGTATATATCAGTTCATGATATCCAGTCTTACAAATTTACTGTCTCTGTCCAGATCATCCGCTCTCAAAACTCCACCATCTCACTCCCCACATCCACCACTGCTGGCGGCTCACCACCAACTGCGCAACGCTATGCGCTGTTAACAGCTAACTGCCCAACACTACAATAGCCAACAACAATGCAAACCAGCCACAGACTGCACACAGCACAGCCAGTGATTTTCATACAGAGCGCTACGTGGCGTTACCAACATAAAAACCTAAACAGCCTACTTAAAACATAGGTGTTTCAGTATTAGAATTGACGTTCCCACAGGTGTTTAGAGGATTTGAGCTCAAGTAACGTCGAAGACATAGGTAATATTGCTTCGGAATTTCAACAATCATTGAGGCAAGGGTCAACCAATAAACTATTCAAGCAGGTCTGTGTAATCCGTAGGCTGCACAAATACCATCAGACTTTGAAATATCCACACAATCAAAAAGATAACATGGATAGATAACGGACAAAACTATCGTAAAAACAACTTAGAGGCTCCTACATCCAAGCTGATGTCAAGCACAGTATACGCAACAATGGAAAAGAAAGTCGAGCGTCTGTTACATAGCGATCAGTCTGGTTTTAAGAAAGATAAAGCCACTAGAGGGGCAGTTATGATGTTGCGCTTGGTAATGAAAACAAGATTGAAGAAAAACCGAAACACGTTCATACAATTTATCGATCTACGAAAAGCATTCGACAATGAAAAATGTGGCAATGTGTTCTAAGTTCTCAGGAAGCCGTCGAGAAGGATAGGTAATACACAATACGTACAAGAACCAAGAGGGAAAAAAGGGAATGAAAAACCAATAACAAAGTGCCAGGATTAGAAAGGATGTAAGACAGGAATGTAGTCCATCATCGAAGAAGCAATGACTGCAATAAAAGAAAGGTCCGAGAGTGGGACTAAAATCCATGGTGACAGCATGTCAATGATAAGATCGCTGACTAAATCGCTATCCTCAGTGAAACTGGGAAAGAGCTGTAGGATCTGATGAATGGAACGAGCAACTGTGGATTAATAGTGAACCGAAGAAACACGAAAATAATGAAGAATACCAGAAATGAGATTAGCACTAAACTTAGAATTGTGACTGCAGACCACAATGTAGAGGAGGTGAAGCAATTCTGCGACCTATGAAGCAAAAAACCACATGACGGACGAAACAAGGAGTTTATGAAAAGCAAACTAGCACAGACGCAGAAGATGTTCCTGACGAAGAGAAGTCCGCTTCAATTAAATACAGCCTTTATTTGAAAAAGAAATTTTTGAAAAGATAACGCGGATTTAACTTCACGGGACTGAATAGCGGACTGAGAGAAAACCTGAAAAGAAGAAAATCGAATTGTTTGAGATGTGGTGCCATAAGAATATGAATATTATATGGACGGATAAGATAAGAAATGAAGTTGTCCCGCAGTTTCGGCGAGGAGAGGTGCATGTGGAAAACATCGACAAGAAGAATGCTTAAGATGATAGGACATACGCCAAGAGATCAACGAATAGTTCCCGTGGTGCTCGAGAGAGCTCTAGAGGATACAAACCGCTGGAGGACACAGTGAGTAGAACATATCCAACGAACAATCGAGGACGTCGTGTGCAAGTGGTAATCTCAAACACAGGAGAACACACATGGCGGATCCCATCAGACCAGTCAGAAGACAGATGAAAAAAAAAAAGTTTTCTCAGTGTAGGATCGCGGTGATAAACCGGAGGAAGACCACTAAAGGCCGTGACCGTAACGCCGGTATATGTTATTTTAGGATATGTCGCAGTCCTAAAGCCCGAGCCGCCCGGAGTGGCCGTGCGGTTCTGGGCGCTACAGTCTGGAACCGAGCGACCGCTACGGTCGCAGGTTCGAATCCTGCCTCGGGCATGGATGTGTGTGCTGTCCTTAGGTTAGTTAGGTTTAATTAGTTCTAAATTCTAGGCGGCAGATGACCTCAGAAGTTAAGTCGCATAGTGCTCAGAGCCATTTTTGAACCTAAAGCCCGATAACTCTAACGTTGACAACGGCGCCGAATCGTTAACTACATACAATTATGTCGATGTAAACGAGCATGCGCGATTTATATTTTACTTTTCTTACTTACTTGATTACAAGGCTCTACATTAGCCACCGAGATGAGTTCAGATGTGGTATAACTACTGTCTTCCTCATCCAATGATGACTTATTTGGCCGTCTTCTCAGCCGCATGATCTTCTTAAGAATGTGGTGTGCTGAAGATGGGTGTGAAGATGGGAACTCAGATTTCTGCGAAAGGCACCTGTGGCCACGATCTAATCTCTACATTATACTTAAGCAACAGATATCGTAGCTCTTCATCATTCGAAACTTTGTCTATAGATTCGTAGAATCACCATAGAATTAACGTAACGCCAGGCAGTAGAGCTTCTTCGTTTTCCTCGACCAGTGGGCCCGCCTTCCAAGCTTCCGGTTTTAATGGACGAATGATCTTCTGTTTGGATAGTTATATAACCCAACTCACTTTTAAATTGACTGAAAGGTTTTCCTAAAGCCGTAAAAATTGTTCTTCAAACTTCACGTAAAAATTATATAACGAAGAGTCTTCTCTTCTAAATACTTTTTGTGACGGTACTGTTAACTGTCAGTGGTGCGTCGGAAACAAGCAGCTTGACTCTTTAGGAGAACGTACATCCAGTGACCGTAGCCGCGTTAGTCGCTTGGAGAAAAGACGGCTGGAGACTTAGGTACGGAACCGCGACGCAATTTCTGTGTTGCATCGTAATTACGAGCGCACGAGTGTTACAATTGACGGTCAGTGGTTCGACGGACACACGCAACTTGACCCGCAGGACATCGTCCATCCAGTGACCGCGGCTGCGTCAGTCGCTTGGAGAGAAGTCGGCTCTATACAGATGTATTGAATCGGGACGCTGTTTGTGTGTACCATCATCATTACGAGGGTACGAGGGTTACAATTAACTGTCAGTGGTGCGTCAGAAACAAGCAACTTGACTTCCAGGATAACGTCCGTCGGGTGACCGTGGCTGAGTTAGTCACTATTACGGAACTCTGCTGGAGACTGATATATTGAATCGTGCTGCAGTTCGAATGTTCCATCAACATTAAGGGGGTGCGAGTGTTACAATTAACTGTCAGTGGTGCGTCGGACACTAGCAACTTGAACATCAGGAGAACGTCTATCTGGTGCCCGTTTCGGCGTTAGCCGCTTGGAGAGAATTCGGCTCTATATAGATGTATTGAATCGGGACGCATTTTGTGTGTTCCATAGTCATTAGGGGTATGCGAGTGTTATAGTTGTCAGTAGTGCGTCGGAAAAAAGCAGCTTGACTAACAGGAGACCGGCCACCCGGTGACTGTGGTTGCGTTACTTACTAGGAGAAAAGTCGTGTGGAAAGTGATGTATTGAATAATGACACAGTTTGTGTGTCCCATCATCATTACGAGGCTGCAAGGGTTACAATTAACAGTCCGTGGTGCGTCGGAAACTTGAAACTTGAATAACAGGAGAATCTAAATCGGGTTACCGTAGCCACGTTACTCGCTTGGAGAGAAGACGGCTGGGGACTGAAGTATTGATCCGAGACGCAATTTCTTTGTCCCATTCTCATTACGATGTTGCGAGGGTTACAATTAACTGTCAGTTGTGCGTCGGCAACAAGGAACTTGACTCCCAAGAGAACGTACATCCGATGACCCTACAACCATTTGTCGTCTTGAGTGAAGTCGTCTGGCACTGAAGCACTGAATCTCGACGCAATATGTGTGTTCCATCGTCATTAGGATGGTGCGAGGATTACAATTAACATTCAGTGGTGCATCGGAAACAAGAAACTTGCCTCCCAGGAGAACGTACATTCGATACTGTATCAGTGTTAAACGCTTGGAGATAATTCGGCTGGAGACCGAAGTATTGAATTGTGACGCAAATGTTTGTTCCATCGTGATAACAATTATGCGAATGTTGCAATTGTCTGTCACTGGTGCGTCAGAAACATGAAACTTGACTCCAAGGACAACGTAAATACGGTGATTGTAGACTCGTTATTCGCCTGGATAATAGCCGGATGGAGACTTAATTATTGAATCGCTACCCGATTTGTGTGCTCAGCCGTCATTACGAGTGTGCCAGGATTACTATTAACTGTCAGTTGTGCGTCGGAAACAAAAACTTGACTCGCAGGAGAACGTAAATCTGGTGAATCTAGACGCTTTGGGCGCTTGGAATGAAGTCAGCTGGAGGAGGAGGTAATGAATCGCGACGCAAGTAGTGCGTTCCATCGTCATTACGAGGGTGCGTGATTTACAATTAACAGTTAGAGGTGCGTCGGAAACATGAAACTTGACTACCAGGGGAACCTAAATCAAGTGACAGTAGCCACTTTAGCCGTTTGTAGCAAAGTCAGCCGGATATATAGGTATTTAATGGCGACGCAATTTGTGTGATCCATCGTCATTAAGACGGTGCGAGGGTTACAATTAAGTATCAGTACTGCATCGGAAACAAGCAACTTGACTCCCAGGAGAACGTACGTCCAGTGACCCTAGCGGTGTTAGTCCCTTGGACAGAATACGGCTGGAGACTCACGTACCCAATCTTGAAGCAATTTGTGCGTTCCATCGTCATTACGAGGGTGCGAGCGTTACATTTAACAGACAGTGCTGCGTGGGAACCAAGAGACTTGACTCCCATTAGAACGTCCATCCAGTGGCCGTGGCTACATTAATCCCTTTGAGTGGTGTCAGCTCTAGATAGATGTATTAAAACGCGGCGTGGTATGTGTCTTCCATCGTCATAACGAGTGTACGAGGGTTACAATTAACTGTCACAGGTGCGTTAGAAACAAGCAACTTGATTCCCAGGAGAACGTCCGTCCGGTGACCGTGCCTGTGTTAGTCACTTTTAGGGAATTCGGCTGGAGACTGATGTAATGAATCGTGCGGCAGTTTGTCCGTTCCATCGTTAGTACGAGGGTGCGAGGACTACAATAAACTTTCGGGTGTGCGTCGGAAACAGGAATCTTGACTCCCAGAAGCACGTAACTCCGATGACCGTAACGACATTAGTTGCTTGGAGAAAAGTACTGCTCGAGGTTTGGGATCCCTATCAGGTCGGATTGAGGGAGGAAATAGAAGCAATTCATAGGCGGGCTGCTGGATTTGTTACTGGTAGGTTTGATCATCAGGCGAGTGTTACGGAAATGCTTCAGGAAATAGGATGCGAGTCTGTAGAGGAAAGGAGCCGTTCTTGTCGTGAATCTGAGGAAATTTAGAGAACCAGCACTTGAGGCTGACTACCGCCAACTTACAGTTCGCGGAAAGACCACAAAGATACGATAAGAGAGATTATGGCTCCTACATAGGCATACAGGCAGTCATTTTTCTCTCCTTCTGTTTGGGAGTGGAACAGGGAGAAAAGATGCTAGTTCTGCTACGAGGTACCCTCCGCCACGCACCTTATGGTTTGCGGAGTATGTGTGTCGATGTAGTAAAGTCGGCTGGAGCCTGAACTATTGAATCGCGACGCAATTTGTATGTTCCATCGACATTTCGAGGGTGTCAGAGTTAGAATTAACTGTCAGTGGTGCATCGCAGATAAGAAACTTGACTCCCAGGAGAACATACATCCGGTGATTGTAGGCGCATTAGTCGCTTGGAGAAAAGATGGCTGGAGACTGAAATATTGCTTCGCGACTCAATTTGTGTGTTCCATCGTCATTACAAGGGTGCGAGGGTTACAATTAACTGTCAGTGGAGTGTGGGAAACAAGCAGATTCACTTCCAGGAGGACGTCAATTCGGTGACAGTGGGGCTTCTATTGCTTGGAGAGAAGTCGGCTGGGAACAGAGGTATCCATTCGCTACACAGTTTGAGTGCTCTATGGTCTTTACAAGGGTGGGAGTGTAACAATTAACCGTCATTGGGGTACGACTGGAACTAGACACTTCCCTCCCAGGGGAACGAAAATCAGGTGACCTTATCTGCATTAGTCGCTTTCAGAGAATTCACCTGAAGACTGATGTATTGAATCGCGACGCAGTTTGTGTGTTACATCGTCATTACAAGGGTGCCAGCTTTACAATAAACTATCAGTCGTGTATAGGAACAAGGAGATTTACTCCGCGGTGAAAGTAAACCGGCGACTGTATCCGCGTAAGTCGGATGGAGGAAAGACTGCTGGAGATGCAAGTATTGAACCGAGACGTAATTTATGCTTTCCATCGTCATTAAGAGGATGCGAGGATTACTATTATCGGTTTCGTTGGAGACATGAAATTTGGCGAACTATAGAACCTAAATCGGGTGACAGTAGCTACGTTAATCGTTTGGAGGAAAGTCAGCTGATGATATAGGTCTTGAATGGCTACGCAATTTGTGTGTTCCATCGTCATTACGAGGCTGCGAGGGTTTCAATTAACAGCCTGTGGTGCGTCGGAAACGTGAAATTTGAGTAACAGGAGAATCTAAATCGGGTTACCGAAACAACATTACTCTCTTGGAGAGAAGTCGGCTGGAGACTCAAGTATTGATTCCCGACGCAATTTGTGTGTCCCATCGTCTTTACGATGATGCGAGGGTTCCAATTAACAGCTCGGGGTGCGTCGGAAACTTGAAACTTGACTATCAGGATAATCTAAATCGGGTTACCGAAGCCACGTTACTCTCTTGGAGAGAACTTGGCTGGAGACTGAAGAATAGCTTCGTGACACAATTTGTGTGTTCCCTAGACATTACAAGGGTGCGAGGGTTACAATTAACTGTCAGTGGTGTGTGGGGAACAAGCAGATTCACTTACAGGAGGACGTCAATTCGGTGACAGTGGGGCTTCTATTACTTGGAGAGAAGTCGGCTGGGAACAAAGTTATAGATTCGCTATACAATTTGAGTGCTCTTTGGTATTTACATGGTACCGAGTGTAACAACGGTCATTGGTGTACGACTGAAACTAGAATTTTTTCTCTCAGGGGAACGAAAATAAGGTGACCGTGGCTGCGTTAGTCGCTTTTAGAGAATTCGCCAGGAGACTGATGTATTGAATCGCGACGCAGTTTGTGTGTTACATCGTCATTACAAAGGTGCCAGCATTACAATAAACTATCAGTCGTGTATCGGAATAATGAAATTTACTCCGCAGCGTAAATAAATCCGGCGAATGTATCCGCGTAAGTCAGGTGTAAGAAAGGCTGCTGGAGATGCAAGAATGGAAACGAGACGTAATTTATGAATTCCATCGTCATTAAGAGGGTGCGAGGATTACAATTAACGGTTGCGTTGGAGACATGAAATTTGGCTAACCGAAGAACCTAAATCGGGCGAGACTGAAGAATAGCTTCGTGACACAATTTGTGTGTTCCCTAGACATTACAAGGGTGCGAGGGTTACAATTAACTGTCAGTGGTGTGTGGGGAACAAGCAGATTCACTTACAGGAGGACGTCAATTCGGTGACAGTCATTAAGAGGGTGCGAGGATTACAATTAACGGTTGCGTTGGAGACATGAAATTTGGCGAACTATAGAACCTAAATCGGGTGACAGTAGCTACGTTAATCGTTTGGAGGAAAGTCAGCTGGTGATATAGGTATTGAATAGCGACGCAATTTGGTGTTCCATCGTCATTATGAGGGTGTGAGGGTTACAATTAACAGTCCGTGGTGCGTCAGACACTTGAAACTTGACTAACAGAAGATTCTGAACTGGGTTACCGAAGCCACGTTACTCTCTTGGAGAGAAGTCGGCTGGAAACTGAACTATTGATTCGCGACGCAATTTGTGTGTTCCTACGACACTACGAGGCTGCGAGGGTTACAATTAACAGCCCGTTGTGCGTCAGATACTTGAAACTTGACTAACAGGACCTATTAAATCGGGTTACCGAAGCCACGTTACTCTCTTGGAGAGAAGTCGGCTGGAGACTGAAGTAATGATTCGCGACGCAATTTGTGTGTTCCATCGTCATTACGAGGGTGCCAGGGTTACAATTAACAGCCTGTGGTGCTTCGGAAACTTGAAACTTGACTAACAGGAGAATAAATCGGATTACTGAACCCACCCACGTTTCTCTATTGGAGAGAAGTCGGCTGGAGACTGAAGTAATGATTCGCGACGAAATTTGTGTGTTCCATCGATATTACGAGCGTGCCAGGATTACAATTAACAGCCCGTGGTGCGTCAGAAACTTGAAACTTGACTAATAGGAGAATCTAAATCGGGTTACCGAAGCCACGTTACTCACTTGGAGAAAAGTCGGCAGGTGACTGAAGTATTGATTTGCGACGCAATTTATATTATCCATCGACATTACGTGGGTGTGAGGGTTACAATTAACAGCCCGTGGTGCGTCGGAAACTTGAAACTTGACTAACAGGAGAATCTAAATCGGGTTACCTAAGCCACGTTACTCTCCTGGAGGGAAGTCGGCTGGAGACTGAAGTATTGATTCGCGATGCAATGTGTGTGCTCCATCGTCATTACGAGGGTGCGAGGGTTACAATTAACAGCCCGTTGAGCTTCGGAAACCGAATAATTGACTAACAGGAGAATCTAAGTCGGGTTACCGAAGCCACGTTTCTCTCTTAGAGAGAAGTCGTATGATGACTGAAGTATTGACACGCGCCATAATTTGTGTGTTCCATCGTCATTACGAGGGTGCAAGGGTTACAATTAACAGCCTGTGGTGCGTCGGAAACTTCAAAATTGACTAACAGGAGAATCTAAATCGGGTTACCTAAGCCACGTTACTCTCCTGGAGGGAAGTCGGCTGGAGACTGAAGTATTGATTCGCGATGCAATGTGTGTGCTCCATCGTCATTACGAGGGTGCGAGGGTTACAATTAACAGCCCGTTGAGCTTCGGAAACCGAATAATTGACTAACAGGAGAATCTAAGTCGGGTTACCGAAGCCACGTTTCTCTCTTAGAGAGAAGTCGTATGATGACTGAAGTATTGACACGCGCCATAATTTGTGTGTTCCATCGTCATTACGAGGGTGCAAGGGTTACAATTAACAGCCTGTGGTGCGTCGGAAACTTCAAAATTGACTAACAGGAGAATCTAAATCGGGTTATCGAAGTCACGTTACTCTCTTGGAGAGACGTCGGATGGAGACTGAAGTATTGATTCGCGACGCAATTTGTGTGTTCTTTCGACATTACGAGGCTGCGAGGGTTACAATTAACAGCCCGATGTGCGTCGGAAACTTGAAACTTGACTAACAGGAGATATTAAATCGGGTTACCGAAGAAACGTTAATCTCTTGGAGAGAAGTCGGCTGGAGACTGAAGTATTGATTCGAGACGCAATTTTTGTGTTCCCTCGTCATTACGAGGGTGCGAGGGTTACTGTTAACATCCCGTGGCGCTTTGGAAACTTGAAACTTGACTAACAGGAGAATCTAACTCGGGTTACCGAAACCACGTTACTCTCTTGGAGAGAAGTCGGCTGGGGACTGAAGTATTGATTCGCGACGCAATTTCTGTGTTCCATCGTCATTACGAGGGTGCAACGGTTACAATTAACAGCCCGTGGTGCGTCGGAAACTAGAAACTCGACTAAGTGGAGAATTAAAATCGGCTTACCGAAGCCACGTACCTCTCTTGGAGAGAAGTCGGCTGGAGACTTAAGTATTGATTCGCGACGCAATTTGTGTGTACCATCATCATAACGAGGGTGCAAGGGTTACAATTAACAGCCCGTGGTGCGTCGGAAACTTGAAACTTGAGTAACAGGAGAATCTAAATCGGGTTACCGAAGCCACGTTACTCTCCTGGAGAGAAATCGTCTGGACACTGAAGTATTGATTCGCGACGGAATTTGTGTGTTCTATCATAATTTCGAGGGTGCGAGGGTTACAATGAACAACCCGTAGTGCGTCGGAAACTTTAAACTTGACTGACACGTGAATCTAAATCGGGTTACTGAAGCCACGTTACTCTCTTGGAGAGATGTCGGCTGGAGACTGGAGTAATACGCGACGCAATTTGTGTGTTCCAATGGCATTACAAGGGTGCGAGAGTTACAATTAACATACCATGGTGTGACGGAAACTTGAAACTTGACTAACAGGAAATTCGAAATCAGGTTACCGAAGCCACGTTACTCTCTTGTAGAAAATATGTCTGTAGGCTGAAGTATTGATTCTTGACGCAATTTGTGTGTTCCATCGTCATTACGGCGGTGCGAGGGTTACAATGAACAGCCCATGGTGCGTCGGAAACGTGAAACTTGACTAAAAGTAGAATCTAAATCGGGTTACCGAAGCCACGTTACTCTCTTGGAGAGAAGTTGGCTGGAGACTGCAGTATTGATTCGCGACGCAATTTGTGTGTTCCATCGTCATAACGAGGGTGTGACGGTTACAGTTAACAGCCCCTGGTGCGTCGGAAATTTCAAACTCGGCTAACAGGAGAATCTAAATCGGGTTACCGAAGTCACGTTACTCTCTTGGAGAGAAGTCGGCTGGAAACTGAAGTATTGATTCGCGACGCAATTTGTGTGTTCCTACGACACTACGAGGCTGCGAGGGTTACAATTAACAGCCCGTTGTGCGTCAGATACTTGAAACTTGACTAACAGGGCATATTAAATCGGGTTACCGAAGCCACGTTACTCTCTTGGAGAGAAGTCGGCTGGAGACTGAAGTAATGATTCGCGACGCAATTTGTGTGTTCCATCGTCATTACGAGGGTGCCAGGGTTACAATTAACAGCCTGTGGTGCTTCGGAAACTTGAAACTTGACTAACAGGAGAATAAATCGGATTACTGAACTCACCCACGTTTCTCTCTTGGAGAGAAGTCGGCTGGAGACTGAATTATTGATTCGCGACGAAATTTGTGTGTTCCATCGATATTACGAGCGTGCCACGATTACAATTAACAGCCCATGGTGCGTCAGAAAATTGAAACTTGACTAATAGGAGAATCTAAATCGGGTTACCGAAGCCACGTTACTACCTTGGAGATAAGTCGGCAGGTGACTGAAGTATTGATTTGCGACGCAATTTATATTATCCATCGACATTACGTGGGTGTGAGGGTTACAATTAACAGCCCGTGGTGCGTCGGAAACTTGAAACTTGACTAACAGGAGAATCTAAATCGGGTTACCTAAGCCACGTTACTCTCCTGGAGAGAAGTCGGCTGGAGACTGAAGTATTGATTCGCGATGCAATGTGTGTGCTCCATCGTCATTACGAGGGTGCGAGGGTTACAATTAACAGCCCGTTGAGCTTCGGAAACCGAATAATTGACTAACAGGAGAATCTAAGTCGGGTTACCGAAGCCACGTTTCTCTCTTAGAGAGAAGTCCTATGGTGACTGAAGTATTGATTCGCGACGTAATTTGTATGTTCCATCGTCATTACGATGGTGCGAGGGTTACCATTAATAGCCCGTGGTGTGTCGGAAAGTTGAAACTTGACTAACAGGAATTCAAAATCGGGTTACCAAAGGCACGTTACTCTCTTGTAGAAAAATCGGGTGGAGACTGAAGTATTGACACGCGCCACAATTTGTGTGTTCCATCCTCATTACGAGGGTGCGAGGGTTACAATTAACAGCCCGTGGTGCGTCGGAAACTTCAAAATTGACTAACAGGAGAATCTAAATCGGATTACCGAAGCCCTGTTAGTCTCTTGAAGAGCAGTCAGCTGGAGATTGAGATATTGATTCGCGACGCAAGTTGTGTGTTCTTTCGACATTACGAGGCTGCGAGGATTACAATGAACAGCCTGTGGTGCTTTGGAAACTGAATACTTGACTAACAGGAGAATCTAAATCGGCTTACCGAAGCCACTTTACTCCCATGGAGAGAAGTGGGCTGGAGACTGAAGTACTGATTCGCGACGCAAAGTGTGTGTGCCATCGTCATTACGAGGGTTACAATTAACAGCCCATGGTGCGTCGGAAACTTGAAACTTGACTAACAGGAGAATCTAAATCGGGTTACTGAAGCCACGTAACAGTCCTGGAGAGAAGTCGGTTGGAGACTGAAGTATTGATTCGCGACACAATGTGTGTGTTCCATCGTCATTACGAGGGTGCGAGGTTTACAATTAACAGCCCGTGGAAATTCGGCAACTGAATACTTGACTAACAGAAGAATCTAAATCGGGTTACCGAAGCCACGTTACTCTCTTGGAGAGAAGTTGGCTGGAGACTGCAGTATTGATTCGCGACGCAATTTGTGTGTTCCATCGTTATAACGAGGGTGTGACGGTTACAGTTAACAGCCCCTGGTGCGTCGGAAATTTCAAACTTGGCTAACAGAAGAATCTAAATCGGGTTACCGAAGTCATGTTACTCTCTTGGAGAGAAGTCGGCTGGAAACTGAAGTATTGATTCGCGACGCAATTTGTGTGTTCCTACGACACTACGAGGCTGCGAGGGTTACAATTAACAGCCCGTTGTGCGTCAGATACTTGAAACTTGACTAACAGGGCATATTAAATCGGGTTACCGAAGCCACGTTACTCTCTTGGAGAGAAGTCGGCTGGAGACTGAAGTAATGATTCGCGACGCAATTTGTGTGTTCCATCGTCATTACGAGGGTGCCAGGGTTACAATTAACAGCCTGTGGTGCTTCGCAAACTTGAAACTTGACTAACAGGAGAATAAATCGGATTACTGAACCCACCCACGTTTCTCTCTTGGAGAGAAGTCGGCTGGAGACTGAATTATTGATTCGCGACGAAATTTGTGTGTTCCATCGATATTACGAGCGCGCCACGATTACAATTAACAGCCCATGGTGCGTTAGAAAATTGAAACTTGACTAATAGGAGAATCTAAATCGGGTTACCGAAGCCACGTTACTACCTTGGAGATAAGTCGGCAGGTGACTGAAGTATTGATTTGCGACGCAATTTATATTATCCATCGACATACGTGGGTGTGAGGGTTACAATTAACAGCCCGTGGTGCGTCGGAAACTTGAAACTTGACTAACAGGAGAATCTAAATCGGGTTAACTAAGCCACGTTACTCTCCTGGAGAGAAGTCGGCTGGACACTGAAGTATTGATTCGCGATGCAATGTGTGTGCTCCATCGTCATTATGAGGGTGCGAGGGTTACAATTAACAGCCCGTTGAGCTTCGGAAACCGAATAATTGTCTAACAGGAGAATCTAAGTCGGGTTACCGAAGCCACGTTTCTCTCTTAGAGAGAAGTCCGATGGTGACTGAAGTATTGATTCGCGACGTAATTTGTATGTTCCATCGTCATTACGATGGTGCGAGGGTTACCATTAATAGCCCGTGGTGTGTCGGAAAGTTTAAACTTGACTAACAGGAATTC
This sequence comes from Schistocerca nitens, assembly GCF_023898315.1. Taxonomy (NCBI): domain Eukaryota; kingdom Metazoa; phylum Arthropoda; class Insecta; order Orthoptera; family Acrididae; genus Schistocerca; species Schistocerca nitens. Next base: position 706,138,707 of record NC_064619.1, read on the forward strand.
AAAATCGGGTTACCGAAGGCACGTTACTCTCTTGTAGAAAAATCGGGTGGAGACTGAAGTATTGACACGCGCCACAATTTGTGTGTTCCATCGTCATTACGAGGGTGCGAGGGTTACAATTAACAGCCCGTGGTGCGACGGAAACTTCAAAATTGACTAACAGGAGAATCTAAATCGGCTTACCGAAGCCCTGTTAGTCTCTTGAAGAGCAGTCAGCTGGAGATTGAGATATTGATTCGCGACGCAATTTGTGTGTTCTTTCGACATTACGAGGCTGCGAGGATTACAATGAACAGCCTGTGGTGCTTTGGAAACTGAATACTTGACTAACAGGAGAATCTAAATCGGCTTACCGAAGCCACTTTACTCCCATGGAGAGAAGTGGGCTGGAGACAGAAGTACTGATTCGCGACGCAAAGTGTGTGTGCCATCGTCATTACGAGGGTTACAATTAACAGCCCATGGTGCGTCGGAAACTTGAAACTTGACTAACAGGAGAATCTAAATCGGGTTACTGAAGCCACGTTACTCTCTTGGAGAGATGTCGGTTGGAGACTGGAGTATTAATACGTGACGCAATTTGTGTGTTCCATTGTCATTAGAAGGGTGCGAGGGTTACAATTAACAACCCGTGGTGTGACGGAAACTTGAAATTTGACTAACAGGAAATTCAAAATCAGGTTACCGAAGCCATGTTACTGTCTTGCAGAAAATCCGGCTGGAGACTGAAGTAATGATTCGCGACGCAATTTGTGTGTTCCATTGTCATTACTAGGCTGCGAGAGTTACAATTAACAACCCCTGAGGTGTCATAAACTTGAAACTTGACTAACAGGAGAATCTAAATCGGGTTACCGAAGCCACGTAACAGTCCTGGAGAGAAGTCGGTTGGAGATTGAAGTATTGATTCGCGACACAATGTGTGTGTTCCATCGTCATTACGAGGGTGCGAGGTTTACAATTAACAGCCCGTGGAGCTTCGGCAACTGAATACTTGACTAACAGGAGAATCTAAATCGGGTTACCGAAGCCACGTTACTCTCTTGGAGAGAAGTCGTATGATTACTGAAGTATTGATTCGCGATGCAATTTGTGTGTTCCATCGTCATTACGAGCATGTGACGGTTACAATTAACAGCCCGTGGTGTGTCGGAAACTTGCAACTCGACTAACAGGAGAATCAAAATCGGGTTACCGAAGTCACGTTACTCTCTTGGAGAGAAGTCGGCTAGAGACTGAAGTATTGATTCGCGACGTAATTTGTGTGTTCCATCGTAATTACGAGGGTGCGAGGGTTAGAATGAACAGCCCATGGTGCGTCGGAAACGTGAAACTTGACTAAAACTAGAATCTAAATCGGGTTACCGAATCCACGTTACTCTCTTGGAGAGAAGTCGGCTGGAGACTGAAGTATTGATTCGCGAAGCAATTTGTTTCTTCCATCGTCATTACGATTCTGCTAGGGTTACAATTAACTGTCAGTGGGGTGTGGGAAACAAGCAGATTCACTTCCAGGAGTACGTCAATACGGTGACAGTGGGGCTTGTATTGCTTGGAGAGAAGTTGGCTGGGAACAGAGGTGTTAATTCGCTATACAGTTTGAGTGCTGTATGGTCTTTACAAGGGTTCGAGTGCAACAATTAACTGTCATTGGGGTACGACTGGAAGTAGACAGTTCCCTCCCACGGGAACGAAAATCAGGTGACCGTGTCTGGGTTAGTCACTTTTAGGGAATTCAGCTGAAGACTGATGTATTGAATCGCGACGCAGTTTGTGTGTTACATCGTCGTTACAAGGGTGCCAGCTTTACAATAAACTATCAGCCGTGTATAGGAACAAGGAGATTTACCCCGCGGCGAAAGTAAAACCGGCGACTGTATCAGCGTAAGTCGGATGGAGGAAAGACTGCTGGAGATGCAAGTATTGAACCGAGATGTAATTTATGCTTTCCATTGTCATTAAGAGGGTGCGAGGATTACAATTAACGGTTGCGTTGGAGACATGAAATTTGGCGAACTATAGAACCTAAATCGGGTGACAGTAGCTACGTTAATCGTTTGGAGGAAAGTCAGTTGATGATATAGGTTTTGAATGGCTACGCAATTTGTGTGTTCCATCGACATTACGAGGGTGCGAGACTTCCAATTAACAGCCCGTGGTGTATCGGAAACGTGAAATTTGAGTAACAGGAGAATCTAAATCTGGTTACCGAAGCCACATTACTCTCTTGGAGAGAAGTCGTATGATGACTGAAGTATTGATTCGCGACGCAATTTGTGTGTTCCATCGTCATTACGAGGGTGCGAGTGTTACAATGAACAGCCCAGGATGCGTTGGAAACGTCAAACTTGACCAAAAGTAGAAACTAAATCGGGTTACCGAAGCCACGTTACTCTCTTGGAGAGAAGTCGGCTGGAGACTGCAGTAATGATTCGTGACGCAATTTGTGTGTTCCATCGTCATTACGAGGGTGTGACGGTTACAATTAACAGCCCCTGGTGCGTCGGAAACTTGAATCTCGACTAACAGGAGAATAAAAATCGGGCTACCGAAGCCACGTAACTCTCTTGGAGAGAAGTCATCCAGAGAGTGAAGTATTGATTCGCGAAGCAATTTGTGTGTTCCACTGTCATAACGAGGGTGCGAGTGTTACAATGAACTGCCCATGGTGCGTCGGAAACGTGAAACTTGACTAAAAGTAGAATCTAAATCGGGTTACCGAATCCACACCACTCTCTTGGAGAGAAGTCGGCTGGAGACTCAAGTATTGATTCCCGACGCAATTTGTGTGTCCCATCGTCTTTACGATGATGCGAGGGTTCCAATTAACAGCTCGTGGTGCGTCGCAAACTTGAAACTTGACTATCAGGATAATCTAAATCGGGTTACCGAAGCGACGTTACTCTCTTGGAGAGAACTTGGCTGGGGACTGGAGAATAGCTTCGTGACACAATTTGTGTGTTCCCTAGACATTACAAGGGTGCGAGGGTTACAATTAACTGTCAGTGGTGCGTGGGGAACAAGCAGATTCACTTACAGGAGGACGTCAATTCAGTGACAGTGGGGCTTCTATTGCTTGGAGAGAAGTCGGCTGGGAACAGAGTTATAGATTCGCTATACAATTTGAGTGCTCTTTGGTATTTACATGGTAGCGAGTGTAACAATTAACTGTCATTGGTGTACGACTGAAATTAGAATTTTTTCTCTCAGGGGAACGAAAATAAGGTGACCGTGGCTGTGTTAGTCGCTTTTAGAGAATTCGCCAGGAGACTGACGAATTGAATCGCGACGCAGTTTGTGTGTTACATCGTCAATACAAAGGTGCCAGCTTTACAATAAACTATCAGTCGTGTATCGGAATAATGAAATTTACTCCGCAGCGTAAATAAATCCGGCGACTGTATCCGCGTAAGTCGGGTGTAAGAAAGACTGCTATAGATGCAAGAATGGAAACGAGACGTAATTTATGAATTCCATCGTCATTAAGAGGGTGCGATGATTACAATTAACGGTTGCGTTGGAGACATGAAATTTGGCTAACCGAAGAACCTAAATCGGGCGACAGTAGCCATGTTAATCGTTTGGAGGAAAGTCAGCTGGTGATATAGGTATTGAATAGCGACGCAATTTGGTGTTCCATCGTCATTACGAGGGTAGGAGGGTTACAATTAACAGCCCGTGGTGCGTCGGAAACTTGAAACTTGACTAACAGGAGAATCTAAATCGGGTTACCTAAGCCACGTTACTCTCTTGGAGAGAAGTCGGCTGGAAACTGAAGTATTGATTCGCGACGCAATTTGTGTGTTCCTACGACACTACGAGGCTGCGAGGGTTACAATTAACAGCCCGTTGTGCGTCAGATACTTGAAATTTGACTAACAGGGCATATTAAATCGCGTTACCGAAGCCACGTTACTCTCTTGGAGAGAAGTCGGCTGGAGACTGAAGTAATGATTCGCGACGCAATTTGTGTGTTCCATCGTCATTACGAGGGTGCCAGGGTTACAATTAACAGCCTGTGGTGCTTCGGAAACTTGAAACTTGACTAACAGGAGAATAAATCGGATTACTGAACCCACCCACGTTTCTCTATTGGAGAGAAGTCGGCTGGAGACTGAATTATTGATTCGCGACGAAATTTGTGTGTTCCATCGATATTACGAGCGTGCCACGATTACAATTAACAGCCCATGGTGCGTCAGAAAATTGAAACTTGACTAATAGGAGAATCTAAATCGGGTTACCGAAGCCACGTTACTACCTTGGAGATAAGTCGGCAGGTGACTGAAGTATTGATTTGCGACGCAATTTATATTATCCATCGACATTACGTGGGTGTGAGGGTTACAATTAACAGCCCGTGGTGCGTCGGAAACTTGAAACTTGACTAACAGGAGAATCTAAATCGGGTTACCTACGCCACGTTACTCTCCTGGAGAGAAGTCGGCTGGAGACTGAAGTATTGATTCGCGATGCAATGTGTGTGCTCCATCGTCATTACGAGGGTGCGAGGGTTACAATTAACAGCCCGTTGAGCTTCGGAAACCGAATAATTGACTAACAGGAGAATCTAAGTCGGGTTACCGAAGCCACGTTTCTCTCTTAGAGAGAAGTCCTATGGTGACTGAAGTATTGATTCGCGACGTAATTTGTATGTTCCATGGTCATTACGATGGTGCGAGGGTTACCATTAATAGCCCGTGGTGTGTCGGAAAGTTGAAACTTGACTAACAGGAATTCAAAATCGGGTTACCGAAGGCACGTTACTCTCTTGTAGAAAAATCGGGTGGAGACTGAAGTATTGACACGCGCCACAATTTGTGTGTTCCATCGTCATTACGAGGGTGCGAGGGTTACAATTAACAGCCCGTGGTGCGTCGGAAACTTCAAAATTGACTAACAGGAGAATCTAAATCGGCTTACCGAAGCCCTGTTAGTCTCTTGAAGAGCAGTCAGCTGGAGATTGAGATATTGATTCGCGACGCAAGTTGTGTGTTCTTTCGACATTACGAGGCTGCGAGGATTACAATGAACAGCCTGTGGTGCTTTGGAAACTGAATACTTGACTAACAGGAGATTCTAAATCGGCTTACCGAAGCCACTTTACTCCCATGGAGAGAAGTGGGCTGGAGACTGAAGTACTGATTCGCGACGCAAAGTGTGTGTGCCATCGTCATTACGAGGGTTACAATTAACAGCCCATGGTGCGTCGGAAACGTGAAACTTGACTAAAACTAGAATCTAAATCGGGTTACCGAATCCACGTTACTCTCTTGGAGAGAAGTCGGCTGGAGACTGAAGTATTGATTCGCGAAGCAATTTGTTTCTTCCATCGTCATTACGATTCTGTTAGGGTTACAATTAACTGTCAGTGGGGTGTGGGAAACAAGCAGATTCACTTCCAGGAGTACGTCAATACGGTGACAGTGGGGCTTGTATTGCTTGGAGAGAAGTTGGCTGGGAACAGAGGTGTTAATTCGCTATACAGTTTGAGTGCTGTATGGTCTTTACAAGGGTTCGAGTGCAACAATTAACTGTCATTGGGGTACGACTGGAAGTAGACAGTTCCCTCCCACGGGAACGAAAATCAGGTGACCGTGTCTGGGTTAGTCACTTTTAGGGAATTCAGCTGAAGACTGATGTATTGAATCGCGACGCAGTTTGTGTGTTACATCGTCGTTACAAGGGTGCCAGCTTTACAATAAACTATCAGCCGTGTATAGGAACAAGGAGATTTACCCCACGGCGAAAGTAAAACCGGCGACTGTATCAGCGTAAGTCGGATGGAGGAAAGACTGCTGGAGATGCAAGTATTGAACCGAGATGTAATTTATGCTTTCCATTGTCATTAAGAGGGTGCGAGGATTACAATTAACGGTTGCGTTGGAGACATGAAATTTGGCGAACTATAGAACCTAAATCGGGTGACAGTAGCTACGTTAATCGTTTGGAGGAAAGTCAGTTGATGATATAGGTTTTGAATGGCTACGCAATTTGTGTGTTCCATCGACATTACGAGGGTGCGAGACTTCCAATTAACAGCCCGTGGTGTATCGGAAACGTGAAATTTGAGTAACAGGACAATCTAAATCTGGTTACCGAAGCCACATTACTCTCTTGGAGAGAAGTCGTATGATGACTGAAGTATTGATTCGCGACACAATTTGTGTGTTCCATCGTCATTACGAGGGTGCGAGGGTTACAATGAACAGCCCAGGGTGCGTTGGAAACGTCAAACTTGACCAAAAGTAGAAACTAAATCGGGTTACCGAAGCCACGTTACTCTCTTGGAGAGAAGTCGGCTGGAGACTGCAGTAATGATTCGTGACGCAATTTGTGTGTTCCATCGTCATTACGAGGGTGTGACGGTTACAATTAACAGCCCCTGGTGCGTCGGAAACTTGAATCTCGACTAACAGGAGAATAAAAATCGGGCTACCGAAGCCACGTAACTCTCTTGGAGAGAAGTCATCCAGAGAGTGAAGTATTGATTCGCGAAGCAATTTGTGTGTTCCACTGTCATAACGAGGGTGCGAGTGTTACAATGAACTGCCCATGGTGCGTCGGAAACGTGAAACTTGACTAAAAGTAGAATCTAAATCGGGTTACCGAATCCACACCACTCTCTTGGAGAGAAGTCGGCTGGAGACTCAAGTATTGATTCCCGACGCAATTTGTGTGTCCCATCGTCTTTACGATGATGCGAGGGTTCCAATTAACAGCTCGTGGTGCGTCGCAAACTTGAAACTTGACTATCAGGATAATCTAAATCGGGTTACCGAAGCGACGTTACTCTCTTGGAGAGAACTTGGCTGGGGACTGAAGAATAGCTTCGTGACACAATTTGTGTGTTTCCTAGACATTACAAGGGTGCGAGGGTTACAATTAACTGTCAGTGGTGTGTGGGGAACAAGCAGATTCACTTACAGGAGGACGTCAATTCAGTGACAGTGGGGCTTCTATTGCTTGGAGAGAAGTCGGCTGGGAACAGAGTTATAGATTCGCTATACAATTTGAGTGCTCTTTGGTATTTACATGGTAGCGAGTGTAACAATTAACTGTCATTGGTGTACGACTGAAATTAGAATTTTTTCTCTCAGGGGAACGAAAATAAGGTGACCGTGGCTGTGTTAGTCGCTTTTAGAGAATTCACCAGGAGACTGACGTATTGAATCGCGACGCAGTTTGTGTGTTACATCGTCAATACAAAGGTGCCAGCTTTACAATAAACTATCAGTCGTGTATCGGAATAATGAAATTTACTCCGCAGCGTAAATAAATCCGGCGACTGTATCCGCGTAAGTCGGGTGTAAGAAAGACTGCTATAGATGCAAGAATGGAAACGAGACGTAATTTATGAATTCCATCGTCATTAAGAGGGTGCGATGATTACAATTAACGGTTGCGTTGGAGACAAGAAATTTGGCTAACCGAAGAACCTAAATCGGGCGACAGTAGCCATGTTAATCGTTTGGAGGAAAGTCAGCTGGTGATATAGGTATTGAATAGCGACGCAATTTGGTGTTCCATCGTCATTACGAGGGTGTGAGGGTTACAATTAACAGCCCGTGGTGCGTCGGAAACTTGAAACTTGACTAACAGAAGAATCTAAATCGGGTTACCGAAGTCACGTTACTCTGTTGGAGAGAAGTCGGCTGGAGACTGAAGTATTGATTCGCGACGCAATTTGTGTCTTCCATCGTCATTACGATTCTGCTAGGGTTACAATTAACTGTCAGTGGGGTGTGGGAAACAAGCAGATTCACTTCCAGGAGTAAGTCAATACGGTGACAGTGGGGCTTGTATTGTTTGGAGAGAATTTGGCTGGGAACAGAGGTGTAAATTCGCTATACAGTTTGAGTGCTGTATGGTCTTTACTAGGGTTCGAGTGTAACAATTAACTGTCATTGGGGTACGACTGGAAGTAGACAGTTCCCTCCCACGGGAACGAAAATCAGGTGACCGTGGCTGCGTTTGTCGCTTTTAGGGAATTCGGCTGGAGACTGATGTAATGAATCGTGCGGCAGTTTGTCCGTTCCATCGTTAGTACGAGGGTGCTAGGACTACAATAAACTTTCGGGTGTGCGTCGGAAACAGGAATCTTGACTCCCAGAAGCACGTAACTCCGATGACCGTAACGACATTAGTTGCTTGGAGAAAAGTACTGCTCGAGGTTTGGGATCCCTATCAGGTCGGATTGAGGGAGGAAATAGAAGCAATTCATAGGCGGGCTGCTGGATTTGTTACTGGTAGGTTTGATCATCAGGCGAGTGTTACGGAAATGCTTCAGGAAATAGGATGCGAGTCTGTAGAGGAAAGGAGCCGTTCTTGTCGTGAATCTGAGGAAATTTAGAGAACCAGCACTTGAGGCTGACTACCGCCAACTTACAGTTCGCGGAAAGACCACAAAGATACGATAAGAGAGATTATGGCTCCTACATAGGCATACAGGCAGTCATTTTTCTCTCCTTCTGTTTGGCAGTGGAACAGGGAGAAAAGATGCTAGTTCTGCTACGAGGTACCCTCCGCCACGCACCGTATGGTCGTTTGCAGAGTATGTATGTAGATGTAGAAAGTCGGCTGGAGCCTGAACTATTGAATCGCGACGCAATTTGTATGTTCCATCGACATTTCGAGGGTGTCAGAGTTAGAATTAACTGTCAGTGGTGCATCGCAGATAAGAAACTTGACTCCCAGGAGAACATACATCCGGTGATTGTAGGCGCATTATTCGCTTGGAGAAAAGATGGCTGGAGACTGAAATATTGCTTCGCGACTCAATTTGTGTGTTCCATCGTCATTACAAGGGTGCGAGGGTTGCAATTAACTGTCAGTGGAGTGTGGGAAACAAGCAGATTCACTTCCAGGAGGACGTCAATTCGGTGACAGTGGGGCTTCTATTGCTTGGAGAGAAGTCGGCTGGGAACAGAGGTATCCATTCGCTACACAGTTTGAGTGCTCTATGGTCTTTACAAGGGTGGGAGTGTAACAATTAACCGTCATTGGGGTACGACTGGAACTAGACACTTCCCTCCCAGGGGAACGAAAATCAGGTGACCTTATCTGCATTAGTCGCTTTCAGAGAATTCACCTGAAGACTGATGTATTGAATCGCGACGCAGTTTGTGTGTTACATCGTCATTACAAGGGTGCCAGCTTTACAATAAACTATCAGTCGTGTATAGGAACAAGGAGATTTACTCCGCGGCGAAAGTAAAACCGGCGACTGTATCAGCGTAAGTCGGATGGAGGAAAGACTCCTGGAGATGCAAGTATTGAACCGAAACGTAATTTATGCTTTCCATCGTCATTAAGAGGGTGCGAGGATTACAATTAACAGCCTGTGGTGCATCGGAAACTTAAAACTTGAGTAACAGGAGAATCTAAATCGGGTTACCGAAGATACGTTACTCTCTTGGAAAGATGTCAGCTGGAGACTGAAGTATTGATTCGCGACGCAATTTGTGTGTTCCATCGACATTACGAGGGTGCGAGGGTTCCAATTAACAGCCCGTGGTGTGTCGGAAACGTGAAATTTGAGTAACAGGAGAATCTAAATCTGGTTACGGAAGCCACATTACTCTCTTGGAGAGAAGTCGTATGATGACTGAAGTATTGATTCGCGACGCAATTTGTGTGTTTCATCGTCATTACGAGGGTGCGAGGGTTACAATGAACTGCCCATGGTGCGTCGGAAACGTGAAACTTGACTAAAAGTAGAATCTAAATCGGGTTACCGAATCCACGTTACTCTCTTGGAGAGAAGTCGGCTGGAGACTGCAGTAATGATTCGTGACGCAATTTGTGTGTTCCATCGTCATTACGAGGGTGTGACGGTTACAATTAACAGCCCCTGGTGCGTCGGAAACTTGAATCTCGACTAACAGGAGAATAAAAATCGGGCTACCGAAGCCACGTAACTCTCTTGGAGAGAAGTCATCCAGAGAGTGAAGTATTGATTCGCGAAGCAATTTGTGTGTTCCACTGTCATAACGAGGGTGCGAGTGTTACAATGAACAGCCCATGGTGCGTCGGAAACGTGAAACTTGACTAAAAGTAGAATCTAAATCGGGTTACCGAATCCACACCACTCTCTTGGAGAGAAGTCGGCTGGAGACTCAAGTATTGATTCCCGACGCAATTTGTGTGTCCCATCGTCTTTACGATGATGCGAGGGTTCCAATTAACAGCTCGTGGTGCGTCGCAAACTTGAAACTTGACTATCAGGATAATCTAAATCGGGTTGCCGAAGCGACGTTACTCTCTTGGAGAGAACTTGGCTGGGGACTGAAGAATAGCTTCGTGACACAATTTGTGTGTTCCCTAGACATTACAAGGGTGCGAGGGTTACAATTAACTGTCAGTGGTGTGTGGGGAACAAGCAGATTCACTTACAGGAGGACGTCAATTCAGTGACAGTGGGGCTTCTATTGCTTGGAGAGAAGTCGGCTGGGAACAGAGTTATAGATTCGCTATACAATTTGAGTGCTCTTTGGTATTTACATGGTAGCGAGTGTAACAATTAACTGTCATTGGTGTACGACTGAAATTAGAATTTTTTCTCTCAGGGGAACGAAAATAAGGTGACCGTGGCTGTGTTAGTCGCTTTTAGAGAATTCGCCAGGAGACTGACGTATTGAATCGCGACGCAGTTTGTGTGTTACATCGTCAATACAAAGGTGCCAGCTTTACAATAAACTATCAGTCGTGTATCGGAATAATGAAATTTACTCCGCAGCGTAAATAAATCCGGCGACTGTATCCGCGTAAGTCGGGTGTAAGAAAGACTGCTATAGATGCAAGAATGGAAACGAGACGTAATTTATGAATTCCATCGTCATTAAGAGGGTGCGATGATTACAATTAACGGTTGCGTTGGAGACAAGAAATTTGGCTAACCGAAGAACCTAAATCGGGCGACAGTAGCCATGTTAATCGTTTGGAGGAAAGTCAGCTGGTGATATAGGTATTGAATAGCGACGCAATTTGGTGTTCCATCGTCATTACGAGGGTGTGAGGGTTACAATTAACAGCCCGTGGTGCGTCGGAAACTTGAAACTTGACTAACAGAAGAATCTAAATCGGGTTACCGAAGTCACGTTACTCTGTTGGAGAGAAGTCGGCTGGAGACTGAAGTATTGATTCGCGACGCAATTTGTGTCTTCCATCGTCATTACGATTCTGCTAGGGTTACAATTAACTGTCAGTGGGGTGTGGGAAACAAGCAGATTCACTTCCAGGAGTAAGTCAATACGGTGACAGTGGGGCTTGTATTGTTTGGAGAGAATTTGGCTGGGAACAGAGGTGTAAATTCGCTATACAGTTTGAGTGCTGTATGGTCTTTACTAGGGTTCGAGTGTAACAATTAACTGTCATTGGGGTACGACTGGAAGTAGACAGTTCCCTCCCACGGGAACGAAAATCAGGTGACCGTGGCTGCGTTTGTCGCTTTTAGGGAATTCGGCTGGAGACTGATGTAATGAATCGTGCGGCAGTTTGTCCGTTCCATCGTTAGTACGAGGGTGCTAGGACTACAATAAACTTTCGGGTGTGCGTCGGAAACAGGAATCTTGACTCCCAGAAGCACGTAACTCCGATGACCGTAACGACATTAGTTGCTTGGAGAAAAGTACTGCTCGAGGTTTGGGATCCCTATCAGGTCGGATTGAGGGAGGAAATAGAAGCAATTCATAGGCGGGCTGCTGGATTTGTTACTGGTAGGTTTGATCATCAGGCGAGTGTTACGGAAATGCTTCAGGAAATAGGATGCGAGTCTGTAGAGGAAAGGAGCCGTTCTTGTCGTGAATCTGAGGAAATTTAGAGAACCAGCACTTGAGGCTGACTACCGCCAACTTACAGTTCGCGGAAAGACCACAAAGATACGATAAGAGAGATTATGGCTCCTACATAGGCATACAGGCAGTCATTTTTCTCTCCTTCTGTTTGGCAGTGGAACAGGGAGAAAAGATGCTAGTTCTGCTACGAGGTACCCTCCGCCACGCACCGTATGGTCGTTTGCAGAGTATGTATGTAGATGTAGAAAGTCGGCTGGAGCCTGAACTATTGAATCGCGACGCAATTTGTATGTTCCATCGACATTTCGAGGGTGTCAGAGTTAGAATTAACTGTCAGTGGTGCATCGCAGATAAGAAACTTGACTCCCAGGAGAACATACATCCGGTGATTGTAGGCGCATTAGTCGCTTGGAGAAAAGATGGCTGGAGACTGAAATATTGCTTCGCGACTCAATTTGTGTGTTCCATCGTCATTACAAGGGTGCGAGGGTTGCAATTAACTGTCAGTGGAGTGTGGGAAACAAGCAGATTCACTTCCAGGAGGACGTCAATTCGGTGACAGTGGGGCTTCTATTGCTTGGAGAGAAGTCGGCTGGGAACAGAGGTATCTATTCGCTACACAGTTTGAGTGCTCTATGGTCTTTACAAGGGTGGGAGTGTAACAATTAACTGTCATTGGGGTACGACTGGAACTAGACACTTCCCTCCCATGGGAACGAAAATCAGGTGACCGTGGCTGCATTAGTCGCTTTAAGAGAATTCAGCTGAAGACTGATGTATTGAATCGCGACGCAGTTTGTGTGTTACATCGTCATTACAAGGGTGCCAGCTTTACAATAAACTATCAGTCGTGTATAGGAACAAGGAGATTTACTCCGCGGCGAAAGTAAAACCGGCGACTGTATCAGCGTAAGTCGGATGGACGAAAGACTGCTGGAGATGCAAGTATTGAACCGAAACGTAATTTATGCTTTCCATCGTCATTAAGAGGGTGCGAGGATTACAATTAACAGCCTGTGGTGCATCGGAAACTTAATACTTGAGTAACAGGAGAATCTAAATCGGGTTACCGAAGCCACGTTACTCTCTTGGAAAGATGTCAGCTGGAGACTGAAGTATTGATTCGCGACGCAATTTGTGTGTTCCATCGACATTACGAGGGTGCGAGGGTTCCAATTAACAGCCCGTGGTGTGTCGGAAACGTGAAATTTGAGTAACAGGAGAATCTAAATCTGGTTACGGAAGCCACATTACTCTCTTGGAGAGAAGTCGTATGATGACTGAAGTATTGATTCGCGACGCAATTTGTGTGTTTCATCGTCATTACGAGGGTGCGAGGGTTACAATGAACAGCCCATGGTGCGTTGGAAACGTCAAACTTGACCAAAAGTAGAAACTAAATCGGGTTACCGAAGCCACGTTACTCTCTAGGAGAGAAGTCGGCTGGAGACTGCAGTAATGATTCGTGACGCAATTTGTGTGTTCCATCGTCATTACGAGCGTGTGACGGTTACAATTAAGAGCCCCTGGTGCGTCGGAAACTTGAAACTCAACTAACAGGAGAATAAAAATCGGGCTACCGAAGCCACCAAACTCTCTTGGAGAGAAGTCATCCAGAGAGTGAAGTATTGATTCGCGAAGCAATTTGTGTGTTCCATTGTCATAACGAGGATGCGAGTGTTACAATGAACTGCCCATGGTGCGTCGGAAACGTGAAACTTGACTAAAAGTAGAATCTAAATCGGGTTACTGAAGCCACGTTACTCTCTTGGAGAGATGTCGGCTGGAGACTGGAGTAATACGCGACGCAATTTGTGTGTTCCATTGTCATTACAAGGGTGCGAGAGTTGCAATTAACATACCATGGTGTGACGGAAACTTGAAACTTGACTAACAGGAAATTCAAAATCAGGTTACCGTAGCCACGTTACTCTCTTGTAGGAAATACGTCTGGGGGCTGAAGTATTGATTCGAGACGCAATTTGTGTGTTCCATCGTCATTACGACGGTGCGAGGGTTACAATGAACAGCCCATGGTGCGTCGGAAACGTGAAACTTGACTAAAACTAGAATCTAAATCGGGTTACCGAAGCCACGTTACTCTCTTGGAGAGAAGTTGGCTGGAGACGGCAGTATTGATTCGCGACGCAATTTGTGTGTTCCATCGTCTTTACGAGGGTGTGACGGTTACAATTAACAGCCCCTGGTGCGTCGGAAATTTCAAACTTGACTAACAGGAGAATCTAAATCGGGTTACTGAAGTCACGTTACTCTCCTGGAGGGAAGTCGGCTGGAGACTAAAGTAATGATTCGCGACCCAGGTTGTGTGTTCTTTCGACATTACGTGGCTGCGAGGATTACAATTAACAGCCCGTTGTGCGTCGGAAACTTGAAACTTGACTACCAGGAGATATTAAATCGGGTTACCGAAGCCACGTTACCCTAATGGAGTTAAGTCAGCTGGAGACTGAAGTATGGATTCTCGACGCAATTTGTGTGTTCCATCGTCATTACGAGAGTGTGATGGTTACTGGTAACAGCCCGTGGTGCTTCGGAAACTTGAAACTTGACTAACAGGAGAATCTAAATCGGATTACCGAAGCCACGTTCCTCTCTTGGAGAGAAGTTCGATGGAGAATGAATTATTGATTCACGACGAAATTTGTGTGTTCCATCGATATTACGAGGGTGCGAGGCTTACAATGAACAGCCCGTGGTGCGTCGAAAACTTGAAACTTGACTAACTGGAGAATCTAAATCGGGTTACTGAAGCCACTAGAGTCTCTTGGGGATGTCGGATGGAAACTGAAGTATTGAGTCGCGACGAAATTTCTGTGTTCAATCTTCACCACGGGGGTACGAAGGTTTCAATTAACAGCCCGTGGTACGTCAGAAACTTGAAACTTGACTAACAGGAGAATGTAAATCGGGTTACTGAACCGACGTCAGTGTCTTGGAGAAGTCGGATGGAATCTGAAGTATTGAGTCGCGACGCAATTTGTGTGTTCCATCGTCATTACGAGGGTGCGAGGGTTAAAATGAAAACCCCCTGGTGAGAGGAAATTTGAATCTTGACTAACAGGAGAATCAAAATCGGGTTATCGAAGCCACGTTACTCTCTTGGAGAGAAGTCGGCTGGAGACTGAATTATTGATTCGCAACGCAATTTGTGTGTTCCATCGTCATAACGAGGGTGCGAGGGTTACAGTCACCAGCTTGTGGTGCGTCGGAAACTTGAAACTTGAGTTACAGGAGAATCTAAAACGGGTTACCGAAACCACGTTACTATCTTTTAGAGAAATCGGCTGGATGCTGAAGTATTGATTCGCGACGCAATTAGTGTGTTCCATCGTCTTTACGATGGTGCGAGGGTTACAATTAACAGTCCATTGTGCGTCACCATCTTGAAACTTGACTAACAGGAGAATCTAAATCGGGCTACTGAAGCCACCTCAGTCTCTTGGAGAAGTCGGCTGGAAACTGAAGTATTGATTCGCGACGAAATTTCTGTGTTCCATCGTCATTACGAGGGTCCGAGGGATTCAATTAACACCCCATTGTGCGTCGGAAACTTGAAACTTGAGTTACAGGAGAATCAAAGTCGGTCTACCGAAACCACGTTATTCGCTTGGAGAGAAGTCGGCTGCAGGCCAAAAAATTGACTCGCGACACAATTTGTGTGTTCCATCGTCATTACGAGGGTGCGAGTGTTACAATTAACAGTCCGTGGTGCGTCAGAAACTTGAAACTTGACTAATGGGAGAATCGAAATCGAGTTACTGAACCCACATCAGTCTCTTGGAGAAGTCGGCTGGAAATTGAAGTATTGAGTCGCGACGCAATTTGTGTGTTCGATCGTCATTTAGATTCACTGCCCTGTTAGTCAAGTTTCCAGTTTCCGACCACCATGGGCTGTTAATTGTAACCCTCGCACACTCGTAATGACGATGGAAGACACAAATTGTGTCGCGAATTAATACTTCAGACTCCAGGCTACTTCTCTCAAAGAGAGTACCGTGTTTTCGGTAACCCCATTAAGATTCTCCTGTTACCCAAGTTTCAAGTTTCCGACGCACCACGGGTTGTTAATTCTAATCCTCGCACCGTCGGAATGACGATGGAACACACAAATTGTGTTGCGAATCAATAATTCAGTCGCCAGCCGACTTCTCGCCAAGCCAGTAACGTGGCTTCAGTAACCCGTTTTAGATTCACCTGTTAGTCAAGTTTCATGTTACCGACGTACCACGGACTGTTAATTGTAACCCTCGCACCCTCGTAATGAAGACGGAACACACAAATTGCGCCGCAAATCAATACTTCAGTTTCCAGATGACTTCTCCAAGAGACGGACGTGGCTTCAGTAACGCCTTTAGATTCTCCTGGTAGTCACGTTTCAAGCTTCTGACGCACCACGGACTGTTCATTGTAACCCTCGCATCCTCGTAATGACGATGGAACACACAAATTACGTCGCGAGTCAATACTTTAGTCTCCAGCCGACTTCTCTCGAAGA
Organism: Schistocerca nitens; assembly: GCF_023898315.1. NCBI lineage: Eukaryota > Metazoa > Arthropoda > Insecta > Orthoptera > Acrididae > Schistocerca > Schistocerca nitens. Next base: position 706,155,018 of record NC_064619.1, read on the forward strand.
GAGTAACTAGCCTTCAGTAACCCGACTTTAATTCTCCTGATAGTCAAGTTTCAAGTTTCCGTCACACCACGGCCTGTTAATTGTAAGCCTCGCACCCTCGTAATGATGATGGAACACACATATTGCGTCGCGAATTAATATTTCAGTCTCCAGCCCACGTCACTCCAAGAGAGTAACGTAACTACGGTAACCCGCTTTTGAATTTGCTGTTGATCAAGTTTCAAGCTTCCGACACACCATGGGCTGGTACTTATAACCCTCGCACCCTCGTAATGACGATGGAACACACAAATTGCGTCGCGAATCAATACTTCAGTCTCCAGCCGACGTCTCTCCATGAGAGTAATGTGGCTCGGTAACCCGATTTAGATTCTCCTGTTAGTCAAGTTTCGAGTTTCTGACACACCACGGGCTGTTAATTGTAACCCTCGCACCCTCGTAATGACAGTGGAACTCACAAATTGCGTTCCGACCCAATACTTTTGTCTCCGGCCCACTTCTTTCCAAAAGAGTAACGTGGCTTCTGTAACCCGATTTAGATTCTCCTGTTACTCAAGTTCCAAGTTTACGACACACCACGGCCTGTTAATTGTAACCCTCACACCTGCGTAATGATGATGGAACACACAAATTGCGTCGCAAATCAATACTTCAGTCTCCAGCCGACGTCTCTCCATGAGAGTAATGTGGCTCGGTAACCCGATTTAGATTCTCCTGTTAGTCAAGTTTCGAGTTTCTGACACACCACGGGCTGTTAATTGTAACCCTCGCACCCTCGTAATGACTGTGGAAAACACAAATTGCGTCGCGTATCAATACTTCAGTCTCCAGCCGACATGTCTCCAAGAGAGTAACGTGGCTTCAGTAACCCGATTTAGGTTCTTTTGTTAGACAAGTTTCAATTTCCCAAAGCATCACGGGCTGTTAATTGTAACCCTCGCAGCCTCGTAATGACGATGGAACATACACATTGCGTCGCGTATGAATACCTCAGTCTCCAGCCGAATTCTCTCCAAGAGAGTGACGTGGCTTCAGTAACCCGATTCAGATTCTCCTGTTAGTCAATTTCAAGTATCCGACACAACACGGGCTGTTAATTGTAAGCCTCGCACCCTCGTAATCACGATGGAACACACAAATTTCGCCGCGAATCAATACTTCATTTTCCAGACGACTTCTCCAAGAGACGGACGTGGATTCTGTAACCCGATTTAGATTCTCCTGCTAGTCAAGTTTCAGGATTCTGACGCACCACGGGCTGTTAATTGTAAATCTCGCATCCTCGTAATGACGACGGAACACACAAATTGCGTTGCAAGTCAATACTTCAGTCTTCAGCCGACTTCTCTCCAAGAGGGCAACGAGGCTTCAGTAACCCGACTTTAATTCTCCTGATAGTCAAGTATCAAGTTTCCGACACACCATGGCCTGTTAATTGTAAGCCTCGCACCCTCGTAATGATGATGGAACACACAAATTGCGCCGAGACTTAGTACTTCAGCCACCAGCCGACTTCTCCAAGAGACTGACGTGGCTTCAGTAACCCGATTTAGATAATCCTTTTAGTCAAGTTTCAAGTTACCAACGCCCCACGGACTGTTAATTGTAACCCTCGAACCCTCGTAATGACGATGGAACACACAAATTGTGCCGCGAATCAATACTTCAGTTTCCAGATGACTTCACTAAGAGACGGAAGTGGGTTCAGTAACCCGATTTAGATTCTCCTGCTAGTCTAGTTTCAAGTTTCTGGCTTACCACGGGCTGTTCATTGTAACCTTCGCATCCTCGTAATGACGATGGAACACACAAATTGCGTCGCTAGCCAGTACTTCAGTCTCCAGCCTACGTATCTCCATGAGAGCAATGTTGCTCGGTAACCCGATTTAGCTTCTCCTGTTAGTCAAGTTTCGAGTTTCTGACACACCACGGGCTGTTAATTGTAAATCTCGCACCCTCGTAATGACAGTGGAACAAACAAATTGTGTCGCGAACCAATACTTTAGTCTCCGGCCCACTTCTTTCCAAGACAGTAACGTGGCTTCGGTAACCAGATATTGAATTTCCTGTTAGTCAACTTTCAACTTACCGACACACCACATGTTGTTAATTGCAACCCTCGCTCCCTCGTATTGACGATGGAACACACACGTTGCGTCACGAAACAATACTTCTGTCTCCAGGCCACTACTCTCCAAGAGGTACGTGGCTTCGGTGACCCGATTTTTAGTTTCCTGTTAGTCAAAGTTCAAGTTTCCGACACATCATGGGCTGTTAATTGTAACCCTCGCACCCTCGTAATGACGATGGGACACACACATTGCGTCGCGAATCAATACTTCAGTCTCCAGCCCACTTCTCGCCAAGCGAGTAACGTGACTTCGATAACCCCATTTAGATTTTCCTGTTAGTCAAGATTCAAGTTTCCGACGCACCACGGACTGTTAATTGTAACCCTCGCACCCTCGTAATGACGATGGAACACACAAATTGCGCCGCGAGTCAATACTTCGGTCTCCAGCCGACGTCACTCCATGAGAGTAATCTGGCTCGGTAACCCGATTTAGATTCTCCTGTTAGTCAAGTTTCGAGTTTCTGACACACCACGGGCTGTTCATTGTAACCCTCGCACCCTCGTAATGACAGTGGAACTCACAAATTTCGTCGCGAACCAATATTTTAGTCTCTGGCCCACTTCTTTCAAAGAGAGTAACGTGGCTTCGGTAACCAGATATTGAATTTCCTGTTAGTCAGCTTTCAACTTACCGACACACCACAGGTTGTTCATTGCAACCCTCGTAACGACGATGGAACACACAAATTGCGTCGCGTATCAATACTCCAGTCTCCAGCCGACATCTCTCCAAGAGAGTTACGTGGGTTCGGTAACCCGATTTTGAATTTCCTGTTAGTCAAAGTTCAAGTTTCCGACACATCACGGGCTGTTAATTGTAACCCTCGCACCCTCGAAATGACGATTGGACACAAACATTGCGTCGCGAATCAGTACTTCAGTCTCCAGCCCACTTCCCTCCAAGCGAGTAATGTGACTTCTGTAACATGATTATGATTCTCTTTTTAGTCAAGTTTCATGTTTCCGACGCACCACGGGCTGTTAATTGTAACCCTTGCACCCTCGTTATGCCAATAGAACACACAAATTGCGTCGCGAATCAGCACTTCAGGCTCCAGTCGACTTCACTCCGAGAGAGTAACGTGACGACGGTAACCCGTTTTAGATTCACCAGTTAGTCAAGTTTCAAGTTACCGACGCACCACGGACTTTTAATTGTAACCCTCGCACACTCGTAATGACGATGGAACACACAAACTGCGTCGCGTATGAATACCTCAGTCTCCAGCCGAATTCTCTCAAAGAGAGTGACGTGGCTTCAGTAACCCGATTTAGATTTTCCTGTTAGTCAAGTTTCAAGTTTCCGGCAAACCACGGGCTGTTAATTGTAACCCTCGCATCCCTGTTATGACGATGGAACACACAAACTACGTCGAATATGAATACCTCAGTCTCCAGCCGAATTGTCTCCAAGAGAGTGATGTGGCTTCAGTAATCCGATTTAGATTATCCTGTTAGTCAAGTATTCAGTTTCCGAAGCACCACAGGCTGTTAATTGTAAGCCTCTCACCCTCGTGATGACGATGGAACACACAAATTGCGTCGCGACTTAGTACTTCAGTCTCTAGCCGACTTCTCCAAGAGACTGACGTGGCTTCAGTAACCCGATTTAGATCATCCTTTTAGTCAAGTTCCAACTAACCAACGCAGCACGGACTGTTAATGGTAACCCTCGAACCCTCGTAATGACGATGGAACACACAAATTGCGCCGCGAATCAATACTTCAGTTTCCGGATGACTTCTCTAAGAGACAGACGTGGGTTCAGTAACCCGATTTAGATTCTCCTGCTAGTCTAGTTTCAAGTTTCTGGCTTACCATGGGCTGTTCATTGTAACCCTCGCATCCTCGTAATGACGATGGAACACACAAATTGCGTCGCGTGTCAATACTTCAGTCTCCAGCCTACGTATCTCCATGAGAGTAATGTGGCTCGGTAACCCGATTTAGCTTCTCCTGTTAGTCAAGTTTCGAGTTCTGACACACCACGGGCTGTTAATTGTAAATCTCGCACCCTCGTAATGACAGTGGAACAAACAAATTGCGTCGCGAACCAATACTTCAGTCTCCGGCCCACTTCTTTCCAAGAGATTAACGTGGCTTCGGTAACTAGATATTGAATTTCCTATTAGTCAACTTTCAACTTACCGACACACCGCAGGTTGTTCATTGCAACCCTCGCACCCTCGTATTGACGATGGAACACACAAATTGCGTCGCGTATCAATACTCCAGTCTCTAGCCGACATCTCTCCAAGAGAGTTACGTGGGTTCGGTAACCAGATTAAGTATTTCCTGTTAGTCAAAGTTCAAGTTTCCGACACATCATGGGCTGTTAATTGTAACCCTCGCACCCTCGTAATGACGATGGGACACAAACATTGCGTCGCGAAACAATACTTCAGTCTCCAGCCCACTTCACGCCAAGAGAGTAAAGTGAGTTCGGTAACATGATTTAGATTCTCCTTTTAGTCAAGTTTCAAGTTTCCGACGCACCACGGGCTGTTAATTGTAACCCTTGAACCCTCGTTATGACAATAGAACACACAAATTGCGTCGCCAATCAGTACTTCAGGCTCCAGTCGACTTCACTCCAAGAGAGTAACATGACGTCGGTAACCCGATTTAGATTCACCTGTTAGTCAAGTTCAAGTTTCCGACACACCATGGCCTGTTAATTGTAAGCCTCGCACCCTCTTAATGATGATATAACACACATATTGCGTCGCGTATCAATACTCCAGTCTCCAGCCGACATCTCTCCAAGAGAGTAACGTGGCTTCAGTAACCCAATTTAGAGTCTTCTGTTAGCAAGTTTCAATTTCCCGACACATCACGGGCTGTTAATTGTAACCCTCGCACCCTCGTAATGACGATGGAAATCACAAATTGCGTGGCGGATGAATACCTCAGTCTCCAGCCGAATTCTCTCAAAGAGAGTGACGTGGCTTCAGTAATCAGATTTAGATTCTGCTGTTAGTCAAGTTTCGAGTTTCTGACACACCACGGGCTGTTAATTGTAACCCTCGCACCCTCGTAATTACAGTGGAACTCACAAATTGCGTCGCGAACCAGTACTTTGGTCTCCGGCCCACTTCTTTCCAAGAGAGTAACGTGCCTTCGGTAACCAGATATTGAATTTCCTGTTAGTCAAGTTCCAACTTTCCGTGAAACCACGGGTTGTTAATTGTAACCCTCACATCCTCATTATGACGATGGAACACACTAATTGCGTCGCGAATCAATACTTCAGTCTCCAGACGACTTCTCTCCAAGAAAGTAACGTGGCTTCGGTAACCCGATTTAGATTCTCCTGGTAGTCAAGTATTCAATTTCCGAAGCACCACGGGCTGTTAATTGTAACCCTCACACAATCGTAATGACGATGGAACACACACATTGCGTCGGGAATAAACACTTCATTCTGCAGCCCACTTCTCTCCAAGAGAGTTACGTGGCTTCAGTAACCCGATTTTGAATTTCCTGTTAGTCAAGTATCAAGTTTCCGACACATCACGGGCAGTTAATTGTAACCCTCGCACCATCGTAAAGACGATGGGCAGACACATTGCGTCGCGAATCAATACTTCAGTCTCCAGCCGACTTCTCTCCATGAGAGTAATGTGACGACGGTAACCCGATTTAGATTCACCTGTTAGTCAAGTTTCAAGTTACCGACGCACCACGGACTGTTAATTGTAACCCTCACAGCCTCGTAATGACTATGGAACACAGAAATTGCCCCGCGAATCATTACTTCAGTTTCCAGATGACTTCTCTAAGAGACGGACGTGGCTTCCGTAACCCGATTTAGATTCTCCTGCTAGTCAAGTTTTAAGTTTCTGACGCTCCACGGGCTGTTCATTGTAACCCTCGCACCCTTGTAATGACGATGGAACACACAAATTGCGTCGCGAATCAATACTTCAGTCTCCAGCCGATTTCTCTCCAAGAGAGTAACGTGGCTTCGGTTTACCCGATTTTGATTCTCCTGTTAGTCAAGTATTCAGTTTGCGAAGCACCACGGGCTGTTAATTGTAACACTCGCACCCTCGTAATGACGATGGAACACACAGGTTGCGTCACGAATCAATAATTCTGTCTCCAGCCCAATACTCTCCAAGAGAGTTACGTGGCTTCGGTAACCCGATTTAGATTCTCCAGTTAGTCGAGTTTCAAGTTTCCAATGCATCATGGGCTGTTAATTGATACCCTCGCACCCTCATAATGACAATAGGAAACACAAATTGCTTCACGAATCAATACTTCGGTTCCAGCCGACTTCTCTCCAAGAGAGTTACGTGGCTTCGGTAACGTGATTTTGGATTTCCTGTTAGTCAAGTTTCAAGTTTCTGACACACCACAGGGTGTGAATTGTAACCCTCGCACCTTCGTAATGACAATGGACCACACTAATGTCGTCGCGAGTCAATACTTCTGTCTCCAGCCGACTTCTCTCCAAGAGAGTGACATGGCTTCAGTAATCCGATTTTGATTCTCCTGTTAGTCAAGTTTCAAGTTTACGACACAACATGGGCTGTTAATTGTAACCCTCGCACCTTCGTAATGACGACGGAACACACAAATTGCGTCGCGAATCAATACTTCAATCTCCAGCCGACTTCTCCCCATGAGAGTAATGTGGCTCGGTAACCCGATTTAGATTCTCCTGTTAGTGAAGTTTCGAGTTTCTGACACACCACGTGCTGTTAAATGTAACCCTCGCACCCTCGTAATTTCAGTGGAACTCACAAATTGCGACGCGAACCAATACTTTAGTCTCCGGCCCACTTCTTTCCAATAGAGTAACGTGGCTTTGGTAACCAGATATTGAATATCCTGTTAGTCAAGTTCCAACTTACCGAGATACCACGGGTTGTTAATTGTAACCCTCGCACCCTCGTAATGACGATGTAACACAGACATTGCGTCGCGTATTAATACTCCAGTCTCCAAGCGACATCTATCCATTAGAGTAAACTGGCTTCAGTAACCCGATTTAGATTCTTTTGTTAGTCAAGTTTCAATATCCCGACACATCACGGGCTGTTAATTGTAACCCTCGCACCATCGTAATGACGATTGAACACACAAATTGCGTCGCGTATTAATACCTCAGTCTCCAGCCGAATTCTCTCCAAGAGAGTGACGTGGCTTCAGTAACCCGATTTAGATTCTACCGTTAGTCAAGTTTCAAGTTTCCGACACACAACGGGCTGTTAATTGTAACCCTCGCACCCTCGTAATGACGATGGGACACACACATTGCGTCCCGAATCAATACTTCAGTCTCCAGGCGACTTGGCGCCAAGCGAGTAACGTGACTTCGGTAACCCGATTTAGATTCTCCTTTTACTCAAGTTTCAAGTTTCCCCCATACCACGGGCTGTTAATTGTAACCCTCGCACCCTCGTAATGACAATAGAACACACTAATTGCGTCACGAATCAATAATTCAGTCTCCAGCCGACATCTCGCCAAGCGAGTAACGTGACTTCGGTAACCCGATTTAGATTCTCCTTTTAGTCGAGTTTCAAGTTACCGACGCACCACGGACTGTTAATTGTAACCCTCATACCCTCGTAATGACTATGGAACACACGAATTGCGCCGCGAATCAATACTTCAGTTTCCGTATGACTTGTACAAGAAACGGACGTGGCTTCGGTAATCCGATTTAGATTCTCCTGCTAGTCAAGTTTCAAGTTTCCGACACACCACAGCCTGTTAATTGTAAGCCTCGCACCCTCGTAATGATGATATAACACACATATTGCGTAGTGAATCAATACTTCAGTCTGCAGCCGACTTCACTCCATGAGAGTAATGTGGCTTCGGTAACCCGATTTAGATTCTCCTGACGCACCACGGGCTGTTAATTGTAACCCTCGCACCCTCTTGATGACGAAGGAACACAGAAATTGAGTCGCGAATAAATACATCAGTCTCCATCCGATTTCTCTCCAAGAGAGTAACGTGGCTTCGGTTACCCGATTTAGATTCTCCTGTTAGTCAAGTATTCAGTTTGCGAAGCACCACGGGCTGTTAATTGTAACACTCTCAACCTCGTAATGATGATGGAACACACACATTGCGTCACGTATCAATACTTCAGCCTCCAGCCCACTTCTCTCCAAGAGGGTTACGTGGATTCGGTAACCCGATTTTGTATTTCCTGTTAGTCAAGTTTCAAGTTTCCGACACGTCACAGGCTGTTAATTGTAACCCTCTCAAACTCGTATTGGCGATGGATCACACAAACTGCGTCGCGTATGGATACCTCAGTCTCCAGCCGAATTTTCTCCAAGAGAGTGACGTGGCTTCAGTAACCCGATTTAGATTCTTCTGTAAGTCAAGTTTCAAATTTCCGACACGCCACGGGCTGTTAATTGTAACCCTCGCACCCTCGTAATGATGATGTAACACACAAATTGCGTCGCGAATCAATACTTCGGTTCCAGCCGACTTCTCTCCAAGACAGTAACGTGGCTACGGTAACCCGATTTTGAATTACCTGTTAGTCAAGTTTCAAGTTTCCGACACGCCACGGGCTGTTAATTGTAACCCTCGCACCTTCGTAATCACAAAGGAACACACTAATGGCATCGCGAGTGAATACTTCGGTCTCCAGCCGACTTCTCTCCAAGAGAGTGACGGGGCTTCAGTAACCCAATGTAGATTCTCCTGTTAGTCAAGTTTCAAGTTTACGACACACCACGGGCTGTTAATTTTAACCCTCGTAATGACGATGGAACTCACAAATTGCGTCGCGAATCAATACTTCAGTCTCCAGCCGACTTCTCTCCATGAGATTAATGTGGCTCGGTAACCCGATTTAGATTCTCCTGTTAGTCAAGTTTCGAGTTTCTGACAGACCACGGGCTGTTAAATGTAACCCTCGCACCCTCGTAATTTCAGTGGAACTCACAAATTGCGTCGCGAACCTATACTTTAGCCTCCGGCGAACTTCTTTCCGAGAGAGTAACGTGGCTTCGGTAACCAGATATTGAATTTCCTGTTAATCAAGTTCCAACTTTCCGAGACACCACGGGTTGTTAATTGTAACCCGCGCATCCTCATAATGACGATGGAACACAGAAATTGCGTCGCGTATCAATACTCCAGTCTCCAGGCGACATCTATCCGTGAGAGTCAAGTGGCTTGAGAAACCCGATTTAGATTCTTTTGTTAGTCAAGTTTCAATTTCCCGACACATCACGGGCTGTTAATTGTAACCCTCGCACCCTCGTAATGACGATGGAACACACAAATTGCGTCGCGTATGAATTCCTCAGTCTCCAGCCGAATTCTCTCCAAGAGAGTTGCGTGGCTTCAGTAATCCGATTTAGAATCTCCTGTTAGTCAAGTTTCTAGTTTCCGACACACCACGGGCTTTTAATTGTAACCCTTGCACCCTCGTTATGACAATGGAAGACACAAAATGTATCGCGAATCAATACTTCAGGCTCCAGTCGACTTCACTGCAAGAGAGTAACGTGGCGACGGTAACCTGATTTAGATTCTTCAGTTAGTCAACTTTCAAGTTCCCGACGCAGAACGGGCGTTTCTTCGGTAACCCGATTTAGGAGAATCAAAGTCGGGTTACCGAAGCCACGTTACTCTCATGTAGAGAAGTCGGCTGGAAACTGAAGGATTGAGTCGCGACCCAATTTGTGTGTTCCATCGTCATTGCGAGGGTGCGAGGGCTACAATTAACAGCCCGTGGTGCGTCGGAAACTTGAAACTTGAGTAACAGGAGTTTCAATATTGGATTACTGAAGCCACGATACTCTCTTGGAGTGAAGTCGGCAGGAGCCGGAAGTATTGATTCGCAGCGCAATTTATTTGCTCCATCGTCATTACGAGTGTGCGAGGGTTACAATTAACAGTCCGTGGTGCGGCCGAAAATTGAAACTTGACTAACAGCAGAATCTAAATCGTGTTACCGAAGCCACGTTACACTCTTTGAGAGAAGTCGTCTGGAGACTGAATTATTGATTCGCAACGCAATTTGTGTGTTCCATCGTCATTGCGAGGGTTCGAGGGCAACAATTAACAGCCTGTGGTGCGTCGGAAACTGGAAACTTGACTAACAGGAGATTCAATATGGGGTTACTGAAGCCACGATACTTTCTTATAGTGAATTCGGCTGCAGCCTGAGGTATTGATTCGCGGCGCAATTTGTGTGTTCCATCGTCATTACGTAGGTGCAAGCGTTACAATTAACAGCCCATGGTGTGTCGGAAACTTGAAACTTGACCAACAGGAGATTCAACATTTGGGTTACGTGAGCCACGTTACTCTGTTGGAGAGAAGTCGGCTGGAGACTAAAGTATTGACTCGCGACACAGTTTGCGTGGTCCATCGCCATTATGAGGGTGCGAACGTTACAACTAACAGACCGTGGTGCGATAGAAACTTGGAACTTGGCTAACAGGAGAATCTAAAGCACGCTACCGAAGTCAAGTTACTCTCTTGGAGAGAAGTCGGCTGGAGACTGGAGTATTGATTCGCGACGCATTTTGTGTGTACCATTGTCATTATGAAGGTGCGAGGGTTACAATTAACAGCTCGTCATGCGTCGGAAACTTGAAACGTGACTAATATGTGAAACTAAACCAGGTTACCAAAGCCACGTTACTCTCCTTGAGATGAGTCGGCGGGAGACTGAAGTATTGACTCGCGACGCAATTTATGTGTTCCATCGTCATAATGTGAGTGCGAGGGTTACAATTAACAGCCCGTGGTTCGTCGGAAACTTGAAACTTGACTAACAGGAGGATCTAAATTGGGTTACCGAAGTCAAGTTACTCTCTTGTAGTGAAGTCGGCTGGAGCCTGAAGTATTGTTTCGCGAAGCTATTTGTGTGTTCCATCGATAATACGAGGGTGCGAGGGTTACAATTAAGAGCTCCTGGTGCGTCAGAAACTTGAAGCTTGACTGACAGGAGAATCTAAATCGGGTTACTGATGCCATGTCAGTCTCTTGGAGGTTTCGGCTGGAGACTGAAGTATTAAGTCGCGTCGCAATTTGTGTGTCCATCGTCATTACGAGGGTGCGAGGGTTACAATTGATAGCCGTGGTGCGTCGGTAATTTGATACATGACTAACAGGAAAATCTAAATTGTGTTACCGGAGCCACGTTACTCTCTTGGAGTTAAGTCTGCAGGAGCCTGAAGTATTGATTCGCAGCGCAATTTGTGTAATCCATCTTCATTACGAACGTGAGTGGGTTACAATTAACAACATGTGGTGCGTTCGAAACTTGAAACTTGCCTAACAGGAGAATCTACAACAGGTTACCAAAGTCAAGTTGACTGACAGGAGAATCTAAATCGGGTTACTGATGCCACGTCAGTCTCTTGGAGAGATGTCGCATGGAGACTGAAGTATTGCCTCGCGACGCAATTTGTGTGTTCCATCGTCATTACGAGGGTGCGAGGGTTACAATTAACAGTCCGTGGTGCGTCGATAAACTTGAAACTGGACTAACAGGAGTATCTAATTTGGAATACCAAAGCCACATTACTCTGTTGGAGAGAAGTTGGCTGGAGACTGAATTATTGATTCGAAACGCAATTTGTGTGTTCCATTGTCATTACGAGGGTGTAAGGATTACAATTAACAGCCTGTGGTGTGCCGGAAACTTGAAACTAGACTAACAGGAAATTCAAAATCGGTTTACCGAAGCCTCGTTACTCTCTTGGAGAGAAGTCGGCTGGAAACGGAGTATTGATTCGCGACGCAATTTGTGTGTCCCATCGTCATTACCAGGTTGCGAGGGTTACAATTAACAGCCCGTGGTGTGTGGAAAACTTGTAACTTGACTAACAGGATATTCAAAATCGGGTTACCGAAGCCACGTTACTCTCTTGGAGACAAGTGGGCTGGAGACTGAAGTTTTGACTCGCGACGCAATATGTGTCGTCATTACGAGGGTGCCAGGGTTACAATTAACAGTCCGTGGTGCATTGGAAACTTGAAACTTGACTAACAGGAGAATCTAAGTTGGGTTACCGAAGTCAAGGTACTCTCTTGGAGAGAAGTCGGCTGGAGATTGAAGTATTGTTACGCGACGCAATTTGTGTGTTCCTTCGTCATTACGAGGGCGCGAAGGTTACAATTAACAACCCGTGGTGCGTCGGAAACTTGAAACTTGACTAACAGGAGATTCAATATTGGGTTACTGTAGACACGTTACTCTCTTTTAGTAAAGTCGGCTGGAACCTGAAGTAGTGATACGCGACGCAATTTGTGTGTTCAATATTCGTTATGAGGGTCCGAGGGTTACAATTAACAGCCCGTGGTGTGTTGCAAACTTGAAACTTGACTAACAGGAAAGCCAAATTACCCACTTGGAGAAGAGTCGGCTAGATTCTGAAGTATTGATTCGTGACGTAATTTGTGTGTTCCATCGTCATTACGAGGGTGGGAAGGTTACTACTACCAGCCCGTGGTGCGTCGGAAACTTGAAACTAGACCAAGAGGTGAACCTAACTCGGGTTACCGAAGCCATGTTCCTCTCTTGGAGAAAAGCTTGTTGGAGACTGAATTATTGATTCGCAACGCAATTTGTGTGTTCCATCGTCATTCCTAGGGTGCGAGGGGTACAATTAACAGCCTGTGGTGCGTCTGAAACTTGAAACTTGACTAAAAGGAGATACAATATTGGGTTATCAAAGCCACGTTAGTCTGTTGGAGACAAATCTTCTGGAGACTTAAGTATTGACTCGCGACACAGTTTGTGTGTTCCATCGCCATAACGAGGGTGCAAGGGTTACAATGAACAGCCCATGGTGCGCCGGAATCTTGAAACTTACCTAACAGGACATTCAATATTGGGATACCGACGCCACCTTAATCTGTTGGATTGAAATCGTCTGGAGCCTGAAGTATTCATTCGCGACGCAATTTGTGTGTTCCATCATCATTACGAGGGTGCGAGGGTTACAAATAACAGCCCGTGGTGAGTCGGAAACTTGAAACTCGACTAACAGAATCTAAATTGGGTTACCGAAGTCAAGTTCCTCTCTTTTAGCGATGTCGGCTGGAGCCTGTTGTATTGATTCGCGACGTAATTTGTGTGTTCCATCGTCATTACGAGGGTGCGAGGGTTTAAAATGAACAGCCCGTGGTGCGTCGGAAATTTGACACTTGACTAACAGGGGAATCTATATAGGGTTACCGAAGCCACGTTCAAGTCTTGGAGAGAAGTTGGCTGGAGACAGAATTATTGATTCGCAACGCAATTTGTGTGTTCCATCGTCATTTTGAGGTTGTCAGGGAAACAATTAACAGTCGGTGTTGCGTCAGAAACTTGAAACTTGACTTGCTGGAGAATCTAAATCGGGTTACCGAAGCCACGTTACTCTTTTTGAGGGAAGTCGGCTGGAGACTGAAGTACTGACTTGCGACGCAGTTTGTGTGTTCCATCGTAATTACGAGGGTGCGAGATTTACAATGAACAGCCTATGGTGCGACGGAAACTTCAAACTTGACTAACAGGCGAATCTAAATCGCGTTAGCGAAACCACGTTACTCTCATAGAGAGAAATCGGTTGGAGTCTGAAGTATTGATTCGTGACGCAGTTTGTGTGTTCCATTGTCATTGCAAGGGTTCGAGGGTTACATTTAACAGCCAGTGATGTGTCGGAAAATTGAAACTTGACTAACAGGTAATTCAAAATCGGGTTACCGAAGCCACGTTACTCTCTTGGAGAGAAGTCGGCTGGAACCGCAGTATTGATCCGTGACGCAATTTGTGTGTTCCATCGTCATTACGATGGTGCGATGGTTGCAATTAACAGCCCGTGGTGTGTCGGAAACTTGAAACTTGACTAACAAGAGAATCAAAGTCGGGTTACTGAAGCCTCAATACTCTCTTGGAGAGAAGTCGCCTGGAGACTGACGTATTGACTCGCGACGCAATTTGTGTGTTCCATCGTCATTACGAGGGTGCATGGGTTATAATGAACAGCCCGTGGTGCGTCAGGAACTTGAAACTTGACTAACAGGAGAATCTAAAATGGGTTACTGAAGCCACGTCTGTCTCTTAGAGAAGTCATCTGGAAACTGAAGTATTGACTCGCGACGCAATTTCTGTGTTCCATCGTCATTACGAGTGTGCGAGGGTTACGATTATCAGCCCGTGGTGCGTCGGAAATTTGAAACTTGACTAACAGGAGAATCTGAACCGGGTTACCAAAGCCACGTTCAAGTCTTGGAGAGAAGTTGGCTGGAGACAGAATTATTGATTCGCAACGCAATTTGTGTGTTCATTCGTCACTTTGAGGTTGTAAGGGAAACAATTAACAGTCGGTGGTGCGTCAGAAACTTGAAACTTGACTTGATGGAGATTCTAAATCGGGTTACCGAAGCCACGTTACTCTCTTTGAGGGAAATCGGCTGGAGACTGAAGTATTGACTCGCGACGCAGTTTGTGTGTTCCACCGTAATTAAGAGGATGCGAAATTTACAATGAACAGCCTATGGTGCGTCGGAAACTTGAATCTTGATTAACAGGAGAATCTAAATCGGGTTAGCGAAACCACGTTACTCTCATGGAGAGATGTCGGTTGGAGACTGAAGTATTGATTCGTGACGCAATTTGTGTGTTCCATTGTCATTACAAGGGTGCGAGGGTTACATTTAACAGCCCGTGGTGTGACGTAAACTTGAAACTTGACAAACAGGAGAATCTAAATCAGGTTTTTGAAGCCACATCACTCTCTTGGAGAGGAGGCGGCTGGAGACTGAAATATTGATTCACGACGCAATTAGTGTGTTCCATTGTCATTACGAGGGTGTGAGGGTTACAATTAACAGCCCATGGTGGTTCAGAAACTTGAAACTTGACTAACAGGAGAACTAAATCTGGTAGCGAAGCCACACTACACTCCTGGAAAATAGTCGGCTGGAGACTAAAGTATTGATATGCGACGCAATTTGAGTGTTCCATAGTCAATACGAGGGTGCTAGGGTTACAATTAATAGCCCGTGGTGAGTCAGAAACTTGAAACTTGACTAAAAGGAGATTCGATATTGGTTTACCGAAGCCACGTTACTCTGTTGGGGAGAAGTCGGCTGGAGACTGTAGTATTGACTCGCGACACAGTTTGTGTGTTCCATCGCCATTACCAGGGTGCAAGGGTTACAATGAACAGACCATAGTGCGTCGGAAACGTGAAACTTGACTAACAGGAGAATCTAAATCGGTTTACCAAAGGCACGTTCCTCTCTTGGAGAGAAGTCGGATGGAGACGGAAGTATTGTTTCGCGACGCAATTTGTGTGTTCCATCTTAATTACGATGGTGCGAGGGTTACTATTAGCAGCCCGTGGTGCGTCGGAATATTGAAACTTGACTAACAGGAGAATCTAAATCGGGTTACTGAAGCCACGTCAGTCTCCTGGAGAAGTCGGCTAAAGACTGAAGTATTGATTCGCGACGCAATTTGTGTGTTCTATCTTCATTACGACGGTCCGAGGGTTACAATTAACAGCCTGTGGTGCGTCGGAAATTTGATACTTGACTAACAGGAGAATAGAAATCGGGTTGGCGAAGCCACGTTACTCTCATGGAGAGTAGTCGGCTGAAGACTGAAGGACTGATACGCGACGCAATTTGGGAGTTCCATAGTGAATACGAGGGTGCGAGGGTTACAATTAACAGCCCATGGTGCGTCGGAAACTTGAAACTTGACAAACAGGTAATTCAAAATCGGGTTACTGAAGCCACGTTACTCTCTTGGAGAGAATAAGGCTGGAGTCGGAATTATAGATTCGCTCCGCAATTTCCGTGTTCCATCGTCATTACGAGGGTGCGAGGGTTACAATTAACAGCCCGTGGCCTGTCGGAAATTTGAACTTGACTAACAGGAGAATCTAAATCTGGTTACCGAAGCCACGTTACTCTATTTTAGAGAAGTAGGCAGGAGAATGAATTATTGATACGCAACGCAATTTGTGTGTTAAATCGTCATTGCGAGGGTTCGAGGGCTACAATTAACAGCCCGTGGTGCGTCGGAAACTTGAAACTTGACTAACAGGAGATTCAATATTGGGTCACTGAAGCCAAGTTACTCTCTTGGAGTGAAGTCGGCTGGAGCCTGAAGTATTGATTCGCGGCGCAATTTGTGTTTTCCATCGTAATTACGAAGGTGCAAGGTTACAAATAACGGCCCGTGGTGCTTCTGAAACTTGAAACTTGACTAACTGGAGATTCAACATTTGGGTTACTCAAGCCACGTTACTCTGCTGGAGACAAGTCGGTTGGAGACTGAAGTATTGACTCGCGACACAGTTTGTGTGTTCCATCGCCATTACGAGGGTGCGAAGGTTACAACTAATAGCCCGTGGCGCGATGGAAACCTGAAACTTGACTAACAGGAGAATCTAAAACAGGCTACCGAAGTCAAGTTACTCTCTTGGAGAGAAGTCGGCTGGAGACTGCAGTATCGACTCGCGACGAAATTTGTGTGTTCCATTGTCAATATGAGGGTGCGAGGAATACAATTAACATCCTGTGGTGCGTCGGAAACTTGAAACTTGACTAACACGAGAATCTAAACCGGGTTACCGAAGCCACGGTACTCTCTTGGAGAGAAGTCGGCTGGAGACTGAAGTATTGATTCGCGACGCAACTTGTGCGTTCCATCGACATTACGAGGGTGCGAGGGTTACAGTTAACAGCTCGTGGTGCGTCAGAAACTTGAAACTTGACTAACAGGAGAATCTTCATCGGGTTACTGATGCCACGTCAGTCTCTTGGAGAAGTCGGCTGGAGACTGAAGTATTGAGTCTCGTCGCAATGTGTGTGTTCCATCGTCATTACGATGGTGCGAGGGTTACAATTAACAGCCCGTAGTGCGTCGGTAATTTGAAACAGCCCGTGGTGCGTCAGGAACTCGGAACTGGATGCTGAAGTATTGATTCGCGACGCAATTTGTGTGTTCCATCGTCATTACGAAGGTGCGAGGGTTACAATTAACAGCCCGTGGTGCGTCGGAAGCTTGAAACTTGACTAACTGGAGAATATAAATCGGGTTACCGAAGGCACGTTACTCTCTTTGAGAGAGGTCGGCTGGAGACTGAAGTATTGATTCACGACGCAGTATGTGTGTTCCATAGTAATTACGAGGATGCGAGGTTTACAACGAACAGCCTATGGTGCATTGGAAACTTGAAACTTGACTAACAGGAAGATCTAAATCAGGTTAGTTAAGCCACGTTACTCTCATGGAGAGTACTCGCCTGGAGACTGAAGTATTGATACGCGTCGTAATTTGGGTGTTCCATAGTCATTACGAAGGTGCGAGGGTTACAATTGACAGCCCGTGGTGTGTCGTAAAATTGAAACGTGACTTACAGGAAAATCAAAATCAGGTTTTTGAAGCCACGTCACTCTCTTGGAGAGAGGTCGTCTGGAAAATGAATTATTGTTTCGCAACGCAATTTGTGTGTTCCATCGTCATTGCGAGGGTTCGAGGGCTACAATTAACAGCCCGTTGTGCGTCAGAAACTTGAAACTTGACTTACAGGTGATTTAATATTGGGTTACTAAAGCCACGTTACTCTCTTGGAGTGAAGTCGCCTGGAGCCTGAAGTATTGATTCGCGGCGCAATTTGTGTGTTCCATCGTAATTACGAGAGTGCGAGGGTTACTATTAACAGCCCGTGGTGTGTCGGAAACTTGAACATTGACTAACAGGAGAATCAAAGTCGGGTTACTGAAGCCTCAATACTCTTTTAGAGAGAAGTCGCCTGGAGACTGCAGCTTTGACTCACGACGCAATTTGTGTGTTCCATCGTCATTACGAGGGTGCATGGGTTATAATGAACAGCCCGTGGTGCGTCAGGAACTCGGAACTTGACTAACAGGAGAATCTAAATCGGGTTACCGAAGCCACGGTACTCTCTTGGAGAGAAGTTGGCTGGAGACTGAAGTATTGATTCGCGATGCAACTTGTGTGTTCCATCATCAATACGAGGGTGCGAGGGTTACAGTTAATAGCTTGTGGTGCATCAGACACTTGAAACTTGACTAACAGGAGAATCTAAATCGGTTTACTGATGCCACGTCAGTCGCTTGGAGAAGTCTTCTGGAGACTGAAGTATTGAGTCGCGACGCAACTTGTGTGTTCCATCATCAATACGAGGGTGCGAGGTTTACAATTAACAGCCCGTGGTGCGTCGGAAATTTGGAACTTGACTAACAGGAGAATATAAATCGGGTTACCGAAGCCACGTTACTCGCTTGGAGAGATGTCGGCTGGAGACTGTTTTATTGATTCGCGACGCAATTTGTGTGTTCCATCGTCATTACGAAGGTGCGAGGGTTACAATTAACAGCCTGTGGTGCGTCGGAAACTTGAAACTTGACTAACAGGAGAATCAAAATCGGGTTACTGACGCCACGTCTGTCTTTTGGAGAAGTCGGCTTGAGACTGAAGTATTGAGTCGCGACGCAATTTGTGTGTTCTATCTTCATTACGCGGGTGCGAGGGTTAGAATTAACAGCCCGTGGTGCGTCGGAAATTTGAAACTTCACTAACAGCAGAATATAAATCGGGTTAACGAAGCCTCCTTACTCTCTTGGAGAGAAGTCGGCTGGAGACTGGAGTATTGACTCTCGACGCAATTTGTGTGTTCCATCGTCATTATGAGGGTGCCAGGGTTACAATTAACAGCCCGTGGTGTGTGAAACTAGAAACTTGATTAACAGGAGATTCAATATGGGTAACCGACGCCAAGTTACTCTGTAGGAGTGAAATCGTCTGGTGCCTGAAGTATTGATTCACGACGCAATTTGAGTCTTTCATCTTGATTGCGAAGGTGCGAGGGTTACAAATAACAGCCCGTGGTGCATTGGAATCTTGAAACTTGCCTAACTGGAGAATCTAAATCGGGTTAGCGAAGCCACGTTACTCTCATGGAGAGAAGACGACTGGAGACTGAAGTATTGATTTACGACGTAATTTGTGTGTTCCATCGTCATTACGAGGGTGCGAGAGTCACAATTAACAGCCCGTGGTGTGTCGCAAACGTGAAGCTTGACTAACAGGAGAATCTAAATCGGGTTACTGAAGCCACGTTTCTCTCTTGCACTGAAGTCGGCAGGTGCCTGAATTATTTATTCGCAGCACAATTTGTGTATTCCAACGTAATTACGAAGGTGCGAGGGTTACAATTAACAACTCGAGGTGAGTCCGAAATTTGAAACTAGAGTAACAGGAGAATCTAAATCGGATTACTGACGCCACGTCACTCTCTTGAACAGAATTCGGTTGGAGAGTGAAGTATTGATACCCGACGCAATTTGTTTGTACCATCATCATTACGAGTGTGCGAGGGTTACAATTAACAGCCCGTGGTCTGTCGTAAACGTGAAACTTGACTAACAGGAGAATCTAAATCGGGTAACTGAAGCCACGTCAGTCTCTTGGAGACGTCATCTGGAAACTGAAGTATTGAGTCGCGACGCAATCTCTGTTCCCTCGTCATTACGGGGGTGCAAGGGTTACAATGAACCACCCGTGGTGCATCGGAAACTAGAATCTTGACTAACACGAGAAACTAAATCGTGACTAACAGGATCAGATTACCGAAGACAAGTTACTCTGTTGGAGAGAAATTGGCTGGAGACTGAAGTATTAAATCGCGACGCAATTTGTGTGTTCCATCGTCATTATGAGGGTGCGAGGGTTACAATGAACAGCCCGTGGTGCGTCGGAAACCTGAAACTTGACTAACACGAGAATCCAAACCGGGTTACCGAAGCCATGTTACTCTCTTGGAGAGAATTCGGCTGCAGACAGAAGTACTGATTCGCGACGCAATTTGTGTGTTCCATCGTCATTACGATGGTGGAATGGCTACAATTAAAAGTCCGTGGTGCGTCGGTAAATTGAAACTTGACTAACAGGAGGTTCAACATCGGGTTACCGAAGCCCCATTACTATCTTGGGAGAAGTTGGCTGGAGACTGAATTTTTAATTCGCAATGCAAGTTGAGTGTTCCATCGTCATTGCAAAGGGTGCGAGTGATACAATTAACAGCCAGTGGTGCGTTGGAAACTTGAAACTTGACTAAAAGGAGATTCAAAATTGGGTTACCGAAGCTACGTTACTCTGTTGGACAGAATTCGGCTGGAGGATGAAGTATTGATACACAACGCAATTTGTTTGTACCATCGTCATTACGAGGGTGCGAGGGATACAATTAACAGCCCGTGGTGTGTCGGAAACTTGAAACGTGACTAACAGGAGGTTCAAAATCGGGTTATCTAACACAAGTTACTCTCTTGGAGAGAAGTCCTCTGGAGTCTGAAGTATTGATTCGTGACGCAATTTCTGTGTTACATCGTCATTACGAGGGTGCCAGGGTTACAATGAACAGCCCGTGGTGCGTCAGAAACTTGAAACTCGACTAACAGGAGAATCTAAATGGGGTTACCGAAACCACGTTCCTCTCTTGGAGAGAAGTAGGCTGGAGAGTGAAGTATTGATTCGCGACACAATTTGTGTGTTCCATCGTCATTGAGAAGGTGCGAGCGAAACAAATAACAGCCCGTGGTGTGTCGGAAACTTGAAACTTGACTGACAGGAGAATCTAAATCGTGTTACCGAATCCACGTCAGTTTCTTGGAGACAAGTCGGCTGGAGACTGAAGTATTGATTCGCCACGTGTTTTGTGTGTTCCATCGTCATTACGAGGGTGCGAGTGTTACAATTACAGAAACTCGAAACTTGACTAACTGAAGATACTAAATCGGGTTACGAAAGCCACGTTACTCTCTTTGAGAGAAGTCAGCTGGAGACTGAAGTATTGATTCGCCACGTATTTTGTGTGTTCCATCGTCATTACGAGGGTGCGTGTGTTACAATGAACAGCCCGTGGTGCATCGGAAACTTGAAACTTGACTAACAGGAAATTCAAAATCGGGTTACCAAAGCCACGTTACTCTCTTGGAGAGAAGTCGGCTGGAAATGAAGTATTGATTCGCGACGGAATTTGGGTGTTCCATCGTCATTACGAGTGTGCGAGGGTTACAATTAACAGCCCGTGGTGTGTCGGATACTTGAACCTTGGCTAACAGGAGAATCTAAATCGGGTTAGTGAAGCCACGTCACTCTCTTGGAGAGAAGTCGGCTGGAAACGAAGTATTGAATTGCGACGGAATTTGTGTGTTCCATCGTCATTACGGGGGTGCGAGGGTTACAATGAACAGCCCGTGGTGCGTCAGAAACTTGAAACTTGACTAACAGGAGAATCTAAAACAGGTAACTGAAGCCACGTCAGTCTCTTGGAGACGTCATCTGGAAACTGAAGTATTGAGTCATGACGCAATTTCTGTTCCATCGTCATTATGGGGGTGCGAGGGTTACAATGAACCGCCTGTGGTGCATCGGAAACTTGAAACTTGACTAACACGAGAAACTAAATCGTGACTAACAGGATCAGATTACCGAAGACAAGATACTCTCTTGGAGAGAAGTTGGCTGAGACTGAAGTATTAAATCGCGACGCAATTTGTGTGTTCCATCATCATTACGAGGATACGAGTGTTACAATGAACATCCCGTGGTGCGTCGGAAACGTGAAATTTGACTAACACTAGAATCTAAACCGGGTTACCAAAGCCATGTTACTCTTTTCGATAGAAGTCGGCTGGAGACTGAAGTATTGACTCGCGACACAGTTTGTGTGTTCCATCGCCATTACGAGAGTGCAAAGGTTACAATTAAGAGCCCGTGGTGGGTCGGAAACTTGAAACTTGACTGACGGGAGAATCTAAAACAGGTTACCGAAGACATGTTACTCTCTTGGAGAGAAGTCGGTTGGAGCCTGAAGTATTGATTCGCGACGCAATTTGTGTGTTCCATCGTCATTACGAGGGTGCGAGGGTTACAATGAACAGCCCGTGGTGCATCGGAAACTTGAAACTTGACTAACTCGAGAATCTAAATCGTGTTACCGAATCCACGTCAGTCTCTTGGAGACAAGTCGGCTGGAGACTGAAGTATTGATTCCGGACGCAATTTGTGTGTTCCATCGTCATTACGAGGGTGCGAGGGTTACAATGAACAGCCCGTGGTGCATCGGAAACTTGAAACTTGACTAACTCGAGAATCTAAATCGTGTTACCGAATCCACGTCAGTCTCTTGGAGACAAGTCGGCTGGAGACTGAAGTATTGATTCCGGACGCAATTTGTGTGTTCCATCGTCATTACGAGGGTGCGAGGGTTACAATCAACAGCCCGTGGTGCGTCGGAAACTTGAAACTCGACCAACAGGAGAATCTAAATCGCGTTACCGAAGCCACGTTAGTCTCTTGGAGAGAAGTCGGCTGGAGACTGAAGTGTTGATTCGCGACCCAATTTTGTGTTCCATCGTCATCACGAGGTTGCAAGGGTTACAATTAAATGTCAGCTGTGCGTCGGAAACAAGCAACTTGGCCCACAGGAGAACGTAAATCTTGTGAATCTAGTGGCTTTCGTCTCTTTGAATGAAGTCGATCGATAATGTAGTACTGAGTCATGGCGCAAGTAATGCGTTCTATCGTCATTACAAGTGTGCGAGGCTTACAATTAACAGTCAGTGGTGTGTGGGAAACACGCAGATTGACTCCCTGGAGAACGTAAATTCAGTGTCTGGTAGCTTCTGTTGCTTGTAGAGAAGTCGGCTGGGAACAGAGGTATAGATTCGCTATACAGTTTGAGTGCTCTATGGTCTTAACAAGGGTGCGAGTGTAACAATTAACTGTCATTGGTACGACGGGAACTAGACACGTGAATCCGGTGGCCGTGGCCGCGTTATTCCCTTTTAGAGAATACGCATGGAGGCTGATGTACTGCATCGCGACGTAGTTTGTGTGTTACATCCTCATTACAAGGGAGCGAGCGTTACAATAAAGTATCAGCCGTGTGTCGGAACAAGAATCTTTTCTCCGAGTAGAATGTAAACCCGGCGACTGTATTCTCGTAAGTCGGATGGAGGAAAGGCGGCTGGAGATGCAAGTATTGATATGGGACGTAATTTATGCGTTCCGTCGTCATTAAGAGGGTGCGAGGACTACAATTAACTGTCAGTGGTGGGTTAGTAACATGAAACTTTACTCCCAGGAGAACGTAAATCCGGTGACTGCAGGCGCGTTAGTCACTTGGAGAAAAGCCGGCGAGAGACTGAAGTATTGAATCGCGACTCAATTTGTGTGTTCCATCGTCATTACGATTGTAAGAGGATACAATTAATTGTCAGTGGTACGACAGAAACTAGAGACTTCACTCCCAGGAGAACGTATTCAGTGACCGTAGCCGCGTTAGTCCCTTGGAATGAATTCGGCTGGAGGCTGAAGTAGTGCGTTGCGATGCAATTTGTGCGCTCCATCGTCATTACGAGGGGGCAAGAATTATAATTACTGTCAGTGGTGCATGGGAAACACGGAAATTTTCTCCCAGGAGACCGTCCATCCGATGACTATGGCTGCTGTAGTCGCTTGCAGAGAAGTCGGCTGAAGACTGATGTATTTAATCGCGCGACAGTTTGTGTGTTAAATTCTCACTACGAGTTTTTGAGTGTTGCAATAAACTTTCGGTGGTGCGTCGGAAACAAGCAACTTGACTCCCATTAGAACGTACAACCGGTGACAGTATCCGCGTTAGTCGATTGGAAACATGTTTCTTGAGATTGAAGTTCAGAATCGCGACGCTATTTGAGTGTTCCGTCGTCATTAGGATGGTGCGAGTGTTACAATTAACTGTCAGTGGTTCATCAGGAACAAGAAAGTTGACAGCCAAGAGAACCTAAATCCGGCGACTGTATCCGCGATATTCGCTTGGAGAACAGTCTGCTGGAGACTGAAGTATTGAATCGCGACGCAATTTGTGTGTTGCATCGTCATTACGAGGGGGCGAGGGTTAGAATTAACTGTCAGTGGTGCGTGGCAAAAAAGCAACGTAACTCCCAGGAAGAGGCGTATCCCGCGTCCCCTAGAAGCGTTAGTCCCCTGGAGAGAAGACGTCTTAAGACTTAAGTACTGAATCGCGAGGAAATTTTTCGTTCCATCGTCATTACGAGGGTGTGAGGGATATAATTAGCTGTCAGCTGTGCGTCGGAAACAAGCAACTTGACTCCCGGGAGAAGTTACATCCGTTGACCCTTGCCACGTTAATCCCTTGGAGAGAAGTCGGCTGGACACTGAAGTACTGAATCGTTACCCAGTTTGTGCTATCCATTGTCATTACAACTGGGCGAGGGTTACAATTGCCAGTGAGGCGTCGGAAATAAGAAACTTGACTCCCAGGAGAATGTGACCGTAGCAACATTAGTCGCTAGGAGAGATGTCAGCTGGAGACTGAAGTACTGAATCGCGACGCAATTTGTGTGTTCCATCGTCATTACGAGGGTACAAGTGTTTACCGTAAACTGTCAGCGGCGAGTCGGACACAAGCTGCTTGAATATCAGCAGAACGTCCATCCGGTGACTGTGGCTGCGTCAGTCGCTTGGAGCGAAAACGGTTCGATACAAATGTATTCAATTGAGACCCAGTTTGTATGTTCCATGGGCATTAAGAGGATGCGACAGTTACAATTAACTGTTTGTGGTGCGTCGGAAAAAAAGCAACTTGACTCCCAGGAGCACTCACATCCGCTGACCGGTACTGTCTTAATCGCATTTAGAGGTGTTGACTGGAGATTGATGTATTGAATCGTGACACAATTTGTGTGTTGCATCATCATTACGAGGAAGCGAGGTTTAAAATAACTGTCAGTGGTGCTTCAGAAACATGAAACTTTACTTCCAGGCGAATGTGATGCGTCTGACTGCAGCCGCATTAGTTTCCTGGAGAAAAGGCGGCTGGAGACTAAAGTATTAAATAGCGACTCAATCTTTGTAATCCATCGTCAATTAGGGAGCGACGCAATTTGTGCGTTCCATCGTCACTACGAGGGTGCGATGGTTCCAGTTAACTGTCCGTGCTGCGTCGGACACAAGCAACTTGAATATCAGGAGTACGTACGTTTAGTGACCGTGGCTGCGTTGATCGCTTTTAGAGAAGTTGGCTGCAGACTGAAGTATTGAATCGCAACTCAATTCTGGTGTTCCATCGTCATTACGAGAAGCTTGGGGAGAAGTCGGCTCTAGACAGATGTATTGAATCGCGACGCAGTTTGTGTGTTACTTCGTCATAACGGCCGGCCGCGGTGGTCTAGCGGTTCTGGCGCTGCAGTCCAGAACCGCGGGACTGCTACGGTCGCAGGTTCGAATCCTGCCTCGGGCATGGGTGTGTGTGATGTCCTTAGGTTAGTTAGGTTTAAGTGGTTCTAAGTTCTAGGGGACTTATGACCTAAGATGTTGAGTCCCATAATGCTCAGAGCCATTTGAACCATTTTCGTCATAACGTGGTTTTGAGGGATGCAATTAACCATCAGTGGTGCTTCGGGAACAAGCAACTTGACTCACACGATAACGTAAATCGGATGACCGTAGACGGGTAAGTTGCTTGGAAAAAAATTAGCTGGAGAGTGAAGTACTGAATCGCGACGCAATATGTGCGTTCAATCGGCATTACGAAGGTGCGAGGATTAGAATTAACTTCAGTGGTGCGTCGGAAACAAGCGACTTGTCTCCTAGGACATCATGCACCCACTGACCGTGGCAGCGTTAGTCGCTAGGAGGGAAGTCGGCTGGAAACGGAGGTGTACAATCACTACGCAGTTTGCCTTCCATCGTCATTACGAGGGTGCGAGTGTTACAGCTAACTGTCAGTGGTGCGTCGGAAGCAAGAAAGTTAACTCTCAGGAGAACGTAATACTGGTGACCGAAGCCGCGTAAGTCGCTTGGAGCGAAGGTTCCTGGAGAGTGATGTACTGAATGATGACGCAGTTTGTGCGTTCCATCGTCATTACGACGGTCCGAGAGTAGGAATTAACTGTCAGTGGTGCGTCGGAAATGAGCAGCTTGACTCCGAGGAGAACGTCAATCCGGTGACCTTCGTTGCTTTAGTCGCTAGGAGAATAGTCCGCTATAAACGGAAGTATAGAATCACTAGGCAGGTTGAGTGTTCCATCGTCATTACGAGGGTTCGAGAGTACAATAAACAATCAGCATTGCGATGGAACGAAGAAACTTTACTCTCAGAATAACACTAATCCGGTGTAGCCGCGTTAGTCGCTTGGAGAAATATCGGCTGGAGACAGAAGTATTGATTCGCGACTCGATTTTTGTATTCCATCGTCATTATAAGGGTGCGAGGGTTAAAATTAACTCTCAATAGCGCGTCGAAAACAAGCAACTTGATTCACAGGAGAACGTACATCTGGTGACCGTGGCTGCGTTAGTCGCTTGGAGAGATGTCGCTTCTGTGCAGATGGATTGAATCGGGACGACGTTTGTGTGTCCCATATTCATTACGAGGATCCTAGGGTTACAATGAACTGTCTGTGGTGCATCACAAACGAGAAACTTTACTCCCAGAAGATCGTATATCCGGTGACGGTAGCCGCGGTTGTTACTTCGACAATCGTTGATTGTAGACTGAAGAATTGAACAGTGACGCAATTTGTCAGTTCCATCGTCATTAAGAGGGTGCGAGAGCTACAATTATTGTCAGTGGTGCGTCGGAAACTATCTACTTGACTCCCAGGATAACGTCAGTTCGGCTACCATATCTCCGTTAGTCGCTTTTAGAGAAGTCGTCTGGAGACTGATTTACTGAATCGCCACGCAGTTTGTGGTTCCATCATCGTTATGACGGTTACAATAAACTAACAGTGGTGCGTCGGAAAAAAGAAACTTGACTCACAGGAGAAATTAAATCCGGTGAATGTAGCCGCCTTAATCGCTTGGAGACTGAAGTACTGAGTCGCGAAGCATTTTGTGTGTTCCATGGTCATTACGTGGTGCGAAAGTTACAATTACCTGTCAGTGGTGTGCCTGAAACAAGCAACTTGTCTATCAGGAGAAGTTCCATCCAGTGACCTGATACACATTCTCCTGGGGGTCAAGTTGTTGCCTCCGAATAACCACTGACAGTTAATTGTAATCCTCGCACCCTCGTAATGATGATGGAACACACAAATACCTTCGCGATTCAATACAACAGCCTCCAAGCGATTTCTCTAAAAGTAACTAAGGATGCCACGTTCGTCGGATGGACGTACTATTGGGGGTGAAGTTGCTTGTTTCCGACGCACCACTGACACTTAATTGCTACCCGCGCACCCTCGTAATGACGATGGAACACACAAATTGAGTCTCGATTCAGTACATTAATATCCAGCCGACTTTTCTCCTAGCGACTAACAGGGCTTCGGTCACCGCGTTTGCGTTTTCCTGCTAGTCTAGTTTCTTCTTTCAAACGCACCACTGACAGTTAATTCTAACACTTGCATCCTCGTAATGACAATTGAACACACAAATTGCGTTGCAATTAAGGACTTTAGTCTCCAGCGGACTTCTCTCCAAGCGACTAAGGGGGCTACGGTCACCGTGTTTACGTTCTCCTAAGCGTCTAGTTTCTTGTTTCCGACGCACCACTGACTGTTAATTGTAACACGAGCACCCTCGTAATGACGATGGAATACACAAATTGAGTCTCGATTCAGTACATTAATATCCAGCCGACTTTTCTCCTAGCGACTAACAGGGCTTCGGTCACCGCGTTTGCGTTTTCCTGCTAGTCTAGTTTCTTCTTTCAAACGCACCACTGACAGTTAATTCTAACACTTGCATCCTCGTAATGACAATTGAACACACAAATTGCGTTGCAATTAAGGACTTTAGTCTCCAGCGGACTTCTCTCCAAGCGACTAAGGGGGCTACGGTCACCGTGTTTACGTTCTCCTAAGCGTCTAGTTTCTTGTTTCCGACGCACCACTGACTGTTAATTGTAACACGAGCACCCTCGTAATGACGATGGAATACACAAATTGAGTCTCGATTCAGTACATTAATATCCAGCCGACTTTTCTCCTAGCGACTAACAGGGCTTCGGTCACCACGTTTGCGTTTTCCTGCTAGTCTAGTTTCTGCTTTCAAACGCACCACTGACAGTTAATTCTAACACTTGCATCCTCGTAATGACAATTGAACACACAAATTGCGTTGCAATTAAGAACTTTAGTCTCCAGCGGACTTCTCTCCAAGCGACTAAGGGGGCTACGGTCACCGTGTTTACGTTCTCCTAAGCGTCTAGTTTCTTGTTTCCGACGCACCACTGACTGTTAATTGTAACACGAGCACCCTCGTAATGACGATGGAATACACAAATTGAGTCTCGATTCAGTACATTAATATCCAGCCGACTTTTCTCCTAGCGACTAACAGGGCTTCGGTCACCGCGTTTGCGTTTTCCTGCTAGTCTAGTTTCTTCTTTCAAACGCACCACTGACAGTTAATTCTAACACTTGCATCCTCGTAATGACAATTGAACACACAAATTGCGTTGCAATTAAGGACTTTAGTCTCCAGCGGACTTCTCTCCAAGCGACTAAGGGGGCTACGGTCACCGTGTTTACGTTCTCCTAAGCGTCTAGTTTCTTGTTTCCGACGCACCACTGACTGTTAATTGTAACACGAGCACCCTCGTAATGACGATGGAATACACAAATTGAGTCTCGATTCAGTACATTAATATCCAGCCGACTTTTCTCCTAGCGACTAACAGGGCTTCGGTCACCGCGTTTGCGTTTTCCTGCTAGTCTAGTTTCTTCTTTCAAACGCACCACTGACAGTTAATTCTAACACTTGCATCCTCGTAATGACAATTGAACACACAAATTGCGTTGCAATTAAGGACTTTAGTCTCCAGCGGACTTCTCTCCAAGCGACTAAGGGGGCTACGGTCACCGTGTTTACGTTCTCCTAAGCGTCTAGTTTCTTGTTTCCGACGCACCACTGACTGTTAATTGTAACACGAGCACCCACGTAATGACGATGGAATACACAAATTGAGTCTCGATTCAGTACATTAATATCCAGCCGACTTTTCTCCTAGCGACTAACAAGGCTTCGGTCACCGCGTTTGCGTTTTCCGGCTAGTCTAGTTTCTTCTTTCAAACGCACCACTGACAGTTAATCCTAACACTTGCATTGTCGTAATGACAACTGAACACACAAATTGCGTTGCAATTAAGGACTTTAGTCTCCAGCGGACTTCTCTCCAAGCGACTAAGGGGGCTACGGTCACCGTGTTTACGTTCTCCTAAGCGTCTAGTTTCTTGTTTCCGACGCACCACTGACTGTTAATTGTAACACGAGCACCCTCGTAATGACGATGGAATACACAAATTGAGTCTCGATTCAGTACATTAATATCCAGCCGACTTTTCTCCTAGCGACTAACAGGGCTTCGGTCACCGCGTTTGCGTTTTCCTGCTAGTCTAGTTTCTTCTTTCAAACGCACCACTGACAGTTAATTCTAACACTTGCATCCTCGTAATGACAATTGAACACACAAATTGCGTTGCAATTAAGGACTTTAGTCTCCAGCGGACTTCTCTCCAAGCGACTAAGGGGGCTACGGTCACCGTGTTTACGTTCTCCTAAGCGTCTAGTTCCTTGTTTCCGACGCACCACTGACTGTTAATTGTAACACGAGCACCCTCGTAATGACGATGGAATACACAAATTGAGTCTCGATTCAGTACATTAATATCCAGCCGACTTTTCTCCTAGCGACTAACAGGGCTTCGGTCACCGCGTTTGCGTTTTCCTGCTAGTCTAGTTTCTTCTTTCAAACGCACCACTGACAGTTAATTCTAACACTTGCATCCTCGTAATGACAATTGAACACACAAATTGCGTTGCAATTAAGGACTTTAGTCTCCAGCGGACTTCTCTCCAAGCGACTAAGGGGGCTACGGTCACCGTGTTTACGTTCTCCTAAGCGTCTAGTTTCTTGTTTCCGACGCACCACTGACAGTTAATTGTAACACGAGCACCCTCGTAATGACGATGGAATACACAAATTGAGTCTCGATTCAGTACATTAATATCCAGCCGACTTTTCTCCTAGCGACTAACAGGGCTTCGGTCACCGCGTTTGCGTTTTCCTGCTAGTCTAGTTTCTTCTTTCAAACGCACCACTGACAGTTAATTCTAACACTTGCATCCTCGTAATGACAATTGAACACACAAATTGCGTTGCAATTAAGGACTTTAGTCTCCAGCGGACTTCTCTCCAAGCGACTAAGGGGGCTACGGTCACCGTGTTTACGTTCTCCTAAGCGTCTAGTTTCTTGTTTCCGACGCACCACTGACTGTTAATTGTAACACGAGCACCCTCGTAATGACGATGGAATACACAAATTGAGTCTCGATTCAGTACATTAATATCCAGCCGACTTTTCTCCTAGCGACTAACAGGGCTTCGGTCACCGCGTTTGCGTTTTCCTGCTAGTCTAGTTTCTTCTTTCAAACGCACCACTGACAGTTAATTCTAACACTTGCATCCTCGTAATGACAATTGAACACACAAATTGCGTTGCAATTAAGGACTTTAGTCTCCAGCGGACTTCTCTCCAAGCGACTAAGGGGGCTACGGTCACCGTGTTTACGTTCTCCTAAGCGTCTAGTTTCTTGTTTCCGACGCACCACTGACTGTTAATTGTAACACGAGCACCCTCGTAATGACGATGGAATACACAAATTGAGTCTCGATTCAGTACATTAATATCCAGCCGACTTTTCTCCTAGCGACTAACAGGGCTTCGGTCACCGCGTTTGCGTTTTCCTGCTAGTCTAGTTTCTTCTTTCAAACGCACCACTGACAGTTAATTCTAACACTTGCATCCTCGTAATGACAATTGAACACACAAATTGCGTTGCAATTAAGGACTTTAGTCTCCAGCGGACTTCTCTCCAAGCGACTAAGGGGGCTACGGTCACCGTGTTTACGTTCTCCTAAGCGTCTAGTTCCTTGTTTCCGACGCACCACTGACTGTTAATTGTAACACGAGCACCCTCGTAATGACGATGGAATACACAAATTGAGTCTCGATTCAGTACATTAATATCCAGCCGACTTTTCTCCTAGCGACTAACAGGGCTTCGGTCACCGCGTTTGCGTTTTCCTGCTAGTCTAGTTTCTTCTTTCAAACGCACCACTGACAGTTAATTCTAACACTTGCATCCTCGTAATGACAATTGAACACACAAATTGCGTTGCAATTAAGGACTTTAGTCTCCAGCGGACTTCTCTCCAAGCGACTAAGGGGGCTACGGTCACCGTGTTTACGTTCTCCTAAGCGTCTAGTTTCTTGTTTCCGACGCACCACTGACAGTTAATTGTAACACGAGCACCCTCGTAATGACGATGGAATACACAAATTGAGTCTCGATTCAGTACATTAATATCCAGCCGACTTTTCTCCTAGCGACTAACAGGGCTTCGGTCACCGCGTTTGCGTTTTCCTGCTAGTCTAGTTTCTTCTTTCAAACGCACCACTGACAGTTAATTCTAACACTTGCATCCTCGTAATGACAATTGAACACACAAATTGCGTTGCAATTAAGGACTTTAGTCTCCAGCGGACTTCTCTCCAAGCGACTAAGGGGGCTACGGTCACCGTGTTTACGTTCTCCTAAGCGTCTAGTTTCTTGTTTCCGACGCACCACTGACTGTTAATTGTAACACGAGCACCCTCGTAATGACGATGGAATACACAAATTGAGTCTCGATTCAGTACATTAATATCCAGCCGACTTTTCTCCTAGCGACTAACAGGGCTTCGGTCACCGCGTTTGCGTTTTCCTGCTAGTCTAGCTTCTTCTTTCAAACGCACCACTGACAGTTAATTCTAACACTTGCATCCTCGTAATGACAATTGAACACACAAATTGCGTTGCAATTAAGGACTTTAGTCTCCAGCGGACTTCTCTCCAAGCGACTAAGGGGGCTACGGTCACCGTGTTTACGTTCTCCTAAGCGTCTAGTTTCTTGTTTCCGACGCACCACTGACTGTTAATTGTAACACGAGCACCCTCGTAATGACGATGGAGTACACAAATTGAGTCTCGATTCAGTACATTAATATCCAGCCGACTTTTCTCCTAGCGACTAACAGGGCTTCGGTCACCGCGTTTGCGTTTTCCTGCTAGTCTAGTTTCTTCTTTCAAACGCACCACTGACAGTTAATTCTAACACTTGCATCCTCGTAATGACAATTGAACACACAAATTGCGTTGCAATTAAGGACTTTAGTCTCCAGCGGACTTCTCTCCAAGCGACTAAGGGGGCTACGGTCACCGTGTTTACGTTCTCCTAAGCGTCTAGTTTCTTGTTTCCGACGCACCACTGACAGTTAATTGTAACACGAGCACCCTCGTAATGACGATGGAATACACAAATTGAGTCTCGATTCAGTACATTAATATCCAGCCGACTTTTCTCCTAGCGACTAACAGGGCTTCGGTCACCGCGTTTGCGTTTTCCTGCTAGTCTAGTTTCTTCTTTCAAACGCACCACTGACAGTTAATTCTAACACTTGCATCCTCGTAATGACAATTGAACACACAAATTGCGTTGCAATTAAGGACTTTAGTCTCCAGCGGACTTCTCTCCAAGCGACTAAGGGGGCTACGGTCACCGTGTTTACGTTCTCCTAAGCGTCTAGTTCCTTGTTTCCGACGCACCACTGACTGTTAATTGTAACACGAGCACCCTCGTAATGACGATGGAATACACAAATTGAGTCTCGATTCAGTACATTAATATCCAGCCGACTTTTCTCCTAGCGACTAACAGGGCTTCGGTCACCGCGTTTGCGTTTTCCTGCTAGTCTAGTTTCTTCTTTCAAACGCACCACTGACAGTTAATTCTAACACTTGCATCCTCGTAATGACAATTGAACACACAAATTGCGTTGCAATTAAGGACTTTAGTCTCCAGCGGACTTCTCTCCAAGCGACTAAGGGGGCTACGGTCACCGTGTTTACGTTCTCCTAAGCGTCTAGTTTCTTGTTTCCGACGCACCACTGACAGTTAATTGTAACACGAGCACCCTCGTAATGACGATGGAATACACAAATTGAGTCTCGATTCAGTACATTAATATCCAGCCGACTTTTCTCCTAGCGACTAACAGGGCTTCGGTCACCGCGTTTGCGTTTTCCTGCTAGTCTAGTTTCTTCTTTCAAACGCACCACTGACAGTTAATTCTAACACTTGCATCCTCGTAATGACAATTGAACACACAAATTGCGTTGCAATTAAGGACTTTAGTCTCCAGCGGACTTCTCTCCAAGCGACTAAGGGGGCTACGGTCACCGTGTTTACGTTCTCCTAAGCGTCTAGTTTCTTGTTTCCGACGCACCACTGACTGTTAATTGTAACACGAGCACCCTCGTAATGACGATGGAATACACAAATTGAGTCTCGATTCAGTACATTAATATCCAGCCGACTTTTCTCCTAGCGACTAACAGGGCTTCGGTCACCGCGTTTGCGTTTTCCTGCTAGTCTAGTTTCTTCTTTCAAACGCACCACTGACAGTTAATCCTAACACTTGCATCCTCGTAATGCCAATTGAACACACAAATTGCGTTGCAATTAAGGACTTTAGTCTCCAGCGGACTTCTCTCCAAGCGACTAAGGGGGCTACGGTCACCGTGTTTACGTTCTCCTAAGCGTCTAGTTTCTTGTTTCCGACGCACCACTGACTGTTAATTGTAACACGAGCACCCTCGTAATGACGATGGAATACACAAATTGAGTCTCGATTCAGTACATTAACATCCAGCCGACTTTTCTCCTAGCGACTAACAGGGCTTCGGTCACCGCGTTTGCGTTTTCTTGCTAGTCTAGTTTCTTCTTTCAAACGCACCACTGACAGTTAATTCTAACACTTGCATCCTCGTAATGACAATTGAACACACAAATTGCGTTGCAATTAAGGACTTTAGTCTCCAGCGGACTTCTCTCCAAGCGACTAAGGGGGCTACGGTCACCGTGTTTACGTTCTCCTAAGCGTCTAGTTTCTTGTTTCCGACGCACCAC
The DNA here is from genome assembly GCF_023898315.1 of Schistocerca nitens. NCBI lineage: Eukaryota > Metazoa > Arthropoda > Insecta > Orthoptera > Acrididae > Schistocerca > Schistocerca nitens. The sequence continues at coordinate 706,189,152 of NC_064619.1, forward strand.
TGACTGTTAATTGTAACACGAGCACCATCGTAATGACGATGGAATACACAAATTGAGTCTCGATTCAGTACATTAATATCCAGCCGACTTTTCTCCTAGCGACTAACAGGGCTTCGGTCACCGCGTTTGCGTTTTCCTGCTAGTCTAGTTTCTTCTTTCAAACGCACCACTGACAGTTAATTCTAACACTTGCATCCTCGTAATGACAATTGAACACACAAATTGCGTTGCAATTAAGGACTTTAGTCTCCAGCGGACTTCTCTCCAAGCGACTAAGGGGGCTACGGTCACCGTGTTTACGTTCTCCTAAGCGTCTAGTTTCTTGTTTCCGACGCACCACTGACTGTTAATTGTAACACGAGCACCCTCGTAATGACGATGGAATACACAAATTGAGTCTCGATTCAGTACATTAATATCCAGCCGACTTTTCTCCTAGCGACTAACAGGGCTTCGGTCACCGCGTTTGCGTTTTCCTGCTAGTCTAGTTTCTTCTTTCAAACGCACCACTGACAGTTAATTCTAACACTTGCATCCTCGTAATGACAATTGAACACACAAATTGCGTTGCAATTAAGGACTTTAGTCTCCAGCGGACTTCTCTCCAAGCGACTAAGGGGGCTACGGTCACCGTGTTTACGTTCTCCTAAGCGTCTAGTTTCTTGTTTCCGACGCACCACTGACTGTTAATTGTAACACGAGCACCCTCGTAATGACGATGGAATACACAAATTGAGTCTCGATTCAGTACATTAATATCCAGCCGACTTTTCTCCTAGCGACTAACAGGGCTTCGGTCACCGCGTTTGCGTTTTCCTGCTAGTCTAGTTTCTTCTTTCAAACGCACCACTGACAGTTAATTCTAACACTTGCATCCTCGTAATGACAATTGAACACACAAATTGCGTTGCAATTAAGGACTTTAGTCTCCAGCGGACTTCTCTCCAAGCGACTAAGGGGGCTACGGTCACCGTGTTTACGTTCTCCTAAGCGTCTAGTTTCTTGTTTCCGACGCACCACTGACAGTTAATTGTAACACGAGCACCCTCGTAATGACGATGGAATACACAAATTGAGTCTCGATTCAGTACATTAATATCCAGCCGACTTTTCTCCTAGCGACTAACAGGGCTTCGGTCACCGCGTTAGCGTTTTCCTGCTAGTCTAGTTTCTTCTTTCAAACGCACCACTGACAGTTAATTCTAACAATTGCATCCTCGTAATGACAATTGAACACACAAATTGCGTTGCAATTAAGGACTTTAGTCTCCAGCGGACTTCTCTCCAAGCGACTAAGGGGGCTACGGTCACCGTGTTTACGTTCTCCTAAGCGTCTAGTTTCTTGTTTCCGACGCACAACTGACTGTTAATTGTAACACGAGCACCCTCGTAATGACGATGGAATACACAAATTGAGTCTCGATTCAGTACATTAATATCCAGCCGACTTTTCTCCTAGCAACTAACAGGGCTGCGGTCACCGCGTTTGCGTTTTCCTGCTAGTCTAGTTTCTTCTTTCAAACGCACCACTGACAGTTAATTCTAACACTTGCATCCTCGTAATGACAATTGAACACACAAATTGCGTTGCAATTAAGGACTTTAGTCTCCAGCGGACTTCTCTCCAAGCGACTAAGGGGGCTACGGTCACCGTGTTTACGTTCTCCTAAGCGTCTAGTTTCTTGATTCCGACGCACCACTGACTGTTAATTGTAACACGAGCACCCTCGTAATGACGATGGAATACACAAATTGAGTCTCGATTCAGTACATTAACATCCAGCCGACTTTTCTCCTAGCGACTAACAGGGCTTCGGTCACCGCGTTTGCGTTTTCTTGCTAGTCTAGTTTCTTCTTTCAAACGCACCACTGACAGTTAATTCTAACACTTGCATCCTCGTAATGACAATTGAACACACAAATTGCGTTGCAATTAAGGACTTTAGTCTCCAGCGGACTTCTCTCCAAGCGACTAAGGGGGCTACGGTCACCGTGTTTACGTTCTCCTAAGCGTCTAGTTTCTTGTTTCCGACGCACCACTGACAGTTAATTGTAACACGAGCACCCTCGTAATGACGATGGAATACACAAATTGAGTCTCGATTCAGTACATTAATATCCAGCCGACTTTTCTCCTAGCGACTAACAGGGCTTCGGTCACCGCGTTTGCGTTTTCCTGCTAGTCTAGTTTCTTCTTTCAAACGCAGCACAGACAGTTAATTCTAACACTTGCATCCTCGTAATGACAATTGAACACACAAATTGCGTTGCAATTAAGGACTTTAGTCTCCAGCGGACTTCTCTCCAAGCGACTAAGGGGGCTACGGTCACCGTGTTTACGTTCTCCTAAGCGTCTAGTTTCTTGTTTCCGACGCACCACTGACTGTTAATTGTAACACGAGCACCCTCGTAATGACGATGGAATACACAAATTGAGTCTCGATTCAGTACATTAATATCCAGCCGACTTTTCTCCTAGCGACTAACAGGGCTTCGGTCACCGCGTTTGCGTTTTCCTGCTAGTCTAGTTTCTTCTTTCAAACGCACCACTGACAGTTAATTCTAACACTTGCATCCTCGTAATGACAATTGAACACACAAATTGCGTTGCAATTAAGGACTTTAGTCTCCAGCGGACTTCTCTCCAAGCGACTAAGGGGGCTACGGTCACCGTGTTTACGTTCTCCTAAGCGTCTAGTTTCTTGTTTCCGACGCACCACTGACTGTTAATTGTAACACGAGCACCCTCGTAATGACGATGGAATACACAAATTGAGTCTCGATTCAGTACATTAATATCCAGCCGACTTTTCTCCTAGCGACTAACAGGGCTTCGGTCACCGCGTTTGCGTTTTCCTGCTAGTCTAGTTTCTTCTTTCAAACGCACCACTGACAGTTAATTCTAACACTTGCATCCTCGTAATGACAATTGAACACACAAATTGCGTTGCAATTAAGGACTTTAGTCTCCAGCGGACTTCTCTCCAAGCGACTAAGGGGGCTACGGTCACCGTGTTTACGTTCTCCTAAGCGTCTAGTTTCTTGTTTCCGACGCACCACTGACTGTTAATTGTAACACGAGCACCCTCGTAATGACGATGGAATACACAAATTGAGTCTCGATTCAGTACATTAACATCCAGCCGACTTTTCTCCTAGCGACTAACAGGGCTTCGGTCACCGCGTTTGCGTTTTCTTGCTAGTCTAGTTTCTTCTTTCAAACGCACCACTGACAGTTAATTCTAACACTTGCATCCTCGTAATGACAATTGAACACACAAATTGCGTTGCAATTAAGGACTTTAGTCTCCAGCGGACTTCTCTCCAAGCGACTAAGGGGGCTACGGTCACCGTGTTTACGTTCTCCTAAGCGTCTAGTTTCTTGTTTCCGACGCACCACTGACAGTTAATTGTAACACGAGCACCCTCGTAATGACGATGGAATACACAAATTGAGTCTCGATTCAGTACATTAATATCCAGCCGACTTTTCTCCTAGCGACTAACAGGGCTTCGGTCACCGCGTTTGCGTTTTCCTGCTAGTCTAGTTTCTTCTTTCAAACGCAGCACAGACAGTTAATTCTAACACTTGCATCCTCGTAATGACAATTGAACACACAAATTGCGTTGCAATTAAGGACTTTAGTCTCCAGCGGACTTCTCTCCAAGCGACTAAGGGGGCTACGGTCACCGTGTTTACGTTCTCCTAAGCGTCTAGTTTCTTGTTTCCGACGCACCACTGACTGTTAATTGTAACACGAGCACCCTCGTAATGACGATGGAATACACAAATTAAGTCTCGATTCAGTACATTAATATCCAGCCGACTTTTCTCCTAGCGACTAACAGGGCTTCGGTCACCGCGTTTGCGTTTTCCTGCTAGTCTAGTTTCTTCTTTCAAACGCACCACTGACAGTTAATTCTAACACTTGCATCCTCGTAATGACAATTGAACACACAAATTGCGTTGCAATTAAGGACTTTAGTCTCCAGCGGACTTCTCTCCAAGCGACTAAGGGGGCTACGGTCACCGTGTTTACGTTCTCCTAAGCGTCTAGTTTCTTGTTTCCGACGCACCACTGACTGTTAATTGTAACACGAGCACCCTCGTAATGACGATGGAATACACAAATTGAGTCTCGATTCAGTACATTAATATCCAGCCGACTTTTCTCCTAGTGACTAACAGGGCTTCGGTCACCGCGTTAGCGTTTTCCTGCTAGTCTAGTTTCTTCTTTCAAACGCACCACTGACAGTTAATTCTAACACTTGCATCCTCGTAATGACAATTGAACACACAAATTGCGTTGCAATTAAGGACTTTAGTCTCCAGCGGACTTCTCTCCAAGCGACTAAGGGGGCTACGGTCACCGTGTTTACGTTCTCCTAAGCGTCTAGTTTCTTGTTTCCGACGCACCACTGACTGTTAATTGTAACACGAGCACCCTCGTAATGACGATGGAATACACAAATTGAGTCTCGATTCAGTACATTAATATCCAGCCGACTTTTCTCCTAGCGACTAACAGGGCTTCGGTCACCGCGTTTGCGTTTTCCTGCTAGTCTAGTTTCTTCTTTCAAACGCACCACTGACAGTTAATTCTAACACTGGCATCCTCGTAATGACAATTGAACACACAAATTGCGTTGCAATTAAGGACTTTAGTCTCCAGCGGACTTCTCTCCAAGCGACTAAGGGGGCTACGGTCACCGTGTTTACGTTCTCCTAAGCGTCTAGTTTCTTGTTTCCGACGCACCACTGACTGTTAATTGTAACACGAGCACCCTCGTAATGACGATGGAATACACAAATTGAGTCTCGATTCAGTACATTAATATCCAGCCGACTTTTCTCCTAGCGACTAACAGGGCTTCGGTCACCGCGTTTGCGTTTTCCTGCTAGTCTAGTTTCTTCTTTCAAACGCACCACTGACAGTTAATTCTAACACTTGCATCCTCGTAATGACAATTGAACACACAAACTGCGTTGCAATTAAGGACTTTAGTCTCCAGCGGACTTCTCTCCAAGCGACTAAGGGGGCTACGGTCACCGTGTTTACGTTCTCCTAAGCGTCTAGTTTCTTGTTTCCGACGCACCACTGACTGTTAATTGTAACACGAGCACCCTCGTAATGACGATGGAATACACAAATTGAGTCTCGATTCAGTACATTGATATCCAGCCGACTTTTCTCCTAGCGACTAACAGGGCTTCGGTCACCGCGTTTGCGTTTTCCTGCTAGTCTAGTTTCTTCTTTCAAACGCACCACTGACAGTTAATTCTAACACTTGCATCCTCGTAATGACAACTGAACACACAAATTGCGTTGCAATTAAGGACTTTAGTCTCCAGCGGACTTCTCTCCAAGCGACTAAGGGGGCTACGGTCACCGTGTTTACGTTCTCCTAAGCGTCTAGTTTCTTGTTTCCGACGCACCACTGACTGTTAATTGTAACACGAGCACCCTCGTAATGACGATGGAATACACAAATTGAGTCTCGATTCAGTACATTAATATCCAGCCGACTTTTCTCCTAGCGACTAACAGGGCTTCGGTCACCGCGTTTGCGTTTTCCTGCTAGTCTAGTTTCTTCTTTCAAACGCACCACTGACAGTTAATTCTAACACTTGCATCCTCATAATGACAACTGAACACACAAATTGCGTTGCAATTAAGGACTTTAGTCTCCAGCGGACTTCTCTCCAAGCGACTAAGGGGGCTACGGTCACCGTGTTTACGTTCTCCTAAGCGTCTAGTTTCTTGTTTCCGACGCACCACTGACTGTTAATTGTAACACGAGCACCCTCGTAATGACGATGGAATACACAAATTGAGTCTCGATTCAGTACATTAATATCCAGCCGACTTTTCTCCTAGCGACTAACAGGGCTTCGGTCACCGCGTTTGCGTTTTCCTGCTAGTCTAGTTTCTTCTTTCAAACGCACCACTGACAGTTAATCCTAACACTTGCATCCTCGTAATGCCAATTGAACACACAAATTGCGTTGCAATTAAGGACTTTAGTCTCCAGCGGACTTCTCTCCAAGCGACTAAGGGGGCTACGGTCACCGTGTTTACGTTCTCCTAAGCGTCTAGTTTCTTGTTTCCGACGCACCACTGACTGTTAATTGTAACACGAGCACCCTCGTAATGACGATGGAATACACAAATTGAGTCTCGATTCAGTACATTAATATCCAGCCGACTTTTCTCCTAGCGACTAACAGGGCTTCGGTCACCGCGTTTGCGTTTTCCTGCTAGTCTAGTTTCTTCTTTCAAACGCACCACTGACAGTTAATTCTAACACTTGCATCCTCGTAATGACAATTGAACACACAAATTGCGTTGCAATTAAGGACTTTAGTCTCCAGCGGACTTCTCTCCAAGCGACTAAGGGGGCTACGGTCACCGTGTTTACGTTCTCCTAAGCGTCTAGTTTCTTGTTTCCGACGCACCACTGACAGTTAATTGTAACACGAGCACCCTCGTAATGACGATGGAATACACAAATTGAGTCTCGATTCAGTACATTAATATCCGGCCGACTTTTCTCCTAGCGACTAACAGGGCTTCGGTCACCGCGTTTGCGTTTTCCTGCTAGTCTAGTTTCTTCTTTCAAACGCAGCACAGACAGTTAATTCTAACACTTGCATCCTCGTAATGACAATTGAACACACAAATTGCGTTGCAATTAAGGACTTTAGTCTCCAGCGGACTTCTCTCCAAGCGACTAAGGGGGCTACGGTCACCGTGTTTACGTTCTCCTAAGCGTCTAGTTTCTTGTTTCCGACGCACCACTGACTGTTAATTGTAACACGAGCACCCTCGTAATGACGATGGAATACACAAATTAAGTCTCGATTCAGTACATTAATATCCAGCCGACTTTTCTCCTAGCGACTAACAGGGCTTCGGTCACCGCGTTTGCGTTTTCCTGCTAGTCTAGTTTCTTCTTTCAAACGCACCACTGACAGTTAATTCTAACACTTGCATCCTCGTAATGACAATTGAACACACAAATTGCGTTGCAATTAAGGACTTTAGTCTCCAGCGGACTTCTCTCCAAGCGACTAAGGGGGCTACGGTCACCGTGTTTACGTTCTCCTAAGCGTCTAGTTTCTTGTTTCCGACGCACCACTGACTGTTAATTGTAACACGAGCACCCTCGTAATGACGATGGAATACACAAATTGAGTCTCGATTCAGTACATTAATATCCAGCCGACTTTTCTCCTAGTGACTAACAGGGCTTCGGTCACCGCGTTAGCGTTTTCCTGCTAGTCTAGTTTCTTCTTTCAAACGCACCACTGACAGTTAATTCTAACACTTGCATCCTCGTAATGACAATTGAACACACAAATTGCGTTGCAATTAAGGACTTTAGTCTCCAGCGGACTTCTCTCCAAGCGACTAAGGGGGCTACGGTCACCGTGTTTACGTTCTCCTAAGCGTCTAGTTTCTTGTTTCCGACGCACCACTGACTGTTAATTGTAACACGAGCACCCTCGTAATGACGATGGAATACACAAATTGAGTCTCGATTCAGTACATTAATATCCAGCCGACTTTTCTCCTAGCGACTAAAAGGGCTTCGGTCACCGCGTTTGCGTTTTCCTGCTAGTCTAGTTTCTTCTTTCAAACGCACCACTGACAGTTAATTCTAACACTGGCATCCTCGTAATGACAATTGAACACACAAATTGCGTTGCAATTAAGGACTTTAGTCTCCAGCGGACTTCTCTCCAAGCGACTAAGGGGGCTACGGTCACCGTGTTTACGTTCTCCTAAGCGTCTAGTTTCTTGTTTCCGACGCACCACTGACTGTTAATTGTAACACGAGCACCCTCGTAATGACGATGGAATACACAAATTGAGTCTCGATTCAGTACATTAATATCCAGCCGACTTTTCTCCTAGCGACTAACAGGGCTTCGGTCACCGCGTTTGCGTTTTCCTGCTAGTCTATTTTCTTGTTTCAAACGCACCACTGACAGTTAATTCTAACACTTGCATCCTCGTAATGACAATTGAACACACAAACTGCGTTGCAATTAAGGACTTTAGTCTCCAGCGGACTTCTCTCCAAGCGACTAAGGGGGCTACGGTCACCGTGTTTACGTTCTCCTAAGCGTCTAGTTTCTTGTTTCCGACGCACCACTGACTGTTAATTGTAACACGAGCACCCTCGTAATGACGATGGAATACACAAATTGAGTCTCGATTCAGTACATTGATATCCAGCCGACTTTTCTCCTAGCGACTAACAGGGCTTCGGTCACCGCGTTTGCGTTTTCCTGCTAGTCTAGTTTCTTCTTTCAAACGCACCACTGACAGTTAATTCTAACACTTGCATCCTCGTAATGACAACTGAACACACAAATTGCGTTGCAATTAAGGACTTTAGTCTCCAGCGGACTTCTCTCCAAGCGACTAAGGGGGCTACGGTCACCGTGTTTACGTTCTCCTAAGCGTCTAGTTTCTTGTTTCCGACGCACCACTGACTGTTAATTGTAACACGAGCACCCTCGTAATGACGATGGAATACACAAATTGAGTCTAGATTCAGTACATTAATATCCAGCCGACTTTTCTCCTAGCGACTAACAGGGCTTCGGTCACCGCGTTTGCGTTTTCCTGCTAGTCTAGTTTCTTCTTTCAAACGCACCACTGACAGTTAATTCTAACACTTGCATCCTCGTAATGACAATTGAACACACAAATTGCGTTGCAATTATGGACTTTAGTCTCCAGCGGACTTCTCTCCAAGCGACTAAGGGGGCTACGGTCACCGTGTTTACGTTCTCCTAAGCGTCTAGTTTCTTGTTTCCGACGCACCACTGACTGTTAATTGTAACACGAGCACCCTCGTAATGACGATGGAATACACAAATTGAGTCTCGATTCAGTACATTAATATCCAGCCGACTTTTCTCCTAGCGACTAACAGGGCTTCGGTCACCGCGTTTGCGTTTTCCTGCTAGTCTAGTTTCTTCTTTCAAACGCACCACTGACAGTTAATTCTAACACTTGCATCCTCGTAATGACAATTGAACACACAAATTGCGTTGCAATTAAGGACTTTAGTCTCCAGCGGACTTCTCTCCAAGCGACTAAGGGGGCTACGGTCACCGTGTTTACGTTCTCCTAAGCGTCTAGTTTCTTGTTTCCGACGCACCACTGACTGTTAATTGTAACACGAGCACCCTCGTAATGACGATGGAATACACAAATTGAGTCTCGATTCAGTACATTAATATCCAGCCGACTTTTCTCCTAGCGACTAACAGGGCTTCGGTCACCGCGTTTGCGTTTTCCTGCTAGTCTAGTTTCTTCTTTCAAACGCACCACTGACAGTTAATTCTAACACTTGCATCCTCGTAATGAAAATTGAACACACAAATTGCGTTGCAATTAAGGACTTTAGTCTCCAGCGGACTTCTCTCCAAGCGACTAAGGGGGCTACGGTCACCGTGTTTACGTTCTCCTAAGCGTCTAGTTTCTTGTTTCCGACGCACCACTGACTGTTAATTGTAACACGAGCACCCTCGTAATGACGATGGAATACACAAATTGAGTCTCGATTCAGTACATTAATATCCAGCCGACTTTTCTCCTAGCGACTAACAGGGCTTCGGTCACCGCGTTTGCGTTTTCCTGCTAGTCTAGTTTCTTCTTTCAAACGCACCACTGACAGTTAATTCTAACACTTGCATCCTCGTAATGACAATTGAACACACAAATTGCGTTGCAATTAAGGACTTTAGTCTCCAGCGGACTTCTCTCCAAGCGACTAAGGGGGCTACGGTCACCGTGTTTACGTTCTCCTAAGCGTCTAGTTTCTTGTGTTCGACGCACCACTGACAGTTCATTGTAACACCCATAACCTCGTAATGACGATGGAACACTGAAACTGCGTTGCAATTTAATACATCAGTGCCCGCTGTGAGTGGTGGGTCGGAAACAAGCAACTTGACTCCCAGGAGATCGTCCATCCGGTGACCAAGGTTGCATTCGTCGTTTTGTGAAAGAAAGGCTGGGGACTGATGTATTAAATCATGCCGCAGTTTTTGTGATCCATCGTCATTACGAGGGTGAAAGGGTTACAATTACCCTTGAGTAGTGAGGGCGAAACAAGCAAATTGAGTCCCAGGAGAACGTACATCCGGTCACCGATTCCGAATTAGCCACTTCTAGAGAAGTCGGCTGGAGACTGAAGTACTAAATCGCAACGCATTTTATGTGTTTCATCGTCATTACGAGGGTGCGAGTGTTACAATTAACTGTCAGTGGTGAGGAAGAAGCAAGCAACACGACTCCCTGGACAACCCGCATCCGGTGACCATGGCCGCGTAAGTCGCTTTTATAAAAGTCGGCTGGAGACTGAAGTATTGAATCACGACGCAATTTGTGTATTCCATCATCATTACGAGGGTGCGAGCGTTTCAATTAACTGTCAGTGGTAAGTCTCAGCTGGAGGCTGATGTGTTGAATCGCTAGGAAGTTTGAGTGTTCCATCGTAATTAAAAGGATCCTTGGTTACAATTAGCTGTCAGTGGTGCGTTTGAAACAAGCATCTGAACTCGCAGGAGAACGTCCATTCGTTGACCGTCGCTGCGATAGACGCTAGGTGAGAAGGCAGCTTGAGACAGCTGTATTGATTCGCGACGCAGTTTGTGTTTTCCACCGTCATTACGAGGGTGTGAGGTTTGCAGTTAACTGTCAGTGGTGCGTCTGATGCAAGAAACTAGAATCCCATTAGAAGATCTATCCAGTGACAGTGGTTGCTTTAGACACTTTTAGTGTAGTCGTCTGGAGACAGATGTATTGAATCGCGCAGCAGTATGTATGCTCCTTCGTCATTACGTGGGTGCTAGGGTTACAATTAACTATCAGTGGTGCGTCGGAAACAAGCAACTTCTCTCCCAGGAGAAGGTCATCCGGTGACCATGGCCGCGTTAGTCGCTTCGGCAGAAGTGGGATGGAGGCTGATGTGTTGAAACGCCACGCAGTTTGTGTGTTCCATCGTCATTACGAGGGAGCGATGTTGCAATTAACTGTCAGTGGTGAGTCGGTAGAGAGGAATATGTCTCGCAGGACAAAGTGAATCCATTGAGCATGGCTGCGTTAATCGCTTGGAGAGAAGTCGGAAGGACACTGATGTGTTGAGTCACGACACAGTTTGTGTGTTCAGTCATCAGAACAGATGTGTGTCGGAAACTTGAAACTTGCCTCCCAGGATAACGCAAATCTGGTGACCGTAGTCGCGTTAGTCGCCTTGAGAAAAGGCGTCTGGAGAGTGAAATATAGGACCGCGACGCAATTGCTTTGCTCCATCGTCATTATGAGAGTACTATGGTTATAAAAAACTGTCAGATATGTGTCGGAAACATGAAAATTTCCTCCCAGGCTAGCGCAAATCTGTTAACCGTAGCCGAGTTAGTCGCCTTGAGAAAAGTCGTCTGGAGAGTGAAGTATTGGATCACGACGCAATTTCTGTGTTCCATCGTCATTACGAGCGTACAAGGGTTATAAGAAACTGTCAGATGTGCGTCGGAACTGAGGAACTTGTCTCATAGGACAACGAAAATCTGATGACTGTAGCCGCCTTAGTCGCCTTTGGAAAAGTAGTCTGGCGCGTGAAGAACTTGATCACGACGCAAGTTCTGTGTTGCATCGTCTGTACGAGGGTGCAAGGGATACAATAAACTGTCAGATGTCCGTCGGAAACAAGAACGTTGGCTCCCAGGATATCGCAAATCTGGTGACTGTAGCCGCGTTAGTCGCTTGGAGAAATGTCGTTTGGAAAGTGAAGTATGTTATCACGACGTAATTTCTGTGTTCCATCGTCATTACGACGGTGCAAGAGTTATAATAAACTCTCAGATGTGTGTCGGAAAGTTGAAACTGGCCTCTTAGACTAACGCAAATCTGTTAACCTTAGCCGAGTTTAGTCGCCTTGATAAAAGTCGTCTGGAGTTTGAAGTATTGGATCACGACCCAATTTCTGGTTTCCATTGACATGTAGAGAGTGCACGGGTTATAATAAACAGTCAGATGAGTGTCGGAAATTTGAAACTTGCCTCCCAGGACAACGCAAATCTGTTGACCGTAGCGGAGTTAGTCGCCTTGAGCAAACTCGTGTGAAGAGAAGTATTGAATCGCGACGCAATTTTTGTGTTCCATCTTCATTACAGGATGCAAGGGTTATAATAAACTGTCAGATGAGTGTGGGAAACATCAAATTTGCCTCCCAGGAACACGCCAATCTGGCGACTGTAGATGCGTTAGTCGCCTTGAGAAAAGTCGTCTGGAGAATGAAGTATTACATCACGAGGCAATTTCTGTGTTCCATCTTCATTACGAGGATGCAAGGGTTGTATTAAACTGTCAGATGTGTGTCGAAAACAAGTAACTTAACTCCCAGGATAACCCCAATCTGGTGACCGTTCCCGCGTTATTCGCCTCGGGAAAAGCCCTCTGGAGATTGAAGTAATGGATCACGACGCAATTTCTGTGTTGTATCGTCATTACGAGGCTGCAAGGGTTATAATGTACTGTCAATGTGTGTCATAAACAAGAAACGTGTCTCCCAGGAAAATGCAAATCTGGTGATAGTAGCCGAATTAGTCTCCTTGAGAAAAGTCGTCTGGAGAGTGAAGTATTTGATCACGACGCAATTTCCGCGTTCCATCGTTATTACGAGGGTGCAAGTGTTGTAACAAAATAGCAGATGAGTGTGGGAAACAAGAACGTTAACTCACAGGATAACGCTAATCCGGTGACGGTAGCCACGTTAGTCGCTTGGAGAAATGTCGGCTGGAGTGTGAAGGATTACGTTGCAATTTCTGTGTTTGATTGTCATTACGATCGTCCTAGGGTTGTGATAAACTGCTCTATGTGTGTCGCAAACAAGGAAGTTGACTAGCAGTATGACGTAATCCCGGTGACTGTAGCCGCGTTAGTCGCCATGAGAAAACTCCTCTGGAGAGTGAAGTATTGACTCACGACGCCATTTCTGTGTTCCATCGTCATTACGAGGATGCAGGGGTTATAATAAACTGTCAGATGTGTGTCGGACACTTGAAACTTGCCTCCTAGGATAACGCATGTCTGGTGACCGCATCCGTGTTAGGCGCCTTGAGGAAAGTCGTCTGTAGAGTAGGTATTGGATCACGAAGCAATTGTTGTATTCCTTCGTCATTACGAGGGCGTAAAGATTATAATAAACTGTCAGATGTGTGTCGGAAACAAGAAAGTTGACTTCCAAGATAACGCAAATCCGGTGTATGTAGCAACGTTAGTCGCTTGGAGAATTGGCGGCTGGAGAGTGAAGTATTTCATCACGACGCAATTTCTGTGTTCGATCGTCATTACTAGAGTCAAGGGTTATAATAAACTGCTGATGTGTATCGGAAACCTGAAAATTGCTTCCCAGATTAACGCAAATCTGGTGATCGTAGCTGAGTTAGTCGACATGAGAAAAGTCGTCTGGAGAGAAGTATAGGATCCCGACGGAATATTTGTGTTGTATCCTCATTAAGAGCGAGCGAGGGTTTAAAAAAAAAAACAGTCAGATGTGTGTCAGACTCAAGAACGTTGACTCCCAGGATAACGCAATTCTTGTGACTGTAGCCGCGTTAGTCGCTTGGAGGATTGGCGGCTGGAGTGTGAAGTATTGGATTAAGAAGCAATTTCGGTGTTCCATCGTCATTACGAGGGTGAAGGGGTTATAATAAACAGTCAGATTTGCGTCGGAAACAAGGAATTTGCCTTACAGGATAACGCAAATCTGTTGACCGTAGCCCCATTAGTCACTTTGAGAAAAGTTGTCTGGAGAGTGAAATATTGGATCGCGATGCAATTTCTGTGTTGCATAGCCATTACGAGGGTGCAGGTGTCATAATAAACTGTCACATGTACTTCGGAAACAAGAAACTTAGCTCCCAGGATAACCCAAATCCGATTACAGTAGCCGATGTAGTCACTTGGAGAAAAGTCGTCTGGAGGGTGAAGTACTGATTCTTGACGCAATTTGTGTGTTCCATTGTCATTACGAGGGTGGAAGGGTTATAATAAACCGTCAGGCGTCCGTCGGAGAAAGGAAACATAACTCCCAGGATAACGCAAAACACGGTGCCTGTAGCCGGTTTAGTAGCTTGGAGAAAAGTCGTCTGGAGCGTGAAGTACTAATCGTGACGCAATTTGTGTTTGCCATCGTTCTTACGAGGGTGCAATTGTTATAACTAACGGTCAGATGTGCGTCGGAAACAAGAAACTTAAATCCCAGGATAACACAAATCCGATGACCAAAGCCCATGTAGCCGCTTGGAGGTAAGTCGTCTAGAGACTTAAGTAATGAATAATGACGCAATTTCTGTGTTCTGCAGGTGACGGCGTAGGTATTATAAAAATCAGTAAGATGTGTGAAGGAAACAAGCAGATAGACTCCCAGGATAATGCAAATCCGGCGACTGTAGCCACGTTAGTCGCTTGGGGAAATTTTCGGCTTGGGTGTGAATAATTGGATTACGAAGCAATTTCTGCGTTCCATCGTCATTATGAGGGTGCATGGGTTACAATAACATGTAAGATGTGCGTCGGGACAAAGGAACTTGCCTCAGAGGATAACGCAAATGTAATGACCGTACCGCGTTTGTCCCCTTGCGAAAAGTCTTCTGGAGAATGAAGTATTGGATAGCGACGCAATTTCTGTGTCCCATCGTAATTGCGAGGGTGCAAGAAACTTAACTCCAAGGATAACACAAATCCGACGACAGTAACCGATTTAGTCGCTTGAGGAAATGCCGGCTGGAGAGTGAAATATTTTATCACGAAACAATTTCTGTGTTCCATTGTCATTACGAGAGTGCAAGGGATATAGTAAACTGCAGATGTGTGTCAGAAACAAGAAACTTGCCTCCCAGGTTGACGCCAACATAGTGATTGTAGCCGCGTTAATCGCCTTGAGAAAAGTCGACTGGAGAGTGAAGTATTGGGTCACGACGCAATATCTGTGTTCCATCGACATTACGAGAGTGCAAGTGTTACAATAAACTGTCAGATGTGCGTCGGAAACAAGGAACTTGCCTCACAGGATAACGCGAATCTGACCGTAGCCCCATTAGTCGACTTGTAAAAAGTCGTCTGTAGAATGAAGTATTCGATCGCGACGCAATTTCTGTGTTCCATCGTTATTATGAGGGTGCAAGACTTATAGTGAAGTGTCAAATGTGTGTGGGAAACGAGAAAGTTGACTCCCAGGGTATCGCAAATCCGGTAAATGTAGCCGCGTTAGTTACTTATAGAAAAGACACCTGGAGAGTGTATTACTGAATCGTGACGCAGTTTGTGAGTTCCATTGTCATTACTTGGGTGCAAGGGTTATAATAAACCGTCAGATGTGCGTCGGAAACAAGAAACTTGCCGCCCAGGATAACGCCAAATTGGTGACCGTAGCCGCGTAAGTCGCCTTGAGAACGGTCTTCTGGAGATTGAAGTACTGGATCACGACGCAATTTCTGTGTTCCATCATCATTGCGAGAGTGCAATTGTTATAATAAACTTTCAGAAGTGTGTTCGAAACTTGCATCCCAGGTTAAAGCCAATCTGGTGACTGTAGCCGCGTCTGTCACCTTGAGAAAAGTCGTCGGGGGAATGAAGTATTTGATCACGGCGCAATTTCTGTGTTCCATCGTCATTAAGAGAGTACAAGGGTTATAAAAAACTGTGAGATGTATATCGGAAACAAGAACGTTGACTCCGAGGATAACGGAAATCCGGTGAATGTAGCTGCGTCAATCGATTTGAGAAATGTCGTCTAGAGAGGAAGTATTGGATCACGACGCAATTTTTTTTATTCCATCGTCATTAGATGGGTGTAAAGTTTATAATAAAGTGTCAGAAGTGTGTCGGAAACAGGAAAGTTGACTTCCAGCACAACGCAAATCTAGTGAAAGTAACAACGTTAGTCGCTTGGAGAAATGGCGGCTGGAGAGTGAAGTACTTTATCACGACCCAGTTTCTGTGTTCCAACGTCATTAACGGAGTGCAAGGGCTATAATAAACTGCAGATATGCGTCGGAAACAAGGAACTTGCTTCACTGGATAACGTAAATGTAGTGACCGTTGCCGCGATAGTCGCGTTGAGTAAAGTCGTGTGGAGTGTGAAAAAATGGATCACGACGCAATTTCTGTGTTCTATCGTCATTACAATGTTGCAAAGGTTATAATAAACTGTCAATGTGTGTCGTAAACAAGATTCTTGCCTCCCAGAATCACGCCAATCTGGAGACCGTAGCCGCGTTAGTCGCCTTGAGAAAAGTCCTCTTAAGTGTGAAATATTGGATGACGACGCAATTTCTGTGTTCCATCGTCATTACCATAGTGCAAGGGTTATAAAAAACTGTGAGAGGTGTGTCGGACGCTTGAAACTTGCCTCGCAGGATAACGCGTATCTGCTGACCGTAGCCGCGTTAGTCGCCTTGAGTAAAGTCCTCTGGAGTGCGAAGAAATGGATCACGACGCAATATCTGTGTTCTATCGTCATTACGAGGGTGTAAGGGTTATAATGAATTGTCATTGTGTGTCATAAAAAAGAAACTTGCCTCGCAGAATAACGCCATCTGGTGATTGTAGATGCGTTAGTCGCCTGTGAGGAGTCTTCTGGAGTGTGAAATATTGGATAATGACACAATTTTAGTGTTCCATAGTCATTACGAGAGTGCAAGGGTTATAAAAAACTGTGAGATGTGTGTCGGAAAAAGAAAGTTGACTTCCAGGATAAAGCAAATCTGGTGAATGTAGCAACGTTAGTCGCTTGGAGAAATGGCGGCTGGAGAGTGAAGTATTTTATCACTACGGAATTTCTGTGTTCCATCGTCATTACGAGAGTGCAAAGGTTATTATAAACTGCAGATGTGTGTCAGAAACAAGATTCTTCCCTCCCCGGATAACGCCTATCTAGTGACTGTAGCCGCGTTAGTCGTCTTGAGAAATGTCGTCTGGAGTGAGAAGAAATGGATCATGACGCAATTTCTGTGTGCTATCGTCATTCCGAGGGTGCAAGGGTTATAATGAACTGTCAATGTGTGTCGTAAACAAGAAACTTGACTCCTAGTGGAACGCCAATCTGGTGACCGTAGCCAAGTTAGTGGCCCTGAGAAAAGTCGTCTGGAGAGTAAGTGGTGGATCACGACCCAATTTTGGATTCCATCGTGACTACGAAGGTGTAAAGTTTATAATAAACTGTCTGATGTGTGTCGGAAACAAGAAAGTTGACTTCCAGGATAACGCAAATCCGGTGAATGTAGTAACGTTAGTCGCTCGGAGAAATGGCGGCTGGAGAGTGAAGTATTTTATCACTACGCAATTTCTGTGTTCCATCGTCATTACGAGAGTGCAAAGGTTATAATAAACTGCAGACGTGCGGCAGAAACAAGATTCTTCCCTCAACGGATAACGCCAATCTAGTGACTGTAGCCGCGTTAGTCGCCTTGTGTAAAGTCGTCTGGAGTGTTAAGAAATGGATCACGGCGCAATTTCTGTGTTCTATCGTCATTACGAGAGTGCAAGTGTTATAATAAACTGCAGATGGAAGTCGGAATCAAGGAATTTGGCTGACAGGATAACGCAAATCTGGTGAATGTAGCAACGTCAGTCGCATGGAGAAATGGCTGTTGGAGAGTGAAGTCCTTTATCACGACGCAATTTCTGTGTTCCATCGTCGTTACGAGACTGCAAGGGTTATAAAAAACTTTGAGATGTGTGTCGGACGCTTGAAAGTTGCCTCGCAGGATAATGCGGCTGGAACCTAAATCCGCAGACTGTGGGCGGGGTTGTCGCTTTTAGAAAAGTCGTAAGGAGACAGGATTATTGAATCGCGACGCAGTTTGTGTGCTACATCATCATTACGCTTGTGCGATGGTTACAGTTAACTGTCAGTGGTGCGTCGGAATCAAGCAACTCGATTCCCCGGTCAACACCGAACCGGTAACCGTGTCAGCGTTAGTCGCTTGGAGAGAAGTAGGCTGGAGGCTGATGTATTGAATCCGGACGCAGTTTGTGTTTTCCATCGTCAATACCAGGGTGCGGCTTTACAATTAACTGTCAGTGGTGCGTTGGAAACGTGAATCTTCACTCCCAGAAGATAAATCCTGTGACGGTATGCGCGTTAGTCGCTTGGAGAGAAGTCGGCTGGAGGCTGATGTATTTAATCGTGACGTTGTTTGTGTGTTCCATCGTCTTTACGAATGTTCGGGTGTTGCAATTAAACGTTAGCAGTGCGTCTGAAAAATGATACATGACTCCCAGGAGAACGCAAATCTGGTGACCGTAGTGTTGTTAGTCGCTTGGTGGAAAGTCGGCTGGAGACTTAAGTACTGAATCGAAAAGCAATTTTTGTGTTCCACCGTCATTACGAGGTTGCGTGTTTTACAATTACCTGTCAGTGGTGCGCCAGAAATATGCAAGTTGACTCCCAGGAGAACGTAAATCCGGTCACCGCTGCAGCGTTAGTCGCTTGGAGAGTAGTCGGCTGGAGTGTGATGTATTTTATCGAAATGCCGTTTGTGAGTCTCACCGTCATTACGAGGGTGCGAGGGATGCATTAACTGTCAGTGTTACGTCGGAAAAGCCTAACTTGACTCCCAGGTGAACATTAATCCGGTGACAGTAGCCACGTTAGTCGACTGTAGAAAAGTCGGCTTGGGACTGAAGTATTGAATCGCAACACAATTTGTGTGTTCCATCGTCTTTACAAGGGTGCCAGTTTACAATTACCTTTTGAATACATTATGAGAGTGATACCGATCAATTTGTTACAAATATTTACTCTCAAAAACAGTCTTGATCAAAATTTATTTATTATGGTGACCAGTTTCGACCACTACTGCGTTCTTAGCAGTGTTTCTCCAGCAGAAAGAGGATCTTACTTATTGGTCTGAAGTTGACCCAAGTAGCGGTCGAAACTAGTCACTGTTATAAATAAATTGTGATCAAGACTTTTCTTTATAGTAAATATTTTCAGTTAACTGTCAATGGTGCGACGGAAACAAGAAGCTTGACTCGCAGGAGAACGTAAATACGGTGACCGTAGCCACGTTAGTCGCTTGGTCAGAAGTCGGCTGGAGACTGATGTACTGAATCGCAACGCTGTTTGTGTGTTCCATCGTCATTACAGGAGTGCAAATGGTGCAAATGGCTCTGAGCACTATGGGACTTAACTTCTGAGGTCATCAGTCCCCTAGAACTTAGAACTACTTAAACCTAACTAACCTAAGGACATCACACACATCCATGCCCGAAGCAGGATTCGAACCTGCGACCGTAGCAGTCGCGCGGTTCGAGACTGAAGCGCCTAGAACCCCTCGGCCACCGCGGCCGGCACAAGAGTGCAATGGCTACAATTAACTATCAGTGGTGCGTCGGAAACATCAGCTTCACTAATAGGTGAACATACATTGGGTGACCGAAGCCGCATTAGCCGCATGCACAGACGTAGAATGGAGAGTGAAGTACTGAATGCGACGCAATTTTTTCTTCCGTCGTCATTACGAGGGTGCGAGGCTACAATTAAATGTCAGTTGTGCGTCGGAAACAAGGAACTTGACGTCCAGGAGTACATATACCCAGTCACCGTAGCCGCGTTAGTCACATGGAGCGAAATAGGCTGGTGACTGATGTATTGAATCGCGACGCAATTTTTGTGTTGCATTGTCATTACGGAGGTGCGAGTGTTACAAATAACTGTCAGTGGGCGTTGGAAAGAAGCAACTTGGCTCCGAGGAGAACGTACAGTCGTGCTCAAAAGTATCCGAACGACCTGAATTGCATTTCACCTGATTCGCAAACAACCCTCATAACGCATCTGTCTAGCAGGTCCTCTAATCGCTCCTCGGTACAGTCGTTTGATTATTGAAAATGGTTCCAACAAATCACCACTAGAAAACACTGCTCTGTATCGCAATAACTCAAGACATAAAGTAATACCACGATACTACAAATATCAGGGAACACCTTATCACAGATGAGTCTGTCCTTAAGGCTTGTAAGCTCACGTTTATTACAATAAATGACATACCTGAAATGTTACCACTCTCATTATTGCGTCAGGTAGGTAATGCACATAGTAATTTCGTCGTATTCATGATTTCCTCTTCGAAGTAACATACCGCACTTATTATTTAACTCAAAATGACATTAAAAATTTAAGTTTTTCACGAGCTGCTAGTTGAGAGTATGTATGAACTTCAAATGACACGACGAACCGTCTCGTTTTGCATATGGATTCGAACCCAGGTCATGCAGACGAAGCAAAGATTTCGTGACTGTCGGAAACTAACAGTCATCCCTCACTAGGCATACAGAGAGTGATATAACTCGATTTTAGACAGTATCAGTTAGCAAATATCAACTTTAAATTACATAACGCAGAGATTTTTAACGGACGCGAATTCCTTCCCAGCATCTACTGTCCCTGTTAACGAACTACGAGAGATGTTAAATATTGCTTCTTCACAAGTAACTTACTTGAAATGCCGTGAGGTAAAGCTTTGTGTTGGACAGGGATTCGAACCCAGAACCTAATCGGATTGTTATTGAAGCAGAATCAACTGTGACACATCGGATTTTCTCGGCAGTAGAAAGACGTTTTAACTGAAATAATGAGACGAAACATTAATTTTTTCCTTCCCAGGACTCCAACCCGGCACCTATTGCTGTTATATTCTAAAGAAAACGTTAAATATGGGTTTGTTACACCAGCAGCGAATGGTAATCGAACCCCACACATATCGTTGTTCACTACACACAAAGTGACGTCAGCTACCGAATTTTTTCCACCAGTAGCTCGGAATAACATCCTTGACTTACAGCGATGCCACAAATAGTTCTGTGTCTCACTGGGAGTCAAAAACGTCAGATATCGTTAGTGCTGACAACGAATGAAAATACATTAAAAATCAAAATTATGATCCACCAGCAGATAGGTGTTCTCATGCTAGAGCTTGATAATACACAATGAAAACTTCAGTTCCGGGTCAGGATTCGAACCCATTCACGCGCAATATGTGGAGATGTTGAAGAATCTGCAGTTTTCAACAAACAACAATTGTATTCGAGCTGTATTGTCACGAAGGGATCAAATTCCAAGTTAAGGACGGTCTGAGTTGCATTCCCAGTTCAGAACCAATTTTATCGACATACAGAAGCTCAAATAAAAGATGGAATAAGTGTCCTGTGACCCTACATAGCGTTTGTTTCGTCCCTAGAAATAAATAACTGGTATAAGAAAGGTTACTGGTGATAGAGTTTCTACATGTCGCCACTCCTGATTTCATTGTGGTTCAACCTAATATCTACTTGGTAGAGAAGGAATATCATGTTTAATGTGAATTTCAGAACACAACGCCATTATACCTTCTTCACTTGGTGTTGCCAGAAGAGAATAGAATCTGTCTCTCCCTATCAAAAACCATCGGCAGAAGTTGGAATCGAACCCAGACCATGTGTATATGAATCTATCAGCAATCCAACAGACCACCAAATCCTCTTCTCCGTGACTCCTTTTTCTATTGTAACGTCGTTGCGCCACACTGGATGAGAATTCTGACACACAGGCTCCTTGTAGTGATTTTCAGAATGTTCAGTACATTCATTTACTTGGTTGGCCGAATCGCCTTGAACTAGCTGCCTCGGCTACCCAGTGCATACATTCGACTCTATTTTGCAATCGCAGAAATAAAATCACGTAACTGTCATCTACACAGAACTGCCAACACTGTAGGATGCAGAAATTTAAATAGGAAGTGTTCGTTTCCACTTGAGCTACTGTATTGCGCTATCTGTTTGCTGAAAACGCTTGCAGTGCAAAAGAAAATCTGTAACTGTCTGTCTCTCAGAAGTCTACATCCGGCCATATACATTATCCCACAACACTGTGGAATGCGAAAGTTCTGGAGAAGTTGTTTTTGACTCCTGGAGCTGCTGCACCTACAGTTCAGTGGATAGTGTAACGGTAAGTGTAGTGTACAGTAGACAGAACGTCGTGAGTTCAAATGCGTTACTGTTACATTATTTAAAACGCAATTCTGTTTTCTGCTGAAGTTATCAATCTAATGGAACTTTGAACATAATTCTCTTCACTTCTCAGCCCAAAATAGTTGCATGTGGAAAAAGGGCCAACTACTGCGACATTTTTTTCTTTTCAGGCAGCAGATGCATTTCGAAACTTTTGTATTGTGTATGGGGAGAGCGCATCGTGCCAAAATACGTCAGAAAAGTAATTTCTACATTACCTGTTGTGTGGTAGTGGCATTTTATTCTTCTTCAAACCTTGTTTGACAGCTTTCACTCAGAACAAGTTTTCTACATGCATGTAATCAATAAAATGCATGTGCATTGTCAGACTGTTATCGATAGAGGTCAGCATGTTACCACAGAGCTAGTGAAGAGGTATGTATCGGTTATTCCTACTACGAGGCCAATAGGAACTAGAACCCGTAAATCGCTATTTAAAGGACAAGATTAGTTGCGATTTCCACGTGCAACGACTTTCCTGGGCTGAAAACCGTAAATTTACAATCTTTTGTTATACCTAAAGCTATAATAACTCAGATTATTCAATGGAAATGACAGGTAAAATCAAGTGAACTTTGAGGCTTAATTCCGTGCACACCAGGAAATCACTCGTCGATCACAGAGTTGCGAAATATACCTTGCCTTGTTGAAAAACCTCAGTTACAGTACCAGCAGGAAGAAGACGAACCGATTGTGCCTACAGAGGGCTGGGAAGTGACCATAGGTGGCAGCTCAAAGACGCGGCTGGCACAGCCTGGAATACGTAATGCGTCTGATTCGCATTTCTTTAACTAGGTTTAGGGACTGGAGCGTAGTTACTAATAATACTCAGAACTGACTGGAACTGAGCATCATAAATCAGTAACTCTCATAGTTGTTGTTATATTTGTTTCGTAAGTGTACTCAAAACTAAGAAACTCATCCATGGACGTTTTGGTGTCTGGCCGATAGTCGAGCACAACAAACAAATAAAAATCAATGTTTGTGTGTGTGTGTGTGTGTGTGTGTGTGTGTGTGTGTGTGTGTGTGTGTGTGTGTGAGAGAGAGAGAGAGAGAGAGAGAGAGAGAGAGAGAGTGAGAGAGATAAATATAAAAAAAAATGAGAGAGAGAGTAAATAGTTGTTATAAAGAAATTGCAATATGATATGTAAAGAAGTCTTTCATTAAAATGACACGTTCCACATCATTACAAAATGTCGTATTCAGGATCTATGGAACAAATATTAATCTAATCTAATCTAATCTAATCATATTGCTGACTAGCCTTGAAGAGTCATGAACTACCGAAATTTTCGCCAATATCAGTAATCCTATTAAGTCCCTTTCGTCTCTGTTAACTAACCACGAAAGATGTCGGATATACCTCCATTCAGAAGTAACAAAGTGTGCATGCATTTAAAGATGAAGTGCATGATTTGAAGTTTTGTGACGGAGATACGAACCCAACACGTAATAGAATTGTTAAATAAGTAAAATCAAATGTTATGTAGCGGTTTTTCTTACCAGCTGCTATGTGTTTGAATTTAAAACAAGGATACAAATTTTTGTGCCTAAGCGACAATCGAACCGCACACCTGCCGTCCTTTACCACTCATGAATACAGCGTAAGTATAAATTGGTTATTCATCAACAGTAAGATGTGTGCTTGTTTGACCAGAAATAACGGCACCTATTGAAAATATTGGCAACACATGAACAGACATTAAAAATGCATGTTAATTTTCACTAGCACGCCCGTGGTGAAATGAAATTATGAATATTTTTGTACTGGATCAGTAATCGGACCCAGATACTTACCTTTGGAGGAGACCTAGAGAAGATTGCAGCCTTGGGAAAAGGAACGAAATGATTGAATTATACTCTTCCGAGAGATTCAGATCCTCGAGAGAGGAGATACGAATTCAAATCACAGTCCAGCACCAAATTTTCAACGTCTGTAGTTCAATCAAGTACAAGTAAAATAATAGGTCTGTCCCTTTAAATGGCTATCGATTCAACAAATAAAATAAAATTTTCTAATGTAAGTAAGTTTACTGGTGACAGTCTTTCTGTTTACCCTGACCTCCACCTATGTCATTTTCCAACGTAAACCGGCTCTGCCCGGTTGGTAATGAAAGAACGTGATGTTTAATGCGGATTCTGGATTATAACGTCTTTCTCTTGAGGTTACCAGAGGTAATCTGTTTGTGCCTCTTAAAAGTAAATTCCTGAACCCACGCATTGCACCTGTGATAGTTCGTTCCACCAGACCATTGTGGCCACATTTCCCAGTCCCAGGAGTGTGCAATAACGGATCATATGCTTAGCTTACAAAATTAGTCACGGCAGAAAAAATGCGAGTCCATTGAATGGTTAAGTAGAAGCAAGTTTCTGACGCGGAGATTATGCTATTCTCCTGTCAGCAGGATGTAAAGACTCATCTGGGCATCATAGCCTTGATTTGAAGCCATTTTGAAATTTTCACTAATACAGAAAATTTCTTAGTTCGAGAAAATCCACTGTGAAGTGTGAAGTTACCGGATAACTCGATTATTACCGTCATTATTACTATCATTTTCTTCATACCACTGCTGGAACACATGTGCTTGAACATCATTTAATGCCTTTTGGTCATTTTAGAAGTAGTTGCCCAAGAACAGGTTATTTCCTTGTCTACGGGATTCTTTTCATGTTAATATCAAACATCAGCAATTACTCGTAGATTGCATTAAAACTGAAGTAATTGATGAAGACGTCACTTGATAACAAAAACGTGCTGTCTTTCTTCATTTACTTGCGCCTAGAAATGGCTGTCGGGTACTGCCAAACCAAAAGCCAAGGGATGTTACTGCCTTCCGATATACGTCGCTGTCAGTTCTTCCATATGATTTGGTCGACGTGACCTGTTTCAAGTTGTGCATGACGGAAAATGTTTTAGAAAATCAATTGTTTTCCTTTGCAATAAACAGAAAAATTTTCATTCTAAGCTGTCCAAGTTCAAAATTTTCGCAGTATTAGTTCACATTTAATATTCGCTTCTGTATTGTGGGAACGTATTCCACAGTTGCAAAACCCGCAGCCGACCCATTGACCTTACACTTAGTCGCTGACCATAAATTCTAGCTCAGAGTGACACCAGTTTAAGTAACCTAATGTAGCGAAGACTGTTTGCCAGTGCTCTTTCTCACCGGAAAATACACAGTTAACCCATTGGGCTCCATACACTGTAACAGTAATTTCTGTGTGTGTGCAATGCATGCGGATTGTAGAATATAGTGGTGCTCTCTCTTCCACTTCTGTATACTATATGCCTCATCTAAAAGGGCCCTTTATCATTACAGGCCCTGGGCAGTGCAACAGTGTAACAGTAATTTCTGTGTGTGTGCAATGCATACGGATTGTTGAATATAGTGGTGCTCTCTCTTCCACTTCTGTATACAATATGCCTGATCTAAACGGGCCCTTTATCATTACAGGCCCTGGGCAGTGCAACATCATGCTCACAACAGTAATGTGCTTCTACTGACAACCTCACTGTTCGTTTTACGTGATTTTGTAATCATTTAAATAAAAGAACATGATGTTCCAGTGGGAGACATTTCGTCCCCCTTTCCCTTCTGTAAAATTTGTCAGTAAGCTTTTTACCTTCCAACCAGCGAAATGCTCAGAGTACGGCTGGTAAACGATTCACAAACCACGATTTAGTGCCTTTAAGACGATTTCTTTAAACATTGTAGTCGCTGTAGGAATTTATTTTCTTCTTAAATCGTCTTATGCAGCAACGTTCACAGGTATCTCAAATAGGAAAACCTCTTTATCCAGGTACGAAGGTTGTAAAACAAACTCTCCACAGTTTGTGTCAGGTTGATCTTTTCGTCTGATAGCACTGCGTAAGTATTTTGTCTAAGAGGTATCACAAGTAGTGTTCCTGTAGCTGTGGGAATCATTGGTTGAAAACGAGTTTAACACCAATGGGTTCAGTACTGACAAATATTCAAAACGATTATCAATCTCGGACTGAGTTAATTCACAAACTGAGACGTATTTATGATATTGATGCTAGACTGTGTATCCTTAAGTGGGCATTGGAAGCTACGGTCGCAGGTTCGAATCCTGCCTCGGGCATGGATGTTTGTGATGTCCTTAGGTTAGTTAGGTTTAACTAGTTCTAAGTTCTAGGGACTAATGACCTCAGCAGTTGAGTCCCATAGTGCTCAGAGCCATTTGAACCATTTGGCATTGGAAGGCTTTCACACACACGTATACAATACTATGACTACTTCGGACGCTATAGTTAATGTTGCTCTCATAAACTAATTTTAATTCTTCTGGGTCTTCAGCGTGCAATATGTGTTGTAGGTACAATCTTAGACAAAAAAATTGACCGCCGAGTCGTTCACGTAAGGCAGACAATACAGTCGTGCTCCCCTCAGAATTCTATGTCCGGAAATATGCTCGATCTGGCAACATTGAACTGAAGCGAAATACACTGTCCAAGACAGTTAAAGGATAACTTTTCCAAAACGACGAAACTGCTTCCAGTTGCAATGTATAAGTTTTAAATTTGGTTCGAAGATACCTACAACGTTACTCTGCAATAGTGCAAACGCTTGGCGCCTTATGACGTCACTCTCGGGCTGGACGACGCTTCAGACAGCAAGGTGTCGACACATACGAAAGAAAGGCCACAGCTCAGAAGTACGTGCGAGATGGAATTTGGATTAATGAGGTCACACTGGACATAAATTTTACCAAAATTCAAGGCCACGTGGACGTGTCAGACGATGGTAAGCTCGTCACAACAAGTCTTAACCACATTCCGTCCTTTCTTTTGACACCTGCAATGGAAGTCAGAGCCACGAGCCCCAGAGTAGATATCAGGTGTTTTCTTATGAGTGGCCGAAAAAATAAACATTTGAGACGTACCGTCCCTCAGAACTACTGACACGAGACCCTAAGGGGTGGCATAAAGAGCTGGCAATAAAACCACCTATTTCCTTGGGGCTCTGACTTCCACAAATTTCGCGGTTGAAAAGAACAGATTACAGTGTGATAAGCAACAGGACGATGTTTTACACACATCAAAAAACGTTTTGCATCCCCTCGGTTCCGAGAGTTCCGGAAACTGTACAGCAAATTGGAATAGAGATCAACATAAACATAATTTCTGCCATTTTTGTTGCTCATGAAAACCACACATTGCATGTTATACCGCCATACAGTGAGACCTCCAGAGATGGTGGTCCAGAGTGCTGTACACACCGGTACCTCTAATACCAAGTAGTACGTCCCATCGCATTGATGCATGCCTGTATTTGTTGTGGCATAATATGCACAAGTTCGTCAAGGCACTGTTGGTCCAGATTGTCCCACTACTCAACGTCGATTCGGCGTAGATCCCTCAGAGTGGTTGGTGGATCACGTCGTCCATAAATAGCCCTTTCCTATGTATTACAGTCATGTTCAATAAGGTTCATGTCTGGAGAACATGATGGCCACTCCAGTCGAGCGATGTCGTTATCCTGAAGGAAGTCATTCACAAGATGTTCACGGTATGGGCGCGAATTGTCGTGCATGAAGACGAATGCCTCACCAATATACTGTCGATATGGTTGCACTGTCGCTCGGACGATGGCATTCATGTATCGTACAGCCGTTACGGCGCCTTCCATGAGCACCAGCGGCATACGTCGGCCCCACATAATGCCACCCCTAAACGGCAGGAAACCTCTACCTTGCTGCACTCACTGGACAGTGTGTCTAATTTCAAATGGCTCTGAGCACTATGACACTTAACATCTTTGGTCATCAGTCCCCTAGAACTTAGAACTACTTAAACCTAACTAACCTAAGGACATCACACAACACCCAGTCATCACGAGGCAGAGAAAATCCCTGACCCCCCCCCCCCCCCCCCGGGAATCGAACCCGGGAACCCGGGCGCGGGAAGCGAGAACGCTACTGCACGACCACGAGCTGCGGACTGTGTCCAAGGCGCCCAGCCTGACAGGATTGCTTCCAAATGCGTCTCCGACGATTGTCTGGTTTAAGGCACATGCGACACTCATCGGTGAAGCGAACGTGATGCCAATCCTGAGTGGTCCATTCGGGCATGTTTTTGTGCCCATCTGTAACGCGCTGCATGGTGTCGTGGTTGCAAAGATGGACCTCGCCATGGACGTCGGGAGTGAATTTGAACATCATGCAGACTATTGCGCACAGTTTGAGTCGTAACACGACGTCCTGTGGCTGCACGAAAAGCGTTATTCAACATGGTGGCGTTACTGTCAGGGATCCTCCGAGCCATAGTCCCTAGGTAGGGCTCATCCACTGCAATAGTAGCCCTTGGGCGTCCTGAGTGAGACATGTCATCGACAGCTCCTGTCTATGTCTTCTCCATGTCCGAACAATATCGCTTTGGTTCACTCGGAGACACCTGGGCACTTCCCTTGTTGTGGGCCCTTCCTGGCACAAAGTAACAATGACGATGCGATCTAACCACGGCATTGATCGTGTAGGCATGGTTGAACTACAGACAACACGAGCCGTGTATCTCCTCCCTGATTGGCTGTCGGATCCCCGCCGTCTAATAGGCGCTGCTCATGCATAGTTGTCTTCATCGTAGGGGGATGAGTGGTAGAGTGACATCTCTGAACAGTCAAATGGACTGTGTCTATGATACAACATCCACAGTCAACGTCTATCTTCAGGAGTTCTGGGAACCGGGATGATGCAATACTTTTTTTAATGTGTATAGTTCACCTTTGCAATGCTGAAATCTCCCAGACGCTTCAAAACCACTGGGGATCGTTCAGAACCATTCGACGCACGGGGTAGGGAGGGGGGAAGGAGGCGTTGCTGTGTTGGCAGAAGAGCCAACACCGTGTTGCTAGAAGAGGCCGAAATGCACGCGTTTAATTACACGCAGACTGGCGTGAGGTCTGGAACAGGTCAGAGAAATAAGACTAGCAAAACAGGAGGTAACTGGTAGAATACTTAACTTTAATCCACAATTGGTGAACATCTCTCTTGACTGTACATAATTTCCATCCCAATATAAACTGGTAATGGCGCCTTGCTAGGTCGTAGCAAATGACGTAGCTGAAGGCTATGCTAACTATCGTCTCGGCAAATGAGAGCGTATTTGTCAGTTAACCGTCGCTAGCAAAGTCGGCTGTACAAATGGGGCGAGTGCTAGGAAGTCTCTCTAGACCTGCCGTGTGGTGGCGCTCGGTCTGAAATCACTGACAGTGGCGACACGCGGGTCCGACGTATACTAACGGACCGCGGCCGATTCAAAGGCTACCACCTAGCAAGTGTGGTGTCTGGCGGTGACACCACAGGCGTAACGAAATTGACACACGTGTGAATAATACGCCCTCTAAGACCCTTTCATTTGGCAACATCTTCGATGTCACCTGCCAATATTTGTTGAGATCTTTAAAAACGTACCCGTCCAGAGAGATACTGTGGCGAGAGACCTAGGCACCTGCGGGCACGATATACTGCTGCTCTTGTGCCTGCAAGTACGTATAGGGCACCAGTGGGGTGTGAAGCTGTTGCACGTCTGCAAGCGTCTAAGATTCCATCTCAATTTTTCTCTGTAGCGGTAAATTTTAAGGTACTCAACAGTTGAAGGCGTGTGGTACCGAAAGTGTTGCCGAACTAGGCATGTTTAGAGAGATCCTTTACCGTTTTATTCACACTTGTGTCAATATATTCCTCCCTGCTCATACCACAGGAAGGTGCGAAACAGGGATGCTGCAAAAGAATAAGCACTCATTGCTGTTTCAAATCTCGTTGATCGGTTTACAACGATCCCTAGTGCTTCCACTCTGTACACCAGACTTAAAAGTGGTGTCGCACTGCACTTCAAAGTAGTGCTGTCATGTTAAATGGTGTTGGTGGCGCACGATGTCCTTAGCGGGGGGTTGACTCGTCTCTGGGGGGTGTCGTCAGTGTAAATGTTTGTCAAGAATGTCGTCCATTTGCTCATCACTTTGGGAAATGTCGTTTTCGACCGCAAAACGAGTGAGAATCAACGCCTCAAGGAAAAATGTCGTTTCATTATTCCTTATACGCCACCCCGTAGGGCCTTGTCATGTTGATTTTCTTCCAGTGCACTGGCTCCCGGGTTCGATTCCCAAGTCAGGGATTTTCACCTGCCGGCCGGAGTGGCCGAGCGGTTAAAGGCGCTACAGTATGGAACCGCACGACCGCTACGGTCGCAGGTTCGAATCCTGCCTCGGGCATGGATGTGTGTGATGTCCTTAGGTTAGGTAGGTTTAAGTAGTTCTAAGTTCTAGGGGACTTATAACCACAGCAGTTGAGTTTATTTTCACCTAAATCGAAATGACTGGGTGTTTGTGTTGTCAAAATGGTTCAAATGGCTCTGAGCACTATGCGACTTAACTTCTGAGGTCATCAATCGCCTAGAACTTAGAACTAATTAAACCTAACTAATCTCAGGACATCACACACATCCATGCCCGAGGCAGGATTCGAACTTGCGACTGTATCGGTCGCTCAGTTCCAAACAGTAGCGCGTAGAACCGCACGGCCACTCGGGCCGGCGTTTGTGTTGTCCTCATCATTTCATCATCATTCATGAAAGTGCCCAGATTGCACTGAGCAAAGTTTGGAAATTCGTACGGGCGCTAATAACAGCGCAGTTGAGCGCCCCACAAACCGAACATCATCATCATCATCATCATGTTGATTTGAGTGACGGTGTGTCTCAGATGTTTACCTTGACCACCCATTAGAAAACCTCGTAATTTCCCGCTGGGCGAGTCAAAAGAAGGGGTGGAATGTGGGTAAGGCGGCGTACGACCGTCTTTCCATCGTTTGACACGTTCATGTTAGAGTTTGCAGAATTGTGGTGATATTCGGTGCTAATCTGACATTATTAACCAATCCTACACCTCACATGATCTTCTGACCTCTGATCTTTTCTTCTCACGTGTTGAGACCTTGCTGCTCAAGTGTCGCCAGCCCGAGAGACACGTTGCAGGGCGCCAAGCTTTCGTACCATTACAGAGGATCATCATTGATCTATTACGGACCGTGGGACAACGGCTGGCATGTATTTCTTGGTGCAATAATTTACCAACAGCCGTATGTATTGTAGAAATTTATTTTATGAACTTATAATGTGCTACCAGTTTCGGCATTACATTGATGCCATCTTCAGGCCCCTGTAGAATGAGTAGAACAAATGTAGTACTGTAAAAAATATAGAACATACGTTAACAATTGACAGGTATCATGTTAACTATGTAAGTGGCTCAAAAAGACATATTGTATATCATTAAAACTATATGCAACAGGAGGGCAAATATGCTTGTGCCTACGTCATGCTGTTGTTAATAGTTTTCACTGTTTTACTCGAATATAGCCTGGACCTTGCCGTTGGTGCGGAGGCTTGCGTGCCTCAACGATACAGATGGCCGTACCGTAGGTGCAACCACAACGGAGGGGTATCTGTTGAGAGGACAGACAAACGTATGGTTCCTGAAGAGGGGCAGCAGCCTTTTCAGTAGTTGCAGGGGCAACAGTCTGGATGATTGACTGATCTGGCCTTGTAACATTAACCAAAACGGCCTTGCTGTGCCCGTACTGCGAACGGTTGAAAGCAAGGGGAAACTACAGCCGTAATTTTTCCCGAGGGCATGCAGCTTTACTGTATGGTTAATGATGATGGCGTCCTCTTGGGTAAAATATTCCGGAGGTAAAATAGTCCCCCATTCGGATCTCCGGGCGGGGACTACTCAAGAGGACGTCGTTATCAGGAGAAAGAAAACTGGCGTTCCACGGATCGGAGCGTGGAATTTCAGAGACCTTAATCGGGCAGGTAGGTTAGAAAATTTAAAAAGGGAAATGGATAGGTTGAAGTTAGATATAGTGGGAATTAGTGAAGTTCGGTGGCAGGAGGAACAAGACTTTTGGTCAGGCGAATACAGGGTTATAAATACAAAGTCAAATAGGGGTAATGCAGGAGTCGGTTTAGTAATGAATAAAAAAAATAGGAATGCGGGTAAGCTACTACCAACAGCATAGTGAACGCATTATTGTGGCCAAGATAGACACAAAGCCCATGCCTACTGCAGTAGTACAAGTCTATATGCCAACTAGCTCTGCAGATGAAGAAATTGATGAAATGTATGACGAGATAAAAGAAATTATTCAGGTAGTGAAGGGAGACGAAAATTTAATAGTCACGGGTGACTGGAATTCGAGAGTAGGAAAAGGGAGAGAAGGAAACATAGTGGGTGAATATGGTTTGGGGGAGAGAAATGAAAGAGGAAGCCGTCTGGTAGAATTTTGCACAGAGCATAACTTAATCATAGCTAACACTTGGTTCAAGAATCATAAAAGAAGGTTGTATACATGGAAGAATCCTGGAGATACTAGAAGGTATCAGATAGATTATATAATGGTAAGACGGAGATTTAGGAACCAGGTATTAAATTGTAAGACATTTCCAGGGGCAGATGTGGACTCTGACCACAATCTATTGGTTATGAACTGTAGATTAAAACTGAAGAAACTGCAAAAAGGTGGGAATTTAAGGAGATGGGACCTGGATAAACTGACTAAACCAGAGGTTGTACAGAGTTTCAGGGAGAGTGTAAGGGAACAAATGGCAGGAATGGGGGAAAGAAGTACATTAAAAGAAAATTGGTAGATTTGAGGGATGAAGTAGTGAAGGCAGCAGAGGATCAAGTAGGTAAAAAGATGAGGGCTAGTAGAAATCATTGGGTAACAGAAGAAATATTGAATTTAATTGATGAGAAAATATAAAAATGCAGTAAATGAAGCAGAAAAAAAGGAATACAAACGTCTCAAAAATGAGATCGACAGGAAGTGCAAAATGGCCAAGCAGGGATGGACAGAGGATAAATGTAAGGATGTAGAGGCTTATCTCACTAGGGGTAATATAGATACTGCCTACAGGAAAATTAAAGAGACATTTAGAGAAAAGAGAACCACTTGTATGAATATCAAGAGCACAGATGGCAACCTAGTTCTAAGCAAAGAAGGGAAAGCAGAAAGGTGGAAGGAGTATATAGAGGGTCTATACAAGGGCGATGTACTTGAGGACAATATTATGGAAATGGAAGAGAATGTAGCTGAACATAAAATGGGAGATATGATACTGCGTGAAGAGTTTGACAGAGCACTGAAAGATCTGAGTCGAAACAAGGCCCCGGGAGTAGACAACATTCCATTAGAACTACTGACGGCCTTGGGAGAGCCAGTCCTGACAAAACTCTACCATCTGGTAAGCAAGATGTACGGGACAGGCGAAATACCCTCAGACTTGAAGAAGAATATAATAATTCCAATCCCAAAGAAAGCAGGTGTTGACAGATGTGGAAATTACCGAACTATCAGTTTAATAAGTCACAGCTGCAAAATACTAACGCGAATTCTTCACGGACGAATGGAAAAACTAGTAGAAGCTGACTTTGGGGAAGATCAGTTTGGATTCCGCAGAAATATTGGAACACGTGAGGCAATACTGACCCTACGGCTTATCTTAGAAGCTAGATTAAGGAAAGGCAAACCTACGTTTCTAGTCTAGCATTTGTAGACTTAGAGAAAGCTTTTGATAATGTTGACTGGAATACTCTCTTTCAAATTCTGAAGGTGGCAGGGGTAAAGTACAGGGAGCGAAAGGCTATTTACAATTCGTATAGAAACCAAATGGCAGTTATAAGAGTTGAGGGGCATGAAAGGGAAGCAGTGGTTGGGAAGGGAGTGAGACAGGGTTATAGCCTCTCCCCAATGTTATTGAATCTGTATGTTGAGAAAGCAGTGAAGGAAACAAAGGAAGAATTCGTAGTAGGTATTAAAATCCATGGAAAAGAAATAAAAACTTGGAGGTTCGCCGATGACATTGTAATTCTGTCAGAGACAGCAAAGTACTTGGAAGAGCAGTTGAACGGAATGGATAGTGTCTTGAAGAGAGGATATGAGATGAACATCATCAAAAGCAAAACGAGGATAATGGAATGTAATCGACTTAAGTCGGGTGATGTTGAGGGTATTAGATTAGGAAATGAGACACTTAAAGCAGTAAAGGAGTTTTGCTATTTGGGGAGCAAAATAACTGATGATGGTCGAAGTAGAGAGGATTTAAAATGTAGACTGGCAATGGCAAGGAAAGCGTTTCTGAAGAAGAGAAATTTGTTAACATCGAGTATAGATTTAAGTGTCAGGAAGTCGTTTCTGAAAGTATTTGTATGGAGTGTAGCCATGTATGGAAGTGGAACATGGAGATAAATAGTTTAGACGAGAAGAGAATAGAAGCTTTCGAAATGTGGTGCTAGAGAAGAATTCTGAACATTAGATGGGTAGATCACATAACTAATGAGGAGGTATTGAATGGGATTGGGGAGAAGAGAAGTTTGTGGTACAACTTGACTAGAAGGAGGGATCGGTTGGTAGGCATCAAGGGATCACCAGTTTAGTATTGGAGGGCAGTTTGGAGGGTAAAAATGGTAGAGGGAGACCAAGAGATGAATATACCAAGCAGATTCAGAAGGATGTAGGTTGCAGTAGGTACTGGGAGATGAAGAATCTTGCGCAGGATAGAGTAGCATGGAGAGCTTCATCAAACCAGTCTGAGGACTGAAGACCACAACAACAACAAATATATATATATATATATATATATATATATATATATATATATATACGCTATTATTCATAAATCCGTACCACACCGTTGTAATAGGCCATGCTACATAACAATCAATGTACTGCATACAGTCATATGTCAAGTGGAAGAATATAGTATTAAATAATCAACTAATACAAATAAATAATGAAAAACT
This sequence comes from Schistocerca nitens, assembly GCF_023898315.1. Taxonomy (NCBI): domain Eukaryota; kingdom Metazoa; phylum Arthropoda; class Insecta; order Orthoptera; family Acrididae; genus Schistocerca; species Schistocerca nitens. The sequence goes on from NC_064619.1 coordinate 706,224,049, forward strand.
AAAATACAAGAAAATGTGACATAACCATGACAAGATACGTAAGTTACATGTGTGCAGCATAGGTCGTATTATGTGTGGTGCGGCAAATAGCTGCCACAGTATTAGCGGTAAGAAGCATAAAAGAGTTTGTCTTAAAACCCAATTGCATTCACTAATTAAACCAATGCAATCGTACTATAAAAATCAAGGAACACCTGGTCACCGTGGGCACATCACTAGAACCCCTATTAAATACCACCCAGCGCTGTGCTGAGTGGATTAATGCAACGACAGTAGATGCTTCATACAGTCATAGTAACAAAGAAGATTCTCTGTCTATCAAAAATGTCTATCTCCCTACATATAAGTCCTATACAATTATGTAGGATTATACCAAGTGGAGCCGAACGAATAAAAAGGAAAGGAAGAAAAAGAAGACGAAAAATATAGGAGGCGACCTATAAATCCGAACGTTAACTTCAAAATGAAATGTATACCATCCCAAAGATCAAGGGTACCACCTATAACCATGTCAAATCATTCTCAAGGTTGCATTAAGGCCGAGTGCAGTAACATATGAGATGACTATCAGGTTCTTAAGTACACCATCCAGTGTCATCATATTCTGTCTAATGACTTTAATGAGTCGGAACCTGTTTGCATGGGTCAAAATGTCATGGTACCTAAAACCTGGTAAAAATATTTGACCAGCTAAAATGAAACAATATGTCAAGGACATGCAATGTTACATCAAGTATAAAACTGGTTAAGTGGCAACTCAAGAGTGCAAAGACAGGTGAAGAGTACAGTAATCCAAAAGGGTTAGAAAATGATGTTGGATGCATTCGCAAGTTATGGCAGTGGACAACTTCCACAGGAGGGGAAAAATGTAGTATTGACCCACATATGCCTTATATTGGTCAAAATACATCGTAATTAGGGTGTTATAGAGTAAAATATATCACTCACCACACGTCATAGTCGTAAAATCACTATACACGGAAGAAGCCATATAACTGGATTCATGAATCACATCTAAAATACAAAACAGAGGGATAAATGATGGAGTTTCAAGAAGACATCAACACACTACGTTTTAAAACGTTGCGGACGGATGTGAATGGGAGCTGCGCGGGCCGTCGCCCTTCTGATATAAAACCCAATAACTCGAGAACTAAATGAGGTACCCTTCTGGTCTCAATTTTAAATAAAATTTCTTTATCTTATTTACATTTCATTTCCTGGAATGTATGAAGAAAACTCAACCATAAGCAAAGTTCAGCCAATGTGTTTTTACTTCTTCAAAATCTTTAAAATTTCGCGTAATTTGTTGCAGCACAATAACTAAAACGAAACAATAACGAAAAAGAAATTCAGTCCTTTATCAAGCGAAGATATCAGGCTGTAAGATGTGCAAAAATCAATTTTTGCGCCTAACAGTTTTCGAAAAACCGTGAATATAAGTATTTCATATCGGCCGGAACGCCGTCTTTCATTCAACCGCATTCGGCGACCAGTACAGTCATAACAAAATCAGTCTCAGCACGGAATGCAAAGAGCTCGTCTGTAGCCGCAAAAGAGTTAATACTTCTTTATAATAAATGCCGGTTTTCGGTAATACACTATCCTATGCTACTGAAAAGATTAATAGCACTCACATGACAAGGAAAATCACACATTACATATAAATTCTTCACTATTGTGCATATACAGAAATGCAATAAACACTTTAGTGTAGAAAATGGTATGATCCTTCAGAACAGCTGGCGATAACTAATAGTTTAGAGATGTTTCTATATATGCACAATTATGAAAATTTTTTTTAATATGTGGTTTTCCACACCAGAATGATTTTTTTTTTTTATATCGAGAGGATACCGAAAGCGTTAGCAATAATAAAGAAGTATTATTACAGCTCTGTGACATGCATTTCACAAAATACGTTAGGTCTGTTGGATATTGTCTGCGAAAACTGTATAAATAAATAAAAATTTAATCGCTATCTGAGTAGTGATTCATGGAGCTCATACTGCCTTGGTATAGTAGCTCAAACAGGTAAGCTCCTATTTTCTTGTCAACAAGGCTGAGGAGCTTAGAATTGTGCTGCGCCGTGTAGAAGCATACTGGCGTTCAGTTAAGAGGCGTGTGTGTGTGTTCTTCCTGTAAATGGTCTGTCCTGGTATTTAATAAGGTTATTCTAGTTTATTGCTAACGCCTTTGCCGCAATGGTAACACCTGTTCCCATCAGATCACCGAAGTTAAGCGCCGTAGGGTTTGGCTAGAACTTGGATGGATCACAGTTCGGGTGTGCCGACTACTGTTGGCAAGTGGGGTGCACTCAGCCCTTGTGAGGCCCATTGAGGAGCCACTTGACTGAGAAGTGGCGACACCGGTCACGAAAACTGACAGTGGCCGGAGAGCGGTGTGCTGAACACATGCCCCTCCATATCCGCATCCGATGACACATAAGAGGCTGAGGATTATGCGGCTGCCGGTTGGTGCTGGTTGGCCTTCAAGGTCTCTTCGGACGGTACTTTTTTTTTAATTGTAGTTTATCGGAAGCTCTAGACATGGCAGGCATCCATTTTTTCATTTCTGTACTGAATTAAGACTAAAGTTGCTCAGTGATTTAGACACTGGACTCTCACTCCAAACAAGCTGAATTAAAATCAGTTTCCAGCCATCCAATTTCATACATGCCATCGATTCCCAAAATCGCTACAGTGCCACGATGGAATTATACACACATCATAAAAATGAGTATGGTGATTCAAATTTAAAAACGTCGTTGAAATTCTGAAGGACTGAAGGTACAGGAAAAGACTTCTTGTGCAGAAACAGAATACCGTTATCTTCATTGTCAGAATATGTTCCACTATTCCCATAGAATAGGAGTGCGGGTTAGCTACTACAAACAGCATAGTGAACGCATTATTGTGGCCAAGATAGACACAAAGCCCATGCCTACTACAGTAGTACAAGTTTATATGCCAACTAGCTCTGCAGATGATGAAGAAATTGATGAAATGTATGACGAGATAAAAGAAATTATTCAGGTAGCGAAGGGAGACGAAAATTTAATAGTCATGGGTGACTGGAATTTGTCAGTAGGAAAAGGGAGAGAAGGAAACATAGTAGGTGAATATGGATTGGGGGAGAGAAATGAAAGAGGAAGCCGCCTTGTAGAATTTTGCACAGAGCATAACTTAATCATAGCTAACACTTGGTTCAAGAATCTTAAAAGAAGGTTGTATACCTGGAAGAATCCTGGAGATACTAATAGGTATCAGATAGATTATATAATGGTAAGACAGAGATTTAGGAACCAGGTTTTAAATTGTAAGACATTTCCTGGGGCAGATGTGGATTCTGACCACAATCTATTGGTTATGAACTGCAGATTGAAACTGAAGAAACTGCAAAAAGGTGGGAATTTAAGGAGATGGGACCTGGATAAACTGAAAGAACCAGAGGTTGTAGAGAGTTTCAGGGAGAGCATAAGGGAACAATTGACAGGAATGGGGGAAAGAAATACAGTAGAAGAAGAATGGGTAGCTCTGAGGGATGAAGTAGTGAAGGCAGCAGAGGATCAAGTAGGTAAGACGACGAGGGCTAATAGAAATCCTTGGGTAACAGAAGAAATATTGAATTTAATTGATGCAAGGAGAAAATATCAAAATGCAGTAAATGAAGCAGGCAAAAGGGAATACAAACGTCTCAAAAATGAGATCGACAGAAAGTGCAAAATGGCTAAGCAGGGATGGCTAGAGGACAAATGTAAGGATGTAGAGGCTTCTCTCACTAGGGTTAAGATAGATACTGCCTACAGGAGAGAAGAGAACCACTTGTATGAATATCAAGAGCTCAGATGGCAACCCAGTTCTAAGCAAAGAAGGGAAGGCAGAAAGGTGGAAGGAGTATATAGAGGGTTTATACAAGGGCGATGTACTTGAGGACAATATTATGGAAATGGAAGAGGATGTAGATGAAGATGAAATGGGAGATAAGATACTGCGTGAAGAGTTTGACAGAGCACTGAAAGACCTGAGTCGAAACAAGGCCCCGGGAGTAGACAACATTCCATTAGAACTACTGATGGCCTTGGGAGAGCCAGTCATGACAAAACTGTACCATCTGGTGAGCAAGATGTATGAGACAGGCGAAATACCCACAGACTTCAAGAAGAATATAATAATTCCAATACCAAAGAAAGCAGGTGTTGACAGATGTGAAAATTACCGAACTATCAGTTTAATAAGTCACAGCTGCAAAATACTAACGCGAATTCTTTACAGACGAATGGAAAAACTGGTAGAAGCGGACCTCGGGGAAGATCAGTTTGGATTCCGTAGAAATGTTGGAACACGTGAGGCAATACTAACCTTACGACTTATCTTAGAAGAAAGATTAAGCAAAGGCAAACCTACGTTTCTAGCATTTGTAGACTCAGAGAAAGCTTTTGACAACGTTAACTGGAATACTCTCTTTCAAATTCTGAAGGTGGCAGGGGTAAAATACAGGGAGCGAAAGGCTATTTACAATTTGTACAGAAACCAGATGGCAGTTATAAGAGTCGAGGGGCATGAAAGGGAAGCAGTGGTTGGGAAAGGAGTGAGACAGTGTTGTAGCCTCTCCCCGATGTTATTCAATCTGTATATTGAGCAAGCAGTAAAGGAAACAAAAGAATAATTCGGAGTAGGTATTAAAATTCATGGAGAAGAAGTAAAAACTTTGAGGTTCGCCGATGACATTGTAATTCTGTCAGAGACAGCAAAGGACTTGGAAGAGCAGTTGAACGGAATGGACAGTGTCTTGAAAGGAGGATATAAGATGAACATCAACAAAAGCAAAACGAGGATAATGGAATGTAGTCAAATTAAATCGGGTGATGCTGAGGGGATTAGATTAGAAAATGAGACACTGAAAGTAGTAAAGGAGTTTTGCTATTTAGGGAGTAAAATAACTGATGACGGTCGAAGTAGAGAGGATATAAAATGTAGACTGGCAATGGCAAGGAAAGCGTTTCTGAAGAAGAGAAATTTGTTAACATCGAGTATAGATTTAAGTGTCAGGAAGTCGTTTCTGAAAGTATTTGTACGGAGTGTAGCCATGTATGGAAGTGAAACATGGACGATAACCAGTTTGGACAAGAAGAGAATAGAAGCTTTCGAAATGTGGTGCTACAGAAGAATGCTGAAGATAAGGTGGGTAGATCACGTAACTAATGAGGAGGTATTGAATAGGATTGGGGAGAAGAGAAGTTTGTGGCACAACTTGACTAGAAGAAGGGATCGGTTGGTAGGACATGTTTTGAGGCATCAAGGTGTAACGACAACTGTACATATAATAATTTTTTTCTGTATGAATTTCGATAAATTAGTGTGAACAATGTTTGATTCCATTTCTTTCTCTTTTCGTGTCATGTTAAAGGAACAGTGAGCAACTTTTGTAATGAATATTATTATTTATGTTAGATTACAAGTAATGTGATAATCAAAAGGAAGTGTACTTAATGTTAAAACTATTGTAAGATGTGAATATTGTAATTTATACACTTGGTCCATACGTAGGTAATGTAGTAGGATATGTGTAGTAGAAAACCTGTGGTGAATACCCTACCTGTAGGGGAGCGGGAAAAGACGAGCGCGGGAAAACGCACACTGGGCGCGGTTCGGCACAACGGGCTCAAGTTAGTCAGTTGGAGGCGAGCAACAGTAATAGTCGGAGTTGTGAATCGGTCAGAGGAACACGTACTGTGCCGAGGCAGCTACGCAGGAAAAGTGGGTTCCATTGAGCCTCGGATGCACCGATTCCGACGACTACTTAGCATGGCTATATTCTGAGGCACAAAGTTGGAAAGATTACGACGCTAAGAAGATGGAAAGTGCCGATGTAGTGTGAGCCTTAGCCGTGCTTGTATGTGTGCCGTGCTGCCCGCTATCTCGCTGCCCGCCAACCGCCGCACCGACTTGCACAGGTCAAACATTTATTTCATCTTTAGAAGTGTATCTGTGTGGACCAGTGTCGAAACTGTTTCTAAATGTTCAATAATAACGTGACTTTTACCAGAATTGCTTTAGCCATGACTTATCCTGATCATTGACCTAGACAGGATCCTTACCTCGTATTGTGCAACCCGAGTATCCTGAACTGAAAGATTAAAACTAGTGCTAATAAGAATTATCAGTAGACAAACCTATGCTATAAAGAAATTTAAAAGTTCTGTGAGTTATTGCAAATGTTGGTAAAGAACAAGAGCATGTCTGACTTGAAAGAGAGTTTTTTTTTTTGCATTGAATCAGCGATGTTATTTAATTAATCTGAGACAGAAATAATGACAGTTAAATTATTCAGAAGTAAGACAAAAGAGTAGTTATCCATAGATTGATAATTTTGAGTGTTAATTTGCCTTCAGTACTTAACAGTTTCAGTATAACGACCATAACAGTTTCAGGCCCCCCCCCCTTCTTGTCTTGTCCATTCTTTCAAACCTTGGAATGTGTTGATCAGATTTGACCAGTAAAGTTAAGTTCTATGTTAATCCTAAGTGTATTAGTGTTGTTTTCCAATGTTAATAGTGACAATGTATGTGTGCTTTCAAAACTGCTTATTCTAGGGAAATCTATGCCCGATTCCAGTCTGATCAATATACAGAATGCAGTTCGTAGTAATCATTGCTGTGTGGTGTGAATTTAGCTCGTCCAAATTAGTACAAAAAGAGAAAGCTTTAGTTCAGTGGATTTTTCTGGTTCCAAACTTGGCCATATAACGCATCATTACTACGTGTTACTATGCTTGTACATGCACCCACTTGTACAAGGAAAAGCTCACTCATTACCTAAGTAGGCTGGCGACCGAATTATTAATTATAGGTAGCATCTACTGTGTATACTTCTTGTCCATGCGAACGAGCAATTATACTTTACATTTGCTTGATGCATCACTGTAGTTATTTACTGAGTACAAGTCCGATCTTGCTTCTATTAGGTACACGCGGTCAATTTTTGTACTAAAATCCTTGTTTATAAGGTGAAGCCCGTGAACTTATTACAGTACAGGCTTTATACAGCTAACGTACGTCCGATTAAGGGCGGTAGCGTTACAAAGGGATCACAAATTTAGCATTGGAGGGCAGCGTGGAGGGTAAAAATCGTAGAGGGAGACCAAGAGATCAATACACTAAGCAGATTCAGAAGGATGTAGGTTGCAGTAGGTACTGGGAGATGAAGAAGCTTGCTCAGGATAGAGTAGCATGGAGAGCTGCATCAAACCAGTCTCAGGACTGAAGACCACAACAACAACAACAACATTCCCATAGAGCAAGTTGACGTAGTGCATGCTAGCATTCGAGAGGATGGCGGTTAGAATCAGCGTCCGGTCATCCAAATTTAGGTTTTCAGTGATTTCGCCAAGTCATTCAAGGCAGATGCCGGGATGGTTCTTAGAAAGGGCATAGGCGATTTCCTTCCTCATTCCAAGGGTGTGCTCTGCCTCTAATGACCTCAATATCGACGTCTTCTTAAAAAATAATCTTCTTTTATTTTGTTTCCCCGCAATTGAAACGTGAAATCTCAATTTTTAAAATGTTTCGTTTATTTTGACGTTTCAGTTGCACAAGTTATTATTTTCTGATATGACTGCTTTCGATAGAAGTTGACCATCTTCATATGTAATGTGATCAAAAGTATCCGGACACCCTCAAAAACATACATTTTTCATATTAGGTGCATTGTGCTGCCACCTACTGCCAGGTACCTCCATATCAGCGATCTCAGTAGTCATTAGCCGTCGTGAGAGAGCAGGATGGGGATCTCCGCGGAACTTACGGACTTCGAACGTGGTCACGTGATTGGGTATCACTTGCATCATACGTCTGTACGTGAGATTTCCACGCTCCTAAACATCCCTACGTCCACTATTTCCGATGTAATAGTGAAGTGGAAACGTGAAGGGGCGCGTACAACACAAAAGCGTACAGGCGGACCTCGTCTGTTGAATGACAGAGACCGCCGGCAGTTGAAGGTCGTAACGTGTAATAGGCAGACGTCTATCCACACCATCACACAGGAATTGCAAACTGCATCAGGATCCACTGCAAGTACTATGACAGGCGGGAGGTGAGGAAACTTGGATTTCATGGAAGAGCGGGCGCTCATAAGCCGTGCATCACGCCGGTAAGTGCCAAACGACGCTTCACTTGGTGTAAGGAGGGTAAACGTTGGACGATTGAACAGTGGAAAATCGTTGTGTGGAGTGACGAATCACGGTACACAATGTGGCGATCCGATAGTAGGTTGTGGGTATGGCGAATGCTTGGTGAACGTCGTCGGCCAGTGGGTGTAGTCCCAACAGTAAAATTCGGAGGCGTTGGTGTTATGTTGTGGTCGTGTTTTCACGTAAGGGGCTTGCACCTCTTTTTGTTTTACGTCGCACTATCACAGCACAGGCCTCCATTGATGTTTTGAACACCTTCTCGCGTCCCACTGATGAAGAGCAATTCGACTATGGCGACTGCAACATTCAACATTATTGAGCACCTGTTCATAATGTACGGCCTTTGGCGGAGTGGTTATATGACAATAACATTCTTGTAATGCACTGGCCTGCACAAAGTCCTGACCATTGGGATGTTTTGGAACGCCGACTTCGTGCCAGGCCTCGCCGACCGACATCGAAACCTCTCCTCAGTGCAGCACTCCGTGAAGAATGGGCTGCCATTCCCAAGAAACCTGATTGAACGTATGCCTGCGACACTGGAAGCTGTCACCAAGGCTAAGGGTGAGACAACACCATATTGACTTCCAGCATTACCGGTGGAGGGCCCAAGAACTTTTAAGTCATTTTCAGCCAGGTGTCCGGATACTTTTGATCGCATAGTGTATGTACACTACTCGCCATTAAAGTTGCTACACCACGAAGATGACGTGCTACAGACGCGAAATTTAACCGACAGGAAGAAGATGCTGTGATATGCAAATGATTAGCTTTTCAGAGCGTTCTTACAAGGTTGGCGCCGGTGGCGACACCTACAACGTGCTGACATGAGGAAAGATTCCAACCGATTTCTCATACACAAACGGCAGTTGACCGGCGTCGCCTGGTGAAACGTTGTTGTGATGCCTCGTCTAAGGAGGATAAATGCGTACCATCACGTTTCCGACTTTGATAAATGTCGAATTGTAGCCTATCACGATTGCGGTTTACGGTATCGCGACACTGCTGCTCACTTTGGTCGAGATCCATTGACTGTTAGCTGAATATGGAATCGATGGGTTCAGGAGGGTAATACGGAACGCCGTGCTGGATCCCAACGGCCTTCTATCACAAGCAGCCGAGATGACAGGCATCTTATCTGTATGGCTGTAACGAATCGTGCAGCCACGTCTCGATCCCTGAGTCAACAGATGGGGACGTTTGCAAGACAACAATCATCTGCACGAACAGTTGGACGACGTTTGCAGCAGCATGGACTATCAGCACGGAGACCATGGCTGCGTTAGCACTGACGCTACATCACAGACAGGAGCGCCTGCGATGGTGTACTCAACGAGAAACCTGGGTGCCCGAATGGCAAAACGTCATTTTTTCGGATGAATCCAAGTTCTGTTTACAGCATCGTGATGCTCGCATCCGTGTTTGGCGACATCGCGGTGAACGCACATTGGAAGCGTGTATTCATCTCCGCCATACTGGCATATCACCGGGCCTGATGATATGGGGTGCCATTGGTTACACGTCTCGGTCACCTCTTGTTCGCATTGACAGCACTTCGAACAGTGGACGTAACATTTCAGATGTGTTACGACCCGTGGCTCTACCCTTCATTCGATCCCTGCGCAACCCTACATCTCAGGAGGTTAATGCACGACCGCATGTTGCAGGTCCTGTACGGGCCTTTCTGGATACAGAAAATGTTCGACTGCTACCCTGGCCAGCATATTCTCCAGATCTCTCACCAACTGGAAACGTCTGGTCAATGGTGGCCGAGCAACTGGCTCGTCACAATACGCCAGTTACTACTCTTGATGAACTGTGGTGTCGTGCTGAAGCTGCATGGGCAGCTGTATCTGTACACGCCATCCAAGCTCTGTTTGACTCAATGCCCAGGCGTATCAATGCCGTTATTACGGTCAAAGTTGGTTGTTCTGGGTACGGATTTCTCAGGATCTATGCACCCAAATTGCGTGAAAATGTAATCACATGTCAGTTCTAGTATAATATATTTGTCCAATAAATACCCGTTTGTGTCTGCATTTCTTCTTGGTGTAGCAATTTTAATGGCCAGTAGTGTAGTTGCCTAACCAACCTCTATATCCAGATGTATTTCATTCAATCCCACTCTCTTGTCTCACGTGGTACCACATTTTGCAGAACTCTGCGCATTCACAAAAAATATTATTGACTAGAGATAGGCAGGTTAGAGCGATCTATGCTATTAGCATGCAAATTTCATTCAGTTCGTCGTTTAAACATTTCTGAATATTACCTCTGTGTCTTTGCACAATTACTCTTTTGTGGGATGAAAACAAACTCACTCAAGAGGCTCTTCATCATTCGCTCGACGAAATAGGAAGGAAATTGTTAGCACTACCGTAAGACGTTTTTCATTATTGTACAGAAAGGTATACAGTATTATATGAGTGACATATTCAGTTTTCTTCCCACAGTAATGAAAATCCAAACTGAACAGCTTCCCTGTGGCACATTATTTTATACTGTTCCTAAGACTTGCAAAATATTTTTGTTGTAATGTGTAGTTTATTTCGCTACACGGTCATAAACTTTTACATTTCCCATATGTGAGATTGATTTTTTTAGGTTTATTATTTTTTATTTCTATTTTTTAAATATTTTCAGTATATACTTTTATATATATTTATTTTTTATTTATTATTTAGGTTTATTATTTTTTCGTGTGTGCATCTGGCACGACAGTACTTCAACTTTAAATTTTATTTTTCGACTGTGAAACCTAAGGAAGAAGAAATACTGCCGGTAAGGGTGAACCCTGGAAGATGACAGTGTGGTTTATCCATCGGAAAACAATTAAGGATCACACAGTTAATATTCTGTGGATTATTTAGTGACTTTTCCCATTAAGAAGTACTTCGGCTTACATATCCCTACAGAACCCGAGAAAACAAAAGAAGAATGTGTCCATGTACAGCCAAGTTACTGTTGCATCCATAATGACAGTTACTGAAGTGTAAGTCTAATCCGCCTTCCGTAGTAAAGGTGTTGTTACTGTTCGAAAATTTCGTCAGGAATTCTTCAGAGTGTGACGAGATCACGGAAACGAATCAGGAATTCATACAAATCTATGGTTTCAACGAGAACCTTTTCTCAAACTCTGTAAGTCACCGATTCCTAGAGCCAAAATTTCCTCCCATAGTGGAAGTAAATAGTGGTGAGTGACAGCTTAACTTTATACTTACCAGAGTGTTTCCTCTGCAGTGCCAAGGAATCTTCCAGTCTTCCAGTAGCACTCGCGGGGGCAGCGACGTGACGTCCAAGTTGAGTAGGTGATCCATCATGTAAAGACGTATAGCTTAGAGAATATTCAGGAACTTTGCTGGGTTATTATTGTGGTATGAACAGCACCTCCCAAGAGGCTGCTAACGTTTCGTCAAATATTTCACTGTATACTGAGTCAAACAAACACCTTAATTTCTTTTTTAAATTTTGTCTATTGTGAACATACGCCACAAAACCATATCGTTTTAGATCTTCCACACGGTCAAGGCCAGCCCGCTAGCTCTTACCAAGACTGAATTAACACAGAAAACAGTTTGTGGTATGCAACCATATGTGCACCACTTGGCGTACATCTTTATCATCACAGAACTTCTTGCTGCCCGTGTCTTCATTAACTGGACTACAGATGTGGAAATGAATGTTGGTGAATTCTTGTTAGTGTGGCGAATGCCGCGCTTTGCCGTACTGCAAGAGAACACATGCAAGCAGCAATCCTATTTTCTTCTGTTTGATTACACACCGAGGATGATTTATAGAAGTTTTGTACATAGTGCACTAACTGACGACTTTGGACTACAATGGACAGGGTCAGCAGGTCTTATTTCGTGAGCAGCAAGATCTCATTTGACACTCATTTACTTCTCTTTACTGAGATACATGGAGAGACTGGTGTGCATTGTGAGGTCAGCTGAATGTCCGTATCACTTGAGTGTATCGTGACGTGATAGAAGTTCCTACCATTCTCGAGGGACTTATCATTGCTGTGAAAGTACAAGGTTCAGTGGTGTTCAAAATTTAATGACGAAAGTAATGTTCTCATGATGTGTCAAGGCCAAGCAAGATAGCTCTATAGCTTTTGGACCACTGAAAGAACTGATACAGTATAGTACAGAAATGACACTTTTATTCGAAGTCAATAATTACACGGCAGTTATCACGAATCACGATGGTCCCCCGGGCATTACAAAAGGGGGAAGGTGGTTCTTCATAAGGTGTGCGATCACCACGAACAGCAATGCATGTTTTTCAACGTGCTCCCATACTGGTCATAAGGTTGGCAAGGAGTTCATGTCGTACGGCGTTCCGATTCCTCCACCAGCGCAACTGGCAACTGCTGGGTGGTTGCTGTTTGGTGTGGACGTGCTGCTGCAGGTTTCCTTAACGCACCCCACATGTCCTCTATGAGATTCAAGTCGGGGTAGCAGGCAGGCCAGTCCATTCGCCGAATATCTTCTTGTTCCAAGAGTTCATCCACCTGCGGTGTCCGATGTGATCGCGCATAGTCATCCATAAAAGTGAAGTGCACCCCTGGAAAGACGCAAATGAGAAGGAGCACAGAATCACAATAACGATGACTTGCGAATGCACCGTGTTACAATATTTTTAGGGCAGTACATGATCGTTTTAGTGGTCCAGGTGTTATGGTGTGAGGAGGCGTAATGTTGCATGGATTAATTGACCTCCAAATCTTTGAAGATGGTTCAGTCACCGCTCGATTTTATTGTGACACTGTGTAAGGGGTCCGCAGGCCCTTACTATTAAAATTTGCGCTCACACAGGTCGACAGGGCAAATATCGAGTAGTGTGTGCAGGATGCGCGAGCTAGAGGGGATTCCCCGGAGTGCCGAGTGGACGGCTTGGGTAGATTCCCGCGAGGCGGGAATAACTGGGCGGAAAGTAGTGCGAAGTTAGTTGCGTGGAGGATGCCGTGAGGGTGTGTTAGGTTCCCGCGAGGCGGGAATAGCTGTGCAAAAAGCCAGCAGAATTTATTGCTATTTACCGGCAAAGGGAGTGGCCAACGCCGAGGTTTAACCCCTTTGCATCAGTATTATGCGGAAAAGTGAGAAAGTTTTATTATAAAGTGATATTAGTGATATTGAGTGCCGCTATTATACTCCCGCGTCTACCGCGCCGGCATTACTTGGATTACAGTGATTGGATATTGCGTGTGACGATTAACAATAACTAAAGAGACCTGTGATGAGATTAGCCGTCATTAACAGTGTATTGACGAAGGCAATGGCTGTCTCCTTATTTTTGTGCTTTGCTAAGAATATAGGTTTTGTTTATGAAACTGTGTTTGCTGTCCTCATTACCACCAAACCATACTTATTACCATATTTGTGAGGATAGTACGGAATGTAACACCTCCTGAGCAGTCCAATCCGATTGCTAGCCCATTAGGTACACGGTCACATTAATTAATTATCTAATTTTGGGCTGCTCATCAGATCCGCGAACGAGCGGATAAACTAAAAGAATAAAAGGACGTGTTACACCTGTAATCCGTCCCCAAGTGCATCTTTTCAGGAGTTTACTTGGTCCTCTTTTCATTTTCATGGATGAGAGCGACCGCATCAAACAGCGCAGGAGGATATGCTCTTGGGATGAGAAGATATTTGGGGTATTGAATGGCCTGCCAGTTCCCCAAGTTAATCATCATCAAACAGGTATGTGACGATTTTGGGGGGAAGTACTGCAGCGCGTAAACGTGGAGCCACGACTATCTTGCAGTTTTCAACCACACTGGTGGAGAAATGGAACGCCCTACCTCAAGAACACGTTTCAAACCTTTGCCAGTATAGTAACACGTTGAAGAACGTGCACTGCCTCCCTGCCTCCCGTAGTGATCACACATCGCATTAAGAATAATGTTACGCCTTTTGTAATGACCTAGGGACCACTAAGAACCACGGTGACTTCATTGTAATTATGTCATTTCGGTTCATCCGATTGCGTATTTCTCTCAATCACATTCTGTACTATACTGTAGCCGTTCTTTGTACGTTTGGTCCACGTTCCACCAAGTTACGTTAATTAGCAGCGCCACATCATGCAAAACTCACATTCGTCATTAAGGTTTGGACAACAGTGTCTCTAATGACTTACAAGGCGCTGATGATAGGACAGTGGCTTGCACAATTCTATCCTGACACTGCACGGTCCTCAAATTACCCTCGATAGCTGTGAAAGGCGTCCGTCACCCATGATACTGGGCCCAACTAAGATTGTTCCACATCACAGCTACACCCATTTGCCTGAATGCCAGATATGAGCATTTGTACTAAAAAAATGGTTCATATGGCCCTGAGCACTATGGGACTTAACATCTTTGGTCATCAGTCCCCTAGAACTTAGAACTACTTAAACCTAACTGACCTAAGGACATCACGCACATCCACGCCCGAGGCAGGATTCGAACCTGCGACCGTAGTAGTCCCGCCGTTCCGGACTGTAGCGCCTAGAACCGCACGGCCACCGCGGCCGGCCATTGGTTCCAGTCCACCTCCACAGCTCTAGGGCGTCGCTAAAGAGAACCTCATGTCATTGACCCAGCTGGCAGTTTCCTTTGCTACCTTCTTCGCACACCACAGTCATAGGGGTGGGCGGTGGGAGGAGTCTTTACTGATGTTTTTAATGGGGGCCTACGACCCAAACTGATCATGTAGTGACAGTTCCGGACTGTCTCGGCAGACACAGACTACTGACCTCAAACAAAGCAGATCACAGTTCTGTTGATATTCCTCGTGGTAGCAAAGAGCCGTAGCTCGTAGGCAGCGCTCATAAACCAATGTCATTGACCACGGACGATTGATATGAGGGAAATAATCATTGCTCTTCACTTAAAACTTCCGGGCTGATAGGCCGTGGTCGATGTATAAAACTTTCTCCTGACGTTCCGTCTCCGACTACGGGAGACATCCTCGGAGGTAAAGCGGCGAGGAAGCGCTGATTATATAAGCAGTACAGAGGGCGCCACAGTCGATCACGTGGCGTGGGCTATGAGAGCATTAATCCGAAAATCCAGTTCACTATGGAGACGTAAAGGAATGGGCAATTGAATTTCCTGGATGTGTCTGTGATTAAACGACGGGACGGAACGTTGGGCCGTAAGGTGTATAGAAAGCCCACACATACTGATCGTTATCTACATAAAGATTCAAACCACCACCCTAGACAAAAACGAGGTGTAATGAAAACTTTGGTAGACATGGCATACAAACTTTGTGAACCTGTTTATTTAAAAGATGAGATTGAACATCTACGGTCAGCTTTCGTGAAGAATGGCTATTCTAGCAAGGATATAGATCGAGCACTTCGCTCTAGGCAGAGAATCAGGAGCAACGACGAACAACAGTCGCCCAAGGGCAAAGTTTTTCTTCCGTTCATTAGTAAGGTGACAGATCGCATTGGGAAAGTATGGGGTGGAAACTACTTTCAGACCCACTAGGAAAATAAAAGAATTTTTAAGGTCGGCGAAAGATGCGCGACACCCTTTGGCTACACCGGGGGTATATAAAATTCCTTGTAGTTGTGGACAGGTTTACATCGGTACCACAAAGAGAAGTGTGAACACCCGTCTTGTTGAACATAAGAGGAACTGCCGCCTGGGTCACACGGATAAATCGGCCGTAGCGGAACATGTTTACCGGAAGGTGATAATGAAATAAAGTTCAGCGAGACAAGCGTCATATCAAAAATCTCGCATTATTATGCACGCTTGTATAGAGAGGCTATCGAGATTGATAAACATCGTAATAATTTTAATAGGAAAGACGAAGGTGTTAAACTGGATAAAATTTGGATGTCAGCGTTGCACCGCAAGCGTGATGATCGATTACTTTCAATCGAGAATGTTGGCATCACCAGAGATAATCTCATAGCCGATGCCACGTGATCGACTGTGGCGCCCTCTGTACTGCTTATATAATCAGCGCTTCGTCGAGTTCTCTTCGCAGTTCGCCGCTTTACCTCTGAGGATGTCTCCCTCAGTCGGAGACGAAACGTCAGGAGAGAGTTTTATACTTCGACCACGGCCTATCAGCCCGGAAGTTTTAAGTGATGACAATACCGGCCGTGAAAGCTTACATTGTATGATCAATCATTGCTCTGATCGCATTGCGGTGCTATTTGGCGACTAATCGGGCAACTTTCCATGCTGTCAATCCTTTTTGCCATAAGGGAACAAGTCGGTCAAGCGCAAGCCGTCTGGCTGTCCATGTCACTGGGAAATCGTAATATGGGTAGATCTGTGCTACTTATGGTTTATTACTCCCGGTTTGCATGACTGAACTTGGAGGTCTGTGACTTAACTCTGTGTTGGGTAGACAAGCAAATTGTTATATAAGTACCAGTCTTGACTGAATTATCGTAGGAATCAAGTAGCTGACGTAATTATATCTTTCCTACGTCTGCCATGTGTGAAATGCCACGTAATCAGAACTATGCACGAAAAGTGCACCCTGCTACTAATCCAGCCAAAACAAGGCTTCTAGTGATTCAGGCAAAATACACATAGACGTAGTATTTCTCTGTTAACTCCGATACTGAATTTAAATATCTTCACCATTATTTTTTGGGTGGGAACGGCATGCAGAAAGCAAAAAATGTGAAGTGGAATTTCGCAAACTAATATCACTGATCAATACCCAACAGCAAAAATACACGATCTTACATTGAAACAGCAGAATTAAATTGCAGTCTCCAATGGTCATGTTTGAGTTACATATTTCAAGAAGGAAAAGCAAAAGGATGGGGATACAAAACTTTGGAACTGAAAGACAATTCTGCATTAATCATATAACAAAACAGCTCATAAGATAAGAGGAACAGTTCGTCCTGTCACCGCTGAAGCTACGTGGGTGAGCAGGAGAGGTTACGGTAATAAAGTCGGAGGCTTTCTACTGAAACATAAAATACACGAACATCAAACTTGATGAGTAGTGGTGTTCAGTATGAGGTTCGTTCCTCAGACTCTGGTGCTCTACAGGATGAGACAGTCTGCACTTACAAAACCACCACTTCGCTTACAAGAAGTTCATTACTCAAAGAATCTCGGACTGAATCGAATAGAAGTGTGTGTGGTTGGTTCATATTGGACGAAACTGCTGAGGTCATCGGTCCCTAGGCTTACACTTACTTGATCTAACTTAAACTAACTTACGCTATGGATAATACACACATCCATGCCCGAGGGAGGACTCAAACTTCCACTGGGGGAGACGTACGGACCGTGGCAAGGCGCCCCCTAGAACGCGCGGCTCTCCTGTTCGGCTAATCGAATAGCAGAAATGAGCTAAGCAAACTTGGAATTCTATGAATGGATGAGTTACTCTTAAGCAAACCAGGGTACATTAGTAATCAAATAACGACATGTGTTTACCCTTGGCGTGAACAATTCTAAAGTAGCAGTTCACGCATTACTTGAGAAAATTACTTAAAAAACAAGAAACCGACCGAAAGGCACTGCAGAATATTGAATGAAATCCTCCTCCCATTGTGAATGAGAGGAAATTCCCAATAACTGAAACTAAATTGTAGCAAAGTGTGTTCCAAGCAACATTACGTGTCTTACTGGGACGGCAGCAGGATATCCAGTGGCCCTTCTAAAAATCGAGTAGAGGTGGTTGACGCTGAATACCGTTTTTTTAAGATGGGTGGGGGGGTGGAGGGGGAATGGACGGACATCTCTTAATGGTCATTACCACAGAGTCGGACTCCTCAATTGCGCAAAAAGAGGCAGGCAAAGATTTACTGACGTAAAAAAAAAGAAAAAAAAATGCGAGTTTGCTTCAGTCTCTTGGAAAAGATATCAATATCGACACTACAGAACCCAGACACACAAGAACGTGTCTGCGTCTCTGACCAACATTGAAACATACTTATTCACAGATCACACTTTGCAGGAATTATCTGGTGAAACAAAGAGGATATGCGGAAATTCCTGGATCGCACATAAAATAAATATCCAGGGCATTTTTTTTAACTTAAGACAACCAAATGTGTCGAAAATGATTCATCGTACAGAAAAAAAATGTGCCAAGTGCGAAGTAAATATTGGTCAAGAGGACACTGTCTGTGCTACAACAGGCCACTTGCTAGCGAACTCACCCGCGTGGGTGGGATCAACTTCGTATTTTGAAATGGGAACCCCCCCATATTATTCTGCATATTCGGATTCTTGGCCAAATAATACGTACGGTTTGTTCAAATCATTATTTTCCATCCGTGGTAGATGGTGCTGAATATCAAGTGTGCCTCCTTTCCAAATTAAGAACCGACACATTTGATTCTACATTTCATTTTCGATGTGTAAACCTTGGTGTTCTAACGGTTGATACTCAAGTTCAAACATTACTTCAGCGTTGTAAATGTGATTGTGCAGTATCAATATTATGGATAGGCATTCACATATATGGAAGATTTGGAAACGTATTTGTGCTGGGCGCCTGCTTTTAATTTCGCGTAATTCCAGCGGATTTGGAATACCTCTGGCCGCAAGAGCTAATGGAGCGGTACTGTTGTCGGTAGGACGGCCACGGTGGCCGAGCTGTTCTACACGCTTCGGTCCGGAAACGCGCGACTGCTACGGTCGCAGTTTCGAATTCTGCCTCGGGCGTGGATGTGTGTGATGTCCTTAGGTTAGTTAGGTTTAAGTAGTTCTAAGTTCTAGGGGACCGATGACCTCACATGTTAAGTCCCATAGTGCTCAGAGCCATTTGTCGTCGGTAGGGGGCAGGTGGGAGGAGAAGGCGGCTAAGGGCTGCGGCGACCTGGAGAAGTGGAGAGTGTGACACGAGCATCGAGGAGCGCAGGTGAGGCGGCGTGTTGTTGTGGCCAAGCGTCTGCCGTGGCCCGTAGGCAAGAGTGCTGCCTTTGCTCACTGCGGGATGGGCCGGGCCGAGTGTTGGTTGCAGCCGTGAAGATTGCTCTTTAAAGGTTACTTCGGCAGGAAGCACGGTATTCGGCGCACCCTCTGCTATTGAAGTTGCAATCAGTTTGTGTCCATTGTGGTGACGGGTCGGAGTCCTCTCTGACCTCTGCAACTACTGTACTCGGTGGCGTCTGCTGAATGATACCCGTGGGTTTTCCGACTACCAGTAATGTTTGTTACATCCTCCTCTTGGCGGTCTCTAAGCAAGCGATTGTCAGTGGGTGCTGGATTCTCCGAGAAATCACGGTGAGGATGCAATTAGTGTGCACGTCACTTGGTGTCATGTGGTGGCTGTTTTGACTCCGTATTCTATTTGCACGTTGATGTGTATATAAATGTGTTATTTATGAAGGTTTTGGCTGGTACTACTTGAATTCAGTTCTGTCCATGTGTGTGGGTTTGTGGCTGTCCCTTGAAAGTATCTTAGATAAAATTATCTTTAAAAGTGAAACTGTCTTTGATAAAATTGTATTCTTTTTTGTGAAAGTATCATTGATAAGATTGTTCTAAATTAATTTTTCAGTAAACCTGCATCTGACTGCGTCTGTGAACTTGTTTCTTGCACTCCTCCATTTTGCCAGAAATGCAACATGTATTTGACTCAGCAATCAACTTTAAGAGAATAATGCCGTTTGTGCAATGGCATTAAGATGGCACTGGAAAATTAACTTTTGGCCCTAATGTTTACTTAAAGAAATTATACCTCGACTTGAATAACGCCAGTTCTGAAATGGCATAAAATTAGTTATTTCAAATAACTGCGCTCTGATAACGTTAGTTCGACCAAAATCGATTTCAAACCATGAATTGCACATATATAGTGCATAGAGGCCTCATTTTCTTTACGTACTTTCATTGGTGGGCAACTTTACTTTACTACTCATTTTCGAATTCAATACAAGCAAAGGATGTGGATTATGATTCAGGCTGTTAGATTTACACAAAATGTTATTCTCAGTATATATGTTGTTAAAATTTTAAGTCATACACAAAACCTACCATTTCCAACAATTTTGTAGCACGAATTTTATAAAACGCTTACTGTGTCGAACCTTGTGCATACAAATCGTAACTCTGAACATTACCTAACAAAATCCATTTTGAAATCATTATATATCTTCTCTCATGTACGTGCTAAAGTTTGGTCAGGGGCAGCGAGCGCGACCTACCTTAACGCTGTCACAACACGTCTGCCTCCTCCGGGCACCTAGCTGCCACTCCTCCCTTAAAGCTGTCCGCACATGTCTGCCTCCTCCGGGCACCTAGCTGCCACTCTTCCCATAAAACTGTCTGCACACGTCTGCCTCCTCCTGGCACCTAGCTGCCACTCCTCCCTTAAAGCTGTCTGCACACGTCTGCCTACTCCAGGCACCTAGCTGCCACTCCTCCCTTAAAGCTGTCCGCACACGTCTGCCTCCTCCAGGCACCTAGCTGCCACTCCTCGCTTAAAGCTGTCTGCACACGTCTGCTTCCTCTGGGCACCTAGCTGCCACTCCTCCCTTAAAGCTGTCTGCACACGTCTTCCTCCTCCAGGCACCTAGCTGCCACTCCTCCCTTAAAGCTGTCCGCACACGTCTGCCTCCTCCAGGCACCTAGCTGCCACTCCTCGCTTAAAACTGTCTGCACACGTCTGCTTCCTCTGGGCACCTAGCTGCCACTTCTCCCTTAAAGCTGTCTGCACACGTCTTTCTCCTCCAGGCACCTAGCTGCTACTTCTCCCTTAAAGCTGTCTGCACACGTCGGCCTCCTCTGGGCACCTAGCTGCCACTCCTCCCTTAAAGCTGTCTGCACACGTCTGCCTCATCCAGGCACCAAGCTGCCACTCCTCCTATAAAGCTGTCCGCACACGACTGCCTCCTCCGGGCACCTAGCTGCCACTCCTCCCTTAAAGCTGTCCGCAAACGTTTGCCTCCTCCGGGCACCTAGCTGCCACTCCTCCCTTAAAGCTGTCCGCAAACGTCTGCCTCCTCCCGGCACCTAGCTGCCACTCCTCCCTTAAAGCTGTTGCACACGTCTGCCTCCTCTGGGCACCTAGCTGCCACTTCTCCCTTAAAGCTGTCCGCACAAGTCTGCCTCCTCCAAGCACCTAGCTGCCACTCCTCCCTTAAAGCTGTCCGCACACGTCTGCCTCCTCCGGGCATCTAGCTGCCACTCCCCCCTTAACGCTGTCACGACATGTCTGCCTCCTCCGGGCACCTATCTGCCACTCCTCCCTTATAGCTGTCCGCACACATCTGCCTCCTCCGGGCACCTAGCTGCCACTCCTCCCTTAAAGATGTGTGCACAGGCTACCTCCTCAAGGCACCTTGCTGCCACCCCCCCCCCCCCCGTAACGCTGTCATGACACGTCTCACTCCTCCGGGCATCTAGCTGCCACTCCTCCCTTAAAGCTGTCCGCACACGTCTGCCTCCTCCGGGCACCTACCTGCCACTCCTCCCTTAAAGTTGTCTGCACACGTCTGCTTCCTCTGGGCACCTAGCTGCCACTCCTCCATTAAAGCTGTCTGCACGTGTCTACCTCCTCCGGGCACCTAGCTGCCACTCCTCCCTTAAAGCTGTTGCACATGTCAGCCTCCTCCGGGAACCTAGCTGCCACTCCTCCATTAAAGCTGTCTGCACACGTCTGCTTCCTCCGGGCACCTAGCTGCCAATTCTCCCTTAACGCTGTGACGACATGTCTGCCTCCTCCGGGCACCTGTCTGCCACTCCTCCCTTATAGCTGTCCGCACACATCTGCCTCCTCAGGGCACCTAGCTGCCACTCCTCCCTTAAGGCTGTGTGCACAGGCTACCTCCTTCGGGCACCATGCTGCCACTCCTCCCGTAACGCTGTCATGACACGTCTGCCTCCACCGGGCACCTAGCTGCCACTCCTCCATTAAAGCTGTCTGCACACGTCTGCCTCCTCCGGGCACCTAGCTGCCAATCCTCCCTTAAAGCTGTCCGCACACTTCTGCCTCCTCTGGGCACCTAGCTGCCACTCCTCCCTTAAAGCTGTCTGCACACGTCTGCCTCCTCGGGGCACCTAGCTGCCACTCCTCCCTTGAAACTGTCCGCACACGTGTGCCTCCTCCGGGCACCTAGCCGCCACTCCTTCCATAAAGCTGTCTGCACACGTCTGCCTCCTCCGGGAACCTAGATCCCAATCCTCCCTTAAAGCTGTCTGCACACGTCTCTCCCCTCCGGGCACCTAGCTGCCACTCCTCCCTTAAAGGTGTTCCCACACGACTGCCTCCGCTGGACACCTAGCTGGCACTCCTACATTAAAGCTGTCCGCACACGTCTGCCTCCTCCGGGCTCCAAGCTTCCACTCCTCCCTTAAAGCTGTCTGCACACGTCTGCCTCCTCGACGCACCTACCACACCTCCATTAACGCTGTCACGACACGTCTGCCTCCTCTGGGCACCCAGCTGCCACTCCTCCCATAAAGCTGTCTGCACACGTCTTCCTCCTCCGGGCACCTAGCTGCCACTCCTCTGTTAAAGCTGTCCGCACACGTGTGCCTCCTCCGGGCACCTAGCTGCCACTCCTCCCTTAAAGCTGTCTGCACATCTCTGCTTCTTCTGGGAACCTAGCTGCCACTCCTCCCTTAAAGCTGTCTGCACACGTCTGCCTCCTCCGGGCACCTAGCTGCCACTCCTCCCTTAAAGCTGTCTGCACATCTCTGCTTCCTCTGGGAACAGGGCTGCCACTCCTCCCTTAAAGGTGTTCCCACACGACTGCCTCCTCTGGACACCTAGCTGGCACTCCTACATTAAAGCTGTCCGCACACGTCTGCCTCCTCCGGGCTCCAAGCTTCCACTCCTCCCTTAAAGCTGTCTACACACGTCTGCCTCCTCCACGCACCTACCACACCTCCCTTAACGCTGTCACGACACGTCTGCCTCCTCTGGGCACCCAGCTGCCACTCCTCCCATAAAGCTGTCTGCACACGTCTTCCTCCTCCGGGCACCTAGCTGCCACTCCTCTGTTAAAGCTGTCCGCACACGTGTGCCTCCTCTGGGCACCTAGCTGCCACTCCTCCCTTAAAGCTGTCTGCACATCTCTGCTTCATCTGGGAACCTAGCTGCCACTCCTCCCTTAAAGCTGACTGCACACGTCTGCCTCCTCCGGGCACCTAGCTGCCACTCCTCCCTTAAAGCTGTCTGCACACATCTGCCTCCTCCAGGCACCTAGCTGCCACTCCTCCATTAAAGCTGTCGGCACACGTCTGCTTCCTCTGGGTACCTAGCCGCCACTCCTCCCTTAACGCTGTCACGACACGTCTGCCTCCTGTGGGCACCTAGCTGCTACTCCTCCCTTCAAGCTGTTTGCACACGTCTACGACCTCGAGGTACCTAACTGCCACTCCTCCCTTAAAGCGGTCTGAACATGTCTGCCACCTCCGGGCACCTAGCTGCCACTCCTCCCTTAAAGCTGTCCGCACACGTCTGCCTCCTCCGGGCACCTAGCTGCCACTCCTCCCTTAAAGCTGTCTGCACACATCTGCCTCCTCCAGGCACCTAGCTTCCACTCCTCCATTAAAGCTGTCTGCACACGTCTGCTTCCTCTGTGCACCTAGCTGCCACTCCTCCCTTAAAGCTGTCTGCACACTTCTGCCTCCTCCAGGCACCTAGCTGCCACTCCTGCCTTAACGCTGTCACGACACGTCTGCCTCCTCCTGGCACCTAGCTGCCAATCGTCCCTTAAAGCTGTCCGCACACGTCTGCCTCCTCCGGGCACCTAGCTGCTACTCCTCCCATAAAGCTGTCTGCACACGTCTGCGACCTCGAGGTAGCAAACTGCCACTCCTCCCTTAAAGCTGTCTGCACATGTCTGCCTCCTCCGGGCACCTAGCTGCCACTCCTCCCTTAAAGCTGTCTGCACACGTCTGCCTCCTCCGGGCACCTAGCTGCCACTCTACTGTTAAAGCTGTCGGCACATCTCTGCTTCCTCTGGGAACATAGCTGCCACTCCAACCTTAAAGCTGTCTGTAAACGTCTGCCTCCTCCGGGCACCTAGCTGCCACTCCTCCCTTAAAGCTGTCCGCACACGTCTGCCTCCTCCGGGCATCTAGCGGCTACTCCTCCCATAAAGCTGTCTACACACGTCTGCGACCTCGAGGTACCTAACTGCCACTCCTGCCTTAAAGCTGTCTGCACATGTCTGCCTCCTCCGGGCACCTAGCTGCCACTCCTCCCTTAAAGCTGTCTGTACACGTCTGCCTCCTCCGGGCACCTAGCTGCCACTCCTCTGTTAAAGCTGTCCGCACATCTGTGCTTCCTCTGGGAACATAGCTGCCACTCCTCCCTTAAAGCTGTCTGCACACGTCTGCCTCCTCCGGGCACCTAGCTGCCACTCCTCCCTTAAAGCTGTCTGCACATCTCTGCTTCCTCTGGGAACAGGGCTGCCACTTCTCCCTTAAAGCTGTCTGCACACGTCTACCTCCTCCGGGCACCTAGCTGCCACTCCTCCCTTAAAGCTGTCCGCACACGTCTGACTCCTCCAGTCACTTAGCTGCTACTCCTCCCATAAAGCTGTCTGCACACGTCTGCGACCTCGAGGTACCTAACTGCCACTCCTCCCTTAAAGCTGTCTGCTCATGTCTGCCTCCTCTGGGCAACTAGCTGCCACTCCTCCCTTAAAGCTGTCCACACACGTGTGCCTCCTCCGGGCACCTAGCTGCCACTCCTCCCTTAAAGCTGTTGCACACATCTGCCTCCTCCAGGCACCTAGCTGCCACTCCTCCATTAAAGCTGTCTGCACACGTCTGATTCCTCTGGGCACCTAGCTGAAACTCCTCCCTTAAAGCTGTCTGCACACGTCTGTCTCCTCCGCGCACGAAGCTCTCACTCCTCCCTTAAAGCTGTCTGCACACGTCTGCCTCCTCCAGGCACCTAGCTGCCACTCCTCCCTTAAAGCTGTCCGCACACGTCTGCCTCCTCCGGGCATCTAGCGGCTACTCCTCCCATAAAGCTGTCTACACACGTCTGCGACCTCGAGGTACCTAACTGCCACTCCGCCCTTAATACTGTCCGCACACGTCTGCCTCCTCCTGGCACCTAGCTGCCACTCCTCCATTAAAGCTGTCTGCACACGTCTGCTTCCTCTGGGCGCCTAGCTGCCACTCCTCCCTTAAAGCTGTCTGCACATGTCTGTCTCCTCCGGGCACCACGCTGCCACTCCTCCCTTAAAGCTGTCTGCACACGTCTGCTTCCTCTGGGCACCTAGCTGCCACTCCTCCCTTAAAGCTGTCTGCACACGTCTGTCTCCTCCAGGCACCAAGCTACCACTCCTCCCTTAAAGCTGTCTGCATACGTCTGCCTCCTCCAGGCACCTAGCTGCCACTCCTCCCTTAAAGCTGTCATGATACGTCTGCCTCCTCTGGGCACCTAGCTGCCACTCCTCCCTTAAAGCTGTCTGCACACGTCTGCCTCCTCCAGGCACCTAGCTGCCACTCCTCCCTTAACGCTGTCACCACACGTCTGCCTCCTCCTGGCACCTAGCTGCCACTCCTCCCTTAAAGCTGTCTGCACACGTCTTCCTCCTCCTGGCACGTAGCAGCCACCCCTCCCTTAAAGATGTCCGCACACGTCTGCCTCCTCCTGGCACCTAGCTGCCACTCCTACCTTAACGCTGTCACGACACGTCTGCCTCCTCCTGGCACCAAGCTACCACTCCTCCCTTAAAGCTGTCTGCACACTTCTGCCTCCTCCAGGCACCTAGCTTCCACTCCTCCCTTAACGCTGTCACGACACGTCTGCCTCCTCCTGGCACCTAGCTGCCACTCCTGCCTTAAAGCTGTCTGCACACGTCAGCCTCCTCCGGGCACCTAGCTGCCACTCCGCCCTTAAAGCTGTCTGTACACATCTGCCTCCTCCGGGCACCTAGCTGCCACTCCTCTGTTAAAGCTGTCGGCACATCTCTGCTTCCTCTGGGAACATAGCTGCCAATCCTCCCTTAAAGCTGTCTGCACACGTCTGCCTCCTCCGGGCACCTAGCTGCCACTCCTCCCTTAAAGCTGTCTGCACATCTCTGCTTCCTCTGGGAACATAGCTGCTACTTCTCCCTTAAAGCTGTCTGCACACGTCTGCCTCCTCCGGGCACATAGCTGCCACTCCTCCCTTAAAGCTGTCCGCACACGTCTGCCTCCTCCGGGCACCTAGCTGCTACTCCTCCCATAAAGCTGTCTGCACACGTCTGCGACCTAAAGGTACCTAACTGCCACTCCTCCCTTAAAGCTGTCTGCTCATGTCTGCCTCCTCCGGGCACCTAGCTGCTACTTCTCCCTTAAAGCTGTCTGCACACGTCTGCCTCCTCCAGGCACCTAGCTGCCACTCCTCCCTTAAAGCTGTCTGCACAATTCTGCCCCCTCCAGGCACCTAGCTGCCACTCCTCCCTTAACGCTGTCACGACTCGTCTGCCTCCTCCTGGCACCTAGCTGCCACTCCTCCCTTAAAGCTGTGTGCTCACTTCTGCCTCCTCCAAGCATCTAGCTGCCACTCCTCCCTTAAAGATGTCTGCACACGTCTGCCTCCTCCAGGCACCTAGCTGCCACTCCTCCCTTAACGCTGTCACGACACGTCTGCCTCCTCCTGGCACCTAGCTGCCACTCCTCCCTTAAAGCTGTCTGCACACGTCTGCCTCCACCAGGCACCTAGCTGCCACTCCTCCCTTAACGCTGTCACGACACGTCTGCCTCCTCCTGGCACCTAGCTGCCACACCTCCCTTAAAGCTGTCTGCCCACGTCTGCCTCCTCCTGGCACCTAGCTGCTACTCCTCCGATAAAGCTGTCTGCACACGTCTGCGACCTCGAGATACCTTACTGCCACTCCTCCCTTAAAGCTGTCTCCACATGTCTGCCTCCTCCGGGCACCTAGCTGCCACTCCTCCGTAAAGCTGTCTGTACACGTCTGCCTCCTCCATGCACCTATCTGCCACTCCTCCCGTAAAGGTGTCTGCACATCTCTGATTTCTACGTCTGCCTCCTCCGGGCAACTAGCTGCTACTCCTCCCTTAAAGCTGTCTGCACACGTCTGCGACCTCGAGGTACCTAACTGCCACTCCTCCCTTAAAGGTGTCTGCAAACGTCTGTCTCCTCCGGGCACCAAGCTGCCACTACTCCCTTAAAGCTGTGTGCACACGTCTGCCTCCTCCGGGCACCTAGCTGCTACTCCTCCCTTAAAGGTGACTGCACACGTCGGCCTCCTCCGGGCACCTCGCTGCCACTCCTCCCTTAAAGCTGTGCGCACACGTCTGCCTTCTCCTGGCACCTAGCTGCCACTCCTACCATAACGCTGTCACGACACGTCTGACTCCTCCTGGCACCAAGCTACCACTCCTCCCTTAAAGCTGTCTGCACACTTCTGCCTCCTCCAGGCACCTAGCTGCCACTCCTCCCTTAAAGCTGTCTGCACACGTCTGCCTCCTCCAGGCACCTAGCTGCCACTACTCCCTTAACGCTGTCACGACACGTCTGCCTCCTCCTGGCACCTAGCTGGCACTCCCCCCTTAAAGCTGTGCTCACACGTCTGCCTCCTCCTGGCAACTAGCTGCCACTCCTACCTTAACGCTGTCACGACACGTCTGCCTCCTCCTGGCACCAAGCTACCACTCCTCCCTTAAAGCTGTCTGCACACTTCTGCCTCCTCGAGGCACCTAGCTGCCACTCCTCCCTTAACGCTGTCACGACACGTCTGCCTCCTCCTGGCACCTAGCTGCCACTCCTCCCTTAAAGCTGTCTGCACACGTCTGCCTACTCCTGGCACCTAGCTGCCACTCCTCCCTTAAACCTGTCTGCACACGTCTGCCTCCTCCAGGCACCTAGCTGCCACTCCTCCCTTAACACTGTCACGACACGTCTGCCTCCTCCTGGCACCTAGCTGCCACTCCTCCCTTAAAGTTGTCTGCATACGTCTGCCTCCTCCAGGCACCTAGCTGCCACTCCTCCATTAAAGCTGTCTGCACACGTCTGCTTCCTCTGGGCACCTAGCTGCCACTCCTCCCTTAAAGCTGTTTGCACACGTCTGTCTCCTCCAGGCACCAAGCTGCCATTCCTCCCTTAAAGCTGTCTGCACACGTCTGGCTCCTCCAGGCACCTAGCTGCCACTCCTCCCTTAACGCTGTCATGACACGTCTACCTCCTCCGGGCACCTAGCTGCCACTCCTCCATTATAGCTGTCCGCACACGTCTGCCTCCTCCGAGCACCTAGTTGCTACTCCTCCCTTAAAGCTGTCTGCACACGTCTGCGACCTCGAGGTACCTTACTGCCACTCCTCCCTTAAAGCTGTCTGCAAACGTCTGTCTCCTCCGGGCACCAAGCTGGCACTCCTCCCTTAAAGCTGTCTGCACACTTCTGCCTCCTCCAGGCACCTAGCTGCCACTCCTCCCTTAACACTGTCACCACACGTCTGCCTCCTCCTGGCACCTAGCTGCCATTCCTCCCTTAAAGCTGTGCGCACAGGTGTGCCTCTTCCTGGCACCTACCTGCCACTCCTTCCTTAACGCTCTCACGACACGTCTGCCTCCTCCTGGCACCAAGCTACCACTCCTCCCTTAAAGCTGTCTGCACACTTCTGCCTCCTCCAGGCACCTATCTGCCACTCCTCCCTTAAAGCTGTCTGCACAACTCTGCCTCCTACGGAAACCTAGCTGCCACTCCTCCCTTAAAGCTGTCTGCACACGTCTGCCTTCTCCTGGCACCAAGCTACCACTCCTCACTTAAGGCTGTCTGCACACTTCCGCCTCCTCCAGGCACCTAGCTGCCACTACTTCCTTAACGCTGTCACGACACGTCTGCCTCCTCCTGGCACCTAGCTGCCACTCCTCCCTTAAAGTTGTGCGCACACGTCTGCCTCCTCCTGGCACCTAGCTGCCACTCCTACCTTAACGCTGTCACGACACGTCTGCCTCCTCCTGGCACCAAGCTACCACTCCTCCCTCAAAGTTGTCTGCACACTTCTGCCTCCTCGAGGTACCTAGCTGCCACTCCTCCCTTAACGCTGTCACGACACGTCTGCCTCCTCCTGGCACCTAGCTCCCACTCTTCCCTTAAAGCTGTCTGCACACGTCTGGCTCCTCCTGGCACCTAGCAGCCACTCCCCCCTTAAAGCTGTCTGCACACGTCTGCCTCCTCCAGGCACCTAGCTGCCACTGCTCCCTTAACGCTGTCACGACACGTCTGCCTCCTCCTGGGACCTAGCTGCCACTCCTCCCTTAAAGCTGTCTGCACACGTCTGCCTCCTCCTGGCACCTAGGTGCCACTCCTACCTTAAAGATGTGCGCACATGTCTGCCTCCTCCTGGCACCTAGCTGCAACTCCTACCTTAACGCTGTCACGACACGTCCGCCTCCTCCTGGCACCAAGCTACCACTCCTCCCTTAAAGCTGTCTGCAAACGTCTGTCTCCTCTGGGCAGCAAGCTGCCACTCCTCCCTTAAAGCTGTATGCACACGTCTGCCTCCTCCGGGCACCTAGCTGCCACTCCTCCCTTAAAGCTGTCTGCACACGTCTGCCTCCTCCAGGCACCTAGCTGCCACTCCTCCCTTAATGCTGTCACGACACGTCTGCCTCCTCCTGGCACCTAGCTGCCACTCCTCCCTTATAGCTGTCTGCACACGTCTGCCTCCTCCAGGCACCTAGCTGTCACTCCTCCCTTCAAGCTGTCTGCACATCTCTGCTTCCTCTGGGAACATAGCTGCAACTCCTCCCTTAAAGCTATCTGCACACGTCTGCCTCCTCCGGGCACCTAGCTGCCACTCCTCCCTTAAAGCTGTCGGCACACGTCTTCCTCCTCCGGGCACCTATCTGCTACTCCTCCCATAAAGCTGTCTGCACACGTCTGCGACCTCGAGGTACCTTACTGCCACTCCTCCCTTAAAGCTGTCTGCACATGTCTGCCTCCTCCGGGCACCTAGCTGCCACTCCTCCCTAAAGCTGTCTGTACACGTCTGCCTCCTCCAGGCACCTAGCTGCCACTCCTCTGTTAAAGCTGTCTGCACATCTCTGCTTCCTCTGGGAACATAGCTGCCACTCCTCCCTTAAGCTGTCTGCACACGTCTGCCTCCTCCGGGCACCTAGCTACCACTCCTCCCGTAAAGGTGTCTGCACATCTCTGATCTCTACGTCTGCCTCCTCCGGGCAACTAGCTGCTACTCCTCCCTTAAAGCTGTCTGCACACGTCTGCGACCTCGAGGTACCTAACTGCCACTCTTCCCTTAAAGGTGTCTGCAAACGTCTGTCTCCTCTGGGCACCAAGCTGCCACTACTCCCTTAAAGCTGTCTGCACACGTCTGCCTCCTCCGGGCACCTAGCTGCTACTCCTCCCTTAAAGGTGACTGCACACGTCTGCCTCCTCCGGGCACCTAGCTGCCACTCCTCCCTTAAAGCTGTGCGCACACGTCTGCCTTCTCCTGGCACCTAGCTGCCACTCCTACCTTAACGCTGTCACGACACGTCTGACTCCTCCTGGCACCAAGCTACCACTCCTCCCTTAAAGCTGTCTGCACACTTCTGCCTCCTCCAGGCACCTAGCTGCCACTCCTCCCTTAAAGCTGTCTGCACACGTCTGCCTCCTCCAGGCACCTAGCTGCCACTACTCCCTTAACGCTGTCACGACACGTCTGCCTCCTCCTGGCACCTAGCTGCCACTCCCCCCTTAAAGCTGTGCTCACACGTCTGCCTCCTCCTGGCAACTAGCTGCCACTCCAACCTTAACGCTGTCACGACACGTCTGCCTCCTCCTGGCACCAAGCTATCACTCCTCCCTTAAAGCTGTCTGCACACTTCTGCCTCCTCGAGGCACCTAGCTGCCACTCCTCCCTTAACGCTGTCACGACACGTCTGCCTCCTCCTGGCACCTAGCTGCCACTCCTCCCTTAAAGCTGTCTGCACACGTCTGCCTACTCCTGGCACCTAGCTGCCACTCCTCCCTTAAGCCTGTCTGCACACGTCTGCCTCCTCCAGGCACCTAGCTGCCACTCCTCCCTTAACGCTGTCACGACACGTCTGCCTCCTCCAGGCACCTAGCTGCCACTCCTCCCTTAACGATGTCACGACACGTCTGCCTCCTCCTGGCACCTAGCAGCCACTCCTCCCTTAAAGCTGTCTGCACACGTCTGCCACCTCCTGGCACCTAGCTGCCACTCCTCCCTTAAAGCTGTCCGCACACGTCTGCCTCCTCCAGGCACCTAGCTGCCACTCCTCCCTTAACACTGTCACGACACGTCTGCCTCCTCCTGGCACCTAGCTGCCACTCCTCCCTTAAAGCTGTCTGCATACGTCTGCCTCCTCCAGGCACCTAGCTGCCACTCCTCCATTAAAGCTGTCTGCACACGTCTGCTTCCTCTGGGCACCTAGCTGCCACTCCTCCCTTAAAGCTGTCTGCACACGTCTGTCTCCTCCAGGCACCAAGCTGCCATTCCGCCCTTAAAGCTGTCTGCACACGTCTGGCTCCTCCAGGCACCTAGCTGCCACTCCTCCCTTAACGCTGTCATGACACGTCTACCTCCTCCGGGCACCTAGCTGCCACTCCTCCATTATAGCTGTCCGCACACGTCTGCCTCCTCCGAGCACCTAGTTGCTACTCCTCCCTTAAAGCTGTCTGCACACGTCTGCGACCTCGAGGTACCTTACTGCCACTCCTCCCTTAAATCTGTCTGCAAACGTCTGTCTCCTCCGGGCACCAAGCTGGCACTCCTCCCTTAAAGCTGTCTGCACACTTCTGCCTCCTCCAGGCACCTAGCTGCCACTCCTCCCTTAACACTGTCACCACACGTCTGCCTCCTCCTGGCACCTAGCTGCCATTCCTCCCTTAAAGCTGTGCGCACAGGTCTGCCTCTTCCTGGCACCTACCTGCCACTCCGTCCTTAACGCTGTCACGACACGTCTGCCTCCTCCTGGCACCAAGCTACCACTCCTCCCTTAAAGCTGTCTGCACACTTCTGCCTCCTCCAGGCACCTAGCTGCCACTCCTCCCTTAAAGCTGTCTGCACACATCTGCCTCCCTCCTGGCACCTAGCTGCCACTCCTCCCTTAAAGCTGTCTGCAAACGTATGCCTCCTCCTGGCACCTATCTGCCACTCCTCCCTTAAAGCTGACCGCACACGTCTGCCTCCTCCGGGCACCTAGTTGCTACTCCTCCCATAATGCTGTCCGCACACGTCAGGGACCTCGAGGTACCTAACTGCCACTCCTCCCTTAAAGCTGTCTGCACAAGTCTGCCTCCTGCGGAAACCTAGCTGCCACTCCTCCCTTAAAGCTGTCTGCACACGTCTACCTCCTCCTGGCACCAAGCTACCACTCCTCACTTAACGCTGTCTGCACACTTCCGCCTCCTCCAGGCACCTAACTGCCACTACTTCCTTAACGCTGTCACGACACGTCTGCCTCCTCCTGGCACCTAGCTGCCACTCCTCCCTTAAAGTTGTGCGCACACGTCTGCCTCCTCCTGGCACCTAGCTGCCACTCCTACCTTAACGCTGTCACGACACGTCCGCCTCCTCCTGGCACCAAGCTACCACTCCTCCCTCAAAGTTGTCTGCACAATTCTGCCTCCTCGAGGAACCTAGCTGCCACTCCTCCCTTAACGCTGTCACGACACGTCTGCCTCCTCCTGGCACCTAGCTCCCACTCTTCCCTTAAAGCTGTCTGCACACGTCTGGCTCCTCCTGGCACCTAGCAGCCACTCCCCCCTTAAAGCTGTCTGCACACGTCTGCCTACTCCAGGTACCTAGCTGCCACTCCTCCCTTAACGCTGTCACGACACGTCTGCCTCCTCCTGGGACCTAGCTGCCACTCCTCCCTTAAAGCTGTCTGCACACGTCTGCCTCCTCCTGGCACCTAGCTGCCACTCCTACCTTAAAGATGTGCGCACATGTCTGCCTCCTCCTGGCACCTAGCTGCCACTCCTACCATAACGCTGTCACGACACGTCCGCCTTCTCCTGGCACCAAGCTACCACTCCTCCCTTAAAGCTGTCTGCAAACGTCTGTCTCCTCTGGGCAGCAAGCTGCCACTCCTCCCTTAAAGCTGTCTGCACACGTCTTCCTCCTCCAGGCACCTAGCTGCCACTCCTCCCTTAACGCTGTCACGACACGTCTGCCGCCTCCTGGCACGTAGCTGCCACTCCTCCCTTAAAGCTGTGCGCACACGTCTGCCTCCTCCTGGCACCTAGCTGCCACTCCTACCTTAACGCTGTCACGACACGTCTGCCTCCTCCTGGCACCAAGCTACTACTCCTCCCTTAAAGCTGTCTGCACACTTCTGCCTCCTCAAGGCAGCTAGATGCCACTCCTCCCTTAACGCTGTCACGACACGTCTGCCTCCTCCTGGCACCTAGCCGCCACTCATCCCTTAAAGCTGTCTGCACACGTCTGCCTCCTCCTGGCAAATAGCTGCCACTCCTCCCGTAAACCTGTCTGCACACATCTGCCTCCTCCACGCACCTAGCTGCCACTCCTCCCTTAACGCTGTCACGACACGTCTGCCTCCTCCTGGCACCTAGCTGCCACTCCTCCCTTAACGCTGTCACGACACGTCTGCCTCCTCCTGGCACCTAGCTGCCACTCCTCCCTTAAAGCTGTCTGCACACGTCTGCCTCCTCCTGGCACCTAGCTGCCATTCCTCCCTTAACGCTGTCACGACACGTCTGCCTCCTCCAGGCACCTAGCAGCCACTCCTCCCTTAACGATGTAACGAAACGTCTGTTTCCTCCTGGCACCTAGCAGCCACTACTCCCTTAAAGCTGTCTGCACACGTCTGCCTCCTCCAGGCACCTAGCTGCCACTCCTCCCTTAACGCTGTCACGACAGGTCTGCCTCCTCCTGGCACCTAGCTGCCACTCCTCCCTTAAAGCTGTCTGCACATGTCTGCCTCCTCCTGGCACCTAGGTGCCACTCCTCCCTTAAAGCTGCCTGCACACATCTGGCTCCTCCAGGCACCTAGCTGCCACTCATCCCTTAACGCTGTCACGACACGTCTGCCTCCTCCTGGCACCTAGCTGCCACTCCTCCCTTAATGCTGTCTGCACACGTCTGCCTCCTCCAGGCACCTAGCTGCCACTCCTCCATTAAAGCTGTCTGCACACGTCTGCTTCCTCTGGGCACCTAGCTGCCACTCCTCCCTTAAAGCTGTCTGCACACGTCTGTCTCCTCCAGGCACCAAGCTGCCACTACTCTCTTAAAGCTGTCTGCACACGTCTGCCACCTCCAGTAACCTAGCTGCCACTCCTCCCTTAACGCTGTCATGACACGTCTGCCTCCTCCGGGCACCTAGCTGCCACTCCTCCATTAAAGCTGTCCGCACACGTCTGCCTCCTCCGGGCACCTAGCTGCTACTCCTCCCTTAAAAACTGTCTGCACACGTCTGCGACCTCGAGGTACCTAACTGCCACTCCTCCCTTGAAGCTGTCTGCAAACGTCTGTCTCCTCCGGGCACCAAGCTGCCACTCCTCCCTTAAAGCTGTCTGCACCCTTCTGCCTCCTCCAGGCACCTAGCTGCCACTCCTCCCTTAACGCTGTCTGCATACGTCTGCCTCCTCCTGGCACATAGCTGCCACTCCTCCCTTAAAGCTGTGCGCACAGGTCTGCCTCCTCCTGGCACCTAGCTGCCACTCCTCCCTTAACGCTGTCATGACACGTCTGCCTCCTCCGGGCACCTAGCTGCCACTCCTCCCTTAAAGCTGTCTGCACACGTCTGTCTCCTCCAGGCACCAAGCTGCCACTACTCTCTTAAAGCTGTCTGCACACGTCTGCCACCTCCAGTAACCTAGCTGCCACTCCTCCCTTAACGCTGTCACGACACGTCTGCCTCCTCCTGGCACCAAGCTGCCACTCCTCCGTTCAAGCTGTCTGCACACTTCTGCCTCCTCCAGGCACCTAGCTGCCACTCCTCCCTTAAAGCTGTCTGCACACGTCTGCCTCCTCCAGGCACCTAGCTGCCACTCCTCCCTTAACGCTGTCACGACACGTCTGACTCCCTCCTATCACCTAGCTGCCACTCCTCCCTTAAAGCTGTCTGCACACGTCTGCCTCCTCCTGGCACCTAGCTGCCACTCCTCCCTTAAAGCTGTCCGCACACGTCTGCCTCCTCCGGGCACCTAGCTGCTACTCCTCCCATAAAGCTGTCCGCACACGTCTGTGACCTCGAGGGGCCTAACTGCCACTCCTCCCTTAAAGCTGTCTGCACAAGTCTGCCTCCTGCGGAAACCTAGCTGACACTACTCCCTTAAAGCTTTCTGCACACGTCTGCCTCCTCCTGGCACCAAGCTACCACTCCCCCCTAAAGCTGTCTGCACACTTCTGCCTCCTACAGGCACCTAGCTGCCACTTCTCCCTTAACGCTGTCACGACACGTCTGCCTCCTCCTGGCACCTAGCTGCCACTCCTCCCTTAAAGCTGTACGCACACGTCTGCCTCCTCCTGGCACCTAGCTTCCACTCCTACCTTAAAGCTGTCACGACACGTCTGCCTCCTCCTGGCACCAAGCTACCACTCCTCCCATAAAGCTGTCTGTACACTTCTGCCTCCTCGAGGCACCTAGCTGCAACTCCTTCGTTAACGCTGTCACGACACGTCTGCCTCCTCCTGGCACCTAGCTCCCACTCCTCCCTTAAAGCTGTCTGCACACGTCTGGCTCCTCCTGGCACCCAGCAGCCACTCCTCCCTTAAAGCTGTCTGCACATGTCTGCCTCCTCCAGGCACCTAGCTGCCACTCCTCCCTTAACACTGTCACGACACGTCTGCCTCCTCCTGGGACCAAGCTGCCTGTCCTCCCTTAAAGCTGTCTGCACACGTCTGCCTCCTCCTGGCACCTAGCTGCCACTCCTGCCTTAAAGATGTGCGCACACGTCTGCTTCCTCCTGGCACCTAGCTGCCACTCCTACTTTAAAGCTGTCCGCACACGTCTGCCACCTCCTGGCACCTAGCTGCCACTCCTCCCTTAAAGCTGTCTGCACACGTCTGCCTCCTCCAGGCATCTAGCTGCCATTCCTCCCTTAACGCTGTCACGACACGTCTGCCTCCTCCTGGCACCTAGCTGCGACTCCTCCCTTAAAGCTGTCTGCACACGTCTGCCTCCTCCTGGCACCTAGCTGCCACTCCTCCCTTAAAGCTGTCCGCACACGTCTGCCTCCTCCGGGCACCTAGCTGCTACTCCTCCCATAAAGCTGTCTGCACACGTCTGCGACCTCGACGTACCTAACTGCCACTCCTCCCTTATAGCTGTCTGCACATGTCTGCCTCCTCCGGGCACCTAGCCGCCACTCCTCCCTTAAAGCTGTCGGCACACATCTGCCTCATCCGGGCACCTAGCTGCTACTCCTCCCATAAAGCTGTCTGCACACGTCTGCGACCTCGAGGTACCTAACTGCCACTCCTCCCTTATAGCTGTCTGCACATGTCTGCCTCCTCCGGGCACCTAGCTGCCACTCCTCCCTTAAAGCTGTCGGCACACGTCTGCCTCCTCCAGGCACCTAGAAGCCACTCCTCCCTTAACGATGTCACGAAACGTCTGCCTCCTCCTGGCACCTAGCAGCCACTACTCCCTAGAAGCTGTCTGCACAAATCTGCCTCCTCCAGGCACCTAGCTGCCACTCCTCCCTTAACGCTGTCACGACACGTCTGCCTCCTCCTGGCACCTAGCTGCCACTCCTCCCTTAAAGCTGTCTGCACATGTCTGCCTCCTCCTGGCACCTAGCTGCCACTCCTCCCTTAAAGCTGTCTGCACACGTCTGGCTCCTCCAGGCACCTAGCTGCTACTCATCCCTTAACGCTGTCACGACACGTCTGCCTCCTCCTGGCACCTAGTATGCCACTCCTCCATTAATGCTGTCTGCAATCGTCTGCCTCCTCCAGGCACCTAGCTGCCACTCCTCCATTAAAGCTGTCTGCACACGTCTGCTTCCTCTGGGCACCTAGGTGCCACTCCTCCCTTAAAGCTGTCTGCACACGTCTGTCTCCTCCAGGCACCAAGCTGCCACTCCTCTCTTAAAGCTGTCTGCACACGTCTGCCACCTCCAGGCACCTAGCTGCCACTCCTCCCTTAACGCTGTCATGACACGTCTGCCTCCTCCGGGCACCTAGCTGCGCCTCCTCCATTAAAGCTGTCCGCACACGTCAGCCTCCTCCGGGCACCTAGCTGCTACTCCTCCCTTAAAAACTGTCTGCACACGTCTGCGACCTCGAGGTACCTAACTGCCACTCCTCCCTTGAAGCTGTCTGCAAACGTCTGTCTCCTCCGGGCACCAAGCTGCCACTCCTCCCTTAAAGCTGTCTGCACACTTCTGCCTCCTCCAGGCACCTAGCTGCCACTCCTCCCTTAACGCTGACTGCACACGTCTGCCTCCTCCTGGCACCTAGCTGCCACTCCTCCCTTAAAGCTGTGCGCACAGGTCTGCCTCCTCCTGGCACCTAGCTGCCACTCCTACCTTAACGCTGTCACGAAACGTCTGCCTCCTCCTGGCACCAAGCTGCCACTCCTCCGTTCAAGCTGTCTGCACACTTCTGCCTCCTCCAGGCACCTAGCTGCCACTCCTCCCTTAAAGCTGTCTGCACACGTCTGCCTCCTCCAGGCACCTAGCTGCCACTCCTCCCTTAACGCTGTCACAACACGTCTGCCTCCCTCCTATCACCTAGCTGCCACTCCTCCCTTAAAACTGTCTGCACACGTCTGCCTCCTCCTGGCACCTAGCTGCCACTCCTGCCTTAAAGCTGTCCGCACACGTCTGCCTCCTCCGGGCACCTAGCTGCTACTCCTCCCATAAAGCTGTCCGGACACGTCTGTGACCTCGAGGTACCTAACTGCCACTCCTCCCTTAAAGCTGTCTGCACAAGTCTGCCTCCTGAGGAAACCTAGCTGCCACTACTCCCTTAAAGCTGTCTGCACACGTCTGCCTCCTCCTGGCACCAAGCTACCACTCCTCCCTTAAGGCTGTCTGCACACTTCTGCCTCCTACAGGCAACTAGCTGCCACCACTCCCTTAACGCTGTCACGACACGTCTGCCTCCTCCTGGCACCTAGCTGCCACTCCTTCCTTAAAGCTGTACGCACACGTCTGCCTCCTCCTGGCACCTAGCTTCCACTCCTACCTTAACGCTGTCACGACACGTCTGCCTCCTCCTGGCACCAAGCTACCACTCCTCCCATAAAGCTGTCTGTACACTTCTGCCTCCTTGAGGCACCTAGCTGCCACTCCTCTGTTAACGCTGTCACGACACGTCTGCCTCCTCCTGGCAACTAGCTCCCACTCCTCCCTTAAAGCTGTCTGCACACGTCTGGCTCCTCCTGGCACCTAGCAGCCACTCCTCCCTTAAAGCTGTCTGCACATGTCTGCCTCCTCCAGGCACCTAGCTGCCACTCCTCCCTTAACGCTCTCACGACACGTCTGCCTCCTCCTGGGACCTAGCTGCCACTCCTCCCTTTAAGCTGTCTGCACACGTCTGCCTCCTCCTGGCAACTAGCTGCCACTCCTGCCTTAAAGATGTGCGCACACGTCTGCCTCCTCCTGGCACCTAGCTGCCACTCCTCCCTTAAAGCTGTCTGCACACGTCTGCCTCATCCGGGCACGTAGCTGCTACTCCTCCCATAAAGCTGTCTGCACACGTCTGCGACCTCGAGGTACCTAACTGCCACTCCTCCCTTATAGCTGTCTGCACATGTCTGCCTCCTCCGGGCACCTAGCTGCCACTCCTCCCTTAAAGCTGTCGGCACACGTCTGCCTCCTCCAGGCACCTAGCAGCCACTCCACCCTTAACGATGTCACGAAACGTCTGCCTCCTCCTCGCACCTAGCAGCCACTACTCCCTTAAAGCTGTCTGCACACGTCTGCCTCGTCCAGGCACCTAGCTGCCACTCCTCCCTTAACGCTGTCACGACAGGTCTGCCTCCTCCTGGCACCTAGCTGCCACTCCTCCCTTAAAGCTGTCTGCACATGTCTGCCTCCTCCTGGCACCTAGCTGCCACTCCTCCCTTAAAGCTGTCTGCACACGTCTGGCTCCTCCAGGCACCTAGCTGCCACTCATCCCTTAACACTGTCACGACACGTCTGCCTCCTCCTGGCACCTATCTGCCACTCCTCCCTTAATGCTGTCTGCACACGTCTGCCTCCTCCAGGCACCTAGCTGCCACTCCTCCATTAAAGCTGTCTGCACACGTCTGCTTCCTCTGGGCACCTAGCTGCCACTCCTCCCTTAAAGCTGTCTGCACACGTCTGTCTCCTCCAGGCACCAAGCTGCCACTCCTCTCTTAAAGCTTTCTGCACACGTCTGCCACCTCCAGGCACCTAGCTGCCACTCCTCCCTTAACGCTGTTATGACACGTCTGCCTCCTCCGGGCACCTAGCTGCCACTCCTCCATTAAAGCTGTCCGCACACGTCTGCCTCCTCCGGGCACCTAGCTGCTACTCCTCCCTTAAAAACTGTCTGCACACGTCTGCGACCTCGAGGTACCTAACTGCCACTCCTCCCTTGAAGCTGTCTGCAAACGTCTGTCTCCTCCGGGCACCAAGCTGCCACTCCTCCCTTAAAGCTGTCTGCACACTTCTGCCTCCTCCAGGCACCTAGCTGCCACTCCTCCCTTAACGCTGTCTGCACACGTCTGCCTCCTCCTGGCACCTAGCTGCCACTCCTCCCTTAAAGCTGTGCGCACAGGTCTGCCTCCTCCTGGCACCTAGCTGCCACTCCTACCTTAACGCTGTCACGACACGTCTGCCTCCTCCTGGCACCAAGCTGCCACTCCTCCGTTCAAGCTGTCTGCACACTTCTGCCTCCTCGAGGCACCTAGCTGCCACTCCTCCCTTAAAGCTGTCTGCACACGTCTGCCTCCTCCAGGCACCTAGCTGCCACTCCTCCCTTAACGCTGTCACGACACGTCTGCCTCCCTCCTATCACCTAGCTGCCACTCCTCCCTTAAAGCTGTCTGCACACGTCTGCCTCCTCCTGGCACCTAGCTGCCACTCCTCCCTTAAAGCTGTCCGCACACGTCTGCCTCCTCCGGGCACCTAGCTGCTACTCCTCCCATAAAGCTGTCCGCACACGTCTGTGACCTCGAGGTACCTAACTGCCACTCCTCCCTTAAAGCTGTCAGCACAAGTCTGCCTCCTATGGAAACCTAGCTGCCACTACTCCCTTAAAGCTGTCTGCACACGTCTGCCTCCTCCTGGCACCAAGCTACCACTCCTCCCTTAAAGCTGTCTGCCCACTTCTGCCTCCTACAGGCACCTAGCTGCCACTACTCCCTTAACGCTGTCACGACACGTCTGCCTCCTCCTGGCACCTAGCTGCCACTCCTCCCTTAAAGCTGTACGCACACGTCTGCCTCCTCCTGGCACCTAGCTTCCACTCCTACCTTAACGCTGTCACGACACGTCTGCCTCCTCCTGGCACCAAGCTACCACTCCTCCCATAAAGCTGTCTGTACACTTCTGCCTCCTCGAGGCACCTAGCTGCCACTCCTCCGTTAACGCTGTCACGACACGTCTGCCTCCTCCTGGCACCTAGCTCCCACTCCTCCCTTAAAGCTGTCTGCAAACGTCTGGCTCCTTCTGGCACCTAGCAGCCACTCCTCCCTTAAAGCTGTCTGCACATGTCTGCCTCCTCCAGGCACCTAGCTGCCACTCCTCCCTTAACGCTGTCACGACACGTCTGCCTCCTCCTGGGACCTAGCTGCCACTCCTCCCTTAAAGCTGTCTGCACACGTCTGCCTCCTCCTGGCACCTAGCTGCCACTCCTGCCTTAAAGATGTGCGCACTTGTCTGCCTCCTCCTGGCACCTAGCTGCCACTCCTACCTTAACGCTGTCACGACACGTCCGCCTCCTCCTGGCACCAAGCTACCACTCCTCCCTTAAAGCTGTCTGCACACTTCTGCCTCCTCCAGGCACCTAGCTGTTACTCCTCCCTTAACGATGTCATGAGACGTCTGCCTCCTATTGGCACCTAGCAGCCACTCCTCCCATAAAGCTGTCCGCACACGTCTGCCTCCTCCGGGCACCTAGTTGCTACTCCTCCCATAATGCTGTCCGCACACGTCAGGGACCTCGAGGTACCTAACTGCCACTCCTCCCTTAAAGCTGTCTGCACAAGTCTGCCTCCTGCGGAAACCTAGCTGCCACTCCTCCCTTAAAGCTGTCTGCACACGTCTACCTCCTCCTGGCACCAAGCTACCACTCCTCACTTAAGGCTGTCTGCACACTTCCGCCTCCTCCAGGCACCTAACTGCCACTACTTCCTTAACGCTGTCACGACACGTCTGCCTCCTCCTGGCACCTAGCTGCCACTCCTCCCTTAAAGTTGTGCGCACACGTCTGCCTCCTCCTGGCACCTAGCTGCCACTCCTACCTTAACGCTGTCACGACACGTCTGCCTCCTCCTGGCACCAAGCTACCACTCCTCCCTCAAAGTTGTCTGCACAATTCTGCCTCCTCGAGGAACCTAGCTGCCACTCCTCCCTTAACGCTGTCACGACACGTCTGCCTCCTCCTGGCACCTAGCTCCCACTCTTCCCTTAAAGCTGTCTGCACACGTCTGGCTCCTCCTGGCACCTAGCAGCCACTCCCCCCTTAAAGCTGTCTGCACACGTCTGCCTACTCCAGGTAC
The DNA here is from genome assembly GCF_023898315.1 of Schistocerca nitens. Taxonomy (NCBI): domain Eukaryota; kingdom Metazoa; phylum Arthropoda; class Insecta; order Orthoptera; family Acrididae; genus Schistocerca; species Schistocerca nitens. Next base: position 706,265,787 of record NC_064619.1, read on the forward strand.
CTAGCTGCCACTCCTCCCTTAACGCTGTCACGACACGTCTGCCTCCTCCTGGGACCTAGCTGCCACTCCTCCCTTAAAGCTGTCTGCACACGTCTGCCTCCTCCTGGCACCTAGCTGCCACTCCTACCTTAAAGATGTGCGCACATGTCTGCCTCCTCCTGGCACCTAGCTGCCACTCCTACCATAACGCTGTCACGACACGTCCGCCTTCTCCTGGCACCAAGCTACCACTCCTCCCTTAAAGCTGTCTGCAAACGTCTGTCTCCTCTGGGCAGCAAGCTGCCACTCCTCCCTTAAAGCTGTCTGCACACGTCTGCCTCCTCCGGGCACCTAGCTGCAACTCCTCCCTTAAAGCTGTCTGCACACGTCTTCCTCCTCCAGGCACCTAGCTGCCACTCCTCCCTTAACGCTGTCACGACACGTCTGCCGCCTCCTGGCACGTAGCTGCCACTCCTCCCTTAAAGCTGTGCGCACACGTCTGCCTCCTCCTGGCACCTAGCTGCCACTCCTACCTTAACGCTGTCACGACACGTCTGCCTCCTCCTGGCACCAAGCTACTACTCCTCCCTTAAAGCTGTCTGCACACTTCTGCCTCCTCAAGGCAGCTAGATGCCACTCCTCCCTTAACGCTGTCACGACACGTCTGCCTCCTCCTGGCACCTAGCCGCCACTCATCCCTTAAAGCTGTCTGCACACGTCTGCCTCCTCCTGGCAAATAGCTGCCACTCCTCCCGTAAACCTGTCTGCACACATCTGCCTCCTCCACGCACCTAGCTGCCACTCCTCCCTTAACGCTGTCACGACACGTCTGCCTCCTCCTGGCACCTAGCTGCCACTCCTCCCTTAACGCTGTCACGACACGTCTGCCTCCTCCTGGCACCTAGCTGCCACTCCTCCCTTAAAGCTGTCTGCACACGTCTGCCTCCTCCTGGCACCTAGTTGCCATTCCTCCCTTAACGCTGTCACGACACGTCTGCCTCCTCCAGGCACCTAGCAGCCACTCCTCCCTTAACGATGTAACGAAACGTCTGTTTCCTCCTGGCACCTAGCAGCCACTACTCCCTTAAAGCTGTCTGCACACGTCTGCCTCCTCCAGGCACCTAGCTGCCACTCCTCCCTTAACGCTGTCACGACAGGTCTGCCTCCTCCTGGCACCTAGCTGCCACTCCTCCCTTAAAGCTGTCTGCACATGTCTGCCTCCTCCTGGCACCTAGCTGCCACTCCTCCCTTAAAGCTGCCTGCACACATCTGGCTCCTCCAGGCACCTAGCTGCCACTCATCCCTTAACGCTGTCACGACACGTCTGCCTCCTCCTGGCACCTAGCTGCCACTCCTCCCTTAATGCTGTCTGCACACGTCTGCCTCCTCCAGGCACCTAGCTGCCACTCCTCCATTAAAGCTGTCTGCACACGTCTGCTTCCTCTGGGCACCTAGCTGCCACTCCTCCCTTAAAGCTGTCTGCACACGTCTGTCTCCTCCAGGCACCAAGCTGCCACTACTCTCTTAAAGCTGTCTGCACACGTCTGTCACCTCCAGTAACCTAGCTGCCACTCCTCCCTTAACGCTGTCATGACACGTCTGCCTCCTCCGGGCACCTAGCTGCCACTCCTCCATTAAAGCTGTCCGCACACGTCTGCCTCCTCCGGGCACCTAGCTGCTACTCCTCCCTTAAAAACTGTCTGCACACGTCTGCGACCTCGAGGTACCTAACTGCCACTCCTCCCTTGAAGCTGTCTGCAAACGTCTGTCTCCTCCGGGCACCAAGCTGCCACTCCTCCCTTAAAGCTGTCTGCACCCTTCTGCCTCCTCCAGGCACCTAGCTGCCACTCCTCCCTTAACGCTGTCTGCATACGTCTGCCTCCTCCTGGCACCTAGCTGCCACTCCTCCCTTAAAGCTGTGCGCACAGGTCTGCCTCCTCCTGGCACCTAGCTGCCACTCCTACCTTAACGCTGTCACGACACGTCTGCCTCCTCCTGGCACCAAGCTGCCACTCCTCCGTTCAAGCTGTCTGCACACTTCTGCCTCCTCCAGGCACCTAGCTGCCACTCCTCCCTTAAAGCTGTCTGCACACGTCTGCCTCCTCCAGGCACCTAGCTGCCACTCCTCCCTTAACGCTGTCACGACACGTCTGACTCCCTCCTATCACCTAGCTGCCACTCCTCCCTTAAAGCTGTCTGCACACGTCTGCCTCCTCCTGGCACCTAGCTGCCACTCCTCCCTTAAAGCTGTCCGCACACGTCTGCCTCCTCCGGGCACCTAGCTGCTACTCCTCCCATAAAGCTGTCCGCACACGTCTGTGACCTCGAGGTGCCTAACTGCCACTCCTCCCTTAAAGCTGTCTGCACAAGTCTGCCTCCTGCGGAAACCTAGCTGACACTACTCCCTTAAAGCTTTCTGCACACGTCTGCCTCCTCCTGGCACCAAGCTACCACTCCTCCCTTAAAGCTGTCTGCACACTTCTGCCTCCTACAGGCACCTAGCTGCCACTTCTCCCTTAACGCTGTCACGACACGTCTGCCTCCTCCTGGCACCTAGCTGCCACTCCTCCCTTAAAGCTGTACGCACACGTCTGCCTCCTCCTGGCACCTAGCTTCCACTCCTACCTTAAAGCTGTCACGACACGTCTGCCTCCTCCTGGCACCAAGCTACCACTCCTCCCATAAAGCTGTCTGTACACTTCTGCCTCCTCGAGGCACCTAGCTGCAACTCCTTCGTTAACGCTGTCACGACACGTCTGCCTCCTCCTGGCACCTAGCTCCCACTCCTCCCTTAAAGCTGTCTGCACACGTCTGGCTCCTCCTGGCACCCAGCAGCCACTCCTCCCTTAAAGCTGTCTGCACATGTCTGCCTCCTCCAGGCACCTAGCTGCCACTCCTCCCTTAACACTGTCACGACACGTCTGCCTCCTCCTGGGACCAAGCTGCCTCTCCTCCCTTAAAGCTGTCTGACACGTCTGCCTCCTCCTGGCACCTAGCTGCCACTCCTGCCTTAAAGATGTGCGCACACGTCTGCTTCCTCCTGGCACCTAGCTGCCACTCCTACCTTAAAGCTGTCCACACACGTCTGCCACCTCCTGGCACCTAGCTGCCACTCCTCCCTTAAAGCTGTCTGCACACGTCTGCCTCCTCCAGGCATCTAGCTGCCATTCCTCCCTTAACGCTGTCACGACACGTCTGCCTCCTCCTGGCACCTAGCTGCGACTCCTCCCTTAAAGCTGTCTGCACACGTCTGCCTCCTCCTGGCACCTAGCTGCCACTCCTCCCTTAAAGCTGTCCGCACACGTCTGCCTCCTCCGGGCACCTAGCTGCTACTCCTCCCATAAAGCTGTCTGCACACGTCTGCGACCTCGAGGTACCTAACTGCCACTCCTCCCTTATAGCTGTCTGCACATGTCTGCCTCCTCCGGGCACCTAGCCGCCACTCCTCCCTTAAAGCTGTCGGCACACGTCTGCCTCATCCGGGCACCTAGCTGCTACTCCTCCCATAAAGCTGTCTGCACACGTCTGCGACCTCGAGGTACCTAACTGCCACTCCTCCCTTATAGCTGTCTGCACATGTCTGCCTCCTCCGGGCACCTAGCTGCCACTCCTCCCTTAAAGCTGTCGGCACACGTCTGCCTCCTCCAGGCACCTAGCAGCCACTCCTCCCTTAACGATGTCACGAAACGTCTGCCTCCTCCTGGCACCTAGCAGCCACTACTCCCTAGAAGCTGTCTGCACAAATCTGCCTCCTCCAGGCACCTAGCTGCCACTCCTCCCTTAACGCTGTCACGACAGGTCTGCCTCCTCCTGGCACCTAGCTGCCACTCCTCCCTTAAAGCTGTCTGCACATGTCTGCCTCCTCCTGGCACCTAGCTGCCACTCCTCCCTTAAAGCTGTCTGCACACGTCTGGCTCCTCCAGGCACCTAGCTGCCACTCATCCCTTAACGCTGTCACGACACGTCTGCCTCCTCCTGGCACCTAGTATGCCACTCCTCCATTAATGCTGTCTGCACACGTCTGCCTCCTCCAGGCACCTAGCTGCCACTCCTCCATTAAAGCTGTCTGCACACGTCTGCTTCCTCTGGGCACCTAGCTGCCACTCCTCCCTTAAAGCTGTCTGCACACGTCTGTCTCCTCCAGGCACCAAGCTACCACTCCTCTCTTAAAGCTGTCTGCACACGTCTGCCACCTCCAGGCACCTAGCTGCCACTCCTCCCTTAACGCTGTCATGACACGTCTGCCTCCTCCGGGCACCTAGCTGCCACTCCTCCATTAAAGCTGTCCGCACACGTCAGCCTCCTCCGGGCACCTAGCTGCTACTCCTCCCTTAAAAACTGTCTGCACACGTCTGCGACCTCGAGGTACCTAACTGCCACTCCTCCCTTGAAGCTGTCTGCAAACGTCTGTCTCCTCCGGGCACCAAGCTGCCACTCCTCCCTTAAAGCTGTCTGCACACTTCTGCCTCCTCCAGGCACCTAGCTGCCACTCCTCCCTTAACGCTGACTGCACACGTCTGCCTCCTCCTGGCACCTAGCTGCCACTCCTCCCTTAAAGCTGTGCGCACAGGTCTGCCTCCTCCTGGCACCTAGCTGCCACTCCTACCTTAACGCTGTCACGAAACGTCTGCCTCCTCCTGGCACCAAGCTGCCACTCCTCCGTTCAAGCTGTCTGCACACTTCTGCCTCCTCCAGGCACCTAGCTGCCACTCCTCCCTTAAAGCTGTCTGCACACGTCTGCCTCCTCCAGGCACCTAGCTGCCACTCCTCCCTTAACGCTGTCACAACACGTCTGCCTCCCTCCTATCACCTAGCTGCCACTCCTCCCTTAAAACTGTCTGCACACGTCAGCCTCCTCCTGGCACCTAGCTGCCACTCCTGCCTTAAAGCTGTCCGCACACGTCTGCCTCCTCCGGGCACCTAGCTGCTACTCCTCCCATAAAGCTGTCCGGACACGTCTGTGACCTCGAGGTACCTAACTGCCACTCCTCCCTTAAAGCTGTCTGCACAAGTCTGCCTCCTGAGGAAACCTAGCTGCCACTACTCCCTTAAAGCTGTCTGCACACGTCTGCCTCCTCCTGGCACCAAGCTACCACTCCTCCCTTAAGGCTGTCTGCACACTTCTGCCTCCTACAGGCACCTAGCTGCCACCACTCCCTTAACGCTGTCACGACACGTCTGCCTCCTCCTGGCACCTAGCTGCCACTCCTTCCTTAAAGCTGTACGCACACGTCTGCCTCCTCCTGGCACCTAGCTTCCACTCCTACCTTAACGCTGTCACGACACGTCTGCCTCCTCCTGGCACCAAGCTACCACTCCTCCCATAAAGCTGTCTGTACACTTCTGCCTGCTTGAGGCACCTAGCTGCCACTCCTCCGTTAACGCTGTCACGACACGTCTGCCTCCTCCTGGCAACTAGCTCCCACTCCTCCCTTAAAGCTGTCTGCACACGTCTGGCTCCTCCTGGCACCTAGCAGCCACTCCTCCCTTAAAGCTGCCTGCACATGTCTGCCTCCTCCAGGCACCTAGCTGCCACTCCTCCCTTAACGCTCTCACGACACGTCTGCCTCCTCCTGGGACCTAGCTGCCACTCCTCCCTTAAAGCTGTCTGCACACGTCTGCCTCCTCCTGGCACCTAGCTGCCACTCCTGCCTTAAAGATGTGCGCACACGTCTGCCTCCTCCTGGCACCTAGCTGCCACTCCTCCCTTAAAGCTGTCTGCACACGTCTGCCTCATCCGGGCACGTAGCTGCTACTCCTCCCATAAAGCTGTCTGCACAAGTCTGCGACCTCGAGGTACCTAACTGCTACTCCTCCCTTATAGCTGTCTGCACATGTCTGCCTCCTCCGGGCACCTAGCTGCCACTCCTCCCTTAAAGCTGTCGGCACACGTCTGCCTCCTCCAGGCACCTAGCAGCCACTCCACCCTTAACGATGTCACGAAACGTCTGCCTCCTCCTCGCACCTAGCAGCCACTACTCCCTTAAAGCTGTCTGCACACGTCTGCCTCGTCCAGGCACCTAGCTGCCACTCCTCCCTTAACGCTGTCACGACAGGTCTGCCTCCTCCTGGCACCTAGCTGCCACTCCTCCCTTAAAGCTGTCTGCACATGTCTGCCTCCTCCTGGCACCTAGCTGCCACTCCTCCCTTAAAGCTGTCTGCACACGTCTGGCTCCTCCAGGCACCTAGCTGCCACTCATCCCTTAACACTGTCACGACACGTCTGCCTCCTCCTGGCACCTATCTGCCACTCCTCCCTTAATGCTGTCTGCACACGTCTGCCTCCTCCAGGCACCTAGCTGCCACTCCTCCATTAAAGCTGTCTGCACACGTCTGCTACCTCTGGGCACCTAGCTGCCACTCCTCCCTTAAAGCTGTCTGCACACGTCTGTCTCCTCCAGGCACCAAGCTGCCACTCCTCTCTTAAAGCTTTCTGCACACGTCTGCCACCTCCAGGCACCTAGCTGCCACTCCTCCCTTAACGCTGTTATGACACGTCTGCCTACTCCGGGCACCTAGCTGCCACTCCTCCATTAAAGCTGTCCGCACACGTCTGCCTCCTCCGGGCACCTAGCTGCTACTCCTCCCTTAAAAACTGTCTGCACACGTCTGCGACCTCGAGGTACCTAACTGCCACTCCTCCCTTGAAGCTGTCTGCAAACGTCTGTCTCCTCCGGGCACCAAGCTGCCACTCCTCCCTTAAAGCTGTCTGCACACTTCTGCCTCCTCCAGGCACCTAGCTGCCACTCCTCCCTTAACGCTGTCTGCACACGTCTGCCTCCTCCTGGCACCTAGCTGCCACTCCTCCCTTAAAGCTGTGCGCACAGGTCTGCCTCCTCCTGGCACCTAGCTGCCACTCCTACCTTAACGCTGTCACGACACGTCTGCCTCCTCCTGGCACCAAGCTGCCACTCCTCCGTTCAAGCTGTCTGCACACTTCTGCCTCCTCGAGGCACCTAGCTGCCACTCCTCCCTTAAAGCTGTCTGCACACGTCTGCCTCCTCCAGGCACCTAGCTGCCACTCCTCCCTTAACGCTGTCACGACACGTCTGCCTCCCTCCTATCACCTAGCTGCCACTCCTCCCTTAAAGCTGTCTGCACACGTCTGCCTCCTCCTGGCACCTAGCTGCCACTCCTCCCTTAAAGCTGTCCGCACACGTCTGCCTCCTCCGGGCACCTAGCTGCTACTCCTCCCATAAAGCTGTCCGCACACGTCTGTGACCTCGAGGTACCTAACTGCCACTCCTCCCTTAAAGCTGTCAGCACAAGTCTGCCTCCTATGGAAACCTAGCTGCCACTACTCCCTTAAAGCTGTCTGCACACGTCTGCCTCCTCCTGGCACCTAGCTGCCACTCCTACCTTAACGCTGTCACGACAGGTCTGCCTCCTCCTGGCACCAAGCTACCACTCCTCCCTTAAAGCTGTCTGCCCACTTCTGCCTCCTACAGGCACCTAGCTGCCACTACTCCCTTAACGCTGTCACGACACGTCTGCCTCCTGCTGGCACATAGCTGCCACTCCTCCCTTAAAGCTGTACGCACACGTCTGCCTCCTCCTGGCACCTAGCTTCCACTCCTACCTTAACGCTGTCACGACACGTCTGCCTCCTCCTGGCACCAAGCTACCACTCCTCCCATAAAGCTGTCTGTACACTTCTGCCTCCTCGAGGCACCTAGCTGCCACTCCTCCGTTAACGCTGTCACGACACGTCTGCCTCCTCCTGGCACCTAGCTCCCACTCCTCCCTTAAAGCTGTCTGTAAACGTCTGGCTCCTTCTGGCACCTAGCAGCCACTCCTCCCTTAAAGCTGTCTGCACATGTCTGCCTCCTCCAGGCACCTAGCTGCCACTCCTCCCTTAACGCTGTCACGACACGTCTGCCTCCTCCTGGGACCTAGCTGCCACTCCTCCCTTAAAGCTGTCTGCACACGTCTGCCTCCTCCTGGCACCTAGCTGCCACTCCTGCCTTAAAGATGTGCGCACTTGTCTGCCTCCTCCTGGCACCTAGCTGCCACTTCTACCTTAACGCTGTCACGACACGTCCGCCTCCTCCTGGCACCAAGCTACCACTCCTCCCTTAAAGCTGTCTGCACACTTCTGCCTCCTCCAGGCACCTAGCTGTTACTCCTCCCTTAACGATGTCATGAGACGTCTGCCTCCTATTGGCACCTAGCAGCCACTCCTCCCATAAAGCTGTCCGCACACGTCTGCCACCTCCTGGCACCTAGCTGCCACTCCTCCCTTAAAGCTGTCTGCACACGTCTGCCTCCTCCAGGCACCTAGCTGCCACTCCTCCCTTATCGCTGTCACGACACGTCTGCCTCCTCCTGGCACCTAGCTGCGACTCCTCCCTTAAAGCTGTCTGCACACGTTTGCCTCCTCCTGGCACCTAGCTGGCACTCCTCCCTTAAAGCTGTCCGCACACGTCTTTCTCCTCCGGGCACCTAGCTGCTACTCCTCCCATAAAGCTGTCTGCACACGTCTGCGAGCTCGAGGTACCTAACTGCCACTCCTCCCTTAAAGCTGTCTGCACAAGTCTGCCTCCTGAGGAAACCTAGCTGCCACTACTCCCTTAAAGCTGTCTGCACACGTCTGGCTCCTCCTGGCACCTAGCAGCCACTCCTCCCTTAAAGCTGTCTGCACATGTCTGCCTCCTCCAGGCACCTAGCTGCCACTCCTCCCTTAACGCTCTCACGACACGTTTGCCTCCTCCTGGGACCTAGCTGCCACTCCTCCCTTAAAGCTGTCTGCACACGTCTGCCTCCTCCTGGCACCTAGCTGCCACTCCTGCCTTAAAGATGTGCGCACACGTCTGCCTCCTCCTGGCACCTAGCTGCCACTCCTCCCTTAAAGCTGTCTGCACACGTCTGCCTCATCCGGGCACGTAGCTGCTACTCCTCCCATAAAGCTGTCTGCACACGTCTGCGACCTCGAGGTACCTAACTGCCACTCCTCCCTTATAGCTGTCTGCACATGTCTGCCTCCTCCGGGCACCTAGCTGCCACTCCTCCCTTAAAGCTGTCGGCACACGTCTGCCTCCTCCAGGCACCTAGCAGCCACTCCACCCTTAACGATGTCACGAAACGTCTGCCTCCTCCTCGCACCTAGCAGCCACTACTCCCTTAAAGCTGTCTGCACACGTCTGCCTCGTCCAGGCACCTAGCTGCCACTCCTCCCTTAACGCTGTCACGACAGGTCTGCCTCCTCCTGGCACCTAGCTGCCACTCCTCCCTTAAAGCTGTCTGCACATGTCTGCCTCCTCCTGGCACCTAGCTGCCACTCCTCCCTTAAAGCTGTCTGCACACGTCTGGCTCCTCCAGGCACCTAGCTGCCACTCATCCCTTAACACTGTCACGACACGTCTGCCTCCTCCTGGCACCTATCTGCCACTCCTCCCTTAATGCTGTCTGCACACGTCTGCCTCCTCCAGGCACCTAGCTGCCACTCCTCCATTAAAGCTGTCTGCACACGTCTGCTTCCTCTGGGCACCTAGCTGCCACTCCTCCCTTAAAGCTGTCTGCACACGTCTGTCTCCTCCAGGCACCAAGCTGCCACTCCTCTCTTAAAGCTTTCTGCACACGTCTGCCACCTCCAGGCACGTAGCTGCCACTCCTCCCTTAACGCTGTTATGACACGTCTGCCTCCTCCGGGCACCTAGCTGCCACTCCTCCATTAAAGCTGTCCGCACACGTCTGCCTCCTCCGGGCACCTAGCTGCTACTCCTCCCTTAAAAACTGTCTGCACACGTCTGCGACCTCGAGGTACCTAACTGCCACTCCTCCCTTGAAGCTGTCTGCAAACGTCTGTCTCCTCTGGGCACCAAGCTGCCACTCCTCCCTTAAAGCTGTCTGCACACTTCTGCCTCCTCCAGGCACCTAGCTGCCACTCCTCCCTTAACGCTGTCTGCACACGTCTGCCTCCTCCTGGCACCTAGCTGCCACTCCTCCCTTAAAGCTGTGCGCACAGGTCTGCCTCCTCCTGGCACCTAGCTGCCACTCCTACCTTAACGCTGTCACGACACGTCTGCCTCCTCCTGGCACCAAGCTGCCACTCCTCCGTTCAAGCTGTCTGCACACTTCTGCCTCCTCGAGGCACCTAGCTGCCACTCCTCCCTTAAAGCTGTCTGCACACGTCTGCCTCCTCCAGGCACCTAGCTGCCACTCCTCCCTTAACGCTGTCACGACACGTCTGCCTCCCTACTATCACCTAGCTGCCACTCCTCCCTTAAAGCTGTCTGCACACGTCTGCCTCCTCCTGGCACCTAGCTGCCACTCCTCCCTTAAAGCTGTCCGCACACGTCTGCCTCCTCCGGGCACCTAGCTGCTACTCCTCCCATAAAGCTGTCCGCACACGTCTGTGACCTCGAGGTACCTAACTGCCACTCCTCCCTTAAAGCTGTCAGCACAAGTCTGCCTCCTATGGAAACCTAGCTGCCACTACTCCCTTAAAGCTGTCTGCACACGTCTGCCTCCTCCTGGCACCAAGCTACCACTCCTCCCTTAAAGCTGTCTGCCCACTTCTGCCTCCTACAGGCACCTAGCTGCCACTACTCCCTTAACGCTGTCACGACACGTCTGCCTCCTGCTGGCACATAGCTGCCACTCCTCCCTTAAAGCTGTACGCACACGTCTGCCTCCTCCTGGCACCTAGCTTCCACTCCTACCTTAACGCTGTCACGACACGTCTGCCTCCTCCTGGCACCAAGCTACCACTCCTCCCATAAAGCTGTCTGTACACTTCTGCCTCCTCGAGGCACCTAGCTGCCACTCCTCCGTTAACGCTGTCACGACACGTCTGCCTCCTCCTGGCACCTAGCTCCCACTCCTCGCTTAAAGCTGTCTGCAAACGTCTGGCTCCTTCTGGCACCTAGCAGCCACTCCTCCCTTAAAGCTGTCTGCACATGTCTGCCTCCTCCAGGCACCTAGCTGCCACTCCTCCCTTAACGCTTTCACGACACGTCTGCCTCCTCCTGGGACCTAGCTGCCACTCCTCCCTTAAAGCTGTCTGCACACGTCTGCCTCCTCCTGGCACCTAGCTGCCACTCCTGCCTTAAAGATGTGCGCACTTGTCTGCCTCCTCCTGGCACCTAGCTGCCACTCCTACCTTAACGCTGTCACGACACGTCCGCCTCCTCCTGGCACCAAGCTACCACTCCTCCCTTAAAGCTGTCTGCACACTTCTGCCTCCTCCAGGCACCTAGCTGTTACTCCTCCCTTAACGATGTCATGAGACGTCTGCCTCCTATTGGCACCTAGCAGCCACTCCTCCCATAAAGCTGTCCGCACACGTCTGCCACCTCCTGGCACCTAGCTGCCACTCCTCCCTTAAAGCTGTCTGCACACGTCTGCCTCCTCCAGGGACCTAGCTGCCACTCCTCCCTTATCGCTGTCACGACACGTCTGCCTCCTCCTGGCACCTAGCTGCGACTCCTCCCTTAAAGCTGTCTGCACACGTTTGCCTCCTCCTGGCACCTAGCTGGCACTCCTCCCTCAAAGCTGTCCGCACACGTCTTTCTCCTCCGGGCACCTAGCTGCTACTCCTCCCATAAAGCTGTCTGCACACGTCTGCGAGCTCGAGGTACCTAACTGCCACTCCTCCCTTAAAGCTGTCTGCACAAGTCTGCCTCCTGAGGAAACCTAGCTGCCACTACTCCCTTAAAGCTGTCTGCACACGTCTGCCTCCTCCTGGCACCAAGCTACCACTCCTCCCTTAAGGCTGGCTGCACACTTCTGCCTCCTACAGGCACCTAGCTGCCACTACTCCCTTAACGCTGTCACGACACGTCTGCCTCCTCCTGGCACCTAGCTGCCACTCCTCCCTTAAAGCTGTACGCACACGTCTGCCTCCTCCTGGCACCTAGCTTCCACTCCTACCTTAACGCTGTCATGACACGTCTGCCTCCTCCTGGCACCAAGCTACCACTCCTCCCATAAAGCTGTGCGCACACTTCTGCCCCCTCGAGGCACCTAGCTGCCACTCCTCCGTTAACGCTGTCACGACACGTCTGCCTCCTCCTGGCACCTAGCTCCCACTCCTCCCTTAAAGCTGTCTGCACACGTCTGGCTCCTCCTGGCACCTAGCAGCCACTCCTCCCTTAAAGCTGTCTGCACATGTCTGCCTCCTCCAGGCACCTAGCTGCCACTCCTCCCTTAACGCTCTCACGACACGTCTGCCTCCTCCTGGGACCTAGCTGCCACTCCTCCCTTAAAGCTGTCTGCACACGTCTGCCTCCTCCTGGCACCTAGCTGCCACTCCTGCCTTAAAGATGTGCGCACACGTCTGCCTCCTCCTGGCACCTAGCTGCCACTACTCCCTTAAAGCTGTCTGCACACGTCTGCCTCATCTGGGCACGTAGCTGCTACTCCTCCCATAAAGCTGTCTGCACACGTCTGCGACCTCGAGGTACCTAACTGCCACTCCTCCCTTATAGCTGTCTGCACATGTCTGCCTCCTCCGGGCACCTAGCTGCCACTCCTCCCTTAAAGCTGTCGGCACACGTCTGCCTCCTCCAGGCACCTAGCAGCCACTCCTCCCTTAACGATGTCACGAAACGTCTGCCTCCACCAGGCACCTAGCTGCCACTCCTCCCTTACGCTGTCACGATAGGTCTGCCTCCTCCTGGCACCTAGCTGCCACTCCTCCCTTAAAGCTGTCTGCACATGTCTGCCTCCTCCTGGCACCTAGCTGCCACTCCTCCCTTAAAGCTGTCTGCACACGTCTGGCTCCTCCAGGCACCTAGCTGCCACTCATCCCTTAACACTGTCACGACACGTCTGCCTCCTCCTGGCACCTAGCTGCCACTCCTCCATTAATGCTGTCTGCACACGCCTGCCTCCTCCAGGCACCTAGCTGCCACTCCTCCATTAAAGCTGTCTGCACACGTCTGCTTCCTCTGGGCACCTAGCTGCCACTCCTCCCTTAAAGCTGTCTGCACACGTCTGTCTCCTCCAGGCACCAAGCTGCCACTCCTCTCTTAAAGCTGTCTGCACACGTCTGCCACCTCCAGGCACCTAGCTGCCACTCCTCCCTTAACGCTGTTATGACACGTCTGCCTGCTCCGGGCACCTAGCTGCCACTCCTCCATTAAAGCTGTCCGCACACGTCTGCCTCCTCCGTTCACCTAGCTGCTACTCCTCCCTTAAAAACTGTCTGCACACGTCTGCGACCTCGAGGTACCTAACTGCCACTCCTCCCTTGAAGCTGTCTGCAAACGTCTGTCTCCTCCGGGCACCAAGCTGCCACTCCTCCCTTAAAGCTGTCTGCACACTTCTGCCTCCTCCAGGCACCTAGCTGCCACTCCTCCCTTAACGCTGTCTGCACACGTCTGCCTCCTCCTGGCACCTAGCTGCCACTCCTCCCTTAAAGCTGTGCGCACAGGTCTGCCTCCTCCTGGCACCTAGCTGCCACTCCTACCTTAACGCTGTCACGACACGTCTGCCTCCTCCTGGCACCAAGCTGCCACTCCTCCGTTCAAGCTGTCTGCACACTTCTGCCTCCTCCAGGCACCTAGCTGCCACTCCTCCCTTAAAGCTGTCTGCACACGTCTGCCTCCACCAGGCACCTAGCTGCCACTCCTCCCTTAACGCTGTCACGACACGTCTGCCTCCCTCCTATCACCTAGCTGCCACTCCTCCCTTAAAGCTGTCTGCACACGTCTGCCTCCTCCTGGCACCTAGCTGCTACTCCTCCCTTAAAGCTGTCCGCACACGTCTGCCTCCTCCGGGCACCTAGCTGCTACTCCTCCCATAAAGCTGTCCGCACACGTCTGTGACCTCGAGGTACCTAACTGCCATTCCTCCCTTAAAGCTGTCTGCACAAGTCTGCCTCCTATGGAAACCTAGCTGCCACTACTCCCTTAAAGCTGTCTGCACACGTCTGCCTCCTCCTGGCACCAAGCTACCACTCCTCCCTTAAAGCTGTCTGCACACTTCTGCCTCCTACAGGCACCTAGCTGCCACTACTCCCTTAACGCTGTCACGACACGTCTGCCTCCTCCTGGCACCTAGCTGCCACTCCTCCCTTAAAGCTGTACGCACACGTCTGCCTCCTCCTGGCACCTAGCTTCCACTCCTACCTTAACGCTGTCACGACACGTCTGCCTCCTCCTGGCACCTAGCTCCCACTCCTCCCTTAAAGCTGTCTGCAAACGTCTGGCTCCTTCTGGCACCTAGCAGCCACTCCTCCCTTAAAGCTGTCTGCACATGTCTGCCTCCTCCAGGCACCTAGCTGCCACTCCTCCCTTAACGCTGTCACGACACGTCTGCCTCCTCCTGGGACCTAGCTGCCACTCCTCCCTTAAAGCTGTCTGCACACGTCTGCCTCCTCCTGGCACCTAGCTGCCACTCCTGCCTTAAAGATGTGCGCACATGTCTGCCTCCTCCTGGCACCTAGCTGCCACTCCTACCTTAACGCTGTCACGACACGTCCGCCTCCTCCTGGCACCAAGCTACCACTCCTCCCTTAAAGCTGTCTGCACACTTCTGCCTCCTCCAGGCACCTAGCTGTTACTCCTCCCTTAACGATGTCATGAGACGTCTGCCTCCTATTGGCACCTAGCAGCCACTCCTCCCTTAAAGCTGTCCGCACACGTCTGCCACCTCCTGGCACCTAGCTGCCACTCCTCCCTTAAAGCTGTCTGCACACGTCTGCCTCCTCCAGGCACCTAGCTGCCACTCCTCCCTTAACGCTGTCACGACACGTCTGCCTCCTCCTGGCACCTAGCTGCGACTCCTCCCTTAAAGCTGTCTGCACACGTTTGCCTCCTCCTGGCACCTAGCTGGCACTCCTCCCTTAAAGCTGTCCGCACACGTCTGCCTCCTCCGGGCACCTAGCTGCTACTCCTCCCATAAAGCTGTCTGCACACATCTGCGAGCTCGAGGTACCTAACTGCCACTCCTCCCTTATAGCTGTCTGCACATGTCTGCCTCCTCCGGGCACCTAGCTGCCACTCCTCCCTTAAAGCTGTCGGCACACGTTTGCCTCCTCCAGGCACCTAGCTGCCACTCCTACCTTAAAGCTGTCTGCACACGTCTGCCTCCTCCAGGCACCTAGCTGCCACTCCTCCCTTAACGCTGTCACGACACGTCTGCCTCCTCCTGGCACCTAGCTGCCACTCCTCCCTTAAAGCTGTGCGCACACGTCTGCCTCCTCCTGGCACCTAGCTGCCACTCCTACCTTAACGCTGTCACGACACGTCTGCCTCCTCCTGGCACCAAGCTACCACTCCTCCCATAAAGCTGTCTGCACACTTCTGCCTCCTCGAGGCACCTAGCTGCCACTCCTCCGTTAACGCTGTCACGACACGTCTGCCTCCTCCTGGCACCTAGCTCCCACTCCTCCCTTAAAGCTGTCTGCACACGTCTGGCTCCTCCTGGCACCTAGCAGCCACTCCTCCCTTAAAGCTGTCTGCACACGTCTGCTTCCTCCAGGCAAATAGCTGCCACTCCTCCCTTAAAGCTGTCACGACACGTCTGTCTCCTCCTGGCACCTAGCTGCCACTCCTCCCATAAAGCTGTCTGCACACGTCTGCCTCCTCCAGGCACCTAGCTGCTACTCCTCCCATAAAGCTGTCTGCACACGTCTGCGACCTTGAGGTACCTAACTGCCATTCCTCCCTTATAGCTGTCTGCACATGTCTGCCTCCTGCGGGCACCTAGCTGCCACTCCTCCCTTAAAGCTGTCGGCACACGTCTGCCTCCTCCAGGCACCTAGCTGCCACTCCTACATTAAAGCTGTCTGCACACGTCTGCCTCCTCCAGGCACCTAGTTGCCACTCCTCCCATAACGCTGTCACGACACGTCTGCCTCCTCCTGGCACCTAGCTGCCACTCCTACCTTAACGCTGTCACGACACGTCTGCCTCCTCCTGGCACCTAGCTGCCACTCCTGCCTTAAAGATGTGCGCACACGTCTGCCTCCTCCTGGCACCTAGCTGCCACTCCTCCCTTAACGCTGTCACGACACGTCTGCCTCCTCCTGGCACCTAGCTGCCACTCCTCCCTTAAAACTGTCTGCACACGTCTGCCTCCTCCTGGCACCTAGCTGCCACCCCTTCCTTAAAGATGTCCGCACACGTCTGCCTCCTCCTGGCACCTAGCTGCCACTCCTACCTTAACGCTGTCACGACACGTCTGCCTCCTCATGGCACCAAGCTACCACTCTTCCCTTAAAGCTGTCTGCACACTCCTGCCTCATCCAGGCACCTATTTGTCACTCCTCCCTTAACGCTGTCACGACACGTCTGCCTCCTCCTTGCACCTAGCTGCCACTCCTCCCTTAAAGCTGGCTGCACACGTCTGCCTCCTCCTGGCACCTAGCTGCCACTCCTCCCTTAAAGCTGTCGGCACACGTCTGCCTCCTCCGGGCACCTAGCTGCTACTCCTCCCATAAAGCAGTCCGCACACGTCTGCGACCTCGACGTACCTAACTGCCACTCCTCCCTTAAAGCTGTCTTCACATGTCTGCTCCTCCGGAAACCTAGCTGCCACTCTTACCTTAAAGCTGTCTGCACAGGTCTGCCTCCTCCGGGCACCTAGATGCCACTCCTCCCATAAAGCTGTCTGCACACATCTGCCTCCTCCCGGCACCTAGCTGCCACTCCTCCATTAAAGCCGTCTGCACACGTCTGCTTCCTCTGGGCACCTAGCTGCCACTCCTCCCTTAAAGCTGTCTGCACACGTCTGTCTCATCCGGGCACCAAGCTGCCACTCCTCGCTTAAAGCTGTCTGCACTCGCCTGCCTCCTCCAGGCACCTAGCTGCCACTCCTCCCTTAACGCTGTCACGACACGTCTGTCTCCTCCGGGCACATAGCTGCCACTCCGCCCTTAAAACTCTCTGCACACATCTGCCTCCTCCAGGCACGTTGCTGCCACTCCTCCATTAAAGCTGTCTGCACACGTCTGCTTCCTCTGGGCACCTAGCTGCCACTCCTCCCTTAAAGCTGTCTGCACACGTCTGTCTCCTCCGGGCACCAAGCTGCCACTCCTCCCTTAAAGCTGTCTTCACACGTCTGCCTCTTCCAGGCACCTAGCTGCCACTCCTCCATTAAAGCTGTCTGCACATGTCTGTTTCCTCTGGGCACCTAGCTGCCACTCCTCCCTTAAAACTGTCTGCACACATCTGCCTAGTCCAGGCACCTAGCTGCCACTCCTCCCTTAATGCTGTCATGACACGTCTGCCTCCTCCGGGCACCTAGCTGCCACTCTTCCCTTAAAGCTGTGTGCACACGTCTGTGACCTCGAGGTACCTAACTGCCACTCCTCCCTTAAAGCTGTCTGCAGACGTCTGCCTCCTCCGGGCACCTAGCTGCCACTCCTCCATTAAAGCTGTCCGCACACGTCTGCCTCCTCCGGGCACCTAGCTGCTACTCCTCTCTTAAAGCTGTCTGCACACGTCTGCGTCCTCGAGGTACCTAACTGCCACTCCTCCCTTAAAGCTGTCTGCAAACGTCTGCCTCCTCGTGGCACCTAGCTGCCACTCCTCCCTTAAAGCTGTGCGCGCACGTCTGCCTCTTCCTGGCACCTAGCTGCCACTCCTACCTTAACGCTCTCAGGACACGTCTGCCTCCTCCTGGTACCAAGCTACCACTCCTCCCTTAAAGCTGTCTGCACACTTCTGCCTCCTCGAGGCACCTAGCTGCCACTCCTACCTTAACGCTGTCACTACACGTCTGCCTCCTCCTCGCACCTAGCTGCCACTCCTCCCTTAAAGCTGTCTGCACACGTCTGCCTCCTCCAGGCACCTAGCTGCCACTCCTCCCTTAACGCTGTCCCGACACGTCTGCCTCTTCCTGGCACCTAGCTGCCACTCCTCCCTTAAAGCTGTCTGCACACGTCTGCCTCCTCCAAGCACCTAGCTGCCACTCCTCCCTTAAAGCTGTCTGCACACGCCTGCCTCCTCCAGGCACCTAGCTGCCACTCCTCCCTTAACGCTGTCACGACACGTCTGCCTCCACCTGGCACCTAGCTGCCACTCCTCCCTGAAAGCTGTCTGCACATGTCTACCTCCACCAGGCACCTAGCTGCCACTCCTCCATTAAAGCTGTCTGCACATGTCTGGTTCCTCTGGGCACCTAGCTGCCACTCCTCCCTTAAAGCTGTCTCCACACGTCTGTCTCCTCCAGGCACCAAGCTGCCACTCCACCCTTAAAGCTGTCTGCACACGTCTGCCTCCTCCAGGCACCTAGCTTCCACTCCTCCATTAAAGCAGTCCGCGCACGTCTGCCTCCTCCGGGCACCTAGCTGCTGCTCTTCCCTTAAAGCTGTCTGCACACGTCTGCGACCTCGAGGTACCTAACTGCCACTCCTCCCTTAAAGCTGTCTGCAAACGTCTGTCTCCTCCGGGCACCAAGCTGCCACTCCTCCCTTAAAGCTGTCTGCACACTTCTGCCTCCTCCAGGCACCTAGCTGCCACTCCTCCCTTAACGCTGCCGCGACACGTCTGCCTCCTCCTGGCACCAAGCTACCACTCCTCCCTTAAAGCTGTCTGCACACTTCTGCCTCCTCCAGGCATCTAGCTGCCACTCTTCCCTTAAAGCTGTCTGCACATGTCTGCCTCCTCCAGGCACATAGCTGCCACTCCTCCCTTAACGCTGTCACGACACGTCTGCCTCCTCCTGGCACCTAGCTGCCACTCCTCCCTTAAAGCTGTCTGCACACGTCTGCCTCCTCCTGGCACCTAGCTGCCACTCCTCCCTTAAAGATGTCCGCACACGTCTGCCTCCTCCGGGCACCTAGCTGCTACTCCTCCCATAAAGCTGTCCGCACACGTCTGCGACCTCGAGGTACCTAACTGGCACTCCTCCCTTAAAGCTGTCTGCACAAGTCTGCCTCCTCCGGAAACCTAGCTGCCACTCCTCCCTTAAAGCTGTCTGCCACGTCTGCCTCCTCCTGGCACCTAGCTACCACTCCTCCCTTAAAGCTGTCTGCACACTTCTGCCTCCTCCAGGCACCTAGCAGCCACTACTCCCTTAACGCTGACTGCACACGTCTGCCTCCTCCTGGCACCTAGCTGCCACTCCTCCCTTAAAGCTGTGCGCAAACGTCTGCCTCCTCCTGGCACCTAGCTGCCACTCCTACCTTAACGCTGTCACGACACGTCTGCCTCCTCCTGGCACCAAGCTACCACTCCTCCCTTAAAGCTGTCAGCACACTTCTGCCTCCTCCAGGCACCTAGCTGCCACTCCTCCCGTAACGCTGTCACGACACGTCTGCCTCCTAATGGCACCTAGCTGTCACTCCTCCCTTACGGCTGTCTGCACACGTCTGCCTCCTCCTGGCACCTAGCTGCCACTCCTCCCTTAAAGCTGTCTGCACACGTCTGCCACCTCCAGGCACCTAGCTGCCACTCCTCCCTTAACGCTGTCACGACACGTCTGCATCCTCCTGGCACCAAGCTACCACTCCTCCCTTAAAGATGTCTGCACACTTCTGCCTCCTCCAGGCACCTAGCTGCCACTCGTCCCTTAACGATGTCACGACACGTCTGCCTCCTCCTGGCACCTAGCAGCCACTCCTCCCTTCAAGCTGTCTGCACACGTCTGCCATCTCCTGGCACCTAGCTGCCACTCCTCTCTTAACGCTGTCATGACACGTCTGCCGCCTCCTGGCACCTAGCTTCCACTCCTCCCTTTAAGCTGTCTGCTACGTCTGCCTCCTCCGGGCACCTAGCTGCCACTCCTCTGTTAAAGCTGTCCGCACACGTCCGTCTCCACCGGGCACCAAGCTGCCACTCCTCCGCTAAAGCTGTCTGCACTCGTCTGCCTCCTACAGGTACCTAGCTGCCACCCCTCCCTTAAAGCTGTCTGCACACGTCTGCCACCTCCAGGCGCCTAGCTGCCACTCCTACCTTAACGCTGTCACGACACGTCTGCCTCATCCTGGCACCAAGCTACCACTCCTCCCTTAAAGATGTCTGCACACTTCTGCCTCCTCAAGGCACCTAGCTGCCACTCGTCCCTTAACGATGTCACGACACGTTTGCCTCCTCCGGGCACCTAGCAGCCACTCCTCCCTTAAAGCTGTCTGCTACGTCTGCCTGCTCCGGGCACCTAGCTGCCACTCCTCTGTTAAAGCTGTCCGCACACGTCTGTCTCCACCGGGCACCAAGCCGCCACTCCTCCGCTAAAGCTGTCTGCACTCGTCTGCCTCCTCCAGGTATCTAGCTGCCACCCCTCCCTTAACGCTGTCACGACACGTCTGCCTGCTAATGGCACCTAGCAGCCACTCCTCCCTTAAAGCTGTCTGCACACGTCTGCCTCCTCCTGGCACCTAGCTGCCACTCCTCCCTTAAAGCTGTCTGCACACGTCTCCCTCCTCCAGACGCCTAGCTGCCACTCCTCCCTTTAACGCAGTCACGACACGTCTGACTCCTCCTGGCACCTAGCTGCCACTCCTCCCTTAAAGCTGTCTGCACACGTCTGCCTCCTCCTGGCACCTAGCTGCCACTCCTCCCTTAAAGCTGTCTGCACACGTCTGCCTCCTCCAGGCACCTAGCTGCCACTCCTCCCTTAACGCTGTCACGACAAGTCTGCCTCCTCCTGGCACCTAGCTGCCACTCCTCCCTTAAAGCTGTCTGCACACGTCTGCCTCCTCCAGACACCTAGCTGCCACTCCTCCCTTAACGCTGTCACGTACGTCTGCCAACTCCAGGCACCTAGCTGCCACTCCTCCTTTAACGCTGTCACGACATGTCTGCCTCCTCCTGGCACCTAGCTGCCACTCCTCCCTTAAAGCTGTGCGCACACGTCTGCCTCCTCCTGGCAATTAGCTGTCACTCCTACCTTAACGCTGTCACGACACGTCTGCCTCCTCCTGGCACCAAGCAACCACTCCCCCCTTAAAGCTGTCTGCACACTTCTGCCTCCTCGAGGCACCTAGCTGCCACTCCTCCCTTAACGCTGTCACGTACGTCTGCCCCCTCCAGGCACCTAGCTGCCACTCCTCCTTTAACGCTGTCACGACATGTCTGCCTCCTCCTGGCACCTAGCTGCCACTCCTCCCTTAAAGCTGTCTGCACACGTCTGCCTCCTCCTGGCACCTAGCTGCCACTCCTCCCTTAAAGATGTCCGCACACGTCTGCCTCCTACGGGCACCTAGCTGGTACTCCTCCCATAAAGCTGTCTGCACACGTCTGCGAACTCGAGGTACCTAACTGCCACTCCTACCTTATAGCTGTCTGCACATGTCTGCCTCCTCCGGGCACCTAGCTGCCACTCCTCTCTTAAAGCTGTCGGCACACGTCTGCCTCCTCCAGGCACCTAGCTGCCACTCCTACCTTAAAGCTGTCTGCACACGTCTGCCTCCTCCAGGCACCTAGCTGCCACTACTCCCTTAACGCTGTCACGACACGTCTGCCTCCTCCTGGCACCTAGCAGCCACTCCTCCCTTAAAGCTGTGCGCACACGTCTGCCACCTCCTGGCACCTAGCTGCCACTCCTACCCTAACGCTGTCACGACACATCTGCCTCCTCCTGGCACCAAGCTACCACTCCTCCCATAAAGCTGTCTGCACTCTTCTGCCTCCTCGAGGCACCTAGCTGCCACTCCTCCGTTAACGCTGTCACGACACGTCTGCCTCCTCCTGGCACCTAGCTGCAACTCCTCCCTTAAAGCTGGCTGCACAAGTCTGCCTCCTCCGGGCACCTATCTGCTACTCCTCCCATAAAGCTGTCTGCACACGTCTGCGACCTCGAGGTACCTAACTGCCACTCCTCCGTTATAGCTGTCTGCACATGTCTGCCTCCTCCGGGCACCTAGCTGCCACTCCTCCCTTAAAGCTGTCTGCACACATCTGCCTCCTCCAGGCACCTAGCTGCCACTCCTCCATTAAAGCCGTCTGCACACGTCTGCTTCCTCTGGGCACCTGGCTGCCACTCCTCCCTTAAAGCTGTCTGCACACGTCTGTCTCCTCCGGGCACCAAGCTGCCACTCCTCCCTTAAAGCTGTCTGCACTCGTCTGCCTCCTCCAGGCACCTAGCTGCCACTCCTCCCTTAACGCTGTCACGACACGTCTGTCTCCTCCGGGCACCTAGCTGCCACTCGGCCCTTAAAGCTCTCTGCACACATCTGCCTCCTCCAGGCACGTTGCTGCCACTCCTCCATTAAAGCTGTCTGCACACGTCTGCTTCCTCTGGGCACCTAGCTGCCTTTCCTCCCTTAAAGCTGTTTGCACACGTCTGTCTCCTCCGGGCACCAAGCTGCCACTACTCCCTTAAAGCTGTCTGCACACGTCTGTCTCCTATGGGCACCAAGCTGCCACACCTCCCTTAAAGCTGTCTGCACACGTCTGCCTCTTCCAGGAACCTAGCTGCCACTCCTCCATTAAAGCTGTCTGCACACGTCTGTTTCCTCTGGGCACCTAGCTGCCACTCCTGCCTTAAAACTGTCTGCACACATCTGCCTAGTCCAGGCACCTAGCTGCCACTCCTCCCTTAACGCTGTCATGAAACGTCTGCCTCCTCCGGGCACCTAGCTGCCACTCCTCCCTTAAAGCTGTGTGCACACGTCTGTCTCCTCCGGGCACCAAGCTGCCACTACCCCCTTAAAGCTGTCTGCACACGTCTGTGTCCTCGAGGTACCTGACTGCCACTCCTCCCTTAAAGCTGTCTGCAAAGGTCTGTCTCCTCCGTTCACCAAGCTGCCACTCCTCCCTTAAAGCTGTCTGCACACTTCTGCCTCCTCCGGGCACCTAGCTGCCACTCCTCCATTAAAACTGTCTGCACACGTCTGTCTCCTCCAGGCACCAAGCTGCCACTCCACCCTTAAAGCTGCCTGCACACGTCTGCCTCCTCCAGGCACCTAGCTGCCACTCCTCCATTAAAGCAGTCCGCGCACGTCTGCCTCCTCCGGGCACCTAGCTGCTGCTCTTCCCTTAAAGCTGTCTGCACACGTCTGCGACCTCGAGGTACCTAACTGCCACTCCTCCCTTAAAGCTGTCTGCAAACGTCTGTCTCCTCCGGGCACCAAGCTGCCACTCCTCCCTTAAAGCTGTCTGCACACTTCTGCCTCCTCCAGGCACCTAGCTGCCACTCCTCCCTTAACGCTGCCGCGACACGTCTGCCTCCTCCTGGCACCTAGCTGCCACTCCTCCCTTAAAGCTGTGCGCACAGGTCTGCCTCCTCCTGGCACCTAGCTGCCACTCCTACCTTAACGCTGTCACGACACGTCTGCCTCCTCCTGGCACCAAGCTACCACTACTCCCTTAAAGCTGTCTGCACACTTCTGCCTCCTCCAGGCATCTAGCTGCCACTCTTCCCTTAAAGCTGTCTTCACATGTCTGCCTCCTCCAGGCACATAGCTGCCACTCCTCCCTTAACGCTGTCACGACACGTCTGCCTCCTCCTGGCACCTAGCTGCCACTCCTCCCTTAAAGCTGTTTGCACACGTCTGCCTCCTCCTGGCACCTAGCTGCCACTCCTCCCTTAAAGATGTCCGCACACGTCTGCCTCCTCCGGGCACCTAGCTGCTACTCCTCCCATAAAGCTGTCCGCACACGTCTGCGACCTCGAGGTACCTAACTGGCACTCCTCCCTTAAAGCTGTCTGCACAAGTCTGCCTCCTCCTGGTACCTAGCTGCCACTCCTCCCTTAAAGCTGTCTGCACACGTCTGCCTCCTCCTGGCACCTAGCTACCACTCCTCCCTTAAAGCTGTCTGCACACTTCTGCCTCCTCCAGGCACCTAGCAGCCACTACTCCCTTCACGCTGTCACGACACGTCTGCCTCCTCCTGGCACCTAGCTGCCACTCCTCCCTTAAAGCTGTGCGCAAACGTCTGCCTCCTCCTGGCACCTAGCTGCCACTCCTACCTTAACGCTGTCACGACACGTCTGCCTCCTCCTGGCACCAAGCTACCACTCCTCCCTTAAAGCTGTCTGCACACTTCTGCCTCCTCCAGGCACCTAGCTGCCACTCCTCCCGTGACGCTGTCACGACACGTCTGCCTCCTAATGGCACCTAGCTGCCACTCCTCCCTTAAAGCTGTCTGCACACGTCTGCCACCTCCTGGCACCTAGCTGCCACTCCTCTGTTAAAGCTGTCCGCACACGTCTGTCTCCACCGGGCACCAAGCTGCCACTCCTCCGCTAAAGCTGTCTGCACTCGTCTGCCTCCTGCAGGTACCTAGCTGCCACCCCTTCCTTAAAGCTGTCTGCACACGTCTGCCACCTCCAGGCACCTAGCTGCCACTCCTCCCTTAACGCTGTCACGACACGTCTGCCTCCTCCTGGCACCTAGCAGCCACTCCTCCCTTAAAGCTGTCTGGACATGTTTGCCACCTCCAGGCACCTAGCTGCCACTCCTCCCTTATCGCTGTCATGACACGTCTGCCTTCTCCTGGCACCTAGCTGCCACTCCTCCCTTAAAGCTGTCTGCTACGTCTGCCTCCTCCGGGCACCTAGCTGCCACTCCTCTGTTAAAGCTGTCCGCACACGTCTGTCTCCACCGGGCACCAAGCTGCCACTCCTCCGCTAAAGCTGTCTGCATTCGTCTGCCTCCTCCAGGTACCTAGCTGCCACCCCTCCCTTAACGCTGTCACGACACGTCTGCCTGCTAATGGCACCTAGCAGCCACTCCTCCCTTAAAGCTGTCTGCACACGTCTGCCTCCTCCTGGTACCTAGCTGCCACTCCTCCCTTAAAGCTGTCTGCACACGTCTGCCTCCTCCAGACGCCTAGCTGCCACTCCTCCCTTAACGCAGTCACGACACGTCTGACTCCTCCTGGCACCTAGCTCCCACTCCTCCCTTAAAGCTGTCTGCACACGTCTGCCTCCTCCTGGCACCTAGCTGCCACTCCTCCCTTAAAGCTGTCTGCACACGTCTGCCTCCTCCAGGCACCTAGCTGCCACTCCTCCCTTAACGCTGTCACGACAAGTCTGCCTCCTCCTGGCATCTAGCTGCCACTCCTCCTTTAAAGCTGTCTGCACACGTCTGCCTCCTCCAGACACCTAGCTGCCACTCCTCCCTTAACGCTGTCACGACACGTCTGCCCCCACCAGGCACCTAGCTGCCACTCCTCCTTTAACGCTGTCACGACATGTCTGCCTCCTCCTGGCACCTAGCTGCCACTCCTCCCTTAAAGCTGTGCGCACACGTCTGCCTCCTCCTGGCAATTAGCTGTCACTCCTACCTTCACGCTGTCACGACACGTCTGCCTCCTCCTGGCACCAAGCTACCACTCCCCCCTTAAAGCTGTCTGCACACTTCTGCCTCCTCGAGGCACCTAGCTGCCACTCCTCCCTTAACGCTGTCACGACACGTCAGCCTCCTCCTGGCACCTAGCTGCCACTCCTCCCTTAAAGCTGTCTGCACACGTCTGCCTGCTCCTGGCACCTAGCTGTCACTCCTCCCTTAAAGATGTCCGCACACGTCTGCCTCCTCCCGGCACCTAGGTGCCACTCCTAACTTAACGCTGTCACGACACGTCCGCCTCCTCCTGGCACCAAACTACCACTCCTCCCTTAAAGCTGTCTGCACACTTCTGCCTCCTCCAGGCACCTAGCTGCCATTCCTCCCTTAACGCTGTCACGACACGTCTGCCTCCTCCTGGCACCTAGCTGCCACTCCTCCCTTAAAGCTGTCTGCACATTTCTGCCTCCTACTGGCACCTAGCTGCCACTCCTCCCTTAAAGCTGTCTGCACATGTCTGCTTCCCCCAGGCACCTAGCTGCCACTCCTCCCTTAACGCTGTCACGACACGTCTGCCTCCTCCTGGCACCTAGCTGCCACTCCTCCCTTAAAGATGTCTGCACACGTCTGCCTCCTCCTGGCACCTAGCTGCCACTCCTCCCTTAAAGATGTCCGCACACGTCTGCCTCCTACGGGCACCTAGCTGGTACTCCTCCCATAAAGCTGTCTGCACACGTCTGCGACCTCGAGGTACCTAACTGCCACTCCTCCCTTATAGCTGTCTGCACATGTCTGCCTCCACCGGGCACCTAGCTGCCACTCCTCCCTTAAAGCTGTCGGCACACGTCTGCCTCCTCCAGGCACCTAGCTGCCACTCCTACCTTAAAGCTGTCTTCACACGTCTGCCCCCTCCAGGCACCTAGCTGCCACTCCTCCCTTAACGCTGTCACGACACGTCTGCCTCCTCCTGGCACCTAGCTGCCACTCCTCCCTTAAAGCTGTGCGCACACGTCTGCCTCCTCCTGGCACCTAGCTGCCACTCCTACCTTAACGCTGTCACGACACGTCTGCCTCCTCCTGGCACCAAACTACCACTCCTCCCATAAAGCTGTCTGCACTCTTCTGCCTCCTCGAGGCACCTAGCTGCCACTCCTCCGTTAACGCTGTCACGACACGTCTGCCTCCTCCTGGCACCTAGCTCCCACTCCTCCCTTAAAGCTGTCTGCACACGTCTGGCTCCTCCTGGCGCATAGCAGCCACTCCTCCCTTAAAGCTGTCTGCACACGTCTGCCTCCTCCAGGCAAATAGCTGCCACTCCTCCCTTAAAGCTGTCACAACACGTCTTCCTCCTCCGGGCACCTAGCTGCAACTCCTCCCTTAAAGCTGGCTGCACACGTCTGCCTCCTCCGGGCACCTAGCTGCTACTCCTCCCATAAAGCTGTCTGCACACGTCTGCGTCCTCGAGGTACCTAACTGCCACTCCTCCCTTATAGCTGTTTGCACATGTCTGCCTCCTCCGGGCACCTAGCTGCCACTCCTCCCTTAAAGCTGTCGGCACACGTCTGCCTCCTCCAGGCACCTAGCTGCCACTACTACCTTAAAGCTGTCTGCACACGTCTGCCTACTCCAGGCACCTAGCTGCCACTCCTCCTTAACGCTGTCACGACACGTCTGCCTCCTCCTGGCACCTAGCTGCCACTCCTCCCTTAAAGCTGTGCGCACACGTCTGCCTCCTCCTGGCATCTAGCTGCCACTCCTACCTTAACGCTGTCACGACACGTCTGCCTCCTCCTGGCACCTAGCTGCCACTCGTGCCTTAAAGATGTGTGCACACATCTGCCTCCTCCTGGCACCTAGCTGCCACTCCTCCCTTAACGATGTCACGACACGTCTGCCTCCTCCTGGCACCTAGCTGCCACTCCTCCCTTAAAGCTGTCTGCACACGTCTGCCTCCTCCTGGCACCTAGCTGCCACTCCTCCCTTAAAGCTGTCTGCACAGGTCTGCCTCCTCCGGGCACCTAGCTGCCACTCCTCCCTTAAAGCTGTCTGCACACATCTGCCTCCTCCAGGCACCTAGCTGCCACTCCTCCATTAAAGCCGTCTGCACACGTCTGCTTCCTCTGGGCACCTAGCTGCCACTCCTCCCTTAAAGCTGTCTGCACACGTCTGTCTCCTCCGGGCACCAAGCTGCCACTCCTCCCTTAAAGCTGTCTGCACTCGTCTGCCTCCTCCAGGCACCTAGCTGCCACTCCTCCCTTAAAGCTGTCTGCACTCGTCTGCCTCCTCCAGGCACCTAGCTGCCACTCCTCCCTTAACGCTGTCACGACACGTCTGCCTCCTCCTGGCACCTAGCTGCCACTCCTCCCTTAAAGCTGTCTGCACACGTCTGCCTCCTCCTGGCACCTAGCTGCCACTCCTCCCTTAAAGCTGTCTGCACAGGTCTGCCTCCTCCGGGCACCTAGCTGCCACTCCTCCCTTAAAGCTGTCTGCACACATCTGCCTCCTCCAGGCACCTAGCTGCCACTCCTCCATTAAAGCCGTCTGCACACGTCTGCTTCCTCTGGGCACCTAGCTGCCACTCCTCCCTTAAAGCTGTCTGCACACGTCTGTCTCCTCCGGGCACCAAGCTGCCACTCCTCCCTTAAAGCTGTCTGCACACGTCTGCCTCTTCCAGGCACCTAGCTGCCACTCCTCCATTAAAGCTGTCTGCACACGTCTGTTTCCTCTGGGCACCTAGCTGCCACTCCTGCCTTAAAACTGTCTGCACACATCTGCCTAGACCAGGCACCTAGCTGCCACTCCTCCCTTAACGCTGTCATGAAACGTCTGCCTCCTCCGGGCACCTAGCTGCCACTCCTCCCTTACAGCTGTGCGCACACGTCTGCCTCCACCGGGCACCTAGCTGCTACCCTCCCTTAAAGCTGTCTGCACACGTCTGCGTCCTCGAGGTACCTGACTGCCACTCCTCCCTTAAAGCTGTCTGCAAAGGTCTGTCTCCTCCGTTCGCCAAGCTGCCACTCCTCCCTTAAAGCTGTCTGCACACTTCTGCCTCCTCCGGGCAGCTAGCTGCCACTCCTCCCTTAACGCTGTCACGACACGTCTGCCTCCTCCTGGCACCTAGCTGCCACTCCTCCCTTAAAGCTGTGCGCACACGTCTGCCTCCTCCTGGCACCTAGCTGCCACTCCTACCTTAACGCTGTCACGACACGTCTGCCTCCTCCTGGCACCAAGCTACCACTCCTCCCTTAAAGCTGTCTGCACACTTCTGCCTGCTCGAGGCACCTAGCTGCCACTCCTCCCTTAACGCTGTCATGACACGTCTGCCTCCTCCTCGCACCTAGCTACCACTCCTCCGTTACAGCTGTCTGCACACGTCTGCCTCCTCCTGGTACCTAGCTGCCACTCCTCCCTTAAAGCTGTCTGCACACGTCTGCCTCCTCCAGGCACCTAGCTGCCACTCCTCCCTTAACGCTGTCACGACACGTCTGCCTCTTCCTGGCACCTAGCTGCCACTCCTCCCTTAAAGCTGTCTGCACACGTCTGCCTCCTCCTGGCACCTAGCTGCCACTCCTCCCTTAAGCAGTCTGCACATGCCTGCCTCCTCCAGGCACCTAACTGCCACTCCTCCCTTAACGCTGTCACGACACGTCTGCCTCCTCCTGGCACCAAGCTACCACTCCCCCCTTAAAGCTGTCTGCACACTTCTGCCTCCTCGAGGCACCTAGCTGCCACTCCTCCCTTAACGCTGTCACGACACGTCTGCCTCCTCCTGGCACCTAGCTGCCACTCCTCCCTTAAAGCTGTCTGCACACGTCTGCCTGCTCCTGGCACCTAGCTGCCACTCCTCCCTTAAAGATGTCCGCACACGTCTGCCTCCTCCCGGCACCTAGGTGCCACTCCTAACTTAACGCTGTCACGACACGTCCGCCTCCTCCTGGCACCTAGCTGCCACTCCTCCCTTAAAGCTGTCTGCACATGTCTGCCTCCTACTGGCACCTAGCTGCCACTCCTCCCTTAAAGCTGTCTGCACATGTCTGCTTCCTCCAGGCACCTAGCTGCCACTCCTCCCTTAACGCTGTCACGACACGTCTGCCTCCTCCTGGCACCTAGCTGCCACACCTCCCTTAAAGATGTCTGCACACGTCTGCCTCCTCCTGGCACCTAGCTGCCACTCCTCCCTTAAAGATGTCCGCACACGTCTGCCTCCTACGGGCACCTAGCTGGTACTCCTCCCATAAAGCTGTCTGCACACGTCTGCGACCTCGAGGTACCTAACTGCCACTCCTCCCTTATAGCTGTCTGCACATGTCTGCCTCCTCCGGGCACCTAGCTGCCACTCCTACCTTAAAGCTGTCTGCACACGTCTGCCTCCTCCAGGCACCTAGCTGCCACTCCTCCCTTAACGCTGTCACGACACGTCTGCCTCCTCCTGGCACCTAGCTGCCACTCGGCCCTTAAAGCTCTCTGCACACATCTGCCTCCTCCAGGCACGTTGCTGCCACTCCTCCATTAAAGCTGTCTGCACACGTCTGCTTCCTCTGGGCACCTAGCTGCCTTTCCTCCCTTAAAGCTGTTTGCACACGTCTGTCTCCTCCGGGCACCAAGCTGCCACTACTCCCTTAAAGCTGTCTGCACACGTCTGTCTCCTCCGGGCACCAAGCTGCCACTCCTCCCTTAAAGCTGTCTGCACACGTCTGCCTCTTCCAGGCACCTAGCTGCCACTCCTCCATTAAAGCTGTCTGCACACGTCTGTTTCCTCTGGGCACCTAGCTGCCACTCCTGCCTTAAAACTGTCTGCACACATCTGCCTAGTCCAGGCACCTAGCTGCCACTCCTCCCTTAACGCTGTCAAGAAACGTCTGCCTCCTCCGGGCACCTAGCTGCCACTCCTCCCTTAAAGCTGTGCGCACACGTCTGCCTCCTCCGGGCACCTAGCTGCTACCCTCCCTTAAAGCTGTCTGCACACGTCTGCGTCCTCTAGGTACCTGACTGCCACTCCTCCCTTAAAGCTGTCTGCAAAGGTCTGTCTCCTCCGTTCACCAAGCTGCCACTCCTCCCTTAAAGCTGTCTGCACACTTCTGCCTCCTCCGGGCACCTAGCTGCCACTCCTCCCTTAACGCTGTCACGACACGTCTGCCTCCTCCTGGCACCTAGCTGCCACTCCTCCCTTAAAGCTGTGCGCACACGTCTGCCTCCTCCTGGCACCTAGCTGCCACTCCTACCTTAACGCTGTCACGACACGTCTGCCTCCTCCTGGCACCAAGCTACCACTCCTCCCTTAAAGCTGTCTGCACACTTCTGCCTGCTCGAGGCACCTAGCTGCCACTCCTCCCTTAACGCTGTCATGACACGTCTGCCTCCTCCTCGCACCTAGCTACCACTCCTCCGTTACAGCTGTCTGCACACGTCTGCCTCCTCCTGGTACCTAGCTGCCACTCCTCCCTTAAAGCTGTCTGCACACGTCTGCCTCCTCCAGGCACCTAGCTGCCACTCCTCCCTTAACGCTGTCACGACACGTCTGCCTCTTCCTGGCACCTAGCTGCCACTCCTCCCTTAAAGCTGTCTGCACACGTCTGCCTCCTCCTGGCACCTAGCTGCCACTCCTCCCTTAAGCAGTCTGCACATGCCTGCCTCCTCCAGGCACCTAACTGCCACTCCTCCCTTAACGCTGTCACGACACGTCTGCCTCCTCCTGGCACCAAGCTACCACTCCCCCCTTAAAGCTGTCTGCACACTTCTGCCTCCTCGAGGCACCTAGCTGCCACTCCTCCCTTAACGCTGTCACGACACGTCTGCCTCCTCCTGGCACCTAGCTGCCACTCCTCCCTTAAAGCTGTCTGCACACGTCTGCCTGCTCCTGGCACCTAGCTGCCACTCCTCCCTTAAAGATGTCCGCACACGTCTGCCTCCTCCCGGCACCTAGGTGCCACTCCTAACTTAACGCTGTCACGACACGTCCGCCTCCTCCTGGCACCTAGCTGCCACTCCTCCCTTAAAGCTGTCTGCACATGTCTGCCTCCTACTGGCACCTAGCTGCCACTCCTCCCTTAAAGCTGTCTGCACATGTCTGCTTCCTCCAGGCACCTAGCTGCCACTCCTCCCTTAACGCTGTCACGACACGTCTGCCTCCTCCTGGCACCTAGCTGCCACTCCTCCCTTAAAGATGTCTGCACACGTCTGCCTCCTCCTGGCACCTAGCTGCCACTCCTCCCTTAAAGATGTCCGCACACGTCTGCCTCCTACGGGCACCTAGCTGGTACTCCTCCCATAAAGCTGTCTGCACACGTCTGCGACCTCGAGGTACCTAACTGCCACTCCTCCCTTATAGCTGTCTGCACATGTCTGCCTCCTCCGGGCACCTAGCTGCCACTCCTACCTTAAAGCTGTCTGCACACGTCTGCCTCCTCCAGGCACCTAGCTGCCACTCCTCCCTTAACGCAGTCACGACACGTCTGCCTCCTCCTGGCACCTAGCTGCCACTCCTCCCTTAAAGCTGTGCGCACACGTCTGCCTCCTCCAGGCACCTAGCTGCCACTCCTACCTTAAAGCTGTCTGCACACGTCTGCCTCCTCCAGGCACCTAGCTGCCACTCCTACCTTAACGCTGTCACGACACGTCTGCCTCCTCCTGGCACCTAGCTGCCACTCCTCCCTTAAAGATGTCCGCACACGTCTGCCTCCTACGGGCACCTAGCTGGTACTCCTCCCATAAAGCTGTCTGCACACGTCTGCGACCTCGAGGTACCTAACTGCCACTCCTCCCTTATAGCTGTCTGCACATGTCTGCCTCCTCCGGGCACCTAGCTGCCACTCCTACCTTAAAGCTGTCTGCACACGTCTGCCTCCTCCAGGCACCTAGCTGCCACTCCTCCCTTAACGCTGTCACGACACGTCTGCCTCCTCCTGGCACCTAGCTGCCACTCCTCCCTTAAAGCTGTGCGCACACGTCTGCCTCCTCCAGGCACCTAGCTGCCACTCCTACCTTAAAGCTGTCTGCACACGTCTGCCTCCTCCAGGCAAATAGCTGCCACTCCTCCCTTAAAGCTGTCACGACACGTCTTCCTCCTCCGGGCACCTAGCTGCAACTCCTCCCTTGAAGCTGGCTGCACACGTCTGCCTCCTCCGGGCACCTAGCTGCTACTCCTCCCATAAAGCTGTCTGCACACGTCTGCGACCTCGAGGTACCTAACTGCCACTCCTCCCTTATAGCTGTCTGCACATGTCTGCCTCCTCCGGGCACCTAGCTGCCACTCCTCCCTTAAAGCTGTCGGCACACGTCTGCCTCCTCCAGGCACCTAGCTGCCACTCCTACCTTAAAGCTGTCTGCACACGTCTGCCTCCTCCAGGCACCTAGCTGCCACTCCTCCTTAACGCTGTCACGACACGTCTGCATCCTCCTGGCACCTAGCTGCCACTCCTCCGTTAAAGCTGTCTGCACACGTCTGCCTCCTCCTGGCACCTAGCTGCCACTCCTCCCTTAAAGCTGTCTGCACAGGTCTGCCTCCTCCGGGCACCTAGCTGCCACTCCTCCATTAAAGCCGTCTGCACACGTCTGCTTCCTCTGGGCACCTAGCTGCCACTCCTCCATTAAAGCCGTCTGCACACGTCTGCTTCCTCTGGGCACCTAGCTGCCACTCCTCCCTTAAAGCTGTCTGCACACATCTGCCTAGTCCAGGCACCTAGCTGCCACTCCTCCCTTAAAGCTGTCTGCACTCGGCTGCCTCCTCCAGGCACCTAGCTGCCACTCCTCCCATAACGCTGTCACGACACGTCTGTCTCCTCCGGGCACCTAGCCGCCACTCGGCCCTTAAAGCTCTCTGCACACATCTGCCTCCTCCAGGCACGTTGCTGCCACTCCTCCATTAAAGCTGTCTGCACACGTCTGCTTCCTCTGGGCACCTAGCTGCCTTTCCTCCCTTAAAGCTGTTTGCACACGTCTGTCTCCTCCGGGCACCAAGCTGCCACTACTCCCTTAAAGCTGTCTGCACACGTCTGTCTCCTCCGGGCACCAAGCTGCCACTCCTCCCTTAAAGCTGTCTGCACACGTCTGCCTCTTCCAGGCACCTAGCTGCCACTCCTCCATTAAAGCTGTCTGCACACGTCTGTTTCCTCTGGGCACCTAGCTGCCACTCCTGCCTTAAAACTGTCTGCACACATCTGCCTAGTCCAGGCACCTAGCTGCCACTCCTCCCTTAACGCTGTCATGACACGTCTGCCTCCTCCTCGCACCTAGCTACCACTCCTCCGTTACAGCTGTCTGCACACGTCTGCCTCCTCCTGGTACCTAGCTGCCACTCCTCCCTTAAAGCTGTCTGCACACGTCTGCCTCCTCCAGGCACCTAGCTGCCACTCCTCCCTTAACGGTGTCACGACACGTCTGCCTCCTCTTGGCACCTAGCTGCCACTCCTCCCTTAAAGCTGTCTGCACATATCTGCCTCCTACTGGCACCTAGCTGCCACTCCTCCCTTAAAGCTGTCTGCACATGTCTGCTTCCTCCAGGCACCTAGCTGCCACTCCTCCCTTAACGCTGTCACGACACGTCTGCCTCCTCCTGGCACCTAGCTGCCACTCCTCCCTTAAAGATGTCTGCACACGTCTGCCTCCTCCTGGCACCTAGCTGCCACTCCTCCCTTAAAGATGTCCGCACACGTCTGCCTCCTACGGGCACCTAGTTGGTACTCCTCCCATAAAGCTGTCTGCACACGTCTGCGACCTCGAGGTACCTAACTGCCACTCCTCCCTTATAGCTGTCTGCACATGTCTGCCTCCTCCGGGCACCTAGCTGCCACTCCTACCTTAAAGCTGTCTGCACACGTCTGCCTCCTCCAGGCACCTAGCTGCCACTCCTCCCTTAACGCTGTCACGACACGTCTGCCTCCTCCTGGCACCTAGCTGCCACTCCTCCCTTAAAGCTGTGCGCACACGTCTGCCTCCTCCAGGCACCTAGCTGCCACTCCTACCTTAAAGCTGTCTGCACACGTCTGCCTCCTCCAGGCACCTAGCTGCCACTCCTCCCTTAACGCCGTCACGACACGTCTGCCTCCTCCTGGCACCTAGCTGCCACTCCTCCCTTAAAGCTGTGCGCACACGTCTGCCTCCTCCTGGCACCTAGCTGCCACTCCTACCTTAACGCTGTCACGACACGTCTGCCTCCTCCTGGCACCAAGCTACCACTCCTCCCATAAAGCTGTCTGCACTCTTTTGCCTCCTCGAGGCACCTAGCTGCCACTCCTCCGTTAACGCTGTCACGACACGTCTGCCTCCTCCTGGCACCTAGCTCCCACTCCTCCCTTAAAGCTGTCTGCACACGTCTGGCTCCTCCTGGCGCCTAGCAGCCACTCCTCCCTTAAAGCTGTCTGCACACGTCTGCCTCCTCCAGGCAAATAGCTGCCACTCCTCCCTTAAAGCTGTCACGACACGTCTTCCTCCTCCGGGCACCTAGCTGCAACTCCTCCCTTGAAGCTGGCTGCACACGTCTGCCTCCTCCGGGCACCTAGCTGCTACTCCTCCCATAAAGCTGTCTGCACACGTCTGCGACCTCGAGGTACCTAACTGCCACTCCTCCCTTATAGCTGTCTGCACATGTCTGCCTCCTCCGGGCACCTAGCTGCCACTCCTCCCTTAAAGCTGTCGGCACACGTCTGCCTCCTCCAGGCACCTAGCTGCCACTCCTACCTTAAAGCTGTCTGCACACGTCTGCCTCCTCCAGGCACCTAGCTGCCACTCCTCCTTAACGCTGTCACGACACGTCTGCATCCTCCTGGCACCTAGCTGCCACTCCTCCCTTAAAGCTGTGTGCACACGTCTGCCTCCTCCTGGCACCTAGCTGCCACTCCTACCTTAACGCCGTCACGACACGTCTGCCTCCTCCTGGCACCTAGCTGCCACTCGTGCCTTAAAGATGTGTGCACACATCTGCCTCCTCCTGGCACCTAGCTGCCACTCCTCCCTTAACGCTGTCACAACACGTCTGCCTCCTCCTGGCACCTAGCTGCCAGTCCTCCGTTAAAGCTGTCTGCACACGTCTGCCTCCTCCTGGCACCTAGCTGCCACTCCTCCCTTAAAGCTGTCTGCACAGGTCTGCCTCCTCCGGGCACCTAGCTGCCACTCCTCCCTTAAAGCTGTCTGCACACATCTGCCACCTCCAGGCACCTTGCTGCCACTCCTCCATTAAAGCCGTCTGCACACGTCTGCTTCCTCTGGGCACCTAGCTGCCACTCCTCCCTTAAAGCTGTCTGCACACGTCTGTCTCCTCCGGGCACCAAGCTGCCACTCCTCCTTTAAAGCTGTCTGCACTCGTCTGCCTCCTCCAGGCACCTAGCTGCTACTCCTCCCTTAAAGCTGTCTGCACTCGTCTGCCTCCTCCAGGCACCTAGCTGCCACTCCTCCCTTAACGCTGTCACGACACGTCTGTCTCCTCCGGGCACCTATCTGCCACTCGGCCCTTAAAGCTCTCTGCACACATCTGCCTCCTCCAGGCACATTGCTGCCACTCCTCCATTAAAGCTGTCTGCACACGTCTGCTTCCTCTGGGCACCTAGCTGCCTTTCCTCCCTTAAAGCTGTTTGCACACGTCTGTCTCCTCCGGGCACCAAGCTGCCACTACTCCCTTAAAGCTGTCTGCACACGTCTGTCTCCTCCGGGCACCAAGCTGCCACTCCTCCCTTAAAGCTGTCTGCACACGTCTGCCTCTTCCAGGCACCTAGCTGCCACTCCTCCATTAAAGCTGTCTGCACACGTCTGTTTCCTCTGGGCACCTAGCTGCCACGCCTGCCTTAAAACTGTCTGCACACATCTGCCTAGTCCAGTCACCTAGCTGCCACTCCTCCCTTAACGCTGTCATGAAACGTCTGCCTCCTCCGGGCACCTAGCTTCCACTCCTCCCTTTAAGCTGTGCGCACACGTCTGCCTCCTCCGGGCACCTAGCTGTTACCCTCCCTTAAAGCTGTCTGCACACGTCTGCGTCCTCGAGGTACCAGACTGCCACTCCTCCCTTAAAGCTGTCTGCAAAGGTCTGTCTCCTCCGTTCACCAAGCTGCCACTCCTCCCTTAAAGCTGTCTGCACACTTCTGCCTCCTCCGGGCAGCTAGCTGCCACTCCTCCCTTAACGCTGTCACGACACGTCTGCCTCCTCCTGGCACCTAGCTGCCACTCCTCCCTTAAAGCTGTGCGCACACGTCTGCCTCCTCCTGGCACCTAGCTGCCACTCCTACCTTAACGCTGTCACGACACGTCTGCCTCCTCCTGGCACCAAGCTACCACTCCTCCCTTAAAGCTGTCTGCACACTTCTGCCTGCTCGAGGCACCTAGCTGCCACTCCTCCCTTAACGCTGTCATGACACGTCTGCCTCCTCCTCGCACCTAGCTACCACTCCTCCCTTACAGCTGTCTGCACACGTCTGCCTCCTCCTGGCACCTAGCTGCCACTCCTCCCTTAAAGCTGTCTGCACACGTCTGCCTCCTCCAGGCACCTAGCTGCCACTCCTCCCTTAACGCTGTCACGACACGTCTGCCTCTTCCTGGCACCTAGCTGCCACTCCTCCCTTAAAGCTGTCTGCACACGTCTGCCTCCTCCTGGCACCTAGCTGCCACTCCTCCCTTAAAGCAGTCTGCACATGCCTGCCTCCTCCAGGCACCTAACTGCCACTCCTCCCTTAACGCTGTCACGACACGTCTGCCTCCACCTGGCACCTAGCTGCCACTCCTCCCTGAAAGCTGTCTGCACACGTCTGTCTCCTCCAGGCACCAAGCTGCCACTCCTCCCTTAACGCTGTCACGACACGTCTGCCTCTTCCTGACACCTAGCTGCCACTCCTCCCTTAAAGCTGTCTGCACACGTCTGCCTCCTCCTGGCACCTAGCTGCCACTCCTCCATTAAAGCTGTCTGCACACGTCTGGTTCCTCTGGGCACCTAGCTGCCACTCCTCCTTTAAAGCTGTCTGCACACGTCTGTCTACTCCAGGCACCAAGCTGCCACTCTTCCCTTAAAGCTGTCTGCACACGTCTCCCTCCTCCAGGTACCTAGCTGCCACTCCTCCATTAAAGCAGTCCGCACACGTCTGCCTCCTCCGGGCACCTAGCTGCTACTCCTCCCTTAAAGCTGTCTGCACAGGTCTGCGACCTCGAGGTACCTAACTGCCACTCCTCCCTTAAAGCTGTCTGCAAACGTCTGTCTCCTCCGTTCACCAAGCTGCCACTCCTCCCTTAAAGCTGTCTGCACACTTCTGCCTCCTCCGGGCACCTAGCTGCCACTCCTCCCTTAACGCTGTCACGACACGTCTGCCTCCTCCTGGCACCTAGCTGCCACTCCTCCCTTAAAGCTGTGCGCACACGTCTGCCTCCTCCTGGCACCTAGCTGCCACTCCTACCTTAACACTGTCACGACACGTCTGCCTCCTCCTGGCACCAAGCTACCACTCCTCCCTTAAAGCTGTCTGCACACTTCTGCCTCCTCCAGGCATCTAGCTGCCACTCCTCCCATAAAGCTGTCTGCATATGTCTGCCTCCTCCAGGCACATAGCTGCCACTCCTCCCTTAACGCTGTCACGACACGTCTGCCTCCTCCTGGCACCTAGCTGCCACTCCTCCCTTAAAGCTGTCTGCACACGTCTGCCTCCTCCTGGCACCTAGCTGCCACTCCTCCCTTAAAGCTGTCCGCACACATCTGCCTCCTCCGGGCACCTAGCTGCTACTCCTCCCATAAAGCTGTCCGCACACGTCTGCGACCTCGAGGTACCTAACTGCCACTCCTCCCTTAAAGCTGTCTGCACAAGTCTGCCTCCTCCGGAAACCTAGCTGCCACTCCTCCCTTAAAGCTGTCTGCACACGTCTGCCTCCTCCTGGCACCTAGCAGCCACTCCTCCCTTAAAGCTGTCTGCACACGTCTGCCACCTCCTGGCACCTAGCTGCCACTCCTCCCTTAACGCTGTCATGACACGTCTGCCTCCTCCAGGCACCTAGCTGCCACTCCTCCCTTAACGCCGTCACGACAAGTCTGCCTCCTCCTGGCACCTAGCTGCCACTCCTCCCTTAAAGCTGTCTGCACACGTCTGCCTCCTCCAGACACCTAGCTGCCACTCCTCCCTTAACGCTGTCACGACACGTCTGCCTCCTCCAGGCACCTAGCTGCCACGCCTCCTTTAACGCTGTCACGACATGTCTGCCTCCTCCTGGCACCTAGCTGCCACTCCTCCCTTAAAGCTGTGCGCACACGTCTGCCTCCTCCTGGCAATTAGCAGGCACTCCTACCTTAACGCTGTCACGACACGTCTGCTTCCTCCTGGCACCAAGCTACCACTCCCCCCTTAAAGCTGTCTGCACACTTCTGCCTCCTCGAGGCACCTAGCTGCCACTCCTCCCTTAACGCTGTCACGACACGTCTGCCTCCTCCTGGCACCTAGCTGCCACTCCTCCCTTAAAGCTGTCTGCACACGTCTGCCTCCTCCTGGCACCTAGCTGCCACTCCTCCCTTAAAGATGTCCGCACACGTCTGCCTCCTCCCGGCACCTAGCTGCCACTCCTACCTTAACGCTGTCACGACAAGTCCGCCTCCTCCTGGCACCAAGCTACCACTCCTCTGTTAAAGCTGGCTGCACACTTCTGCCTCCTCCAGGCACCTAGCTGCAATTCCTCCCTTAACGCTGTCACAACACATCTGCCTCCTCCTGGCACCTAGCTGCCACTCCTCCCTTAAAGCTGTCTGCACACGTCTGCCTCCTCCTGGCACCTAGCTGCCAATCCTCCCTTAAAGATGTCCGCACACGTCTGCCACCTTCTGGCACCTAGCTGCCACTCCTACCTTACCGCTGTCACGACACGTCCGCCTCCTCCTGGCACCATGCTACCACTTCTCCCTTAAAGCTGTCACGACACGTCTGCCTCCTCCTGGCACCTAGCTGCCACTCCTCCCTTAAAGCTGTCTGCAAACGTCTGCCTCCTCCTGGCACCTAGAGGCCACTCCTCCCTTAAAGCTGTCTGCACACGTCTGCCTCCTCCAGGCACCTAGCTGCCACTCCTCCCTTAACGCTGTCACGACACGTCTGCCTCCTCCTGGCACCTAGCTGCCACTCCTACCTTAACGCTGTCACGACATGTCTGCCTCCTCCTGGCACCAAGCTACCACTCCTCCCTTAAAGCTGTCTGCACACTTCTGCGTCCTCCAGGCACCTAGCTGCCATTCCTCCCTAAACGCTGTCACGACACTTCTGCCTCCTCCTGGCAACTAGCTTCCACTCCTCCCTTAGAGCTGCCTGCACATGTCAGCCTCCTACTGGCACCTAGCTGCCACTCCTCCCTTAAAGCTGTCTGCACACGTCTGCCTCCCCCAGCCACCTAGCTGCCACTCCTCCCTTAACGCTGTCTGACTCGTCTGCCTCCTCCTGGCACCTAGCTGCCACTTCTCCCTTAAAGCTGTCTGCACACGTCTGCCTCCGCCTGGCACCTAGCTGCCACTCCTCCCTTAAAGATGTCCGCACACGTCTGCCTCCTCCTGGCACCTAGCTGCCACTCCTACCTTACCGCTTTCACGACACGTCCGCCTCCT
Source organism: Schistocerca nitens (assembly GCF_023898315.1). Lineage (NCBI taxonomy): Eukaryota > Metazoa > Arthropoda > Insecta > Orthoptera > Acrididae > Schistocerca > Schistocerca nitens. The sequence continues at coordinate 706,305,428 of NC_064619.1, forward strand.
CCTGGCACCAAGCTACCACTCCTCCCTTAAAGCTGCCTGCACACTTCTGCCTCCTCCAGGCACCTAACTGCCACTCCTCCCTTAACGCTGTCACGACACGTCTGGCTCCTCCTGGCACCTAGCTGCCACTCCTCCCTTAAAGCTGTCTGCACACGTCTGCCTCCTCCAGGCACCTAGCTGCCACTCCCCTCTTAACGCTGTCACGACACGTCATCCTTCTCCTGGCACCTAGCTGCCACTCCTACCTTAAAGCTGTCTGCACACGTCTGCCTCCTCGTGGCACCTAGCTGCCACTCCTACCTTAACGCTGTCACGACACGTCTGCCTCCTCCTGGCACCAAGCTACCACTCCTCTGTTAAAGCTGTCTGCACACTTCTGCCTCCTCCAGGCACCTAGCTGCCATTCCTCCCTTAACGCTGTCACAACACATCTGCCTCCTCCTGGCACCTAGCTGCCACTCCTCCCTTAAAGCTGTCTGCACATGTCTGCCTCCTACTGGCACCTAGCTGCCACTCCTCCCTTAAAGCTGTCTGCACACGTCTGCCTCCTCCAGGCACCTAGCTGACACTCCTCCCTTAACGCTGTCACGACACGTCTGCCTCCTCCTGGCACCTAGCTGCCACTCCTACCTTAAAGATGTCTGCACACGTCTGCCTCCTCCTGGCACCTAGCTGCCAATCCTCCCTTAAAGATGTCCGCACACGTCTGCCACCTTCTGGCACCTAGCTGCCACTCCTACCTTACCGCTGTCACGACACGTCCGCCTCCTCCTGGCACCATGCTACCACTTCTCCCTTAAAGCTGTCACGACACGTCTGCCTCCTCCTGGCACCTAGCTGCCACTCCTCCCTTAAAGCTGTCTGCAAACGTCTGCCTCCCCCTGGCACCTAGAGGCCACTCCTCCCTTAAAGCTGTCTGCACACGTCTGCCTCCTCCAGGCACCTAGCTGCCACTCCTCCCTTAACGCTGTCACAACACGTCTGCCTCCTCCTGGCACCTAGCTGCCACTCCTCCCTTAAAGCTGTCACGACACGTCTGCCTCCTCCTGGCACCTAGCTGCCACTCCTACCTTAACGCTGTCACGACATGTCTGCCTCCTCCTGGCACCAAGCTACCACTCCTCCCTTAAAGCTGTCTGCACACTTCTGCGTCCTCCAGGCACCTAGCTGCCATTCCTCCCTTAACGCTGTCACGACACTTCTGCCTCCTCCTGGCAACTAGCTTCCACTCCTCCCTTAGAGCTGTCTGCACATGTCAGCCTCCTACTGGCACCTAGCTGCCACTCCTCCCTTAAAGCTGTCTGCACACGTCTGCCTCCTCCAGCCACCTAGCTGCCACTCCTCCCTTAACGCTGTCTGACACGTCTGCCTCCTCCTGGCACCTAGCTGCCACTTCTCCCTTAAAGCTGTCTGCACACGTCTGCCTCCGCCTGGCACCTAGCTGCCACTCCTCCCTTAAAGATGTCCGCACATGTCTGCCTCCTCCTGGCACCTAGCTGCCACTCCTACCTTACCGCTTTCACGACACGTCCGCCTCCTCCTGGCACCAAGCTACCACTCCTCCCTTAAAGCTGCCTGCACACTTCTGCCTCCTCCAGGCACCTAACTGCCACTCCTCCCTTAACGCTGTCACGACACGTCTGGCTCCTCCTGGCACCTAGCTGCCACTCCTCGCTTAAAGCTGTCTGCACATGTCTGCCTCCTCCAGGCACCTAGCTGCCACTCCCCTCTTAACGCTGTCACGACACGTCATCCTTCTCCTGGCACCTAGCTGCCACTCCTACCTTAAAGCTGTCTGCACACGTCTGCCTCCTCGTGGCACCTAGCTGCCACTCCTACCTTAACGCTGTCACGACACGTCTGCCTCCTCCTGGCACCAAGCTACCACTCCTCCCTTAAAGCTGTCTGCACACTTCTGCCTCCTCCAGGCACCTAGCTGCCATTCCTCCCTTAACGCTGTCACGACACGTCTGCCTCCTCCTGGCAACTAGCTGCCACTCCTCCCTTAGAGCTGTCTGCACATGTCTGCCTCCTACTGGCACCTAACTGCCACTCCTCCCTAAAAGCTGTCTGCACACGTCTGCCTCCTCCAGGCACCTATCTGCCACTCCTCCCTTAACGCTGTCACGACACGTCTGCCTCCTCCTGGCATCTAGCTGCCACTCCTCCCTTAAAGCTGTCTGCAAACGTCTGCCTCCCCCTGGCACCTAGCTGCCACTCCTCCCTTAAAGATGTCCGCACACGTCTGCCTCCACCTGGCACCTAGCTGCCACTCCTACCTTACCGCTTTCACGACACTTCCGCCTCCTCCTGGCACCAAGCTACCACTCCTCCCTTAAAGCTGCCTGCACACTTCTGCCTCCTCCAGGCACCTAACTGCCACTCCTCCCTTAACGCTGTCACGAAACGTCTGGCTCCTCCTGGCACCTAGCTGCCACTCCTCCCTTAAAGCTGTCTCCACATGTCTGCCTCCTCCAGGCACCTAGCTCCCACTCCTCCCTTAACGCTGTCACGACACGTCATCCGCCTCCTGGCACCTAGCTGCCACTCCTCCCTTAAAGCTGTCTGCACACGTCTTCCTCCTCCTGGCACCTAGCTGCCACTCCTCCCTTAACGCTGTCACGACACGTCTGCCTCCTCCTGGCACCTAGCTGCCACTCCTCCCTTAAAGCTGTCTGCACATGTCTGCCTCCTCCTGGCACCTAGCTGCCACTCCTACCTTAACGCTGTCACGACACGTCTGCCGCTTCCTGGCACCAAGCTACCACTCCTCCCTTAAAGCTGTCTGCAAACTTCTACCTCCTCGAGGCACCTAGCTGCCACTCCTCCCTTAACGCTGTCACGACACGTCTGCCTCCTCCGGGCACCTAGCTGCCACTCCTCCCTTACAGCTGTCTGCACATGCCTGCCTCCTCCTGGCACCTAGCTGCCACTCCTCCCTTAAAGCTGTCTGCACACGTCTGCCTCCTCCAGCCACCTAGCTTCCACTCCTCCCTTAAAGCTGTCCGACACGTCTGCCTCCTCCTGGCACCTAGCTGCCACTTCTCCCTTAAAGCTGTCTGCACACGTCTGCCTCCGCCTGGCACCTAGCTGCCACTCCTCCCTTAAAGATGTCCGCACACGTCTGCCTCCTCCTGGCACCAAGCTACCACTCCTCCCTAAACGCTGTCTGCACACTTCTGCCTCCTCCAGGCACCTAGCTGCCATTCCTCCCTTAACGCTGTCACGACACGTCTGCCTCCTCCTGGCAACTAGCTGCCACTCCTCCCTTAGAGCTGTCTGCACATGTCTGCCTCCTACTGGCACCTAACTGCCACTCCTCCCTTAAAGCTGTATGCACACGTCTGCCTCCTCCAGGCACCTATCTGCCACTCCTCCCTTAACGCTGTCACGACACGTCTGCCTCCTCCTGGCACCAAGCTACCACTCCTCCCTTAAAGCTGCGTGCACACTTCTGCCTCCTCCAGGCACCTAACTGCCACTCCTCCCCTAACGCTGTCACGAAACGTCTGGCTCCTCCTGGCACCTAGCTGCCACTCCTCCCTTAAAGCTGTCTCCACATGTCTGCCTTCTCCAGGCACCTAGCTCCCGCTCCTCCCTTAACGCTGTCACGACACGTCATCCTCCTCCTGGCACCTAGCTGCCACTCCTCCCTTAAAGCTGTCTGCAAACTTCTGCCTCCTCGAGGCACCTAGCTGCCACTCCTCCCTTAACGCTGTCACGACACGTCTGCCTCCTCCGGGCACCTAGCTGCCACTCCTCCCTTACAACTGTCTGCACATGCCTGCCTCCTCCTGGCACCTAGCTGCCACTCCTCCCTTAAAGCTGTCTGCACACGTCTGCCTCCTCCAGGCACCTAGCTGCCACTCCTCCCTTAACGCTGTCACGACACGTCTGCCTCCTCCTGCCACCTAGCTGCCACTCCTCCCTTAAAGCTGTCTGCACACGTCTGCCTCCTCCTGGCACCTAGCTGCCACTCCTACCTTAACGCTGTCACGACAAGTCTGCCTCCTCCTGGCACCAAGCTACCACTCCTCCCTTAAAGCTGTCTGCACACTTCTGCCTCCTCGAGGCACCTAGCTGCCACACCTCCCTTAACGCTGTCACGACACGTCTGCCTCCTCCTGGCACCTAGCTCCCACTCCTCCCTTAAAGCTGTCTGCACACGTCTGCCTCCTCCTGGCACCTAGCGGCCACTCCTCCCTTAAAGCTGTCTGCACACGTCTGCCTCCTCCGGGCACCTAGCTGCTACTCCTCCCATAAAGCTGTCCGCACACATCTGCGTCCGCGAGGTACCTAACTGCCACTCCTCCATTAAAGCTGTCTGCACATGTCTGCCTCCTCCGGAAACCTAGCTGCCACTCCTTCCTTAAAGCTGTGTGCACACGTCTGCCTCCTCCGGGCACCTAGCTGCCACTCCTCTGTTAAAGCTGTCCGCACACGTGTGCCTCCTCCGGGCACCTAGCTGCCACTCCTCGCTTAAAGCTGTCCGCACACATCTGTCTCCTCCGGGCACCAAGCTGCCACTCGTCCCTTAAAGCTGTCTGCACTCGTCTGCCTCCTCCAGGCACCTAGCAGCCACTCCCCCCTTAACGCTGTCACGACACGTCTGCCTCTTCCTGGCACCTAGCTGCCACTCCTCCCTTAAAGCTGTCTGCACACGTCTGCCACCTCCTGGCACCTAGCTGCCACTCCTCCCTTAAAGCTGTCTGCACACGTCTGCCTCCTCCTGGCACCTAGCTGCCACTCCTCCCTTAAAGCTGTCTGCACACGTCTGCCTCCTCCTGGCACCTAGCTGCCACTCCTCCCTTAAACCTGTCCGCACACGTCTGCCTCCTCCGGGCACCTAGCTGCTACTCCTCCCATAAAGCTGTCCGCACACGTCTGCGACCTCGAGGTACATAACTGCCACTCCTCCCTTAAAGCTGTCTGCACATGTCTGCCTCCTCCGGAAACTTAGCTGCCACTCCTCCCTTAAAGCTGTCTGCACACGTCTGCCTCCTCCTGGCACCTAGCTACCACTCCTCCCTTAACGCTGTCACGACACGTCTGCCTCCTCCTTGCACATAGCTGCCACTCCTCCCTTAAAGCTTTCTGCACACGTCTGCCTCCTCCTGGCACCTAGCTGCCACTCCTCCCTTAAAGATGTCCGCACACGTCTGCCTACTCCCGGGACCTAGCTGGCACTCCTAAAATAACGCTGTCACGACACGACCGCCTCCTCGTGGCACCAAGCTACCACTCCTCCCTTAAAGCTGTCTGCACACTTCTGCCTCCTCGAGGCACCTAGCTGCCATTCCTCCCTTAACGCTGTCACGACACGTCTGCCTCCTCCGGGCACCTAGCTGCCACTCCTCTGTTAAAGCTGTCCGCACACGTGTGCCTCCTCCGGGCACCTAGCTGCCACTCCTCGCTTAAAGCTGTCCGCACACATCTGTCTCCTCCGGGCACCAAGCTGCCACTCGTCCCTTAAAGCTGTCTGCACTCGTCTGCCTCCTCCAGGCACCTAGCAGCCACTCCCCCCTTAACGCTGTCACGACACGTCTGCCTCTTCCTGGCACCTAGCTGCCACTCCTCCCTTAAAGCTGTCTGCACACGTCTGCCACCTCCTGGCACCTAGCTGCCACTCCTCCCTTAAAGCTGTCTGCACACGTCTGCCTCCTCCTGGCACCTAGCTGCCACTCCTCCCTTAAAGCTGTCTGCACACGTCTGCCTCCTCCTGGCACCTAGCTGCCACTCCTCCCTTAAACCTGTCCGCACACGTCTGCCTCCTCCGGGCACCTAGCTGCTACTCCTCCCATAAAGCTGTCCGCACACGTCTGCGACCTCGAGGTACATAACTGCCACTCCTCCCTTAAAGCTGTCTGCACATGTCTGCCTCCTCCGGAAACTTAGCTGCCACTCCTCCCTTAAAGCTGTCTGCACAAGTCTGCCTCCTCCTGGCACCTAGCTACCACTCCTCCCTTAACGCTGTCACGACACGTCTGCCTCCTCCTTGCACATAGCTGCCACTCCTCCCTTAAAGCTTTCTGCACACGTCTGCCTCCTCCTGGCACCTAGCTGCCACTCCTCCCTTAAAGATGTCCGCACACGTCTGCCTACTCCCGGGACCTAGCTGGCACTCCTAAAATAACGCTGTCACGACACGACCGCCTCCTCGTGGCACCAAGCTACCACTCCTCCCTTAAAGCTGTCTGCACACTTCTGCCTCCTCGAGGCACCTAGCTGCCATTCCTCCCTTAACGCTGTCACGACACGTCTGCCTCCTCCTGGCACCTAGCTGCCACTCCTCCCTTAAAGCTGTCTGCACATGTCTGCCTCCTCCAGGCACCTAGCTGCCACACCTCCCTTAACGCTGTCACGACACGTCTGCCTCCTCCTGGCACCTAGCTGCCACTCCTCCCTTAAAGCTGTCTGCACACGTCTGCCTCCTCCTGGCACCTAGCTGCCACTCTTCCCTTAAAGCTGTCTGCACACGTCTGCCTCCTCCAGGCACCTAGCTGCCACTCCTCCCTTAACGCTGTCACGACACGTCTGCCTCCTCCTGGCAACTAGCTGCCACTCCTCCCTTAAAGCTGTCTGCACACGTCTGCCTCCTCCTGGCACCTAGCTGCCAATCCTACCTTAACGCTGTCACGACATGTCTGCCTCCACCAGGCACCTAGCTGCCACTCCTCCCTTAACGCTGTCACCACACGTCTGCCTCCTCCTGGCACCTAGCTGCCACTCCTCCCTTAAAGCTGTCTGCACACGTCTGCCTCCTCCTGGTACCTAGCTGCCACTCCTCCCTTAAAGCTGTCTGCACACGTCTGCCTCCTCCAGGCACCTAGCTGCCACCCCTACCTTACCGCTGTCACGGCACGTCAGCCTCCTCCTGGCACCAAGCTACCACTCCTCCCTTAAAGCTGTCTGCACACTTCTGCATACTCCAGGCACCTAGCTGCCACTCCTCCCTTAACGCTGTCACGACATGTCTGGCTCCTCCTGGCACCTAGCTGCCACTCTTCCCTTAAAGCTGTCTGCACACGTCTGCCTCCTCCAGGCACCTAGCTGCCACTCCTCCCTTAACGCTGTCACGACACGTCTGCCTCCTCCTGGCACCTAGCTGCCACTCCTCCCTTAAAGCTATCTGCACACGTCTGCCTCCTCCTGGCACCTAGCTGCCACTCCTCCCTTAAAGCTGTCTGCACACATCTGCCTCCTCCAGGCACCTAGCTGCCACTCCTCCCTTAACGATGTGACGACACGTCTGCCTCCTCCTGGCACCTAGCTGCCAATCCTCCCTTAAAGATGTCCGCACACGTCTGCCTCCTCCCGGCACCTAGCTGCCACTCCTACCTTAACGCTGTCACGACACGTCCGCCTCCTTCTGGCACCAAGCTACCACTCCTCCCTTGAAGCTGTCTGCACACTTCTGCCTCCTCCAGGCACCTAGCTGCCATTCCTCCCTTAACGCTGTCTAGACACGTCTGCCTCCTCCTGGCACCTAGCTGCCACTCCTCCATTAAAGCTGTCTGTACATGTCTGCCTCCTACTGGCTCCTAGCTGCCACTCCGCCCTTAAAGCTGTCTGCACACGTCTGCCTCCTCCAGGCACCTAGCTTCCACTCCTCCCTTAACGCTGTCACGACACGTCTGCCTCCTCCTGGCACCTTGCTGCCACTCCTCCCTTAAAGCTGTCTGCACACGTCTGCCTCCTCCTGGCACCTAGCTGCCACTACTCCCTTAAAGATGTCCACACACGTCTGCCTCCTCCTGGCACCTAGCTGCCACTCCTACCTTACCGCTTTCACGACACGTCCGCCTCCTCCTGGCACCAAGCTACCACTCCACCCTTAAAGCTGTCTGAACACTTCTGCCTCCTCCAGGCACCTAGCTGCCACTCCTCCCTTAACGCTGTCACGACACGTCTGGCTCCTCCTGGCACCTACCTGCCACTCCTCCCTTAAAGCTGTCTGCACACGTCTGCCTCCTCCAGGCACCCAGTTGCCACTCCTCCCTTAACGCTGTCACGACACGTCTGCCTCCTCCTGGCACCTAGCTGCCACACTTCCCTTAAAGCTGCCTGCACACGTCTGCCTCCTCCAGGCACCTAGCTGCCACTGCTCCCTTAACGCTGTAATGACACGTCTGCCTTCTCCTGGCACCTAGCTGCCACTCCTCCCTTAAAGCTGTCTGCACACGTCTGCCTCCTCCTGGCACGTAGCTGCCACTCCTCCCTTAAAGATGTCCGCACACGTCTGCCTCCTCGTGGCACCTAGCTGCCACTCCTACCTTACCGCTGTCACGACACGTCCGCCTCTTCCTGGCACCAAGCTACCACTCCTCCCTTAAAGCTGTCTGCACACTTCTGCCTCCTCCAGGCACCTAGCTGCCACTCCTGCCTTAACGCTGTCACGACACGTCTGCCTCCTCCTGGCACCTAGCTGCCACTCCTCCCTTAAAGCTGTCTGCACATGTCTGCCTCCTCCAGGCACCTAGCTGCCACACCTCCCTTAACGCTGTCACGACACGTCTGCCTCCTCCTGGCACCTAGCTGCCACTCCTCCCTTAAAGCTGTCTGCACACGTCTGCCTCCTCCTGGCACCTAGCTGCCACTCTTCCCTTAAAGCTGTCTGCACACGTCTGCCTCCTCCAGGCACCTAGCTGCCACTCCTCCCTTAACGCTGTCACGACACGTCTGCCTCCTCCTGGCAACTAGCTGCCACTCCTCCCTTAAAGCTGTCTGCACACGTCTGCCTCCTCCTGGCACCTAGCTGCCAATCCTACCTTAACGCTGTCACGACATGTCTGCCTCCTCCAGGCACCTAGCTGCCACTCCTCCCTTAACGCTGTCACCACACGTCTGCCTCCTCCTGGCACCTAGCTGCCACTCCTCCCTTAAAGCTGTCTGCACACGTCTGCCTCCTCCTGGTACCTAGCTGCCACTCCTCCCTTAAAGCTGTCTGCACACGTCTGCCTCCTCCAGGCACCTAGCTGCCACCCCTACCTTACCGCTGTCACGGCACGTCAGCCTCCTCCTGGCACCAAGCTACCACTCCTCCCTTAAAGCTGTCTGCACACTTCTGCATACTCCAGGCACCTAGCTGCCACTCCTCCCTTAACGCTGTCACGACATGTCTGGCTCCTCCTGGCACCTAGCTGCCACTCTTCCCTTAAAGCTGTCTGCACACGTCTGCCTCCTCCAGGCACCTAGCTGCCACTCCTCCCTTAACGCTGTCACGACACGTCTGCCTCCTCCTGGCACCTAGCTGCCACTCCTCCCTTAAAGCTATCTGCACACGTCTGCCTCCTCCTGGCACCTAGCTGCCACTCCTCCCTTAAAGCTGTCTGCACACATCTGCCTCCTCCAGGCACCTCGCTGCCACTCCTCCCTTAACGATGTGACGACACGTCTGCCTCCTCCTGGCACCTAGCTGCCAATCCTCCCTTAAAGATGTCCGCACACGTCTGCCTCCTCCCGGCACCTAGCTGCCACTCCTACCTTAACGCTGTCACGACACGTCCGCCTCCTTCTGGCACCAAGCTACCACTCCTCCCTTAAAGCTGTCTGCACATTTCTGCCTCCTCCAGGCACCTAGCTGCCATTCCTCCCTTAACGCTGTCTAGACACGTCTGCCTCCTCCTGGCACCTAGCTGCCACTCCTCCATTAAAGCTGTCTGTACATGTCTGCCTCCTACTGGCACCTAGCTGCCACTCCTCCCTTAAAGCTGTCTGCACACGTCTGCCTCCTCCAGGCACCTAGCTGCCACTCCTCCCTTAACGCTGTCACGACACGTCTGCCTCCTCCTGGCACCTTGCTGCCACTCCTCCCTTAAAGCTGTCTGCACACGTCTGCCTCCTCCTGGCACCTAGCTGCCACTACTCCCTTAAAGATGTCCACACACGTCTGCCTCCTCCTGGCACCTAGCTGCCACTCCTACCTTACCGCTTTCAAGACACGTCCGCCTCCTCCTGGCACCACGCTACCACTCCACCCTCAAAGCTGTCTGAACACTTCTGCCTCCTCCAGGCACCTAGCTGCCACTCCTCCCTTAACGCTGTCACGACACGTCTGGCTCCTCCTGGCACCTACCTGCCACTCCTCCCTTAAAGCTGTCTGCACACGTCTGCCTCCTCCAGGCACCCAGTTGCCACTCCTCCCTTAACGCTGTCACGACACGTCTGCCTCCTCCTGGCACCTAGCTGCCACACCTCCCTTAAAGCTGTCTGCACACGTCTGCCTCCTCCTGGCACCTAGCTGCCACTCCTCCCTTAAAGATGTCTGCACACATCTGCCTCCTCCAGGCACCTAGCTGCAACTCCTCCCTTAACGCTGTCACGACACGTCTGCCTCCTCATGGCACCTAGCTGCCACTCCTCCCTTAAAGCTGTCTGCACACGTCTGCCTCCTCCTGGCACCTAGCTGCCACACCTACCTTAACGCTGTCACGACACGTCTGCCTCCTCCTGGCACCAAGCTACCACTCCTCCCTTATAGCTGTCTGCACACTTCTGCCTCCTCGAGGCACCTAGCTGCCACTCCTCCCTTAACGCTGTCACGACACGTCTGCCTCCTCCTGGCACCTACCTGCCACTCCTCCCTAATGGTGTCTGCACACATCAGCCTCCTCCTGGCACCTAGCTGCCACTCCTCCCTTAAAGCTGTCTGCACACGTCTGCCTCCTCCACCCACCTAGCTGCTACTCCTCCCTTAACGTTGTCACGACACGTCTGCCTCCTCCTGGCACCTAGCTGCCACTCCTCCCTTAAAGCTGTCTGCACACGTCTGCCTCCTCCTGGCACCTAGCTGCCACTCCTACCTTAACGCTGTCACGACAGGTCTGCCTCCTCCTGGCACCTAGCTGCCACTCCTCCCTTAAAGCTGTCTGCACACGTCTGCCTCCTCCACCCACCTAGCTGCCACTCCTCCCTTAACGTTGTCACGACATGTCTGCCTCCTCCTGGCACCTAGCGGCCACCCCTCCCTTAAAGCTGTCCGCACACGTCTGCCTCCTCCGGGCACCTAGCTGCCACTCCTCCCTTAAAGCTGTCTGCACATGTCTGCCTCCTCTGGAAACCTAGCTGCCACTCCTCCCTTAAAGATGTCTGCACACGTCTGCCTCCTCCGGGCACCTAGCTGCCACTCCTCTGTTAAAGCAGTCCGCACACATGTGCCTCCTCCGGGGACCTAGCAGCCACTCCTCCCTTAAAGCTGTCCGCACACTTCTGTCTCCTCCGGGCACCAAGCTGCCACTCCTCCCTTAACGCTGTCACGACACGTGTGCCTCCTCCTGGCACCTAGCTGCCACTCCTCCCTTAAAGCTGTCTGCACACGTCTGCCTCCTCCTGGCACCTAGCTGCCACTCCTCCCTTAAAGCTGTCTGCACATGTCTGCCTCCTCCAGGCACCTAGCTGCCACTCCTCCCTTAACGCTGTCACGACACGTCTGCCTCCTCCTGGCACCTAGCTGCCACTCCTCCCTTAAAGCTGTCTGCACACGTCTGCCTCCTCCTGGCACCTAGCGGCCACCCCTCCCTTAAAGCTGTCCGCACACGTCTGCCTCCTCCGGGCACCTAGCTGTTACTCCTCCCATAAAGCTGTCCGCACACGTCTGCGACCGCGAGGTACCTAACTGCCACTCCTCCCTTAAAGCTGTCTGCACATGTCTGCCTCCTCTGGAAACCTAGCTGCCACTCCTCCCTTAAAGATGTCTGCACACGTCTGCCTCCTCCGGGCACCTAGCTGCCACTCCTCTGTTAAAGCAGTCCGCACACATGTGCCTCCTCCGGGGACCTAGCAGCCACTCCTCCCTTAAAGCTGTCCGCACACTTCTGTCTCCTCCGGGCACCAAGCTGCCACTCCTCCCTTAAAGCTGTCTGCACTCATCTGCCTCCTCCAGGCACCTAGCTGCAACTCCTCCCTTAATGCTGTCACGACACGTCTGCCTCCTCCTGGCACCTAGCTGCCACTCCTCCCTTACAGCTGTCTGCACATGTCTGCCTCCTCCAGGCACCTAGCTGCCACTCCTCCATTAACGCTGTCACGACACGTCTGCCTCCTCCTGGCACCAAGCTACCACTCCTCCCTTAAAGCTGTCTGCACACTTCTGCATACTCCAGGCACCTAGCTGCCACTCCTCCCTTAACGCTGTCACGACATGTCTGGCTCCTCCTGGCACCTAGCTGCCACTCCTCCCATAAAGCTGTCTGCACACGTCTGCCTCCTCCAGGCACCTAGCTGCCACTCCTCCCTTAACGCTGTCACGACACGTCTGCCTCCTCCTGGCACCTAGCTGCCACTCCTCCCTTAAAGCTATCTGCACACGTCTGCCTCCTCCTGGCACCTAGCTGCCACTCCTCCCTTAAAGCTGTCTGCATACGTCTGCCTCCTCCAGGCATTTAGCTGCCACTCCTCCCTTAACGATGTGACGACACGTCTGCCTCCTCCTGGCACCTAGCTGCCAATCCTCCCTTAAAGATGTCCACACACGTCTGCCTCCTCCCGGCACCTAGCTGCCACTACTCCCTTAAAGATGTCCACACACGTCTGCCTCCTCCTGGCACCTAGCTGCCACTCCTACCTTACCGCTTTCACGACACGTCCGCCTCCTCCTGGCACCAAGCTACCACTCCATCCTTAAAGCTGTCTGAACACTTCTGCCTCCTCCAGGCACCTAGCTGCCACTCCTCCCTTAACGCTGTCACGACACGTCTGGCTCCTCCTGGCACCTACCTGCCACTCCTCGCTTAAAGCTGTCTGCACACGTCTGCCTCCTCCAGGCACCCAGCTGCCACTCCTCCCTTAACGCTGTCACGACACGTCTGCCTCCTCCTGGCACCTAGCTGCCACTCCTCCCTTAAAGCTGTCTGCACACGTCTGCCTCCTCCTGGCACCAAGCTGCCACTCCTCCCTTCAAGATGTCTGCACACATCTGCCTCCACCAGGCACCTAGCTGCAACTCCTCCCTTAACGCTGTCACGACACGTCTGCCTCCTCATGGCACCTAGCTGCCACTCCTCCCTTAAAGCTGTCTGCACACGTCTGCCTCCTCCTGGCACCTAGCTGCCACTCCTACCTTAACGCTGTCACGACACGTCTGCCTCCTCCTGGCACCAAGCTACCACTCCTCCCTTATAGCTGTCTGCACACTTCTGCCTCCTCGAGGCACCTAGCTGCGACTCCTCCCTTAACGCTGTCACGACACGTCTGCCTCCTCCTGGCACCTAGCTGCCACTCCTCCCTTAAAGCTGTCTGCACACGTCTGCCTCCTCCTGGCACCTAGCTGCCACTCCTCCCTTAAAGCTGTCTGCACATGTCTGCCTCCTCCAGGCACCTAGCTGCCACTCCTCCCTTAACGCTGTCACGACACGTCTCCCTCCTCCTGGCACCTAACTGCCACTCCTCCCTTAAAGCTGTCTGCACACGTCTGCCTCCTCCTGGCACCTAGTTGCCACTCCTACCTTAACGCTGTCACGACAGGTCTGCCTCCTCCTGGCACCAAGCTACCACTCCTCCCTTAAAGCTGTCTCCACACTTCTGCCTCCATGAGGCACCTAGCTGCCACTCCTCCCTTAACGCTGTCACGACACGTCTGCCTCCTCTTGGCACCTTGCTCCCACTCCTCCCTTAAAGCTGTCTGCACATGTCTGCCTCCTCCTGGCACCTAGCGGCCACCCCTCCCTTAAAGCTGTCCGCACACGTCTGCCTCCTCCGGGCACCTAGCTGCTACTCCTCCCATAAAGCTGTCCGCACACGTCTGCGACCGCGAGGTACCTAACTGCCACTCCTCCCTTAAAGCTGTCTGCACATGTCTGCCTCCTCTGGAAACCTAGCTGCCACTCCTCCCTTAAAGATGTCTGCACACGTCTGCCTCCTCCGGGCACCTAGCTGCCACTCCTCTGTTAAAGCAGTCCGCACACATGTGCCTCCTCCGGGGATCTAGCAGCCACTCCTCCCTTAAAGCTGTCCGCACACTTCTGTCTCCTCCGGGCACCAAGCTGCCACTCCTCCCTTAAAGCTGTCTGCACTCATCTGCCTCCTCCAGGCACCTAAGTGCCACTCCTCCCTTAACGCTCTCACGACACGTCAGCCTCCTCCTGGCACCTAGCTGCCACTCCTCCCTTAAAGCTGTCTGCACACGTCTGCCTCCTCCAGGCACCTAGCTGCCACTCCTCCCTTAACGCTGTCACCACACGTCTGCCTCCTCCTGGCACCTAGCTGCCACTCCTCCCTTAAAGCTGTCTGCACACGTCTGCCTCCTCCTGGCACCTAGCTGCCACTCCTCCCTTAAAGATGTCCGCACATGTCTGCCTCCTCCTGGCACCTAGCTGCCACTCCTACCTTACCGCTGTCACGACACGTCAGCCTCCTCCTGGCACCAAGCTACCACTCCTCCCTTAAAGCTGTCTGCACACTTATGCATACTCCAGGCACCTAGCTGCCACTCCTCCCTTAACGCTGTCACGACATGTCTGGCTCCTCCTGGCACCTAGCTGCCACTCCTCCCTTAAAGCTGTCTCCACACGTCTGCCTCCTCCAGGCACCTAGCTGCCACTCCTCCCTTAACGCTGTCACGACACGTCTGCCTCCTCCTGGCACCTAGCTGCCACTCCTCCCTTAAAGCTATCTGCACACGTCTGCCTCCTCCTGGCACCTAGCTGCCACTCCTCCCATAAAGCTGTCTGCACACGTCTGCCTCCTCCAGGCACCTAGCTGCCACTCCTCCCTTAACGATGTCACGACACGTCTGCCTCCACCTGGCACCTAGCTGCCAATCCTCCCTTGAAGATGTCCGCACACGTCTGCCTCCTCCCGGCACCTAGCTGCCACTCCTACCTTAACGCTGTCACGACACGTCCGCCTCCTTCTGGCACCAAGCTACCACTCCTCCCTTAAAGCTGTCTGCACACTTCTGCCTCCTCCAGGCACCTAGCTGCCATTCCTCCCTTAACGCTGTCCTAACACGTCTGCCTCCTCCTGGCACCTAGCTGCCACTCCTCCATTAAAGCTGTCTGTACATGTCTGCCTCCTACTGGCACCTAGCTGCCACTCCTCCCTTAAAGCTGTCTGCACACGTCTGCCTCCTCCAGGCACCTAGCTGCCACTCCTCCCTTAACGCTGTCACGACACGTCTGCCTCCTCCTGGCACCTTGCTGCCACTCCTCCCTTAAAGCTGTCTGCACACGTCTGCCTCCTCCTGGCACCTAGCTGCCACTACTCCCTTAAAGATGTCCGCACACGTCTGCCTCCTCCTGGCACCTAGCTGCCACTCCTACCTTACCGCTTTCACGACACGTCTGCCTCCTCCTGGCACCAAGCTACCACTCCACCCTTAAAGCTGTCTGAACACTTCTCCCTCCTCCAGGCACCTACCTGCCACTCCTCCCTTAAAGCTGTCTGCACACGTCTGCCTCCTTCAGGCACCCAGCTGCCTCTCCTCTCTTAACGCTGTCACGACACGTCTGCCTCCTCCTGGCACCTAGCTGCCACTCCTCCCTTAAAGCTGTCTGCACACGTCTGCCTCCTCCTGGCACCTAGCTGCCACTCCTCCCTTAAAGATGTCTGCACACATCTGCCTCCTCCAGGCACCTAGCTGCAACTCCTCCCTTAACGCTGTCACGAAACGTCTGCCTCCTCATGGCACCTAGCTGCCACTCCTCCCTTAAAGCTGTCTGCACACGTCTGCCTCCTCCTGGCACCTAGCTGCCACTCCTACCTTAACGCTGTCACGACACGTCTGCCTCCTCCTGGCACCAAGCTACCACTCCTCCCTTATAGCTGTCTGCACACTTCTGCATCCTCGAGGCACCTAGCTGCCACTCCTCCCTTAACGCTGTCACGACACGTCTGCCTCCTCCTGGCACCAACTGCCACTCCTCCCTAAAGGTGTCTGCACACGTCTGCGTCCTCCTGGCACCTAGCTGCCACTCGTCCCTTAAAGCTGTCTGCACACGTCTGCCTCCTCCACCCACCTAGCTGCCACTCCTCCCTTAACGTTGTCACGACATGTCTGCCTCCTCCTGGCAGCTAGCTGCAACTCCTCCCTTAAAGCTGTCTGCACACGTCTGCCTCCTCCTGGCACCTAGCTGCCACTCCTACATTAACGCTGTCACGACAGGTCTGCCTCCTCCTGGCACCAAGCTACCACTAATCCCTTAAAGCTGTCTGCACACTTCTGCCTCCTTGAGGCACCTAGCTGCCACTCCTCCCTTAACGCTGTCACGACACGTCTGCCTCCTCTTGGAACCTTGCTCCCACTCCTCCCTTAAAGCTGTCTGCACACGTCTGCCTCCTCCTGGCAGCTAGCTGCCACTCCTCCCTTAAAGCTGTCTGCACACGTCTGCCTCCTCCTGGCACCTAGCTGCCACTCCTACCTTAACGCTGTCACGACACGTCAGCCTCCTCCTGGGACCAAGCTACCACTCCTCCCTTAAAGCTGTCTGCACACTTCTGCATACTCCAGGCACCTAGCTGCCACTCCTCCCTTAACGCTGTCACGACATGTCTGGCTCCTCCTGGCACCTAGCTGCCACTCCTCTCTTAAAGCTGTCTCCACACGTCTACCTCCTCCAGGCACCTAGCTGCCACTCCTCCCTTAACGCTGTCACGACACGTCTGCCTCCTCCTGGCACCTAGCTGCCACTCCTCCCTTAAAGCTATCTGCACACGTCTGCCTCCTCCTGGCACCTAGCTGCCACTCCTCCCATAAAGCTGTCTGCACACGTCTGCCTCCTCCAGGCACCTAGCTGCCACTCCTCCCTTAACGATGTCATGACACGTCTGCCTCCTCCTGGCACCTAGCTGCCAATCCTTCCTTAAAGATGTCCGCACACGTCTGCCTCCTCCCGGCACCTAGCTGCCACTCCTACCTTAACGCTGTCACGACACGTCCGCCTCCTTCTGGCACCAAGCTACCACTCCTCCCTTAAAGCTGTCTGCACACTTCTGCCTCCTCCAGGCACCTAGCTGCCATTCCTCCCTTAACGCTGTCCAGACACGTCTGCCTCCTCCTGGTACCTAGCTGCCACTCCTCCATTAAAGCTGTCTGTACATGTCTGCCTCCTACTGGCACCTAGCTGCCACTCCTCCCTTAAAGCTGTCTGCACACGTCTGCCTCCTCCAGGCACCTAGCTGCCACTCCTCCCTTAACGCTGTCACGACACGTCTGCCTCCTCCTGGCACCTTGCTGCCACTCCTCCCTTAAAGCTGTCTGCACACGTCTGCCTCCTCCTGGCACCTAGCTGCCACTACTCCCTTAAAGATGTCCGCACACGTCTGCCTCCTCCTGGCACCTAGCTGCCACTCCTACCTTACCGCTTTCACGACACGTCCGCCTCCTCCTGGCACCAAGCTACCACTCCACCCTTAAAGCTGTCTGAACACTTCTCCCTCCTCCAGGCACCTACCTGCCACTCCTCCCTTAAAGCTGTCTGCACACGTCTGCCTCCTTCAGGCACCCAGCTGCCACTCCTCTCTTAACGCTGTCACGACACGTCTGCCTCCTCCTGGCACCTAGCTGCCACTCCTCCCTTAAAGCTGTCTGCACACATCTGCCTCCTCCTGGCACCTAGCTGCCACTCCTCCCTTAAAGATGTCTGCACACATCTGCCTCCTCCAGGCACCTAGCTGCAACTCCTCCCTTAACGCTGTCACGAAACGTCTGCCTCCTCATGGCACCTAGCTGCCACTCCTCCCTTAAAGCTGTCTGCACACGTCTGCCTCCTCCTGGCACCTAGCTGCCACTCCTACCTTAACGCTGTCACGACACGTCTGCCTCCTCCTGGCACCAAGCTACCACTCCTCCCTTATAGCTGTCTGCACACTTCTGCATCCTCGAGGCACCTAGCTGCCACTCCTTCCTTAACGCTGTCACGACACGTCTGCCTCCTCCTGGCACCAACTGCCACTCCTCCCTAAAGGTGTCTGCACACGTCTGCGTCCTCCTGGCACCTAGCTGCCACTCCTCCCTTAAAGCTGTCTGCACACGTCTGCCTCCTCCACCCACCTAGCTGCCACTCCTCCCTTAACGTTGTCACGACATGTCTGCCTCCTCCTGGCAGCTAGCTGCCACTCCTCCCTTAAAGCTGTCTGCACACGTCTGCCTCCTCCTGGCACCTAGCTGCCACTCCTACCTTAACGCTGTCACGACAGGTCTGCCTCCTCCTGGCACCAAGCTACCACTCCTCCCTTAAAGCTGTCTGCACACATCTGCCTCCTCGAGGCACCTAGCTGCCACTCCTCCCTTAACGCTGTCACGACACGTCTGCCTCCTCTTGGCACCTTGCTCCCACTCCTCCCTTAAAGCTGTCTGCACACGTCTGCCTCCTCCTGGCAGCTAGCTGCCACTCCTCCCTTAAAGCTGTCTGCACACGTCTGCCTCCTCCTGGCACCAAGCTACCACTCCTCCGTTAAAGCTGTCTGCACACTTCTGCCTCCTCGAGGCACCTAGCTGCCACTCCTCCCTTAACGCTGTCACGACTTGTCTGGCTCCTCCTGGCACCTACCAGCCACTCCTCCCTTAAAGCTGTCTGCACACGTCTGCCTCCTTCAGGCACCCAGCTGCCACTCCTCTCTTAACGCTGTCACGACACGTCTGCCTCCTCCTGGCACCTAGCTGCCACTCCTCCCTTAAAGCTGTCTGCACACGTCTGCCTCCTCCTGGCACCTAGCTGCCACTCCTACCTTAACGCTGTCACGACACTTCTGCCTCCTCCTGGCACCAAGCTACCACTCCTCCCTTAAAGCTGTCTGCACACTTCTGCCTCCTCGAGGCACCTAGCTGCCACTCCTCCCTTAACGCTGTCACGACACGTCTGCCTCCTCTTGGCACCTTGCTCCCACTCCTCCATTAAAGCTGTCTGCACACGTCTGCCTCCTCCTGACAGCTAGCTGCCACTCCTCCCTTAAAGCTGTCTGCACACGTATGCCTCCTCCTGGCACCTAGCTGCTACTCCTCCCATAAAGCTGTCCGCACACGTCTGCGACCGCGAGGTACCTAGCTGCCACTCCTCCCTTAAAGCTGTCTGCACATGTCTGCCTCCTCTGGAAACCAAGCTGCCACTCCTCCCTTAAAGATGTCTGCACACGTCTGCCTCCTCCGGGCACCTAGCTGCCACTCCTCTGTTAAAGCAGTCCGCACACATGTGCCTCCTCCGGGGACCTAGCAGCCACTCCTCCCTTAAAGCTGTCCACACACTTCTGTCTCCTCCGGGCACCAAGCTGCCACTCCTCCCTTAAAGCTGTCTGCACTCATCTGCCTCCTCCAGGCACCTAGCTGCCACTCCTCCCTTAACGCTGTCACGACACGTCTGCCTCCTCCTGGCACCTAGCTGCCACTCCTCCCTTAAAGCTGTCTGCACACGTCTGCCTCCTCCTGGCACCTAGCTGCCACTCCTCCCTTAAAGCTGTCTGCACATGTCTGCCTCCTCCAGGCACCTAGCTGCCACTCCTCCCTTAACGCTGTCACGACACGTCTGCCTCCTCCTAGCACCTAGCTGCCACTCCTCCCTTAAAGCTGTCTGCACACGTCTGCCTCCTCCTGGCACCTAGCTGCTACTCCTCCCATAAAGCTGTCCGCTCACGTCTGCGACCGCGAGGTAAATAACTGCCACTCCTCCCTTAAAGCTGTCTGCACATGTCTGCCTCCTCTGGAAACCTAGCTGCCACTCCTCCCTTAAAGCTGTCTGCACACGTCTGCCTCCTCCTGGCACCTAGCTGCCACTCCTCCCTTAAAGCTGTCTGCACATGTCTGCCTCCTCCAGGCACCTAGCTGCCACTCCTCCCTTAACGCTGTCACGACACGTCTGCCTCCTCCTGGCACATAGCTGCCACTCCTCCCTTAAAGCTGTCTGCACACGTCTGCCTCCTCCACCCACCTAGCTGCCACTCCTCCCTTAACGTTGTCACGACACGTCTGCCTCCTCCTGGCACCTAGCTGCCACTCCTCCCTTAAAGCTGTCTGCACACGTCTGCCTCCTCCTGGCACCTAGCTGCCACTCCTACCTTAATGCTGTCATGACAGGTCTGCCTCCTTCTGGCACCAAGCTACCACTCCTCCCTTAAAGCTGTCTGCACACTTCTGCCTCCTCGAGGCACCTAGCTGCCACTCCTCCCTTAACGCTGTCACGACACGTCTGCCTCCTCTTGGCACCTTGCTCCCACTCCTCCCTTAAAGCTGTCTGCACATGTCTGCCTCCTCCTGGCACCTAGCGGCCACCCCTCCCTTAAAGCTGTCCGCACACATCTGCCTCCTCCGGGCACCTAGCTGCTACTCCTCTCATAATGCTGTCCGCACACGTCTGCGACCGCGAGGTACCTAACTGCCACTCCTCCCTTAAAGCTGTCTGCACATGTCTGCCTCCTCTGGAAACCTAGCTGCCACTCCTCCCTTAAAGATGTCTGCACACGGCTGCCTCCTCCGGGCACCTAGCTGCCACTTCTCTGTTAAAGCAGTCCGCACACATGTGCCTCCTCCGGGGACCTAGCAGCCACTCCTCCCTTAAAGCTGTCCGCACACTTCTGTCTCCTCCAGGCACCTAGCTGCCACTCCTCCCTTAACGCTGTCACGACACGTCTGCCTCCTCCTGGCACCTAGCTGCCACTCCTCCCTTAAAGCTGTCTGCACACGTCTGCCTCCTCCTGGCACCTAGCTGCCACTCCTCCCTTAAAGCTGTCTGCACATGTCTGCCTCCTCCAGGCACCTAGCTGCCACTCCTCCCTTAAAGCTGTCTGCACACGTCTGCCTCCCCCTGGCACCTAGCTGCCACTCCTCCCTTAAAGCTGTCTGCACACGTCAGCCTCCTCCTGGCACCTAGCTGCCACTCCTACCTTAACGCTGTCACGACAGGTCTGCCTCCTCCTGGCACCAAGCTACCACTCCTCCCTTAAAGCTGTCTGCACACTTCTGCCTCCTCGAGGCACCTAGCTGCCACTCCACCCTTAACGCTGTCACGACACGTCTGCCTCCTCTTGGCACCTTGCTCCCACTCCTCCCTTAAAGCTGTCTGCACATGTCTGCCTCCTCCTGGCACCTAGCGGCCACCCCTCCCTTAAAGCTGTCCGCACACGTCTGCCTCCTCTGGGCACCTAGCTGCTACTCCTCACATAAAGCTGTCCGCACACGTCTGCGACCGCGAGGTACCTAACTGCCACTCCTCCCTTAAAGCTGTCTGCACATGTCTGCCTCCTCTGGAAACCTAGCTGCCTCTCCTCCCTTAAAGATGTCTGTACACGTCTGCCTCCTCCGGGCACCTAGCTGCCACTCCTCTGTTAAAGCAGTCCGCACACATGTGCCTCCTCCGGGGACCTAGCAGCCACTCCTCCCTTAAAGCTGTCCGCACACTTCTGTCTCCTCCGTTCACCAAGCTGCCACTCCTCCCTTAAAGGTGTCTGCACTTATCTGCCTCCTCCAGGCACCTAGCTGCCACTCCTCCCTTAACGCTCTCACGACACTTCTGCCTCCTCCTGGCACCTAGCTGCCACTCCTCCCTTAACGCTGTCACGACACGTCTGCCTCCTCCTGGCACCTAGCTGCCACTCCTCCCTTAAAGCTGTCTGCACACGTCTGCCTCCTCCTGGCACCTAGCTGCCACTCCTCCCTTAAAGCTGTCCCCACACGTCTGCCTCCTCCGGGCACCTAGCTGCTACTCCTCCCATAAAGCTGTCCGCACACGTCTGCGACCTCGAGGTACCTAACTGTCGCTCCTCCCTTAAAGCTGTCTGCACATGTCTGCCTCCTCCGGAAACTTAGCTGCCACTCCTCCCTTAAAGCTGTCTGCACACGTCTGCCTCCTCCGGGTACCTAGCTGCCACTCCTCTTTTAAAGCTGTCCTCACACGTGTGCCTCCTCCGGGCACCTAGCTGCCACTCCTCCCTTAAAGCTGTCCGCACACGTCTGTCTCCTCCGGGCACCAAGCTGCCACTCCTCCCTTAAAGCTGTCTGCACTCGTCTGCCTCCTCCAGGCACCTAGCTGCCACTCCTCCCTTAACGCTCTCACGACACGTCTGCCTCCTCCTGGCACCTAGCTGCCACTCCTCCCTTAAAGCTGTCTGCACACGTCTGCCTCCTCCTGGCACCTAGCTGCCACTCCTCCCTTAAAGCTGTCTGCACATGTCTGCCTCCTCCAGGCACCTAGCTGCCACTCCTC
This sequence comes from Schistocerca nitens, assembly GCF_023898315.1. Taxonomy (NCBI): domain Eukaryota; kingdom Metazoa; phylum Arthropoda; class Insecta; order Orthoptera; family Acrididae; genus Schistocerca; species Schistocerca nitens. The sequence continues at coordinate 706,327,555 of NC_064619.1, forward strand.
CCTTAACGCTGTCACGACACGTCTGCCTCCTCCTGGCACCTAGCTGCCACTCCTCCCTTAAAGCTGTCTGCACACGTCTGCCTCCTCCTGGCACCTAGCTGCTACTCCTCCCATAAAGCTGTCCGCTCACGTCTGCGACCGTGAGGTACCTAACTGCCACTCCTCCCTTAAAGCTGTCTGCACATGTCTGCCTCCTCTGGAAACCTAGCTGCCACTCCTCCCTTAAAGCTGTCTGCACACGTCTGCCTCCTCCTGGCACCTAGCTGCCACTCCTCCCTTAAAGCTGTCTGCACATGTCTGCCTCCTCCAGGCACCTAGCTGCCACTCCTCCCTTAACGCTGTCACGACACGTCTGCCTCCTCCTGGCACCTAGCTGCCACTCCTCCCTTAAAGCTGTCTGCACACGTCTGCCTCCTCCACCCACCTAGCTGCCACTCCTCCCTTAACGTTGTCACGACACGTCTGCCTCCTCCTGGCACCTAGCTGCCACTCCTCCCTTAAAGCTGTCTGCACACGTCTGCCTCCTCCTGGCACCTAGCTGCCACTCCTACCTTAATGCTGTCATGACAGGTCTGCCTCCTCCTGGCACCAAGCTACCACTCCTCCCTTAAAGCTGTCTGCACACTTCTGCCTCCTCGAGGCACCTAGCTGCCACTCCTCCCTTAACGCTGTCACGACACGTCTGCCTCCTCTTGGCACCTTGCTCCCACTCCTCCCTTAAAGCTGTCTGCACATGTCTGCCTCCTCCTGGCACCTAGCGGCCACCCCTCCCTTAAAGCTGTCCGCACACGTCTGCCTCCTCCGGGCACCTAGCTGCTACTCCTCTCATAAGGCTGTCCGCACACGTCTGCGACCGCGAGGTACCTAACTGCCACTCCTCCCTTAAAGCTGTCTGCACATGTCTGCCTCCTCTGGAAACCTAGCTGCCACTCCTCCCTTAAAGATGTCTGCACACGGCTGCCTCCTCCGGGCCCCTAGCTGCCACTTCTCTGTTAAAGCAGTCCGCACACATGTGCCTCCTCCGGGGACCTAGCAGCCACTCCTCCCTTAAAGCTGTCCGCACACTTCTGTCTCCTCCAGGCACCTAGCTGCCACTCCTCCCTTAACGCTGTCACGACACGTATGCCTCCTCCTGGCACCTAGCTGCCACTCCTCCCTTAAAGCTGTCTGCACACGTCTGCCTCCTCCTGGCACCTAGCTGCCACTCCTCCCTTAAAGCTGTCTGCACATGTCTGCCTCCTCCAGGCACCTAGCTGCCACTCCTCCCTTAACGCTGTCACGACACGTCTGCCTCCCCCTGGCACCTAGCTGCCACTCCTCCCTTAAAGCTGTCTGCACACGTCAGCCTCCTCCTGGCACCCAGCTGCCACTCCTACCTTAACGCTGTCACGACAGGTCTGCCTCCTCCTGGCACCAAGCTACCACTCCTCCCTTAAAGCTGTCTGCACACTTCTGCCTCCTCGAGGCACCTAGCTGCCACTCCACCCTTAACGCTGTCACGACACGTCTGCCTCCTCTTGGCACCTTGCTCCCACTCCTCCCTTAAAGCTGTCTGCACATGTCTGCCTCCTCCTGGCACCTAGCGGCCACCCCTCCCTTAAAGCTGTCCGCACACGTCTGCCTCCTCTGGGCACCTAGCTGCTACTCCTCACATAAAGCTGTCCGCACACGTCTGCGACCGCGAGGTACCTAACTGCCACTCCTCCCTTAAAGCTGTCTGCACATGTCTGCCTCCTCTGGAAACCTAGCTGCCTCTCCTCCCTTAAAGATGTCTGTACACGTCTGCCTCCTCCGGGCACCTAGCTGCCACTCCTCTGTTAAAGCAGTCCGCACACATGTGCCTCCTCCGGGGACCTAGCAGCCACTCCTCCCTTAAAGCTGTCCGCACACTTCTGTCTCCTCCGTTCACCAAGCTGCCACTCCTCCCTTAAAGGTGTCTGCACTTATCTGCCTCCTCCAGGCACCTAGCTGCCACTCCTCCCTTAACGCTCTCACGAGACGTCTGCCTCCTCCTGGCACCTAGCTGCCACTCCTCCCTTAACGCTGTCACGACACGTCTGCCTCCTCCTGGCACCTAGCTGCCACTCCTCCCTTAAAGCTGTCTGCACACGTCTGCCTCCTCCTGGCACCTAGCTGCCACTCCTCCCTTAAAGCTGTCCCCACACGTCTGCCTCCTCCGGGCACCTAGCTGCTACTCCTCCCATAAAGCTGTCCGCACACGTCTGCGACCTCGAGGTACCTAACTGTCGCTCCTCCCTTAAAGCTGTCTGCACATGTCTGCCTCCTCCGGAAACTTAGCTGCCACTCCTCCCTTAAAGCTGTCTGCACACGTCTGCCTCCTCCGGGTACCTAGCTGCCACTCCTCTTTTAAAGCTGTCCTCACACGTGTGCCTCCTCCGGGCACCTAGCTGCCACTCCTCCCTTAAAGCTGTCCGCACACGTCTGTCTCCTCCGGGCACCAAGCTGCCACTCCTCCCTTAAAGCTGTCTGCACTCGTCTGCCTCCTCCAGGCACCTAGCTGCCACTCCTCCCTTAACGCTGTCATGACACGTCTGTGTCCTCCGGGCACTTAGCTGCCACTCCGCCCTTAAAGCTGTCTGCACACATCTGCCTCCTCCAGGCACATAGCTGCCACTCCTCCATTAAAGCTGTCTGCACACGTCTGCTTCCTCTGGGCACCTATCTGCCTTTCCTCCCTTAAAGCTGTCTGCACACGTCTGCCTCCTCCAGGCACCTAGCTGCCACTCCTCCATTAAAGCTGTCTGCACACGTCTGTTTCCTCTGGGCACCTAGCTGCCACTCCTCCCTTAAAGCTGTCTGCACACGTCTGTCTCCTCCGGGCACCAAGCTGCCACTCCTCCCTTAAAGCTGTCTGCACACGTCTGCCTCTTCCAGGCACCTATCTGCCACTCCTCCATTAAAGCTGTCTGCACACGTCTGTTTCCTCTGGGCACCTAGCTGCCACTCCTCCCTTAAAACTATATGCACACGTCTGTCTCCTCCGGGCACCAAGCTGCCACTCCGCCCTTAAAGCTGTCTGCACACATCTGCCTCCTCCAGGCACATAGCTGCCACTCCTCCATTAAAGCTGTCTGCACACGTCTGCTTCCTCTGGGCACCTATCTGCCTTTCCTCCCTTAAAGCTGTCTGCACACGTCTGCCTCCTCCAGGCACCTAGCTGCCACTCCTCCATTAAAGCTGTCTGCACACGTCTGTTTCCTCTGGGCACCTAGCAGCCACTCCTCCCTTAAAGCTGTCCGCACACTTCTGTCTCCTCCGTTCACCAAGCTGCCACTCCTCCCTTAAAGGTGTCTGCACTTATCTGCCTCCTCCAGGCACCTAGCTGCCACTCCTCCCTTAACGCTCTCACGACACGTCTGCCTCCTCCTGGCACCTAGCTGCCACTCCTCCCTTAACGCTGTCACGACACGTCTGCCTCCTCCTGGCACCTAGCTGCCACTCCTCCCTTAAAGCTGTCTGCACACGTCTGCCTCCTCCTGGCACCTAGCTGCCACTCCTCCCTTAAAGCTGTCCCCACACGTCTGCCTCCTCCGGGCACCTAGCTGCTACTCCTCCCATAAAGCTGTCCGCACACGTCTGCGACCTCGAGGTACCTAACTGTCGCTCCTCCCTTAAAGCTGTCTGCACATGTCTGCCTCCTCCGGAAACTTAGCTGCCACTCCTCCCTTAAAGCTGTCTGCACACGTCTGCCTCCTCCGGGTACCTAGCTGCCACTCCTCTTTTAAAGCTGTCCTCACACGTGTGCCTCCTCCGGGCACCTAGCTGCCACTCCTCCCTTAAAGCTGTCCGCACACGTCTGTCTCCTCCGGGCACCAAGCTGCCACTCCTCCCTTAAAGCTGTCTGCACTCGTCTGCCTCCTCCAGGCACCTAGCTGCCACTCCTCCCTTAACGCTGTCACGACACGTCTGTGTCCTCCGGGCACTTAGCTGCCACTCCGCCCTTAAAGCTGTCTGCACACATCTGCCTCCTCCAGGCACATAGCTGCCACTCCTCCATTAAAGCTGTCTGCACACGTCTGCTTCCTCTGGGCACCTATCTGCCTTTCCTCCCTTAAAGCTGTCTGCACACGTCTGCCTCCTCCAGGCACCTAGCTGCCACTCCTCCATTAAAGCTGTCTGCACACGTCTGTTTCCTCTGGGCACCTAGCTGCCACTCCTCCCTTAAAGCTGTCTGCACACGTCTGTCTCCTCCGGGCACCAAGCTGCCACTCCTGCCTTAAAGCTGTCTGCACACGTCTGCCTCTTCCAGGCACCTATCTGCCACTCCTCCATTAAAGCTGTCTGCACACGTCTGTTTCCTCTGGGCACCTAGCTGCCACTCCTCCCTTAAAACTATATGCACACGTCTGTCTCCTCCGGGCACCAAGCTGCCACTCCTCCCTTAAAGCTGTCTGCACACGTCTGCCTCCTCCAGGCACCTAGCTGCCACTCCTCCCTTAACGCTGTCACAACACGTCTGCCTCCTCCGGGCACCTAGCTGCCACTCCTGCCTTAAAGCTGTGCGCACACGTCTGCCTCCTCCGGGCACCTAGCTGCTACTCCTCCCTTAAAGTTGTCTGCACACGTCTGTGACCTCGAGGTACCTAACTGCCACTCCTCCCTTAAAGCTGTCTGCACACGTCTGCCTCCTCCGGGCACCTAGCTGGCACTCCTCTGTTAAAGCTGTCCGCACACGTCTGCCTCCTCCGGGCACCTAGCTGCCACTCCTCCCTTAAACCTGTCTGCACATCTCTGCTTCCCCTGGGAGCCTAGCTGCCACTCCTCCCTTAAAGCTGTCCGCACACGTCTGCCTCCTCCGGGCACCTACCTGCGACACCCTGGTTTTTTACTGCGCGTGCCTGGCTCTCTTAATAATCGGAGATCCTCTTACTCAAAGATAATATACTAGTTCCACCTTGCGGTTGGCATCTAGCGACTATTTTATTGAGCTACCCTGATCAGACCTTAGCACATACCTTTCACACTATTCTACACTGATTTCAGAAACTAAGGGTATAGGAAGCAGATGTGAATCTTCCGATTTACGTATTGTTCTTTATAGTCAGTAAGAATTGTGTATTGTAGCTACCTTATTTCTGAGGCATGCCTATATTTATCTGTTGGCTAGTGTCACGAGTTCGAGCTGTTTACTAAATTGTTTGCTTCCACTAAAGAAACTAAAGAAGAGTGTCTGCATTTGTAGTATATTTATCTTTTACTAAATAATTAACTGGTTGTCTCTGTGTTAGAGGATAGGTTATTGTATATCTTGTTAACTATAACCTGGTCAAAGACGCTGTGTACCATGGTGGAAATTTTTAATGATGGTTTCTAGTACTGTGGTAGATGCAACCTCCATCGTATGTTAGTGGAGAAGGAGGAATTATTGCTACTGGCTTTGCCTCTGCTACCGCCTCTATCATGATAAATCTGAACCACATTTGTCGGTCATTTACGCTACTTCAAAGGCAATGAGGCAATAGCGTTTTGACAAATACTGGCTACAGCCGATGGTTGATATTTGTGTTATAATCATTTGATCATATGTTTTGCTGTTTGTAATGTAAATGTATTTTTATTACATCATTTAATGTTCTTTACTGAAATGAAGTGATTTTCCTCTGTTGCCGTTCTGATGTGTTTCCTATCAGTTGTTTACTGAAATTTAGTGTTTTCAGTCAATGTTATTCTTGGATTTTTGCTTTTAAAAATAAATTCATTAGTGTTTTTAGAAACGTTAATAAATTCATTATGGCTCAGTACCTTTCCACTCAACGCCAGTTCCCTACCGCATATCAGCAGTTTTCTTTTTCCTACGGGGTTGACTGTGCTGAGTCCCCAAACCAACGGAATGCTTGAATTCTGTGGCCGCCCTCGAACCTCGCCATCAGAGCGACTGATTTCTGTGTGTGTCTGCATCCGCCGCCGTAGCTCTCGCACTGGCTGCTACGCGGCTATGGGCGGAATGCAAACCACAGCCATTGTAATGAGGTGAATGTCCATGAAGTGGTAGTGACAGGCGCACCCGTCGTGAATGCTCACCGAAATCGAGCAGCCCAGTGGTGAGAGGCAAGAGGAGTCACCGAAGTTAAGCACCCCAGTGTCGAGAGACGACTAACCGCATTGTAGTATACAATCAATGTTTCGTCACGGAAGTAAACTTCGAACATAAATATCAACCGTTCGAACACAAAGGCTTACATTTACATCGTAAATGAAATGTAGAGTCAAATGCGTCAGTTGTTAACTGCAAAAACAGCCACATTTGATATTTATCTATTACAACGCTAACTACCACGAATGGAAAACAATGGTTTGAGCGAGCCGCTCATATTTTTTGCCGAAGAATCCGAATATGCGATAAAACTGTGCACCTAGAACATTTTTTTTCCGTACGATGCATCGTTTTTTAGTTATTTAGTTGCCTCAAATTAAAAAAAAAGCACCCTGTATATTCCTACCGTGCGTGTTCTTTTAGTATCACACCATTAGAAATGAAAAGTGGCTTATACAGCCAAAATCCGCATGATCTTGGCTTTCAGTGTTCTTCCGAGGCATGCTGATAGACTGAACAGCTACGCACATCTTGTGTTATCCCGAACACTATTGGACACGTATTGCGCTGTACTGGAGTCCGTTGAGAAAGCTAGATTACCTTTAGTTCTCCTTACACAGGAAAAAGTGACTTCTCGTTGTCAAAAGAGTAGTGGGAAAGAGCATTCCCATTAAAATAAATCTATGCAAGTGATGACGGAGTGTAAACTTTGTCTCTGCAGTTTACGTCGTTGTTTAGACATTTACACATTTAAGTCGGCGCCATTTCGTTGAAACAAGTGCTGGAAGGCACCAAACAGGTAGTTAATCAACTGGCATATCATGATTATTTTATACGCACATGATGACATACACCCAACTGTATGAAAATGACAGAAATTAGAGCTCCGCCTCGGGTATCATTTTAAAATTTGAGTGTAACATCTGAGATGCCCTGCTAAACCTGCAGGACAGGACAGGCAGTTTAAGTTGTGGACAGGGGCCAAAATAAGCGGCTGTCAGTTGCACTCGAACATACAACCCTTTATTTGATCAAACATCACAAGAGCCAAGAAAAATTTTCTTTAAAAGAAACAGAGCTCTAATTTTGGAAGTTAATTAGCGGCTTATTGCGCCATACAATCTCATGCCTTAAGGGCAAGACCACTTTAATTTCAAAACGGCTGAAAGCCAATAACTTCAAGCTCAACGAAAATCAGAAATTTAAAAAGGCAAAGTCTTATCTTAAGACAGTTCCTTAATTAGGCTGAAGGCGCAAAGAATCTGACACTTTAAGAACAAACAACTTAAATTCAAAATCGGCTGAAGGCCCAACACTTAAGACTTTAACATTAATTTTAAAAATGCCAAAGGCTTTATGTAAAACAGTTCTTAAATTAGGCTAAAGGCCCAAACCATCTGACGCCTTAAGGGCAAAACGATCTTAATCTAAAAATCGGCGAGAAGCCATACAAGTACAAACAACAAGTACAAACAAGAAAAGGCAGTACACCCAAGGGCGCTCAGAAGTTCCGAGGGTCGGCCTGGAAATCAAATACTAACGCTCGCTTAGGTGAGGCAGGCAGTCACCCAGCTGTTCTCGATCCGACAGAGTCAACGGACCCACCGACAAGATAACCTCCGCTTCACCCGACCAGCACACAACAGGGAGTCCCATGGAACAACGTAGAAGATAATGGCGCCCACAGCCAATTATACATTGAGCTGTCAAACTACACACCATGCTGGACAGCAACAACACGATGGGGAAAATACACTGCCTGAATTTACGTCAACGGTCAGGGAAGGTAACCGGAACGTTAACGGCCACAAGGCAGAAGATATTACTGGTGCACTTCAATTCAAATAACCAAATACAGTGAAACTCCACCGGAGGGTGGCTAAAATGTGCCAACTCGAAAACACAGGTTGTTGCTCGTGGGAATATCCCAACAGCCGACAACGAGCTCCAAACGACACATTAAGAACAGTCGTGACTTGTTGGTAGATTTAGTCGAAACTCCAGTTTCATGTCCAGGATCGCTGAGTTGAGAACCTCATAGCAATGGGAACAGTACCACACACTCTGAAACCGCATAGAGGCCGCCAGCAGGCCCGGCCAAACTATGCACCGCAGAGATTTCCTCGCTGCTCCACGCCAATCGACCAACTGCCCAGGCCTGGAAACAGTGAAAGGACCAAGTATACGTCGGCCGATGAGACGACCAACCGAACGACCAACCAACGGTCGTCCTACTCCAATCTCCCTCCGTCGCACAGTTCATGTGTGTCGCCAGCACCGGCGCTCCGTCCCCCGACTTCACTGCTGCTGCCTCCCGACTGCACCGCTGGTCCGTCCCGAACTGACTGCCAGACACACGACGACCCGGAAACACTATCATCTCTCCAGAGATGGTACGACAGTGCGCTTATCGACAGGCGCTGCTGCTGCCGCTCACGGGCAAGTAAGTCAGGAAGTTAGTGACGCCAGTAAATGGAATAAGGTAACGAGGCGGCAGTACTATAATAGAAGATGACAAACAGTAAATGGGATAAACACGAGCCATGCACGGCTGAATATTTAATGTGCTACCACCTGACCGTATAATTTGTGTATATCTGCCATGTTGTGGATTGCATATAAACATCTCAGTGAAATGTAGGGGGTGAAGTGATTAGAACGATAAAGTTAGTTCAAGATAGGAGTTTTACATTAATGAAGTTAGTTAAACTGGGAAGGAAAACTGAAAACCAGATGTCATATGTGTGCAGCTCAATGATATGGTACACCGTGATACAAGTGGGTCGACGGAGTGCCGAGTTCAGCAACACGAAACAGAGCCCTGTGTCACTGACTGGCAGAGGACGTCACAAGAAGCAGCTCGTGACGTACCAGTGTGTCAACATCGACTGCGGTAGTCGGCTCATTATGCTAGGCGAGCAACACCTGAGTATTCCACCGACCTACTGGGGAGGAAGAACTGCGAACATTAGTGACAGAAAGTCGTATTTAACGACCGGCAGCTGCTCGTCACCATCGACCATCATGAGACGCTGGAGTCCAGAGCCTTTGTCACTCAGCGGCGCCACCAGTTTGGAGTCACCACCGTCATCACAGTCGTAATGCAGGTCGTCGCCCACAAGGCGTGAGAGTGACGCCGCCGCTGTGGTCTTCGCCATTGTCAGACAACGTCAGCAGACGACTGCCACTCATGGGATTTGTAACTCACTGTCGCCATTGCCCTGGAAAGCTTCCTCCACAAACACTGTGACTGGGGCCGGAGCTGGGAACCCAGACAGTTGCTGCCTGGGATGGTCGCTGAGACGGGGCACCGACCTGTCCCACTACCACTGCCGCCACGCCCCCTAGCCTCGATCACAGCAGAGGTCCACGGTGGATGGCTCCAGCCGTCGCAGAACGACCCAGCAAGGCCGTAGCGGACTCCAATTACGCCGGCGTAGCTACAGTCGCATCTGGAGGCACATGTGTGAGTGTTTGCCGGTCACCTTCGTCACCGCCGAGAATATTACGAAGGGAAGCAAACGTCGCCCACGAGGACCAACAAGCAATGTACGGCAGCTGATCAACAAATGTTGTTTTTCTCTCGTCATGAGGCCATCCGTGGACACCCCCCCAAAATCAAATGTGTGTGAACTCCTAAGGGACCAAACTGCTGAAGTAATCGGTCCCTAGTCTTACACATTACTTAAACTAACTTAAACTACCTTATGCTAAGAACAACACATACACCCATGCCCGAGGGAGAACCTCCGGCGGGAGGAGCCGCGCAACCCGTGACATGGCGCCTCAAACCGCGAGGCCAGTCCACGCGGTGACACAATAGCGCCTATAACACTCCCGTCTGCTACTGTTATACCATAACCTTAAAGCTGGAAACAGGTTGTGAAATAAAACTATTTTGTTATAGCAATTATGGTATAAAGCAACAGAGCAGTGTTACCCTCTGAGAGGAATTTTGTTATGTTGACCGTGTTGTTCCTAACGGAGGTGGCTTATCGGAAATGAAAGTCAGAATTACGTAAATATTTAAACAGTGACAAACAAAATATTGCCTATCTGCAGTGTTTAACGGATAACGAAAACGGTCGCCAGCCTAACTAGGCAAGAGAATGATTAACATTCTCGTTCAAGAAAATAGTTATTAGTAACTTTAATGGATAAACACAACCTATACTTGGCCACACGCGAGTGCAATGAACTCTGACACACTCATATGTTTACGGTAAGATTGAAAGTAACAGTTGGAGCAGCACAAACTATTTGCAAAATTATAACAGGTACAGAAAAACACTATCTCTTTCAGGGCTTACACAAACTGAGTGGTCTTTATAACACTACCATTAACCTTCCCTCTAGGATCATAAATTGGACATAGGTTTAGGTTCAGTCTCTCTCAGTTAAATACTTTACTATTTAAAATGAGAGTTAGTTGAAATTCACTGACAGGTTACTTATCATTGTTTTTCTAATAAATAATGATTTTCATAAATAAAGATCTTTCCGTTATTTGTTATCTCGCATTAGCACACTAGACAAACTGTGGATCCTGTTATACTGTTAATATGCACTTATAATACACAAGAGAGACAAACACTTAGTAATCATGAACATATAATTTCCTACTATGCAGTTTTCCACTTTTACTACCGTGAGACATAAAATTAACATTTATGTAAGATACTGACTCACTTTCTGCGATTAACAACAGGCAGTAATGTGATCATTTACTAAGCAAAACTCTATAAGCCTCAGTCTCGAGAAATTTTAATTTGAAGTTGGCAACAACACATTAATAAGCAGTTTTACTAGGAAAATTATTTGAGCAAGCATCAGTAACTTTAACTCATTCTCTTTCCACATTAACTTTAACTTTCTCTTTACTATGTTCAAAGGGGGCATTAATTAGAAAACTGGGTTTTAATGTACTTTCAGTAAGGACACTCGGTAATCACTTTAGTTCAAACGGAGAGGACCCTGAGAGGTGTTATGATGAGGAGAAAAGTCAAGGTAGGTACATAAATTCAGATATAAATTACCTTATATTTCAGCACATTAGCACATCCATTAAGCTGATCCTTCACTATACATCATTATCGTATTACGTTGCAGTGATTGCGCAACGTGGTGGCAACTGCATGTTGGTAGGTGGATACGCAGGCAGAATTGCTGGACTCTGGCCCTTCTTGGTGGCGATGATGAATACCAAATCCATAACCGTTCCAGCTATTTATCCATCCATCCGAAGCATTGGAAAGTAGCAGAAAAAGCCTCTTTCGGAAGCAGAACAATATGCATCTTTTACATGGCAGTGCACAGTCTCGTAGCTCGTCTCCGACTCGTTGCTCGTCCCCGACTAGTGGCTCGTCCCCAACTCGTAGCTCGATCCCGACTGATTATCAGTTCCACCTTTTCCACCTAGGCCAACCACAATTTGCGCGCGCTACACGGTTCCGTTCCCGAGGGGAACCACTACACCATTTACATACAAACTACTAAGAACCCTAAGTGAGGATCAGCAGTTTACATAACAGTAACCAAATATATTAAATAAAACAAAACATTTACACATATTGACATTTCTACAAAAAAATTAATCATACAAAATTACAATCATATACAGTAAGTTTTGTTCCCTCCAAATGGGACAAAGCATTTAAATGACAGATACACTATACAGCACAGAATCAAATCATGACATCAAAGTTTTAACAAGGAAAGGAGTAAACAATTTTGTGTTATCGTTCAATCAAACAATATTTACAGAAGCTTAACGATGTAATATTAAATGAAACAAAAGCAAAATAAATCAGTAGAGCTTAGAGCTATGGTGTTACACGCCTTTCTTTGCATTGATATACTGTCGCTCACTTGACAAAAGGTCTGTTCCTAAAGACTGGAAAGTAGCACAGGTCACACCAATATTCAAGAAAGGAAATAGAAGTAGCCCATTGAATTACAGACCTATATCACTGACCTCAATTTGCAGTAGGATTTTGGAGCATATACTGTACTCGAACATTATGAATCACCTTGAAGAAAATGACGTATTGATACAAAACCAACACGGGTTCAGAAAATATCGTTCTTGTGCATCGCAGCTAGTTCTTTATTCCCATTAAGTAACGAGTGCTGTCGACAAGGGATCTCAGATCGATTCCATATTCCTAGATTTCCAGAAGGCTTATAATACAGTTCCTCACAAGTGACTTTTCATCAAATAGCGTGCATATGGAGTATCGTCTCGGTTGTGTGACTGGATTGGTCATTTCCTCTCAGAGAGGTCACAGTTCGTAGTGACAGACGGCAAACCATCGAGTAGAACCGCAAGGTAGTGTCATGGGCCCTCTGCTGTCCTGATTTACATAAATGATCTAGGTGATAATCTGAGCAGCCCCTAGGATTGTTTGCAGATGAATCTGCAATTTACCGTCTAGTAAAATCATCAGACGATCAATTCCAGTTACAAAATTATCTAGAGAGAACTTCTGCATGCTGCGAAAAGTGGCAATTGTCACTAAAAAGGGAAAGTGCGAGGTCATCCACATGGGTACTAGAAAAAACGATAAGTTTTAGGTAAACGACAAATCGTACTAATCTAAGGGTTATCAATTCGACTAAATACATAGGACTTACAATTACGAGCAATTTAAAATGGAAATATAATATTGTGGGGAAGGCGAAACAAAGACTGCGCTTCGTTGGCGGAAAACTTAGAAGATGCGACAAACCAAATAAGAGACAGCCTACATTACATTTGTCCGTCCTCTGTCGGAATATTGCTGCACAGTGTGGGATCCTCACCAGGTAGAATTGACGGAGGACATCGAAAAAGTGCAAAGAAGGGCAGCCCGTTTCGTGTTATCGCGCAATACCGGTGAGGGTGTCAATGATATACGCGAGTTGGGGTGACGGTCACTGAAACAAAGGCGGTTTTCTTTGCGGTGAGAACTATTTACGAAATTTCAATCACCAACTTTCTCTTCCGAATGCGAAAATATTTCGTTGACACCCAGCTACGTGGGGAGAAATGATCATCTTAATACACTCCTGGAAATTGAAATAAGAACACCGTGAATTCATTGTCCCAGGAAGGGGAAACTTTATTGACACATTCCTGGGGTCAGATACATCACATGATCACACTGACAGAACCACAGGCACATAGACACAGGCAACAGAGCATGCACAATGTCGGCACTAGTACAGTGTATATCCACCTTTCGCAGCAATGCAGGCTGCTATTCTCCCATGGAGACGATCGTAGAGATGCTGGCTGTAGTCCTGTGGAACGGCTTTCCATTCCATTTCCACCTGGCGCCTCAGTTGGACCAGCGTTCGTGCTGGACGTGCAGACCGCGTGAGACGACGCTTCATCCAGTCGCAAACATGCTCAATGGGGGACAGATCCGGAGATCTTGCTGGCCAGGGTAGTTGACTTACACCTTCTAGAGCACGTTGGGTGGCACGGGATACATGCGGACGTGCATTGTCCTGTTGGAACAGCAAGTTCCCTTGCCGGTCTAGGAATGGTAGAACGATGGGTTCGATGACGGTTTGGATGTACCGTGCACTATTCAGTGTCCCCTCGACGATCACCAGTTGTGTACGGCCAGTGTAGGAGATCGCTCCCCACAGCATGATGCCGGGTGTTGGCCCTGTGTGCCTCGGTCGTATGCAGTCCTGATTGTGGCGCTCACCTGCACGGCGCCAAACACGCATACGACCATCATTGGCACCAAGGCAGAAGCGACTCTCATCGCTGAAGACGACACGTCTCCATTCGTCCCTCCATTCACGCCTGTCGCGACACCACTGGAGGCGGGCTGCACGATGTTGGGGCGTGAGCGGAAGACGGCCTAACGGTGTGCGGGACCGTAGCCCAGCTTCATGGAGACGGTTGCGAATGGTCCTCGCCGATACCCCAGGAGCAACAGTGTCCCTAATTTGCTGGGAAGTGGCGGTGCGGTCCCCTACGGCACTGCGTAGGATCCTACGGTCTTGGCGTGCATCCGTGCGTCGCTGCGGTCCGGTCCCAGGTCTACGGGCACGTGCACCTTCCGCCGACCACTGGCGACAACATCGATGTACTGTGGAGACCTCACGCCCCACGTGTTGAGCAATTCGGCGGTACGTCCACCCGGCCTCCCGCATGCCCACTATACGGCCTCGCTCAAAGTCCGTCAACTGCACATACGGTTCACGTCCACGCTGTCGCGGCATGCTACCAGTGTTAAAGACTGCGATGGAGCTCCGTATGCCACGGCAAACTGGCTGACACTGACGGCGGCGGTGCACAAATGCTGCGCAGCTAGCGCCATTCGACGGCCAACACCGCGGTTCCTGGTGTGTCCTCTGTGCCGTGCGTGTGATCATTGCTTGTACAGCCCTCTCGCAGTGTCCGGAGCAAGTATGGTGGGTCTGACACACCGGTGTCAATGTGTTCTTTTTTCCATTTCCAGGAGTGTACAATAAGAGAAATCAGAGCTCCAACGGAAAGATTTAGGTGTTCCATTTTCCCACGCGCCATTTGAGAGTGGAATGATAGAGAAGTAGTAAGAGAATGTTTCGATGAACCCTCTGCCAGGCACTTAAGTGTGAATTGCAGAGTAACCATGTAGATATAGATCTAGTTGTAGACACACCCTCACCATCCTCTTCCTCAGCCCCATCAGAGAATCCACGTTCAAATCCGGTGGCGGGCAGTGGAGTCCAGAGCCTGTTTACAGACAAGTCATTGGCGTCATACCGTAACCATTTCTGGTTACAAGCACTCCTTTGATGGAGTGACGCGTCGATTGTAGCAATTGCGACTACGGGCGACGATCTAGAACGCAAGAGGTGCTGAAAATACAGTGCCCAACTTCCACAGTGGATTTTGTTTTGTCATAACGGATAGGTGTCCAGTGTCGTAGTACGGCTTTTGTTGGGTACATGAAGTATACTGGGTGCTCAAATTACCCGTTCTCTCAATAGTGCACTATACAGTGCATTTACTATTGTAACATTGTGATGGATGTGTTGTTCGCATTTATGACATTTTCCTGTGGTCATTCATCAGTGCATTTACTATTGTAACATTGCGATGGATGTGTTGTTCGCATTTATGACATTTTCCCGTGGTCATCCATCTCCGGTTATGGATTCCTAACATTGTTTCCTGCGCTTAAATCCTCACATTCCATCTGTCACTTCACCCAGTGACAGATATTTGTAGTGTATCTGTAAACCACAGGGTGGGCCATTGTGTAGATATCAAAATAAATAAAGGTCTGTATGTCACAGAAATTGTTTTTATGTAGCTCACTGAGCATGTCCAGACTTTCATCTCTTGGCCAGTAGTTATTGACGCTCGTCCTTTGTTCATGAAAACTGAATTTCAGCTTCCAGCAGAAGCTACACACACAATCACAGTTCCAAACATACACTCACACCGTGTTTCAATTACTAAAACTGTTTCTGGGGTAGGGTAAAACGTTACATGGCTATTTTATTAGATTCCGGTCTTGGGCCTCTGATTATGGTGTATTCCTCCATACATTTCATGATTTAACTTTATTAGATTCTGGTTTTAGGTCTCTAGTTATGCTGTATTCATTTATTCAATTAATGATTTCTTAGTGTTACGGATTTTCACGTGACTGTTAATCCTCATTCTTATTATTTCCTTCATTATGTATACATTTACGCCAACTCCAGTGAAGATTTAATTCAAAGCAATTAGTATGTATGTTTTCCTGCACTGCTGTTTCCTTAACAAAAACACCTAATCCTCATAACGTTAAGTACAGCTATTACGTCTCAAGTACAGCTATTACTTCTTAATTCATAGATTTTTTCAGATATAGTGCTTAATCTTTCTTCATGTGCACATTACTCGTTGAAATTTTCGATGTCGCTAGCAAACATCTCGCCTAGAATTCCTGCACTAAATACTTAATGTACTATCGAAGTACAATTTCACAATTGGTCTCTACTTCAAAGCTGCTGTTAGCACGTTGTCAGAACTTTCTGCTCTGGACTATGTTGAAATAGAACTTAATTTGTATCCACTGACTTTTACGTATTTCCTTTTCTCTTTTTAAATATTTTTTTCTTTGAGTTTAACTATTAATTAGAATTGCAAGCTACACTCTAGGGGTCTTTAGATTTGTTTACTACAAATACCAAATATAAAAGTAGCTCGAAGATTGAATATCTAACATCAGCCTTAACAACGGTCGTAGCTGATCAAGGTTTTCTGATAGTTAATTCAGAATGCTTATTTAATTCACACGCCCGGACACATTATACTGAGCCTCATCCAAAATACGAGAAAACTGAGAATCCATTTGACCCTACGCCAGTTCATTCAAAAACCACAACTGGAAGTGACATTGCTGATGTTGACCTGGAAACTTTATGGGATAGAATATGATTACGAATAAAAAAAAAAAAACAGGCCCTTTTTTATAAAATTCTACTGAGCCTATCTTCTAATTCCCACTTGCACAGCCAATCGTCGCTGTAGTTTTGACACTCTTTTGTGCAGTCTATCTTTCACTTGAGAAATATTTTCTGTTGTTCCGACTCCTTCTGAATTGTTTCCTTGTGATCTATGATATATAAGGGTTGCCTTGAATAGTATTTTAAATATTATAGCAAAAATTATGAAACCTTTTGTAATTGATTTTTAGCCATTTTTCAGGCAAGAGCCTTAGATAACGTACCTGACCCTAAATTAATTGGTAACAACAGTTAACTTTCGCAAACGCAACGCAAAATATATTCGTGTTTCTCCGAAGGAAACCATTAATTAACATTAACACAGTAGATTTGAAAAGCTTGAATGGGTTTTGTGTAAAAATGTATGTTATATAGAGAAACACTCGTGCAGTGCATACGTTTATACAATCAGTGGAAACTGACATAGCAGTGCGACTTACTTACATGTAGACGCATTAATGAAACTAGTTGAGGTTTTCTTTTCAAATTACGTTTTAACAAAATACTGAAAATAGCTTTCGACCGATTCCTCTTCTGGCCACATTATACAATCTAATATCTCGCCTCTCCAGTGGGCTAAATACAGCCTTATAAGAGTGGCAGCGGTAGAATTCGGTTAGTGCATAGGTTCACAGCGTTTTTCCATAAGTTTCATGAACACAGCGCGTACAAGTAACAGAGACTTTGGTCGTCAATAATATATTCTCCTTCACTATTTACAACAGCCTGACAACGCTGGGATAACTTTTCGATTTCGCGACTCTAGAAATCACGTGGTTTTGAGGCAAAGAACTCGTCGATCCACGTTCGGAGCGCATTTTCATCCGAAAAGGAAGCTCCTTTACGGCTGTTAGATAACGAAAGGAAAAGGTGAAAATCTGGAGCCACAAGATCAGGTGAATAGCCGGCCGGTGTGGCCGTGCGGTTCTAGGTGCTTCAGTCTGGAATCGCTTGACCGCTACGGTCGCAGGTTCGAATCCTGCCTCTGGCATGGATCTGTGTGATGTCCTTCGGTTAGTTAGGTTTCAGTAGTTCTAAGTTCTAGGGGACTGATGACCACAGGTGTTAAGTCCCAAAGTGTTCAGAGCCATTTGAATTTTGAATCAGGTGAATAAAGTGGGTGAGGAATGTTTTCACAATCCAACTCCTATATAGTATTTTTTGTCAGTCTAGCAAAATGCAACTGAACGTTATCGTGTAGCATGACTTCGTTCAATATTTCCAGTCATTCTTACAATGAAGGCTTTCACGACCAGATGTTCCAGCTGCCGAGAATTCTTCCGGGTTGTACGGGCGTTGTCCATGGAACTCTTCTATCCCTGACTTTTCGTCCAAAGTTACGTTGGACATCTTCAGAGGTTCTCCTGGTTATGCTGAGTCTTTCCTACTTACAGGAGCACCTCCGAAGATGTCCAACGTAGTTTTGGATGAAACTGCAGGAATAGAAGAGTTCCATGGACCACGGCCATACAACCTGGAAGAATTCTCGGCAGCTTCCCGGTCGTTGTTCTTTGACTGCGTCTGGAAGACGTCTCAGTTGTTGATAGTAAGCCTTAGCAGTAATGGTTACAACGCGGGGAAATAATTCGTAGTAAACCACACCGTCGCTTTTTCACCAGATGGACATCATTATTTTTTGTGGACGCACACAGGTCTTTGTACGGGGATTTACTGCTTTGTTTGGGCTTAGCTACTTCTTTCTTTTCCTTGAGACACCGATTCTCATCACAGGTAACGATGCAGGGTAGGAATGGTCGGTGTAGTTCCGAACCAGTTGATGACGAGCAAGCAGAGATGCACGCATGGACACTCGCTGAGTTTTGTGATTTTGGCTTACAGCGCACAGTACACATACACCCGATTTTTGAACCTTCCACATTGCATGAAGTTGTTGCGCGATGGTGGAATGATTATAGTCCATCACATTTGCCGCTTCTCGAGTAAACTGGTGTGGATCATTCTCGATTAACGCGTTTGAACGATCTTCATCAAACCCCGAAGGTCTTTCTGAACGCGGAAAGTCACTAATGTCAAAACTATCCTCCATAAAACGACGAAACCATTTTCTTGCTGTGCTCTGTCCAGTGGCGTTATCTCCGTACATCGAAAAAATGTTCCTTCCTTCCTACGCTGCTGTCATCCCTCTATTGAAATCAAAACAGAAGAATATGTCGGAAATGATCCGATTTCTGGACTTGGCACTCGATTTTCTAGCGTTCACAGCTCCACTCGCTATCTCCAAATGACAAAAGGACGATATGTAAACTCAAATACTAGCGTGAGTAAAATGAAAACCTTAAATATTTTTTTAAATATTATTTGTTGTGCAGTGGTACAAAGCTGTATCACTTTTCAACATAATCTCCCCCACGATCCTCCAGCGCTTACAAAGTGCATAAATTCCTTTAGAAAAAAATGCTTTTGGCAGCCCGCGCAACCAATCGTGCATCGCGTGGCGTACCTCATCATCAGATGGAACCTCTTTCATCCAATTGCGTCTTTGAGTGGTCCAAACATATGGAAATCACTTGGGGCAAGGTCTGGTGAGTATGGTGGATGAGGAAGACACTCAAAATGCAAGTCTGTGATTGTTGCAGCTGTTTTACGGGCAATGTGGGGCTTGCATTGTCATGATGCAAAAGGACACCTGCTGACAGCAATCCACGCTGCTTTGATTTGATTGCAGGCCTCAGATGATTTTTTGGGAGATCTGTGTATGATGCACTGGTGACAGTGGTCCCTCTAGGCATGTAATACTCCAAAATGACGCCTTTTTCGTCCCAAAAGTGAGTCAGCATAACCTTCCCTGCTGATGGTTCTTCGAAACTTCTTTGATTTTCGTGATGAGGAATGGCGTCATTCCTTGCTCGCTCTCTTCGTTTCCAGTTGGTGGAAGTGAACCCAGGTTTCATCCCCAGTAACGATTCTTGGAAGGAAGCCATCACCTTCTCATTCAAAGCGCCGAAGAAGTTCTTCACAAGCATCAACAGGTCGTTCTCTCATCTCAGGAGTCAGCTACCGTGGCACCTATCTTGCAAACAATTTGTAAAACTGGAGCACAACATGCACAATATGGAGTGCTGACCCATGACTAATCTGTAAACATGCTGCAATGTCATTCAGTGTCACTCTGCGGTGTTCCTTCAGTGTGGCTTCAACTGCTGCAATGTTCTGTGGAGTCACAACTCGTTGTTCCTGACCTGGACGAGGAGCATCTTCCACTGAAGTCATACCATTTGCGAACTTCCTACTCCATTCGTAGACTTGGTGCTGTGACAAACATGCATCACCGTACTGAACCTTCATTCGTCGATGAATTTCAATAGGTTTCACACCTTCAATACTCAAGAACCTAATAACAGAACGCTGTTCTTCCCTGGTGCAAGTCGCAAGTGGATCAGCCATCTGTATACTGATACTGCGACGGTATGTGTTCGTCTGCACCATGCTGCCACCTACAGGCCATTCTGCACGCTATTTGAAGCACGCTTACCAACGTACAGGATAACGGCGTGAAATTTCGATTTGTTATTACAAATTTAAGGTTTTCATCTGACTCACCCTCGTAGTAACAATGAACTAAAAGCAAAAAAAAAAAAAAGAAAACCGATAGCTAAAACCATAGCAACCGGATTACCAAGACCCAAAACAAAAACTCGACGAAATTATGCACCAACTAAAAATTTCTGTGGCGAAGTGTAGATCCGCTTTTGGCTGCTACGACTGCACGGATCACAGCAAACATGTCACATGAGGATGGCTGCTCTCCTCTACAGAATGTACGTACTTGGGCTTCTGGGTTAATCGACAGCCCGTAACTCATCACTGAAGCGGTGATTACACCGACATCAGACTACAAACGCTGTCTCCCTTCGATCTGGACCTCTGTTACTGTTCAGGAGGATTCTTGATTTTTTAGTCGATACCGATTTGAGTTCATGTTCCTGGCAGTCATAACGTTTGCTATCTTCTGCCTCTTCGGCAGTTGACTTGCCACCATTTCTGATTTCCACAAGCTATGTTTGCTGCTACACCAGATACAGAGTCACCGAAATACAAAATTGAGTAGCAAACATGCGAAGCACGGATTTGCCTTATAGTGCGAACTAAGCTCGTATACATTCATTATTTTTCGAAAAATATATTCTTGCCTCAGGGTGTACTTCGTTGTTTGTTTCGTTTCCGAAGGGTTTGTTCCTCCGCGGTTGGTCTCTGGAATGGTACAGAAGCTCTCGCGCAGCGTTGCCTCCTTGTTGCGTCCTCCTTTCCTCTCTCCTCCTGCAACATTCCCCCTCCTCCCACCCTCCCATCGCTCCTGCCCAACCCCCCCCTCCCCACTCCCCTTATTCGAGCCACAGACGACACTGGAGCTCTCTGCGGCTGGAAAGTGAAAGAGGATTACTGCTTCCCCATCTGACGCTCTCGCTGGCTGTGAGGGTTCTCAGCTGATACCATCAGCGCGTGTGAGTTTGCGCACGCAGTCGGAAGGGTTGTGCGACTCTGTAGACCTCGTTGATACGTAATTTCACTTACTTTTTCTCGCTCGTCTCAAACACAGGGGCTGTTTTTTTTCCGTTCGCCGTCGTTCCTCAATTGCTTCAAAATTCGTGGAGGTATGTGAGTCTTCCTTCGTTGCAACTAAATGAAAGGCGGTTCTGTTTTCTGACATAAGCGTTTCACTTCTTTTACTTGTGAAGCAGCTTCAGTGGACTGTAATACATATTTGTTTCATAAATATATTGAGTGAGTTACATGGTAATTGCACCTATGTTGTTATATTACGTTTTCTCTCGGTATGCTCTTGTTTTCTAGGTTAGGAACAACTTTTTGCAGCAAGTGTCGTGATATTAAATTATCCTTTGGTGTTACTTGTTATTTCCTATATTTTTAAACCTGTGTCGTCCTGGAGATGTGTTTATTCAGTCTGAACCTCCGCATGGTCGATTTTCGGAGTTTTTCGACCACATTTACTTTAACACCTCACTTTCACTTGTGTTGAATGTGTGTGTTCATTGTGTGTCGTGTTGCTAACCTTCTTCTGTTGTGTTGTGGTGTGTATCTGTAGTTTGGAATATGATCATTTTTTGTGTCTGAATGTGTGTGTATGTGCTCGCAATATATATGTCTGGTTATGTTTTATATATCTGTAATTGTTTTATTGGCTAAGGCGATCAGAGTTGTATTGATGTGGGTATTGATTACTTTCTTTTCCATTGCTTCTTATATGTTCTTTATACCTAGTTTTGACGTTACTTCCTGTCATTCCCAGATACACTGATTTACATTCTTCACATCGTAATTGATATGGTTCTTGGTATGTATCTACTGTTTATAAATGTGACTGGAGTGTATTTCTTGTTCTGTCAGCAATGTCTAATCCCTGTTTTCATTAGTATATTTGCTATTCTGTGTGATGAATTGTGTTTGTAAGTTAAAGTGAACAATTTCTTTCTGTTAGTCGTATCATGAGAGTTTCTGTTTTGTGTTTCTGTGTGTGATGTATTGTCGCTGTTGCTGGTGAGGCACTGTGGTGTTTTGCGTTCCCTGCTTGCTTTCATTTTTATGTAGCTCATTTTCGATTTTGTGGTTGACCTTTTATACTATATGGGTGTTATAACAATTGTTTGTGGATATGAGTTGTATTGCTTCTAATACTTTGCTGAGTGGGATAATATTTAGTCCGTGTAACATGTGTCATCGGACAGCAAATTTTTTATTTTGAGGGAGGTAGGTTGTGGCATACATAATTCTGTCTGCTACTCTTGTCTTTCTGAAAATATAAAATGTGTGGAAGGTGCAGTCTCTGTTCTTATATAAAAAAATCTGTGTTAATAAACAATTTTGTGTCCTTTCTTTGTGACTGTTGTCTCGAACATTGTATTTTTTGTGTAGATGATGAAAGTGTTTCTAATGTTTACAAGAACATCACTTGTACTAAATTTTCAGAAATGTCTCAATTTCGCCGCTGAGTCCGTAGATGGTGGTATAAGAGCCATACAGTATAACTGACCACGCTTTCCTACCTGGATTTAGCAATAGCAAAGTTAGTCCGTCCTTGAACTGACTTGGTGAGCATAGGAATTCTCCTTATCTGTTACGTTGAGGTGTTCTCATACTTTTATGTCCACTTGCAGGAAACTAGCAGCGTCGTCAGACTGTGAAATGTTCAATACTACTGCCTATGTTTTACGTAATGAAGTGGGAAGAAGTTTTTTTGTGCAAATAATTTTTACACAGGGTGCTATTATAGTGTGTTTATTTTGGAAACATCATAAACTGGACTTGTTCACATCGATTTTAAGCTAACTGTTAATGGTACGACAGCATGGTCTGCCTCATGACTAGATCGAAAGGCATCCTGTCGAGAACTGCCGACTATGGTGCACAGTCCGTAATTTGAGTGTACAATCAGTACAGATCAAATAAGATCATAAATTTCAGTTATGCTAAATTTATTCACTTATTTGTGAATATCAACGTTTCCTCGCGTTGTAACATTACTGAAAGATAATATATATGACCCGTATACTCCTCCTGATATCTGAGTGGCAAAAGACAACTCTTCTTGCCAAATAGTTATTAATAACAATTACTTGATTCACGCCAGGATAAATATATTTTCCCTATGTATCTCTTTGCTGATATCATGAGCGATTTCTGCATCAGCACCTCATCCCACTGGCTTTGAAAGCGCCAGATAGCCAACCGCCTCTGCCACACAGCATGGGAACTTACCGTTCGCCCCTTACTCTGTACCTACTGCAGCACTGATATGTTCACTTCACATATTCGAAATACTTAAACTGGAAATAAAGTAAAATGCTCTCCTATGTGCAAATAAAGGGTACCTTACTCATCCACTTCAGTAATTTCATTTCAAAATTGTAATTTCTTTAGTTCAGACAATATCGGAATTTTGGAAACATTAGAAACGCGGTTTCTCAGTTCTTAGGATCAGCATTTATACCATAGTTCATTTTATTTTATGCTAGTTACTTTAAATATTCTTTTTCTCTTGAAAAAAAATGTTTAAAATTTAAAATCTAGTGGTTTATGACATGTGACTACCTTTGCGCCTGCTAAAAGTTTTCCTAGCTTCCGATTGTTACTATTTGCGTAATCTTTGAGTTCTGACATGCTGTCCTACATTTTAACCACCAAAATTGTTTCAAAATATCACGTTAATATATATCAACAAAACGTTTCAAATAAATCACGAAGACAAAAGAAACCTTAACTTTTCAAACTTTT
Source organism: Schistocerca nitens (assembly GCF_023898315.1). NCBI lineage: Eukaryota > Metazoa > Arthropoda > Insecta > Orthoptera > Acrididae > Schistocerca > Schistocerca nitens. Next base: position 706,351,343 of record NC_064619.1, read on the forward strand.
ATCAAGCATATAAATTTAGTTTAGCAAATATCATAATAGCACAATTTATTTAACGGAGACCTAGATAACCTATTACAAACATTTAGCTCATGTTTTTAAGCAGCTTGTTGGCTGTCCCAATGGAGTGCATTTCAGCATAATTTTCCAGAATTTCCCTAAATACACAACATATACAAAATACACAAGACATTTCGTAAAAGCATACGGAATTTTTTTACGGTGCTATGGTGTTTTCTGGAGCACTTACTATTCAAAGTCATTCTTTGGTAAATCACTGAACTAACAAACCGAAACGACGAGAAGTATAAGTAATCGCCAGGCAAAATTGTTGGCCGTAAGTGATGTTTTTGCATTGCTTGCTGACTGCAGCCAAAATTCGCGCATATGGTAACAGTGTCTCTGGTCCTTGACGGGTCATAACGCTTAGTTATCAGTGCACTTTATCTAGGTAGGTGTGCTGAGAGTTCCCAGTCTTCCCACCATCGAGAAATCAAGAATGGATACTTGAAACAAAGAGACATGTTTTAGAACCAACGTAATAATAATAAATTACATTTACCAAACATTGAATTCTTCGTTTTAATTGACTAATGGTTCATCCCAAGTGGCCAAAATTCTAACTTTTAATGAACTACTAACTTCATGAATTGGTGAATTCTTTTCAAATAATTATTATGTAATAAATAATTCTAAAGTTATGTGACAGACTATGTATTTCATTAATTCTTGCAAAATTAGCCTCTTTTAATTACTTCTTTCTTTACTTAATTTATTCTTTAATAACACTATTAACTCTTGGTATTAAATTATTTAGGTTTGCATTGTTGGTTTATCTGTACTTAATGAAGTTTCACTATGTTTACCACAGTCGTCGTCGTGACGTGTCTGCTTATGTCACACTAGCCACATCACACTGACGCGGCTATTTCAACCGCTATGCTCAGCACATGTAATTAGCCTCCCACAGCCTGTGCAATCCCTTTAATGGCCTTGCTGACGTCAGAATACACCATCACACCACTTACTCTCGGGGTTCATTCAACCCCTGCCTTTTGTTTGCAAACACATAAAGTGGACATCTGTTGTTCGAAAACTTCCTCTCTCCGCAGTTTAATAGAACTGCTATATACCATGCTGTCTCTTTCACAATATGTATTCTTTATTATCCTACTAGACAGATATTCTATCTTGTGGCTGACATTGAGGCATGCCAAAATTTAGAGGCTTCCCTTTAATTATCACAGAATCTAGAATTAGTGTGTGGCACCCAGCTAATTAAATATTATGTTTCAAAAATTTCACGAAATTTCTTTATTTCAGTATCTATTTTAGATGATTTCCTTTGAGCCCTTATGAGTACCAGATCACTGACGGCGTATTCCCTAGGTGTTATAATCTTGTTATGCCTCTCCTTACAAGACTGTCCCTACACTATTGTCTTTTACAAAGCTAATTTACGTTTTTCTTCCATGCTCAAGTCATATCTTTCTGGGAATTTTACTAAGTATTCTATCATAGTTTCAGGTCTTTTATCCATCAACAGTTTATAGAAGCATATTTCTGGTGTACGAATGTGAAAGGTCATCAAGTATCTCCTGAAACTGTTTAACATACGTTTCTCAAGTAATATGGTGGTCATGGCAAAAAGCTCTACATAGTCTTCCTAGCTCTTTCATAACCCTCTCCACAGGGCTTGAAGACGATGGAATCTGTGTATACATACATCCAGGATTTTCAAGGTATTCTTCAATGTTTTTGATAAAAACTGCGACCCATTCTCACTATGTACACTGCTGGCCACCGTAAATGCAACACCAAGAAAGACAAGAGGTAGCACAACAAGATTTATTTTATAGATAATATGTTGACCAAGTATCAAATGATTACGTTTACAGACGTCTGTGACATGTCGTTCCTGCCAGAATCAGTAGCCAGAGTAGCCGCCATTGTTGGAAATCAACGCTGCCACACGTCTCGGCATTGAGTCAAAGAGACGTTGGATGTGTTCCTGGGGTACAGCAGCCCAAGCAGCTTCCACACGTTGCCAAAGATCATCTGGTGTGGCAGCTGGGGATGTAATCTGGGTCACTCGTTGAGCAACCATGGACCACATGTTTTCTATCGGCGAAAGATCCGGAGAGCGAGCCGGCCAGGGGAGGAAATCAAACTGGTTATTGACGAAGAACCTTTGGACAATACGTGCCACGTGTGGTCGCGCATTATCCTGTTGAAATATGGCTGTGGCCGAGCCCTGAAGGTAAGGAAGGACAACTGGCTCCAGCACCTCGGATATGTAGCGCCGGCTATTTAAAGTACCGGCAATGCGTACAGAGGCGTGCGAGAGTAATATCCAATACCGCCCCATACCATAATACCTGGTGCAAGACCAGTGTGGCGGTGCATAATGCAGCTGTCCAGCATCCTCTCTCCACTGTGTCTCCACACTCGAATCCGACCTTCGTGGTGCTGCAGACAGAAGCGTGCCTCATCAGTAAAGACAACGTTATTCCATTCTGCCGTCCACAGCCGTCTGTCATCACACCATTGGCGACGGAGACGTCTGTGGTTCTGCGTCAATGGTAGACGAAGCAATGGACGTCTTGCGGACAGACCACTCTCCTGTAAACGGCGTCGAATGGTACGCGCAGACACTGGATGATGCGTTACAGACGCAATGTGCTGTGCTATGATTCGGGATGTCACTGAGCGATCCGTCACTGTCATGCGCACAATTTGCCTATCAGCACGTGCAGTGGTGCACTGAGGTTAATGCGATCGACCACGTCGGTCCGTCGTACCCTCCTGCATCCAACGGTCACATATCCGCATTACAGTTGTTTGGTTTCGTCCAACACGACTAGCGATTTCTCTGTATGATAATCCACAATCTCGGTAAGCCACTATCCTTCCTCTGTCGAACTCGGATACTTGATCAAAAGATGTTCGCTGTTGTCTACGAGGCATAACTGATCGTCTTGTGAAACAACCACAAGGTAAACACACGTGCCGAACGTACACTCGTCGAAATCGCCAAGCCTTAAGTGGCGCTATGAGGTGGCGCCACAGGCGCGCGTGATGTGCGTCTGCGCTGAAATTCTAATCAGTTGCATATCTCATCGCTGCAAACCCATGGTGTAAATTTCACTTGATTCGGATGCTTCCTTCAGGGTGTTGCATTTACGGTGGCCGGCAGTGTATTTCTTTAGGTCTCCATACTGTATGCTCATAATCATGCCCAAATTTACTAGCTATTACTTTTTCATTGTACGTTTCGTCTTATGGTGCAATCTTAAAACTATATAAAACACGTCCATGACTACCAATACATATTTAAAACCTTCTTTGGCGGTTGGGGGAGGCCCAAACACATCGCCTGCAGCTAGGTCGGCTACCTCTTTTGGTATAATACAACAAATGTGGCCTTTACCGATGGCTGAAAGCGTTTTCGTTTTCTGACGCCTTTCACACCTTTCTAATGTTTTTCTAGTCCTCTTTATCATATTATTAAAAATGCAATTTCTTTCAACTTCTCTGCACACTTTTCTGGTCCAAAAAGACCATAGCTCAAGTGTATATACCCTATGAACTCCTCAATGGTATGTTCTAGGCTTCCCGCACGAAATTATTTCTGCGATACAATATCCTATTTCCACCAACTAATATTCCCTTAAATTGCTCTCCTAATTTTCTTCCCACTTTTTCTTTACCAGAACCAAAATTAGATCTTTCTCTTGTACCTTTTTGATGTTTCTCAAGGTTATTCGAAAGTCGCTCTCGTGGTCTACCCATCTCATGTAAATCAAATGTATGTTCTGGGTTCTGACTCACTTTGTTCCCCTTGTTCCATTCATCATGGCTATCGTGAAAATGCATCTACCACCATACTGTACTTGCTGGGACTATATTGTGTATCAAACTGGGATTCCTGAAGAGCTATGGTCTATCTGAAAAGCCCACGATGTGTCAGTCTGCAACTCATGATAAACGACAGTTCTTTATGGTCTGTGTATATGTGTATTTACCTACATAATGGGTAGAATTGGAACTTTTACAAGGCCTACACAATTGCTAATGCCTCTTTTTCAGCAATTCACATTTTGTTAACGTTCTGCTAACAAAACTAACTGATCTCTATTTACTATTAAAAACAGTCTTGATTACGATTTATTTATCAAGGTGACCGGTTTCGACCACTACTGTGGTCATCTTCAGACCATTGAGTAGGAACCTCTTTCTGTTGGAGAATCACTAGTGATTCTCCAACAGACAGAGGTTCCTACTCAATGGTCTGAACATGACCACAGTAGTGGTCGAAACTGGTCACCTTGATAAATAAATCGTAATCAAGACTGTTTTTAATAGTAAATATTTATAAGACATCGATCACTGCTGTTCCTGTGATGCATTCAAAAGTAACTGATCTCTGTTCCACACCATTCTCAGTCTCATTTACTTCGACTATATGTGCTCCAGTTCCAAAATCGAAACTGTCAGCAGATACACTAAGCCTCTTATCTAACCTTGGGTGGAATAGTTTTAACGGAAAACCTGCTTAGTATGATCAAATCCTTTTTGACACTGTTGTTCGCCGCTTTACCTCCGAAGATGTCTCCCGCAGTCGGAGACGAAACGTTAGGAGACAATTTTATACTTCGACCACGGCCTATCAGCCCGGAAATTTTACGTGAAGACAATACCGGCCGTGAAAGTTTACATTGTATGAACTGTTGTTCTTTGTTAAATTCGGTATACCTGCTGCATTTAGTACCTGTTCACTCGGGAACTGGCGGTCAAAATTATGGAGACAAGGGAAAGGCTTTATTCATTTCTTGTTCATCAGTGGTGAGAATTCCTTGGTAGCCTCTAATTTAGCAGGATTCAGTCAAATACTTTCTGCTGGTATAATATGCCCTTTTACCAAATTCGGATATCGCTCAGTTAATTTTGGCGGCCCTTATAAAAATGCTTACTGAAATACTTAGCCCAAATGGCAGCACCTTGAACTGATAGCATCTACCCTTGCGTATGAAAGCTCTGAATTTCTTGTAACTACCAGCCAATTTAATCTGCCAATAGCCACTAGTCAAATCCAGACTAGATAACTCACTAGCACCCTCAAATTTCTCCAATAATTCCTCTAAAGTTCCTGGTCTATCATTCCCAGATTCTATTACCTTGTTTAGTACCATAGCATCCAATGTAACTCATACTGAACCATACTGAACCATCTTTTTTGCTAATGTAAACTAGTGGGTTACAGCCTCCTTTCTTGTTGCTGGTATTACATGTGGTCTCAACGTAAAAGGATGATGTGTTTTGATTTCAAATTCATAAGGTCCCGCCGTGTGAGGTATCTGTGCAGTCTGAGGCACGTCGAGTCAGTTCACATGGCTCTCCCCATCGGAGGTTCGACTCCTCCCTCAGGCATGGGTGTGTCTTGTGCTTAGTGTAAGTTAGTTTAGGTTCGATTAAGTAATGTGTAAGCCTAGTGATGGATGACCTCGGCAGTTTGGTCCCATAGGAACTTACCACAAATTTCCAAATGTTTCTCCCTTCATTAATCTAGGTCTATCAGAAAATACTGCTCATGTTTTAACAACACATTTTCTAGCTCTCTTTTAGTACCTGTATCAATAACATCAGTATTCTTTACTTTATTCTTTATTTCATTTATTATCCCTGAGCCAACCTCACTCTCTCATCGTCTCTCCCATTCTGATTTCTGTTACGTTCTGCTGCTCATTATGGTTTGTTCCCTTCAATTACCACTTTCTCGCGATCTCCAGTTTACTCTCCTTCAGCCCTTACCGGATTTGTTTCTCCCCTGAAATTGCATCCAGATGGTCTAAACCTTGTAAAATATCTTCTGTCTTCTTTTTCGATATCTCTATTAAGCTTTCCTGGACACTTACTGGTAGTCTGACCAAGACTAAAGCAATAAGGTCTCCCTCGCTAAGTGGGTTATCTAAATACAAGTTCTTCTCGCAAAACTCTGAAAGTAGTCTTTATAGTTATACCCACTGCCTAAGAAATTTCTCCCCCGGAAGATGCTGTTTCTAACATTGAATTAAGTACAGTTAGTCCAGTACTTGTTTAAGAATTTTTTAAATAAATTCGTCGTACGTTTGACATGATTCACCATGAAAGAGCATCTCCTTCCATTCTACTAGTAACACATTCTATTTTCCTCCCATCATCCCATTTTTCTGATAACAGAACTTGGAACTGTTTCACACACGCTTCCCAATGAAGTTTTCCTTGTGCCAAAAAATTATGTAAAGTAAAAACATTTATATAGTGGTCTTCATTTGTATTGGTTCCACTATTATTTACAGCAATAATATCTTTTAATTTTGAATGTAATTCCTTTACAACCCTTTCAGCAAAGATATCAGTGCACCCGTTACTAAGATCACTGACCTCTTTCGAAATACTAACGTTATTTGTGAATATGCATTTAGCATTTGTTTCTAATGAAGATATCGTATGGGATAAAGCTTTCTCTGTTTGATTTACTTTTTTTTTTTTCATTGGAAATCCACCCATTACCTTTTTCAATCTCCTTGCAAAATTGTGATCCAAAATTTTAACATTCAGTTGTAAATCTTTAATAAATTTACCGTGATATACTATGACTACTTCCCCAGTGGCCACTCCTTCTTCCAAATTTTGAGCCACTGCACGCAGCTCCTTGATTATATTCTCAATTTTTTCATCTACCACTTTCAAATTTTGGTTAGTGTCCCTTATCCATATATCCAACCTATCAGATGTGTTCTTGTCCATTTCTTTAATAATTTTTATCAGCTTTTCTTTAGTGTATCTAGCACTTTCCTCTAATGTCTTATTAGTTGCTTCGAATTTTCCGTTATTTTTTCGTAGATCCTTTTAGTTTTGCTAGGAGTTTTGGTTTAGTTGTTTAATTTCCCTATAATTTTCCTCTACTTTAATCATCAAAACTGTAAACACAGTTTGCATATTAAATTATGTACCATTAATTCTGACTCCTTTCATTTTCTGTTCTCATACTTTCCTTAACCACCGTCTCAGTATCTGAACCAGCAGTATTTTCTGTGATATCTATAATATTTAATGTAACTTCCTGCCCTCGTTGCCTTCACTATCTTTCACGCCAACTACAGGGCCTTCTTTTGATTTTGCAAGCGGAAATACATCATACATCTCTGACAAGCCAAAGGTTTCCTTAGCCACATCCTCGCTAATACTTGGTTCGCTAACTTTGCTTTTAGTTGTCCTACCAGCTCTAAGCAACGTTAACTATTTACAACACTGTTCAGTCGCCTTCATTTACTTTGAAAATTGTATATTTTTATTGGACGCAGTAATGCTCCGCAGCCTCGCCGAGCATCGAACTCGAGAGCTCACTAGAGCGGCTGCAGCGCACCCCTTCTCTGCTGCTGTACTGCGCTGAGTTGCTATCCACGCGATGTCGTTGCGTCGCATTCTTTCCTCCAGTTACGCCGCTTGGCTTGCCACGTTGGACGTCGCGTTCTTCTTTCTTCTGCTATGAACTTTTCTCAACGATCGTTCGCTGTTCTTCAGTTGCAAAATGTTTGTACTCCAGTGACGCGGACTGTATTTTTCGCTATGCGAAGCTTATCACTTTACAATTTTACATGACACGCTTCCTGCATTACTTGACTTACATAGATTTAATGTTACACATTGCAGTCTCTTTTAACAGGTATTGTTCACTTTCCACTTCTTTTCTCGTCACTCATAAGATGGCAGGTGTAAAACATGTCCACTGAAAATTGTCCAAATATGCGGGAAATTAATCCCCCCGCCAGGGATGCCAAATACAAGAATCCCTCACTTATACTGAACCTCCAGAAAAGTTTAGCTAATGGCTCCATACATGGTGGTATAAGGGACGTTAAGTATAACAGGCCACACTTTCTCGCCCGAGTTTTGTGACAATGAAGCCAGTCAAATGGCTCTGAGCACTATGGGACTTAACTGCTGAGGTCATCAGTCCCCTAGAACTTAGAACTACTTAAACCTAACTAACCTAAGGACATCACACACATCCATGCCCGAGGCAGGATTCGAACCTGCGACCGTAGCGGTCGCGCGGTTCCAGACTGTAGCGCCTAGAGCCGCTCGGCCATCTCGGCCGGCTAAGCCAGTCCGTCCTTGAACTTTGTAGTGCTGGAGGGAATCGACACCATGAATCCTGCTGGGGTGGAGATCTCTTCTAAACGGCAAGTTGCAAGGTATGCCAGATATCAGCTTAATGTTTATGTCGGGAGAGTTTTGTGGCCAGCGGAAGTGTTTAAACTCAGAAGAGTGTTCCTGGGGCCGTCTGTAGCAATTCTGGACGTGTTACGTGTCGCATAATCCTGCTGCAATTGCCCAAGTTCGTCGGAATGCACAATGCACATGAATGGATGCAGGTGATGAGACAGGATACTTACGTACGTGCCAGGATCTCTCTGTATCAGTTTCTCTACAATAACTTACGTGGTTTTAATTTTCAATTTCGATTTGAGATTTTCGAAGTGCGTAAGCCTACGACTAGCTTGCCATTTTAATCTTATTACTGGTTTATCACTGGTAAACCAGTAATAAGACTAAGATGCCAAGCAACGCCTGCATTTATTTATTCATCTAGCAATTATACAAGAAGTCAAATTGGGTAAATGCTCGTCGTTAACGGCGTAGCGTAATGATAAAGCGCATTACTTAACGAAACAGGGGACCAGCGATCAACCCAAGGTTTTCTATTTTTTCTCATTGTTATTTTACTTCATTTCTTCAGATTTTTCAACTATTTACCGTAGAATTTAAATACATTCAAGCTTTCGAATGAAATATAAAACAATCATATCGTAAATGACGTACAAAAGGGTTAGAAAATAAAATATTATTCTTATTGTGTATATGAGGCTAACAGACGTTACCCTAGCTGACATCTGGAACCGCAAGCGTCGCGTCAGCTGTCAGACGGTAAATGGATTTCTCACCAGTGAGTGTCGCGACTGTATGTATTAGACTGTGCTCCTATTGTGAGTTCGCAACGATTCGTGGAGCTGTGAGTATCGGCGCTCCAAAATCAAACATGGCAACCCAACAAAAAGTGACATAATCTCAAAACGTTTGATGAAGATTTCAAAGCAAATTTCACCAGTGCTCTTTCCTAAGCTTTTTCAATTTATAAAGAAAAAGGGATGATAACTGACAATCCTCCTATGTCCTTCAGTCATACAGTAATATCCATAGGTGAAGCAATTGCAGAGGCAGTTATCGACGTTATGGATACGCATTTCATAGAACACGACGAAGATCTGATACTATGCACAGAGCCTGAAGAAGAAAATATTTATGAAGTAGGAGAAACATCTCATTCTCTCTCTCTCTCTCTCTCGCATACACACACACACACACACACACACACACACACGTTTATCATATGCAGTCTCTTTGTATCTGCCATAGATGAGTTCTTAAAGTACAGATGAGGTTTATACTCCTGAAGATTTCTCCACGAGTTCCTCACGTACATCAGAAACATTGGCTGACAAGACGAAGGCCCTGGAATTTGCTGACGCTCATCTGAAATGGAAATTTGTAACATTGCAGTCTGGATTCCCAATCCTGAAGAAAAGGGATTATCTTAAAATTTGGAGGAAAGAAGTATACCAAGGTGGCACCAGACATAAAGAGTTGTCCTTAATTGATTCGGAAACAAGGGAAAAAATTCAAGACGCACGACGCTGCTATGAACAGGTGACGACTAGAACCCTACAGCAATGCTCAATGACCGCTGCATTCCCGTATTTGTTGGAGATTTTCACTTCCGTGCTTCTAATACTTGGGCAAAATCCTTCAAGAAAAAATATTCGATAAAGCAGGGAAAAATTACGAAATTCGTCAGCAAAAATGATGTCGCAACTTCAGACGAAACAGTGGCAGCAGCAGAGAAGTTTCGTATGCAGATGAGACATTTAGTGCCACATTTCAACAAACGACTGTATAATTAACACCGACCAGACCAGATTCCAGTATGAGTAAACGTACAACAGGTCTCTGGAAGTGAAAGGTGCAAAGACTGTTATGGCGAAGAAAATCAGTCTATCGAAGACCACCTACTCTTACACAGCACTGTACAGTTTAACCGATTCAGTGAAACTTTTACCCCTTGTGTTTTTATGTTTGCAAGAGCCTGCGAATAAATTCGGTCCTCGGGTTGCCGCCACTGTCAAAAATCAGAAGACGAGTACGAAAATGTTGTCACTTGTCCATGTCAGGGTCACTGACAAAAGAGCTTTATGCAACATTCTTGGAAACAACATTGAATCCATACGTCGCAGACAATAAATTTCTTCTGTTGGTGGATTCTTGGAGCGGCCAAACAGATTCAACATTGTATGATGAGACATTTACAAATGAGCTAGGCAAAACAATGTGTACGGTGAAGGTCATTCCACCAAAATGTACACAGCTGATTCAACCGTGTGATGCATATTTCTATCGCCAAGTCAAAATTCTAATTAAAAGACTACAAAGTGCCCCTGAATTGCTCCGACAACAGCGAGAAATGTCATCAAGAGAAGATGAAATTAAAATATATTCGATCGTGCAGCACCAATTCAGTGCTCCTGTGTTCACCCCTGTGATCCAGTACGCTTGGTTTGCGTCCAAACTGATAGCGGACAAACCGTCGTTTCAAAAGTTGAACAAAGTGTCCTTTCTAATGACGCATGTTTCGCCAAAATGTAAGCGCTCTAACGATGCCTTCATAAAATGTGCCTGGTGTGAAACCTATGGAAATTTGTAACGTTGCAGTTTCACATGTTTCTATGATAGATGTCACCAAAAAAATTGCAAACCTTCTACTGTGATAATGAATAAAAAGTAGCACACGTAATCACAAGAATCTTTGGAAACTTTATTTTCATTAACACTTTTGCCTAATTATATAAACATACTGCTTGAATGTGTTTAATTTCTACGGTAAACAGTTGAACAATCGGAAGAAACGAAGTAAAATAAACATGGAAAAAAAGCAGAAAAAAATATCAGTATGCACTTGGGGTTGTTCCGACGTCTCCTATTCCGTAAGCAACGCGCCTTACCATTACGCTACGCCGTTAACGACAAACCGATCGCTTAATAACACATATAGTGCTATCTGAAAATCTTCCGAGAGCATTTTCTCCTTTACTAAAGCCCACTCAGGCGAAATATATAAGGCACATGACGTGGAGACCCACCTCCTACTACACACGCAATTTGGGCGAAATCAGCGTGTCCCGATTGGCGACCTCCCCATGTTAGGACCTTTTTTCTTCTACGTTTATGTTTCATCTTATAGTTGTGTAGCTAAATGTTACTGGCTTTCCAACAATACTTGCCAGTTACTCAAACACTAAACGAAGTTCGACCTGTTACATTGTTTACTAATAATGCACAGAACAGTATATTTTGGAAATTTGTGATAAGTTCCTATGGGACCAAACTGCTGAAGTCCCTAGGCTTACACAGTGTTTAATCCAACTTAAACTTACTTCCGCTAAGGACAACACACGCACTCATGCCCGAGAGGGGGCTCGAACCTCCTACGGGGGGAGCCAAGCGAACCGTGACAAGGCAGAGCAGTATAAACTGCGACAGATTGTGCCTGCAAAGTGCAGAGTAGGCTGGAAAAGGAGTTTTCTGGGTAAGTTAAGCAGAAAGATTTATTCTTTACTATTAACGAGACTGTGCATAAAGTTATTTTTTAAATGAAATGAGGCAGCAGAAATGTCGGAGAATGAAGATTAACGTGCGAGTTCTATGCAGAGTATAAGTACAAGGAAAAGAAAAGTGTTGGCACGCGTTTCTGATTTTTTGAAAAAGTTACGGGCAGTGAGTCATATTACAGGTGAAGGTTGTGAGTGTTTACGATCGAGATGTTTGCAGAATTTTCCACTTATGTAAAATAATAGATTTTTGAAGAAGTTCAATCAGATTGCTTCCGATGATAGACAATACTCAACTCACTGGAGGAGTTATCAATGTAAATCCTGTGATACGAAGAAGACCAAAGAAAAGTCCAGAGGAACCTGCAGGTTATGATTTCTCCTATGACTATAAGGTGCCTATTAATAGAGATGGACAAATACAGGATGTTCAGACATGTCAACCAGCATTGTCAGTATTACATGGCATCACTAACAGACATCTTATTACTCTTAAATATGCATTGATTAGTACAAGGAAATCACAAATGGTTCAAATGACTCTAAGCACTATTGGACTTAACATCTGAAGTCATCAGTCCTCTAGACTTAGAACTACTTAACCCTAACTAACCTAAGGACATCACACACATTCATGCCCGAGGCAGGATTGGAACCTGCGACCGTAGCAGAAGCGCAGTTCCGGACTGAAGCGCCTAGAACTGCCCGGCCACAGCGGGCAGCACGGAAGTCACATGTGAACACCAGAAATAAAGATAACGCTTGGCCTAACAAACTTAAATGAGGAACCGTAACTAAACTGGATCAACATATAAAGTTACTGAGAGCCCGCAAGTCACGTTGCAGTATTCATGATGGCAAACGTTTATATTTTTCAGAATCACTTAATATTGGAGAGTTATACCCATTGTATTCAATGGAAAATCCTCCAAACCCTGTGTCGTACGAACAATACTGACTGATGTTTGTGACTAACAAACTGGGTGTCCCAGAACTGACATATGTTCAGCGTGTGACAAATATATAGCCAGACTGTTCTAAAATTGATTTACAGATAGACAACCAGAAAGGAATAGCTCAGATACAAACACTGGATAAGAAGAAAGAAAATCTAACGACTTAAAATGAACTCGCATAAGAGGAAATCAGGCACGTTGTACAAGATGAAACGTTCTGAACGTTTGAAGTCGATAAATCTGTGATTAGGAAATCAGTTTTTGTAGATTACCGGAAGAAGTTTCTCCTGCTTAAGATTTCCACCAACGAAGCATGTTTCCACAGGCAGCTGTAATTTTATTCATTCTACAATAATTTGCTTTTTTCTTCGAAATCTGTGTTTTATACATTTGACAAAACAGTTTCCAAAAAAGGATCTGAAAAGTGTGTTCAATGTTGGGGTATTTCTTTTGCCTGACTAAATGCCTAAACTCAAGGTATTCTGTGATTCCTGTTCTGGACAGTAAATGAATATCTGAAGGTAATGTTTTGGGGAAACTAAGATGACGGACCTTGGCTTCAAGTTTATGACGTCATGACAAGTACCCTTATTTTTACCTCCATGATGCCAAAAATGTATCGTCATCTGTTAAGTCTTTGTTTCCATTACGATACGTAATACTGGAGGTACTCCAAAGTAGTCTGTCGGTGTCAAGTTTCCGTTCCACGCACCTCTGTGTGTGCAGCCCATATCGGTATTAAAATTTTACTTTCTATTACGAGTAGCATTGTATTTCATAGTCTGAATAGTCTGATTGAAACTGTTAGTTGACTGCCGCTCGTCGGCCGTAGTGGCCGAGCGGTTCTAGACGCTACAGTCTGGAACCGCCCGACTGCTACGGTCGCAGGTTCGAATCCTACCTCGGTCATGGATGTGTGTGATGTCCTTAGGTTCGTTAGGTTTAAGTAGTTCTAAGTTCTAGGGGACTGATGACATCAGCAGTTAAGTCCCATAGTGCTCAGATCCATTTTTTTTTTTTTTTTGACTGCCGCTCGATTATAGGTGACACACAAACACGACGGGTCACTTGATAGGTGCTGTTACTTACGTGGAACATGGAACAGTTCTGTCAACGACGCCGTGTGGAGAAACGGGAACGCGCGATGCTCTATTCATAGCTGATTTTAAGCAACCAATGACCGAACTGCTGTAGAGGCCCTGAATTTGAACTCATGTCCTAACCTAAGCACATGCTCGTGATATGCATTGTATCTGAGAAAACAGCGATCAACAGCCTGCGGCAGAACTGTTAATCACGTCAGTTTTGTTCACGGTGATTAATCTGAATACACAGCAAATTGAAGACAGAAAAATTTCATTTTCAGCGCTGAAAACAAACTCTCAAGTCTCGCTTTCATGGGTTATCTGAAATTATGCTTACACTGACTGCACCAGCCTACGCGTTACCAACCGATGACGAGTGCTGGCTGGCACTCTGTTACGAGTTATTGGTGACACAGGCAGATTTCAAAAGGAAAAAAAAAGGATGACAGGACGGAAATATAGCAAAGAAAAGTCAATACTGCGATGAAAAAGACACGGCAAAAGATTAGAAATGAAGCAGTTACATTTTAAACTAATTAACAGAATAATATCAGTAATAAGAGTCAGAATGAGATTTTCACTCTGCAGCGGAGTGTGCGCTGATATGAAACTTCCTGGCAGATTAAAACTGTGTGCCCGACCGAGACTCGAACTCGGACCTCTGCCTTTCGCGCACACTCCGCTGCAGAGTGAAAATCTCATTCTGGAAACATCCCCCAGGCTGTGGCTAAGCCATGTCTCCGCAGTATCTTTTCTTTCAGGAGCGCTAGTTCTGCAAGGTTCGCAGAAGAGCTTCTGTAAAGTTTGGAAGGTAGGAGACGAGATACTGGCAGAAGTAAAGCTGTGAGGACCGGGCGTGAGTAGTGCTTCGGTAGCTCAGATGGTAGAGCACTTGCCCGCGAAAGGCAGAGGTCCCGAGTTCGAGTCTCGGTCGGGCACACAGTTTTAATATGCCAGGAAGTTTCATATCAGCGCACACTCCGCTGCAGAGTGAAAATCTCATTCTGGAAACATCCCCCAGGCTGTGGCTAAGCCATGTCTCCGCAGTATCCTTTCTTTCAGGAGCGCTAGTTCTGCAAGGTTCGCAGAAGAGCTTCTGTAAAGTTTGGAAGGTAGGAGACGAGATACTGGCAGAAGTAAAGCTGTGAGGGCCGGGCGTGAGTCGTGCTTCGGTAGCTCAGATGGTAGAGCACTTGCCCGCGAAAGGCAGAGGTCCCGAGTTCGAGTCTCGGTCGGGCACACAGTTTTAATATGCCAGGAAGTTTCAGTAATAAGAGTCAATTCGATAAAGGTGTAAAAATGAAAAACATCAAACTATCTGACGAGATTCAACTAATGACATCCAACACATCAGGCACGTATCTTAACTACTGTGCTACACTTCCACTTTGGAACACGCTCTTGTATTTACCATATATTTGGTCCCAGATTCCTGGCTCTGACCCACTTTTCATCAGACATGATAGCCACACCAAAAACAGCACATACAACAATTCTAACGAAATACCCACGTTTCGTACACAGCACTAGCCAAAGAATGAAACAGTTTAAATCGTGAGCTGTAATCCATGTCTCCTCGATCAAGACCTTGTGCTTATGCTTACCCTTAAGGTTGTGTTCTGAAGCAACAGATTTTTCTAGATTTCTGTACGTGATGTGTGTCGCTAATGGTGCTGGGAGAGTGCGAGAGTAGACTGCCCCAGGTAGCTACCTCCTCACAGATAGGCAATGCTGTAAATACGTGAGACTGTGAGCTGTCTGTCGCTGAGGCCAACATCTCCATTATTTTCTAATGTGGCTGATCGTTTTAATCCCATCTCGCTTTAAGGTGCGTCGAACTTAATGTCATGTTGCTTTATAGTATGGTGTGAATGGGACACGTTTATCTTCTTACCGTGATCGACTGGATTCGGTTTTGCGTTTTATTGACAAAGCGGACTTGATTTCAAGTGCCAGGTTGCCATTTTCTTTGAACATTTGGATTTTATGGATAGTGAGGTACCGAGATGATTGACATTTGATTCGCTTTTAGGTCTAGGTGCCGGAGTGGCCGGCACAATTATCTTTTGGGCTGGGTGGTTAGAAAAACTCCGGTGGTGCACAATGGTTGTTCACCTTATCGTGTTCCACTTTCCTGGTTTGTGATTATTGCTGTCATTTTGCCATTACAGTTTTTTGACGCTATATGGCTTCCTTGCTGTGGGGATGATTATGCATGAAGTTAAAAGAATTCAAATTCCATGCAGTATGAACTGTTGGTTTATTCTAAATCTTCGACAACTATAACACTCACCTCAAAAGGATTGAATGTAACGCAGACAGATGGTTACGACAAGTGTAGGATAATCACGGATACGATGTGAAAATCTGTTCACAGAGATGCAATGAACTGCGGTATTTTTGTCCTTCACAGCACGTAGTGGAATAGTTTTAAGAAGAACATATTGATCACTTTCCGAAAGAACCATCGTTCACTCCCCAGCACACCACGGTTCCACAATCCGATTTTGTATCATACTGAAAAATAAATGTTCAATGGTCAGACTGAAAGTTGTGTTATGGAAGACAAGTGGTATATCGCTGTCCAGTGAGGACGCTAAAAATGGGTGTTGTGACTAATCCTCATGGTGGAGTAATCCTCATGCTGATTACAATTAGGAATCAATTACAAACGTCAAGCACACATTCTTCACATGTGAGGGTCGATCAATAAGTAATGCCCCACATTTTTTTAAAAAAACCCATTAATATTCATAGAGAAAAGTCCTTGTGGGTGCTTCACATTTGATGTTTGTTCTGTGCGCCGGCGAAGTTGCGAACTATTCTGGCAGATGGCAGAGCCCTAGTACAGCGTCAAATTGGCGTCTACATACGACTCACGTTACAAGCAGCCTACTGTTATTGGCTCAAATGGCTCTGAGCACTATGGGACTCAACTGCTGAGGTCATTAGTCCCCTAGAACTTAGAACTAGTTAAACCTAACTAACCTAAGGACATCACAAACATCCATGCCCGAGGCAGGACTCGAACCTGCGACCGTAGCGGTCTTGCGGTTCCAGACTGCAGCGCCTTTAACCGCACGGCCACTTCGGCCGGCCTACTGTTATTGAATTCTTGTATGCAGAAATATAAACCGTGGTGAGCATCCATTAATGTTTGTGTGCAGTGTGCGGCGATGCTGCTGTTGATAGGAATACAGTTGGGCGATGGGTAAAGAACGTTACAGCCTCAGGAAGTGCAGAAACGCCCGCATCTCGTGGTCGTGCGGTAGCGTTCTCGCTTCCCACGCCCAGGTTCCCGGGTTCGATCCCCGGTGGGGTCAGGGATTTTCTCTGCCTCGTGATGGCTGGGTGTTGTGTGCTGTCCTTAGGTTAGTTAGGTTTAAGTAGTTCTAAGTTCTAGGGGACTGATGACCATAGATGTTAAGTCCCATAGTGCTCAGCGCCATTTGAACTATTTTGAAGTGCAGAAACATAGCCCCATGATCAGCCACGCTCGGGTCGTCCTGCAAGCATTTATCCTTACCGACGGATCGAGAAAATCCTCAGTATGATTAAACTCCTGGGATTACGTCCTGGAACTGTAGGGTTCAAAACCCCTTCGATAATATGGACATACAAATTTCCTCATTTGCCCCAAATCACTGGGGCAGTTGATAGATTGCAGTAGAACACAATATTGAAAGTTTCATGTCTCATACTTATCCAAGCCGATCTGTAAAATGTTATTGTCGTATGCTATTGTTGCCTGAGTACTCAACTATGGTTTTAGCTGATTCAGTGGGAAATATTTGTTTTCATAGCACTGAATGCGTCACTTTACGTTACGATCTGAATGCGTTGCAGCGTTTTGTGTAGGTGGTTATGGTGTGCGCCTGTATAATCGTATTGTTCCTGACGCTTAGGCAGGAGGGTGAAAAACAGTACGCCGTACACAGCCTATTTCTGCCGAGACTTTACAGCACAACGGCTCCTTTCCGTTTTGGCGATTTACCCTACTAAATATACTTCCGCTATCAAGATTCGAATCGGTATATGCGGGTCAAGTGTCACTACACACATGTGATTTGGGGATCTCTAATAAGATGCACGTTAAACCGCGGAAGTGTTAAGTTAGTAATGATCTTGCCATCGACAAGGCATTAGGCTGAAACTGTTGTTATATCGCTACCATGAAATGCAAGTAATGGATCTGCATAACATTCTTTCATTAAGAGATTCTCTTTCTTTTGCAATATTAGGAATAGTGGTCAGATCGCCTCTGAGCGAATATCAATGAAATTTCCAATTATCGGGCTATTTGGTTCAAATGGCTCTGAGAACTATGGGACCTAATGTGGTGTCACCGACAGACACCACACTTGCTAGGTGGTAGCCTTTAAATCGGCCGCGGTCCGTTAGTATACGTCGGACCCGCGTGTCGCCACTATCAGTGATTGCAGACCGAGCGCCGCCACATGGCAGGTCCAAAGAGACTTCCTAGCACTCGCCCCAGTTGTACAGCCGACTTTGCTAGCGATGGTTCACTGACAAATTACGCTCTCATTTGCCGAGACGATAGTTAGCATAGCCTTCAGCTACGTCATTTGCTACGATCTAGCAAGGCGCCATTATCATTTGTTATTTATCTTGGGATGCATGTACAGTCAGACCGATGTTCACCAATAATGGATTAAAGTTAAGTATTCCAGAAGCTACGTACTTTATTTGCTATTCTCAAGACATTGTCCTGTTCCAGACCTCACGCCATCCTGTGTGAGCTTTAAGCGTGTCTTTCGGCTACCCCACAGTGGCTTGGCTGTCTGGCCAAGTCACAACACCTAACATCTGTGGCCATCAGTCCCCTGGCTGCTTACCTGTTCCAGACACGCTGAATCTTCCAGAACTGGCGCCCTCGGACTTCCATCTCTTTTGGCCGCTTAAAGATGCTCTACGGAGAACACACTTTGAAGATGACGAGTGTCAGTCATGCAGTGAAAACATGGCTACGCCTACAGGACAAGAGCTTTTACCAGCAGGGAATACATGCTGTTCTACACTGTTGGTATACGGCCATAGCACGTGATGGAGACTACGTAGAAAAATAGCACATGTTGTTCTATATTGTCACCAAATTCTGAGTCTTAACAATAAATATTTTCTGAGAAAAAAAGTGTGGCATTACTTACTGAACGATCCTCGTATTTTAAATGTTAATGGTTCAAATGGCTCTGAGCACTATGGGACTTAACTTCTGAGGTCATCAGTCCCCTAGAACTTAGAACTACTTAAACCTAACTAACCTAAGAACATCACACACATCCATGCCCGAGGCAGTATTCGAAACTGCGACCGTAGCGGTCGCGCGGTTCCAGACTGTAGCACCTAGAACCGCTCGGCCACCTCGGCCGGCTTAAATGTTAATGTAATGGGAGAGAAGAGCTAATTAATTTAGGAAATCATGTATGCATTTTTTGTCGTTTAATTTAAAAACAAGGTTATGAGTAATGATGCACGATTTTGGTAGCTATTCTGTTCATAGTGTAGGTAATTATCACATGATGCAGATAATTAAACTACCCGAAATGTAATTTAAAATCCCTTGAAATACATTTATTCACCATTATATTTACAATTATAGTGAATGTAATAGTAAAATAAAATTTGATCTACCAGATTTTTAGATACGGTATCATTTTTTACGGGATAATATAAAATGGCGTGTACTATAGGGCTATTTAAAAATATTACACATCTAATATTCTGCCTGTGATGTCCGATATGTTCAAGTAATATTGTTACTGAATATTTTGTTTGGTTTCAGCAGTGGATGTTGGATAGATGTAAACCTACCAAATATCGAAAAGCCGAAGGAAACAGAGGAAGGACGTAAAAGGGGCTAAACGATGTTCTACCGTCGAAGAGTATTGGCGTCGTCGGCGTAGAATAAATTAATTGTCGTGAGACGTTAGCTGCTACGAACAGAAGTTCGGCACCGACGAGAAATAATTGGTCTGGGTCGTGCAACTGCGTTAATTTCATCTGAAGACAGGGACGAGCAGGGGAGGGTGGAGGGGAGGCGAGAAAACTGGGGGCAGATGAGAGGCAGAGGATGTTAGAGAACTGATATTCCGATACGGTGGAGGTGGCGTGGTTGGGGTAATTACAATGGGGCGGCGAAGCCGCCCCAAACATGGCTCAGAGCCGCTTCGGAGGGTTCAGAGGAACAATGGAACGGCCGACACTCGGTCTGGTGGCAATTTGCGCACCAGGCTTAAGCGACTCTGTCGGCAGGTTAGGCGTGCCTACAGCCTGTGTTTCGGCCAACTGCACACAAAGAGTGGACCGCAGATACTGCATTAATAGGAAGGATTCTGCGACTGGTTGGTTACTTTCTGGTCATGTACATTGACGGGGAAACAATCGCAACACCTAGAGTGTGTTGTGTGACATAAACGAAAGCTGGTAGACGTGTTTCTACATTTGAAAGATGTCTGCTCACTTTTTGCTGATGCACACTGACGGGGAAACAATCGAAACACCTAGAGTGTGTTGTGCGACGTAAACGAAAGTTGGTAGACGTGCTTCTACAACTGAAAGATGTCTGCTCGAATTTCACAACATTAGCAGAAGAATGGTGTAGTAGCGCCACTATGAGGATGCAAATCAGGTTCGCTTTAAATACGCACTGTAACGGTGTTGAGCATTAGTTATCTTTGAAATTGGACGTGGTGAGTTGGTGTCAGTCAAGACTGTCTTTAAGGCGACAAAGGCGCCATTGTCAGCACCTCACTGTATTTGAACGAGATCGTGTAATATTGCTACGAGAAGCTGGGCGTTCCTTCTGCGTTACTGCACAAAATTTTGGCATGAATGTAGCCACTGTATATGACTGCTGGCAGCGATGATCAGTAGAATGTACAGTCGCAAAAGGAACGCTCTCTGGACGGCCACTATAGACTACCTAGAGGAAAGACAATCGTGTTCGGAGTATGGCTTTCGCGCATCGTACTGCATCTGCAGCAACAATCTGAGCAGCAGTTGCCACCACAGTGACACAACGAACTGTTACAAATCTGTTAAGTCAAGGACAGCTTCGAGACAGACGCCATGTAATGTGCGTTCCACTGACGTCAAAACACCACCATTTGCGACTTCAGTGGTGTCACACGAGAGCTCATTGGAGGGCAGGGTGGAGGTCTGTCGTATTTTCCAATAAAAGTTGATTCTGCCTCTGTGCCAATGATGGCCGCTTGTCGGTTAAAAGGAGGCCAGTTCAGGGTCTGCAGCCAGCCTATCTGCGTACTAGACACACTCATCATACACTTGGTGCTATGCTCCGAGGTCTCGTACGATAGCAGGAGCTCCTCGTCTTATCCCACGTATCCTGATACAAATCTACACGTCAGTATGGTGATTCGACCTTTTGTTTTACCATTCATGAACAGTAGTCCAGGAGGTGTTTTCCGACAGGATAAAGCTCGTCCGCATACCGTAGTCGTAACCCAATATGCTCTGCAGAGAATCGAAATGTTGCCTTGCCCTGCTCGATCACCAGATCGGTCTCCAGTCGAGTTCGTATGGGTCATACTCGCACGACGACTCCAGTGTCATCCACAGCCAGCAGTAACCGTCCCTGTACTGACCCACCAAGTGCAACAGGGATGGAAGTCCATCCTGGAAAATGGCATCCCGCACCCGTAAAACACGATGCATGCACCTCCGCATGATTACACTCAACATTCTGGCGGTTACACCGGTTGCTAATGTACCTGCATTTGACAACTGCAATGAGTATCTCGCACTAACATTAACCTATGATCTTGAAATGTTAATCACTTTGTAAGGTGTATGCTTCGCCGGCGATGGGCGATGCATGACAGAATCTCTGACCAGAGAGTAGTTTATTGTTAGTTCTTGCTTGTCGCGTGTCTGCGCTAGTCTGCGCGAGTCGACAGTAGAAGTCAGTCTGCGCTTGTCTGCGCGAGTCGGCAGTAGTAGTCAGTCGGATACGGTAGTAGGGAGTCGGCATGCGTCGGCTGTGTGCTCTGGTTGCGACTCTGGTCAGGACTCTGGAGGATGAGTATTGTTGTAGAAGGTAAAGAAGCAGCATTGCGCATATTTAATAATGTATGTTAATTGAAATTTAATTTGTTAAAAAAATGCCCCCATAATAATTTTTTTATAAAGTAACTCTTTTAAAGAAAAGTATTCATTTCCATATAAAGAATTTTTCCACTCTTTTGAAGAAAAAGCATTCATTTCAATTTAAAGAATATTTCCTATGCATTCCTTCCAAGAATAAAGCTGTGTCGATAAATAAGAGCAAATATAGTTGCAGTTTTTATTGAGGTAAGAATTTTGTTTTTGTTATTCAGAATACAGGGCCGAAGGTCAGCGCTGCTGTCCTTATAAAATTTACCAGCTATTATTATTTCTGTTGAGAGGTTCCATTTGGTTCATGATTCATTATTTAATTAATAATATTGTTGTTGGTTTATGGTCAATTTTCATTCCTTAATTTTTGTGGGGAGTTTAAGCTTGGCTCCATTTTGCATTATTATTAAACATTATTTTTGTTGGGAGGTTACACTTGGCTCCATTTTCTTGTTTATCATTTAACATTTCTGCGGGGAGGTTACACTTGGCGACATCCGGCCAGGATCGTATTTCTTTGTGAATCTTCTGATAAGTAGTCATATATCTGCTCTTATTTACTTAAACGTAGTTAGCATTTGGCGCAACGCATTTACCAATTTGTCACTCTTTCTTCCACAGATCTTCGGCAATTTGTTGCTCTTTGTTATTATAGTGTTTGTTGGATTTTTCATTGTCTTTGTTTCAGTTATGAATAATTTTGATTTGTGTAAAAATGCCGCGAAAAACTGTTAACAGTACATCGCGATGTACAATGAGTGAAATAGCCGACTCAAATAACTTGACAGATAGCACTTGCGACAATCAGTGTAATAATGACAGTTCCCCATTTACAGACAATCAGTGCGTACCGACCACTTGTAATGATTTTTATCCTAGTGATGAACAAACGAATTCGATTCTGTCAATTGATGACGTGGGGCGTTCTGTTGCAATGAGCGCTGCCCAGCTTGACACACCCGGTTTGCAGGATTTACGTGACGAACAGACAAATTTTTCTAATGAAAATGAACAGAGTAATCAGAGTACAACAAATTTATTTAATTCCGATTTAGGGGCTAACAGTGCACATCCGATTGGCGAACATTTTCAAGAATCACAAAATGACCGAATGATTACACAAAACGCGACAAAAGCAGATACACCATCAAACTGCACAGAGAATAGAGTAGGTAATATGGGCTTGGATCAAATTATGATAATATTGTTACAACAAAATGAAGATTCCAAACAATCGTTAAAATAACAAAACGACAACTTTAAACAACTACTTAATGGACATTCCAAACAAGAGAATGAAAGACAAGAGAACAATCACAAACAACTTAATGAAAAATTAGACAACAATTCCAAACAGTTGAATGAAAAATTAGACAACAATTCCAGACAGCTTAGTGAACAGATTGCAGCTGTTGCCGCGCAGTGTCATGATACTAAAGAACAGTTACGTGAGGAAATTGAGGCTTGTGCTGGGAAAAGTAGTGAAGAAATTAAATCTGTTGCTCAAGAATTAAGGGATATGCAAACAGCTACAACAGAATCACTTAGAGGCGAAATTAGTGCAGTCGCTAAACAATACTCTGAAAACACAACACAGTTACGCGAGGAGTTTAAATTAATGACAGCAGAACTTTCGCGCACACTGGATGCAAAAGTAGACGCGAAATTCGAACAACAAAACAGTCAAATTGACGAACGTTTTAATCATCACCTACAAAACAGTGATACGCGTTTCCGTAAATTTATACAGGAACAAAATAAAGTAAAACGACAAGTCATGGAAACAATTACCGCACAAAGACAGGAAGATAAACGTAAATTGTTTTCGAAAACAAACACATACGTAGACAATAATATTGCTACAGTATCAGACGAAATTAACACTATCAAACAGTTGAACACCGAATTGCGTGATGAAATTTCCGATCTTAAAACAAAAACAGATACACATACAGTAGATTTTCAGACAGTGACCGACAGACTTGAACAATTAGAACTAACACAGGATTCCGATGTCATCAAAGCTGACGTTAAAAAATTGAATGAAACCACACGTAAAATACAAAAACAAATTAATGCTTCTGACACTAAAAACGATGATCAGGTAAAAATACTGACTGAAAAATATGATCAATTGGCCAGTCGTATTGACGTTATTGAAAGTAATAATGACAGCAAATCAGACGAGACTTCGCCAATTTCGTTTAATCAAACACCTGAATTCCAAAATTTACAGCAGACGATCAGTGAGATAGATTCGTCTAATAACACATTACGCAAAAAATTGACAACTTTACAGCAAGAGGTAACAGAGATGAAAAATGTTTCAGCGTTTAATACATCACAGCAGACGCCACTTTGCGAACATTTGTCAGACTTACACAGTCAGTATAATTTGGGTAATTTACAGAGACTACGCGACTTAAAACCCGAAGTGACACAGACAAACAGATTCTTATGCAATCGTGAATCTGTTCACACATTCAGTGACGAGAACGTTGATTATAAGCAATTTGTATGTGTAAAAAAATCTAAGGTATTTGAAAATGACAGAGCACAGGTACACGCATTGAACTGGATACGTCGATTTATTTTTGTACTTTCACCGCCATTACCTGTAATGCAGAAACTAGAATTAGCATGGATACAACAATTTACTTTTGATTTTTCACTGGCATTGCCTGTAACGCAAAAGCTAAAATGTATTTGCAGCGCGTAATCGACCTCAGGGGATTCATTACGCTTTAATGAGTATGTGCCGTAGCGTGCACAGGGCCCCAAGCCGTAGTAGTGCTGTTTCATCTTTAGCTTTCTGCACTGCTGCCTTCTCTTCTACTATCCTTTATATTTATCAAAACGGCTCTTCAACTATCACTCTATCTAGGATTAAGAAAAGTGTAAAGAAAACCTAATACGACAAATTTTACCGAAAGTGACAGTTCTCTTTAGACACTCCCGAAATGACAACTATCGCCGTAACATTAATAACAGATAAAATTACAATCATCAGTATGTGTAAAATTATCAGCAACAGGAACCACATTTTAGTAACAATAGAGGTTTTTCACCGCAACAGCATGAAAGCCAGCCGGTTAGCATACCTAACCAACAATGTAATGTACAAGGTCAACCGAGCTTTAATGTTTCGCCGCGTACACGTATAGCGTCGGCCTCAACAAATAGTAACGCACAGCAACAAGGGAATCAGTACGTACAGAAAACACACCATTTCAATTCCAATCGCAAAGCACCGTATAGAAATGACTATCATGACAGACGTAAAAGTTATGAGCACAATTTTCAGCGTACATTTAATAACAGTCTATCTTATCAGCAGCACGAACATCAGCAACAACATATTCTCAAGAATGAACCAGACAGTAGGTATCATCCAGAGCGTAATACGTCTGGAAAAAATAGCAAAACAGTTCAAATAGTCGAAATGCCACAGCATCCTCCCGAAAATAATAACACGTCAGAAAGAATTTGATTAAATACAGTACAGGTTGCATATTCCAGTAACGCAAGCAATACTTTTGATACGCAGAATCTTGTTCACGAGAATGTTATTTGAAACATGCTTTGTTGAATGCGCCACTTTTATCGCACCCAGATCTTACCAGAAATTTTTCTATTGCCACCGACAGTTCTAACACCGCTTTAGGCGTACACATTTTTCAGGAAATTGAAGAAGATGGTTGTACAGTAATTAAAAACATCGCTTTTGCAAGTCGCATTCTGTCACCTGGTGAACGAAATTATTCTGTTACAGAACTTGAAACATTATGTGTTGTATGGGATTTTACCAGATTTAGGCATTTCTTTATGGAAGACATACGACCGTTTACATAGACTACAGAGCGATACAATTTTTACTTTCGGCTAAATTTACACACGATAGATTAAGTAGATGAAAACTTTATTTGCAGGAATTTAATTTTACAATTGTTCACATTCCCGGCACACAAAATATTGTAGCAGATGCACTATACCGTTCTCTCAGCAACAATCAGCAAGACATCGCAACCAACTTCTGCAAAGCAAATTTCAGCGTCATGTACATTCAACAAGTGGCATTTGAAAATTTCATTTCGTCGTCATTACAAGACATAGCACGAGAGCAAAATAAAGCCAACCTATGGAAAGAGATTAAACACCTTTGGCAAGATAGGAATAATGTTACCATTAGAAACCATTACACTGTACGCAATGACATTCTGTTTCGTCGCTCTCATCCTGACAGCAACAATTGGTTATTATGCATTCGTGATGAACTTGTTAACAAATTAATCTGGTATACTCATTCAAGTTACACACATTACGGGGCCAGAAAATGTTTTCTTATACTGAGACAGAACCGTTATTTTGCCAACATGGAGAAACGTATACGACGAGTTTTAGCGTTATGTAAAATCTTCCAGAAAGCTAAATCAGACACGACTTCACATATTCCTCCGTTACATCCTATTGTACCGACTAAATTGAGACATATGGCCGCTGTAGACATTTTTGGTCCGATTCCCAGAACTAATAGAGGTTTTTGCTACATCTTTGTCGCTGTTGAACTCACTTCAAAATTTGTTACCTTCACTCCGTTACGCAAAGCTACTGCTAAAACTGTATCGAAAGCATTTGTAAAGCATTTTCTAATTCATGTAGGGCATGTGTTGAAAGTAATTTCCGACAATGGACCACAGTTTCGGTCTGCTATATGGACACGTATGTTACGAGCTAGAAACATTTCTCCGATATATATATCTAGGTACCATGCTTCTTCGAACCCTTGTGAACGATTAATGAAAGAAATTGGTAAACTGTGTAGGATATACTGCCATAAAAGACATATTGATTGGGACACACACATACTCTCATTCCAAGATGTAATTAATTCCATACCAAATGAATCTACTATGCTATCTCCGTCTGTTATACTGAAAAATGTTGAACCACCTAACAAAATTATAGAATTAGTAACCTTCCCTACATCTCGTCGACTACGACACCATGAAATAATTGACATTGCGCTGAACAACATCAAACGTGCCGCAGAGCGCCGGAGAAGACAGCAAAAACAGGTTTGTATACGCCGTGACTTTCACATTGGACAGAAGATATTGGTACGTACACACTATTTATCGAATAGAGGAAAAGGTAGGTGCAGTAAATTTGAACTTCTATACGCAGGTCCATATCGGATTCGCAGTATTCCTCACCCCTATGTAGTACACGTCGAAACTTTGAGAACCAGAAAAACCAAAGGGAACCACCACATGTCGAACATCAAACCCTTTATTGAATGAACATACTTTATGATTTATCACACTGTAATATCATTTCCTAATTTTTTATGACCGCTTATGCAATTAAATCCACATGAACACTTACTGATGATTATCGCATTTTTTTCTTGGGAAGTGCCAGGCAAGGTAAGGTTAGCAGATCGCTCTTCTTGTCGTTACACATCAGACCGCGCATATATTTCCAGATGAACTTACACATTTTTTGACAACTTATGCAATTATATTTATGTGACTACTTACTGATGATTGTCGTATTTTTTCTTGGGAAGTGCTCGGCAAGGTAAGGTTAGCAGGTCGCTTTTCTTGTCGTTACACATCAGACCGTGCATATTTTCCATTTTTATGTATGTATGATTGTTTTCCTGTTTTGTTTGTATGCACTATGAAATATTTAAGATATAACAAACACCAGTTGACTTTGACATTTTGCCTTATGATATCTCAACATCGTGACAACTTTTTTTTTTTTTTTGCTGCTACATTGTGATACACTGTGTACAATTTTGCCTCTGAACACTGTCTATGTTTTTGACATATTACGTTTTCTGTCATGCTATGCTGTATGCTCAATTATGTTACTATAAACCAGTTTCTATTTAATGAGTATGTGATTTAAATGCAAGACATTAATCTTTGTTCATCATTTTCAGAAAGAAATAACGTGTAAACGAAATAAATTAAACAGAAATGGGAATTTCACCTTCGGAATGAACGAAAGAGGATGCAATACCTCGTGATGAAGAGTAAATGGATCAGAATTAACAAGCATTAACAAGAATATACTATACACATCGTAGAACAGCAGTCTTAACTAATTTTTTCTTTCAGAATACGAGGCGATTGATGCAGGCTGTCAGACAGAACCACACATTTTAGTGTTAGTGATGAAATAAGATATAAATAAGGAATAGCTGTATAATGAATAATGAAGTGACTTTTTTGCAGATGATAATAAATGGCGATGAATAGTGATGAAGAATATGCTACTATGGATAATGAAGTTTTTCTTTACAGGTGATGATAATAATGGAGTTATGGTGATATGGATAATGAAGTTTTTCTTTGCAGATGAAAATAATGATGAAGTTTATATAGTTGCTGTTAGTTAAGAGATGCTATGTAGTTATTTACGTATTTGTTGCAGTTCGTTTTGACAGTATGTATTATATGGCATGGTATGATGACTGAAGGTTTTGGAAAGGACAGCTAGAGAACATATATATTTTTATACACATTTCACTACCTGTTAATTCGAAGTTCACTACTTTTCAGCATAATATGCGTTTCTTCTTTCAGCTTAATAATCCATTTTGTATTTTTTCCAGGAGAAGCTTTTCATGATACTTACTAAACCTGTTACTTATTAAACCTGTACTAGTACTTGCATTTTTTTACCCAGTTGTGTCTATCATTTATAAATGTGATCACATATACTGCCTTTGTTTCATAACCTTGCTACAGCTGACTCATGACGAAAGACGTTACACATCTTCATTTGCAGCAATAACTCAAAAGCAAACAAAGTAATTACCAGTCCCAAATAATGCTACTAGTTTAAGAGAGTTTTGAATAATACTGATCAGCTCTGAATAATATGTGACTTCAATAATGACTTCTGAATAATACAAAAAGAAAATGCTTTGTAACTGGCCAATGAATGCCACTGTTTATTGTAATAAGATGATATATGATGCCAATGGTTACTATAATTAGACTAATTATGTATAAATGCTATGCCAATAATTAACTCATTTTGAATAATGACTTCTGAAGAATACAAAAAAAAATTGCTTTGTAACTGGGCAATGAATGCCATTGATTATTGTAATAAGATGGCCAATGAGGGCCAATGACTACTATAATTAACTGAATTATGTTAATACTATGCCATTCATTAGCTTCTGTTTTGAACAATGACTTCTGATGGTTTGTAACTGAGCAATGAGTGCCAATGTTCTCTGTAAACAAACGATTTATGTACATTATTCTGTAATACTATGTCTTTTATTAGCTCCTGTTTTCAATGGTGACTTCTAATGGTTTGTAATTAGGCAATGAGTGCCAATGTTCTCTGTAAACGAACGATTTATGAACATTATTCTGTAATACTATGTCATTTATTAGCTCCTGTTTTCAATGGTGACTTCTGATGGTTTGTAGCTAGGCAATGAGTGCCAATGTTATCTGTAAACAAACGATTTATGTACATTATTCTGTAATACTATGCCACTTATTAGCTCCTGCTTTCAATGATGACTTCTAATGGTTTGTAGCCGGGCAATGAGTGCCAATGTTCACTGTAAACAAACGATTTATGAACATTATTCTGTAATACTACATACATGGTACAGAAATGTTCAGCAACTGGGCGATGAGTGCCACCAATTACTCAAATCAGATGTTAGACTAGTGTAATTCTCAATGAAGACTACTATGTGACTTAATGTCCTTCACCTTCTGACCTAATTACCAGAAATTACTGCAATATCCATTTGTCCTGTCTATCCTCATGATCATGGAGCACTATATTTGGTTTTTGCACTAATTCTACGTTGGTCTACTTTACAAGAACATGGTGTTGACACGACATGCTGTCCACCACCTTGAGCGATGGAGATGTTATTATGGTCTCACTGTTTGGTGTACCTACTGTACTACCAAAATGATAGCATGGAATATTATTACAACATTTCAGTGTCTTGGCTACACTGATTAATACTTCAAGGAAAAGAACTTCAGATTCTCTCACATGGTGTTGTGATTCTGTAGAAAGATATGGACTTTCAGTGCAGCTGCGTGCAACCTAAAGTGCTACAACCATGACGCAATCCTTCCCATTCCTTTCCTAATTCTTGTACAATGATAAAGACATATACTGTGCGTGTGCACAACCTTTCATTTGTTAACAGGATCAGTTGTCCCAAAAATACTAAAGACTTCTATAGTGCATGTGCACTTTATTTCACTTCTTGATATGTTTATGTGTTGTAAAAATATTAGAGAGTTTTACAGTGTGTGTGCACTTTATGCCATCTGTACTCCTTACGTATACATTTTGTAATTCTCAGATATGTTTTGTACTACAGTGCGTGTGCACTTTCTTCATTTTGTTAACATGATTTGTATTCATTGCTTATACATTTTGTGATTTGCTGATATGTTCTGAACTACAGTGCATGTGCTCGTTTGTCATTTCTCAATATGATTTGTACTCGTTGTCTATACATTTGTATTTTCCTGATATGTTCACTACTACAGTGCGTGTGCACTTTTGCCATTTGTTAGTCTGCGCGAGTCGACAGTAGAAGTCAGTCTGCACTTGTCTGCGTAAGTCTGCAGTAGTAGTCAGTCGGATACGGTAGTAGGGAGTCGGCATGTTTCGGCTGTGTGTTCTGGTTGCGACTCTGGTCAGGACTCTGGAGGATGAGTATTGTTGTAGAAGGTAAAGAAGCAGCCTTGCGCATATTTAATAATGTATGTTAATTGAAATTTAATTTGTTCAAAAAAATGCCCCAATAATAATTTTTTATAAAGTAACTCTTTTAAAGAAAAGTATTCATTTCCATTTAAAGAATTTTTCCACTCTTTTGAAGAAAAAGCATTTCAATTTAAAGAATATTTCCTATGCATTCCTTCCAAGAACCATATATATATATATATATATATATATATATATATATATATATATATGCCAGCATTGCACGAAGGTGTGTCGATAAATAAGAGCAGATATAGTTGCAGTTTTTATTGAGGTAAGAATTTTGCTTTTGTTATTCAGAATACAGGGCCGAAGGTCAGCGCTGCTGTCCTTATAAAATTTACCAGCTATTATTATTTCTGTTGAGAGGTTCCATTTGGTTCATGATTCATTATTTAATTAATAATATTGTTGTTGGTTTATGGTCAATTTTCATTCCTTAATTTTTGTGGGGAGTTTAAGCTTGGCTCCAGTTTGCATTATTATTAAACATTATTTTTGTTGGGAGGTTACACTTGGCTCCATTTTCTTGTTTATCATTTAACATTTCTGCGGGGAGTTTACAACTTAAATATGTTACGTAGACAAATGTATTGCAGGAATTTCATTACTCTACATTAAATATTGTTTGGTGCTGCGATTGTTTCTTCGTCAGTGTATATTACTCACTTATTTCCCAACGGTATTGTAAAGCACAAAACTTTCACTACTTCTTCGGCAGAGAACAACTTGTATAATGGATGATATTCGATGCAAAGAGTGATGAGAAGTTGGATGGAAGTAGAGTTTTCTAATTCATTTGTCATCATCAAATTCACTCTCAGCTGCATCTGTTACACAGTTTTTGTATCCGATGTCCCACTTGTTTCATTTGGCGAGCTTTAAGTGTGGTCATTATTTTTTTCGTATTTTCAGTTAAACCAATCAGTATTAATTTTAATTTTAGTTCTTTATAGTTATCATCATTTTGGAGTCGATCAAAACATATACAACACCTTATATACCACATAAAAGTGCATTTACACTACTTGTATTGTATTTTATTGCCCCCAAAGCAATACTGACATTTTGCTCCACAACCTAAGGTAGGAAAACCATACGTTTCATAAAAGTTGAGCTTCGTATTCTTTGACTGGTAATCTTAATTTCAATCTTAGCTGTAAGTTCCTATACACACCCTTGCCTTCGTTTAAGTTGTTTGCAGCGTCAGATTCAGGTACATTAGATTTGACATCCTAATTCAAGAAATGAACACTCTTTACAGGAATAAGGCATTCACAACGAGTGTTTCTCATTGAAAATTTTTGTGTAAAAACCATGAAATTTGGCATGTTTACACAGCTACGTAAATATCGTATTTTAAATATTAAATGAAGTCGAAAGAAAAAATATTGGAGATCGTCTTGACTTCCTTGTAGGAGGTTTGAATCGTATGGAGAAACAATAGTAAATAGCCTCATTCGAAGTCTCTCCATTTGTTTTATCTACACACATGCCAATTCAGAGTGACATGGTTGTGGTTGGTTGTAATCTCGCTTGAGATACTTTGGTTTTAATTTTAATTCCATTCTTCGGACAATTTATTTCACTGACTGAGCATTGGGAAATGTCCCTTTGTTCTTGGATTTGCCCCAGTATCTACCCGTTGATGTTGCAATGTAAGCAAGACGGGGTAGAACAGATTATTTGGATATTTTTTAAAAACGCTTAAGAAATGCATTGCTTCACACTGCAGGGCTAAAAATTCTCTATCATCTCTATCTTCGTTGTTCACACCCTTTTCATGGTAAGCTGTCTCTTAAATGTATTTTACAATAATTTACTACTCAGTTATAGCAACATTGACTACACTGGCAATTTAGCATTTACTGCCGTGAATTGCTTACACTGACAATTTCGCATTGCAGTGTGCCCTTTGTTACAAAGTCGGTAACCATGTACACCTCTGTGATGAGGTGTTCCTGCTACAGGTACTTAGAGTGCACATATTGTAAATCAGTTTGTATTGTCACTCGATGTGCGTAACAAAGAGGATTGGTCTGAGTATTTGTTTGTAATGCTACTTTTTTAATTTTTTAATTAAGAAATGATTGAAATTGCCTTTATAGCATAAACAATAAAGTGGATGCATTCACTATTCAAGTCGTATATGGACTGTTTTTGCCTCAAATCGTTACTTATGGAAACAGAAAAACTCAAAATTTAGAAAATTACACTTCAGTTGAAGAATGTCATTACTGGTTAACTTTTAGCATGGTTACTGCGAGGTAAAGGAATTTCAAACACTCAAAATTTCAATGGCATTCGACCACAGATTCTCATGTAAACACAACCGATGGCAAAGTATGATCACAGAACACAACACACGTGTTTATCAACTGTCCAGTTTGTTTTGCTAACCCATTCAGCGGCTCTTGGCTAATCAGAAATAAAGCAGAGCTGATAGCAGGTTTCTTGTGCGTGTGGAGTAATAGCAGAAATCGCCTTTCATTATTTCAAATTTTTAGTTACTTATAGTGCTGAAAAGTAGACTCTCATAACTTAAGAAACTGTTTTAAATAATTTAACACGATTGTAATCTTTTTTACAGACGTACCCGAAAAATGGAAGGATTGCTAGTGGATCACTTGTAAATAGTGATCGGCTTTGTTAACTATAGAAAAGGCAATGGTATGAAAGCAACTTCAGTTTTGTTAAAACACAAATTATTCTTCAAGAATACATAAATAATGGTTATAACATATTTTTGTGTCTGTGGGGCATGCTTTTTGTATCAGTTTATCACTTAAGTCTGTGGGGGCGTTTTACATTGCGGCTGGATTCCAAAGTGTTGTGTTGATCGTGGCTTGCGGAAATTGCTATCCGTCAATCTCGTAAAGAAGCTGATGACCAGATCATCCTTTCATTAACTTTAGGTGGTGTTGCGACCAATATCCTCTTCTACAAATTATGACCGAAGCCTCGATGTCGTATTTCAATGTCAACATGTACTGTACTCGAAGTAAACGGAAATCATACACATAATCGTTCATTATAAATAAGCGTTACCTGTCACCGTCCATAAATATGGCAATATAGTAATTGCTATCTACTTGTTGATTCACAGTTTGTCCAGTCATACACAGTTTATTAACAGCCCTAGCGCAGTTTGTATTCTTATCGCTTACATCTTGTTTGAACTGCTTGTTTCCACTATGTCACTCGCGAAAACATGTTTAAAGATTGTCGTAATGTCACTTTGCATAAAGCATTGATCAGTAGCCCCATGTTAACTTGATCGGACAACAAGGAAAGAGCAGACACACACATACACGCTCCTGCCACGTTGACCTACCAGAGTCCCACACTCCACAATCGATGCTACACGTCGACATCACAAACTCCCTTTACGAAGATATTTATTAATATACTGGAGTTTGGCGATTTACGCATACTCGTGTATTAGCAAAATTATAACTATACTAAAGATTCGATATTTAAAAAGAGAATAAAGAAAAAAAGAAATAAGAATATTTCCTAAAGCTTCCCACAGCTGTACTCTTACAGTCCGAAAACAGTGTAAGATCCAAAGAAATGCCCCCGCAGACGAGAGTATTAAAATTCTAATGGTTAATTATCGAAGCATTCGCAACAAATTGTCACAGTGTGAAGCGCTCCAAAAAAGCAGTGCAACTCGCGTAAACAAGGTATAGATAGCTGCTTAAAACTAGGGATTGACAAAAGTGAGCTTTTGGAGAGAATTTAAGTATATGTGTTAAAGAAATGCTTTAGGTGGTGTATTTGTGGCGTTAGTGAAGAAATTCAAATGTACTGAGTTAGAAATTGAAGTTGAATGCGAGATTATTTGTGTAAGAGACAGCATCAGCGCTGGGCATAAATTTACAATTGGATTCATCTATCGGCCTACAGTCTCACTCCGATAGGTTAGTAAAAACCTTAGTGAAAACCTCTGTTCGCTAGTACATAAGGTCCTCAACCATATTATAATGATCGGAGAAGATTTACATAATCCAACAATCAGTTGGGATGTTCCAGTTTTGTTAGTGGTGGTCGTGACAAGGTGTCTTGCGACAAAGTGTCTGAAAACTACCTACAACAGAAAGTTCAGAACCCTTCTCACAACGGAAAGATATTGGATCTAATGGCAACTTAGAGACCTGACATCTTTGCGGATGTCCACATTCAAACAGGTATCAATTACCATGAGTCAACTGTAGCAACAATGATTACCAAAGTACAAAGAACGATTAAAACAAGCAGAAAGTTTTATACATTCAGAAAACTAGATAAAGAGGCAATAGTGTCATATCTCAAAGAGGAATCTGATTCCGTTCGCTCAGAATAGGAGCATATACAAGCATTATGACTCAAGTTTGAAAGAATAGTTGAGCATGCACTGAACATATATGTACCTAGTAGAACAATTCATACCCTCCACAGTATACAGTCACTGTGGAGGAACTTCTAGAGACTACTGCATAACAGGTGTAAAACTAAGCGTAGGGCTGTACATAGAGATATGCTAAATGAAACGGTTCTATCTGTCAAGAGGCAGTGCGTGAAGTTTTCAAAGACTAGCATATTAGGATATTATCGAAGGAGTATTCACAAAACCGGAAGAAATTCTGGTTGTATGTAAAAGCTGTTAGTGCCACCAAAGTTAGTGCCCAAGCATT
This sequence comes from Schistocerca nitens, assembly GCF_023898315.1. NCBI lineage: Eukaryota > Metazoa > Arthropoda > Insecta > Orthoptera > Acrididae > Schistocerca > Schistocerca nitens. The sequence goes on from NC_064619.1 coordinate 706,386,679, forward strand.
CATCGAGAAGAGGAGAAATGAAGTTGAGGATAGCAAGGCAGAAGCAGAAATTGTGAACTCTATTTTCGAATGCCGCTTTACAAAGGAAAATCCAGGTGCGTTGCTTTTGCTGTGACCTTCAGTCCGAAGACTTGTTTGATGCAGCTCTCCATGCTAGTCTATCCACACTTCCCTCCAGTACTAAAATGATTCCTTCATGTGTCAGATTGTGTCCTTATAACATCCCTTCTTCTGATCTGGTTGTGTACCACAAATTTCTTTTCTCCCCAATTCTATTGAGTACCTCCTCATTAGTTACGTTATCTACACCTTTAATCTTCAGCATTCTTCTGTAGAATCACATTTAAAAAGATTCTATTCTCTTGTTGTCTGAACGGCTTATCGCCCTTGTACAATTGGTAAAAGTTTACACTCCAGATAAATTCCTTCAGAAAAGGCTTACTAAGACTTAAATTTATTTGATTAATGAAAACATGCTTGTAAGGTGGCAGGTTGAGTGAATGTCAATTTCTCACCTTACACGAGAGATTTTATATGTCGAAACAAGTAAATGAGTGTGTCACCTGACGTACGAGGGCAGTTCAATAAGTAATGCAACACATTTTTTTTTCTGAAACAGGGGTTGTTTTATTCAGCATTGAAATACACCAGGTTATTCCCCAATCTTTTAGCTACACAACACTATTTTTCAACGTAATCTCCATTCAATGCTACGGCCTTACGCCACCTTGAAATGAGGGCCTGTATGCCTGCACGGTACCATTCCACTGGTCGATGTCGGAGCCAACGTCGTACTGCATCAATAACTTCTTCATCATCCGCGTAGTGCCTCACACGGATTGCGTCCTTCATTGGGCCAAACATATGGAAATCCGACGGTGCGAGATCGGGGCTGTAGGGTGCATGAGGAAGAACAGTCCACTGAAGTTTTGTGAGCTCCTCTCGGGTGCAAAGACTTGTGTGAGGCCTTGCGTTGTCATGAAGAAGGAGAAGTTCGTTCAGATTTTTGTGCCTAGGAACACGCTGAAGTCGTTTCTTCAATTTCTGAAGAGTAGCACAATACACTTCAGAGTTGATCGTTTGACCATGGGGAAGGACATCGAACAGAATAACCCCTTCAGCGTCCCAGAAGACTGTAACCATGACTTTACCGGCTGAGGGTATGGCTTTAAACTTTTTCTTGGTAGGGGAGTGGGTGTGGCGCCACTCCATTGATTGCCGTTTTGTTTCAGGTTCGAAGTGATGAACCCATGTTTCATCGCCTGTAACAATCTTTGACAAGAAATTGTCACCCTCAGCCACATGACGAGCAAGCAATTCCGCACAGATGGTTCTCCTTTGCTCTTTATGGTGTTCAGTTAGACAACGAGGGACCTAGTGGGAACAAACCTTTGAATATCCCAACTGGTGAACAATTGTGACAGCACTACCAACAGAGATGTCAAGTTGAGCATTGAGTTGTTTGATGGTGATCCGTCGATCATCTCGAACGAGTGTGTTCGCACGCTCCGCCATTGCAGGAGTCACAGCTGTGCACGGCCGGCCCGCACGCGGGAGATCAGACAGTCTTGCTTGACCTTGCGGCGATGATGACACACGCTTTGCCCAACGACTCACCGTGCTTTTGTCCACTGCCAGATCACCGTAGACATTCTGCAAGCGCCTATGAATATCTGAGATGCCCTGGTTTTCCGCCAAAAGAAACTCGATCACTGCCCGTTGTTTGCAATGCACATCCGTTACAGACGCCATTTTAACAGCTCCGTACAGCGCTGCCACCTGTCGGAAGTCAATGAAACTATACGAGACGAAGCGGGAATGTTTGAAAATATTCCACAAGAAATTTCCGGTTTTTTCAACCAAAATTGGCCGAGAAAAAAATGTGTTGCATTACTTATTGAACTGCCCTCGTACTTTGGCGATAACGAGCAGATTTACCTATTGAAAAGTACGGTATGTAATGCAAAGATGCAAAGGGATGACACTCGATTCGATGGTATTAACACACTGAACCCAAATCCTCCACGTCTATGACCAAAAGGTGAATAAAGCTGCTGGAGGAAACGTTTTAGTTTGGGGGCAGATGCGAGTTGCGCCATCAATTACATCTACATCTACATCTATACTCCGCGAGCCACCTTACGGTGTGTGGCGGAGGGTACTTATTGTACCACTATCTGATCCCCCCTTCCCTGTTCCATTCACGAATTGTGCGTGGGAAGAACGACTGCTTGTAAGTCTCCGTATTTGCTCTAATTTCTCGGATCTTTTCGTTGTGATCATTACGCGAGATATATGTGGGCGGTAGTAATATGTTGCCCATCTCTTCCCGGAATGTGCTCTCTCGTAATTTCGATAATAAACCTCTCCGTATTGCGTAACGCCTTTCTTGAAGTGTCCGCCACTGGAGCTTGTTCAGCATCTCCGTAACGCTCTCGCGCTGACTAAATGTCCCCATGACGAATCGCGCTGCTTTTCGCTGGATCATGTCTATCTCTTCTATTAATCCAACCTGGTAAGGGTCCCATACTGATGAGCAATACTCAAGAATCGGACGAACAAGCGTTTTGTAAGCTACTTCTTTCGTCGATGAGTCACATTTTCTTAGAATTCTTCCTATGAATCTCAACCTGGCGCCTGCTTTTCCCACTATTTGTTTTATGTGATCATTCCACTTCAGATCGCTCCGGATAGTAACTCCTAAGTATTTTACGGTCGTTACCGCTTCCAATGATTTACCACCTATGGCATAATCGTACTGGAATGGATTTCTGCCCCTATGTTGCGCATTATATTACATTTATCTACGTTTAGGGAAAGCTGCCAGCTGTCGCACCATTCATTAATCCTCGGCAGGTTTTCCTGGAGTACGTACGAGTCTTCTGATGTTGCTACTTTCTTGTAGACAACCGTGTCATCTGCAAATAGCCTCACGGAGCTACCGATGTTGTCAACTAAGTCATTTATGTATATTGTAAACAATAAAGGTCCTATCACGCTTCCTTGCGGTACTCCCGAAATTACCTCTACATCTGCAGATTTTGAACCGTTAAGAATGACATGTTCCGAGAACAACGGAACGCTTTTAAAAAGGCGTTGGTGACCCTTGGCAACATTGACAACAGACAATACATCGAGGAGAGCAGGTAGTGGGTCCGCGCTGCTTGCTACCGAGAAACTGTTTAGAAAACTGCGTTGGGGAATTTCCATATGGATGATACTACCAGACCAGCGACGAAGTTGATCATATGAGATGCCCCTGGTGCGCTCGTGATGTATGCGTGTAACTTTTAGGCGTCAGGATAGGGCACAAAATGTTAGATTGGCTGGAATAAAATCGGAAGGAGTAGAAAGGGGCGAAATTTTGACGCAGTTTGAAGGTATGCCCTTTGCGATTGGCAGAGGTAGTTTCCACAAGATGAAAGGAACACTCCCATTGGTCTGGAAAAGCCATGACGTGAAACACGAAAGGACACAGTTGGGGGACAGTTTGATACGAAGACACAAGACCGAAAACTTAGAGGACTCTTTTCTGAACCAGCGTCAAGTATAGAACAGGGCGCATCACGCACTGTACGACGCCAAAAGAGGGATTTTGTGTGAACTCTGCGTTACCTTCAGGTGACATTAAACTAAAAATTAGCTGGAGTCGTTGAGCTCCAACAGCAGAGAAACGGAAGAGCAACGTAGTTAATTGTTCTTGTAAGAAGTGAGATGGCATTGTAGTATACACGCTGCTCCATCTATCCATGTGTATTTCGCCATATTTCACAACTAGGGATGAGTGCATGTTTTCTCGCCAGACGAGAAACAGGATAAAATCAGCAAATATTTTTTATAGGATTTTCAGAGGGTGAGAGCAACCGAGCAGCCGACAGGTCATCACAGCTAAGGTAAATGCCACTAGCAGAGGCGTATACTTGTTGGTTCACCAGTTTGCATCCACTGTGAACTCAAGCAACCAAAATGTTCAAATGTGTATGGGACTTAAATGCTAAGGTCATCAGTCCCTAAGCTTACACACTATGTAACCTAAATTATCCTAAGGACAAACACACACACCCATGCTCCTGGGACGACTCGAACCTCCGCCGGGACCAGCCGCACAGTCCATGACTGCAGTGCCTTTGACCGCTCGGCTAATCCCGAGCGGCTATCAAGCAACCATGAGTGATCTTTTGCTCACCTTGTCACTAACCACTGTAGACTTCATTGTCATCCTAAATAGTACTGAACTTAGAACCAGAAGCGGATGATTTGTCGTAATATTCGTCAACTTCAATTTGTAGAGGACGTTCTATTTAAATTTGATGTTTTTGGGTTCAGTGTAATTTCGGCTAAACAGGACGTAACGTGTTATCTTGACAAGTGTCCTAACATTTTCATGCCACATCCTATGTAAATTCGTGCACTTCTCTGAGAATAATTCTGAATTTAAACAAATTGTGTACAGCTAAACACCAATGTGCTCTGTCCTAGAATAAGGGTCCACTGCTAACCGCAGTCACTGGTTCTAGAGACGATAATGCACTCACAGGGTGTTTTTGCTGATGTCTGACAAACATGAAAAGGAATGGAGTGTCAGACGCTCTAATTGCTAATAAGGCCTTTATTAATCCATGACCAGTTTAAGTCTTTACCTCAGGGCATTTTTGAAGCGAATCTGATAATTGTGCCCCGGAGAAGCAACGTCAAATGATTATGAACTTCATGAAGTTCTTATTGTCAACTGAAGTCTATTTCCATTATTTGAACATGTAGTTGCGAAGTCAGCAGCTTCTGAACATCAAGAAATTGGTACTTAAATTTGATTTTAACAATATTTTTCTTCTTTTTTTGGCCATTGCCATTCTACATTTTATATAATCTCTACTTCGACCAACATCGGTTATTTTGCTGCCAGATACCAAAATTCATCTGCTACTTTTAGTGTCTCATTTACTAAACAATTCCCTCAGCATGTGCAGTAGAACTGACACCACATATATTTCCGGTGATGCACACGTAGCTCGAACTCTTTCGGGAATCGGCGAGATGCCGCGACTAATCAGTCTGATGGGCACGGGCACTACGTCAGTGTTGTCTGGCGTAAGCTGGTAGTTGGAGTCTCATGGCGTGCCAGGCTGCTCCGAGAAGTTGTGGTGATCACTGTGTCAGGAGGGCGTAGCCGTCAGTGCATCTGCCTAATGTACACAGTTCGAATCCCAGTCCGGCACAAATTTTCAACTGTCCCCATTGTTACAAATCAGTGCCCACTGGCACCTAATGTCTTAAATTCATTTGTGTCTTGATCTTTTGGACATGGACAGATACCACATGTATACATTTTCATCTGTTTTAACTATCTAAATAATTTCTTTCATCTCGTTGGGTTGGGTTGGGTTGTTTGGGGAAGGAGACCAGACAGCGAGGTCATCGGTCTCATCGGATTAGAGAAGGATGGGGAAGGAAGCCGGCCGTGCCCTTTCAGAGGAACCATCCCGGCATTTGCCTGGAGTGATTTAGGGAAATCACGGAAAACCTAAACCAGGATGGCCGGACGCGGGATTGAACCGTCGTCCTCCCGAATGCGAGTCCAGTGTCTAACCACTGCGCCACCTCGCTCGGTTTCTTTCATCTCATCATATACATATTTTCAAACTTTTAAACGTCTGTGAACTACTAAAGTAATGACTACACTACGCTGTTCATACACTGAAGGACCAAGGAAAATGGTATATGCATGCGTATTCAAATACAGTGATATATAAACAGACAGAATACGGCGCTGAGATCGACAACGCCTATATAAGACAGGTGTCTGGTGCAGTTGTTAGATAGGTTACTGCTGCTACAATGGCAGGTTATCATGATTTAAGTGAGTCTGAACGTGGTGTTATAGTCGGCTCACGAGCGATGGGTTGCAGCATCTCAGAGGAAGCGATGAAGTGGGGATTTTCCAGTGCTACCATGTCACGAGTGTGTGGTGAATAACAGGAATCCGGTAAAACATCAAATATCCGAGATTGCTGCCGCCGGAAAAACATCGTGCAACAACGGGACCAACGATGACTGAAGAGAATCGTGCAATGTGACAGAAGTGCAGCCATTCTTCAGATTGCTGCAGATTTCAGTGCTGGGCCATCAACAAGTGTCAGCGTGTGAACCATTCAACGAAACATAATCGACATGAGCTTTCGGAGCCGAAGGCCCATTCGTGGACTCTTCATGACTGTACTACAAAAAGCGTTACACCTCGCCTGGGCCCGTCAACACGGGCATTGGATTGTAGATCACAGGAAACATGTTGCCTGGTCGGACGAGTCTTGTTTCAAATTGTATCGAGCGGATGGACGTGTACGGGTATGGAGATAACCTCATGAATCCATGGACCCAGCATGTCAGTAGGGGACTGTTGAAGCTGCTGGAGGTTCTGTAACAGTGTGGTGCTTGTACAGTTGGAGTGGTAAGGCACCCCTGATACGTGTAGATACGACTCTGACAGGTGACTTGTATGTAAGCATCCTGTCTGATCACCTGCATCCATTCATGTCCATTGTGCATTCCGACGGTCTTGGGCAATTACAGCAAGACAATGCGACACCCGACACGTTCAGAAATGCTACATAGTGCCTCCAGGAACACTCTTTTTGGCTTAAACACTTCCGCTGGCCACCAAACTTCTCAGACATGAATATTATTGAACATGTCCGAGATGCTTTGCAACGTGCTGTTTAGAAGAGATCTCCACCTCCTCGTATTCTTTCGGATTTATGGGCGGCCCTGCATGATTCATGGTGTCAGTTCCCTGCAGCACTAATTCAGACATTAGTCGAGTCCATGCCACGTCGTGTTGTGGCACTTCTTCGTGCTTGCGGGGGTGGTACACGGTTTTAGGCAGGAGTACCAGTTTCTGTGGCCTTTCAGTGTAGTAACTTTACTGGAATTAATATTTTATTATTCATTATTGGACCCACTCCTACATTACACCTATTTGATTTTGTATTTTTAACCATGTACACAGCAGATCAGTAATCCCGTTCATCCTCCCACCATCTCAACCTAAATTCCTTTCAGAGAGCGAAATAATGGAACATTTTACCTCCAGTATATTTTACCCAAGAGGAGGTCAAAATCAATTAACCGTATAGTAGAGCAGCATACCCTTTGGAAAATATAACGGCTGTAGTTTCCCCTTGATTTCAGCTGTTCACAGTACCAGCAGGGAAAGACCATGTTTGCTGAAGTCACAAGGCCAGATCAGTCAGTCATCATGACTGTTGGCTCTGCAACTACTGAAAACGGTGCTTTCCCTCTTCGGTAACATCATTTTTCTCTGATCTCTCCACAGATATCCGTCCGTCATGGTTGCACGTACAGTACTGCTATCAGTATCGTTGAGGCCTATACAGCACACTAATAGGCATGGGGGTATAGCACCGATTTAATTCTCATAGCACATCAAAAATGAGTGAAATAGATATTTGTATCAGAGATAGTGAGAAGCAGCTGAAATCGTTAAAATTAAACAGAGCTCTACGACCCGATGGAACTCCTTACAGATTGTATATGGAATTAGGGCTGACTTAGCCCCAATTATAACAAGTTAATAATGCATCGGTTCGCCTCTGACCGTTATGCAAGCAGGTTATACAAGCAGTTATTCTGCTTGGCACTGATTGATAGAATTGTTGGAAGTCCTCCTGAAGGGTATCGTGCCAAGTTCTGACCAACCAGCACGTTATAACATCAACATCTCCAGCTTGTTGGCGGGCCTTGCCCATAATGCTAAAACGGTCTCAGTTGAGGACAGATCCGCCGACGTCGCTAGTGAATGTAGGGTTTGGCAAGCAATAAGATAAACTGGATTGTAAGGCGTACCCAGGAGCAGATATAGACTCAGATCACAATATGGTAGTGATCAAGAGTAGGCTGAACTTCAAGACATTAGCCAGGAATAATCAATACGCAAAGAAGTGGGATACGGAAGTACTAAGGAATGACGAGATACGTTTGAAGTTCTCTAACGCTATAGATACAGCGATAAGGAATAGCGCAGTAGGCAGTACAGTTGAAGAGGAATGGACATCTCTAAAAAGGGCCATCACAGAAGTTGGGAAGGAAAGCATAGGTACAAAGAAGGTAGCTGCGAAGAAACCATGGGTAACAAAAGAAATACTTCAGTTGATTGATGAAAGGATGAAGTACAAACATGTTCCGGGAAAATCAGGAATACAGAAATACAAGTCGCTGAGGAATGAAATAAATAGGAAGTGCAGGGAAGCTAAGACGAAATGGCTGCAGGAAAAATGTGAAGACATCGAAAATGATATGATTGTCGGAAGGACAGACTCAGCATACAGGAAAGTCAAAACAACCTTTGGTGACATTAAAAGCAACGGTGGTAACATTAAGAGTGCAACGGGAATTCCACTGTTAAATGCAGAGGAGAGAGCAGATAGGTGGAAAGAATGCACTGAAAGCCTCTAAGAGGGTGAAGATTTTTCTGATGTGAGAGAAGAGGAAACAGGAGTCGATTTAGAAGAGATAGGGGATCCAGTATTAGAATCGGAATTTAAAGAGCTTTGGAGGACTTACGGTCAAATAAGGCAGAAGGGATAGATAACATTCCATCAGAATTTCTAAAATCATTGGGGGAAGTGGCAACAAAACGACTATTCACGTTGGTGGGTAGAATATATGAGTCTGGCGATATACCATCTGACTTTCGGAAAAGCATCATCCACACAACTCCGAAGACGGCAAGAGCTGACAAGTGCGAGAATTATCGCACAATCAGCTTAACAGCTCATGCATCGAAGCTGCTTACAAGAATAATATACAGAAGAATGGAAAAGAAAATTGAGAATGCGCTACGTGACGATCAGTTTGGCTTTAGGAAAAGTAAAGGGACGAGAGAGGCAATTCTGACATTACGGATAATAATGGAAGCAAGGCTAAAGAAAAATCAAGACACTTTCATAGGATTTGTCGACCTGGAAAAAGCGTTCCACAATATAAAATGGTGCAAGCTGTTCGAGATTCTGAAAAAAGTAGGGGTAAGCTATAGGGAGAGACGGGTCATATACAATATGTACAACAACCAAGAGGGAATAATAAGAGTGGACAATCAAGAACGAAGTGCTCGTATTAAGAAGGGTGTAAGACAAGGCTGTAGCCTTTCGCCCCTATTCTTCAATCTGTACACCGAGGAAGCAATGATGGACATAAAAGAAAGGTTCAGGAGTGGAATTAAAATACAAGGTGAAAGGATATCAATGATACGATTCGCTGATGACATTGCTATCCTGAATGAAAGTGAAGAACAATTAAACGATCTGCTGAACGGAATGGTCTAATGAGTACACAGTATGGTTGGAGAGTAAATCGGAGAAAGACGAAGGTAATGAGAAGTAGTAGAAATGAGAACAGCGAGAAACTTAACATCAAAATTGATGGTCACGAAGTCAATGAAGTTAAGGAATTCTGCTACCTAGGCAGTAAAATAACCAATGGCGGACGGAGCAAGGAGGACATCAAAAGCAGACTCGCTATGGCAAAAAAGGCATTTCTGGCCAAGAGAAGTCTACTAATATCAAATACCGGCCTTAATTTGAGGAAGAAATTTCTGAGGATGTACGTCTGGAGTACAGCATTGTATGGTAGTGAAACATGGACTGTGGGAAAACCGGAACAGAAGAGAATCGAAGCATTTGAGATGTGGTGCTATAGACGAATGTTGAAAATTAGGTGGACTGATAAGGTAAGGAATAAGGAGGTTCTATGCAGAATCGGAGAGGAAAGGAATATGTGGAAAACACTGATAAGGAGAAGGGACAGGATGATAGGACATCCGCTAAGACATGAGGGAATGACTTCCATGGTACTAGAGGGGGCTGTAGAGGGCAAAAACTGTAGAGGAAGACAGAGATTGGAATACGTCAAGCAAATAATTGAGGACGTAGGTTGCAAGTGCTACTCTGAGATGAAGAGGTTAGCACAGGAAAGGAATTCGTGGCGGGCCGCATCAAACCAGTGAAAAAAAAGATAAACAGTAGAAACTCTCAACGTGTGCGGACGGGCATTATCGTGATCTTGATGAAATGTAAGCCCAGGATTGCTTGCCATGAAGGACAACACGACAGGACGAAGAATGTCGTCGATGTACCGCTGTTCTGTATGAGTACTGCGGATGGACAACCAAAGGGCTCCCATGCAAAGAAATATAACTTCAGACCATTACTTATGGTTGTTGGCCCATATTGCGGGCGACAGTCGGTTTCGTACCCCACCGCTGTCCGTGAGGTCTCTAGATACACTTTTCTGGCCATCGGGGCTCAGTTCGAAGCGGGACTCATCACTGAAGACAATTCTACTCCAGTCAATGATTCCAGGCCGAATCGAACAAGAAATCGTGCAATATTCAAAGGAAAGCACAGGTAACTCTTGTCTACATGAAGGGCAGCAGAAGTGGTTCGCAAAACACTGTTTAATAGCGGACATATGACATATATTTGTTGTAGAGCTTTAGAACATGTTTTTAGCCAAACTACAATGGTGTTTCTCGAACAGTATGATAGTTCCTCCATGCTGGCGAACATTTACTCCAAAAATATTGATCCTGTGAAACCCAACTCGCGTTTTTCTCGCATGACTTCTTGAAAGCTTTACTTCCGAAATGCATTTTGCTCAGTCTTGTACTACGTCTGTTATCGAGGGGACGCTGGCATGGGCTCTCAAGCGTAATTTATGACCCGATTGAGGCTTTCTTGGTGACAAAGAGGCGGCATGTTATCTTCAATGGCCAGTCATCGACAGATGTAGGCGTAACTTTAGGTGTGTCTCAGGGAAGCGTGTTGGGATCCTTGATGTTCACGCTATACGTTAATGACCTTGTAGACTAGGGCTTAACAACTGGCCGGTTTTGAGCGCGAGTACTCGCGTCTCCTCAGGCACGTGCTCGCGAGCAGCTGCAAGGTCGTGGAGTAAGGAGGGAGGGGAGGGAGGGGAAATGCGCGCGCACGTTTGAATAGGGCCGCAGCGTGCCTATTGAATTCGCGCCGACTGTGTAACGTTTAAAGTACTACGATCAGCTCTTCGCTGGTTAAGAATCATGTGAAGTCACCGTTGTGTAACCCCAACCATGCTTTCGCAGTTCAACCCCAATTGGGGGGAATTGTATCTGTTTACAGAAAAAGATGGTGTTGCAAAATGTTTAGTATGTCACAAAACGCTGAATTCTTTTACGAAATTTAATTTGCAGCAACATTATATGTCGTACCAAGCGAAAGACTACGGACGTGGAAAATGTGATTGACCGGTTCGTGCACAGGAAGTTATTAAACTTAAAAGGAAGCTATCTGAAGAAGATCTGGACGACGAACAAAAATCAACTGAGGCAGCTCTCAGAGTGGGTTACAAATTTGCTTTGCTTTTAGCAAAATCCCTGCGCCACTTAACTGATGGAGATTTAATAAAGGAATGTTTGGTAGTTGCAGCGGAACATTTATGTCCATCTCAAGTTGAACAGTTTCGGATTGTGCCATTACCTAACATGACCATTATGCGTCGCATACAGGACATGGCAGACGACATCCAGAGCCAGCTTGCAAATATCTGTAAAGATTTTATGGCGTATTCTCTAGCTCTGGACGAAAGTGTTGATATCACTGGAACAGCGCAGCTTGCCATATTTATTAGAGGTGTTAACAGAGATCTTCAGGTGAGGGAGGAGCTCCTCGATGTAGTAGCCATGAAGAACACTACAACCGGAGGTGATATTTTAAGTAGTGTTGAAGAAAGTGTTGAAAATATAGGATTGTCGTGGAATTCTTTAGTTTCAGTTTCTACAGATGGTAGAGGCATACACTAAGCTAATAAAATTATGTGGCACGTGTACATTCTCCTTTATTTGTTTCATTTGACACAGTAATAATTCGTGAGTGAAATCCCTGCAGGTGGCCGCGGATTTACATCGACTGGCTGCAGCTGTTGTGTACCCCACGTGACTCTCCCCACTCTCCGCTCTGGTCCGGTAGTGGGGGTAGCGTGCTCGCGCTGCTCCGTGCTCGCGCCTTGCTGCTCACAGCTTGCTCCGCGAGCACGTATGTTGTGAAGCCCTGTTGTAGACCATGTCAATAGTGACCTGAGAGGTTTCGAAGGTGAAGTAGTTGTCTACTACAAAGTCCTGTTCGAAAAAAGCTGTATGAATATTCAGTCAGATATTGTTAAATTTTAAAGTGGCGCAAAGATTAGATACTTGCTTCAAATGCTTAGTAATGTAAAATTTGCGCTTAACAAAAGGAAAACTCGTAATATCTTATGATTAAGGTATCAATGAGTCACAGCTGAAATCGGTCATCTCATACAAGTACCTGAGTTTGACAGTTTGCAGGGATATGGAATGGAACGATCACATAGGCTGAGTCGTACGTAAATCAGATGGCAGACTTCGATTCATTGGTAGAATACTGGGGTAAATGCAATCAGTCTACAAAGGAGGTTGCACACAAAGTGTAGTGTTGGCTGACGAGCCAACACCGTGTTACGAGAGGAGGCCGAAATGCACGAGTTTTAGCTCACGCAGGCTGGCGTGAGGAGGGAAGGCTTTTACCAATGTGAGGTCTGGAACATGACAAGGAATTAGAATTCAAAAAGCGGACGAAATTAGTTTGATACTTAACTTTAATCCATTGATGATGAACGTCGCTCTTGACGGCACATGATTCACAATGTTATCTGTTCAGAATACATTCGTAGTAACTGAATATGGCGCCTTGCTAGGTCGTAGCAAATGACGTAGCTGAAGGCTATGCTAAACTGTCGTCTCTGCAAATGAGAACGTATGTAGTCAGTGAACCATCGCTAGGAAAGTCGGCTATACAACTGGGGCGAGTGCTAGGGAGTCGCTCTAGACTAGACCTGCCGTGTGGCGGCGCTCGGTCTGCAATCACTGATAGTGGCGACACGCCGGTCCGACGTATACTAACGGACCGCGACCGTTTTAAAGGCTACCACCTAGCAAGTGAGGTGTCTGGCGGTGACACCACACAAAGTACTCGTGCGGCCCATCCTAGAATATTGCTCACAAGGGAACCTCCCCATCGCACCCCAATCAGATTTAGTTATAAGTTGGCACAGTGGATAGGCCTTGAAAAAATGAACACAGATCAATCGAGAAAACAGGAAGATGTTGTGTGGAACTATGAAAAAAACAAGCAAAATATACAACCTGAGTAGTCCATGCGTAAGATAGGCAACATCAACTATATTGTGGGCTCAGTTGCGCCCTGGTCCCGTGGTTAGCGTGAGCAGCTGCAGAACGAAAGGTTCTCGGTTCAAGTCTTCCCATGAGTGAAAATTTTACCTTCATTTTCGCAAAGTTATGATCTGTCCGTTAGTTCATTGACGTCTCTGTTCACTGTAATAAGTTTAGTGTCCGTGTTTTGCGACCGCACCGCAAAACCGTGCGATTAGTAGACGAAAGGACGCGCGTCTCCAATGGGAACCTAAAACATTTGGTCGCAAGGTCATAAGTCAACCGATTCCTCCACAGGAAAACACCTCTGGTATATTCTATACGACACTGGTGACGGCTTGTGCGTCACATGACAGGAATATGTTGTCGACCCACCTAACTTGTACACTTGGCGAATGGGTGAAAAGATTCTTCTACCTTGCCCGATTTAGGTTTTCTTGTGGATGTGATAATCAATCCCAAAAAGTGATGAAAGCATAAGAGTTTGTCACATAAACTGCAACAAATAAATGCAACAGTTTCACAGTCGCACAGTTTTCCCTGTGCTCTGTCAAAACGTATGTTTTTAACGGTTTCAAATTCTTCCGTGTGTAGACCGTAAAATCCTGCAAATGTCGAAGCAAATCTGAACATGAACTGGAATTTTGGAGAGCGAAGTTGATTATGTGTGAGTACCTGAACTTTGATAGTTGTCTCAAAATAAAAAATTAAACTTTTCACTCTAGGGAAGACTTGAACCAACGACCTTTCGTTCCGCAGCTGCTCACGCTAACCACGGGACCACGGCGCTACTATGCCCACAATATACTTGATGTTGCCTATGTTGCGCATTCACTACTCAGTTTGTATATTTTGCTTATTTTTTTCATAGTTCCACACAACTTCTTCCTGTTTTCTCGATTGATCTGTGTTCAGTTTCTCAAGGCCTATCCACTGTGCCAGCTTATAACTAAATCTGAGAGGGGTGCGATGGGGAGGTTCCCTTGTCAGATATGTGGGATCCTTCCCAAATAGGACTGACGGTGGATATTGAAGGTATGATGTAAAAACTGAAAGGCCAAATGCTTCAAGATAGACGCGAAATATAGTATGAATGGCACTTAAAAAGTTTCAAGAACAGTTTTAAATGATTAACCTAGGAGTATACTACAATTCCTTATGTATCGCTGCCGTAGCGATACTGAAGAAGACGTCACACTAAACACATGGTGCTCAGAGCCTTTTATGCAATCATTATTACCGAGCTCCATGCGTGACTAGAACAAGAAAAAATTCTGATGAACTGTCCAATGCAAAGTATCCTCTGTCATGAACATCACAGTCATATGTAGTGTGTGAAAGTAGATGTAGGTGTGAATGTATACAACATGTGTATTTCGTCTCTGGTTATACAAATGTAACCTTTAATAGTACAAAACACTTAATTATTATTCCAAACTACTCGCGGCAATGCGTAAGCACATATTAACCAGTGGCGACTTATGAAAATCTGTGCTGGACTGGGACTCGAACTCAAAATTCTCACTTATCACAGGCGGTTACCATAACGATTTCGGCTATCGATGCCGCTCCCTATATCGATCCAAACACTGTGTGAGGAGGGGTGGTTGTGGCTCTGCGTGTGCTTACCCCTGAATGCAAGATTAAAGTACTCGTGATCGGAAAATGGAGTGAAGGCCCTATGCAATCATGCAAATATTTTTAACCGGTCATGAAACAAGTCCCACAACGAATAATGTATAATTTAAACTGAATTTCATAAAAGTAGGCCCACCTTTAAAAGTTCAGAATCATGTGCGAAAGGCACTGGCGAACGACCACATAACATATATAGTTAAGGGAAACATTTAACTGTTAAATGAGAATGTAAACTTATAAGAGATGCTGTGTATTTCCCTTAACAGCATTCATATAAAAATATCTAACAAGGCTTTGTGTCACTGTAGGCTTGTACCATGGGAAGCTAGGAGAGGATGTTGTTTGGTGCCAGTATCCTCTGTTTATAACACAACTGCACACATGTATTAACGGGGTTCTTTACTCATAAGAACAGGAAGTTACTTAACTTAAGATAGTTCAGGTGTTTTGGTACAAGCTCTTCCGTAATAGTCGATGTTAGCCTCACCTCTGGTGGAGTACAAGTCCCGTTATGTACACTATGCTGGTCTTTAGGTACTGACTGACTCTGAGCTAGAGGCTAACTACAACTGTGACTCCCACTGGGCTGCGACTGATGACTCCACTCATTGACTCACTGGATGACTGACAGGGCCCCCGGATCGATGGCGGTGGTCTGAATGCCAGCAGTCGATAGGGCGTTGACGGCGCGTTTCTTGCGAGTCTGTCTTTGGCCTATATCTATCTTCTCGCAACCTCTTTGCTGCCTGGAGTGCTGGCGCCAGCTTATGCCAGCACAAGGGTAACAATAAATGCAAGGTAAGACACAATTATGTCTAATCGCAGTCTTGGCACTTATTAGAGGTCACATAAAGAAAGTTGCCAGTGGTAAAGCAAAAGGAATATCAGAAAGTGCCACTGAATAGAGAACTCTGAAGGGTAAACACCGTACAGAGATGCAAAATGCATCCTGCGAATCTGTCAACTAATTGAAATTATCAGTTGGTCAAACGATTAACTCCACAAAATTAACAAGTATCGAGTCCCCAGAACCATTCCAAGTAGGACCATTGCTGGCCGAGTCCCATCAAGTAAACTTCCAGTAATGAGCAGCATGCACGCCGACTGTGAGTGGCTGTTAATAGCTTAGTGGCCCCACCTGTTTGTATGTGGAGAAGCACTTGAAGACCATCGCTCAAGGAGGCAGGAGGCAGAGTATAACTTTTTTACACAACCTTAACTTCTCTCTCCACTTTTGGAAAAACTTCGAGTCATTCAGCGATGATGGCAATGATTCTGAGTGCTGTCCAATTTCTGGGCAAGTTCAGCCCAGATTGCTACGACCGCTCCAATGAAGTTACCAGATTTTGTCAGAGCATCATCTGGAGTGAGGCTTTTTGTTTATTTTGTGGGCAGAGACATGGTACAGAGACGCTTACGGTATGACATCGGAGGGGATTAACCGGGGGCATTGACTCTGTCTGCCTGCTCTTGCTCCTCTTGTGTAATGATTTCACTAGGCAGTGGCCTCTGGGTTAGCTATTGCACATAGTCCTAGGTCACATTCTCCGAGACATCAGCACTAGATAGAACTAGAGACCGCCCGTCTAAATTTTTAAAATATTGTAAACATAGAGCGAAAATATGCATCGTCACTAATCTATAGGTAAAATATGCAGTAACCGGTGATAAGGAGCCAAATATGCAAATGGATATGCAACATGCAAATGGATACAACGCAGTCTCTAGTTATTACTTATGACTATGTGAAGGTATACACATCGTTAACTTGAAATGCTGTTATGTACATCACTTGTGAAGGATTTTGATCCTGATTATGCCATGGGATAGGGACGCAACGGGTCGTACCTGGTCTTTTCGTTTCACTTGATTGTGGCTACCGTAATTTCTGGTTACATCTGCTGAAGATGTTTCAGATGTTGGGTTTAATAGTTTTGTGTTACTGCACGCTACTTTTTCCCTAATAAACCTGTAAACTGAGTTAATATCTTTCGGCTTTGTATGTTACCATTTACTGGATATTTGCAGTGTGATATGTACTCCATTCTGATAACTTTGTTATGTTTAGTCCGTAAGATGGCAAAGAATGTTGTTCATCACAGAGAAATTAAGTATGAAAAAAGAAAGGAATAAAAGTGATCTTTCTGTTGTTACTTTCGAAATAATCTTCTGACCTTGTAGGTAACTTCCTTTCTGCATTTTTACATGATTTTTATATTGTATTGTGCACATGACTCTGAACATGGCTTATGACCGAAACTAGTCGGAATAAAATATGAATAAAGTCAACATTTCTGTGTTATTGATTTTATAAAGAATTACTAGAAAGGTAATCATGCTAGCTAAACTATATTTTTTACAATTTCTTTTTGTTTACTGATACGAAGTTTTTTAGGTAGTCGGGATCAATGAGACATACTTTATAGCTAGACATACTTATGGAACAGAAGAAGATTCATCGTCAACTGAATTTTTCAGACTGAATCCAATGCTTTTGATTGTCACTAAAGTGAACGACTAGGTCTACAAATTTGAATGTAGATAAATGTAACGGCTAAGGAATAAACTATACCAATAATTTAGCCATTAAAAATAAGGTTAATTGCGTTTCAACTCTCACTGCTAAAAATAACTCTTGAACGTTGTTAAGTCGATACTTCATATACTATTTACCGCATTTCTGGATGACACACTTTTGCCTTCAGTAAATACATTGTGCAGCCACATTAACGTGACCACTGTCTATGTAAGACGCCAAGGGGCAATAACCACTTACAGACGGCAAGTGGCAGCACTAACAGTGGAGGGGATGTAAAGCGCATCGATGGGACGCGGAAAACCGTAAAGTCGTTATCGTAATGCGAAAACGGAGTGATTTATCTAACATTCAAAACGACCTAATAATTGACATTCGGGCCGAGCGTGGAAGTATTTTCCAAATGGCTAAGTTTGTAATCTGTTCGTGTGTCACCATGGTTAAAGTATACCGCAGATGGCAAAATGGCGCTATCCAAAACCCGCGCCGAGGCGATTGTGGTGCACCAGAGGGCATAGATGACAGCGGTTGATGGCTACGGAGATGTGTACGGTCTAATAGACGTACAACTGAAACTTCCTGGCAGATTAAAACTGTGTGCCAGACCGAGAATCGAACTCGGGACCTTTGCCTGTCGCCGGCATGTGCTCTACCAACTGAGCTACCCAAGCACGACTCAGACGAGATACTTGCTGAAGTAAAGCTGTGAGGACGGGGTGTGAGTCGTGCTTGGGTAGCTCAGTTGGTAGACCGCATGCCCGCGAAAGGCAAGTTTTAACCTGCCAGGAAGTTTCATATCAGCGCACACTCCGCTGCAGAGTGAAAATCTCATTCCGGAGACGTGCAACTGTTGAGCAGCTGACCACCCAGATGAATCTAAGGGCTTCCAACAGTGTCTCCTCGATGACAGTTCATCAAAAATTGCTGCATATGGGCCTCTGAAGCAGGCACATGTTTCAGTCACCCATGCCGGCTGCTATTCATCGGCGACAAAGCTGGAATTTGCACGCCGATGCCGCAACTTGGCTCCAGTGAGGCGACAGGCGGCCTTTTCAGATGGATCACGTTTTTTGCTCCATCGGATGTGAAACGCCTGAAAGCAAACACTTTGTAACTGTGGTGTCAGCGCCAGACACCACACTTGCTAGGTGGTAGCTTAAATCGGCCGCGGTCCATTAGTACATGTCGGACCCGCGTGTCGCCACTGTCAGGATCGCAGACCGAGCGCCACCACAAGGCAGGTCTCGAGAGACGTACGAGCACTCGCCCCAGTTGTACGACGACATTGCTAGCGACTACACTGATCGAAGCCTTTCTCTCATTTGCCGAGAGACAGTTAGAATAGCCTTCAGCTAAGTTAATGGCTACGACCTAGCAAGGCGCCATTTGTACCATTGCATGTATCTCAAGATAGTCTCACTTGTATCATCAAGAATGCTGTATACCAAAGGACGATATAAAAGTTAAGTGTTCTAGTAGCTACGTTCTTTTCTTTATCACATTCATTACGAATCCTGTTCCAGACTTCGCGCCAGTCGGCGTGTGTGTACGTGTGCCCTTTCGGCTACCCGTCACTGTGGACTGGCTGCCTTGTCAGTCCACTACAGTAACAATCGCCAGAAAGGTCCAGGCCGGAGAAGACAGCGTTACGGTGTGAGGAGTGTCTTCTTGGCATTCCCTGGACAATTTCGTCATTCTGATAGCCACAAGTGTGCATCTATCGTTGGGGACCGCGTCCGTCCCTACACGCAACTTGTTTTTCCTCGGCACGGTGGGACATGCCAGCAGGACAATGCAACATGTCACACAGCTAGCAGTGTACTACGCGCGCGGTTCGAAGAGCACCAGAATGAGTTTATCGTACTCCCCTGGCCACCAAGCCCTAGGATTTAAGTCCAATCGAAAATCTGTGGTACCACGTAATTGGCTTGTCATGAATCCTTAACTCCGGATCCTAGCGCATCTGCCCACGTACTGGCGTAGGCATGGCTCCACAGCCCTGTCGGTACCTTCTATAACCTCACTGACTTCTGCTGCACGTCTCGGAACGGTCCGTGCAGCAGAGAGTGGTGAGCCACGCTGCGGCTCGCGTTGGTGCTGTTTGTAGGTTTCCGCTCTCTGTTGCAGGCCTGACGGCATCGTTTAGTTGGCACGGTTGCGGTTGTTTGTCTTCTTCTCGTGTTGACTGGCGCCACTCGGTTTCGCAAACGTTGCCTGTCTGCTAGTGGCAGCAGAGGCGGTTATCGATAAGTAGTAACTGTTGCCCTATCTTTAGGGCGACGTCGTTGTTTTCCGGGTCGTGTGAGTGGGCCATTCTGGTTGGGGACTCAGGAGCAGCCAGGTCCGTGCTGTGCGCGAACGCGCTGGTACCGCTAGTGGCACGCATGGACAGCCGGAGGGAAGGGCCGTGGTCACGAGGGTGCACAACCTCGTGGTACACCGGATTAAGCAAGCTTTAAGATGAGTGCAGTTCAATCCAAGTAGGGGAACCTCCACCATTGTGATATCTCGCGATTATCCAGTGACTTGGGTTCGTGTTGCTGCTCGTAGTGTCGCCGAGGCGAAGAGCAGCGAGTGGAGTGCCTTCTACTCTGGTGGTAGTGGTTCCTTTCTCGTTTCGGGCACTCTAAAGACAGTATTCTGGGGACGTAGTGCAGATGACCGGTTCCGGCTTTGGCTTATTCTTCCATCGTTCCATTTGGTTTATCGGACGTCAAGTATTCTGGGGACATAGTGCGGACCGCCGGTTCCGGCTTTGGTGTATTGTTCTTTGGTGTATTGTTCCATCGTTGCATTTGATTTATCGGACGTCAGGTAGCTTCAGCAAGATAATCATTAGTCATTCGTTAGAGTGCCACTAGTCTGAGTTACCATCTTGTGAAGTGAATGCAACTCTTGGCTGTCTATCTCATCGGTCGCGAAAGTGTACGTTGGCGGACCTTCTACGAGGTCGATTCCTCGAGCACCGTCTGTGGCCCCTTGTGTTACAAAGTTTACCCTCATCTTATTTCACCCGTTTGCTGATCAACTGCTTGTTTTTTTAATTAACGTTTGATATTGTATTTGCTGTTGTACAGCAGGTTTCTAAATTTGTTGTATTATTGCCGTTCCTGGCCTGTAAGGCCTTCAGTCGTGATTGAGGTCACTTGCCTTAAAATTCAAATTTGGTATTTGTGTTTTAGCAGTAAGCCATAAAACCTTATTTAGTGCCATTCCTGGCGTCTGATGCCTTCTTCTGTGTTTGTGGTGACTTACCTTTAATATTTAAATACCTGGAAGTTGTAAACTGCAGCGAGAGCGGTTTTTTTTTTTTTTTTTTGAATCTTATGGGACTTAACTGCTTAGGTCATCAGTCCCTAAGCTTACACACTACTTAGCCTAAATTATCCTAAGGACAAACATACACACCCATGCCCGAGGGAGGACTCGAACCTCCGCCGGGACCAGCCGCATAGTCCATGACTGCAGCGCGTAGACCGCTCGGCTGATCCCGCGCGGCGCAGCGAGTTTTAAACAATTGTTAATTTATTGCCATTCCTGGCGTGTAAGGCCTTCTTCCCAGATCACAATGGCTTGTATTGAATGGTGATTTCGTAAATAGTGAACTGAAAACTATTATTTACACAGTTTTTTATTCCTTTATTAATAACGTGTAGTATTTAATTTATTGTTGAGTCTGGAATTACTAGTGTAAAATAAATTGTGTGTAACTGTAAAAGGCAACCAATAGTAACTGATTATGGTCCCATCCACAATCGTAACCGAATCCTGCCTTCCCTTGACTACCACCAGGTCTCAAATGGTTTATTCAGCCTTTTACCGAGCGAGGTGGCGCAGTGGTTAGACACTGGACTCGCATTCGGGAGGACGACCGTTCAATCCCACGTCCGGCCATCCTGATTTAGGTTTTCCGTGATTTCCCTAAATCGCTCCAGGCAAATGCCGGGATGGTTCCTTTCAAAGGGCACGGCTGACTTCCTTCCCCGTCCTTCCCTAATCCGATGAGACCGATGACCTCGCTGTCTGGTCTCCTACCCCAAACCAACCAACCAACCATCAGCCTTTTGACGGGTGGTCACGTTAATACGCGTATATCACTGCGAAAGTGGTGTGCAGGAATTTACTTGACTACCGTGACGAAGTAGCCTCTCTATTATCCACACTCTACTGACTCCGTTGCTGCTTTCAAAGAAAGAAACGGAAGGACAGAAAATTTTTTGTGACGTCACGGCGCCCCTCGAGTGGGAGCACTTTGTCACGGCCGACGTTACTCTCAGGACTGCGGCCGGAATGTCTCACACGCGCAGACAGTCTGTCAGCCGGAGGTAAACGACTCTCAAGTCGGACAGAGGAGAAGACTTTCATTAGACGCGCGCCGCCCCCAGCTGACATCATTGTCGGCGGCGGTAAGAGGCGCCGCGCCCCCGGCGGCTTCTCGGCGGCGGCGGCCGCAGACTCGCAGCCAATCAGCGCGCCGGATATTGACGGCCTCGGCGCGCTCTGCATTCCGGATGAGCCCGACGGCCGCCCCGTGGGCAACAAGTAGCGCCCGGCGAGCCGGAAATGGGGAGCCCTGCTGAGCTGCCCGCCGCACTGTATCGCTGCCCCGCCTGCTATAATGGACGCCAGTTGCTCGATAGCCTTGTGGCTACCAGAGACCAAAGAACCTCGCAGTTCAGAGTACACGGGTGCTGTGGTTCATAGGCACGAATCGTATTCAGAAGTAGCGGGGCTTCACATATACAGAGCTGTGAACCACCTTTGCAGTCAGTAGTGTTACCGCGTGACCCTTCGTGGTATGAAGAAGTACCAGGCTGAGTACATTAAGGTTACACGAACTAGGCTTGCGAATTCAATGACGAGTTCTGTCTCTCTCACTTCTGCCACCTTCAGTACCCTCTGTAGTCTGTTCAAAATTACTTTAGGATTGATACGAGGCCTATGAGAAAGACAGGTCGCGGCACGTACGTTACGGAGATAAGCCAAGCTCGCTCAACTCAGCAGACAAACTATGTTTCTACATCTGTTAACTCGTAACTAGATGTGTAGGTCAAACGACAGTTGCATCTGCTACTGAAATCCATTATTATGCAATGTCCGCCCCTGGCAGCTGCATGGTCAGCGCGACGGAATGTCATACCTAATGGCCCAGGTTCGATTACCGGCTGGGTCGGAGATTTCCCCCGCTCCACGACTAGGTTTTGTGTTGTCATCATCATCATTTCATCCCATCGACAAGCAAGTCACCGAAGTGGCGTCAACTCTAAACACCTGCAACAGGTGGACGTTCTACACGATGGAAGGGCCTAGCTACACCGCATTTCCATTATGGAATGTTACTGTTATTATTAGTCCTACAATGATAGGAAATCCATAGGCCTACTATTGATTTGTTATGACTGTACTGGGGTATAATACAATTAGAATCATGCCAAAATGACTATCAGTTGAATAAGGCAAGCTGAAGAAGAAGATATAGAGAAAGTGTTGGTTCAAATGGCTCTGAGCACTATGGGACTCAACTGCTGAGGTCATTAGTCCCCTAGAACTTAGAACTAGTTAAACCTAACTAACCTAAGGACATCACAAACATCTATGCCCGAGGCAGGATTCGAACCTGCGACCGTAGCGGTCTTGCGGTTCCAGACTGCAGCGCCTTTAACCGCACGGCCACTTCGGCCGGCTATTGAAAGGGTAAAACAGTATGTAAAGGGGGATGAAAATCGAATAGTCATGGGAGACTGGAATGCAGTTGTAGGGGAAGGAGTAGAACAATAGGTTACAGGAGAATATGGGCTTGGGACAAGGAATGAGAAAGACTATCTGAGTTCTGTAACAAGATTCAGCTAGTAATAGCGAATACTCTTTTCAAGAATCACAAGAGGAGGAGGTATACTTGGAAAAGGCCAGCTGATACGGGAAGACTTAAGTTAGATTACATCATGGTCAGACAGTGATTTCGAAATCAGATACTAGATTGTAAGGTGTACCCAGGAGCAGATATAGACTCAGATCACAATATAGTAGTTATGAAGAGTAGGATGAAGTTTAAGACATTAGTTATCAACAATCAATACACAAAGAAGTGGGTTTCGAAAGCACTAAGGTATGACGAGATACGGTTGAAGTTCTCAAAGGCTATAGATACAGCAATAAGGAATAGCTTAGTAGGCAGTACAGTTGAAGAGGAATGGGAATCTCTAGAAAGGGCAATCTCAGAAGTTGGAAAGGAAAACATAGGTACAAAGGAGGTAACTGCGAAGAAACCAAGGGTAAAAGAAGAAATACTTCAATTGATCGATGGAAGTAGGAAGTACAAGAATGTTCCGGGAAACTCAGGGATACAGAAATACACTCCTGGAAATAGAAATAAGAACACCGTGAATTCATTGTCCCAGGAAGGGGAAACTTTATTGACACATTCCTGGGGTCAGATACATCACATGATCACACTGACAGAACCACAGGCACATAGACACAGGCAACAGAGCATGCACAATGTCGGCACTAGTACAGTGTATATCGCCGGCCGCGGTGGTCTAGCGGTTCTGGCGCTGCAGTCCGGAACCGCGGGACTGCTACGGTCGCAGGTTCGAATCCTGCCTCGGGCATGGGTGTGTGTGATGTCCTTAGGTTAGTTAGGTTTAAGTAGTTCTAAGTTCTAGGGGACTTAGGACCTAAGATGTTGAGTCCCATAGTGCTCAGAGCCATTTGAACCATTTTTACAGTGTATATCCACCTTTCGCAGCAATGCAGGCTGCTATTCTCCCATGGAGACGATCGTAGACATTCTGGATGTAGTCCTGTGGAACGGCTTGCCATGCCATTTCCACCTGGCGCCTCCGTTGGACCAGCGTTCGTGCTGGACGTGCAGACCGCGTGAGACGACGCTTCATCCAGTCCCAAACATGCTCAATGGGGGACAGATCCGGAGATCTTGCTGGCCAGGGTAGTTGACTTACACCTTCTAGAGCACGTTGGGTGGCACGGGATACATACGGACGTGCATTGTCCTGTTGGAACAGCAAGTTCCCTTGCCGGTCTAGGAATGGTAGAACGATGGGTTC
The DNA here is from genome assembly GCF_023898315.1 of Schistocerca nitens. NCBI lineage: Eukaryota > Metazoa > Arthropoda > Insecta > Orthoptera > Acrididae > Schistocerca > Schistocerca nitens. The sequence continues at coordinate 706,411,157 of NC_064619.1, forward strand.
GATGACGGTTTGGATGTACCGTGCACTATTCAGTGTCCCCTCAACGATCACCAGTGGTGTACGGCCAGTGTAGGAGATCGCTCCCCACACCATGATGCCGGGTGTTGGCCCTGTGTGCCTCGGTCGTATGCAGTCCTGATTGTGGCGCTCACCTGCACGGCGCCAAACACGCATACGACCATCATTGGCACCAAGGCAGAAGCGACTCTCATCGCTGAAGACGACACGTCTCCATTCGTCCCTCCATTCACGCCTGTCGCGACACCACTGGAGGCGGGCTGCACGATGTTGGGGCGTGAGCGGAAGACGGCCTAACGGTGTGCGGGACCGTAGCCCAGCTTCATGGAGACGGTTGCGAATGGTCCTCGCCGATACCCCAGGAGCAACAGTGTCCCTAATTTGCTGGGAAGTGGCGGTGCGGTCCCCTACGGCACTGCGTAGGATCCTACGGTCTTGGCGTGCATCCGTGCGTCGCTGCGGTCCGGTCCCAGGTCGACGGGCACGTGCACCTTCCGCCGACCACTGGCGACAACATCGATGTACTGTGGAGACCTCACGCCCCACGTGTTGAGCAAGTCGGCGGTACGTCCACCCGGCCTCCCGCATGCCCACTATACGCCCTCGCTCAAAGTCCGTCAACTGCACATACGGTTCACGTCCACGCTGTCGCGGCATGCTACCAGTGTTAAAGACTGCGATGGAGCTCCGTATGCCACGGCAAACTGGCTGACACTGACGGCGGCGGTGCACAAATGCTGCGCAGCTAGCGCCATTCGACGGCCAACACCGCGGTTCCTGGTGTGTCCGCTGTGCCGTGCGTGTGATCATTGCTTGTACAGCCCTCTCGCAGTGTCCGGAGCAAGTATGGTGGGTCTGACACACCGGTGTCAATGTGTTCTTTTTTCCATTTCCAGGAGTGTACATAATACAAGGCGACGTTGCCTCGCACGCCTATTGTGCCCCGCAACTGTCAACTCACGACTGGCAGTCCGTCTGCTTGGACTCGAGAACCACTATAAGAAGAGCTCAGCTCAGAGATATACCTATCTTATTCAAAGACTACTCGTAACTTGTTCTTAATCCGTGATAGCAAGGTTTTCTCTAGCGCCCTCACGCTCAAGCCTGTTCAGAAAGTAAGCTCCGATTGATTGCCAAATTGAAACCACAGTGAACATCAGAAATGTTTTACTTGTAACAATTAGCTACACCTTTCAGCTACTTCTCTACGTAGTCGCCGTTCTGACTTAGACTTTTGTCATAGCGTTGTACCAACTTTTCAATAGCCTCATCATAGAAGGCAGCCGCCAGTGCTTTCCGCCAATTCTCCACGCTGGCCTACACCTCGTTGTCTGTGTCAAAATGTTGTCTTCAAAGACAGCGGTTCATGTGACCAGAGACGAAACTCAGGGGGAGACAATTGCGGACTGTATTGTGGGTAATCTCACATTTCCATTTGAAAACGATGCAGGAGCATCTTCATTGCCCCTGCAGAATGCGGCTGAGATATGTCTTGAAGAAGAAACAGCACGACAGTTATGTAATGTTAGCTGCATAGCTTCAGGCGAAATTTCTCACCAGGCCCTCGTACTTGGCGGCAGACACTATTTTCTAGACATCCTTACGCACTCACTGCGAGCTCCGAAATGAGAAGAGCGACGTGATGCTAACTGGGGTTATGCTAGAGACACTACCCAACACATCTGTGCAAAGCTTTATCGGATTTTCATAGTCGTTTCCATTTCGCGACCGATCGGAGCTTACTTTCTGAACGCCCCTCGTATATACTGCTTCAGATTATTTAATTTATTTTATTAATTTATTTTCTCTCATTGAGGATATAAAAGTAATTAAAGTAAGAACAGCGACGATAACATTAATCTGCATTTTAAAACTTTTTGTCAGATGATTTGTTGAAAGTCGGCGTCCCTAAACAAATTTTATGCTGATTCTAGAAATAACTATCGTTATTGTCTATCACGCCTGGTTTTTACACAAAATAAGAAGTAATATTTTGACGGTTTTCACTTCTGAGCCCACAAATGTATTCGGACACCATTTCACACAAGGTGAGTTTTCAACCAAAACACATTTAAAAATGAAATACATTTAAATAATGCTTCTCGGAACTCCCCTAATTTGTTTCGTGACTAACTTGTATAAAAATAAGAAGACAAAAGTGTTCCATAAATTTTTAAAATTTCTCTTCTTTGACTTCCTTGTAGATCCTTGTGTACGGTGATTGTCCCTCCTCAACATCATCCAACAGCAGTCGGCCAACACAGCTGCTATCCAGTGCCGCTGGTACCTAACCTTACTATCTGGGTGAAAACGTTCACTCTGCTCTTCCATAAAATGTCCCAGATGTCCCAAATTTTCAGGAAGGACTTTCACAGTCATTTAGCAACCAACCTTCCTGAAATTTTACAGCTTTTTTCAACAATGACCTTATAATTAGGCCGCGCGGGGGTAGCTGTGCGGTGTATGGCACGTTGCCACGGTTCGCGCGGCTCGCCCCTTCGGAGGTTCGAGTCCTTCCACCGGCATGGGTGTGTGTGTTGTCCTTATCGTAAGTTAGTTTCAGATTGATCACTGTGATGGCGCTCCCCCTGCCTGCGGTGAACCACAATGCGGCAACCATTTACAAACAAACAGAACCTGGATTCGTCCGAAAACACCATCTGACGCCATTCCTGTCCCCAGTAACGTCGTTCCATACTCGATCGTAGTCTAGCATGTTTCTTCACATTCGTCAAAGGTAGGCGGAGAAGTGGACGCCACGCACGTAACCCATGCTGTAATTAACGGCGACAGACTCTCACCCACGATAGTGTAGTACGTGTTCCACTGTTCCACTGTTGCGCCAGAGCCGAGGAGGACGCAGATCTGACATGCCATGCCATTCGGATGAGGTGTCGATCTTCTCTGGGGTTGGTCTGGGTGGTGCGACCCGACCCATCTCAGCGTATTCTACGGCCTTCCGTGAACCATTCTGCACACACCGGATATTCTACCGAAATGCTTCGTCCCACACGAACAGCAATTTCCCGGATGGATTCATCACATACTCTCATGCTAATAATGCGCCCGATATCAAACTCACTGATTTGGCAATAGGGTTCGCGAATACGTCTGCGACATATCTTGATATCTTGCTTGTTTGCTAAAGTTACACTGATCCATTACCTTCATTTATAGCAACAACGAGAGCCGCAGAAATATTTTACCACTACGTTGTGTTGCGTCGCGATGACAATGATGACCTCGAACCCCGCTGCCGACATGGTTAAAATGCTAATCATTTCTGCAGAACATACTGATGTACATGTCCAGTGAATATGAACGTCCTATCTCTACTCCTTCAAGGTGTATTGTTTTTTCTGGACACGAGTGTACTACATGAAATAGGTGACACCAACTAAGTCATCAGGGGAGGATAATCTTGACATTTAACGAAAGTCATTAACAACCTTTGGCTTTGAAAGCGGTGTTTACCTCCAATTTCAGCATTTTACAAGGGTTATTGCTAAGCGCAAGTAAATGAAGTAATGCAGTGCAATTTCTTTTGTGAAGTAACGTTTTTATCAGTTAATTTCGTTTCAGTGTAACCTACGAATACTTGGACTTGTCCAATATTAACTTAAAAAGTATTCCCAGACACAGAAACAGCTAAATAACTACTTGTTATGGTCCAGTTGCCACAGGACACCGAAATCATTGGCTTCGAACTAAATATTTACCTGTTTTTGCGCAACTGCTTCTAAAATGCACGAAGACGCATTGAATGGGACCTTCAAGCCTGCATGGAGCACCAGCAAAATGTCGAAGTTAATAGCGATAACGACATTAATCAATTGAGAACTTGTTAACTTCATACTCTGAAATGGTATTCAACGATCTAAGAAATTCCTTGAAATAGTGAAAATTTCTAATCGGGTTCGAATCCAGGCTGTGATGGCTAAAAGTGACTTTAAATCCCGCTGACATGACACTAGACAATTTTCACTATAGAAGCCTGCTGATAATAACATTTGTCATCGTCTCTAATTTGTAAGCTAAGAGCATCATACTTTACGACTCGGTCATGACTATAGCAACTATGGGCTTCAGTGGTTTGGTGAATTGATCCTAGTTTTTCACCTGCCAGATTGGGTTTCTATTCTTGCATAGTGGAAAAAAGATCTATCGAAAAAAGTTCTGCTGACGGCAAAATGTAAAAAAAGAAAACAAGAAACAAAAAGAGAAAAGGTGCTGCCGAAACAAAATCCTGTCAACTGCGAAAGAAAAGATCCCCCTTACGGCATCTATTTTAAACTCACATTAACAGATCTCCTTCACCTCTATTATTACCTAGTGAAGAACATCAGGTTGCCCAGTAGTTCAGAATCCGCATTTTAAACATCATATCCCTTCGCTACCAAGTGGGCCAGAGACGGTTTAGGTCACCAGTGGGCTTCCTTACACCAGAAACGTTATGTTATTTAATGAGCCAATGCACAGTTAAGGTCGCAGGGCTCTTACTTTATTTGAACTTGAGATGTTGAAAAGTTGGTGCTGGATAGCTCTCGAATTCTAATCTCTTCTTTCGTGGTATCTGATTCACACGGAACGATATAGTTAGATCATTTTGTTGTTTTCCCCAAGATTGCAAACTCCTCTAGGTCTCCACGAAAGGCGCGTATGTGATTTATAATCCTGGTCCGGCATAAAAATATTCATTTCAAGTCCTAGTATATGTGTACTGAACTACGAGTGATAAATATTCGCCGGCCGAAGTGGCCGTGCGGTTAAAGGCGCTGCAGTCTGGAACCGCAAGACCGCTACGGTCGCAGGTTCGAATCCTGCCTCGGGCATGGATGTTTGTGATGTCCTTAGGTTAGTTAGGTTTAACTAGTTCTAAGTTCTAGGGGACTAATAACCTCAGCAGTTGAGTCCCATAGTGCTCAGAGCCATTTGAACCATTTGATAAATATTCTTTTTCATTTTTAATGTTTCTTCATGTGTTATCAACAATAGCGATAATTGCCGTTATTTCTAGTCATACATGCACACATCTCACTGTTGGTTAGCAAACAATCTTTGGGTAGAAAAAGTGACCGGTAGGTACCGAGTTCGACTCCCCATTAGGCAGAACGTTATTCCTCATTTCAAATTCAAACATCTCGCAGCTGGTGAAAAAAATTCTATATGCAATATCTGATTTTGCTTAGTTAACAATGTTATTACGTTCTGGTTTCGAGTCTTTATCACAAAACTTTACATCATGATACTTAGTTTTTAACATGCGTGAACTTTGTTACTTGAAATTGTATTAAACGCTTTTCGTGTTTAGTTAACAGAGAGACAAAGGTGTTGACAGAATTCCAGGCAGAGCACAAAAATGTTCAAGTTCAGAATTGCCAACTGATGTGAAAATTTCGATACTTCACCACTCTTTATGCCGAGTCACCAATGATGAACGTTGCTGTAATCGAGTCTTGGTCAGACACGAAAGCTTCGTCTAGCTACAATGGCTATTGGAGCTTGCTTTCAATCCAGATCCAAAATAAGGAAGGTCAAACATATGTACGAACAATTGCTCAATAATGATTATAGAGAAATCGCTTGTCATACAATGTTAATTTTTCAGATTTCCGTAGACCACTTACCTCTGTTGATCGCGTTGCATTTAACTGCTTGGTTCAGCATCCAGTTTACGACAACCACTCGTATCAGGAATGAAGTTTATCAGTTGTGGTAAAATCTTTGAAAGGCAAATGTACTTCGTACAAATTTAGGAATCTAGATACTCTCCCAAAATCTCTCGTTCATAAAAGTATTTAATATTGCCGATAGATTGCTGGAATGACTTATGTGATCGAGTTAACTAATTCAAATTCTATTGAGTGTGGTACTATATTAAAACAGTTTACAAGCGTTAAGGACTGCCTCATATCTCTAATAACGCTTTTCCTAGTACTTGCAAGATCGTGTGATTTATGTCTGGACTGACTATCTTAAAGAACAATGGTTTCTAGTGATCTCTTGTGGTACCCATTTTGTATAGTCAAACAACTGAACTGCAGAGAGATTAGAGGACCTACACGACAGCTCCGTTATGTGGGCTGCGTAATAATCAGACTAAAAGCAGTTGGAGGTCTTTGGAATATTTTTGGGATAATAGTACATACAAAATAATAGAAAACTATTTGTATGCTTTAACGTTTGATATTTAACATTTTGACTAACTATGTACATGTAGCGTAGTGATTTAAAAATGAACTATTGCATTTGAAAGTGCCCTCCATTGAGATAAGTGTGAACGCAGCTAAGACACACGCTGAAGAGCCAGAGTATCTGGTACACCTTCAGAATATCATGTAGGGCCCCCGCATGCCCGCAGAAGTACCGCAACACGACGTGGCATGGAATCGACTAATGTCTGAAGTAGTGCTGGAGGGAATTGACACCATGAGTTCTGTACGGCTGTCCAAAAATCGGTAAGAGTACGAGGGGGGTGGAGACAGATCTCGTCTGAACAGCAAGTAGCAAGGCATCCCAGATATGCTCAATAATGTTCATGTCTGGGGAGTTTGGTGGACAGTGGAAGTGTTTAAACTCGGAAGTGTGTTCCTGAAAGCACCATTCTGGACGTGTGGGCTTTCGCATTGTCCTGATGGAATTGCCCAAGTCCGTCGGAATGCTCAGTGGACGTATGTCGATGCAGGTGATCAGACGGGATGCTTACGTACGTGTCACCTGTCAGAATCGTATCTAGTCGTATCAGGGGCCCCATATCATTCCAACTGCACACGCCCCACACCATTACGGAACCTCCACAAGCCTAAAGAGTCTCCTGCTGACATGTGGGGTCCATGGATAGGTGAGGTTATCTTCATACCCGTACACGTCCATCTGCTCGATCATCAACAGTCCATTGTCGGCGTTGACAGGCCCGGACGAGGCGTAAAGCTTTATATCATGCAGTCATCAAGGGTACACGACGAGGCCTTTGGCTCCGAAAGCCCATATCTATGATGTTTCGTTGAATAGTTCGCAAGCTGACAATTGCTGATGATCCAGCATCAAAATCTGCAGCAATTTGCGGAAGGGTTGCACTTCTGTCATGTTGAACGATTCTGTTCAGTCGTCGTTGGACCCGTTCGTGCAGGTTTGTTTTTGCAGTAGCAACGATGTCTGAGATTTGATGTTTTACCGTATTCCTGATATTCACGGTACACTCGTGAAATGGTCGTGCGGGAAAATCCCCACTTCAATGCTACCTCGGAGATACTGTGCCCCATCGTTCGTGCGCCGGCTATAGCACCACGTTCAAACCTACATTTTGATAACCTGTTATGGTGACAGCAGTGACCGATCTATGAACTGCCCCACACATTTGTTGTCTTAAACAGGTGTTGCCGACCGCAGTACTGTATTCTGCCTGTTTACATATGTCTGTATTTGAATACGCATGCCTATGCTAGTTTCGTTGTCGCTTCTGTGCGAATACAAAGTGGTAGATAATTAAATAAAGGTGTTGGTCTTTTTACTAACGCATTGGCGGAAGTTCACATCATGAGGATTTGTTGGTTGCAATGTGTATACTTTTGTTGTATGTATTAAAAATAAAAATAAAAATTATTTTAAGGTCCATCAACGACTATGTGATTAGAAACGAAGCTCTGAGTGGTGAACGGCGGTCAAGCATATAAGATGAGCCCTTTTCAAAGGAACCATCCTGTCATTTGCCCCAAGTCATTTAGCTATACTCTAGGAAACGTAAATCTCGTTGGCGAGACATGAATTTGAACCGCCGTACTAACTAATGCGACTCCATCCCGCCTCTTCACTACGACAGTTTGCTCGGTGTGCATCTAGCAAGTATGGAATTTTCGTCCTATCACGTTTCCAGAAAATCAGCATTTATTTATTACCGGAGAGTCTGTTTTATTGCAAAGTTAATTACGTCGCTTGTAAAGGGTTTTCGCGGAAGTTCCTGTTTACGCAGAAGTTGGGGGTTCTCTGTTTCCCACCGCGTTTCACGGCGGAGGTAGAGAAAACCTTGACCCAGTTTTCCACACCCGTTCCGCTATCGCTGCGCAAATTCTCATGAGAAGTCGCTGCGGGAAACATGAACATAAAACAAAGGGGAACGAAAAAAAAATTTCTGCCGACTTACACGGTGCGTAGAAAAAGAACGAAAGAAACGCTTGCCGTTCTAGGGGGCGTGCCATTTACGAGTATAAGAATGCGCCGCGGCGCGCGGCGAGTCATTTGGGAGCGGAGTAAAACTCCATTAGGCGAGGGCGACACGCTGCCTAGTGGGGAGTAAATTCTCGTCGACATAATTAAATCCCAGGCTTCCCCAGGACAGCCGCCGGGACTTCCAAGCGCGAGAGTTAATACCGCGCTAGACCGGCTCCAAGCTGTGGAGATGGGGAACTCCAGCGCGGCAGACCTCCGGATGCGTGTGGACAAGCGGGGGTGGTTCGCTGTCATCTCCATTTCATCTGTTATGACACGCGGATACGCTGCCTCACGCTTCTAACTGATCTGTCGTGATACGTCAGTGAAAAGATACACTGACTGTGATGAAAAGAGATACGTGTACAGCTTGACCAACACCATCAAAGTGATACTTTGGATTCCCCATGCATGTGGGATATTACGTGGATGAAACGGGTCCATCATACTAGATTATAAACTGCCCTTGGCTGACCTGACACAAACACAATTTCTTAAGATATTTAGTTTTTTTCTGATTATACACTGAAGAGCCAAAGAAACTGGTACACCTGTCTAACATTGTGCCAGCGAGCACGCAGAAGCGTCGCAAGACGACGTGGCATGGACTCGACTAATGTCTGAAGTAGTGGTGGAGGGATTTGACACCATGAATCCTTCAGGGCTGTCCATAAATCCGTAAGAGTACGAGGGGGTTGGAGATCTTTCCGGAACAGCACGTAGCAAGGCATCCCAGATATGCTCAATAATGTTCATGTCGGGGGAGTCTGGTGGCCAGCGGAAGAGTTTAAACTCAGAAGTGTGTTCCTGGAGCTACTATGTAGCAATTCTGGACGTGAGGGGTGTCGTATTGTCCTGCTGGAATTGCCCAAGTCCATTGGGATGCACAATGGACATGAACGGATGCAGATGATCAGACAGGATGCTTGCACACGTGTCACCTGTAAGAGTCGTATCTAAACGTTTCAAAGGTCCCATCTCTCCAACTACATACACCTCACATCATTACAGAGGCTCCAGCAGCCTGAAAAGTCCACTGTTGACCTGGGTCCATGGATTCATGAGGTTGTGTCCATACCTGTACACGTCCATCCGGTCGAAACGAGATTCATCCGACCAGGCAACATGTTTCCAGTCATCAACAGTCCAAGGTCGGTGTTAACGGGCCCAGGCAAGGTGCAAAGCTTTGTGTTGTGCAGTCAAAAGTGGCCCTTCGGCTCCGAAACCACATATCGGTGATGGTTCGCACGCTGACACTCGTTGATGGCCCAGCACTGATATATTCAGCAATTTGCAGAAGTGCTGCACTTCTGTCACGTTGAACGATTCTCGTGTGTCGTCGTTGGTATCGTCCTTGCAGGATGTTTTTCTGGCCACAGCGATGTCGAATATGTGATGTTTTACCGGATTCCTGATGTTCTCGGCACACTCGTGGAATGGTCGTACGGGAAAATCTCCAGTTTACCACTACGTGGGAGATGCTATGTCCCATCGTTCGAGCGCCAACTATAACATCATGTTCAAACTCACTTAAATCTTTATAAGCTGCTATTGTAACAGCAGTTACCGGTCTGACAACTGCCCTGGACACTTGTTGTTTTATATAGGCGTTGTCGACCGCAGCGCCGTATTCTGCCTGTTTACATATCTTTGTATTTGAATACGCGTGCCTATACCAGTTTCCTTGGCGCTTCAGTATATTACAGCAGGCCATGTATTTTGAATAAGCATGGTTAAATAAACTGTGGTAAACTCGATCTCTAATACAAGACGTTGTTCTTTCAATATTAACAAAATCATGTCATATACATTTGATTAAACATAGAATAGAAAAATCTCTGAAGTGAGCATCTCGTTCTACGCATCTTGTCAACATTACGCTGGACTTGTCACGTGATCTCGGAACGAAGCTGTTTGTTTAAAGCTAATTGACAGAGACCTTCACCTAATGTCCGCGTCATGCAAAATGTTCTACAGTGCATTCAAATAGCGGCATTCACAAACGTCGTCAGAAGAGCTTCTCATCACGTCACGTCACGACACGTAAAGGTTTCTCGGGAAGAAAATTTTGACAGTATCGTCATCTGCTGACATTGTAAGTTAATCGATTTTTGTATTGCTCTCTGATAGTAATGGACTTTTTGCTTTTTTTTCTTCGTAATCTTTATTTTGTTATTATGTTTTGCTTCCCCCCATGAACCATGGACCTTGCCGTTGGTGGGGAGGCTTTCGTGCCTCAACGATACAGATAGCCGTACCGTAGGTGGAACCACAACGGGGGGGGGGGGGGGGGGGTATCTGTTGAGAGGCCAGACAAACGTGTGGTTCCTGAAGAGGGGCAGCAACCTTTTCAGTAGTTGCAGGGGCAACAGTCTGGATGATTGACTGATCTGGCCTTGTAACAATAACCAAAACAGCCTTGCTGTGCTGGTACTGCAAACGGCTGAAAGCAAGGGGAAACTACAGCCATAGTTTTTCCCGTGGGCATGCAGCTTTACTGTATGGTTAAATGATGATGGCCTCCTCTTGGGTAAAATATTCCGGAGGTAAAATAGTCCCCCATTGGGATCTACGGGCGGGGACTACTCAAGAGGACGTTGTAATCAGGAGAAAGAAAACTGGCGTTCTACGGATCGGAGCGTGGAATGTCAGATCCCTTAATCGGGCAGGTAGGTTAGAAAATTTTAAAAGGGAAATGGATAGGTTAAAGTTAGATATAGTGGGAATTAGTGAAGTTCGGTGGCAGGAGGAACAAGACTTTTGGTTAGGCGAATACAGGGTTATAAATACAAAGTCAAATAGGGATAATGCAGGAGTCGGTTTAGTAATGAATAAAAAAATAGGAATGCGGGTAAGCTACTACCAACAGCATAGTGAACGCATTATTGTGGCCAAGATAGACACGAAGCCCATGCCTACTACAGCAGTAGAAGTTTATATGCCAACTAGCTCTGCAGATGATGAAGAAACTGATGAAATATATGATGAGATAAAAGATATTATTCAGGTAGTGAAGGGAGAACGAAAATTTAATAGTCATGGATGACTGGAATTCAACAGTAGGAAAAGGAAGAGAAGGAAACGTAGTAGGAGAATATGGATTAGGGTTAAGAAATGAAAGAGGAAGCCGCCTGGTAGAATTTTGCACAGAGTATAACTCAATCATAGCTAACACTTGGTTGAAGAATCATGAAAGAAGGTTGTATACATAGAAGAACCCTGGAGATACTAGAAGGTCTCAAATGGATTATATACTGTTAAGACAGAGATTTGGGAACCAGGTTTTAAATTGTAAGACATTTCAAGGGGCAGATGTGGACTCTGACCACAATCTATTGGCTATGAACTGCAGATTAAAATTGAAGAAACTGCAAAAAGGTGGGAATTTAAGGAGATGGGACCTTGATGAACTTAAAGATCCAGAGGTTGTACACAGTTTCAGGGAGAGCATAAGGGAACAATTGACAAGAATGGGGGAGAGAAATACAGTAGAAGAAGAACGGGTAACTTTGAGGGATGAAATAGTGAAGGCAGCAGAGGATCTCAAGTAGGTAAAAAGACGAGGGCTAGTAGAAATCCTTGGGTAACAGAAGAGATACTGAATTTAATTGAAGAAAGGACGAAATACAAAAATACAGAAAATAAAGCAGGCAAAAAGGAATACAAACGTCTCAAAAATGAGATCGACAGGAAGTGCAAAATGGCTAAGCAAGCATGGCTAGAGGACAAATGTAAGGGTGTAGAGGCTTATCTCACTAGGGGTAAGATAGATACTGCCTACAGAAAATTAAAGAGACCTTTTGAGAAAAGAGAACGACTTGTATGAATATCAAGAGCTCAGATGGAAACCCAGTTCTAAGCAAAGAAGGAAAGCAGAAACGTGGAAGGAGTATATAGAGGGTCTATACAAGGGCGATGTACTTGAGGGCAATATTATGGAAATGGAAGAGGATGTAGATGAAGATGAAATGGGTGATACGATACTGCGTGAAGGGTTTGACAGAGCACTGAAAGACCTGAGTCGAAACAAGGCCCCGGGAGTAGATAACATTCCATTAGAACTACTGACGGCCTTGTGCGGGCCAGTCCTGACAAAACTCTACCATCTGGTGAGCAAGATGTATGAGACACGAGAAATACTTTCAGACTTCAAGAAGAATATAATAATTCCAATCCCAAAGAAAGCAGGTGTTGACAGATGTGAAAATTACCGAACTATCAGTTTAATGAGTCACAGACGAATGGAAAAACTGGTAGAGGCCGACCTCGGGGAAGATCAGTTTGGATTGCGTAGAAATATGGGGACCCGTGAGGCAATACTGACCCTACGACGTATTTTAGAAACTAGATTAAGAAAAGGCAAACCTACGTTTCTAGCATTTGTAGACTTAGAGAAAGCTTTTGACAATGTTGACTGGAATACTCTCTTTCAAATTCTGAAGGTGGCAGGAGTAAAATACAGGGAGCGAAAGGCTATTTACAATTTGTACAGAAACCAGATGGCAGTTATAAGAGTCGAGGGGTATGAAAGGGAAGCGGTGGTTGTGAAGGGAGTGAGACAGGGTTGTAGCCTCTCCCTGATGTTATTCAATCTGTATATTGAGCAAGCAGTAAAGGAAACAAAAGAAAAATTCTGAGTAGGTATTAAAATCCATGGAGAAGAAATAAAAACTTTGAGGTTCGCCGATGACATTGTAATTCTGTCAGAGACAGGAAAGGATTTCGAAGAGCAGTTTAACGGAATGGACAGTGTCTTAAAATGCGGGTATAAGATGAACATCAACAAGAGCAAAACGAGGATAATGGAATGTAGTCGAATTAAGTCGGGCGATGCTGAGGGAATTAGATTAGGAAATGAGACACTTAAAGCAGAAAAGCAGTTTTGCTATTTGGGGAGCAAAATAACTGATGATGGTCGAAGTAGAGAGGATATAAAATGTAGACGGGCAATGGCAAGGAAAGTGTTTCTGAAGAAGAGAAATTTGTTGACATTATATATAGATTTAAGTGTCAGGAAGTTATTTCTGAAAGTATTTGTATGGATTGTAGCCATGTATGGAAGTGAAACATGGACGATAAATAGGTTGGACAAGAAAAGAATAGAAGCTTTCGAAATGTGGTGCTACAGAAGAATGCTAAAGATTAGATAGGTAGATCACATAACTAATGAGGAAGCATTGAATAGAATTGGGGAGAAGAGGAGTTTGTGGCACAACTTGACTAGAAGAAGGGATTGGTTGGTAGGACATGTTCTGAGGCATCAAGGGATGACCAATTTAGTTCTGAAGGTCAGCGTGGAGGGTAAAAGTCGTAGAGGGAGACCAAGAGATGAATACACTAAGCAGATTCAGAAGGATGTAGGCTGCAATAGGTACTGAGAGATGAAGAAGCTTGCACAGGATAGAGTAGCATGGAGAGCTGCGTCAAACCAGTCTCAGGACTGAAGACCACAACAACAACAACAATGTTTTGTTTTCGTGGCAAATTTCAAATGTTTCATGTCGACCTGGATGTTTTTTTCATTGAGTGTTCCTATACAAGCAAAGTCATATATCTGAAAGCGAAAGATTATTTTGGTTGTGTGATAACAGAACAGAGTTGGCGCCCACAATGTGCAGAAATAAGAACGCAAGTTGATGAATCAATACCCATTACGTAATATTTAAAATGAAAAGGTCAGCTTGAATGTAGGAGAAATATACAGATGTTGATGACGGTATTAAATGCATAAGAGTAATAAATGGGTTAAAGTAAACAGGCACCATTTAACCCTTTATAGCTGTTGTTTGGCTTGTTTGTGTGTGTATATTTCCACTAGCAAAGAAATGTCGAATGTCTGAAATGCTGTTTCACTACTCAGCGTTTTGCAAAACAAAACTGATCTAGAACAGAAGTTATTATGTTTGCTTTAGCCGTTTGTAACTTTTGTCGGTGTTATTTCCTTAATTCTGTTACTATACTCCGATATTTTATACCACAGATTGTGGCTCACAACCTTATTTGCGCAGTTCGGTGCCAGGCTAAGCAATCTGCCGTGACATGACGTGACGGACGGTGTGAATACACGCCAAACTGGCGGTGCCGTGACGTAATTCTCGATCATTTTGCTCATCAAAGCTAAGAGACCAGTTTACTCCAGATATCAGATGCAGATTGATATGACGTCTATGAAACGCCCACACGAAATACACGTCACGTACGATGGAACTCTGTCTGTACTAGCTACGACATTGAAAATTTATACGATGTATTACGGACAAACCTACGTCGTCCGGAGATCATCTGACCATGGTGGCAATGTATGTTGACAACACAAAATCAGTTCTGCGCATTTGAATACTCACTCCAGAGATATTTCTATTCTGCGTGATTAAATCAGGAAACAAGCAGAACGCCGGCGGCTTCTTTCCTCGGAGCATGGCCGTCCCGTCGGCTTTGTATCAACGAAATGCAGCTTTCAGCATACAGCCCCTGTCCCGGAACTCACGGGATATAAAGTACCTTATACGGTCTAAGGTCGATTATAAATGATTGAAACATGTCCAGTTAACGTTAATAGATGAGCTACTGTGTATCTTATTGTACACTGTGTTTTTCATGACGTAACAATCATCTGTGAGTGCTGCGTATATGGACATGGCCATGAGCAATGGTGAGCCTTGACTTTAAATGTTTTATTTATAACAAACCTTTATATTATGTACTACATTTTACCTACATGACAACTTGGCATAAGGTTCAACTAAAAATGGACGCATTTGACAACATAAAACTTTGAAGACCTGAAGATACAACAAAATAAAGGAATATTTATGCGATCTTGGCTGTAGAAAGCTTTTAACACTTTTTTGATACCTTTTCTATTTTACTTTTGAATAGAAAGCTATTAGAGGACGTCAAGATAAAAGACAGCCAGTATAATGAATTTCTTAACTGCAGGAAATGGTATCCACACCCACAGTTATACGATTACAATACATGGTCTCTTCCAGAATTACAGAACGTACATTGTCAGACAACCATTTCTCGTATTATTTTTGGACCTTTGTGTGGAGCTATCATATTTCTTCTTGGTATCATTCACACGTTCTCTGGGTTGCTGCGGCGTCAGTATTATTAAAGGAGAGTAAATTGAAGTTGGAGGTGTAGACAGGCGGTAGTAGAGAAGAGCGACGAGTTCCTGCAAACTGGAGTTACTTGTTGGAGGAGTCTGAGAGCAAGGGTTGGGAAGGGCAGCTTATCTGTCACCGGGCGCTTGAGCGCTGCCTCGGGCACCCAGAATAAAGTTCGCTCGCCTGAGGTGGAGAACGAGGGGGCAGACCAACACAGCCGTAAGTCCCCCACTCACACCACAGGTACCTGCTCCAGTACTGAAACGCGCCGCCGGACCGCAAACACTGCAACCCCCATATCAGTCATTTCTCGTTTTCGGTTGTCTCGGAAACCTCGTCCGCTTCCAACCCTACCCAATATCGTGAGTTACAATATCTTCCATCACAGGACGTGGCTACCGGTCCAGGATAATTTGTGACCTGCGTACTACACTCGTTCCACTGTAGCTCGCATTAACGATGGAGTACAAGCCGTTAAATGTGCTATTACACGACGTCGCAGAGACATTCTGTTCATTGTTATGACGCAGCCGTCATGGTTAGCGATAGGCCTATAGCTCTGTGTGATATGCTATGTACACACTATAAGGAGGAACAGGTTGACAGTACTCATTTTAAGGCATCAGTAAGAGTTAATTTGGTAGTGCTGGCAGGTGCGTGTGTGTGTGGGGGGGGGGGAGGGGGAAGGTAGGTGCGTGGGCGGATATGGTTGGGGGTGTTAAAATTTTAGAGCGTGACCAAGGCTTGACTGCAGTACGAGCTTCATGTTAATGTAGTGTGCAGTAGCCTGTTCCTTTCATTACCGAATTAAATATTCTGTTCTTTGATGCCTCAGAATGTGCGCCGACAACTTAAGCCTTCTTTTAGTCACTTTGTGCCATAAATATCTATTCTCTTTCTTTATTGATTGTATCACTCTTTGCAATCTTAGCACTTTTCTGTAGCACCACATTTCTGAAGCTTGTATTCTCTTCGATATTGGAAGCGTACACTGCAAACACATTCTTTCAGAAAAAGTTTCCTAACATTTACGTATGTATGACACTATTAGATGTTAACAAATGCCTGTTTTTCGAAGGCCGGCCGCTGTGGCCGAGCAGTTCTAGGCGCTTCAGTTCGGAACCGCGCTGCTCCTACGGTCGCAGCTTCGAATCCTGCCTCGGGCATGGATGTGTGTGATGTCCTTAGGTTAGTTAGGTTTAAGTAGTTCGAAGTCTAGTGCTCAAAGCCATTTAAACCATTTTTTTCTTTTTCGGAAAAGCTATTCTTGGTACAGCAAGCCTACATTGTACACAGAAGTGATAAAAGTCATGAAAAGGCTCCTAATACCGTGTCGGGCCTTCTTTTACCCAGAATAGTCCAGCAACTCGAAGTGGCATAGTGCATGGGGGCTTAATTAAAATAAATGCAAATAATTTAAATTTTTTGATTTAGTTGTATGTCAGATTACGCTATGTCTCGTAAACGGTTGGCCCTGACTAGTATTATTACGCTATCTGACTGCATAGAACAACAACAAAGAATGAAATGGAAATTTTCATTAACACAATTAATTATTTAAGTCCCCAGCAACTATAAAACCTACGAAACCAAAGCACAAGTGTAACTGTTCTGTGTGTGGAAGTATGACTCAACGTACGCATCTGGCACGGTTCTTCTTCAACAACACAAGAAATTTTAAATATCATTTATACTGAATTAATTAAAGAAAATAGAAATACCATAATTACTCAAGAAAACCAGAATTACACTCTAATACAAGAACACAAGCCAGATGCTTTGTTGACTGAACCTGTAATGACGCATTATTCAGGACATTGAAATAATGAGAAAGAAAAGAAAAGTAGTTTGTTACCTTAATTTATATTGATGAAAAGCACTCTAGACATTACAATCTCTCCACACCGACTCGCTACTATCACATCTCAACAAGAACTTTTCAGTATCACATCTCAGCAAGCACTGCCTACTAGCTCATCTCAACAAACACTCCTCACTACGACATCTCAGCACTGACTACCACGAGCTCTCCCCAAGCACTGCCCACTACGACATCTCAATAATCACTGCGAGTGGAGGCGGCGGAACAATACTCTCTAGCGCGATCTCTGGCGCTGTGGCTCAGTGTAGCCACCTTTCATATGCCCTTCCTCCACAGGCTAGAATTTGATGGTATTTTTGCCAGCATTTGTGGTGAAAATACCACCAAATTCGTTAAAAAAATACAGACAAAAATAAAAGATAATATTAATACGTAAATATCATGTAACTAGATAAAATTTTGGCTTTGCACTGACCTTTCTTTCATACATGTGTCTTTACATAATAGTTTACACAAGTATTATGTGGTTAAACAGTTCAATCAATAGCGTCAGCAATGACGAATATTACAAACAGTAATACACAAAAAATCAGTTTATACAAATATGCACATAAATGCTTTCCATATCTCAAGAAACAAGTAGTTGACAGTTCCAGCAGTAGCACCCAGCAATGGTCAACAGGTGCAAAAACCAACAAGTGAAATTTTTTCAGTAGAAACAGTCCATCAGTGGCACCCAGTAATGTTGAATAGGTGCAGACACCAACAAGTAACACCATTTCAGTATAAGCAGTTCCATTAGTGGCACCAGTAATGTTGAACAGGTGCAGATATCAACAGGTGACATCTTTTCAGTAGAAGCAGTCCATCAGTGGCACCCAGCAATGTTGAGCAGGTGCCGACACCAACAAGTGACATCATTTCGGTAGAAGCAGTCCATCAGTGGCACCCAGTAATGTTGAATAGGTGCAGACACCAACAAGTAACACCATTTCAGTATAAGCAGTTCCATTAGTGGCACCAGCAATGTTGAACAGGTGCAGACACCAACAAGTAACACCATTTCAGTATAAGCAGTTCCATTAGTGGCACCAGCAATGTTGAGCAGGTGCACACAGAAACAGGTGACATCTTTTCAGTAGAAGCAGTTCCATTAGTGGCACCCAGCAATGTTGAGCAGGTGCAGACAGCAACAGGTGACATCTTTTCAGTAGAAACAGTCCATCAGTGGCACCCAGCAATGTTGAACAGGTGCTGACCGCAGTCCATAATATTCACTTTCACTAATCACACTGTTCATCAGCAGAAATTAAATTGTATAACAGTCAATAATAGTTAGTCAACGTCATAGTCATCATGTCAAGACCAATGTTTGCCAAGCCAGATCAAAATGTACGGTTGCTGAACAATTGTCAGTGAGCCAAGATATGCAAATACTTCCTCTCTTCAAAAAAAGTATATACTGCTTAGTGATTTAACAAAGTGTGTGTGTAGACAATCTTCCTTCTACTGGAGTGTTCTAGTCTGCCATCTTTATCCTCCTTGTTCCATATAGACCAACAAAAAAAAATATGCTCCTCACTTACTTCACCTCTTATCCACCAAAACTCCAATAATCATCAGCATCACATAATCTCAATACTTCAATAATACCTCTTCAATACGTCGATCATCAATATCATTTACCTTACCTCTTGTCCACGAAAACTCCAATAATCATCAACTTCACATAATCTCAATACCTCAATCATACCTCTTCAATACGTCGATATATATAACCTTATTGCCAATATCATTTCACTTCCATAACAACTCTTTCCTCTAGTCAGTCTCCTCGAACAAGTGCAGACAAAATCCTAATGCAAACCTCAATTCATCATCTCATACAATCCGAAGACACAATGTCAACACACAACCTCTCGTGTAATCCATCTGATCCAAATCTGCTACTCATTATAAATTATAAGATACATTTTGTTTACCTTGTCCATCATTAAATAAAAGAAATGCGTACATGACCTCTAACAGACTTAGTTCGAATAACTCTCAGTAATTAATTACGATTACGGAGTGTGAATGATCATAATATTTCACAGTGTGTACACCACTTCAAGAATCATGGCAGAAGCAAACATGTGGAGTATTTCTTGTGTCAAGTGTCACTTCCTATTTCAATTACTCACGAAAAATGCAGTGTAATAACTGTCATTGGTCTAAACCTAGTGTTGGTATGTCATGTCGTTATCTTCCTTCCTATTAGCATAAATTTATACAGCTTCCATAAAACCTCCAGCTCATGTGACTTCTATGAAGTTTCTCGTACTAATGTCGTTCGTCGAATTATTGCAGTTCATTTTCTTATCTTAAAAATATAAAGCACTGAGCGTAAGCAAAACATGCAATAGCGAGTAAATATACCAGTAGAGAACAGAATGTCAACAAGTGGATGCAGCACAATCCCTACAACGAGGCTCTGCCAAGCAAACAATCTATAATTAATACCACAGTCTAACCTAAACTCTATGTTCGTACACAGTATATCAGCATTTCTATATTCTAAATTAAAGAGTAGTTATGACAACAAAACAGAAATGTGTAAATATGCAATCCATACGCAAGGCAGCAAATATGTTATCTAACATAATAAGCAGGTCATTAGCATCATATCAGCATAAGCAAATAAATGTTCATACGTAACCTTAATAAGTAAATATGAAGGCGCAAGCAGATAAATCACAAAGTATATATTACATACATAACCACAGTCAGCACAATTAATCAGTTGTCAATTACAATTTAAATAAATAAGCACAGCAGGCACATAATAAAAAAATATAACATCAGTGAAAAAGCAGTGCAGCCAAGCGATGCATAATATACAAATAACAAGCCTGTTCATTAATCAATCATGGTCAAAATCAGTAAATGTACACAAGCACGTCGCTTCACAAGTAAATTCATAGAACATGAAATTTAGCACAAAGTATGAGTCACGTAATCGCAAGCAGCAAATTACGTCTAAAGTACGTACCTAAGTGGAAATATGTTACCTGAAAAATAAACTCAATTAATAGTTACCCTTTTTAGTTTATTACTTTTTTTTTCTTCGAAATTACATTCTTCCTGAAATTTTCTCCATAGCAAGTCGTCTTAACGTCGGACACGCACAGAATTTACCTGTTGTTGTGGTCTTCAGTCCTGAGACTGGTTTGATGCAGCTCTCCATGCTACTCTATCCTGTGCAAGCTTCTTCATCTCCCAGTACCTACTGCAACCTACATCCTTCTGAATCTGCTTAGTGTATTCATCTCTTGGTCTCCCTCTACGATTTTTACCCTCCACGCTGCCCTCCAATGCTAAATTTGTGATCCCTTGATGCCTCAAAACATGTCCTACCAACCGATCCCTTCTTCTAGTCAAGTTGTGCCACAAACTTCTCTTCTCCCCAATCCTATTCAACACCTCCTCATTAGTTACGTGATCTACCCACCTTATCTTCAGCATTCTTCTGTAGCACCACATTTCGAAAGCTTCTATTCTCTTCTTGTCCAAACTGGTTATCGTCCATGTTTCACTTCCATACATGGCTACACTCCATACAAATACTTTCAGAAACGACTTCCTGACACTTAAATCTATATTTGATGTTAACAAATTTCTCTTCTTCAGAAACGATTTCGTTGCCATTGCCAGTCTACATTTTATATCCTCTCTACTTCGACCATCGTCAGTTATTTTACTCCCTAAATAGCAAAACTCCTTTACTACTTTAAGTGTCTCATTTCCTAATCTAACTCCCTCAGTATCACCCGATTTAATTTGACTACATTCCATTATCCTCGTTTTGCTTTTATTGATGTTCATCTTATATCCTCCTTTCAAGACACTGTCCATTCCGTTCAACTGCTCTTCCAAGTCCTTTGCTGTCTCTGACAGAATTACAATGTCATCGGCGAACCTCAAAGTTTTTAATTCTTCTCCATGAATTTTAATACCTACTCCGAATTTTTCTTTTGTTTCCTTTACTGCTTGCTCAATATACAGATTGAATAACATCGGGGAGAGGCTACAACCCTGTCTCACTCCTTTCCCAACCACTGCTTCCCTTTCATGCCCCTCGACTCTTATAACTGCCATCTGGTTTCTGTACAAATTGTAAATAGCCTTTCGCTCCATGTATTTTACCCCTGCCACCTTCAGAATTTGAAAGAGAGTATTCCAGTTAACGTTGTCAAAAGCTTTCTCTAAGTCTACAAATGCTAGAAACGTAGGTTTGCCTTTTCTTAATCTTTCTTCTAAGATAAGTCGTAAGGTTAGTATTGCCTCACGTGTACCAACATTTCTACGGAATCCAAACTGATCTTCCCCGAGGTCCGCTTCTACCAGTTTTTCCATTCGTCTGTAAAGAATTCGCATTAGTATTTTGCAGCTGGGACTTATTAAACTGATAGTTCGGTAATTTTCTCATCTGTCAACACCTGCTTTCTTTGGTATTGGAATTATTATATTCTTCTTGAAGTCTGTGGGTATTTCGCCTGTCTCATACATCTTGCTCACCAGATGGTAGAGTTTTGTCATGACTGGCTCTCCCAGGGCCATCAGTAGTTCTAATGGAATGTTGTCTACTCCCGGGACCTTGTTTCGACTCAGGTCTTTAAGTGCTCTGTCAACCTCTTCACGCAGTATCTTATCTCCCATTTCATCTTCATCTACATCCTCTTCCATTTCCATAATACTGCCCTCAAGTACATCGTCCTTGTATAAACCCTCTATATACTCCTTCCACCTTTCTGCCTTCCCTTCTTTGCTTAGAACTGGGTTGCCATCTGAGCTCTTGATATTCATACACGTGGTTTTCTTCTCTCCAAAGGTCTCTTTAATTTTCCTGTAGGCAGTATCTATCTTACCCCTAGTGAGACAAGCCTCTACATCCTTACATTTGTCCTCTAGCCATCCCTGCTTAGCCATTTTGCACTTTCTGTCGATCTCATTTTTGAGACGTTTGTATTCCCTTTTGCCTGCTTCATTTACTGCATTTTTATATTTTCTCCTTTCATCAATTAAATTAAATATTTCTTCTGTTACCCAAGGATTTCTATTAGCCCTCGTCTTTTTACCTACTTGATCCTCTGCTGCCTTCACTACTTCATCCCTCAGAGCTACCCATTCTGCTTCTACTGTATTTCTTTCCCCCATTCCTGTCAATTGTTCCCTTATGCTCTCCCTGAAACTCTGTACAACCTCTGGTTCTTTCAGTTTATCCAGGTCCCATCTCCTTAAATTGCCACCTTTTTGCAGTTTCTTCAGTTTCAATCTGCAGTTCATAACCAACAGATTGTGGTCAGAATCCACATCTGCCCCTGGAAATGTCTTACAATTTAAAACCTGGTTCCTAAATCTCGGTCTTACCATTATATAATCTATCTGATACCTATTAGTATCTCCAGGATTCTTCCAGGTATACAACCTTCTTTTATGATTCTTGAACCAAGTGTTACCTATGATTAAGTTATGCTCTGTGCAAAATTCTACAAGGCGGCTTCCTCTTTCATTTCTTCCCCCCAATCCATATTCACCTACTATGTTTCCTTCTCTCCCTTTTCCTACTGACGAATTCCAGTCACCCATGACTATTAAATTTTCGTCTCCCTTCACTACCTGAATAATTTCTTTTATCTCGTGATACATTTCATCAATTTCTTCATCATCTGCAGAGCTAGTTGGCATATAAACTTGTACTACTGTAGTAGGCATGGGCTTTGTGTCTATCTTGGCCACAATAATGCGTTCACTATGCTGTTTGTAGTAGCTAACCCGCACTCCTATTTTTTTTATTCATTATTAAACCTACTCCTGCATTACCCCTATTTGATTTTGTATTTATAACCCTGTAATCACCTGACCGAAAATCTTGTTCCTCCTGCCACCGAACTTCACTAATTCCCACTATATCTAACTTTAACCTATCCATTTCACTTTTTAAATTTTCTAACCTACCTGCCCGATTAAGGGATCTGACATTCCACGCTCCGATCCGTAGAATGCCAGTTTTCTTTCTCCTGATAACGACGTCCTCTTGAGTAGTCCCCGCCCGGAGATCCGAATGGGGGACTATTTTACCTCCGGAATATTTTACCCAAGAGGACGCCATCATCATTTAATCATACAGTAAAGCTGCATGTCCTCGGGAAAAATTACGGCTCTAGTTTCCCCTTGCTTTCAGCCGTTCGCAGTACCAGCACAGCAAGGCTGTTTTGGTTATTGTCACAAGGCCAGATCAGTCAATCATCCAGACTGTTGCCCCTGCAACTACTGAAAAGGTTGCTGCCCCTCTTCAGGAACCACATGTTTGTCTGGCCTCTCAACAGATACCCCTACGTTGTGGTTGCACCTACGGTACGGCCATCTGTATTGCTAAGGCACGCAAGCCTCCCCACCAACGGCAAGGTCCATGATTTTACACATCCGTATCCTGAAAAATACTGAACGTTAATAACATAATTTATAAAGTCACCATAGCTTTATACAGAATTTAGTCGGAAAAATTAGACTGTGTATTTGTTTACGGCTGTCAGTGCATTCACACTGTGCGCTCGATCAGCTGTAGGCGCGTGACGTATGAAGTAATTGTTTGCGGTCAACGACTGCCTTTTGCGGCGCGCAGACTTCACTGTTGCTTTGAGTATCTGCCGCCGCCGGAACACGGCGCAGTATCCTTGTATTCTCTTCGTGTTTACATGTAGCTGTTAGTTTCTCACAAGTATGTCATTCCACAAATTTTTTTCAAAAGTATATCATTCCACAAAAATTTTAACGTTAGATATATGATGTATTCCCTTAGAGCGTCGTGATTTAAGAGTTTCTACTTCAATAGTGTTATCATGAATGATTTTGCGAACCCTATATGGACCGTTATAAAGCAGAAAAAATTTACGACACAAGCCTTTTCCTTTGTGAGACAAACGGTGGGACTTAATTAATACCTTCTGACCAACTGACGAAGTTTTTAAACGACCAGGACGCTTCGCTGATTTTTCTCTTCTAGCAGCCGCAGATGCAATATTTCGTAGAGCCAGGTTGACAACTTCAGAATGCCGCAGTTTCCGTGAAGGCGGAAAAGGAACAATTTCAGAAATGCGATTAGTCGGTGTTTTGTTTTTTAATATCAATAGAGGCGGTAAAGAAGTTGAGTCATTAGGAAGTTCATTCAGAATGTTTTGAAAAATATGAAGATACTGATCCCACGTTCTGTGATTCTGATGACAATAAAGACGACACAATTTATTGATTTCCTTCATCCATCTTTCTGAAGCGTTAGATTGAGGGTGAAAAAGTGAAATGAAGATTGGTTTAATTTCACGACGCCGTAGAGTACGAAGCCAAATTTTAGAGCGAAACTGTGATCCATTATCTGATATAACCTTATCAACATGACCAACTTTTTTAAGAAAATGTTTGATGAAAGCGTTAGATACTGAACGAGCTGTTGCTTTGCGTAAAGGTGTAAAACACACATATTTTGATGTCAATTCCACTGCTACGAAAATGTACGCAAAACCATTAGTAGAACGAACCACTGGACCGAACAAATCGACTGCAGCCATGTCCTTTAATTTCGCTGGAATGATAGGAAACAACGGTGCTCTGTGAGAAACAGTTGGCGGCTTAGCCTGTTGACATAATTTGCATTTGGCAAGAACAGAACGAATACGTTTTTCCATATTACTGAAGTAACAATTTTCTCGTAATTTATGAAAGCATTTTCTGGGACCAAAATGTGTATAACTGAAATGTGTAAATGAGCTGTGGCCAAATCATCCAATCTAACAAAGCGTCTAAGAAAATTACAGACACCAAGGAAACTACGAACATCACGTTTTGTGGTAGGAACAGCATAATTACGAATAGCGTCTAATTTTTCTGGATCAGGAAGAATACCTTCTGTAGAAATAATGTGACCGAGAAATTTCACCTGTGAACGACCAAATTCAGATTTTTCCAAGTTCACTGTAATGCCAACTCTTGCAAAAATACGTAATAATGAATCCAAAATTTTGTTGTGCTCACTCCAAGAACGTTTAGCAATAAGAATATCGTCAACATATGAAGTAATATTGTCATGAAGATAAACAGGTAAAATTTCGTTTAAACTACGAATGAATGCTGCAGAAAATATAGTAAGTCCAAACGGTAATTTCCAAAGTCACTTTTGGGGTAAAAGAGTCATATTCGGTTATTCTTTACCTACTGTCTAGATAGATGGATAGTAGAAGAGTTGTTTTTATAGATGCAAAGAATAGTGAAAGAGTAGGCAGCGGTGCAGAAAACTAAAAGGGAAATAGCACCACTACAGCTCGGGGCCCTGTGAACGCTACGGCACATATTCACTTAGTATAGTGAATCCCCTGAGGACTTAAATAGCTGCACATAAATTTCAGTTTGTGAATTAGTGGCAAATTTGGCGGAAATGCGTACGTAAATTGATCTAACCATGAACATGGATGTATGTCATTCTTGGAATTGCGAAAGATCTTAAATTTCCGAACAGTTAAGAAATGTTTATAGTCAAAATTTTCGCCTCGTGGCAACAAAGACCTACCGCGACTGTTCCAGTCCGAATGTCGATTATTATCAAGTTCGCGCGCCTGGCGCTCTCTTGTTGCGTCTCGTAAATGAAATAAATTACTTTCTTGAAACCCCTCTGCTATCTATGATTCTAAATTTCTTTTGTTGTCTTTTCCTACGATTTCACTTTCAATATGTTTGTCTTGCTTTTGTAATGCCTCAACTTCCCTTTTAACGCGTTCATTAAATTTTCCCTGATTTTCAACATGCTTATTTATGTTCTGGTACTCTTCGGTTTCTGCAAATGGTAATGGAGCTGTATCATCCGACTCTCTGTCCCCATGTAAACTAAGATTTGTCAATTTATCTGAAATCTCCTCAACTCTTTCCCATAAGTCACCTATTTTTTCTTTCTGTTTATTTACGTCTTCCGTAAGTGTCGCGACTCGGGTTTCAGTATTGACACATTTAGTAGTTAACTGTTCATATTGTTGTGTTAGGTTATTTATTCTGTCATTTGGTTACGGATTCCTCGATTCTCTCAAATATTTCTTCCTTATCGTTTGCACGTTGTAAATTTAACTCTGAAAATTTTTGTACTATCACACGATCTCTTTCTTCCTGTTCTCTATCTTGTTCCCTTTGTCTAATCTCTACTGCAATTAATCTATTATTGTGAGAATTCAAAATCGGTTGTACTTCTTCTCTAATTTCTTTCTTTAACTCATCTTTCATGTTTTTGAAACATGTCCCTATTCGCGAATCTAACCGTGTTTCCATTGTTTTTAATTCAGATCCTAACTGTGATCCCAGTGAGTCTAACCGTATTTCCATTGTTCCCATATCAGTTTTAATTGTTCCTATCTCTGTTTTTAATTCAGATCCTAACTGCTCCATTGTTCCCCTTTGTAAGTCTAACCGTGTTGCCAAAGTTCCCATCTCTGTTTTAATTGTTCCTATTTGTGATCCCTGTGAGTCTAACCGTGTTTTTAATTCAGATCCAAACCGTGTTTCCATTTTTAATATAGCACTCATCAACTGCTCCATAGTAACTGATTCGAAACTCCTTTCGCCCCTAACGTTTCCCGCAAAACCAGTTTCCTTCGTCATAGCTGTAAAGCTATCTGTGTTCGATACTATTTCAGAATCTTCTATCGTTAATCTCGTATTCTGTGAATTTCCTGCTTGAGAAAAATTTTGAAATGGTTCCGGACTATTTTCCCGACTAATTAAATTGTTTTCCACTTCATTATTCACCATACTGTTGTCCTGTGTTGGCGAGTTCGCCATGTCAACAATTTCGTCATTCTGACTATCCATCATTTTTGCCTTTTTCATTGATCGCGTAAACATTTACAAAATATACAAAACTCGTCACTATATGAAAATTACACACAATGACACTTTATCTCCAACAATACCATTCACACGAAATGTTTCCGTCAAACACGATTAACGAACAATTGAAATCTTCCTAACTGCACAAAATTGTCAAACCTGTATACAAGATAACAAAATTAAATTTTGCAAAATAAAATACCATTAGAAGAATGACAATTACCAAATCTACACATGCAAAATAGAATACAATTACTAAACTACAAATTACTACAACAATACTACTGTCTACTATTTTTACAATCAGAAGAATTCCAAGGGACGATCCGAAGCAGCGGTCGCCACGTGCATGGGGGCTTATTTAAAATAAATGCAAATAATTTTATTTTTTTTATTTAGTTGTATGTCCGATTACGCTATGTCTCGTAAACGGTTGGCCCTGACTAGTATTATTACGCTATGTGACTGCATAGAACAACAACAAAGAATGAAATGGAAATTTTCATTAACACAATTAATTATTTAAGTCCCCAGCAACTATAAAACCTACGAAACCAAAGCACAAGTGTAGCTGTTCTGTGTGTGGAAGTATGACTCAACGTACGCATCTGGCACGGTTCTTCTTCAACAACACAAGAAATTTTAAATATCATTTATACTGAATTAATTAAAGAAAATAGAAATACCATAATTACTCAAGAAAACCAGAATTACACTCTAATACAAGAACACAAGCCAGATGCTTTGTTGACTGAACCTGTAATGACGCATTATTCAGGACATTGAAATAATGAGAAAGAAAAGAAAAGTAGTTTGTTACCTTAATTTATATTGATGAAAAGCACTCTAGACATTACAATCTCTCCACACCGACTCGCTACTATCACATCTCAACAAGAACTTTTCAGTATCACATCTCAGCAAGCACTGCCTACTAGCTCATCTCAACAAACACTCCTCACTACGACATCTCAGCACTGACTACCACGAGCTCTCCCCAAGAACTGCCCACTACGACATCTCAATAATCACTGCGAGTGGAGGCGGCGGAACAATACTCTCTAGCGCGATCTCTGGCGCTGTGGCTCAGTGTAGCCACCTTTCAATGGACACAACAATTCGTTGGAAGTTCCCTGCAGAATTATTTAGCTATGCTGCCTCCACTGCCGTGCATAACTGAGAAAGTGTTGCTAGTGCAGGATTCTGTGCATGAGCTGGCCTTTCGATTATGTCCCATAAATGTTCGATGTGTGGCCAGATCATTTGCTGGAATTGTCCAGAACGTTCTTCAGACTAATCGCGAACAGTTGTAACCTGGTGATATGGTACATTGTCATTCACAAAAGTTCCATCGTTGTTTGCGAACATGAGGTACATCAATAGCTAGCTGCAAATGACCTCCAAATAGCTGAACACAACAATTTCCAGTCAGCAATCGTTTCACTTCGACCAGACGCAGTCCATACGATGTAAACACAGTCCACACCAATATGGAACCCTCACCCGCCGGCACAGTACCTTATTGACAACTTGTGAACGGGGGCTCAAGGATGCAACAATTTGAAAAAAAAAATCGCAAACATAGTCCCGCGTTCGCCACTGAGCGCCTGCAGGACTGAAC
The DNA here is from genome assembly GCF_023898315.1 of Schistocerca nitens. Taxonomy (NCBI): domain Eukaryota; kingdom Metazoa; phylum Arthropoda; class Insecta; order Orthoptera; family Acrididae; genus Schistocerca; species Schistocerca nitens. The sequence goes on from NC_064619.1 coordinate 706,439,838, forward strand.
AGATAGTTGGAATTGTGGAAAAGGGCCAAAAATGAGAGGCTGCCAGTTGCACTCGAACACATACAACTTTATTTAGTTGCCCAAACATTACAGCGTAAATTTCCTAGCTTGACTCTCATCTCAATATGGCTTAAGGGCACAACATCTTTAATTTTTAAAACGGCTGAAAGCCCATAATGTAAAACACAACTACAATAAATTTTCAAAAGACAGAAAGCGCAAGGTTTTATCCTTAAATATTTCAAATGAGGCTGAAAGCCCAAACAATCTAAGACTTGACAAGTAAGGAATTATAATTTTAAGAAGGCTGAAAGCCCAAGATTGAAAAACACAATTCAAAAGGCAGAAGGCCCATTATTAAAACCCAACTAAAAGCATACAAATTCAAACCATCGGCTATGAGCCATTAAAATACACAATTAAACACCAATAGGAAAACCGAGCGAGGTGGCGCAGTGGTTAGACACTGGACTCGCATTCGGGAGGACGACGGTTCAATCCCGCGTCCGGCCATCCTGATTTAGGTTTTCCGTGATTTCCCTAAATCACTCCAGGCAAATGCCGGGATGGTTCCTCTGAAAGGGCACGGCCGACTTCCTTCGCCATCCTTTCCTAATCCGATGAGACCGATGACCACGCTGTCTGGTCTCCTTCCCCAAAACCAACCAACCAACCAATAGGAAAACGCAGAACAGCCAGTGGCGCTCAGAAGTTTTCGGGGGTCAGTCTGTACTTGAAATAGTAATGCTCGCTTTGGGGAGACAGGTAGTCGGCCCAACTATATCCGATCCGCCGTCAACCCAACCAAGAGACAGTCAATGGACCAGCAGACAAGATGACTTGCTTTCCACCCGACCAGTACGCAAAGAACTCCAAGGGCAAAACGTAAAAGGCGTAGCCTGCCACAACCAAGTATGCATAAGCTGTCAAAACTACACATGTTACGGATCGCCACAACACGGTGAAGAGAGGACACTGCCTGAATTGTACGTCAGTGGCCAGGGCAGGTACCCGGAACACTAACGGCCACAAGGCAGAAAATTCTGCTGGTGCACTTGGACTTCAAATAACGAAAATACAGTTATACCCCACCGGATGGTGGCCAAACTTTCCCCAAGTCGAACAATCGCTGTTGCTCACGAGAATACCCTCAACAGCCAACCATGAAAACCAATGGCACTATGTGAACAGACTGGCATCGGTAATTAAATCAGCACTCAACTTTGATCTCCTGGGTCGGTGACCCACGAACCTCGTATCAATCGGAACAGCTCCCACACACTCTGACAGTGAGTAGAGACCGCCAGCGGGCCCGGCCCACTGCGCCGCGCTGAGATTTCCTGGCTGATCCACACCAACTGACCGACTGCCGCACACCGGCTAGCCAGAACGTATCAGCACCAGACCAAAGATTGTACAAAGTGTGAATATCGAACACACAGCTGCTGCCACACGTAGAAAGAGGAAGAACCACGGCATAACCGCAATAACCATGCGAAAACAAATCCAGAGTAAGAGTCAAGGTTTAAACCAACGCATAAGCTGCGGCCAGCATGGCTCACTTGGCTGCCACCTTCCATCTATGCTATGCTACGTAACAGTTTGATCTGTATGCTTTCATTGTAGTGTTACGAGTAGGGTTCGGAAGTCGGTGAAAAGTCCTTGTTTTATGTATCTAAATATGAGAATCAATGAAATAAATATTCATTCTGGGTCACTGTAGGCCAGAAAATAGTGGGTTTTAATTGTCCTTCTTCCCCTTATTGGCGTATTTCGGTCCCATTTATTTATTTCGATATCAACGGTTTTCCCTACAACTACACCATCTTTCGACTAGCTCTGGCTATTCTCAGTTCTAGCCACTATCAGACCATCTCTGATAAATCTTTCCTGTAGAAAGCAGAACTGTCTCTGAAAGTCGAGATCCTTCCACCTAAGAACGTAAAGATGTCTATGGTACTGCAATGCAAAGTAACGTTTTGGAAATGTAGTTCAGCAATCTTACTATATTTCAGCCAAATATGAATCCAGTTATACCACTTTTCATTACTTTTTCCTGGATGTGATTGCGAATTCGCTGAATTTTAGCAAACACAAAAATTGTTTTTCATATATTGTTGATCTGAAAAGTACATATCTGAAAGAAGAAGCTTTTCTTTCATACTGAGCTTTCTTCGTGCTACGTTGCACACCACCAGAACATGGTTTTTAATTTGAACGAAGTTTGCATTTTACGCTTTTCACGGGTTCCAAGAGTGCCCCTCTGGTCACACGACCGACGTCCAAGTGGAAAGTCAAGTTCCTTCTATACCCTATATAACATCCCGTCAATTATAATTCAGCAGCACTGAAGCTGTTCCAGTGTTCGCGATGCGGAGTACCTAAACATGGTGCACAATGTGCCCCCCCCCCTCCCCAAACGAAAAAGTCACAAGGCGACCAGGAGGCTGGCGGGGGGGGGGGGGGGTGGATGGCCGTGGGAAGGGGGGGGGAAGAAGGGCAAGGAAACAAAGACACATCATCTTCACCACTGTGCCCAATCCAACGTCCAACGAAGCGGAAATTCGTAGTGAGGCGAACGTGCTTCGTCTTCTTGGAACTTGAAATTCTCGGAATCAGCAGTCAGCTGGGAAAACAATCACAACTGCGACAAATAGTTAAGAAGAATTTCCGTCCCAGGAGAGAAACGGCCCATACACTTCCCTCTGTGACACTACACAGACACTATTAATCTTCGGTGACTCTCGCTCATGCGCCATATTTCATGAGTATTTTCAGTGCTTCACACTCTGGCACTGCGGCGACTAGCCATTCCGCTTAGATGGAAATTTGCTGAATAACAGCTTGGAGGCGAAATTTTCATCCTCAAGTGCTTCCTGCATTGTGATGCAGAACTGGAGGCACCGGCCATAAACTTCTACTTTTAATTGCTGCACGCGATGCAGACGGCACGGTTTGAAATTTAACCGCAGTCGCAAAATTTCCACACAGTTTGCTGCGAAATTCCAAGTTCGCGGCTTGCACAGACCGTTGAGTTTTTTGGACTGCGAACGAAACTTTCCCTCGCTGTCTCCACATTGCATCCGGCACGCTTTGTCGACCGGTGTTTCTCCGTTTACAGAGACGATCACTGTCCTTAAATTGTCGATATCATCGCGAAATGGTCTGCTTACGCGGCTGTTCTGTTCCATAATTCCTTCTCAGTACATGTTTCACTGGTGCAACAGCTAAATCTCTCGGATATTCCAACACACAAAAGGTCTTGTCTCGTTTTGTCACCATTTTGTCAAAGCAGTGAACTAGTAACGCCAACTTCGTGAGTCTTGGGTTCTATTCATGCGTCATTCGTATTTTAACAAGTAATACTTTGCCAGATATAGAACGCAGAAAGCGAATGAATGGAGCCCTGTATATTCTACAAGTCCTTTCCTTTACGTAATCATTCTACATATTCCATCCACCATCATCTTTTTATACTAAGCTTACAAGCTAGTGCTAGCATTCCAAATGGGCTGTTGGTGTTGATACAGCTCCTTCTTTATTCTCCAAAGATTACTTTGATTCGCTTACACGCAGAATCAATGATTCCTACATTAATGCACCGAGCGAGGTGGAGCAGTGGTTAGCACACTGGACTCGCATTCGGGAGGACGACGGCTCAATTCCGCGTCCGGCCATCCTGATTTAGGTTTTCCCTAATTTCCCTAAATCGCTCTAGGGAACTGCTGGGATGGTTCCTTTGAAAGGGCATCGCTGACTTCCTTCTCTTATCGATGACCTCGTTATTTGGTCTCTTCCCTCAAACAACCCAACCCCATCCTATATTAATGCATACTTCAACAGCTTTGTATTTTTTCTGACCATTCCTGCATTGCCATTTTGCAACGTACGTTAACATTATTCTTAGACGTCACTGTTTCGCTTCCCCCTTTCTTCATTCGCTGCATTTGATATTTGATTCTTTCATTGATTAAATTTAATATGTTATGTGTTATGCAAAGGATTCATTCTGGGACTTGTCCTTTTGCCTATTTGTTCCTTTGCTGTTTTCACTGTTTTATCTCCCATGCTTCCACCAATCGTAGTTTTATGCTCCCTCTGAAACTTTCAACAACCTATGATTACTTCAGGTTATTTACGTCCCGTCTCCTAAATTTCCTAACTTTTTGAACCTTCTTCGGTTTCAGTCAGCAGGTCACAAGCAATAAATTATGGTCAGAGACAAAATACGTCCCTGGGAATGTATAAGAGTTGAAAATATGCTTTATAAATCTCTACCTTACCATTACTCAATCCTTTGGCGTCTGCAGGTCCCTTCCACGTATGCAGTGCTTTCCGTTATTGTTAAACAATGTATCAGCAATGGTTAAATTGCGCTTCGTGTAAGTTTTACCATGTGGTTTCCTCTTTCGTTCATTTCCCTGAAGTCCATGTTCCACTACTACTGCTTACAATTTGTTTTTTCTATAGACTAGAGGTCCATAATCAAAATTAAAATTTTGTTATAGTCTATCATCTGAATTATTTGTTTTGTCAGATCACGGGTTGATTGAATTTTTTCGTCTTATTCGTAGCAAGTAGAAATATGTACATGTACTACTGTGATGGTCCATGGTTTTGTGTCTATCTTGGCCACAGTGATCTCTTCACTATGCTGCTCATAGTAGTGCGCCCAATTCCTATTTTATTGTTCATTATTAGATCCACTCCTCCAACTCCCCTATTTTATTTTGTATTGTGTTGATAGCCCTTGAGTCACCTGCCAAAAAAATACTGTTCTTTCTGCCATCGAAATGTACAAATTCACACTACATCTAACTTCAACTTATTCATTAATTTTTTGAAGTTCTCAAACCGGCCTATGGGACTGAGGGATCTGAAATTCCGCTCTCCTACCCACAGACCACATAATTTGTATTTTTCTGATGAGAACATCTCTCCAAGCAATGCCCGTCCGGAGATCAGAATGAGGGACAAATTTACCTACGAAATATTTTATCTGGACGAATGTCATCATCAATAAACCCTTCAGTGAAACAACCTATACTCGGTATGTGAAACGGCTGCAGTTTCCCCCATACTTTCAGCTGTGCCACGGTACCAACAAAGCAAGACCATGTCATCTGTCTTTACAAGGCCATATCAGTCCATTATCTATATTGTAGTACTTGTAACCATATTATGTTAGTGTGGTCTTTCCACACATAGTCCTCTATCAACTGAAGACATACAGAATGTGAATGAGTCCACGATCATGTTGTGCCACATTATTTGTAAAGGTGCGTGTTGATCACATCTGTGCGTAGTCATCAATTAAGGGAAAAATTAGCGTCTGACAATAAAACATGAACTTGCAATATGTGTAATTAAATCTATATTTAAAATCATCTTGAAACGTGTAAAAAGTGGTTGCAGAAAGCGCCTGTCTTCGCAAAGTAAATAACATAACTGTTTAAAAGCCAGAATGAAAAGTTTAAAAATGATATCACATCTATAAACCGAATCTTTCGTGCATGGCGAAAGAATTAAACGTAACCGTGAGTGAAAGATAATTGAAAAGGCAGTGACTATTAATCACGACAGTCGGTGACACATTCGGAATGGAATCTCAGTGTCACCGCCTAGTGGCTTCTCTATAAGAAGTTTTGTTTTCCTGTGGCGTAACTTGTCACTGTTTTGTTAGTTATCTGGCACTTACGGTTATGATTAATTGTTTTGACATGGAAAATTTATCGATTCATAGGTGTGATGTTACTTCTAAACTTTTTATTCAGGCTTTTACACAATTGTGTGTTATTTACTTTGGCAGGGTAGCACTCGTCTTCAGGCCACAAGTGGCCTACCGGGACCATCCGACCGCCGTGTCATCCTCAGAGGAGGATGTGGATAGGAGGGGCGTGGGGTCAGCATACCGCTCTCCCGGTCGTATGATGGTATTCTTGACCGAAGCCGCTACTATTCCGTCGAGTAGCTCCTCAATTGGCATCACGAGGCTGAGTGCACCCCGAAAAATGGCTACAGCGCATGGTGGCTGGATGGTCACCCATCCAAGCGCCAGCCATGCCCAACAGCGCTTAACTTCGGTGATCTTACGGGAACCGGTGTATTCACTGCGGCAAGGCCGTTGCCTTGGCAAGGTAGGAGGTTTCTATTATTACTCTTTGCACGTTTTATGTGGATTTTAAACATGGATTTAATTCCACATACTATATGTCAGTTCTTGTTTCATTTCAAGCCGCACATTTTGCCATACGAAATAATTTTAATTAATGACTACACATAATGCATTTTAGATATTGACATTACGATAACGGTTTCTCATGTACCCTAGCTATAGTGGCCTAGACTGGCCTCAATTATTTGTGAAGTACTGCATGCATCAATGCCGTCACCAGCATTACGTACCAAGAGATATAGATACCTACATCAGATATTTTTCTCGTGTATCACTAGGCCTGTTATAGATTGTACGAAACAGCAAGCTGCTCCATCAGCAGAATGTTTCTACTGGCCCAGCCCAGCGCCTCTTGGCAACCACTGCGTATTGACTTGTGAGTCCCTACATGAAGTCCCGTCGGCTTTTGCTTGTGGATACCTTTAGAAAGTTTCCGTTTGTGGTGCCCGAGCACTCCACCACAACAGCTAGCACTATCAAGAGCCTGACGTCAAACATTTGAATCAGAAGTTCCCCACAACTTCTGATTACAGACAATAGATTACAGTTAACATCATCGGAATTTCAGCAGTTTTGTGGCGCTAAAGGCATCAGGGATGTTACGACTGCACCATTCCAACCAAAATACGGAGCGCTTCGTCAGAACTTCTGTAACTTGTCTACTGGAGCAAACCGCTACACTTTATATTCGTGTATGCCTGTGTTGTAATCTTGATCAACGCAAGTGATTTAGTTATGGAGACGCTAACTGATAAATGAGTTGCCAAATCTGTGTGAAGCTGCATTTTTAACTAACTTTACCAAGTCTATTATAAACCATGACTGTTTATCAAAAAAGCTGTTCAGTGAAATTGTGTTGTGCACTACAGTGAATGCCACACTGCTTCACGTCACATTCTTGACTTTCAATTCCAATAAACAAAGTTAACAGAATGAATACGCTACATATAAATACTAAAGAAATTGTGAAACAATGAATCACAAAAATGTTTCTCTAAAAATTCCCAGAGAATTTGTGTAAGCAATCTGACTTGACAAATTTATAGACACCGAATGATACACACATGAATGTAACACTGCACTGTGAAAAAATAAAACTGTCTGCATATGAAATTTGAAATTAATTTTACCTAAACTGATACAGAAATCAATTTTGAAAAGTGAAGCTGACTGTGAATGATCTAACTGTAACCTTACCTTAATGTATAACTGATACTAACGATTTTTCTTGCCTTATCTGTGGCAACGGGGAGGAGAGAAATCCTTGCACAGTGTAATGCAATGACAAGCACCTATTCTAAACAGGTCATGCTTTGTTTTTACTTGGTGCAACTGTGTTCCGATCCTGCAATATGGCGGCACACATAACCACAAAATAAAATTCTTTCGCGACGAGACAGTGCTGGAATTTGAAATTATTAAATGATTGAAAGTAACTGACGCTTAAAAAACTGCATTCTAGTAACTGAAATGTATTGTCTGATTATTTAAATCATTACAAAAGTTATCTTTCATAATAAATATTTCTCTGTCATAAAATTAATTACTAAGGAGTGGTAAATTCTATAAGCTCTTAGTACAAGCCATGTGAAGTGATTACTTACTCTCGTCTGAACAATGAACTAACCAACTCTCAACCATAAACAAAAATTTCACAAAAATTTTCAATTTTTCAAACATATCTCAATTACGCTCAAGCAAGCAATGCGGAATACTTTACCTCAAGATTTTCGCGTGTCCAATTAATCTTTACACAATCATAATTCGCAGTTCATCCTTCTCTGTGTCCTTACCTATGTGTTCTGCAAGCAATTGCCTTGGCCTCAGTAGTACTATGGTCACTCCAAAAGAAATGCACACTTTTTTTCTTTAATCCATCTTTTATTCTACATGTTTGAATGTTTTACAGTGTGTAGAAACATCCTTTAGGAACAATATTTTCATTTCTCCACATAATTTCCGTCCCTCTCAACTGTCTTACGCCATCTTGGAACCAGAGCCTGTACACCCGCACGGTAAAATTCTGGAGCAACCTGTTGGAGCCACTGTTTGGCAGCGTGCACAAGCGAGTCATCTTCAAACCATGTTCCACGAAGAGAGTCTTTCAGTTTCCCAAAGATGATAGTCACATGGAGCGAGGTCAGGACTGTAAGTCGGTGTTTCAGCGTTGTCCATCCGAGTTTTAAGATCGCTTCCGTGGTTTTTTGACTGACGTGATCGTGCACTGTCGTGCAACAGCGAAACATCCTGCTTTTGCCGATGTGGTCGAACACGACTCAGTCGAGCTTGACGTTTCTTCAGTGTCGTCACATATGCATCACAATTTATGGTGGTTCCACTTGGCATGATGTGCACAAGCAAGAGTCCTTCGGAATCGAAAAACACCGTAGCCATAACTTTTCCAGCGGAAGGTGTGGTTTGGAATTATTTTTTCTTGGGTGAATTTGCATGATGCCTCTCCATTGATTGCCTCTTCGTCTCTGGTGAAAAATTATGGAGCCATGTTTCATCACCTGTCACAATTCTTCCAAGAAATTCGTCTCCACCATTCTCGTACTGTTCCAAAAGTTCGCTGCGTACCGTTTTTCTTGTTTCTTTGTGGGCCACTGCCAACATCGTGGGAACCCATGTGGCACAAACCTGTTTTAATGCCAAGACTTTCAGTAATTCTGCAAACACTTCTTCCCCCTATCCCAACATAGCGTGACAATTCGTTCACTGTGATGCGTCTGTCACCAGTCACCAATTCGTTGACTCTCTGTACATTGTTTGGAGTGTGTGCAGTACGACTCCTGCCGTAGAGAGGATAATCCTCAATATTGCCGTTCCCGCTTTCATCACGTAACCTGCTTGCCCACCGACTAACTTTACTGCGATCGACAGCAGCATCTCCATACACCTTTTCCAACCTCTTGTGGATGTTTCCCACGTGTCGTTTTCACAGAACATGAATTCTATGACAGCACGTTGCTTCTGACGAACGTCAAGTATAGCAGCCACCTTGAAGACATGCTGTGACGGCGCCACTCACGGGAACAGGTTGAACTAAGTTTGAAAACAAGCGGGAAGGTTGTATCTACACACTGTAAAACTTTCACACATGCAGAATGAAAACTATTTTTAGTGTGCATTTCTTTTGGAGTGACCCTCATATATCCAACACTCGACTCTCCCACTAGTTTAGCTTAAAATGCTTACTGCAACGACAATAGTACTAGCGTGTAAACATGACACTGCTTACACTTAGAACCTCTGTGGCGTAACATATGGACTATCGCAAACTACTGTTTGAAAAAATGTTTGGTGCACAAATGTGAAGTACGCCACATCCAATAAAAATATGGAGTTCACGTTCTCTGAAAGCCAAAAATAAATCAGACACCTTGCATTTTCCAGCTACAGATCAACAAGTTAGGCCCATTCCATACGCGGGAGCAACCTTTAGCGCTGTACCGTTCCCAGCGCCGCAACGCCAACTCGCCGGCGGAGACCTTGCACAGACGCTGACACAGGACGTTGCAGCAGACACTGTATCTGCCGCACTGGTAGGCCCGTCCTTCGCAGTGCTATGTTAAATGTTCATGATTTGGTCTTTTTCATAGTTTTTGACACACACAGGCGCTGGGAAAGGGACGTTGCGCAGTTCATTATACAAATGATGTGGGCGGAGGGGGGGGCACCCAATATCAAGAACGAGTTTTGCGACATAAACGGAAGATTTATGCGTATTTCTACCTCTGATGGATGTCTATTGAAATTTTGCACCAGTGAGACTAAGACTGGCTATAGTAGTGCCACTATGAGGATGCAAATTAGGTTTGCCTTAAATACACGGCGTAAAGGTCGTGAGCATTAGTTACTTTTGACATTGGACGTGGCGAGTTAATGTTAGTCAAGAACGCTTTAAAGGCGACAAAGACTCCATTAGCAACACCTCACTGTGTTTGAACGAGCTCGTGCAATAGGGCTACAGAACGTTCTTTCTGCGATGCTGCAGAAATACTTGGCAGGAATGTAGCCACTGGCGGCGGTGGTCGCGTGAATGTATGGTCGCAAGAAGATCGGGCTGTGGGTGGCCTCGTGGCACTACCTACAGAGAAGGCCATCGTGTTAGGCACATGGCCCTGGTGCATCATATTGCATCTCCAGCTGCAATACGAGCAGCAGTTGGCACCATAGGAACATAGCGAACTGTTACAGCTAAGTTACTTCAAGGACAGCTGCGAGCCGGATACCCTGTAGCGTGTACTCCATCGGCACCATATCACCGATATTCAATTGTGTCAAACAGGAGCTCACTGAAGAGCAGGGTGAAGGTATGTCGTGTTTTCTGATGAAAGCTGATTCTGCATCAGTGCCAGTGATGACCGTGTCGTGGTTAGACGGAGGTCAGTTGAGCACCTGCAAGCAACCTGTCTACGTGCCAGACACACTAGACCTACACCTACAGTTATCGTCTGGGACGCGAATTCGTGCAACGTCACAAGCAGTATCGTCACTATCCCATGCAGCTTAACTGCAAATCAGTACATCAATCTGATGATTCGACCTGTTGTCTGAAGGGCGGGGTGAAGGTCTGTTGTGTTTTCTGATGAAAGCTGATTCTGCCTCAGTGCCAGTGATGACCGTGTCGTGGTTAGACGGAGGTCAGTTGAGCACCTGCAAGCAACCTGTCTACGTGCCAGACACACTAGACCTACACCTACAGTTATCGTCTGGGACGCGAATTCGTGCAACGTCAGAAGCAGTATCGTCATTATCCCATGCAGCTTAACTGCAAATCAGTACATCAATCTGATGATTCGACCTGTTGTCTGAAGGGCGGGGTGAAGGTCTGTTGTGTTTTCTGATGAAAGCTGATTCTGCCTCAGTGCCAGTGATGACCGTGTCGTGGTTAGACGGAGGTCAGTTGAGCACCTGCAAGCAACCTGTCTACGTGCCAGACACACTAGACCTACACCTACAGTTATCGTCTGGGACGCGATTTCGTGCAACGTCAGAAGCAGTATCGTCATTATCCCATGCAGCTTAACTGCAAATCGGTACATCAATCTGATGATTCGACCTGTTGTCTGAAGGGCAGGGTGAAGGTCTGTTGTGTTTTCTGATGAAAGCTGATTCTGCCTCAGTGCCAGTGATGACCGTGTCGTGGTTAGACGGAGGTCAGTTGAGCACCTGCAAGCAACCTGTCTACGTGCCAGACACACTAGACCTACACCTACAGTTATCGTCTGGGACGCGATTTCGTGCAACGTCAGAAGCAGTATCGTCATTATCCCATGCAGCTTAACTGCAAATCGGTACATCAATCTGATGATTCGACCTGTTGTCTGAAGGGCAGGGTGAAGGTCTGTTGTGTTTTCTGATGAAAGCTGATTCTGCCTCAGTGCCAGTGATGACCGTGTCGTGGTTAGACGGAGGTCAGTTGAGCACCTGCAAGCAACCTGTCTACGTGCCAGACACACTAGACCTACACCTACAGTTATCGTCTGGGACGCGATTCCGTGCAACGTCAGAAGCAGTATCGTCATTATCCCATGGAGCTTAATTGCAAATCGGTACATCAATCTGATGGTTCGACCTGGTGTGCTGCCATTCATGAACAGTATCTCAGGAGGTGTTTTCCAACAGGGTGCTGCTCGCCGACATACCACTGTCGCAACCCAACATGCTCCACAGTGTGTCGGCATGTTGCCTTGACCTGCTCGATCTTCTCATCTGTCTCCAGCCGAGCACATGAGGAACATCACCGAACGACCACTCCAGCGTTATCCACAAACAGCATTAAGGGGCTCCGGAACGCCCTATACTTGCAATGTTAAAATAACGCTTATAAATTACATCTTTCCTCACAAAGTATTTGAGGTAGGAAGTTGAGCTTTTTACAGATTATTTATTGGAATATGGGCTACAACTTAACACAGGGATTTTACAAAATTTTAGTTCAGTTATTAAAGATGATTTTTTTTCAATTGTAATGAAAATTCACAACATTTTTTTGCAATTTTTTATTTATATATTCAAAAATATACAGTTTTTTGGAAAAAGGCTGTGTTAAATTATGCAGTGTAACATTTACTGAAAGTTTGAAACAAATATGTTTGGAAGATCCTTAGAAAACATGTAATTAGTATGAGAAAATAAAAGTTTTGGGAATCGAGCGACAAAGATTGGATTAACCTTTTAGTGCATTCCAGGTCCATAGGATGGATTATCTTCATCCTCTGCAAACTCCTCCTCCAGCTTCCTCTTGTTCCTCTTCCTGTTTACTCTTGCTTGTATTTCTAGACTCTTTACAGCCCTATCTGTAGCCCGAAGGCGTTCCTTGTCTAAAGCAAGCATCGCTCGTTGTTGTGTTCGTAGATTTTGCTACCATTTTCTTCAGTTGCAGTTACTGCAACACTGTTCCAAAAGGTGGTCATGTATGAACACTTATCACATTTCAGTTGTATTTCACTAGCAAGTCCTACGTGCTTTATTATGGAGAGTTCCAGACCAACTTCACTACAATGAATACATCTTTCACAGTTTGAAAAAATTCCTTTGAGAACCGACATATCAAGTATTTCATTCACATCCGATTCGCCCATAAAACATTCATAGTTTTCACTCATTGAACCAAGCTTCTTCTGTGAAGTATTTTCTTTCCCACTTTGACTGCTATGGGCAGGTGTACTTGAGAGGTTAGGTTCACTCACTTGGTTATCGTCTTTATTGTTTACAGTAATAACACATACCTTTGGCTTTCCAACATTTCTCCTTTTCTTAAAAGCCTTCAGAGGATTTCTAATAACTTTACTTTTACTCATTATTATACTTCAACAAAACAGAGACTCAAGAAACAGAATTAATTACGAATATTTTCGAGATAACGACAGAGTAAATAAACATGAAACAATCGACAATCACACCAGCGATATATATTGAACCATCACAGGTTAGCCACAACACATACTTTATCTCACATCACTAAAATGTACCTGATGAACACGGACGTTAATAATAACACCATTTGACAGCAGTTTAACAGCGCCACAGTTGGTCACGCCCATGTAGAACACATTTCAAAAAAAATTTAAAAATAGTTGTAGTCTTCGGAATTGAATAAATTATATATCTATTAAAAGGTAATAGTCTGCAGATTCAGAAAACGCAAAAAAGTAAAAATTGAACTTTTCATGATTTTGAGCCTTTCCGGAGCCCCATAACCGTCACTGCACTGTCCGACCGAGTGAAAGATGCATGGAACTCCAGCCCACATTTAGCATCTGGTAGCTGTGCAACACAATGCGTGCACGTCTGCAGGCTTGTCTTGGATCCTCTTCGTCGTGCCGCCTTCCAGTGGCCCGACGTGGATCCAGCAGTCGACGTTGCGTCACCGCCAACGGAAGATCTCCATTCCTGGGCTTCGGTGCCCACCAAATGGCTGATTTTTCAGCCGATGTTTCCAGCCATTCGAAGGACAAATGTCGGGGTGCAGGCTTGAGCTTGTCGTCGGCTGGAGGGGAGTAGAGTGAGGGGGGGGGATGTGCTATCGTTCGCTGTCGATACCGGCCATGCCATTCCAGGTTTAGAAATTGGCAGCAACCATGTGACTGCACTGCCAATCGGCCCTCACGACCGGCACCGTCAAGGAGCCGGCGTAAGGGACCCCGCACGTCGCACAGTTTGGTCAGTCGGTACTGTCCATACATTCTAATCACTGTAAGGCGGTTGTTTCAGTGTTGTCCATCCGAGTTTTGTGATCGCTTCCATGGGTTTTTGACTGACATGTGACCGTGCATTGTCATGGATGTACAGACTCGGCCTGGCTCAAGGACTTGCAGTGTTTATTGATCTGGATAATGCTACCTGAATTAAGGTTATAAAAGAGTAGACATAATATATTCACAATTCTGAATATGAACCACCATCAGCGTATATTGGAATGACGATAATGAAACTTTATGCCAGACCAGGATTCGAAGCCGGATTTTCCGCTTTACGCGAGCTGCCTTCTTAGCTGCTTCAGCTATCCGTACACTAATCACAGCCAGACTGGAACTCCGACCTATATCGTTGTCCATGAGTCACATCCTGCACTTATAGGTCATATATACTCCCATCCAGGAAGGACATACGAGGTGTATGAGAAAAGCTTTTATTTTATTTTTTCAAACAACAATGTTGTCACCTTCATAGTAGTTCCCTTACGCAGCTACGCACTGATAAAGTCGTTGTTTCCGGTCTTGGTAGTAGCGCTGAAATGCCGGTAAAGGCTTTAACATTTCGATCACATTTTTATGAACGTTCTTCACAATCACAAAATGGCGTCGTTTCAAGACTTTTTCAATTTATGGAAAAGACGAAAGTCACAAGGACTCAGATGAGGTGAACTGGGGGGGCTGTTGAACAGATATGCCTGTTGAGTAAAGAAATTCCGTGATGCAAGTGGCCGTGCCACGTAGGGCGTTGTCATGGTGCAGCATCCACTTGTCTGCAACGCGTTCGAAGTTTTCGTCTGTTTTTGAAGCTAAAGCTGACACTGAGCGAAATTCATCTTCAACATGTTCTCGGACTTCCAAAGATGACTTGTCCCAGAGAGAACATTGTGCTCTTGATGAGAAATGTTGCCCATAGGTATGTTTCAACTTTTCAAAGATCAAACTCGCAGATTCCACAACTTTAACACAAAACATGATTGCATAACGTTGCTCTAAATTCCACTGATACATTTTCTTACCACACAACAAAAACACAACTTCACTGATCGCTCTCTCAAAAATCACGTGATGGTCGCATGGAGCTGAAACTCGGAATGAGTACCTGGAAAGGATGAATACACCAGGCGTAACAAGTACGAGGGTCACTCCAAATGAAATGCACGCTATTTTTTTTAAAATCCATCTTTTATTCTACATGTTTGAAAGTTTCACAGTGTCTAGAAACATCCTTTAGGAACAATATTTTCATTTCTGCACATAATTTCCATCCCTCTCAACTGCCTTCGCCATCTTGGAACCAGCGACTGTATACCCGCACGGTAAAATTCTGAACCAACCTGTTGGAGCCACTGTTTGGCTGTGTGCACAAGGGAGTCATCATCTTGAAAACTTGTTCCACGAAGAGAGTTTTCAAAAGAGATGTTAGTCATATGGAGGCAGGTCAGGACTGTAAGGCGGGTGTTTCAGTGTTGTCCATCCGAGTTTTGTGATCGCTTCCATGGGTTTTTGACTGACATGTGGCCGTGCATTGTCGTACAACAGCAAAACATCCTGCTTTTGCCTATGTGGTCGAACACGACTCAGTCGAGCTTAAAGTTTCTTCAGTGTCGTCACATATGCGTCAGAATTTATGGTGGTTCCACTTGGCATGATGTCCACAAGCTAGAGTCTTTCGGAATCGAAAAACACTGTAGCCATAACTTTTCTAGCAGGAGGTGTGGCTTTGAATTATTTTTTCTTGGGTGAATTTGCATGATGCCACTTCCTTGATTGCCTCTTCGTCTCTTGTGAAAAATGATGGAGTCATGTTTCACCACGTCACAATTCTTCCAAGAAATTCGTCTCCACCATTCTCGTACTGTTCGAAAAGTTCGCTGCGTACCGTTTTTCTTGTTTCTTTGTGAGCCACTGTCAACACCCTGGGAACCCACGTGGCACAAACCTTTTGTAACGCCAACACTTTCAATATTCTGCAAACACTTCCTATCTCAACGTAGCGTGACAATTTGTCCACTGTGATGCGTCTGTCAGCAGTCACAAATTCGTTAACTCTCTGCACATTGGCTGGAGTGTGTGCAATACGATGCCTGCCGCTGCGAGGACAATCTTCAATATTGCCGTGCCCGCTTTCATCACGTAACCTGCTTGCCCACCGACTAACTGTACTGCGATCAACAGCAGCATCTCCATACACCTTTTCCAACCTCTTGTGGATGTTTCCCACGTGTCGTTTTCACAGCACATGAATTCTATGACAGCACGTTGATTCTGACGCATGTCAAGTATAGCAGCCATCTTGAAGACATGCTGTGACGGCACCACCCGCGGGAACAGGTTGAACTAAGTTTGAAAACAAGCGGGAAGGATGTATCTACACACTGTAAGACTTTCACACATGCAGGATGAAAACTGTATTTTTACAAAAATAGCGTGCATTTCTTTCAGAGCGACCGTCGTAGAACAACACGACGTGGCCAGATCGTTCGCAGTGTGGCCACTCCCATTAATACACCCACACATCCCTTATTTATTGAGAGTCGAGGGCCTGGTATTGGCGAAAATATGTGCATCGTACTTCTTAATAACACAGGCACTGCTATTTCGTATTTAAGTAAAAGAAATTTATCAAACATCACGTGTGCATCTTATCATTTTGCTCTCTGTCATAGAACCAAGCAACACCTTATCATCGACCAGCGGCATGACCAAACACCTGTGGTACTCGGAGACTGTCATCAAAATCGTCTACAAGCTGAGCGGGTGTATGCATAATATCGAATTGATCCACATCAGTCACGACATGTTTTCCGGCGATCGAAGGCACGGATTCGCAGTGGTGGTCAGCCGGAAGCGACGTAACAAACACGTCAGACGACGCAAGTATAGGAACTCATCCTACAGTAAATGTCGATCCTCATCTTTATTCACGAAGATAAGCACGGGATTCTGGGGCGAAGATAAGTACCTTCTGAAAAATTCTACTTTCGTATCACAGCCGTATTCATCAGGCATTAATTGATGAAAACACAAGAATCGTCTTCTGCAGCTTGTTTCTAAATCAAAATCCAGACTTGAGACGACTGTACTGATGAAGAAAATTTCTAATCCAATGGTGAGGGTAACCCTTGAAGTGACGCAGTCAACTACCCAGCATAAGAATCATATACATGTCAGCATGTAGTCTTTAGGCACAATAATCAATAAAACTGCACGGTTTATTATGTATTTCTGAGTCCACCATGAATTATAGAGTGGTAAAAACACTCAAAAAAAATAGTACACTTGGAAAGGCCACGTCGATTTTGAACCCATAATGGAAAATGTCACCTGAGGGTTAGTTGGTGTACTGACGATCGCTTCAGTGTCGTTCGCCAACATATAGCGTAGTGGCATAGCTACCAGAACGCCGTCTGTGTCCACCCTTCAATAGGAAATGCTCACAGAAGGCTCAGTGTGGTACAAACGTGTGAAGCAAGAAGGCAACCATGCCACAGAAACAGACTTGTGCTTCCTACAGCTAACTGAGCGAGTCTGAAAGGGATCAAATTGTGGCCTTCCGACTGGCATGATTGTCCTTTTTGAGAATTGCCACACAAGTTGGACGTTCTGCGTCACTTGTGCAGCGATGCTGGTACCAGTGGCCACGTGAACATCCCCACACCCGTAGACGAGGTTCTCGACGTCCACGCAGCTCAGACGGCCAGCAGTGGAACATCGGACAGCTACCACAGCACAGGTAAGAGGGTACGCATACCTCTACCCCTTATTTCATTCAGCGCACAGCATCGACGTGCACGGTCCGATTGCTGCCGTCAGAGGATATTTTGGAATATGAAAGCAGCGATGAAAGCAGATTCTGCCTCCACACAAATTACTGTCATTTGTGCGTACGACGTAGACCTGGTGCGCTTTGTCTCTTAGAAGTGCATTCGTGAAAGACACACTGGGCAGCCCCTATGGTATGGGGTGTCATGGGCAGTCCTTATGGTCTGGGAAGCGTTAAATTATAACTTTCGTTCAACTTTGGTGTTTCTGGAGGGTAGGTGCAGAATGTTGTTAGAACCATTCTTTTGCCGTTCTTGCAACACGAAGGTGATGTATTGTTCCAACAGGATAATGCTCGCCCACGAGCTGCCCGTGATCCTCAACGCGATCTGCGAGACGCGCCGCATCTTTCCCAGCCAGCATTATTTCCGGATTTGTCTCCAATGGAGAAGTTGTGGGACGTGATGCAACGAGAAGTGACTCGTGCGACTCATCAAACAACTGTTACAGAACTACGTGAACAGGTCGGATAGGCGTGGCGTAACGTATCCAAGGACAGTATTCGCTTTATGTACGATCGGCTGGATTCCAAATTCAGAGCCTGCATTGCCGCCCGTTGTGGCTACACTTGGATGTTTCAGCATGTGTCGATACCCTGTACCCTAGAACCTCTTGTGCTGTTGATTTGTGAAAGTAATCATTTCATGTACTCCACATTCAGTTTGCTACAATGAATCTTGAGTGAATTGTGAACCTCGCAAATGGTATACTAGTTTTTTTTACCAGCAGTTTATTTGTATCAATTTTCGCTGGCTCTTATATTATTTGCTTTGTTTTACTATTACTCGCGTAACAACTCATATATGAAATAGAATATGTTACTACGAAAAGAGCCCCGAAATACCTTTTAGTGATGCTGTGCCGTGACTTTCTTGGGATCATTAATTATCAACAAGAAAAAAAATTATGTTCTTATTCTTCTGGATCTGGCTTTCTATTAAAGGAACATTTTTTCGTTACTCTAACTCACTATAAAGTTCAACATATCTTCCCTACTTTATAGTTATTGCAAAGGTTAATGAAAATTACTTTGTTATGAATACTGATGTTACAGTTCGCAATGATTGTTCAACATCAAAATTTTGCAGTGGATTTTTGTTAACAGTAAAACACCAATAAGTACCACGACTAGCACAAGAACATGAGACTATTATCGGAGAAAAAGACGTTTTTACTATAAGGTTTGCCAGACCAGAACTAAGCACAGCAAGATTTCTTTTATGTTATGAAGGTAAATTATCTTTTTTATACTGTTAGTAATATATTACCAGCAGCCCGCGTCAATCTGCAAAACACATCATAAAATCTACTGTTCTGCTCTGCAAGTCCGAAAGCTGAAAGAAATAATTTTATTTCACTATTACCTTCTCGCTTCTTTGCGGTATGATAGATTTCATTTAATGCAGTTTGAATGCGCCGCGGCAGCGGCTCGTTCGTTTGTAGCGCAGCTCTGCACCACGAATAATATTTAAATAACTGAAAATGTCTTAAAGGGATGGGATAATATACCAGGCAAGCTTATTACAAATCATGATGCAAGGTTTCACTAAGTAACTCTATTCAAAACATTTAAACAAATCAATTAATTATTACACACCTTTAAAATGAGTACGTAATGGCGTCCCTCTCTCAATCTTGACAAAAGAATGCTACGCTAGCGTACAATATACCATCACAGGCTATCCTACTCACGTAACTCCAAGAAGACGACAGAGAAATTAATGTTCGTTCTGTATTGTTTATACTAGTCACACATTCTCATCTTTGTTTGATATTTAATAAGTATCGTCTGTGGCGGTTTCAGTACTCGCCGACACAGATATTATCTAAAATTAAAAAAAAAAAACAGTACATAATTTTATACAAGAACAAAACATGACACACAATGTTTTCTCTTTATTACATAATATGTCTTTTGCTAAGAGACGTTACACAATTTATAAGTAGTACCAAATCTGTGCTTAAAAAATTTGAAAAAATATCCAGGAAATTAGCACACTTAACTTCTGTTAGCAAAGGTGTGGCCTCTGGAGGAAGACTTTTTCCAAAGGATTGGGTTACACAACCAACTTCCGGCAATGCATATGACTCCACATTTGTAGCCACTTCAGTATCGAAGTCAGTTTCACGACATTCATTAAATGCTTCTTCAAGTACAGGCAAACAACCTGCCCCATCTGCTGCATGTGTACTGGACGTTTCACGCAGTGGTCCACTTGACACAGCGTTATCCAGACTACCATCAATTAGCGCAGTGGTGTCCGAAACTATAGAGATAGTATCTGTATCATCTGAAGCAGCGTCTCTTCCATATTCTGAATCTTCTACGTGCTCTTCTATAACCTCTTCCCAACAGTTCATTAGAGGACCAGAGATATTAATCTGCTATTGAACTATGATATCTCCACGAAGTCGATCCCACAGACCTAAAAAATTGTTCACAAGTGTCAGTATGACCTCTCCAGCCACAAAAACGAACGAAAAGTAAGCAAATTATATGCTTATAACACTGTAGTATACGTATGAACTGTTTTCCTCATGTTTCATATTTTTAGTAATTATCCTGCACGTGCACTGTCAACGGAATTAATTTATATTATCTCAGCGCCTATCATTTTCCTGGTAATGTGTGAAACAATATTATCTGCATTAAGAGAACTAGTTTACTGCTTTGAATAAGCAAAATTGGATGAAACTAGGCTCTCAATTCATGACAGTCTATTTGCTTATCATGACGCGGAAGAAAAATACCTGTAATTCTGCTAACAAACGACTGCCATATTGATTTTATATTTTACAATGTAGAAAATGTTACCGTGAGCTAGGCGTACCATCGTTTGTATCTGAAGATATCAGAAGAGTAAATTCACATGGACAGAATCTAGCCGAACACAAAACCAACTCTGCATAAGAATACCTCAAACGCTATCAGTAAATATTAATACCAGCCCTCGCTTGTCCGCCGATATCTCAAGCCTACCAACATGGAAAGACATAGACGCTATTTATAGTTATCGGAGAGACTGCTGTAAATATATTAATACTACGACAATTGGTTGTTTTTAGTAAATAAAATAATAAATAGCATTTAACACTAATGGGACCTTTATTTACCAGTGTCATTTAGATAGTTAATATGCACAATGTTCGCTATTGCTCAGAAGAGAAACCTCTCTGGATACGTTAGTGGACCTTACGCTTTGAGAACAGTTAACTGGTGAGTGGTGCTCAGAATTTCCGCAGCTTGCACTGACGCATTTGATAGAGGATCTTCCGTTAGCAGCACGGTTTATAACGTGACTGAGGCAAGCTGGGTGCCCAGCAATTTTATAGTCACGAGTAACTTAGATCAAAATTTTTACTCACCTTGATTAAGTCTTCTGGGGACGACTGGAATATTTGTGGCTCAACAGTGTCCTACAACACCAGGCTATAATTTTATGACATGGTTTATCAGAGCTCCGGAAGACATGAGATTAAATAAGTCGGGGTCATAGATACCTCTCTTTCGAAACAGCTGAAATCAGTGGGGGTAGTGGCAATCAAAAGACTATCCAGGCTGCTTTGTGAAATTTACTAAACTGAAGATATACCATAAGAATCCACAAAATCCCAAAAATAGGGAGGACAGATAAGTGCGAAAACTATAATACAATCAGCTTATCAGCTCGTGCGTCAAAGTTGCTGAAGAGAAAGTACACAGATAAATGGAAAATAAAACTGAAGGTTTTTGAGATCATTTAAGCTTTAGGAATGGTAAAGACGCTAAAGAATCAGGGCACAGGCAAAGGCAAAGAAAAAAAGGACCTTCAAAAAGACAAGCAGTAGAAACTCTCGCCCTGTGCGGGTGGGTATTACTTTTCTGAAATGTAAGCCTAGGATGACTTGTCTTTAAGAGCAGCAAGACAGGGCGTGGAGTATCATCAAATTGGAATCATTTGCTTTCTGTACATGTACTTCACATCTACCAATTTCCGTCCTAGTCGGATAGTTCCTCCGTGGTGTTCCTTTTTTCTTCTTTGTCTTAGAGACTAAATTGTTAGGAAAATCAGTTCTAAATGCAGAAGTTGATTGTAAATTTATTGCTGAGCAAAAATGTAAAGAAAGTATTTTTGCCTCACTATAACATTAAAATCTCATCCGTCATTTTACAAACGTTGTTTTTATTTCATTAAGGGCTGTTCAAACCGACAGGTCCAGGTGGAGTTTCACTGTAACAGCGTAAAATAAGAAAATGCTTTCTCGGGCAAAAACGTCGAGTTTGATAGCTCTTTTCTATGGTACTAACATTTTACTATGACCCTATTTGACGTTCCAAGCGCGTTTCGTTTTCGTTTCGTGGCACCTTCCGAGCTACGTAAGCCATTCTATTCGGCCTTATCGGTTTGCCGGAATCGCATTTTTAATGAGAAATTTTCCGAGAAAAGTATAGATAAGAAACACAACGCAAATGTGGTGGGTTTTATACAGTTCCAGTGCATGCATTTCAGTCTCTGCTCTTCTTACCTATTTAGCTGCCATCCTTTAAACTTTCTTCATAGTTCGATTTACGCCTTTTCGCAAGATGTCGAATTTCTTCCTCGTTGCGTTCTAAGTGTTGTAACATACATCAGAGCTCGTTTTGTCCGACGGTTTCCTGAAATGTCATCACGCGCTCGTACAATTGTAATTCATGTTGTTCTAATTATTTCGCTACCTGACTTGTCGAATCAAAATTAAATGCTTCGTTCTTTCACTTGCTTGGTTTACAAATTTTGTTCCGTTAGTGTAAAACGTTTCTACAGCCGCCTGTATACATCGATTTTTAATTGAACAGAGCATTGAAATGGACTTCAGATATATACACCCCCTCGTCTTAGTATATTTAGTAGGACTCTCCCATTCTCTCTTCGTCACCTGGTATAAAGTTTACAAGAAAGTTATACTTTGTAATCCTTAAACTATAATGTTTCCTAGTTCCAGACCTCAAGTTTTTTCCCAACCTTCAGATATTCCTTTTCCAAACAGATACATACAGGCCTCTTTTTCAATATTTGTCCATTAGATTTCGCATCATATACTTTATATCCTCGTGATCACAGTCAGTCACAGCCTGAGTGCCAGCGAGGAACAAAGATTAAAACACAATGGACGACAAAGCACCTCCTTGTATCAAAACGTTCTTAACTACAAACGTATTAGAGCTCTCACATTATTTTGTGATTTGTGACTCAGTTGCCCCTACTGCTGGGTTTTATGCAATCCACAACTTCTTCAAATACCACACGCAAGATTTTCATATTCTCTCGCTCTCCATGTGCAAACTATTAGTCCTAGTGAAAAAACGAAGGAGATATTTTTGTAGGAAAATTTATTTAATTGCATTTTGCACTAGGATGCGTTTTCGCTAGAGACTGTCGTTTTCGAATTATTCAGGAAGAATGTACAAAAGTTACCCTTAAACGCGGTTTTCTTGAATAACTCGAAAATCGTTGCCTCCAGCAGATACGTACGCAGTAAAATACGTAACTATATTAAATTTCCTACTAAAAAGGTCCTGTTCGTTTTTCTGTAGTACTAAAGGTTTGCACTTAATTAGCGAGAGAATATTAAAATCTTGCAGTTAGGAATAAAGGCGTTGCACGCTGCATAAAACCCAGTGGTAGAAGCAGATAATCACCCTGTATATTGTATACTACCATGACATTATTGTGTGCCTCGAAGAAAATATGATATGAAACCAGACTACAAGGACGAAATATCTACTACAGTACCACAGTATCGGAATCTGCCAGGTCCTCAGTTAATAGTTGATTTAATGAGCACACCAAGCAAAAATGGTTCACCTGCAGACCGTATCACGCCAGTACTGCGCATCATAGACTCTTACTCTAGCCACGGCAATAGCCAATGTCATATCCATCTGAAGCCACTCATTGATTATTAGAGCCCGTAGAGTCGATAAATTGCGGAGACGTTGACTGATGCCTTCGACCCGTTATTGTAACCAATCCCAGATGATCGACTGATATAGTGGGCCATTCGAGGTGCGGTAAGTTTTCACCAAACCAGGAACCTACACATGCAGTCTAGTGAACACGGCCGTTGTGAACTTGTGGGTGTTATCAGCCTGTTCATCGATACGATGTAGAAAAAAGGGCAGCACTGAGTAATTGACCATGCTGCTGTTACCATCTTGACTTACTATCATGGCAGCCTGAATGAGTTATGGTACGAACAGCACAGCGAAGCATTACAGAAGCTCCTCTGGCCTGGACTTCAACCTCCATGCACTGTGGGTTGGACCATCGGTGCACCCTGTACCCTCACATCAATTGAAGACAGGCAGACCACACTACCCGGCTCGAGTCAGCTACGGTCCACTTTGTGACGTCCTAGAAGTCTTTCACAGTGGAATGCCGGATTAAAATCTTACTGGTTAACGAGCCGTGTTACTTCGAATAAAACATTCGAGCTTTCGACTCCTCTCTCTCTGTCGCCATCGGGAGTAAAAGATCACACTCTAGTGCTGGGGCGGGTATTCAACATACAGAGACATTACATCGGCGCCTGGAACCTATGGAGATGGCTATAGCGAGGCATGCGCAGGTAGGCGAGATGAACAGCTCATAGCAGCTGCTGCCAGCGGCGGAAACAAGTGAAATGAGGGCGGGGGAGAGGGACCAGGCATGTTTGAAACTTTCAATCCCGTCCATCCGTGCAAACTTCAAGTATCCATCTTTGCTCTCGCTACATGTTCAAAGCACATCCCCATGCACTACTGAGTGTCTACCCTTGAACTCTGTTAAAATTGTTGCGGTTTATTTTCATCTCGGTTGTTTCCATCACAACGGAATCCCGATATACAGCATTTGTAGTGTCCGGTTTGACACAGTCACGTCGTTTAAATATCTGGGCATAACGTTGCAAAGCGATATGAAATGCAACGCGCATGTAAGGATTGTTTTAGGGAACGCAAGGGGTCGGTTTATTGGGAGAATTCTAGGAAAGTTCATCAGTAAAGGACATCGCATATAGGTTGCTTGTGCGACCTTTTCTTGAGTACTGCTCGAGTGTTTGGGATCCGCACTAGGCCAGATTAAAGGAAGACATCGAAGCAATAGCTTTATTACTGGAAGGTTTGAACAACATGCAAGTGTTATGGTGCAACGACCCGATTCGGGAAGTCAAATGGAGTCCCTGGAAGGAAGTCGACATCCTTTTCAAGTAAGACTACTGAGAAAATTTGGAGAACCGGTATCTGAAGCTGACTGCAGAACGATTCTACTGTCTCCAACGCACATTGCGCGTAAGGACTACGACGATAAGATACGAGAAATTAAAGCTCATACGGAGGCGTATAGGCAGTCGTTTTCTTCTCGCTCTATTTGTGAGAGGAACGGGAGAGGAAATGACTAGCACAAATACAGAGTACCCTCCACCACGCCGTA
Organism: Schistocerca nitens; assembly: GCF_023898315.1. Lineage (NCBI taxonomy): Eukaryota > Metazoa > Arthropoda > Insecta > Orthoptera > Acrididae > Schistocerca > Schistocerca nitens. The sequence continues at coordinate 706,464,971 of NC_064619.1, forward strand.
CAGTGGACTGTGGCATACCTATGTAGATGTAGATATTAGGATACATGAGCCGAGACTTTTGTCTTATCAAATTGTATTTTCTGTCTGGAATTCTCAGGCTACCTTTTTTTTTTAAAAAAAAATGTTGTGTGCGCTTAGAACAACACTCAGCAACTGCATACGGAATGTACCAGGATCAATAGTTAATATTCAACGATATGACAGGACTGATCATCTGAAGCAAAAAAACTTCATACGGACATACGTCAATTTCCGAATGGTTTCTGAGATAGAACATATTGAAACGTCCCCTTTTCTGAACAATTATACACGACTGTCCTTAAACTGACACACAATATTTTGTTAGCGCAACGCAATCTGACTTTCAAAATTCCCTACAAAAGAATGGCCCTGTCTAACATTAAACTATACCTTTCACAAATCACTTACCTCACAAAAATCTTCGCTACTCAAGCTACTGCAATACAGCGAGCGCCACTACTACCAGCTAAATAAAAGATTCAAACTACTGAAGGCACTAACTACTGATAGGCATAGTTAGCAAATGAAAGATTTTGATAGAGAACAAACAATGTATTTACCTCAATAGTCATAATATATGTAGCAGTTCATGACAAATTTCAAAACTCCGCCATCTCTCTCCCCACATCCACCACTGCTGGCGGCTCACCTCCAACTGCGCAACGCTACGCGCTGTTCCCAGCCAGCTGCCTAACACTACAATGGCAAGTATTACAACAATGCAAAGCAGCCACAGACTGCACACAGCACAGCCAGTGATTTTCATACAGAGGTGGCGTTACCAATAAAAAAAACCTAAACAGCCTACTTACATAGCCCCCATGCTCCCCAAAAAAAATTTTACAAATTGGTTTGGGCAGTGGCCAATACAGATTTGAAAACATTTTTTATAAGTACAATAACAAAGAAATCAAATGCACACACTTATTGATACAATGTTGGTCAAAAGCTAAAATTTTCTCACAGTCCATAAAGACAGTCCTGATCATTCATCACATTGCAGTGTTTTTCTCAAAGTCTGAGCAGTAAAAGAAAATGCACACAGAAGTAGTGGATTTCCATGCAATCTTGAAGAAGTAGCGTTGTCCTTCCAACGGAAAGACAGTACTGACTCTCGACATGCAGACAGGTAATGGGCCACAACAGAGCAAACCCACAGCGGAGTCAGTCGAAGTTTTGAAGAGTATTGGTGGGTAGGTCATCACAGAGCAGACCCACTGTAGTCCTGGTATGTAAGTAGGCTGTTTAGGTTTTTTTATTGGTAACGCCACCTCTGTATGAAAATCACTGGCTGTGCTGTGTGCAGTCTATGGCTGCTTTGCATTGTTGTAATACTTGCCATTGTAGTGTTAGGCAGCTGGCTGGGAACAGCGCGTAGCGTTGCGCAGTTGGAGGTGAGCCGCCAGCAGTGGTGGATGTGGGGAGAGAGATGGCGGAGTTTTGAAATTTGTCATGAACTGCTACATATATTATGACTATTGAGGTAAATACATTGTTTGTTCTCTATCAAAATCTTTAATTTGCTAACTATACCTATCAGTAGTTAGTGCCTTCAGTAGTTTGAATCTTTTATTTAGCTGGCAGTAGTGGCGCTCGCTGTATTGCAGTAGCTTGAGTAGCGAAGATTTTTGTGAGGTAAGTGATTTGTGAAAGGTATAGTTTAATGTTAGACAGGGCCATTCTTTTGTAGGGAATTTTGAAAGTCAGATTGCGTTGCGCTAACAAAATATTGTGTGTCAGTTTAAGGACAGTCGTGTATAATTGTTCAAAAAAGGGGACGTTTCATATGTCGACCCTTAGCCGAGGATACCTCACTGGAATCTTCTGATTTTTTTCCTTGTAGTTTGTGTAATTAGTGTAGCTTTTGTTTATTGCTAGCACGTAATTGTAGAGAAAATCTCCTTTGTAGTTGCAGTCCTTCATTGTTGTACAGTAAAACAGTTGTGGCATGCATGTAGATTTGCACCAAGTATTTCGCAGCTGCAATTAACTACATATTATTTTCAGTGCTATGTTAATGTGTTCTCTTATTTTTGCTCTTCAAATTGTGCTTTTCTGTGTTATCGTGTGAAATATTGTGACAATAATGGCGTGTGGAAAACTTAACACTAGGCTCCAAAGTAAACTGAGAAATGACAGCGAAGACGAAAGCAGTGTGTTAGCGCCACCGAGTAATGAATTAACTGATGTTCAAAGTAATAATTTGGTAATTGTGCATAGGGAAATGGAGCGGGCGGCAAACAATGGCGTAGACAGTGGAACAATTAGTGAGCAGGGAAGCATTATCGATCGGTCGGTCGGCAACAGCTCGCCTCAGGAATCCGAAATGACAGGACACAATTTCGCAAATACTGTAGATTCAGGTTCTGGGTCATCACCGTTTTCTCAAATGAGTCAAGACACATTTTCTGCTTGTCAAAATGTGAACGTTGCCGGTGAAAATGCACTGCCAAAAAGCATAGAGAAACAGATTCCAGACACTAATACATTATTATTGCAATTAATGCAACAAATGGAACAAAATCAGAGACAAACACAGCAACAGTTAGACACAATGGAACAAAATCAGAGACAAACACAGCAAAAGCTTCAAAAGTTAGACTCATTGGAACAAACTCTTGAACAAACACGTGAAGATTTAACTACTGAGTTACATAACATTGAATCGAAATGTCAAAAAGTCTGTAATGACGTAAAAACACAAATTTGTGAGCATTTCCAACCTATTTTTTCGCGGCATGAAAATGCACTACAGAATCACGAAGCAGCCATAAAAGAACTGCAAACTACTGTTCACGAAAATCATGAGACCATGCAAGCTAAATTTGACTCAGTTGCATCTACCGATTCGGTTACGCAACTTGCAAAAACTCAGGAAAACTTAAAGGACACAGTAGATACTCTGAAACTTGGTTCAGAAAAACACACTGAGGAAATGTGTTCACTATCGGAGAAAGTAGCCGAACTTTCGGATCAGTTCACTAACTTATCTACGAAGGTAGATGATAATCTGAATGACACAAAACCGGTAGTCTTTAATGACACAGAAGAGAGCGAACAAATTAGGAAACTGAAACAAAATCTGAATCAAATTAATACGCAACACCAAAGAGAAATCCGCGAAGTACAAGATCAGCTGACACAGGTAATACAAGAATTACGTATTTCAGAGGACACTCGCGCCCCAACACGGGAAGAGGGACTTAGAAATACGGAAAAGACGCAAAATAATAACACAGGACATTTCGGAAGTTATGAAATAAACTGGCAATGTGCACCGAATTTTGAGATGGAACGGCCGACACGACCTAACAATGACCGATATGCGACTCGCCGACATGATGATTTTGACTATAAGCTGTTCATTACTACACGTAAATTCAAAACGTTTAAGAATTCTGCCAACGACATTCATCCACAAGCGTGGCTCCATCAATTCTCTCATTGTTTTCCTCCCAACTGGTCATTAGAACACAGATTAGAATTTATGTGTGGCTACTTAGAGAATGAACCAGCTGTAAGAATGCGATCGGTCATTCACGATAGCCACAGTGAAGGAGAATTTTACCATGCCTTCCTCTCAGCATATTGGTCTCAAGCCACACAAGACCGAGTAAAACATGGCATCATAATGATGAAACGTCCCCTTTTTTGAACAATTATACACGACTGTCCTTAAACTGACACACAATATTTTGTTAGCGCAACGCAATCTGACTTTCAAAATTCCCTACAAAAGAATGGCCCTGTCTAACATTAAACTATACCTTTCACAAATCACTTACCTCACAAAAATCTTCGCTACTCAAGCTACTGCAATACAGCGAGCGCCACTACTGCCAGCTAAATAAAAGATTCAAACTACTGAAGGCACTAACTACTGATAGGCATAGTTAGCAAATGAAAGATTTTGATAGAGAACAAACAATGTATTTACCTCAATAGTCATAATATATGTAGCAGTTCATGACAAATTTCAAAACTCCGCCATCTCTCTCCCCACATCCACCACTGCTGGCGGCTCACCTCCAACTGCGCAACGCTACGCGCTGTTCCCAGCCAGCTGCCTAACACTACAATGGCAAGTATTACAACAATGCAAAGCAGCCACAGACTGCACACAGCACAGCCAGTGATTTTCATACAGAGGTGGCGTTACCAATAAAAAAACCTAAACAGCCTACTTACAATATTTAATGTACATTATTGTTTATTTTCTGTATTATTCAGTATGTTGTCAGATTTACGTTTGTACACATGTACAACAGTTAGTGAACATTCGGACATTCTTTTTCCAAAGCATCTATCCAAAACTACGTAACTTTAACACATTCACCTCCAAGAATTACTGCACACCTCACATTACAGCTGTTGTGTAGCATACGATAAATATTGGCATATGTAACCGTCAGCTTCAGTGCATTTATGCTCTCTTGGGTGAACATGTTGTCTTGCTTTTTCTAAGTTCTCACGTTCTCTAGTGAGGCAGCAGTGACCAAGAAGTTCATCTCGCGTATTTCGCCTTTCGTTTGTATAGTTCAGTTGTCATCCAACCCCATAAACAAAAATCTGATGGCATAAGATATGGGGATCTTGTTGGACAGTTAATTGTACTACCACGACCAATCCAGTAATTAGGGTATGCAGCTCACATATTCCGTCACGCGCCTGAGAAACCATGGAAGGACTCTGTTATTCTACAAGTACACTGCACTCCGTGTGGCCACAGGGTGTTTTTCCCAAAAATTCAAGTAGATATGTCCCGTCATTGGCTCTTCTGAAACGGCTGGACTTATTAACATGTTAACGATCAAGTCGCACCAAAAATTCATCCACAAACGAAACTGAAAATTGCTTTCCAATGTAACGTGTGGACTTTTCTGCGACTATCGAAGATTATTAATTCTATTCCGTATAACGTGGTTTCATCAGTAACCAGTATTAATGTGTTCTATCACGGAATTCTTTCGAAGTGAGGCAATATACATATGAAATGTGTTCCCAAATGAGCCTTTTTGTCACATCCCTCAAAACTGACAGTTCCTGCTGTGACACCCTATACAGGGTGTTTCAGAAGTGATGAACAATTTTTTTTTTTTTTTTTAAATGGCTCTGAGCACTATGGGACTTAACATCTACGGTCATCAGTCCCCTAGAACGTAGAACTACTTAAACCTAACCAACCTAAGGACAGCACACAACACCCAGTCATCACGAGGCAGAGAAAATCCCTGACCCCGCCGGGAATCGAACCCGGGCGTGGGAAGCGAGAACGCTACCGCACGACCACGAGCTGCGGACAAGTGATGATCAATATTCATGGATTATTCGAAACAAAAACGTCGAGTAAACTTGGGCTCTAAAACACATGCCTCACGAGCTATAAGCAATTCTTGATCTACGATAATGTGAAGCAAATCTCTCCTACTGCAAGCTCTTCGCTTTCCATATTTTGGAAGTGATAGCATGAAAAAAAAAAAAAAAAAAGACAAGTAAAATGTCCACTAAAAGTGTGCCCTACAACGATTACCTTAAAAGTCATGAACACTTGTTCATTAAAAGAGTTTTGTTTCAAATTATCGAAGATGAATAAGTGGTCATACCTCTTAAGAAGCACACGTTTAGTGGAATTTTTTCTTCTTGTGCTCCATACTACTTCCCAAAATATGGAAAGCAAAGAGCTTGCGGTAGAAGACATCTGCTTGACAGTATCGAAGATGAACAAGTGCTCATAGCTCTTAAGGTATGCCTGTTAGAGCCCGTGTTTACTTGACTCTGTCGGAATGATCATTCCTGTAATATCCCTGAATACTAATCATCACTTTTGAAACACCCTTTATATATGCTACTCCAAATAATCTGAAAAGCCAAGAGATATGGTTCATCTTCCACCATATTGGAATTCTGTTGTAAAGATTGTAAACCTCCTCCAGTCTTCATATTATAAAAATGATTCCAAAAGATCAATATTTGGATATGGAAAAGATCCGGGTTAAGGTGATCCTGTTTCTAGCTTACTAAGGGCAAAATGATACCTATTGATTATTAATAATATTATGTTTGCAGAGTAGAGCTGAACTGTTGAAAGGTGTGTGTGTAAATTTTGGTAGGAATTTTTCTTGTTTTGGATGTCTGGAATAGCGCCCGGAAGGTTTTGAATTGCTTAGATATGGCGCATACAGCCCCTGCAGTGAAGCTACGCTGCACGTAGATGAGCTTCAGGTGATCTTTGCTCTTTGAAGATGCGCGCCAGATTTATATGTTGATTGCGAGGAGAGGAGACAGACAGTTGTGCTTTGTTGTTTGGTTTAGTTGCAGTACGCACCAAACAATAGAGATTTTTTTAAAAGTATGTTAAGCATCAATAGAAGATCTATTGTGGAAAGAAAAGGAATTGATTCTTACATCGGTACGATTGTACTCTTTGTGAAGAATGGATTACAGGTAATGATGAAGTTTGTTGTATTTGCGGCAGCGCTTTGATAATGCAGCATTCTTGGTTCGTCAGACATCCAGATGAGGAATCTTTTTTGTTAGGATTTATCGATCATTGTGAGGGGAAGTGGGTTTAAGAACTAGAATTTAGAATTTTGTAATTCTTGCATTATAATTATGTGATTTCAGAGAAAGCTCAACTATTATTGAAGTTTCATTAAATTTTATTATGTCAAATTGTATAGGATTGCTGTTGAGATAATTCAGTACAGAGTCCTTGTCCGCATACCAAGAGTCAATTTCATATTTATTTAAAACTACTATCAAGAGTTACGAACCAAAAACGATGGCAATGTTTTTAGAGAACACATTGCACCTTTGCTATCTAAGTAGCTCAGTAGTTAGACTTTGCAGCTTTGTTATTAGACACACTGCAGCTACGAGAGCAATTAGCATGATATTATCCAGTGGTACGACAAATAGTTTTGAAAACAGATTCCCTCTTTAATTAAATTTCACAGCACCAACTTTAGTCCCAAAGTAATAAGTTTTTCATCAAATTCCATAGCCAGGTTTTGTAATAACAATAAGTTTTAGACAGGGGTTGATTTTCTTCAAATTCTCGCAATTACATTTATCTGCGGATTCTCGCAGTTCAGTATTGGCACCAACAGGTAGCGTTACGCAAGCAATCAGCTTTTAGGTTTGATATGTGCACTATTCAAAACAAGCCCAAAGTTTAGCAACTAACAGACAACTTAACATTTAAAACACAATCATACGAATTACAGATCCACTTTCACTAAAAAAAATGAAACAGATAACTTCCACTTGGTAATATTCCTTCTAGTTTCGGGCGTCAGGGAATATCCTGATTTTTTTTTCTTCTTTTATTTTTCAAGTAGTGAGATGTTGTGCGCTCTCGATCGTTATTTGCTTGTAATTTTGTTTTGATGCTGCGCTATTTACCAACGAATTGTGTTTTCTTACAGGTCACTGTGATATTTTCCGAAAATTTCTTTATATATTTTGAATATTTTGCTTTGCTATTATTATTACCATGCTGCACAACACAGTAAACAGCAAGTCCTGTAGCAAACATTCTCAGACAACCAATATGCAAAATTCAGGCTATACAACACCTTAATTGCTGACGAGTCACTTATTAAAGCTTCAGCGACTAATTCAGACACAATAATGCTTGAGGTAGATCTTTTCCTCTCTAACAGTCAGGTGGACAATGAACAGATTTCAGATGGCAACATTTTTGTGAACTTAAATATTCCTTCTAATGATGAGAAGTGATTAAAAGTTTTAGATTTCGCGCAGCCTGACGGTATCACACAAAGACGACGATAAATTTTTCGGAAAACGCAGCAGTGAATGAAAACACAGACGGCTTCAGCACATATTACGAGAAAAATAACAAAAGACTAGCAAATCAGTTATCAAGCCACCCTGAAACAAAATTACAGTAAAACAACGAAATGCTTTTAAGAAAATTACAAGAAAAGAAGAAAATACTTCAAACAAAAAAGACAAAGCAATGATTCAGACGTAAAGAATGTAAGTACAGGCATGAAAATAGAATTAAGTAAAATCTCTGCAAGAATAGAAGAAATTGCAGAAACATAGACACAATTACAACGTCAGTCTTCTCAGAGACTGGCTTAGGTTGACACAAAATTTAAAGAAATTACAGATACATGCCGGAAAGAGAAAGTTTCAATTATTGAAAAAATTCTTGAGGTAACTCCTAGTACTTCGGTCACAAAATTTCTGCACAAATAACAAAAGCATTCGGAACAGATACAGAATTTGGAAGCAGAAACAAAGTAAATTAACGTCAGAACAAAAGAACAATTTGAAACACTGAAGGCCCAGATCGACGAACGTTGAAACAAAGTTGAGCAAATCGAAGTAAATACAGACGATCAGACAGCAGACACATAACCAATGCAGTTTAAAGAGACCGAAGAATTTCAATCTCTAGAGCGTTTTAAGCAAGGACAGACAACGCAAATAGAAAACCACAAACAAGAAATCAATAGGCTACTCAGACATCTAGCTGACATTGAAAGTCATTCGATACAAGAACAAGATACATGTGACTGTTGTGAGAGCTATCACAGACGAAATGAAGGTTTCGCACAAGAACAACATCTTGGCCGACTTAGACGTGAAAGAGACTTTGTAAAATGAACGCTAACATTCACACAAGTATTTAAACCGAAAGAACTTCAGTGACTTCGCAAAACACAATGGATTTGACTGCAAATATTTTTTGTCGGCTAGATAGTTTAAAGTTTTTCCCAGTGTCGTCAATGGTTTACATCCCTTCAATTGGATCCAACAGCTTAGCTTTCCTTTACCACCACCTCGGCCAATGACAAAAAAATTAGAATTTATCTGTAGTTTCTTGGAGGGTCAGATAGCTATGCGGATGTGACCTATAGCTACACAACGCACTTCTTTAGAGGAATTTCAAAATGCATTTCTCGCAACGTACTGGTCAGAGACTACAGAAACTGGAGTTAAGGACAAACTCATAATTTAGTGAAATCTTTAAAATTCTCGGCAACGGCCTTGCCGCAGTGGCTACACCGGTTCCCGTGAGATCACCGAAGTTAAGCGCTGTCGGGCGTGGCCGGCGCTTGGATGGGTCACCATCCCGCCGCCACGTGCTGTTGCCATTTTTCGGGGTGCACTCAGCCTCGTGATGCCAATTGAGGAGCTACTCGACCGATTAGTAGCGGCTTCGGTCAAAGAATACCGTCCTAACGGTCGGGAGTGCGGTGTGCTGACCACACGCCCCTCCTTATCCGCATCCTCCTCGGAAGATGACACGGCGGCCGGACGGTCCCGGAAGGGCCACTTGTGGCCTAAAGACGGAGCTTTCTCTCTCTCTCTCTTTTAAAATTCTCAATTTGCAACCTTAACGCAGTTCTTCGATCATATGGCAGAAGAGGACCAACATTTGACAGAACCGTACAGCTAATCTGGTTTAATTTATATATTTCCAAGAACTTTACCTGTTTCTTTGCCGACAGGACATCAGAAAGAAAACATAAATGCATTCCGTGGCGTTTTACAGTTGCTTGACATTCAAGAATTGACCTGTACGTACAAAAAAAGAAACTTCAATCCGAACAACCGCAGTTACAATGACAGTCGGTGTAGGGGATAGTTCAGATCGTTCAGTATCAACAGAGACAGAAGATACAGAAATAGCCAACAGTACTACGTACACTATTAGGGTCATAATATCTGGAATTGTCCAAGACAGTACGACCAGCAACAAAATCCGAAATTGAATCTTCCTAGCAGATTAAAACTGTGTGTCTCACAGAGACTCGACAATCTGGTTTAATCCAGTCCCGAGTTCGAGTCTCGGTCCGGCACACAGTTTTAATCTGCCATGAAGTACACTCCACTGCAGATTCAAAATCTCATTCTCGAAATCCGAATTTAATCATAACAACCAGCATTTTCATAATTCAAAGGGCAGTTTGAGCAATCGTCCGCAAAACATAGTAATTTTGAAAGCAATTACGTACATTCGAATAACAAGTTGTATATGCATAGCCAGCAACCATACAACCGCAGCTGTCAAGACAACAGACAACAAAACCACGATTTCCGAGAAAATGACAGATATGGAACTAGGAGGAATGAAAATTACAGACCGCAGCAAACTTTTGTTGTGAATGAATCGGACATTTGTTTTCACCCATGACAATTTAACTGTAATAATGCAGTACCGAAGCGATCTGCGAAAATATTTGAAGTTTCGAAACCTATATCACAGCGATGCGATAGTGGCCGAGAGCAGCGACTAGAGGAGGACACTGCAGATGAATAACATTGGAGACAACACAAGTATTACTAATCCCATCGCCATTACTGCACATATCCTTTGTCTGGATGACATCAGGGTCACGTTGTTATAAGAAAAAGAGGAGCCTCAATAAGAAATCTATCATCCTGTCATCAGCATACGAATAGGCAAACATACTTTAAACGCAGTTTTAGATTCAAGCTCTGCAGTTTTAGTAATTACTGATGCTGCGTTCTATAAATGTAATTCAGGTGTAACTTGCCCTGATTTACTATTACACAGACCAAAAGTTAAGGAACTGTTTCACAGAAAGGTATCGACGTAAATTCTCAAATACAGTTATATTTTACTGTACAAGGTCACCTTTCCTTTGCAAACGTCTGGATCCTTCCACTATTAACAATAGAGACTATATTTGCAATGGATTTCTTAAACAGATAAGAAGTAGCATTGGATTTTGAAAATTCGCTTATTTCGCTACAGAACAAAGATATACAGATTACACCGCATTTTGAGGAGATTTTTTCAATGGAGGAACAGCAGACCAACAGGCTACAGTTTTCCAAGTCGACCAAAAACATGAATTTATACACATAATACTTCACTGATACAGGATTTCCTATTATTAGTGAGAACGAAGAATCAAATTTAGACATTTCTGAAATAACACAAGCATAATTAGACAGGTGTAAAGCTGCAACAGAGAGCGAAAGGAAAATAAAATTACATGTAGTTCTAAAGACTCATTCCCATGTTTTTGACAGCGTTCCGGGAACAATGCATGGATTTGTTTAAGAGTTTCAAGTGAAACACCACAATATTTTCTTGCTGTTAGAGATTACAACATTCTGGTCATTTATATAGAAACTGCTGGTATCCCTTACAATAATCAGCTACATGTAATTACAAAAACAGATTTTTCTCGGAGACTTGCCATATTCGAGACTAATTAATTAGATCACTTTAACAGAAACTGACAGACTACAAACATTAGATTAATTGCTCCAAAAATTTCATGAAGTCATCGTAAACATACAGCCTTCTCATGCTTCGGAATTTGTTATAAATTTTGCAAACTGCTTTTCAGTCTTAATATTTCATATGCAGCTTTGATCAGAGGTTTGAACTCCATTCTCCCAACACGTTTAAAGGACAAGATCGCTACTTATGTTGTCGATATATTTGTTGCTGATGAAATCTGGTACCAGTATAACAGCTTCTTGAACTCATTATTGAAAACATTTTCAAACCACGGAATTACGGTCAGTTTAAGAAAATATGAGTTTGGAAAATCGTATATTGAATTGTAGCTCATATAATTTCAGCTCCTGATATTGAACTCGATCTGTTCAAACTGTATGCCATTTATAACACTGCAGTTCCTAGTATAAAAAAGCAAGCTAGAATTACGTTAGGCCTCGTCAAATTTCTTCGCTCTGAACACTCAATTAAGTAGTAAACATCAAATTGTTTTTGTGGCGAACTATCACAAAAGGAATTTAATAAACTGGAACAAGTTGTGCAAAATCCATCTTTACTTTCTCACCAGCACCGTTCGCGAGGTTTTTGCATCGCGACTGACAGCTCTAATATAGCCCTTGGTACCTCAAGAATAATAGGAAAAATTGTATTATTGTTGTAAAGAGCATTGCATTTAGCAGCCGTGCTCTTTCCGCCTCTGCACGAAATTATTCAACCATAGAACTTGAGGCATTAGCTGTCGTTCGGACTTTTTACAAAATTTCGATATTTTTTATTTGGCAAACTTACAAAAGCATATACAGACGACCATACCGTACAGTTTCTTGTGACCTCCAAACGTTCTCATGATCGCTTGTGGAGATGTGCATTGTATTTACAGGAATTTCATTTCACTGTTATACACATTCCTGGAAAAAGAGAATATTCTTGCTGATGCCCTTTCACAATCTCTTTATGACTCATAAACTGGATCATCCACGGAATTCTGTCACTCCAACAGGCTGCTTTCGAAAAGTAAATTGCTACGGCTTCAAAGGACATTTCAAGAACAAGATAAAGATTCCATATGAAAGAACACCAACCAGCTGTGGCGAGACAAAAATAACTCGACATTAGGAACAACATTCTCTTCAAAAGTTTGAAACCTGACTGCGATACGCAGCTTGTTTGCATTCCACGTTTTTTGGTCAATAAGGCAGTTTGATACGTCAGTGTTAATTATGGGCAATATGGAGCGAGAAAATGTTTTACACAGTTCGTCAGACCTCTTACTTCCCCAGCATTAAAAACGTATCTGACGTGTTCTGAACAAATGTAAACTCTGTCGAAAGGTTAAAACATTCACTTCCTTATACTTTAGTCAGCTGCTTCTCATCATTCCAGTTAAATGACGTCATTTAACAGCGCGAGCTTTCATGGACACATTCCAATGAGCAAACAATGTTTTTCATATATTTTTGTGGCAGTAGATGTAACATCAAAATTTAACTATTTTACACCACTTAGTAAAGTGACTGCAAGAACTGATCCTGCAGCATTTACCAAGGATTTTCAAGAAAGGTTGGACTTGTCAACAAAGTTGTCTCTGACTATAGACCTCAATTTCCTTTGGCTTTTTGGATACAAACATTGACAAATAGAAAAATTATACCAGTTTTCATTTCCCGACACCATGCTTCTTCAAATCCATCTGAAAGAATCATGAAAGAAATAGGAAAATTATGGAGACTCTACTGTTACAAAAAGCACACACAAAATCAGATAGGTATACTCAAAACTATCAGGACACCATAAATTCTTTACCTAATGATTCCGCTTTACCCTCTCCACATTTGGTAACTAAAAAATAAACAAACATCTAACAAAATCAGAGAAACTGTACCTTTTCCAAAGTAACAATGTTTAAGACATCATGAAGTCATTGAAATAGCTCTTAAAAACATAAAATACAGCAGAAAAGAGAAGATGCTACAGAAGGAAAGATGTAACAATACAGAATTCAAAGTAGGTCAAAATATTTTGATTTTCTCTCACCAATTATGATGCAATAAAATTCTTCTTAATCTACAGTGAACCATATCGTTTTCGCCGAACAGCCTACCCAAACGGGACTGAAGTCGAAACATTACGCTGAAAAAAATCTTGTTGTCTATACCAAATTTTCGCTGTAAAACACTCCGTAGAGTAATTTTGTGGCTTTTTTTTCGTTTGTCAGCACACATTTCTTATCATAGTTATGTTGTGATGAATGTGATTTTCTCGGCCATGGATGTGTGTGATGTCCTCAGGTTAGTTAGGTTTAAGTAGTTCTAAGTTCTGTGGGACTGGTGACCTCAGATGTTAAGTCCCATAGTGCTCAGAGACACTTGAACCATTTTTTGAATGTGATTTTCTCTTTCATGAGTGGATTGTTGTAAATACATAAAAGTTAAGTTATGAACTATTTCATCTTATGTATGTGTAGATCGTAGTATTTTCCCCCGTACGTAAAGTAGAAGAGGTTGACCACTTCTTTGTATCTGTTTCACTTTATGTATTTCTGTTAATATGATACATTTTACTGTTACAGATATAAACTTCAGTGCCACTAATGAGTTTCTAGAGGTATGTGTCACACAAAGATTCTGGGAAAACTACACGGCAAAAGAGAAGGAGCAATTTTTAGCCGCCGAGAAATGCGTAATGGCCCAAAACCTCATGTGATTGTCTGTGACATCGAATGCTGCGTAAAGTCATGGTACTTTTCGTACAGGCTGACACAGTGAATTGTCCAACAATTTTATGGTACAGTAAGCAGTTGTGGAACAGGAGGAGAATATTTGGTTGGATTTAACATCTTTTGTTTCTAATCGGAGGAAGTTTCTTATTTTCATCATAGAGCACTGAACACAATAACCCAGAGTAACAACGGTGAGTACAACGTTATATCTGATTTTTTAAGTAATATGCAGTATGTGGTGGAAGTAATTATGTGTTTATGATGATTATTGGATGACATGATGAAGGTAATAATTTTGAGGATTTATATATTACATATTTTCCGAGATATGTTTCAAGATTTGCAGTGGGGTTAGGGACTATTATTGATTACTTGATGATTTGCTTGCAGTTGACACCTTGAGTTGTTGCAGTTTAGTGATTTTTGTCTGGGGTAGATAATTTCCTAAGTATGGAGACGAGATGATTAAGGAAATTTGCTATTTTATTTGATGTGATGAGAACTTTTCGGCCTGTATGCATTTTTCTGTAGTAATATTTATGAGAGATAACAGTTTTTATGAGAGATGACACTTCTGTTTATGCGCTTGATTTGACAACTGTTTGTTTTTTTGCTTCTGCGAATAACTTTACTTTTTCAGCTCGGCATAACAGATTTAAATATGTTTACACCATGTCTTGGTCTTATTTACGTATAGCATTTTTTGAACTACTTTGTTTTTCTTTCATTTGCTGTATTCTAAGCATTTAAAGATCATAATGATTAGATAGCACATGCATAGGGTAAGCATCAGTAGCCATATCACCAATCTCATCATGCTGAGGAAAGACACAACTGATGGAAAAAATGGAAATGCCGTGTGGCTAGGGCCTCCCGTCGGGTAGACCGTTCGCCTGGTGCAGGTCTTTCGATTTGACGCCACTTCGGCGACCTGCGCGTCGATGGGGATGAAACGATGATGATTAGGACAACACAACACCCAGTCCCTGAGCGGAGAAAATCTCCGATGCTTTAATGTGATTAATTTTTTAACAATAATTTTGTGCACAAACCTGTATACGCTTCCTTCATCCACTTCCCTTCTGAGTAGTTGTTCGAGTTAGAAATTTTTGAAGGAAATCATATTATGTTTATTGAGTACTGTACACTGTAAGTAAGACAACCTCAAGGAAACTTTTACTTTTGTAACTGTACTTTGACTCATATCTGAACAGTAATGCTATGATTTTTATTCTCAATTCATGGCTTGTGTGCATACAGTGTTGTCTCATATTTTCTTAACCAGAATACTGTGTACTAATTATGTAAGGAATTTCAGTAATTTGACAACGTTAGCTATATATTGTGGACTGGTCTTGAATGCTACCACCACAGTCGTTCTCTGATGGAAACTTACTATAGGAATTTGTATAACCAAATGGTAACACATCACATTTCAGTTTTTATTCTAGTTTATGTATTTACTCATTTGTAACAATATTTGTCTATTATGTATTTTTGCTGAGTAAGAACATTCATGGAAATATTTAAGCATGCTCTTCTGCATTATGAGACACTTATGCAAGGAATTGACTTTTTTAATAAGAACAATGTGCTAGGTTACTTCAACTGGGTTTATGCAATTATTCCTTCGACATTTGGTGAACTGACGCTACAAACGTATCCTTGGTCTGGAACTTTATAGAACTGTTGTGAGAGACATTGGCTGTCAGTCGTCAGCGGAACTTTCATGGACCGATACTGCATCCTATTAGCCTCTTCGCAGATACACCAATACAATGATGTAAGTCATACAGTATTTATGTACTGAATCTTCGAGAAAACATGTTTACCTCAAGACACACTTCGACGAGTTTTCTTTAGTGGTGTATGGGTATACACAAGATAACAACGATTTTCATTGAATACATATAGTTCAACGATTTTAACATAGTCTTTGCAATAGTGTAAAACAATATGACATTTCGGTGAAGTTTTACCTTCATCTCTGTGACGCAACTTTCTTAACATTGGACACATACTACGTGCAGCGTAAAATAATCTACCAGTTACCATGAATAATATTGCCACATTTGTTTTCTTACTAGTGCTTAGAACATGCTTATGTTTATGGTGCTGTTGGTTCGCCTGTGCGCAATGATTTAAATTAATTTGTCGTAGACTTTTTGTGCTCCTGTGCACAATGATTAAAAAAATGTCAAGGGTGAATGTGCACGACTTCGAAAACACTTTTTAAATACTGTGAATCATGTTATCTTTTTATGCTATTACGGTTATCGTTCCTTTATTTCTATTTATACAATTCGTGTTTTAACCTCGAAGCGATTTTTGCAGTCTAATCACGTTAATTACAAATCTCATCCAGCCAAATTATGGCGGAGGGCTCGAGGGGTAGTGAACGGTGTGTGTGTAAAAATTTTAGTGGGAATTTTTCTTCTTTCTGATGTCTCGAATCGCACCCGTATGGTCAGAATTGCTTACGCATGGCGCTCAGCAGCCTCGGCCGAGAATCCGCACGGCGCAGGAAAGATTTACAGATGATATTTGCTCGGCGAAGATGTGGGGCAGACATATCTGTTCATCGTGAGGAGAGGAGATAGACAGTTGAGCCTCGGTGTTAGATGTGAACCGTGGAATTTTGGTTTCGTAGTAGTACGCAGCAAACAATAGAGTTTTTGAGAAGTACACTCCTGGAAATTGAAATAAGAACACCGTCAATTCATTGTCCCAGGAAGGGGAAACTTTATTGACACATTCCTGGGGTCAGATACATCACATGATCACACTGACAGAACCACAGGCACATAGACACAGGCAACAGAGCATGCACAATGTCGGCACTAGTACAGTGTATATCCACCTTTCGCAGCAATGCAGGCTGCTAATCTCCCATGGAGACGATCGTAGAGATGCTGGATGTAGTCCTGTGGAACGGCTTGCCATGCCATTTCCACCTGGCGCTTCAGTTGGACCAGCGTTCGTGCTGGACGTGCAGACCGCGTGAGACGACGCTTCATCCAGTCCCAAACATGCTCAATGGGGGACAGATCCGGAGATCTTGCTGGCCAGGGTAGTTGACTTACACCTTCTAGAGCACGTTGGGTGGCACGGGATACATGCGGACGTGCATTGTCCTGTTGGAACAGCAAGTTCCCTTGCCGGTCTAGGAATGGTAGAACGATGGGTTCGATGGCGGTTTGGATGTACCGTGCACTTTTCAGTGTCCCCTCGACGATCACCAGTGGTGTACGGCCAGTGTAGGAGATCGCTCCCCACACCATGATGCCGGGTGTTGGCCCTGTGTGCCTCGGTCGTATGCAGTCCTGATTGTGGCGCTCACCTGCACGGCGCCAAACACGCATACGACCATCATTGGCACCAAGGCAGAAGCGACTCTCATCGCTGAAGACGACACGTCTCCATTCGTGCCTCCATTCACGCCTGTCGCGACACCACTGGAGGCGGGCTGCACGATGTTGGGGCGTGAGCGGAAGACGGCCTAACGGTGTGCAGGACCGTAGCCCAGCGTCATGGAGACGCTTGCGAATGGTCCTCGCCGATACCCCAGGAGCAACAGTGTCCCTAATTTGCTGGGAAGTGGCGGTGCGGTCCCCTACGGCACTGCGTAGGATCCTACGGTCTTGGCGTGCATCCGTGCGTCGCTGCGGTCCGGTCCCAGGTCGACGGGCACGTGCACCTTCCGCCGACCACTGGCGACAACATCGATGTACTGTGGAGACCTCACGCCCCACGTGTTGAGCAATTCGGCGGTACGTCCACCCGGCCTCCCGCATGCCCACTATATGCCCTCGCTCAAAGTCCGTCAACTGCACATACGGTTCACGTCCACGCTGTCGCGGCATGCTACCAGTGTTAAAGACTGCGATGGAGCTCCGTATGCCACGGCAAACTGGCTGACACTGACGGCGGCGGTGCACAAATGCTGCGCAGCTAGCGCCATTCGACGGCCACCACCGCGGTTCCTGGTGTGTCCGCTGTGCCGTGCGTGTGATCATTGCTTGTACAGCCCTCTCGCAGTGTCCGGAGCAAGTATGGTGGGTCTGACACACCGGTGTCAATGTGTTCTTTTTTCCATTTCCAGGAGTGTACATTACGGATCAATGGAGGATTTATTGTGGAAAAAGAGAATTGATTTTTACACTAGTACGATTATAGTCTTTGTGAAGAATTGATTGCAGGTAATGATTCAGTTTGTTTTACTTGCGGCAGCGTTTTGATAATGGAGCATTCTTGGTTCTTCAGACATCCAGAACAGGAATATTTTTGCTTTTCATTTTTGTTAGGATGTATTCATCATCGCGAGAGAAATTGATTTAAAAATCAGTTATTGAATTTTGTTTAATTTTTTAATTTTTGCATTACAGTTGCGTTATTTCAGAGAAAGTTGAACTATTATCGAAGTTTCGTTAAATGTTATTAAGTCAAATGATATGAGATTGCTACTGAGGTCATTTAACACAGAGTCATTACCCACATCCCAAGAGTCATCTTTCAATTTATGTAAAATCACTATCAGAAATTGTGAACCGAGAATGGTAGCACTGTTTTCAGAGAACGCATCACAACACTGTATACCTGAGTAGTTGCATTGTGCAGCTCTTGTCATCGAGACGCGCTCTAGCTACGAGAGCAGTTCGTACGGTGTTAGCCAGTGCGACCCAGGTAAACCAACCACCTTTGAAAACAGGTTCTTTCTTTAGTTAAATTTCACAAGGACAATTTTAGCTTCAAAGCAAATAACTTTTCTTCAATGTTCGTAGTTACATTTTGTGATGGCAACAAGTTTCGGAGAGGGCATGATTTTCTTAAAAGTCTCACATAAGGCTTTTCTGTATTCTCGCGGTCGATATTGTCACCAACAGTCAGCTTCTAGGTATGGTATGCGCATCGTTCAAAGCAGTAAGCATTTGTTAAACATAAGCACTCTGTAGAAATCTGTCCTAAAATGTCCCTTCCACACATCACAGTGTCCCAAGCGCAAATACAATTCTCTCTTTTGTTGATAAAACTATAGGTAGTATTCAAAATTTACTACTATTCACCTTTAAATCAACACTGAGTTTATTATAACCCTTCCTAATTTATAGGATCCTTGACACCACAGTTATATAACACTTTATGGAGAAGGGAACATGCCTAATTAGTAAGAAAGTCGAATGTTTCATCTGACCTCAATTTTCTATCGAAAATATGCACAGGAACGAAATACTGGTACAGACATTTCTGTACTGTAGGTAGGGACGGATTTATGCTGTGGTGTCCGAGTTTACCTTATATCAAGTTACCACTGTTCTAGAAACATTTTAAACTGAACTTTATATAAAAGAGACAAGAGAGAGAGAGAGAGAGAGAGAGAGAAACTGAACGCTACGTTGTATATTAAGCCATGAAACGCTATACGTCAATTCAGCGTTGTAAGTTAGGCTCACAGGAGTAACTTGAAAAATGATATACAAGTTGTCGTTGTTTTTGTTGTTGTTGTGGCCTTCAGTCCAAAGACTGGTTTGATTCAGCTCTCCACTCTATCCTGTGCAAGCCTCTTCGTCTCCAAATGACTACTGCACCCTACGTACTTCTGAACCTGTTTACGGCATTCATGTCTTGGACTCCTACAATTTTTACCATCCCATCCTACATACTTTCGTACAGTACTAAGCTGGTGATCCCTTAATTTTTCAAAATGTATCCTATTAACTGATCCCTTCTTTTAGAAAAGTTATGGCACAAATTTCTTCTCTCTTCAGTTCTATTCAGAACGTCCTCCTTGATTACATAACCTATCTATTCTTCAACACTCCTCTGTAGCACCATACTTCAAAAGCTTCAGTTCTTTCTTATATGAGCTATCGTCCACGTTTCACTTCCATACGAGGCTATACTCCAGTGCTGCACCTTCAGAAAAAGTTCTTAACGCTTAATCTATTTTCGATGTTAAGAAATGCTTCTTCAGAAACGCCTTACTTGCTACTGCCAGTCTACATTTTATATCCTCTACTTCGGTCACCATCAGTTAACGTACTGCCCAAATAGCAACACTCATCTACTACTTTAAGTGTCTCGTTTCCTAATCTAATTTGCTCAGCATCGTCTTATTCTACTGTATTCCACTACCCTTGTTTATCTTTTGTTCATGTTCATCTTATTCATCTTATATCCACCTTTGAAGACACTGTTCACTCAGTTCATCTGTCCATTATTGTGTACGGCATAATTATGATCTCATCGAAAAACATCAAAATTTGTCTTTGGCTTCCTTTACTGCTTGCTTAGTGTACAGAATGAATACACTGAGCATAGGGTATAATCCTATCTAACTTCCTTCTCAACAACTGCTTCCCTTTCATATCCCTCGCGTCTTATCAGCGCTGTCTGGTTTCTGTAAATGTTGTATATAACCTTTCGCACACTGTACTTTACCTCTGCTGCCTTTAGACTTACAAATGGTGTGTTCCAGTCGACGGTATCAACTGTTTTCTCCAAATATACGAAAGCTATAAACCTAGGTCTGCCTTTCATTAACCTATCTCCTAAGATAAGTCGCAGGTTCAGTACTGTATTGTATTTTCCTCCATTTCTCCGGAACTGAAACTAATCTTCCGTGAGTTTAGCTTCTACCTCCTTTATCATTGTTCTGTAAATAATTCGTGTTAGTGTTTTACAACAATGATTTATTAAACTGATAGTTCGGCAATATTCGTACCTGTCAGTATCTGCTTTCTTAGGAATTAGATTTATTGCGTTCTTCTTGAAGTCTGAGGGTATTTTGCGTGTTATCTTGCGCATCAGATAGAATAGTTTTGGTATGGCTGGCTGTCCCAAGGAAGTCGGTAGTTTTGAGGGAGTGTCTTCCAATATAGAGACGGTGTTTCGACTTAGGTCTTTCAGTGCTCTGTCAAATTCCTTTCGCAGTATCGTAGCTCCTATCTCACCTTCTCCTACATCTTCTTTTTCTATAAGATTGCCTTAAAATTCATCTGCCTTGTATAGGCTCTCTATGTACTTCTTACACCTTTCAGCTTTTCATTCTTTGCTTAGTACTGATTTTCCATCTGAGCTCTTGATATTCATACGGCTGCTTTTCTTTCCTCCAAACATCTCTAATTTTCCTATAAGTGGTATCTATCTTTCCTGTAGTTAAATACGCTTGTAAATCGTTAAATTTATCCGCTAACCATTCCTGATTACCGGTTTTTGTGTTCTTGTGGGTACCATCTTTTAGATATATTAGACAGGTGTACCCCAGTTTCATGGCTCTTCAGTGTAGAGGAGTTGAAAAGACCTCGAAAGTAAGGTGAACAATTGATCAACGATCATTACACGTGCGTAAAAATGTTACGTAATATTTGTTACCTTTGACCTAACCTTTCGGTAGCTAGGTGCTATTCAGTATGCGGTCAGAAGCATGTATACGATGTTGCTTGGGGGACTTTATTAAGCCCCGCGATGCATGTTGCATGAAATATAGACAGTGACCAAGAGTTTTCAACTTCTGGCAAACACTTTACTTCCAACGCTGGCCGCAGTCGCTACGGTTTCACAGTGGTGCAGCGAACCGAAATGCAGAGGTGCTACATCGTTGTACGTAACACCCGCATTGCATTCATGCACTTCTAGCGGAAACGTGGCAGCTGAAATTTCGATACGACAGAATCATATTCGCTACTGAAACAATGCGAGGGAACTCAGCACAGCATGTGTTCTGCACTGCGCACACACGTTCCAGTACACAAATGCAACAGATAACGGACTTACTGTTAGTTCCTGCGAGCAGAGATCACTTTCCTTTCCGGCAGTGAGGCTTAAGGGTGATGTACGAGGTGCCGAACTCGACCAGTCGGCTTCCGAGCAAACACAGGAGACTTCGGTTCGGAGTTTATGCAAACCACGGCCTGAAGAGAGCTGAGCGGATTTGATTTGGCCGTCTCCGGCAACACAGGGCGCTCCTGGAATTTTAAAGAGGGGGACTCCGCTCTCGTTTCCCACGCATTGCGTTAACGGAAGAAGGCGGTGGCAACATCGAAGAGCCGCTCACGTAGATCAGTGTGTCACTACGGTTGCAGTCTCATCCATCAAATCTGGAATTCCACCTGTCCCCTCTCTATTAATATGAATCTGTATCAGAGAGTAACTATCGCTGTTTAGAAACGAAGTTCTACACTGATCCATTTGTTAAGGGCATATTATTACTGAGTGCCAAATGCAAAAACTAGGACGCTGAAATTAGAGAAAAGGACAGGGTTGTAGCACTTCATGTGTCGCCCATATGACTGAATGTGAATAAAGTGGTATGAAAAGGAATATGATTGATCAAATACAGTATAAGGAGGGCAGCTGGAATAAAGACGACCACCTTGAAATAGATACAAGAAAGAAAAAAAAATGGTAAAAATGGATCTGAGCACTATGGGACTTAACTTCTCAGGTCATCAGTCCCCTAGAACTCAGAACTACTTAAATATAATTAACCTAAGGACATCACACACATCTATGCCCGAGGCAGGATTCGAACCTGCGCCTTGAGTGGTCCCGCGGTTCCAGACTGTAGCGCCTAGAACCGCTCGGCCACCCCAGCCGGCTACAACAAAGAATATGAGACGCAATTCGACGACGGAAGAAAGCAGACAAAGTCACAAGAGCAGAAGAAGTGGCCATTTGGATGAGGAGGGAGGCTATGAACGGAAATTTTGGCGTAGGTGGTGCTATAAAGTCGAGGTTTTTCAATTATAATCTTAATGAATAGCGTTATTCCTAACATAGTGAACGCATTTGTTTGTCAGGTTGGACATAACTAGGTCTGTCATTTCGAAATCTGCATACTGCTCCAGAAAATAGATTCGCCTGCTCCAGGGCTCGGTGCTGAACATGTAAAATATACAAAAAAATTAAAACATTTAGTAGTGTTATGAAAATAACACTTGATAAGACAAAATTAGCGGGCATGCGTAGAAATAAATCCTGTAACTTACTCTACCATGTACTATGGAGGCGGCATGACGCGTAGTGGTACAGCTCCAAACATTAAAACGCTACAGCCTTTGTCATTGGTACAAAAACTGGAAACAATACATTTACAACGCATTTTTATCCAAGGTAACTTTCGTTGGAATGGTGCTTCCGTTACCGTTATTTGAACGAACACACTTGTTACAATTTCAGTGCACGTAGAATGTTCAGTGGACAACGTAAACTTCTAGCTCGGCGCGCTTACGCCAACAATGAACACTGTGAAATAGTGCAAGTCCTCGTGCAAAAGCCCAAGTATGTCGTACTGTTGTGAAAGATCCATCGAGAATCATGCAACAAACATAGTCCGAATTCGCCGTGTATGTCATCAACGAGTGGACAGATGGCACATGTAGACTGAATTACTGCGCAGGCTGCCTTACACTGCGTCTGAAACCACGGGAAATCGCCAAGTGACGTAACGTGGGTGAGGAGATGGTGCCTCTACCCACTGTGGTATTTCTGCTGCTTGCTGAGCACATGCCGTTCCGACAGTTGTAGGAATGAATCAAGTCGCACTATCTGCCTCACTGGCTACAGTAATACAGTCAAGGATTTCTTCTGGCATAATTCATGTGATCTCAGTGTTAGGTCAGTAGGGGCAACTGCATCCATGGAGTAAACTGATCGTGGTTTTTCTATAAAATATAGTTTTAATTTCACTTCAAGTAATCACTCATTTCAGATAGCGTTCGAATAGTAAAAATGGCAGCATTAATTCTTTGATCAAGATCCTGAATGTGAGCTTTCCACGAGTCCACTACCTATCTGAACACGTAGAAATTTGAACTGTTCAGTTTCACTAATCATATGCCCATTCTCTGAAATTAAAACGATGGGTTTTGTTGAGCTGTAAAAACTGGGTCTTACTGTGATTTAGTGTATTTTCTACAAGCCATGAACTTATATCAAGAACTGCACTATTTGAGTCAGAGCGAATGTTGCACACAACATCCTTTACTACCAAGCAAACAGAAATACTAGAGGGCGTATCATTTATATAAATAAGGAACAGGAGCTGCCCAGCACTGATCCCTGGTGTACCCGCCATTTGACTGTGCCACAATCAGACCGCACATCACAGCCATTTTCAACACTGAATAATGACCTTTATCTGTCTGTTGATAAAATAAGAGGTGAAACAATTGTGAGCTACTCCCCGTATTCCATAATCGTCCAGCTTCTCGAGCAATATTTTGTGATCAACACAATCAAACGCTTTAGTTAAATGAAATCAGATACCTAGCGTTCCAAACCTCTTGTTTAATCCATCCAGGACCTCACAGAGAAAAGAGAATATAGCAATTTCAGTTGTTAAATCACTTTTGATAGCAAATTATATGATATAAAATGATCAGTTATCCTTACATACACAGCCTTTTCAACAACTTTAGCAAACACTGATGGCATAGAAATAGGTTTACAATTGTCTACATTGTTCCTTTCTCACTTTTTATTGAGCAGTTTTACTACTGAGTACATTAATCGTGCAGGAAACTGACCATTCTTAAAAGAAAAATTACAAAGATGGCAGTACAGGTCTAACATCTGCAGCTCTGTACTTCAATAATCTCCTAGGCACTCCATCATATACATGAGAGTCCTTAGTCTTCAGTGATGTAAATATTGATTCAGTCTCCCCCTTCTCAGTATCACAGCGGAGAATTTCAGACATCAATCTCAGAAAGGCATTTTCCAAGAGAGTTATTTGATTCCCTGTACAAACAAAGTTTTTATCTAATTCGCCAGCAATGCTCAGAAAATGATTGTTAAGTACTGTACATATATCGAACTTATCAGTAACAGAAATAATTATACTAAGAACTGACTTTATGTCGTCGACCTTCTGCTTGCTTACCACATACTGTTTGCCTTCCTAATAACATTTCTAAACACCTTACAATACTGTTTGTAGTGGAATACTGTAGCTTGGTTGTGACTACTTCTAACGTTTTGATAAAATTCCCACATCGTTCTACATGGTCTCCTTATCCAACTAGTCAGCCACCCAGGCTGTCTTTTACTGCTAGTACTCTGTTTAGAACGTTCTAATGGAAAGCAGCTCTCAAAGAGTTTGAGAAATGTGTTAAGGAATGCATCGAATTTGTCGTGTATGTTATCGGCACTACAAACATCCTGCCACTTTTGTTCCTTATTGAGGTTTAAAAGCCTCTCTATTGACGTTGGATTAGCTTTTCTACATGGTTTGTAATTACATAAAAAAGTTTGTTTGAGTACAAAAACCTTTTAGTGTTAAAATTTGTGCATCATGGTCTGAAAGGCCATTCACCCTTTTACTAACAGAATGCCCATCTAGTAATGAAGAATGGATAAAAATAGTGTCTATGACTGTGCTACTGTTCCCCTGCACCCTCGTGGGAAAAACCACAGGTGCATCAGATCATATGATTTTGGGAGATCTTTTTGTTGCAATATTGAAGTCACCACATACGACTGATTTTTGGCAGTTCCTATACAATGAACCAAGAAACCTCAAAGCTTGAGCAGAAACTCTCTGAAGTCAGAGTTGGGGGATCTATTAACAATAACAATTAAAAGTTCAGTTTCGCGAAATTCAACCGCCACTGCACAACATTCAAATACCTGTTCAAGCCAGTGCCACGGACCCAAATGGTGTACGTGGCTACTCCCCCAATCCGCAAAGAACTTCTTGAAAAACAGCCAGCTAATCTGTATCCTAGTAAAGGAAGCCTGTGAATTGTCAAATTATTTAAGTGGGGCTCCGATATACCAATAATGTCAGAGACAACATCTATAAGCAGTTCACTAACTTCATCTGTAATACCTCTTATATTTTGATGAAATATGCTAATTCCTTCTCTACTTGGAAACATTACATCCTTTGAAGGTGAGCCTTAGAGGGACTTCCTTAAGCAGGCATACCTATCAGCTGACTTCAGTCTAAAGGAGATGCAGCTCTAACATCAATTACTACAGGAATTTTTCTATGAGTGACCCCACTATCATCCACTACACTGTCACATATAAGCTTTGCCAGCCTCCCCTTCCCACACCTACTGAGGTTCAGGCCATGCCTAGTGAAACCCATTCTATTGACAGACTCAACTGGCACCACTGAAACATGAGCTACGTCCACTACTATCAGTGCATTCTCCAGCCCCATGTTAGCTCGTCTAACAACAGCACTAAGATGACGACGATCATGACGCTGAAACAGTTGCACAAACTGCACATTAGTGCCACCAGTTTGAGTAGCCATCTTTACCAGGTCACCACCTACATCACATTCCTCGTCGCTATTAAGACTATTCCCTGCTCCACCCACAATCATTTCCTGATCCTCTTTCGTAAAATTCCTACGTAACTCACCTATGCTGGCAGTCGCCTGAGCAAACACTGCACTAGGCTTCATAATACTGGTAACCTGGTACTTACTCCCCAACACTTCCTGCAACTGCTGACCCACACCTCTACCATTCGAACTACCAAACAGCAAAACCGTCTTCTTTCTGCTATAATTTGCAACTGACTTGGAATTCCTAACTGCTGAGGACTGCTGCATGTTTCCTATACCTACAGCTACAAAAGGCCTCTCTCCACTCAAGTCAGACAGTTGACCAAATCTATTCAAAAAATGGCTCTGAGCACTATGGGACTCAACTGCTGAGGTCATTAGTCCCCTAGAACTTAGAACTACTTAAACCTAACTAACCTAAGGACATCACAAACATCCATGCCCGAGGCAGGATTCGAACCTGCGACCGTAGCGGTCTTGCGGTTCCAGACTGCAGCGCCTATAACCGCACGGCCACTTCGGCCGGCCCGCCAAATCTATTGCTTATACGCAAAGTACAGGTGTCTGGATATCTCCTCCTCCTAGCTGACTTCCTGCCAACTGCCAGTTCTCATTCCCCAGCACCCTCCACCCTCCTCAACCTATCTAGTTCCTCCTTTGCGTCTTGTAACTGCACCTGAAGGGCTTAGATCTTAAGGTCCTGCTCCTCTATCAACTTCTTTCTGCTACAAATTCTGCATTTTGAGAAGAGGATCTCGCTAGAATGTCCACTGGCTTCCCCAGTGCATTGCCCCCCCCCCCCCCCCCCCCAGTGGAAATACTTTGAATAAATCCCACACTCTAACCCACTACTCACAAACCTACGACAAAGCCCACACTTGTCACTCACGGTAAAATTGTAACAGTTACTGAAAAACCTAAATGTCTTTGTTACCTAGGGTCAGTCACAACAGTAGAGCTATTTATAGAACCAACAATAGCGGTCTCTAAATTCTGTCTCTTCTAAGAAAGCAGCAACTGAACCACAACTAATACCAATACCACCAAAACTTCACACGATATCTTAGCTAAAACAAAAAATTCAAGCGGCCACTGGAACACTCAACGAATTTAAAACAGTGAACGGAAATTTTACTGAAATATTTCACTAGAAACAATAAAAAACGTCAGCTGCAGACTTCCGCGCGAAATTTACTAAACGACTTCAACGCACAAACAACTCTAAAAAACACTGTGGGAGAAAGTTTCCGAAAGTTTATTAAACCGTTACTTGGCCAGAAAGAGAACAAGACACCTCTGAAAACTGTTAAATTTAATAACTGTATAACAGTGCAGAAACAACTTTGTCAGAACTGAACTTTAGAACCGCTACAGCTGCAACCGCACGCAGGCTGAGTCCTGAGACTTGGATCAACGAAATAAGCGCACTCAAGAATAACGGACCACTCGAATCAATAATACAGGAAGAAAGACTGAAAGTTCCCTAACAAGTTACCTTTACAGCAAATATTAACACAAATAAACTTTAAAGTAAGTATCTGAAGCCTAAAACTTTGTAAAATACTGGCGAGCAATTTGAACAGCAGTCCAGCACACGTGACGTCACATAAAGATTTACTGCCACCGTATGTTCTTTCGGAGTGGCCAAGTTATCCCGTAAATTTCTCAAAGTTATGGTAAGTCAGCCAGATGCCTGCGGATTCGGTTGCACCTAAGACGCCAAGAATCAAATTAAAAGGAAGATGCGGAAGAAGACCGAACGCGGGCAAGTCGAGAAATCGTGTTTTGTGTGATTTTAAGTAGGCAATAGCACTAAGCTTTGATGCACTTTTTTTTCCTGGATTATATCCTTTAAGCGGAAGAAAATCAGTAAAAGAGAGTTTTGCTGTTGATGTACACTACCGGCCATTAAAATTGCTACACCACGAAGATGACGTGCTACAGACGTGAAATTTAACCGACAGGAAGAAGATGCTATGATATGCAAATGATTAGCTTTTCAGAGCATTCACACAAGGTTGGTGCCGGTGTTGACACCTACAGCGTGCTGACATGAGGAAACTTTCCGACCGATTTCTCATACACAAACAGCAGTTGACCTGCGTTGACTGGTGAAACGTTGTTGTGATGCCTCGTGTAAGGAGGAGAAATGCGTACCATCACGTTTCCGGTTTTGCGCCGATCTGGATCCCAACGGCCTCGTATCACTAGCAGTCGAGATGACAGGCGTCTTATCCGCATGGCTGTAACAGATCGTGCAGCCACGTCTCGATCCCTGAATCAAATATTGGGACGTTTGCAAGACAACAACCATCTGCACGAACAGATCGACGACGTTTGCAGCAGCATGGACTATCAGTTCGGAGACCATGGCTGCGGTTACCCTTGACGCTGCATCACAGACGGGAGCGCCTGCGATGGTGTACTGAACGACGAACCTGGGTGCACGAATGGCAAAACGATCGCTGTGAACGCACATTGGAAGCGTGTATTCGTCATCGCCATCACCCGGCGTGATGGTATGGGGTGCCATTGGTTAGACGTCTCGCTCACCTCTTCTTGGCATTGACGGCACTTTCAACAGTGGACGTTACATTTCATATGTGTTACGACCCTGCGAATCCCTACATTTCAGCAGGATAATGCACGACCTCATGTTGCAGGTCCTGCACGGGCCTTTCTGGATACAGAAAATGTTCGACTGCTGCCCTGGCCAGCACATTCTCCAGATCTCTCAGCAACTGAAAACGTCTGGTAATGGTGGCCGAGCAACTGGCTCGTCACAATACGCCAGTTACTACTCTTGATGAACTGTGATATCGTGTTGAAGCTGCATGGGCAGCTGTATCTGTGCACGCCATCCAAGCTCTGTTCGACTCAATGCCCAGGCATATCAAGGCCGTTATTACGGCCAGAGGTGGTTGTTCTGGGTGCTGATTTCTCACGATCTATGCACCGAAATTGCGTGAAAATGTAATCACATGGCAGTTCTAGTATAATATATTTGTCCAAAGAATACCCGTTTATCATCTGCATTTCTTCTTGGTGTAGCAATTTTAATGGCCAGTAGGGTAAATACGCTGTTGCGAATCGGACGTCAATGGGCATCCGTGAGACAGATTAAGTATTTATTTTCAGGAAGAAGCGTAACACAGTACCTATGCATCGAGCAAGTACATTGAAAAAGCATTTCACGAGAGTAATTCAGACTGCGGCATTTGACTCTGTTTCTCTTGTAAGATTGTAGCAATGAGATGGACGATTTTGTTTGGATATCTCCGCACGCTCTTCTGTATACAGGCTGAAAATTATCTAAATGAACATACTCTGCTGCACGGGACACCAAAACATACATTTTTCCCTAATTTCATATTTTCCTGTGAGGATTTTTAAAACCGATAGAATGAGTTTTCTCTGGATGTAAATGAAGTAAACCAATGAAGTCGCTGAGGTTCCATGGGACATTGAAAACTTTTCCTGTGACACACCATTGTACGCGAACGTCAAACCTTTCTTAAAGTAGACGAAAGTAAAAAAAATGGTTCATATGGCCCTGAGCACTATGGGACTTAACATCTGAGGTCATCAGTCCCCTAGAACGTAGAACTACTTAAACCTAACTTAAGGCCATCGCACACATCCAAGCCCGAGGCACGATTCGATGAAAAGTAAAACAAACAATTTTTAATTCTTTATTACCTAGAGACTACAACATTTACACATCATATTGACTTTAAAAATGCCTCCATTGATTTGTAAATAAAGGTTACATCGGCGGGTCACTTCTAACACAGTCAAAGACTGCAGAGGTGTTCTTAATTTCTCTTGGTGCTGCTACTGTCCAGGCACCAGATCCTCCACTAATTCAATAGGGACGTTTTAAACAAGTTTATTTATCTCCCTCCACATAAAAAGTCCAGAGGAATCAAATCAGGGATCGACTTGGTCATGGTGGAGGAGCACCTCCACTTTTCTGGAATCTTCTGGTTGAAGAAAGGACGCACACGGCGACTGAAATGTCCTCGCACCCTGGAACCACATACCCTGTTTTGTAGCGAGTAGAATGTCATCCAGCAATTCTGACAATGCTCTGGCGAGGCAATTGTAACAATACTCGCCATTTAGTGGCCTAGGTAAGAGACATGGCCCAATTTCAGGTGTGCCCCAGGGCAGCGTAATAGATCCACTGCCTTTTTACGATTTACATAAACGATCTGGTTGATGGTATTGACAGCGACATTAGACTGTTTACCCTTGATGCTGTAGTCAACAGGAAAAGTAGTATCACACGTAATTCGTGAACAAATCAATGAGGATTTGCAGATTGTCCTCAATGGTAAGTGTTCATCAAAGGTGAGGGTATCATCTGGAGTGCCCCAGGGAAGTGTGGTAGGTTCGCTGTTGTTTTCTATCTACATAAACGATCTTTTGGATAGGGTGGATAGCAATGTGCGGCTGTTTGCTGATGATGCTGTAGTGTATGGGAAGGTGTCGTCGTTGAGTGGTAAATTAATGCAGATGAATAGGAAAAAGAATCCCGTAATGTTTGAATACTCCATTAGCAGTGCAGCGCTTGACTCAGTCACGTCGATTAAATATTTGGGCGTAACATTGGAGAGCGATATGAAGTGGGACAAGCATGTAATGGCAATTGTGGGGAACGCGGATAGTCGTCTTCGGTTCATTGGTAGAATTTTGGGAAGATGTGGTTCATCTGTAAAGGAGACCGCTTATAAAACACTAATACGACCTATTCTTGAGTACTGCTTGAGCGTTTGGGATCCCTATCAGGTCGGATTGAGGGAGGACATAGAAGCAATTCAGAGGCGAGCTGCTAGATTTGTTACTGGTAGGTTTGATCATCACGCGAGTGTAACAGAAATGCGTCAGGAACACGGGTGGGAACCTCTGGAGGAAAGGAGGCGTTCTTTTCGTGAATCTCTACTGAGGAAATTTAGAGAACCAGCATTTTAGGCTGACTGCAGTACAATTTTACTGCCGCCAACTTATATTTCGCGGAAAGGCCGCAAAGATAAGATAAGAGAAATTAGGGCTCGTACAGAGGCATATAGGCAGTCGTTTTTCCCTCGTTCTGTTTTGGAGTGGAACAGAGAGAGAAGATGCTAGTTGTGATACGAGGTACCCTCCACCATGCACCATATGGTGGATTGAGGAGTATGTATGTAGATGTAGATGTAGATAGGCGGAAGGGGCTGCTCACTAAATTCCGAAATCGGATCTTTACAAAGGATCTAGAGCATATATTATTACCACCAACTTTCAAATAGCGCAATGATCACTACTCAAAGATAAGAGAAGTTGGAGCTCGTACTGAGGCGTTCAGACAGTCGTTTATCCCTCGTGCGAACAGTGAGTGGAACAGAGGAGGGCAAACATGGTTTTGGCGCGAATTGTGCCCTCCGCCACACACCGCTTGGTGGCTAGCGGAGTATATATGTAGATGTAGATAAAAGAGCAACTAACAACACCCTCCCATAAATTCAGGTAGAACTCCTTGAGATAGACGTTGAGTGTGGATATTGCATCACAGACACAACCCCTTTAACTGTTCAGAGATGTCACTAAACCCGCCCTACATATGTAAAGAACCATGAATGAGCAGCGCCTATTAGACGGAGGGGGTCCGACAGCCGATCAGTTCCAGTCATTACACCAGGAAAGAGGTGTACAGCTCATGCTGTCTGTAGCTCAACGATGCCTAGAAGGTTAATATCACCGTTCATATTGTTACTTTGTGCAAGGAAGGGCTCTCAACAAGGAAAGTGTCCGGCGTCTCGGAGTGAACCAAAGCTATGTTTTCAGGACATGGAGGAGATACAGAGAGGCAGGAACTGTCATTGACATGCCTCGGTCAGGCCACCCAAGGGCTACTACTACAGTGGATGACTTATAATGGCTCGGAGGAACCCTGACAGCAACACCACCATGTTGAATAAAGCTTTTCGTGCAGCCACAGGACATCGTGTTATGACTCAAACTGTGCGCAATAGGCAGCATGATGCGCAATTTCACTCCCGACGTTCATGGTGAGGTCTATCTTTGCAACCACGATACAATGCAGTGCGGTACAGATGGGACCAACAACATATGCCGAATAGACCATTCAGGATTGGCATCACGTTCTCTTCACCGATGAGTGTCGCATATGCCTTCAACCAGAGAATCGTCGGAGACGTATTTGGAGGCAACCCGGTCCGGCTGAACGCCTGAGACACACTTTCCATAGAGTGCAGCAAGCTGGAGGTTCCCTGCTTTTTTGGGATGGCGTTATGTGGGGCCGATGTACGTCGCTGGTGGTCATGGAAGGCGCCGTAACGGCCGTATGATACGCGAATGCCATCCTACGGTGGATAGTGCAACCATATCGGCAGCATATTGGCGACGACTTCGTCTTCATGGACGACTATTCGCGCCCACATCGTGCACATCTTGTGAATGACTTCCTTCAGGATAACGAAATCGCTCGACTAGATTGGCCTGCATGTTCTCCAGACATGAATCCTATCGAACATGACTGGGATAGTTTCAAAAGGGCTGTTTATGGACGACGTGAGCCACCAACCAGGCTGAGGGATCTACGCCGAATCGCCATTGAGGAGAGGG
This sequence comes from Schistocerca nitens, assembly GCF_023898315.1. Taxonomy (NCBI): domain Eukaryota; kingdom Metazoa; phylum Arthropoda; class Insecta; order Orthoptera; family Acrididae; genus Schistocerca; species Schistocerca nitens. The sequence goes on from NC_064619.1 coordinate 706,497,890, forward strand.
ACAATCTGGACCAACAGTGTCTTGCTGAATTTGTGGATAGTATGCGACGACGAATACGGGCATGCATCAATGCAAGAGGACGTGCTACTGGATATTACAAAAAATGGTTCAAATGGCTCTGAGCACTATGGGACTCAACTGCTGAGGTCATAAGTCCCCTAGAACTTAGAACTACTTAAACCTAACCAACCTAAGGACAACACTCACATCCATGCCCGAGGCAGGATTCGAACCTGCGACCGTAGCGGTCGCGCGGTTCCAGACTGTAGCGCCAGAACCGCTCGGCCACCAGCGGCCGGCAGGATATTACAGGTATCGGTGTCTACAGCAAACTGGACCACCACCTCTGAAGATCTCGCTGTATGATCGTACGACATGCAATGTGTGGTTCTCATGGGCAATAAACAGGGCAGAAATGATTTTTATGTTCAGATCCATTCCAATTTTCTGTACAGATTCCGAAACTCTCGGAGCCGAGGTGATGCAAAACGTTTTTTGATGTGTGCGGTAAGTACCAACCACATCAGTGTACTCACTGCATGTGTGTCGCTCCATTAGTAAGCAAGCGCTGCGATGGATCAGGACGTACAACTAAATGTTAGTGTGAAACATTAGAACTGAAGAGTGAAGTATGCCCTCTACCGGTACAGCTGAAGTCGCTACAACGACAAATCAATTATTACAAACGAAGTGTGAATACGCTGTCTTATTAAATGTCGCTCAGAGGACAAAATATTTGTTTTGATGCCCTGTGCAACATCACCGACTTTGTCGGTTTAAATAAGTTTCACCATGTACGTATATACTGAAACGCTAGCCTCCGAGAGGATAGCGTGAGAAATGCAACAACATATTTTCAAAGAATTGAGGTACATATTTTATCTGCTGTTTACAGACTGCAGCCTGTCACAGTGTAGTGTCGCCACTGCACCTGGGAAAACTAAACACCATATATCCAGTGAAACATAGGTTTTAACTTTCTCTCATATTACGTCACAGCAGCAAACCGTCTTTATTTACTTTAGACATAGGGTTTGGCTCAGTATCTTGGCCATCGAATTTATATATACAGTCCATAAAATATTTTGTTCATCTCACGGATGAAGTCCTAGGAACACGCGGCTTTTTGTGCCTATGCAACATGTGAGTGAAGATTATGAAATATCAAAATAGAGTTTAAATTTCAGATTGCACGTAGCAATAGTGATGACCCAAGGACCTGCTGAATATGATGTCACGTTTTTCAAACACGAGTCCCAAATATGGATTAATTGCCAAGAAAGATATAGTAAGAAAGTTGTCATAGCCCATTAAAAGTATTTCGTCTAATCTGAAAGATATAATCATCTTCATTATTGATATTGGTGTATTATAGCGTATTTATTAATATTTTGACATATTTATTTTTATTTTATTTCTTCTTCATTAATAAAAGCTCCGTTATTTCTATACCTGAATTACTTTCACTCCCTATATTTGTGTAGGAGTCCTCTTTCAACACTGATAACTCGAATATAGTAGGTTCAAATGACAAATTTTTTATGGGTTTTTAGATGTTGCCAACGGGTCTATTCACCTCAGCTCATACATCTGTTTGTAATAAAGCAAGAGCCGTATGACCCAGCTACCCCAGTGACTAACTCGACCCACCAGGTTTTCGTTTATCTTTTCTTTCCTTCACTTTTAATGATGAAGAGAACACCGTTCAGTTATCGTATATTTGAAGACTGCATATTGAGATATAAATTAAATATATTTTGGATGTTGATATAACATTTTAGTCGTTCTTGGGCAAATAAAGTTATAAATTATGCGTTCGCTTCGTAGAATCATGGCTCAGTTCCCCGAACTGGCCTCTCTTGTTGGAATCGCTGTAACTTGTACAGTCAACAAGACAACTCAGTTATTAAGTGTCATTGATTAAGATTTCACAAGCTGTCTTTTCTATGTGTATACAATATCAAACGATGTATAGATTGGTCTAATGAAAAGATGATGTATCCTTTTTCACGCAAAAAATATTTACAATGCTACAGATATTTCGCTGTAGATAAAGAAAGCTAGAAGTGACAAGAAGATGAAACTTGCATTTTTAATCAAAATTAACACGTTATAAACTTTTTCATGGCGCTGATTTCTGTAAACGAACTATGGGCCGCAAGATGCGAAAAAGTTTCAGTAGCGAACCGACAACAGAGCGTCGTAACTTTGGAAACGTTGTACTTCCTCCATGTCTGGGTGGTAGCGCTCCTTGGCGAGTGTCTTCGAGCTAATGTGGAATACTTTACTTGCACGTATTCGCACGTACTGTATTGTCAACGTGAACCAGGAAGTATTCTGAGCGGCTGATTTCTCTGGCATCTCCACATGGCTATCTGTTTGGCGAAAGGCAGTATTCAGAGTTCGTTTCAATAAACAAAAGCCTTTGACTTGAATGAAAACAGCCCACAGTTGCACTAGATTGTGTTTATTTTAAACCTTGACGATTTCATCTATTGGTGTGTATGTACGAGAGTAGATTGTATAACTGGTCTAAATGTTATTTTGATCAGTTTTTAGGACTTCTGAAGAACATTTTAGGACTTCTGAAGAAGGCTGTATTATTATACCAGAAACAATGGTCAAGGTTTAAAATAAACACAATTTAGTGCAACTGTGGGCTGTTTTTCATTCGAGAAATTTCGTAACGATTGCTTTTATCGCTGCCATGATGAAAATAATAGAAGCCTTTGACATTAATCAATTGACTGACCGTATTCCAAACAAAGGATAGAAGAGGCATGTTCGTCTGCAGTTTATCTGTTCTTTCTGTAGGGCATGCTTTCATACACATTGCTAAACCACGAAACTTGCAAGGTCTTTACTGGCCTAGGTTGGATCGCTTGTAGCGTAGAGGGATTTTGATGAGGGTGAGGGCTTATACGATAAGTCTCAACTAAGAAAAGATGCTTCACATTAATATTTTACTGTAGCGTCGAACTGACAGTCCGTGTGCCGTATTTGTATGCTTAGCTCTAACGAAAAGTGAATCTTTGTCGTCGCACTTTAACACAAATTACTTCGTTCACAATACGTTTAAATCGTCTTGATGTCAGTAACTAGACCTATCACAATGCACATAGGAAGGCAATACGTTTACACACAACAGACTCGCTGCCAAACTGCTACCATGCTGGTATAAGGGAAATAGGGTTGAAGCGCTGCCTCACTTGCTTTCAAGACAGCGATTTTATAAGTTGGAAATTGTACAAACTACCCCAAACATGTAGGTTTGTTTCTAAATTTGTTCTACTTTATGCATGATTTCTCTTGCGTTAAAGAAGATACTAACTTTAGACGATGTGGAATTACTAATTTTCGGAACATGATTATACGACCAATACTTAATATGTTTTGAAACATGCTTTACAACTGAACAGAAAGAAACAAGAAGAGAATAGAAAAACGAAACTCTAACAAATCTAGCACGTACTGTTGTCTATATCACTGTTGTCTATTTCATAAAAGGATTCGCAGTTGGCTGCAGAGACCACAACGGTAAAAATTCAAGGAAAAGTGCAAATTGAATATGTTGTGGTCTTCAATCCTGAGACTGGTTTGATGCAGCTCTCCATGCTACTCTATCCTGTGCAAGCTTCTTCATCTCCCAGTAACTACTGCAACCTACATCTTTCTGAATCTGATTAGGGTATTCATCTCTTGGTCTCCCTCTACGATTTTACCCTCCACGCAGCCCTCCAATACTAAATTGGTGATCCCTTGATGCCTCAGAACATGTCCTACCAACCGATCCCTTCTTCTAGTCAAGTTGTGCCACAAACTTCTCCCCAATCCTATTCATTACCTCCTCATTAGTTATGTGATATACCCATCAAATCTTTAGCATTCTTCTGTAGCATCACATTCCAAAAGCCTCTACTCTCTTCTTGTCCAAACTATTTATCGTCCATGTTTCACTTCCATACATGGCTACACTCCATACAAATACTTCCAGAAACTGGCACTTAAATCTATACTCTAAGTTAACAAATTTCTCTTCTTCAGAAACACTTTCCTTGCCATTGCCAGTCTATATTTTACATCCTCTCTACTTCATCAGTTATTTTGCTCCCCAAACAGCAAAAATCCATTACTACTTTAAGAGTCTCACTTCCTAATCTAATTCGACTACATTCAATTATCCTCGTTTTGCTGTTGTTGATGTTCATCTTATAGCCTTCTTTCAAGACACTGTCCATTCCGTTCAACTGCTCTTCCAAGTCCTTTGCTGTCTCTGACAGAATTACAATGTCACCGGCGAACCTATGTTCATCTTATATCCTTCTTTCAAGACACTGTCCATTCCGTTCAACTGCTCTTCCAAGGCCTTTGCTGTCTCTGACAGAATTACAATGTCATCGGCGAACCTCGAAGTTTTTATTTCTTTTCCATGGATTTTAATACCTACTCCGAATTTTTTTTTGTTTCCTTCACTGCATGCTCAATATACAGATTGAATAACATCGGGGATAGGCTACAACCCTGTCTCACTCCCTTCCCAACCACTGCTTCCCTTTCATGTCCCTCGACTCTTATAACTGCCATCTGGTTTCTGTACAAATTGTAAATAGCCTTTCGCTCCCTGTATTTTACCCCCGCCACCTTCAGAATTTGAAAGAGAGTCTTCCAGTCAACATTGTCAAAAGCTTTCTCTACAAATTCTAGAATCGTGGGTTTGCCTTTCCTTAATCTTTCTTCTAAGATAAGTCGTAGGGTCAGTATTACCTCACGTGTTCCCATATTTCTACGGAATCCAAACTGATCTTCCCCGAGTTCGGCTTCTACTAGTTTTTCCATTCGTCTGTAAAGAATTCGCGTTAGTATTTTGCAGCCGTGATTTATTAAACTGATAGTTCGATAATATTCGCATCTGTCAATTTATTTATTATACTCTTCTTGAAGTCTGAGGGTATTTCGCCTGTCTCATATACCTTGCTCACCAGATGGTAGAGTTTTGTCAGGACTGGCTCTCACAAGGCTGTCAGTAGTTCTAATGGAATGTTGTCTACTCCCGGGGCCTTCTTTCGATTCAGGTCTTTCAGTGCTCTGTCAAACTCTTTACGCAGTATCATATCTCCCCTTTCATCTTCATCTACATCCTCTTCCATTTCCATAATATTGTCCTCAAGTACATCGCCCTTGTATAGACCCTCTATATACTCCTTCCACCTTTCTGCTTTCCCTTCTTTGCTTAGAAGTGGGTTTCCATCTAAGCTCAAATGGTTCTCTCTTCTCCAAAGGTCTATTTAACTTTCCTGTAGGCAGTATCTATATTACCCCTGGTGAGATATACCTCTACATCCTTACATTTGACCTCTAGCCGTTCCTGCTTAGCCATTTTGCACTTCCTGTCGATCTCATTTTTGTGACCTTTGTATTGCTTTTTGCCTGCTTCATTTACTGTATTTTTATATTCTCTCCTTTCATCAATTAAGTTCAATATTTCTTATGTTACCCAAGGATTTCTAGTAGCCCTCGTCTTTTTACCTACTTTATCATCTGCGGCCTACACTATTTCATCCCTCAAAGCTGCCCATTCTTCTTCTGCTGTATTTCTTTCCCCCATTCGTGTCAGTTGTTCCCTCATGCTCTCCCTGAAACTCTGTATAACCTCTGCTTTAGTCAGTTTATCCACGTCCCATCTCCTTAAATTCCCACCTCTTTGCAGTTTCTTCAGTTTCAATCTGCAGTTCATAACCAATGGATTGTGGTCAGAGTCCACATCTGCCCCTGGAAATGTCTTACAGTTTAAAACCTGGTTCCTAAATATCTGTCTTACCATTATATAATCTATATGAAACCTGTCAGTATCTCCAGGCTTCTTCCATGTATACATCCTTCTTTTATGATTCTTAAACCAAGTGTTAGCTATGATTAAGTTGTGCTCTGCAAAATTCTAGCAGGTGGCTTCCTCTTTCATTTCTTCCCCCAATCCATATTCACCTACTACGTTTCCTTCGCTCCCTTTTCCTACTACCGAATTCCAGTTAGCCATGACTATTAAATTTTCGTTTCTCTTCACTATCTGAATAATTTCTTTTATTTCATCATAAATTTCTTCAATTTCTTCGTCATCTGCAGAGCTAGTTGGCATATAAACTTGTACTATTGTAGTAGGCGTGGGCTTCGTGTGTATCTTGGCCACAATAATGCGTTCACTATGCTGTTTGTAGTAGCTTACCCACACTCCTATTTTTTTATTCGTTATTAAACCTACTGCTGCATTACCCCAATTTGATTTTGTATTTATAACCCTGTATTCGCCTGACCAAAAGTCTTGTTCCTCCTGCCACCGAACTTCACTAATTCCCACTATATCTAACTTTAACCTATCCATTTCCCTTTTTAAATTTTCTAACCTACCTGCCCGATTAAGGGATCTGAAATTCCACGCTCCGATCCGTAGAACGCCAGTTTTCTTTCTCCTGATAACGACGTCCTCTTGAATAGTCCCCGCCCGGAGATCCAAATGGGGGACTATTTTACCTCCGGAATATTTTACCCAAGAGGACGCCATCATCATTTAACCATACAGTAAAGCTGCATGCTGAATATCTGTAATCAAATAATTTATACGTAGCCTAAAAGCACAAATATATTGAATATCCTTCACGTGTGAAAGAACACTATTTGCGAACGCTAGCACAAACCTCGCTCGTCGATAATTTTCCATTGGCTGATACTATGAGTCACCTCTTAACTGCCTTAAATTGTGAAAACGGATTTTTAATGTAAAAGGAGGACTCAGTTGTGTGCCCCGTTGACATCTCTCTCATGTTGTAAGTGCACGCAATAATCTAATGGCTAGAGGTCGGGTTGCCTTGTTGACGGTGGAACGTGGTCACCGCACCACAGCAGAGACAACGCCCGGGATACGTTTCGGTAACACGATCTGTCATTCTGCCACTCGAAATGTGCTGGCGCCTAATCGTGTTAAGAATACAGCCCCTCCTGTAATTCAGTATAAAACAAGGCAGCAGCGGTAGCGGTTGATTTCTGAAGAAGTGATGGTGGCACTGTACTCTTGTGATTTGTCTTAAAAAGTATGTATCTGATAATGACATACTGGAGTGGGAGCACGACAGTAAGGTCTTGAGCGCCCGTATTAAAAATGAGTGCGGGTAAAGGGCCACAAATTACAAAAATCTGCAGCCGCCAGGAAAACAAATAACGCCCTAAAACATGTGTACATACACATACACCCACAAACACACACACACACACACACACACACGAAACTACGAAAATCACATACGTTATGAGATTGGAAACTGACAGGAAAAGGGAAAAAGCAGGGGAAAGATTTAAATTAACACAACAGATGGTTGTGGCTGGCTGATCGCTGGAATAAAAAGAATGTGCAGCCACTTTGCAGTACACTAAAATCTCTGGAGTCCAGACACTTCATAGATCTTTTATCACACTCGTCATCCGCTAGAATAGAGGGCAGATGGGCAACGAAATTTGCTTCCGCCCTCTAATCACTATATAAAATGCTCTCATTTAAAATTTGGCGTACAGTGATTCTGACGCCACGGGAATCACAGACTCGTGGATTCTCAGACCGGAGTATGAAGCCATGTGATAGATGACAGTGCCCAATTTGGGGACGGGTCAGTGTCACTTCATCCCACCACGCACTGCGCACTTTTACCCCACACGCAATGCGTAAACTTGCCCCGTGCTACGAGACTGTAACTTCTGTCTGCACATGAAAACACTCTGTAGGAATGTAATATATCACAAGTATGACAATACGTCGTAGAAAACAATGGAATAAAAAGTATTCGTAGGCGAATTATTGCCTGAGTTATAGCTTATTTCCACAACATAAAATTTTATATGAAAATAACGTAATTCTTAGTGCATTGTGCAGTCGTTAACACCAGATTTCTTTAACGCCAGAACAACAACCAAACTACGGCAACAAAAGGTGAGACGCAGAGGCTTTTCGTGCCCAGCAGAGTAGCCAACTGCTGGGTTATTAAAACTGAGTTAGAAGCGTTGCGCAGTCTTACCGGCCGCTCAGACTTACTCCACTCTATTCTAAACAATTTTTCAGTGAGTAAAAGAAATTAAAAAGCAACAAAACTTGTATGGCCGCAAATACAGTTACCGACCAGGAAGTTCGAATGTCAACCAAACTCAAGCCATGCGGGCGGGCTGTAAACAAGTAACCGTCACTCCGAGGGAAGCGCTAAACCCCAAGCTAACTCGTTCGGTTGGCTAATAAACGCCCTAACAGCAGGCAGAACACAACCTTATGAACAACACTGTGTGTGTGTGAATTCCTGAGGGACCAACCTGCTGAGATCATCGGTGAATAACATTACAGACAGGTATAAGATAATAGTGATAAACACAATATAAAGTCCTCGCTGAGAGAGACCCTTACGAACAATAAGAAACACAGTCAAACGTGATAGTATAAACAACCAATAAGACAATAGATGGAATTGTGCGCTCCAGTAATAGCACATGCAGGAGGTAGCACGTGAAATGAACCCACTTGAAATACAAATGCGTGCCGCCAAAAAGCCGACGCCTTGCAGAAATACCACTCAGACTGGAGCATTAAACAAAGAAACACATTCAATAATTTTATAGGAGATCACAAGCAACTTTCCTGCCTAGAGACAGTAGCGGGACGAATAACAAGAAGTCTTGTACGGCACCGGGTGTGAATCTCGATCAAATAACCAGAAGACTACCGAACTAAACAGCGCTGTAATCGGGTGTAAGGTTACCACATGCTCTAAGTCAAAATGACAGAAATCAGCGGGTGGCCTTATGTATATCTCCGCTTGCTCGCAGCGCAGAAAATGGCAATTACAGCTACGGTTGCTGCCCATGCTCGTCTCACTCGCATCCGATAAACCATATCGGAAGCTCCCAGACACATCCGTACAACGTTCCAGGAAGGACAGCGTGGAGCTGACACAGCGGCGGTCCACCGTCCGCTTCCAGCACCTGTCGGTCGCTGAAGCACACAACAGGATCCTTTCATCGGTACGCTCGCTACACGCCCAACGGTTTACAGGCGGCCTCAGCCGACGTAATAAAGGTTCGCAATCCAATAACCCACCTGAGCGTCTCTTCGTGGTATCGCTGCCACGCCCAGAGCCTGTGGCTGTTAACCTCCCAACTTCTACCAGCCTTCAATTTCCGGCACACAGCTCGCCACGCCGGCAGTTTCCATCTCGGTCACCTCTCCCCCTGACAATTGTTTCACCTTCCCGGTCTCATTGTCAGTGTCCTCTCTGCGCAACCACGTCCTTCTTCGGCAGGCCGGCCGGTGTGGCCGAGCGGTTCTAGGCGCTACAGTCTGGAACCGCGCGACCGCTACGGTCGCAGGTTCGAATCGTGCCTCGGGCACGGATGTGTGTGATGTCCTTAGGTTGGTTCGGTTTAAGTAGTTCTAAGTTCTAGGGGACTGATGACCTCAGCAGTTAAGTCCCATAGCACTCAGAGCCATTTGAACCATTTTTCCTACGGCAAAGAAGTTGTACTAGAGACCGTGGCGCCACCTATAGATCGCACAACGTTTCACCACCATCGTGCGACATTTCCGTGCAGTGGAGAAGGGTGAAAATCGGGTGTAAGGTTACCGCATGCTCTAAGTCAAAATTACGGAAATCAGCGGTTGGCTTTATATACATATCCGCTTGCTCGTCATCAATTGGCTCGTAAAGAACACGCACCATTCCTATCCCGTTTGTTACTGATGACGATAAATGGTGTCTTTATGCTAACTTATCGAAAAGAAAGGAATTGCTGAGTCCAAACAAAGCAGCAACTCCCCATACAAAAGCCTGCGTGCATCCACGAAATATAATGTTATGCATCTAGTGGAACAGCCACGGAGTGGTGTGTTACGAACTGCTTCCGCGAGGCTTACCTGTCACTGTTTACGTTTATTGTCAACAACTGAGAATGAATAGAAAGGAAAAGCACTACTGAGCGCCATTCAAATTAACTGTTCCTTATGGCGAATAACGAAATCTAGAATCCGACGTAATTAATTGTGCCACATTCAGGGAAAATACGACTTGCTACCGAATCTCAACTTGCGGTAAAATTTTCGTTATGCTTGCTAACACAACATTCAGCACATCAGTCGCAAGCACGAATATGAAGCACTTCATCATCCAATACACAACACTCAACCAGCAGACACTCTTCCGTGAGACGACTACTATAGGCCGCAACAAAACCGGAACTTAAGGCAATTCCAAATAATCCTGAAACACAAAATATTGAACTGCAAACGATCTGTTAGTGTCCAGTAACCTGGTGAATATCCTTACAGATAAGTAAACCTATTTCGGCTCCTTCGGATTGACCAAAATCTCGAATACAATTCAACAATGATTACACAGGCCAACGAAAATTTTTTTACAAAACTTTTTTTACTTAAATAACTGATATTTATAGATTTTTATGAGATGAATCCAAATCTAGCCTTAGTTTTTTTTGTATCGTCCATAGTTTTTGAGCAATATGCTTTTTACTACATAGTATAAAAGTCCTATGCTATACGGTAAACGGGGAAATTAATGAAACGCTTTCTTACAACATAAGAATAGTTTCTATTTACAGTAAGCTTCTTAAAAGAATGATATGTGCTAATAGAGGTTTCACTTATCAACTGGAATTGGTTTGTATTTTCCTTCTCTTTTCTCTTTGAAGCTTTTTGTGTAATTTTTTTTACGATGAGTCGCTTGCTGAACGTCTCGGTGAAGCGACCAACAGTAGTCCATCATGCTGGTGTTAGCTGCCTCGGTCTATCACTTTAATGTCCTGGTGAAAACGCACTCCTTGCTCCTCACTAACATTTCCCAGATTGTCCGGGAAGTAATCAAGGTGACTGTTCGAAAAGTGAACTTTCAGGCTCATTGAACATCCTAAAGTTTTAAACTTCTTTAACATTGTAGCTATATTAAAAATATATTCTGGGTCTTTTTCATGTCCTAGAACTTCGTAATGACTTGCTATAATGAAACCCATGCTTCTTTCTCATTTAAGGTAAATGTGGATTCAAAGTTAACATCAAATATCAATTTTCTAATGTCAGGTCCGACAAAGACGCCTTCCTTTAGTTTAGATTCTGAAAGGTATGGAATCTTTTAGCAGAGATACTTAAAACACGGTCCATCTTCAGGCACAGCGTTTACAAACTCTTTCATTAGGCTTAACTTTACATGTAGAGGTGGTGGGAGTATGTTTTTTCGATCTACAAGGTTTTTTCATAGAATTTTCCTCTCACCATGTTTTTAAGACTCCCTCACAGGCCAGTTCTTTCTGCATCAGTGTTGATCCCAAGCCCAACTGTCCCATTCACACAAGAAACATGGAAATTTGGTAAAGCCACCTTGCTGACCAAGGATCATGCATGTTACTTTTAGATCGCCACATATCATCCAACCATGAGCAGAGTAGCCTATTTTATTTAGCACTGTTTCTAGTTTTTCACAGCTTTATTTCATAAGCACAGAATGTCCAACAGGTAGAGATCCATACGTTTTACCATTGTGTATAAAAACTGCCTTTAAAATAGTTTTGGATGAGTCAATAATCGGTCGGCAGTCTTCCTTTTTGTATTCAATACCAAACTCATTCATCAGACTGGGAATGTCTGAGCAGTACACTAAACCACCTTCTTGCTGAAAAAACTTGGAAAATTGCTGCACTCTCTTTCTATACGAGGTGTGGCTAGAAAAAAACCGGACTAGTACTGGTGAAACAATAAAACGAATGAAATAAGGCTGAAAGTCGCGTGGCCTGTCACGTGACTCTCGCTCCGCCTACTGCTCGAGTTTCATCTGCCTCCTGCACTCAGTCTGCCCGTGGCGTCTGTTTTAAGTAGTTGACGTTTTGTCTGTGCGTCGGAAAATGTTGAGTGTACAGAAAGAACAGCGTGTTAACATCAAATTTTGTTTCAAACTAGGAAAATCTGCAAGTGAAACGTTTGTAATGTTACAACAAGTGTACGGCGATGATTGTTTATCGCGAACACAAGTGTTTGAGTGGTTTAAACGATTTAAAGATGGCCGTGAAGACACCAGTGATGACACTCGCACTGGCAGACCATTGTCAGCAAAAACTGATGCAAACATTGAAAAAATCGGTAAACTTGTTCGACAAGATCGCCGTTTAACAATCAGAGCAGTGTCTGAGTTAACAGGAGTTGACAAGGAAAGTGTCGAACAAGTTTACCGATTTTTTCAATGTTTGCATCAGTTTTTGCTGACAATGATCTGCAAGTGCGAGTGTCATCACTGGTGTCTTCGCGGCCATCTTTAAATCGTTTAAACCCCTCAAACAGTTGTGTTCGCGATAAACAATCATCGCCGTACACTTGTTGTAACATTACAAACGTTTCACTTGCAGATTTTCCTAGTTTGAAACAAAATTTGATGTTAACACGCTGTTCTTTCTGTACACTCAACATTTTCCGACGCACAGACAAAACGTCAACTACTTAAAACAGACGCCACGGGCAGACTGAGTGCAGGAGACAGATGAAACTCGATCAGTAGGCGGAGCGAGAGTCACGTGACAGGCCACGCGACTTTCAGCCTTATTGCATTCGTTTTATTGTTTCACCAGTACTAGTCCGGTTTTTTTCTAGCCACACTTCGTACATGTATATGCTGGTTCCAACTGCCAATAAGTTCTTTTCTTTTAATCTAGAGCCGAGCAATTCAGCTTTTTCATTCGTTAAGCCCAAATCCCTAACCAAAACGTTAAGCTTGGTCTGAGTAAACAATTTAGGCTCTAGACTTTCTGTATTACACTGCAATTCATCGTCATCTGGTTCATATAAATCACATTGTACATCATAAAATAATTCTTTTGGAATAGAATTTAAATCATCTGGTGGTTTAGAAACCGGCAAATCTACACCACGCCCTACTGGTCGGATGGCGGATGGAAGATAATGGTAGCTTATTACCTTCTTGTTTTTCGAATTATGACCAGTAATATCAACACTGCAAAAGTGGCAATCAGCGAAATGATTTCTTGGCTCCCTCCATATCATAGGAACAGAAGATCTAAAGGCTTCTTTCCCCCCTTTTTGGACCATTTTCTCAGATCTTCAACACACACATAACATACCTTACGTGGCGCCCAAGATTTATCTCTATCACCAAAACTCTACCATCTGGTGAGCAAGATGTATGAGACAGGCGAAATACCCTCAGACTTCAAAAGAATATAATAATTCCAATCCCAAAGAAAGCAGGTGTTGACCGATGTGAAAATTACCGAACTATCAGTTTAATAAGTCACAGCTGCAAAATACTAACGCGAATTCTTTACAGACGAATGGAAAAACTGGTAGAAGCGGACCTCGGGGAAGATCAGTTTGGATTCCGTAGAAATTTTGGAACACGTGAGGCAATACTAACCTTACGACTTATCTTAGAAGAAAGATTAAGAAAAGGCAAACCTACGTTTCTAGCATTTTTAGACTTACAGAAAGCTTTTGACAATGTTAACTGGAATACTCTCTTTCAAATTCTGAAGGTGGCAGGGGTAAAATACAGGGAGCGAAAGGCTATGTACAATTTGTACAGAAACCAGATGGCAGTTATAAGAGTCGAGGGGCACGAAAGGGAAGCAGTGGTTGGGAAAGGAGTGAGACAGGATTGTAGCCTCTCCCCGATGTTATTCAATCTGTATATTGAGCAAGCAGTAAAGGAAACAAAAGAAAAATTCGGAGTAGGTATTAAAATTCATGGAGAAGAAGTAAAAACTTTGAGGTTCGCCGATGACATTGTAATTCTGTCAGAGACAGCAAAGGACTTGGAAGAGCTGTTGAACGGAATGGACAGTGTCTTGAAAGGAGGATATAAGATGAACATCAACAAAAGCAAAACGAGGATAATGGAATGTAGTCAAATTAAATCGGGTGATGCTGAGGGAATTAGATTAGGAAATGAGACACTTAAAGTAGTAAAGGAGTTTTGCTATTTAGGGAGTAAAATAACTGATGATGGTCGAAGTAGAGAGGATATAAAATGTAGACTGGCAATGGCAAGGAAAGCGTTTCTGAAGAAGAGAAATTTGTTAACATCGAGTATAGATTTAAGTGTCAGGAAGTCGTTTCTGAAAGTATTTGTATGGAGTGTAGCCAAGCTTTCGAAATGTGGTGCTACAGAAGAATGCTGAAGATAAGGTGGGTAGATCACGTAACTAATGAGGAGGTATTGAATAGGATTGGGGAGAAGAGAAGTTTGTGGCACAACTTGACTAGAAGAAGGGATCGGTTGGTAGGACATATTCTGAGGCATCAAGCGATCACCAATTTTGTATTGGAGGGCAGCGTGGAGGGTAAAAATCGTGCAGGCAGACCAAGAGGTGAATACACTAAGCAGATTCAGAAGGATGTAGGTTGCAGTAGGTACTGGGAGATGAAGAAGCTTGCACAGGATAGAGTAGCATGGAGAGCTGCATCAAACCAGTCTCAGGACTGAAGACCACAACAACAACAACCAAGTTTAGAGCCCAAGTATGATAGATACACCTTTTTCACAGTCTGTAGTGTTTCTTTAGTGTTTTTTAATCGCAAATTCAGCACAAATATAACGAAAACTGTCAGCAGAGTTTTTACAACCACGAATAACCATTGTACTGAGCATATGTACAGGAAATGAGAAAGTGAGGTTAGGTTGACAGTAAACAAAACACCATCTGTTAACAAAAAAATATAAACCTTTTTTTTGCCAGCAAATAACTTTCAGCAGTGCTACCAACGTCATCTACATTCATTACACCTCTTTTTTAAATTATTTTAGCTATATAAAAGCTGTTAAATTCTTTATAAAATCGCTTAATTTAATAAATTTAACTGTAAAATGCGAAGAAATGGTGGGTGATACAGTTTTTTTAAGTATCATAGTTGGATTTCCCACCCCAAAATACAGAAGAAGGTATTTTCAGCAAAAACGTTTTTCCATCGTAGATCTGTGTTATTAGGCAAACCGTTTCTCCAGCCTCTGGAGTGACCCATATTAATTACTTTAGAAACCAGCCGCTGTATTCGCTGGTAACTGGACTCCCACGCTGACTTACCCATCCTCGTGACGTCAGTCCGAATGCGCCCACATCAGACAGACACTCACCCTCAGATAATCCAACGACTCCATGACCAAATTTAAACTGTCGTTAAGACTACATTAAATTTTCAGGAACCATTTAAATTTGAACGGGCGAACACCGATATCACCACCTTTTCAAAAATTCAGTAGGACATGTGATGGCCGTCGACTAAGATTCGAGCCGCCGGCTGCTGTGTAGCCGGCCAGAGTGGCCGTGCGGTTCTAGGAGCTACAGTCTGGAGCCGAGCAACCGCTACGGTCGCAGGTTCTAATCCTGCCTCGGGCATGGATGTGTGTGCTGTCCTTAGGTTAGTTAGGTTTAATTAGTTCTAAGTTCTAGGCGACTGATGACCTCAGACGTTAAGTCGCATGGTGCTCAGAGCCATTTGAACCATTTTTTGAGCTGCAGCGTTGTGTAGACCCTTTGCCACTCATGTTCCCCGCGTGGCTGGAAACACCCGACACCCGCGCACCACAGTATCTTTCTACTCCTCTTCCATCTGTAACAATTTGTAGAACAGCTTACCTCAAGACATTACAGATTTATGAATCAACAGCCAGGTTTACTCAAACTCAATCTACACTTGATCCGTAACTATGTTAGGACGGTAACTTCATCGTGACATCGAGCAGAAAATGTTATGGCACATCTCATAGTGCAAGGTCTGCTTACTTCGTGTGTTAATGCGCATGTCAATTCAGGTAGGAGAGTAGTCTTCAGCTCTGCCCCTATTGCTAATGTCAGTTAGGAATCGACAAAATCGCTGCCTACGAGCATCACAACTGATTTCTTTTTCGGGTGCTATGATTTTCTGTGGAAACTATCAGACTGTAAGACATGGCATGATCTTTATTTTTTCCAAGACATTTTTATTACAATTTCTTAAGATCTAAATGCGCCTCCTATACTGTCAATAATATTGCACAAATGTTTTCGTTTGCGCAATAAAATTGAACATTAGCAGATCAGCTGAACGTGGGTAAAAAACTTTTGAAATACTGGGTGGTGAAAAACAACATGATAATAAGGTCAGAATGGGTAGGATGTCGAATATTTAGCAAATGGTCGGAGATCGGAAGTGTACTGCTGCGAAGCTACGGCCATAAACTTGGGCGACGGGTGTGCGGAAGTGTGTTCGCTTAGAGTAATTTGGCCCGTCTTATAACTGTTACGCTAAAGAGCCCAGTTACTAATTAAGTTAGTTGAAGGTAATGGCTTCAGCTAAACAGTCGAAGGGAGGCGAACTTTTGAAGCCCTTCCATGGCTCGTTATATTATACGCGATTTTTCTGTGATGTTTACCGGATAAAGGTCAAGTATTAAATCAACTGTGTTGGAATTAATGTCCTTTGTCCGTTGAAATAAAGAGCTGCTAGGTGCAATCTTATTAATAATGGAATCTAAAAGTCACGTGTATTAATCTTTACTTAAATACAGATAGCTAGGATGAAGTTTTCTTCTAAAAACCACGGTACATTGGTACATGTGAAAGAAAACAAAGGCGAAAGAGGGAACAGATATTCAATATTAAAGACGTTTTTCCCCACATCACTTTCTTGCAGCAAATACTCGTCATTCCTGCCTCTACTGTAGCTGTAAAGTTTCTATCGCCGATGAAATGATTGGTCGTACAAAACCTCTCTGCTAGATGCAAAAATGGTTCAAATGGCTCTGAGCACTATGGGACTCAACTGCTGTGGTCATTAGTCCCCTAGAACTTAGAACTACTTAAACCTAACTAACCTAAGGACATCACACACATCCATGCCCGAGGCAGGATTCGAACCTGCGACCGTAGCAGTCGCACGGTTCCGGACTGCGCGCCTAGAACCGCGAGACCACCGCGGCCGGCTCTCTGCTAGATGCACCCAAACACGTTCGTTTATGCGACAAACTCTCGGGCACTTGTTGCTGATTGGCAGTCTAAGGGCGTAGCTTGAAAATAGTGCATTTTCCATGTGTGGCTATTCAGAAAATTTTTATACATTCAACGAGCCCTGCCATGCCTGATCTTATTGTCCGATTGCTTTCCCCCACACTGTATGCTGCACAGTATGAGATATGCTGCACCGTGTTTTGTCATTATTACGCAGAATCCTGCACGATATAAGCGAGATTCGGTAAGATGACGCCGAGGAGGTCGGTTTCATTTTTAAAACTTTCACACTAGGGTGAAACGTTTTGATATGTTCTATTATGTACATTTTGATTTAAATATCAGCACAAGATAATGAGTGACGAGCTATTAACGTAGAATTTATCAAAACTGTAGGTCAATCTATGAAACATGAAGGTGAGTATCTAGTTAAGGTTTGTTTTGTCACCTGCTGCACCGAAATACTTACTAAATCACTGTGCGACTATTTTACAACGTTAAACTGTGTGCTTACGCGGCAACAAGTCGCAACTCTCTCGATCAGCTGAGTAGCAGAGGATGAGTAGATGAGCAATGAGGCTATCTGAGACCACAGCAGAAAGGCGACTTTTAGGAATGGGCGTGGCGAATATAACTGCTTTACATCAAGGCTAGAGTGATTCACCACCTCATCTTTTAATACGATAGAGAACCTGTTCATAATGCACGGTCTGTGGCGGAGTGGTTACACGACAATAACATCCCTGTAATGAACTGGCCTGCACGGAGTCCTGACCTGAATCCTACAGAACACCATTGGGATGTTTTGGAACGCCGAATTCGTACCAGGCCACACCGACCGATATCGATATCTCTCCTCAGTTTAGCACTCCGTGAAGAATGGGCTGCCATTCTCCATGAAACCTTCCAGCACCTGACTGAACGTACGCCTGCGAGAGTGGAAGCTGTCATGAAGGCTAAGGGTGGGCCAACACCATACTGAATTCCAGCATCACCGATGGAGGGCGCCACGAACTTGTAAGTCATTTTCAGCCAGGTGTCCGGATACTTTTGATCACGTAGTGTATCTTCTACCTGGCCGTCTGGATGATCGCCTGTACTTGAGGTTCGTCCAAAGAGTTCTGCCTGTGTTGTTGGAGAATGTATCCTTGGCTGTTCGTGAGAAGATGTAGGTACAACGTGACGGTGCACCACCTCATTTCATTGTGGATATCCGTAATCATCCGAATGCTGTACTTCTCGGTCGCTTCGCAGCAGTACACTTCCGATCTTCGACCATTTGCTAAATATTCGACATCCTACCCATTCTGACCTTATTATCATGTAAGTTCTATTCCATGGCCTGCGAGATCACCTGACCTGAATCCCCATGATTATTTCCTATGGGGATCTAAAGTTACCTGTGAATGAGACCCCAGCGGATTAGTAGATGGAATTAGTTGCCAGAATTGTAGCTGCCTGTCATATGATTCGAAACACACCAATGATATTTGTCAGGGTACGTCAGAATCTTGTTCGCGGATGTCATGCTTGCATAGAGGTTAATGACCATCAGTTTCAGCACATTTTGTAAGATACAGTACAAATGGTACTTTCGTGATGGTGGTATTTGCAGATAATTGTAAGTAATGCTAATAAAAATGTGCACAGTAATGTGATCTTATTCCTATTATCTGCTTAAGCTGCCTTCTACGATCCCGGGTTTCCTACCTCAAATCGTTTAGTGGAGCAACCTGTATGTCCTGTTAAATTTTTACACTCTCTTACAGAAACACCTTGTATATGGTTTAAAAAGTCGTAAGTTGCATAATTTTAAGAACTACGTTACTTTAGAACGGGAATATATTCGTCCTACAGTTTCGACAACTTAATAACCGTGTAATTTGTGTAAGTTGGACGATAAGGCCTTAATGCCTTCAATGTGATGGTCTTTAATCAGATTTCCTGTGACAAATTTCAGGCAAGAACATATCGTAACAACGCGCTTATCCTCTTCTTAGCTGCACGACGTTATGCATTTGCGTCCTTGACACGATCACGACCTCTTGGTTACGTCTGTTCTCTGGACACAATACACGGCGTTTGCTCAACGGTCAGCAAGGAGAATGTAGTTCAGTTGATCCCCCGTGACTATCAGCACTACTATGTTGTTATAACAGTTATTGTAAGGGTCACCAGCTTCTCTGGGACTGCAAGATGAGGTTAGAATAGCACAATTTTGGTGCCACTGGCGACCACCCTGTACAAGTTAGATTACTGGAGGTGACAATTGACCGGAAACATGCAACACTAACAGTACTCGTTTACCATTCAACTTGTTACTTGCGGTGTCCTTCGCACGCAACGAAGACGAGGATCTCAGGATAACACATATGAGAATGGAGGTTATAATGCCACACAAAATTAAACATTCTGGTTCTGACAGACACCGTATCACCTACTCTACTCGTATATGCTTAGTCAAGACCGTTTATGGGGCAGCACTCCTCTAAAAATTCATTAGGTCTCGGATTTAACAAAAAATCTGCCTCCAAACAAACTGTGATAAACAGCCATTCAATCAACTTTGAAACTCCCAGCTGCAGATCACCTGTAGCTATAGTAAGTCATATACCCTAGAACTAAGCTGACGAAGTCTGTCTACAAAACTTGGAACTGCCTTCAACACAGCAGTCCGTTTGGCTAGAAAAGTAAGCTTGACTCGGCTACTTCCTACGTCTTTCAACTCTAATCGTGGAACGTGAGTTATTTTTTACTTTTGTATGATAAAGCGTAAGTGTTGCGTCAGTTGCAGGAAACTATGGCTTCACACCAGTGTAGTCACAGTCTTCTGAACTACGCGGTAGGGAAAAAAATGGTTCAGATGGCTCTAAGCACTACGGGACTTAACATCTGAGGTCATCAGTCCCCTAGACTTAGAACTACAGGGTTATTACAAATGATTGAAGCGATTTCACAGCTCTACAATAACTTTATTATTTGAGATATTTTCACAATGCTTTGCACACACATACAAAAACTCAAAAAGTTTTTTTAGGCATTCACAAATGTTCGTTATGTGCCCCTTTAGTGATTCGGCAGACATCAAGCCGATAATCAAGTTCCTCCCACACTCGGCGCAGCATATCCCCATCAATGAGTTCGAAAGCATCGTTGATGCGAGCTCGCAGTTCTGGCTCGTTTCTTGGTAGAGGAGGTTTAAACACTGAATCTTTCACGTAACCCCACAGAAAGAAATCGCATAGGGTTAAGTCGGGAGAGCGTGGAGGCCATGACATGAATTGCTGATCATGATCTCCACCACGACCGATCCATCGGTTTTCCAATCTCCTGTTTAAGAAATGTCGAACATCATGATGGAAGTGCGGTGGAGCACCATCCTGTTGAAAGATGAAGTCGGCGCTGTCGGTCTCCAGTTGTGGCATGAGCCAATTTTCCAGCATGTCCAGATACACGTGTCCTGTAACGTTTTTTTTTTTCGCAGAAGAAAAAGGGGCCGTAAACTTTAAACCGTGAAATTGCACAAAACACATTAACTTTTGGTGAATTGCGTATTTGCTGCACGAATGCGTGAGGATTCTCTACTGCCCAGATTCGCACATTGTGTCTGTTCACTTCACCATTAAGAAAAAATGTTGCTTCATCACTGAAAACAAGTTTGGCACTGAACGCATCCTCTTCCATGAGCTGTTGCAACCGCGCCGAAAATTCAAAGCGTTTGACTTTGTCACCGGGTGTCAGGGCTTGTAGCAATTGTAAACGGTAGGGCTTCTGCTTTAGCCTTTTCCGTAAGATTTTCCAAACCGTCGGCTGTGGTACGTTTAGCTCCCTGCTTGCTTTATTCGTCGACTTCCGCGGGCTACGCGTGAAACTGCCCGCACGCGTTCAACCGTTTCTTCGCTCACTGCAGGCCGACCCGTTGATTTCCCTTACAGAGGCATCCAGAAGCTTTAAACTGCGCATACCATCGCCGAATGGAGTTAGCAATTGGTGGATCTTTGTTGAACTTCGTCCTGAAGTGTCGTTGCACTGTTATGACTGACTGATGCGAGTGCATTTCAAGAACGACATACGCTTTCACGGCTCCTGTCGCCATTTTGTCTCACTGCGCTCTCGAGCGCCCTGGCGGCAGAAACCTGAAGTGCGGCTTCAGCCGAACAAAACTTTATGAGTTTTTCTACGTATCTGTAGTGTGTCGTGACCATATGTCAATGAATGGAGCTACAGTGAATTTATGAAATCGCTTCAATCATTTGTAATAGCCCTGTACTTAAACCTTACCAATCTAAGGACATCACATCCATGCCCGAGGCAGGATTCGAACATGTGACTATAGCAGCAGCGCTGTTCCGGACTTAAGCGCCTAGAACCGCTCGTCCACAGTGGCCGGCATGCGGTAGGAACCTGGAAACATCGCAGCCAGGTGTTGGGGATCATCTGTCATTGAGTGGAGTCGAGGGGTGTAGGCATTCTACTCCAACGGGAAGTGGCTTTTCTTTCCTATTCTGATTTCGCTGGTTCACGAGAACTCCAGAGATATGTTGCACATTCGAGGCCATTTAATTAATCAACGCTACATGTCCACAATGACTAGTTGCTTGTCGCTCGCAGGCATACTCAATAGCTTACCATTGCCTACAGCTATTAACGACAAAACATTAAGAGTTTCTTGAACGACAACGTTTTACCCATATTCATTGTAAACCCGACAATTGCGGAAATTACAGCGAATATATGCCATCAATGGCGAAACGATCCTTCAAAATATTCAGCGAAACTAAGAACTCAAGTCAATTGCTGCTGCCTGGCAGCACCAGCTCTTACTGTAATCTCGCATAATGGGGTGATTCGAAAGATTGCTGCAACGCCACGCGAAACCTCCGAAACACTGTTCGGAGTAAAGTCTGGCCCCTAAACCACGACGAAGCGCTCATCATACATGCTTTCCAGAATTCTTTCATTATGCCCAGTGTGGTGTCACCGCTAGACACCACACTTGCTAGGTGGTAACTTAAATCGGCCGCGGTCCTGTAGTACATGTCGGACCCGCGTGTCGCCACTGTGGGATCGCAAACCTAGCGCCACCACAAGGCAGGTCTCGAGAGACTGAGGAGACCTCGTCCCCAGTTGTACGGACAACATAGCTAGCGATTGGACGTCCTAAGCCTTGCTCTCATTTGCCGAGAGATAGACAGTAGAATAGCCCTCTGCTAAGTTAAATGGCGACCACCTAGCAAGGCGCCATTTGTATCAGTGCCAATAGCTTACGAGTATGCAGGAGAGATGTATTCCAACAAGAGAATAAAGTTAAGTATTAAAAAAGCTACGTATTTTTCTTTAGTGCATTTATAAGTCTCATGTTCCAGACTTCACGCCCGTCTGCGTTAGCCTTGCGTGCCCTATCGGCTACAGCATTGTGTCTGGGCTGTATGGTCTAGACACAACACCCAGAATGTGCCAAAAAGTAGAGTATCCCAGCTATTTTGTGATTCGAAGAAGTTTGCGTAAACTTCCGCTGATATTAGTAGAAATCCTGCAACTATTACCACCTCTAGCACAACTAAAATCGGTCTCTGGAATAAAATCGAATTGAATATTTGCTTCTCTAACAAAACATATCTACTGACTTGGAAAATATAGGGTACTGTATTACTAATGTCAGTTTATTTACAGGCATAGTGTATATCTCCATCAACAGCTATATTCCGCAATTCACATCACTGTGTGTGGTGGAGGGTGCATCGCATACGACACTCGCACTTTTGTCTTTGCAGCCACAAAAGAACGGTGCGCGGAAAGGAAGGCTGTTGCTAAACCTCCATGTGAGTTCGAATACCTTTAGTTTTACTTATCTGGTCTTTTCGTGAGATCTACCTAGGAGAAATCAATACTTCGATTGACTCTCCTCGAAATTTTAACGGAAAACCACAATGTGATGCACAACGATTCTCTTGTAGCCTCTGCCAATGGCACTGGATGAATGTCTTCGTGACGCTTTCCTTCTTAGTAAACAACCCGTGACGAAAAGCGCTGCTCTTCTTTGTGTCTTCTCTCTCTCTCTCTCTCTCTCTCTCTCTCTCTTCTTTCTGGTATGGTTCTGAGCCAGAGGAGCAGTATTTAATTATCGGTCCTTATTTGTAGACGATTTTGCTGATTTCTGTTCCTCTTCCGGTGATGCAACAGCGACTCGTCAGTTGCAACTTAGGGCGCAGAGATTAGACGAATTGGCTGCAAACAGGGGTTATCAGTTTTCTGCGGATAAGTGTGTGTGTTCATTTTAATTGTCCTTTTCGTATTTTTAATGTACCTGACATGCATATGAGGGATAGCATTCTACATTTTAAAGACTCAGTGAAGATTCTGGGCTTCATCTTTGACTACAAATTACCGTGTTGGCGTACCTGAGAGCCCTGAAAGCCAGTTCTCTGAAGGCACTGAGTATCATGAAGTGCCATAGCCAAAGGACTCGGGGAGCAGACAGGGCACAACTGCTCCAATTTTGTACGGTTTTTGTGCTTTAGCGTCTAGACTATGGCTGCACAGTGTACGGCTCGGCGAGGCCTTCTTACCTGAAGATTATTGACGCTATCCACCTTGAGAGGTTAAGTTACGTTGTGCAAGACGAGACAGTTGGCTGCGACTGCGACGCTGCCCCCTCCTCTTTTCCCACCCTGGCAGACGGCGACACGGCCGCAACACGACTGGAGTCGTCGCCGTTTCCCAAGCTCCGGTCGGCGGCGGCGGATTCAAATACATAAGAAAAATAAGAATTCCGATTTTCTTGCTGTAAAAAATACTGTATGTTAATGCAACAAAGTTTCATCGGCTCCCAGAGTTAGTTTTTCGATACAGATTCTCATTTTACTTTAAAAAATTGAAAAGTATCTCTTCCGGTTTTGCGTGTTTTTTCACTGTATATTACTTCTCTATCAATTGTGAGGAAAGTAAAAGGCAAAAAAAATTGTTGTTTGCGTATCTTACAGTTTCACATCACAGCTTGATAATGAGGTGTCTATTTTTCCGATATTCGTCACAGTTATTCCGATACTTAATTTACAAGTAACCTACTGCATAAAATTTGAATTGTGTACAGTGAAAAATGTGGTCGCTGGCTACTTTACGTATGGTTCACGTTAGGTCATACATCGTTGCCGATGAAAAGAAGCTAACATATCGAAATTATTTTTAAAGTTGAGATCAGAATGATATCGATCTCCGTTTCCGAGATTTGGGCTCATATATCTCCGGGAGCGTCGCGACTAGCCGCCAGTTCTGTCGACGCGCAACGAGAATCGTGTGGTCATCGCACGATAGAGAATGCATTTGTTTTGTTTCGCTGACACATTTGGACCTAATGAAACCATTTTATGTCATATATTTCTCCGGTATGAGTTACTAATATTTCTCCATATGCTCTTGACAATTTCATTTAAAATGCCACGAAATGTAGGTTTCTTAAAGCCAAGTGATCAAGCAGAACCCATTTTCTTGGTTTTGCTGAGGCATCTGAACCTGTTCCAAGCTTTCTTTCTCGTTTATTTCTCTGATACGAGTCCCGAATATTCCTCCATGTGTTTTTGCACATTTCACCTAAAATTCCAATGAAAGATAAGTTTATTAACAATAAGCGCACGATAGCGTCATTGCATTGTTTCCAGTTTTTGACAACAAGATAGGGTTACACCTTAAACATCTCTAGAATTTTCATTCTGAACGTCTACGGTATACACTAGCAGAAATGTGGAAGAAATAATGTCCGTGCTTGTTTACAAAATTTCCCCAAATTATACTTGTCAGTTTCTCCCATGCAGAAACTTTTGGAACAAGCTAAGGCAACTTTCATAGCCGACTGATTCTTTATTCCCATCCAAATGAACTTCCATATTCTTATATTCTGACAGCATACATCGTTATTGATGACACGAACATTTAATGTTGCCAAGCTGCACTCAAAAGATAACTCCAGGATTTACAAAAGACGAATTTCAATTGTGAACTGTGTCAGACCAGAAGGGCCTTGTAAAACAGTAGTGCACTTTTGGCATAAGTTTTTTGAGCACCATCTTCTACCAATGAATTGAAGTGAATGTGACAAATTACTTATTGCAGCAAACTGTTTGCGCAATCTGTTGAGAAACGCCTTCCTCAAAAACGAACATCTATTGATTACAGAAAGCTGTACAACAATCTGGTGGTGGTTTTTCACAACTAGAAGGTATCATCAAGACACCAATCTACCGTTTACTTTCGAAGTGAAGGTATTGTAAAATGTAACTTTCTCGTTGTACTTTAGATTGTTCATTTTATAATGTACTTGCCGTTTTCAGTTTTTATCGTCACAAAAAAGAGTAATGCGAAAATTGACCTTCAAGTTCATTTTCATCATTCTAATTCTACATCCGCATGGATTATATGATTTTCATAACTGGGCTGAAAAATTTGCATTAATGGGAATATATTATATATTTCACTCACCTGCCAGTTTCAACTGTGCACCAATTTCTTCCCAAATTCTGTCTCTGAACATAGTGTCTCTATATTTAGGGTTCTTCAAATTGTAAAGGCAAGGATGTTGCGATACCAGCTCACAGAGCATCACATCCTGTGAGTGGCTCATTTCAGTTTTCCTTGAGTGGCTCGACATCTTTCTGGCAGCCGTACGTCTTTGTGTCGTCCGACTTCCGTCGCAACACTGCTCACTGGTGCAGTGCTGCGGCAGCTGCCGCAACAGTCGCGCGTCGCATCCCAAACTCGAACTGCGAATGCGCCAGCAGGCAACTTCTGACGTCACGTAGCGACCCGTCGCAGTCGCTAGTGTGCGTCGCGTCTTGGACAACGTACCTGGCCACAGGTGCTTACAGACCAGCCCCATACCAAGTCTCAGTGCTAAGGATGGGGAATACCACTCACCATCCGACGGAAGCTCCTTATAGTGCATTAGGCACGTAAGTTCCGCAGTTCTGACTTCACTTGCGTACCACACTGCTGCTCGGCCACCTCAGAAATCTCCAGTCGTCCACGATCAACAACGAGGTTTCTGATCTGAGTGTAGCGTGTACTGGAGTCACTTCGTATGAAGCACGTACAACCCCAAATGGAGGGTCTTAACCGTCTGCCATCATGGTTACTGCAGAGGACCATAGTAATTTTGGATTTGGTGCAGTACAGGAGAGACTGTGCTCCTGCATGTTTTTAGTACATTATTTTATTACATTATAACTGTGCACCACAACTCCACGACTGTGTTTACGCATGGGTCGAAACAGGGGAGTTCGGTTGGTTGCTCTGTTGTTTTACCTGCTCTCGCCCTCAAGGTCCGACTGCCGCAGGACTTAACTGTCTATAATGCGGAATTATATACGATTTTTCGGGCACTGGAGAAGATGAGACGTGCTTCAAGTGCTAAATTCATACTTTGTCCTCTGAGTGCCTTTCACTCTCTACAACGCTTGTACCTAGCAGATAAAGTAGTCCAGAATATCCACCCTTATCCAAGTACAACGTCTGGGGAAGGAGGTGTCATTCTGATGGGTTCCAGGGCACTTGGGTGTTGCGGGGAACGGAGGGGTAGATTTAGCAGCCAGGGAGGCGTGTTATGTTCACCAGTTAAGTGTACCATCCCCCTTCATGCTATCTCCACGCTGCTGAGGTACAAGGTAAAACGAGTGGCTGGAAGTGACAGATAATAAGCTGCACGTAAGTCCTCTACGCGGCTGTGGCCTACCTCTTTTGCAGCCACTCAGGCGGGATGACGTGCTCCTTACTTGTCTCTCCATAGGCCACAGTCCTCTGACGCATGGCTTCTTGCTCTGGGGCGACGACCCTCCAATGTGTGGTATTTGCGTTGTACAGATCACTGTGCGCCACATTTTACTAGACTCTCTTTGACTTTAGCGCCGTAGCACAGCGTCAAATTTGCCAGCAGATCTGACCTCTATTTTAAGTAACGTTCAAACAAATGTGGTGACACATTTAAGGTTTTGTTATTTGTCTAACGCGTGTCCAAAAATTTTAGGGAGATGTTCTTAATGTTAAAACGGGGTGTTTGCTCACCCACGTTTGCCGGCCGCGGTGGTCTAGCGGTTGTAGGCGCTCAGTCCGGAGCCGCGCGACTGCTACGGTCGCAGGTTCGAATCCTCCCTCGGGCATGGATGTGTGTGATGTCCTTAGGTTAGTTAGGTTTAAGTACTAAGTTCTAGGGGACTTATGACCTCAGCAGTTGAGTCCCATAGTGCTCAGAGCCATTTGAACCATAACCCACGTTTTTTGTAAGTGGTCAGTCAGTTACATATCCCTGTGCTGTTGTTTCAGCTACTCTACAGTTTTCCTTCTGTTTTTTTTTCCATGGTATAGCACCTTTCACTATGTCTCCGTTGTTTTGCGGAATGTGGTATTGAGAGGTTGTGTCGATGAACGCGCTTGTTGAGGAAGAGAGTGAGTGAGTGAGTGGGCGTGCCAACATTTTGGCCCTTTTAACCATATTAATTTCTTTCAATACTTGTAAGGGTGCTGAAACGTCGCTCTTGAGCGCACGGTCACCCCAAAAACGACAGCTAATTTTTCCTCCAGAGAACACAGCAAGAACTTGATACAGATACTTTCTAATTATGGACAGGTGAAAAGCATCGAATTCGAAAAGCGGTCTAATAAGTACAAGATTCAGCGCTAAAACGCAATTAGATCTGCATGAATGTTTGTTACTTTCGATATCCCGTCCCACGGTCTTATAGGCGGTTACAAGGCAAACATAATATACATTGGGCAAACACCCACAGGTTACGTGCGTAATGAACCAGGACATCTTCTAGAAAACTGCCCACGACGAGAGTTTATTCTACGAAATAATCTGCAACAACGGACAAGACTGGAGGCACAAAAACTATTCCTCCAAGTACAGCAACGGGAAACGCCGAGAATACTCACATGAATCTACTGACCAATCCCCTAGATTAGTTGAAGAGGAATTCCCACCCTTGAAAAAGAGACCAGAAAAAAATGAAATACGCAAGAAATCAGATAACGATCAAAAGACCAGTCTGCAAACTAATGTTGAAGAAAACTGAGAGCCCACAAAATTTCAGTTCCGCAGCAATAAAACGAAACAGACCTGGAAAATGAAAGTCCTTGTTTTTATCAAAATCAAAACAACAAGAATTGTCATTAGAAAAAGGCAGTAAGAGCTCCGGAGAAGACCCTAAAGAAACAACGGCTCAGATACCAAGGAACCGAAGTCCGATAACATTCCAGCAATACAGGGTGGATCCGAGATGGAAACTCACGCGGACACAGATGTTCCTTAATACCGACAACCAGACGTGGCGAGTCCCCTGTGCTGTCCACAGCAGGAAAGGAAACACCACCAATGCATGAAACAACACACCAGGCAACAACACAGCATCAGCTGAGTGACTGAATACTGCACGGAAAGAGCTTTCACCATCACCATACGATCTGAAAAGTACACAGTAAAAGCAACAGAAGGTTATGAACTCTCAAGCTCTTGAGAAGGCACCAGGAGTGAAAGCCAAAGCGAACCTGTATCCGGAAGGTCGAAGAAATAAGAAACACGGGGAAAGAGAACAGTAAAACGACGATAAGGGAGAAATGAAAAGTGAATCTCCGCGAAACGAATCAGGATAAGACAAGTAGATAGTGGGATATGAAGGGAAACGACAATTGTCAAACAGCTTGCAATGGACAACAGGGGAGTGCTTACTCTACTCACCCTAAATATCTGTTGGATAACAAGTGAGAAAAGATTCTATGCGATTTTTTTAAAAACAGAAAACGTAGACACAGCCTTCCTGCAGAAAGTAGCTCGGGAAGACATAAACCTGCAGCAGCAATACAATGTCGGCTTTAGCGGTGGGAGTGGGCGGATTTTAACCAGAATGGGACTGGAATTAAACTTAGAAAAGCAACCGGGTGGACGCGTTATCATAGGCAAACTATACGAAATAACAATACCAAACATTTATTTACGACAAATAGTAGAACTAGTAGAGAACAGTTTTTTAGTGAAACTAACCTGTAATCTACCAGACATGCATAGAGTGACATAATCATAGGGGAGAGTTTAGTTTTGTTGTAAGATCGGAAGGCACATCAGGATCAACCACTAACTGCGGACCCTAGCACAACATGATTGGCAGACTACAACTGACAGATGTCACAGACCGATTGGACATCACGTGGACCTACTACAAGTACGTATCTCCACCTCGAATGGTTCAAATGGCTCTATGGCACTACGGGACATAACATCTGAAGTCATCAGTCCCCTAGAACTTAGAAATACTTAAACCTAACTAACCTAAGGACATCACACACATCCATGCCCGAGGAAGGATTCGAACCTGCGACCGTAGCAGTCGCGCGATTCCAGACTGAAGCGCCTAGAACTGCTCGGCCATCGCGGCCGGCTATCTACACCTCGAGACTGGATTGTATACCTCAACTGAAATAGATGTGCACGACTGTGAAGCAACTCCTGTCAGCTTCTCGGACCACCATGCAGTTGTCGTTTAAATAAAAGATTTACACCAGGCCAACAAAGTGTAATTGGAACCTGCTTAAGGTTGCGTGAGTGAAAACAGATTCTGTGGATATTCTCGAACGTGGGTTTATGAGAAGCGGTTCTTTAATAGTGGTCTTGAATGGTAGGAAAAACCTGTGGAACCTGGAATTCGTAAACTGTTAATGTTAAATCCAGTCTAGTCGTGAAATATGGGGTGTCTTGGAAACCTATTTGGTCGGATCACTAGGCAACATTCAAACAAATGAAATCCTTTTAGTGAGTTTTATTACTAAAGGAAAACATCAAAATAGTTGACTTTGCGATTACACAGATGTGCCGCAAGCAAAGGGCGACATACGAAATAAGTTTTTCAGTAGCACAATTCCAAGTCTGAGCTACATAGAACGTACAAGCAAATTAACTAGTGTTGACGCTTCTTGAAACGTGAATTTACCTTAAAACCTTTTCTTAAGAATTTACTTTATTTACTAGCGATTCATCAAAAACATTAACACATTTAATCACGCTATGTGAGCGTGGAAGTAGTTGCCAGTGGGTAACTGATGAAAACAAATTAAATTTCTTTCAACAAAAGGAAATTTTATTCCTAAAAGCCCTTCTTTTTCTAAACAGATTTAAAATTATAATCAGAAAACACCCTCTAAACATTAAGTTACAGTTTATTCAGAGACAGAATAAACAAACTTTGACAGTATGAGCTATCGGGCTGAGAACCTTGCCGCTCCCTTTTGAGACGGCCGTAGTCACGACCGCTCACAACAACTTCTGAAAGACTACACTGGTGCAAATCTGCAACACACCAGATTACTTTAAACTAAAAATTTTAACAACTCACACAAAAAAATGGCTCTGAGCACTATGGGACTCAACAGCTGAGGTCATTAGTCCCCTAGAACTTAGAACTAGTTAAACGTAAGTAACCTAAGGACATCACAAACATCCATGCCCGAGGCAGGATTCGAACCTGCGACCGTAGCGGTCTTGCGGTTCCAGACTGCAGCGCCTTTAACTGCACGGCCACTTCGGCCGGCCAACTCACACAAGCACATAAACTATGCACGCCGTAGGAGGGATGGAAATGGTACAAAACACCAATATTAAAAAAAATTAACTTGCCACCAAGGGTGTAACTTGATTTTTTAAAAAAAAACTCTTACGGTGGAAGGGTGGCAACTTTATATACTGAAATGGCCATTTAAATAAAAACCCATGAAATACAGCCTTACATAAAATACACAAACATACTCTACATTACACATATACCGCCTCTCAAGATGATAGGCAAGATAAAAACATATTTCAGGAATTCGGCTGTTACACTTCAAGGAATAAATTCGTTAACACCGAATCCGACAAACATGACGGCAGACCGACAGATAGACACACAGACACTAACTTCCTAACAAATGCGTACAGGAGACAGACGAGCAAGCTGGGGACAAGAGACTGGCCCAGAAAACGAGTAGAATCTAACAAGTAAATGAAACAACATATCACGAATCACTTAACTTCTGGCGAAGACCTGGCGCAGCAGCCCCACAACGCTCTCCCGAACCGTCCGCTGCCAGCCGCCTCAACGGACGCAGGAAGGTGCGCTGATCTCCCGTCTCATGGCGTCGCAGTTCGCGCCGGCCAGACCGATGTCGTCGGTTGACTCCAGTTGCTCTCGTGTCAGCCGCGAAGCCACTACCCCTCGCTATACAGCGCGGCCTACTGGACTGATGTGGCGACCTCACATGCGCCGACGATCAAGAGGGACAAGCCATCTTGTGTACCAGTGCGCGACCGACCAACCGATCGATCCAACCGCTAATGACCATTGCCTGAACAAACTCGAGCAGACTGGTGGCTTAACACATACTAGAACTCCGGACGACAGACAGACGCTGACTGCCGCACACTGACCCGGCTGACCAACTGACCAGACTCGCCCACTGACCCACTGCCTCTGGCGAGCTTATCGCGCCTTTTCCACCAGAGGGGGACACCAAAGCTGCGATGGTCACAGCGGCGCCACCGCCAGAAACGGAGGGCGACTGCTTCACACTACGCGCTGCGGCGCGCTCTTCAAAACAGCATTTTTTTTCCACGGCTCACTTCTATACAAGTCGCTAGTCTTGAAGGTGCCATTCAACTGGGCCGAGACTAGTTGGGCGCTGCGCTTATATCCCCTTCGTATGGGAGCCACTGTTGTAGCGTTGTCGTCCTGGAGAGGGGTCGGTCAGCGTGCAATTGGCTGACGTCTTCTCCACAGCCCTCTCTGCTCTGGAATGCCGGCGCTTGACTTTACGCTGTAACGGTTCAGAAACGTAGCGTATAGGATCAGTGACACTAGAAGGAAAAACATCGAATAATATTATATGACTGTTCGAAAACACCAAGACATGGTGGGTAACGGAGAAGACCGACCTCGCAGATTGAAGAAATTCAAAAACAAGACCCTAGAACTACAGGAAAAAGAAATCGAAGGCATCACTTGGAAAGATAAAGGATACATTCCAGACGAACAATGGCGCGTCTACCACGTCAGTAGAGAACATAAACGTCAGGGACATAGATTTATCGGAAATCTACCGTTTCTGAAGAGAACGATACCACTATTATGATAGAAACCATTCAACAGCCAAGATCGCATGAAATATTTCTTTGTTTAAGAAAACCGATTGCGATAGACTTTACTGTGACTTCAGACATTAAAAATCTTTTTGTTTTAAAACTTGTTCATTTTGCACTGAGTCTCACATCAAGATGTCACGTGGGTAAAAGTCAGAACTTGAAACCTTGACGAGAGATTCAGTGTAAAATGAAACACGTTTTACAACAAAAAGATTTTTAAGACCTGAAGATGACAGCAAAGTCTGTTGAAAACTGTTGTCTTAAATAAAGAAATATTCGATCTTGGTTGTTAAATGGTTTTTAGGAATTACAACAGGTCGCCCTTCAGTACACACAAAATTAGAAAATTCAATCGCTAAAATGATAGGTATTAAGAATCATTTCTGGAGACTGTTCGGAAAAGAACCATCACGTCCTACCAAGTCAGCAAGTTTTCAGCAAAACTACACGACTTATCTCACCAAAGACAATGCCGCAATGTTGACAGAGCCCATTTGCGAAGAAGAAATTGAAGATATTATAAAGCACATAGCACGAAATAGCAATCCGGTCATTAACATTATACTGTACGAATGTTACAAAGACGCCGGGTCTGTTATCAAAGCGTAATTTACTGAGTTTATAAAACAAAATGTGGCTCAAATATGTTCAGCAAAAAAACCAATAATTATAGTCCTTGTACCAAAAACTTTGAAACCAAGAAGAATAACTGATTATAGGTCAATAGCTTTATAAAGTGCAGACTCAAAAATAATGGCGCACATAATAGCCACAACGGACTTTTCTAAATGTAATCGCGCCTGGCCAAACAGGAAGATCACAAATGGACTTCGCTCAAATTAGTGTACCAGAGCGAAACGACTAAGGTGTTGATCATCGACATGGAAAATGCTTTAGACAAAGTCAGCCAATATCTAAGGAACGTTCTGGAACACTACAGCTTCCCACAGGTCACAATAGATATACGACTATCAGAGTGGAATCCAATGGTGTCCAAAACACAAATAAAGGACCACTTCACGAGAGAATTCTTGATTCAGCGCTCAGTCCGGCAGGATGCCCGTTATCCATGATATTATGCACAATTTCGGTGGAACCAGTGGTACTTTCAATAGCCAACCCAATCTCTGGACTATATGTGGGTTCACAGGTATTCGCTGTTAACGGTTATGTCGACGATATAACGATCTTGATCATGCAGCATCAAGATACTGGCAAGATATTAAAAATATCACTATATCAAGATATTGGGAAGATATTAGGAATAATGGATACCTAAAAAGCGGGCACACCAGGAGCAACTACTATCAATAAGAAAACCCGATTCCTACGACTGAACGAAACTTCACGACTCACGACACATCCCTTCACTGAATGCGACGAAATGGAAGAGCTCGGCTTTAAACTGAAGAAGAACATGAGCAAACTGGTTAAGAATAATTCCAAATCAATGGTGGAGAATATAAGATGCGCCTTAGTAGATAAACACTAGGAACTTAAATCTTACTCGTAAAATTCCCAAATGGAAAGAACTCCGCTACTGGAGAACCAGAGAAGGAAACAGTCCGCACATCTGTGAGCCAAATAAAACACAAAGATCTTAACTGGAAGCTTGTGTGATCTAACTTTTCGTATGTGACTGTTAAGTTATACGCTGGGCTCTGTCGCTTACGTGTTCGTAAACGATCTCTGTCTCCGACAGCAACACGGTAACGCCACCTGAGACTCACGAGAAAACTTTACTGTGAACATTGTGACTTTATCGACACAGCACTGCATCGAACAGTAGGCTGTTCATGAATTCACACCATATTGAAGTGAATTAAATTTAAATGTGCCACGCTATTAAAGAGAACAATGGCTGAAATTAACACCAAGAATATAATGTACACAGATTTCAAGACGGTCCCGGTTCACAGACGAGAAGAATTACGCGGCTTATATATACGCCCGTATAAACTACTTCATCGTCGATGGAGATGAATCTGTACTGAATTCAGATTGTACTTGCACGAAGAAAGAGAAAAGATTGTCACCATAAACTGGTAAAAGGAACAATTCGGCCCGTTCATACAATTTTTTTATAAAACAAAGACGTTTAAATAAGAAAAACACCAGACACTTACATTCCAGAGGAAGTTTCGAGTTTATATAAAAGCATAGCTTAGTTTCCTTATTTCATACGAAGTGAGGACATAATTTTAATTCTTCTAAAAGTTCACGAGTTAAATAATTACATTCCCTGAAGAAGAAGAAGTTTCGGTTTTAAGAGGCAATAGGAGCTATTAGTTAGGTTTAAAGAAGGAGAATTTAGTTTTTTATGAAAAATGGAGTAAAACTGAGGGAACCTAGTTTAAGAAGCCGTAATTTGCCAAACGAAGGACGGACTGTAGTGTAGGAATGGGGGCTCGATAAATAAATAAATGAAAGGTCGGCAGTGTACTTGCCCGCGATAGGCAGAGGTTCCGAGTTTGAGACAAGAAAAAAAAGTAGTACAATAAAAGTGCAGTGCCGAAGATTCGTACCTACCACGCTGGAGGTAAGGTGTCAAAGCCTACTCAGGTACCTTTTTCTTCAATTTACTGACACAGAATATCATGAAATAGTATATATCATGACAATTATTCAAAAACATCCACTTTCGCAGCATTAATTTCATTAACAAATCAATCATTGCAGCACATTTTCTTCGAGTGTGTATTTCGTTTGTTGTAGAAAAGACAGCAGGGGCATCTTACGAGCTATCGCTTGCATCACTTGGTGTGTCAGAACAGAATTCCGGATGGTACTCATCGCACAAGCAACAGAAACACAGATTTGTAGAACACCACGCACAATTAATAAAAGCTACTACCTTGCAGGCGCACGTATTTGTCTGATACGATACCGTAAAACAAAGTTCTTTTAAATTAAGAGAGATTGTTCTTTCTCCGATCAACTCTGATGAGAAACACGTGTATTTCATCATTTCTGTGAAAACTGGTGCACAAAATTGACATAGAATTACATAAGGTATTTTTATGGAATCTACCCTCGAAGCGATTTCTCTATTAATCGTGAGCATTTTGAGGAGGAGGAGGAGATTAGTGTTTAACGTCCCGTCGATGACGAGGTCATTGGAGAAGGAGGACAAGCTCGGGGTAGGAAAGGACGGTGAAGGAAATCGGCCGTGCCCTTTCAAAGGAACCATCGCGGTATTTGCCTGAAGCGATTTATGGAAATCACGGAAAACGTAAATCAGGATGGCCGGACGCAGGTCTCATCCTTCGTGTCCTCCCGAAAGCGAGTCCAGTGTGCTAACCACTTAGCCACCCCGCTCGGTAAACATTTCGAATTGTTTCGTTAAAATTTTAACCTGCCTGTAAAAATAGAGATCGCTTGGCTGGCAAAGTGGAAATCATTTGCTTGGGATAGTTTTTGCGATGCAGGTGCATGCTTTTCTTTCTTCTTTCTTTGTCCCATGTACGGAAGAATGGCAAATTGTAAAAGCTCTACGTGCAGAATTATCGTATACTTCCCTGATTTCATGAGTTACATGTTTTAGTTTATGAGTCAAGTCATTTGCTCTTCTTTGAACATCCCGACCAAATTTCCGGGGTGTTTCTAACAACAGAAGAAAACGTAACGGAATATCTTTCGTGACGCGGTTATAGAATACTGCGCTGTGGCGAAAAGACTACGCTTGTTCAAATCAGTTTTCGCTCCTTTTTCCGTAAGGGATCTAAGGTACGTCGAATGGTATTGGCAGTCAGTTTGACCAGTATTAGAGGTCAAAATTATAGATGACTACCTGGAATTTACAGCAGCTGCGTGCTGCTAATACTTCGTCTATTGTTGTGACCTCTTTCAAGCTGTTCCAATATCTGGAATTCTTATTCGAACCACAAACAGAATACACATTTGAATAAAGTGTGCTGTAATGAAATTACACCGGTGAAAACGAATCTTTCTGAATAATTTTGCACGACGTGTACAACGTATGGTAAAATTAAAAAAGGATAAGAAAAAGAAAGGAAAAAAATACACAGACCGAGTTTGAATTCCCACCGCTAGCGTGGTAACCGTGATTCATATTATTATTATTATTATTTTTAAAGTAGTGATCGGGTCTGGGGTTGAGTGGCTAGGGGTCGTCTCGCGAGGCCTTGCCACTGTGTCTCCTTCTCACCGAAGGGAAGAAGGAGATGATGGGAGGTCCGGGAAGAAAAGAAGCAATAAGACGCCATCTGGAAGCAGAATTTATTCATTTATTTATCTATCCAGTCGATATATACGACGTCACGTCGTGCCATGAAGAAGAAAAGAAAAGGAAGGTTCGTCCTCCTATTGAAAGAAGACAAACATTCACTCCAATAGTCGTTACAACTAGTGTCCTCGGGTTGCCACATCATCCTAGTGTATCTCATCTTACCTTTCGTTGGCTCATCGTTGTTCGTTCTAAAGTCATCCTGTTTGCAACACATTCATCGTCTCTCGCCACGGATGATGCAGCTACGCGGCGGCTTCGGCAGCACACTTCAGAGGAAGTTCGAAAAATATTTTCTGTATTTTGGATTCCTAATAATCGTGCAATGCCGTTCCTGCATGTAGTTCCAAAAATCACGCTTACCCTTAGGTTAGTCACTGAATAAATAATCGATTGGATGACTAGTGATCCTCGTAATTGCACTGATCTAGATCTTCGGATAGTACGTCTTTCTGGAAGAAGAAGAATTTGGGCGGTGACATGCCGCAGTATTACCCGCAGTAGAAAAGCTGATATTTGAAACTTCCTGGCAGATTAAAACTGTGTGCCCGACCGAGACTCGAACTCGGGACCTTTGCCTTTCGCGGGCAAGTGCTCTACCAACTGAGCTACCGAAGCACGACTCACGCCCGGTCCTCACAGCTTT
This sequence comes from Schistocerca nitens, assembly GCF_023898315.1. Classification (NCBI taxonomy): domain Eukaryota; kingdom Metazoa; phylum Arthropoda; class Insecta; order Orthoptera; family Acrididae; genus Schistocerca; species Schistocerca nitens. The sequence continues at coordinate 706,534,955 of NC_064619.1, forward strand.
ACTTCTGCCAGTATCTCGTCTCCTACCTTCCAAACTTTACAGAAGCTCTCCTGCGAACCTTGCAGAAAGTTTGGAAGGTAGGAGACGAGATACTGGCAGAAGTAAAGCTGTGAGGACCGGGCGTGAGTCGTGCTTCGGTAGCTGAGTTGGTAGAGCACTTGCCCGCGAAAGGCAAAGGTCCCCAGTTCGAGTCTCGGTCGGGCACACAGTTTTAATCTGCCAGGAAGTTTCATATCAGCGCACACTCCGCTGCAGAGTGAAAATCTCATTCTAGAAACATCCCCAGGCTGTGGCTAAGCCATGTCTCCGCAATATCCTTTCTTACAGGAGTGCTAGTTCTGCAAGGTTCGCAGGAGAGCTTCTGTAGCGTTTGAAAGGTAGGAGACAAGAAACTGGCAGAAGTAAAGCTGTGAGGACCGAGCGTGAGTCGTGCTTCGGTAGCTCAGTTGGTAGAGCACTCGCCCGCGAAAGGCAAAGGTCCCCAGTTCGAGTCTCGGTCGGGCACGCAGTTTTAATCTGCCAGGAAGTTTCATATCAGCGCACACTCTGCTGCAGAGTGAAAATATCATTCTGGAAACATGCCCAGGCTGTGGCTAAGCCATGTCTCCGCAATATCCTTTCCTTCAGGAGTGCTAGTTCTGCAAGGTTCGCAGGAGAGCTTCTGTAAAGTTTGGAAGGTAGGAGACGAGATACTGGCAGAAGTAAAGCTGTGAGTACCGGGCGTGAGTCGTGCTTCGGTAGCTCAGTTGGTAGAGCACTTGCCCGCAAAAGGCAAAGGTCCCGAGTTCGAGTCTCGGTCGGGCACACAGTTTTAATCTGCCAGGAAGTTTCATATCAGCGCACACTCCGCTGCAGAGTGAAAATCTCATTCTGGAAGCTGATATTTGTTTGTCAAAGTATCAGACCACCACGGCTTCTCCACAGCTAAGGCGGTGTTCGTCAATCACATTAGACTGCTTGCAAATGGGTGACTCGGCAATGAGGACTTTATGTAAACGTTCCAATGTGGACTCCTTAGCCCACACACTACGCTGGCTCGGTCGAAATATCTTCAAACTTACTGATATACAGTGAGGCAAGACACTTCATGGGATACCGCCTAATGTCGTGTCGGACCTCCTCTTTCCCGGCGTAGTGCAGCAACTCGACATGGAATGGACTACAGAGATCGCTGGAAGGCCACTGCAGAAATATTGAGGCATGTTATCTCTATAGCCGTCCACAATTTAGAAAGCGTTGCCGGTTCTAGGTGTTGTGTCAGGACTTACCTCTCGTGTATATCCCATACCTGTTCGATGGGATTCAGGTCGAGCTATCCTGGTACCCAAAGCATTCTCTCAAACTGTCCAAAATGTTCTTCAAACCAATAGAGAACAACTGTGACCCGGCGACGTAGCGCATTGTCATCCACAAAAATTGCATCGTTGTTTGGGAACATGACGCCCATAAATGACTCCAAATGGTCTAAAAGTAGCCGAACATCTAGAGGACTCAGTCCGTTCCATGTAAACACAGCCAATACCATTATCAAGCGAATGCCACCTTGCATAGTGCTCGTTGACAATTTGAGTTCATGGCTTCGTGAGGTCTGCGCCACACTCACAGCCTATCATCAGCTCTTACCAACTGGAATGGCATTTAAATTTGATGTGTTCATTCTGCTGCTGCCATCGTTATGATAACTGAGCAGCAGTGAAACTACTTACGCAAGCGTGTAACTGGCTGTTGTGTAGTCACTTTGGATTGATAGCGCAATCTATTGGCAGGCGCAGCAGGATGAGGGGTCCCGTGAAACTCGTCAGGCTTGCGGAAACCCAAGTTGTCCTGCTTTAACCTTCCCACTACAAAAACGAACACCGTCAACTGGCTGAAGGGCATGATGCTGTATTACATGTTGTAAGCCGCGCCCGAAAACGCTCTGGACTTGTGGGTCCACCTGACAGCGACTCATGAGGCGTTCCGCCACCATGCTTTGTATCGCACACGACTATCGAACTATTTAGGCAATTATTCGAGGATCCTCCTGCTCATTGGGCTTTCCGATTCATGGTGCACGATTGATCCTCAGAGCAAACGGTTTAGAGGGAGTCCCCCTTACATTCATTACGCGAAGACGACTCGGAAGCTTCTGGTGGCGGATGTAGGATCCCGTTAAAAATATTAAAAATAACACAATCAAGAATAATAACAACAATATATATAAAACTAAATAAATACATGGGATATATATACACTCCTGGAAATGGAAAAAAGAACACATTGACACCGGTGTGTCAGACCCACCATACTTGCTCCGGACACTGCGAGAGGGATGTACAAGCAATGATCACACGCACGGCACAGCGGACACACCAGGAACCGCGGTGTTGGCCGTCGAATGGCGCTAGCTGCGCAGCATTTGTGCACCGCCGCCGTCAGTGTCAGCCAGTTTGCCGTGGCATACGGAGCTCCATCGCAGTCTTTAACACTGGTAGCATGCCGCGACAGCGTGGACGTGAACCGTATGTGCAGTTGACGGACTTTGAGCGAGGGCGTATAGTGGGCATGCGGGAGGCCGGGTGGACGTACCGCCGAATTGCTCAACACGTGGGGCGTGAGGTCTCCACAGTACATCGATGTTGTCGCCAGTGGTCGGCGGAAGGTGCACGTGCCCGTCGACCTGGGACCGGACCGCAGCGACGCACGGATGCACGCCAAGACCGTAGGATCCTACGCAGTGCCGTAGGGGACCGCACCGCCACTTCCCAGCAAATTAGGGACACTGTTGCTCCTGGGGTATCGGCGAGGACCATTCGCAACCGTCTCCATGAAGCTGGGCTACGGTCCCGCACACCGTTAGGCCGTCTTCCGCTCACGCCCCAACATCGTGCAGCCCGCCTCCAGTGGTGTCGCGACAGGCGTGAATGGAGGGACGAATGGAGACGTGTCGTCTTCAGCGATGAGAGTCGCTTCTGCCTTGGTGCCAATGATGGTCGTATGCGTGTTTGGCGCCGTGCAGGTGAGCGCCACAATCAGGACTGCATACGACCGAGGCACACAGGGCCAACACCCGGCATCATGGTGTGGGGAGCGATCTCCTACACTGGCCGTACACCACTGGTGATCGTCGAGGGGACACTGAATAGTGCACGGTACATCCAAACCGTCATCGAACCCATCGTTCTACCATTCCTAGACCGGCAAGGGAACTTGCTGTTCCAACAGGACAATGCACGTCCGCATATATCCCGTGCCACCCAACGTGCTCTAGAAGGTGTAAGTCAACTACCCTAGCCAGCAAGATCTCCGGATCTGTCCCCCCATTGAGCATGTTTGGGACTGGATGAAGCGTCGTCTCACGCGGTCTGCACGTCCAGCACGAACGCTGGTCCAACTGAGGCGCCAGGTGGAAATGGCATGGCAAGCCGTTCCACAGGACTACATCCAGCATCTCTACGATCGTCTCCATGGGAGAATAGCAGCCTGCATTGCTGCGAAAGGTGGATATACACTGTACTAGTGCCGACATTGTGCATGCTCTGTTGCCTGTGTCTATGTGCCTGTGGTTCTGTCAGTGTGATCATGTGATGTATCTGACCCCAGGAATGTGTCAATAAAGTTTCCCCTTCCTGGGACAATGAATTCACGGTGTTCTTATTTCAATTTCCAGGAGTGTATATGAATTTGATCCACTAAAGTTCTCTTGATCCTGTCGAACCCTTTTCCTTCCTTGCCTCTGAAGACGACCCCTGCCCTGCTTGTCCCCGACCCTTCTCTCAGGCCCTTAAAAAAAAAAAAAAGAAATCGGGACTCATCTTACCGGGCCACGGTTTTCTAGTCGTCTACGGTCCAATCGCATTCTCACCAGCCCACTAGAGACGCTGCAACCTGTTAACGAAGGCACTCACGTCAGTCGTCTGCTGCAATGTGAAATTTCGCCTCACTGTCCTAACGGATACATTTGTCTTACATCTCACACGATTTCTGCTGCGATTAACGCAGTGTTGCTCGTCTGTTAGCACTGACAACTCTACGGTAGCACTGCTGCTCTCGTGAAGTGAAGGCCGTCAGCCATCACATTGTCAGTGATGAGACCTAATGCCTGAAATTTAGTATTCTCGGCACACGCTTGACATTGTGGATTTCGGAATACTGAATTCCCAAACAATTTGCGAAATGGAATGTCCCTTGCGTCTAGCTTCCACTACTATTCCGCGTTCAAAGTCTGTTAATTGCCGTCGGAAATCTTTTCACCTGAGTACAAATGACAGCTCCGCTAATGGTCTGCCCTTTTATTCTTTGCGTACAGCCGGCCGAGGTGGCCGTGCGGTTCTAGGCGCTGCAGTCTGGAACCGCGAGACCGCTACGGTCGCAGGTTCGAATCCTGCCTCGGGCATGGATGTGTGTGATGTCCTTAGGTTAGTTAGGTTTAACTAGGTCTAAGTTCTAGGGGACTAATGACCTGAGAAGTTGAGTCCCATAATGCTCAGAGCCATTTGAACCATTTGAACCTTGCGTACACGATACTACCGGTATTTGTACATGTGCACACCTCAGTGTGAAAGGTACATATAAAACTTCAATGTCGGTTTCCTCGAAAACTACATGCCGTCGCATGTAAAGCTTCTAGCCTGGTACTCAGAACGTCTTCCTCTACGACATACCTAATACTAAATAAAATATGGCGTTTCAGTCTTCGATCGCTATTCTTTATTTTGAATTAGCGGTTTCGGGCTAGCTGCCCATCTTCAGATCATATATTGTAGTTACACAGTAACTTGTCCGTACAGAACACTCGGTTCGCAGTCATAAGTAAAGTCCGCCACCATAAGCTTCCGAGTCGTCTTCGCGTAATGAATGTAAGGTGGACTCCCTCTAAACAGTTTGCTCTGAGGATCAATCGTACGCTATGAATCGGAATGCCCCAATGAGCAGGAGGATCCTCGAATAACGCGGCTAAGTCGTTCGATAGTCGTGTGCGGTACGATGCATGGTGGCGGAACGAATCATGAGTCGCTGTCAGGTGGACACACAAGTCCAGAGCGTTTTCGGGCGCGGCTTGCAACATGTAATACAGCACGATGCCCTTCAGCCAGTTGACGGCGTTCGTTCTTGTAGTGGGAAGGTTAAAGCAGGACAACTTTACTTATGACAGCGAACCATGTGTTCTGTACGGACAAGTTACTGTGTAACTCAATATATGATCTGAAGATGGGCAGCTAGCGCGAAACCGGTAATTGAAAATAAAGAATAGCGATCGAAGACTGAAACGCCATATTTTATTTAATGAACGATCGCGGAATTCCCATTGAGACACTCATGAATCATGTCTAATTTTGATATACCTAATAGTCATGAAAATACATGATTAACAGGTTTGGCGGCCCCTTTATGAGAGAACAGGCATTTTGTTCCTTCGGTCGTGTAGTGTCGCACAGTTTAACCACGTACCTTGAGCCAGGAAATGTGTAACTTTTTTCTTTTTTTTTTTCAGCAAAACGATGCCTGCTACACCACGGAATGTCAGTATTGTGGCTGTGGTTGCCAATTTCTTTAATGCGGCAACAGAGCGGAGCATGCCGACAGCTGCGCACGCAGTGACAACAGTGGGCACGTGAGTGGTACTTAGTCGTCCTATTCAGCCGAGTCGCTGTTCTACGCACAGCATTACAATGGTCGTATTAGTGGGCACGTGAGTGGTACTTAGTCGTCCTATTCAGCCGAGTCGCTGCTCTACGCACAGCATTACAATGGTCGTATTTCTGAGTACAGGTGAACAACAGTTGCAGGACTGCATTCTTCATCGTCATACTGGGCCAGCATATAGGTTGACGGTGTGGAGTGCCATTAGATATAATATAGTACAATAACCTCTCGTTCTGATAGTCGGTAATTAGGAAAGTAGCTCTACATTTCTCACGTGTTAAGGACGGTGACTGTGTCATATTTTCACGACGCTATCTTTCAACAGATAACACAAGACCACATGCTGTCCGTGTTACCCTGATGTTCTTCGATACAAAACGTGTTCGTCTAGCCATACCGTCCTTCAAATCTCTCACGAACTGACTCGTTAGCCCTTATGACTGGTAAACTAGGGCACAGAGCTCTGGCAGAACAGAATCACGAACCTGTAGCTGTCATCCACGCTTATTTCGACTCGATTCACAGCCGGGTTGTAGCTGTTACTGCAATCAGAGATGGCAGTTCTGCATATTACATTTTGCACGCTCCACCAAGCAATCATGGTTTCTTCTCAGTAATTTTTTTATACATATTAATTACAATATCGTTATGTATATCTTTCCTACTACTGTTTAGTTTTAATGACCAACTGTATACAACCTTGTCACTAATTGGAGTTTCCAACGGTATCTACCATGTTATTTATATTTATGCTGAACTGGAATGACACCATAACTTACCCTTTGGAGTGGGCAGAAGACACTCCTTTAAAGTGTGGGCCTCAATCTTTCGCACCATTCTTGTGTCGCTAAATCGAGTTTGAATCGACACTTGCACTAGTGAGATAGTCCCATATCCCTAGTGTGCACTGCGGGTCTAAAGCGATGCAAGATTTGAATCCCATCGAACAGGCATTGTCTGAAACAAAATTGCGCAACATTGCCCAACATCTGAAGTGTGGACGTTTTGAGGAGAAGCTGGGCTCAGTCTGGCACGTAATCGTCAATGTTACTGTCGTAGTCTGATATGGCGATATTTTATCTTTGCTAATATGTCGGGAATTGAAACTATTTAGAAACTAATTGAAGAGTTTGAAATAAACAACTGCTTCTGGGTTGTCATACACATCAGATAGAGAAACCGTGACAAATGCTTGCTGAAATACTTTCGCGCTGCAGAAGCGACAAAGCGACAATGCAAAAAAAAAAAAATCACACTTTGAAAAGCCAGTTTCAGTGGGAACACAAGACATTAGAGGAAAGCAGGGAGAGTGGTACTTCTCCTACAAGATGTTCGTCGTTTTGATATGAAGCTTTCATGCTTCTATTGTCGATTCAATCAAGAGGAAGTCGAAACACAGAATAACAGGTTCAATAACATAAAATTAATAATTGTTATAAACTCAAACCACATTTATTTCTTTAGAGATACAGAACAATAGCTAGGAAACGGTAGCTTGTTAATATTTTTTTCAAATCATTTCATCCTGCCAAGGCACTGAACCTTCGGATGATATAAAGCAATATCTAAATTTATTTCTCATTTCCTGCACTTCATTTGCAGATCTCCTTGGAACAGTTCATAGCTCTACAAGTTGTGGTTCTTTTACCTCTGATCTCCACGCTCCATATATTAAGTTCCCATCAAAAGTGCCAAGTGGAGTGTAATTTGTTTTTGAATGGCATCGTACAAATTTAACGAAATAGGCATTTGCAAGAACCACTGTTTCCACTTTACTTGGTTCCAGTGCTATAGACTACAGAAAAACCCGAAGTTTAGCAGCCCGTATCGCAAAAACATTTTCAAGAATGCGGAATGCGTGACTTAGACGGTAACTGAATATTCTGTCAGCAGGTGACCATGATCGGTTGCTGTAGCCAGGGGATGGCTTCATCAGATTTCGTATCAGAGGAAGCGCATCGTCTGCTAAAGACACAAACAGGACGGGTTTTAATCTCCCTGGCAATGAGGTGGGTTGAGGCACACCCTATTATTTTTTAATGAAGCGCTCTATATTTAAAGACCCCGCCGTCAGAAATTGTTCCTTGACTGCCAAAAGTATATAAAACCGTAGCTGGCATCAGCTGCAGCAAGCACCAGAATACTGAAGGACCATTTGTAATTAAAAACATATTTCCGCTGTGTTCTGGAACCACAATTTGTATGTGTTTTCCATTAATACTACAAGCACAGTCAGGAAAATTCCATTTCCTTCAGAAATTATGGGCCGCTATCAACTATTCAGCGCTCGTGGTGGGTATCTAAAACGTTAAAAGTAATATCATTGTTATACTTTGTAACTCTTTTCTTTTATAGACGTATCTCTATGGAAAATATGATTGACATGATTTTATAACACACACACAAACACACAAACGCACTTCTCTTGGTGAAAACAATTTCGCGCACGTTCAGAGTGCTTAATAAAAATTGTATCAAATGACGTTCTCTACTATTTTCAAATATTTCTTGCGTTTCTGGACAAATATGTTATCAGCCTTCACATTTTATTTCAGTAGCTGAATGTTGAAAGCAACAGCGATACGTACACGCAAAGATCACAATCAGAGGCGCAAGACGACGAATCGTCACCATGTGAAGCAAAAAGTAATTTGATCCCTCCTAGTACCTACTGTACGCTCAAATACACCTAAAGAACCCGATGCTTTTACAAATGAAGCATTGGAATGTATGAAAAATACGACCCAAGCACTGATAAATAGGGAGAGTTTCACGATTTTTTGGTATTTGGTTTCGGACTCATTAAGGAAGAGTTATAGAGCGAATATGGAAACAGCAGCATCAAAAAATGATACTCTATTCAATCTGAAAGGAGGGCATTATAATGCAAATGACACGAGATGTTTCATTCGTCCGAATGAAACTGTAAGCTATTTTTCTGTAAATAACTCGGACATTGCCAGCCCAACAGATAACCGGTCTCTAGATAGCAGTAACAATTTCAGTTCCCCATCTCTCAGTTCTGGAAGTGGTTCTTGCCTATAGTGTAACATACAAACATATGTATCCAACTACAAATGGACATAAAGTTTTCTGTAGTGTAGATAAGTACGTTACAATTATGCAATGGAGTACATTTGCGCAATATTTCTATATAAGATTTATATAATACTTTATTATTATGTTTCATAATGTGGTATTGTCTTATTTTATTATTCAGTGTTTATTGTTACTATGTTTCAGTACACTTTTACTGCCACAATGTTTAAATAAAAACTAAAGAAATATCAAATATGTGTTAGAAAACATGAAAAATTTTCCACATAACTTGATGTATGCTTTCAAAACACTGATGATGACTGCGCACATTTCTGGAACATATAAAGATATACTTTCTTATTAATCTCGAAGTATACACGAGACTTGTAGAGGAATCTCCATTTGCAAGGTATCGATGGATAGTTGCAACTCTCAGAGTTGGCGAAACTGAGATTCAGAAATTCATAATTTCTTACGGATCTTGCACCCAAGCATTTGTAGAAGGTGTTCAGAATCACTGAATGTCACGCTCAGAAAACTGACAAATCCGCTGCTGGCTTCCAGTTTCAACGTATCCAGGCGACCATGTCATGGTTTATTGGTAGCAATGAATAGCTTCCGTATCCCCCCCCCCCTCGTTTTCAGTTTTTGTTTATTTTGATTTTTAAGCGAAACAGAGAGGCCGATGTAGACTAGTTCGTGAGACATTTCGAGCAAAACTTCCTCTTGTAGTGCGGAAAAAGACTCTCCGATTAGGTCTTCCCCCGAGTAGTTGTGGGGCATTGAATTCGGGCAGCCCTGCAAGAAAGACCTTCAAGCGTTGTTCCGGCGTGGACTAGGCTTAAGAGTGACTCTTGCGCTCCATTTGTCATCTAACGAGGTATTTTCCAACAACGGCACCTAAGAATAAGGTTTGCCCGACAGCATCAACCACTAAAAATTGACTTACAGAAATTGTGACCCATTTTTACCGCTGTTTCCTGTACCTTAGGCCACCAAACCCTACTACCTTATAGGTAGGAGACACCACAAATACAATACATTACTGTGCTTCAGACGGTGTAGGAAAACCGTTGTCAGTCAAAACAGCTTCCGTCGTCTCTGAACGGTATGATTGTCAGGGAAATATCGTTCTTCCCACAAAATCTGCAAGTTCAGGTAATGATGACGGAAAAGACAGCAATCACGTACCCTTATCTGCAACGTAGACCACAAAAGTCAAAAAATACTGAGATCTGATGACTGTGGTGGCTGGAGAGATACGACAGTTCATCCTCGTGCTTTCAAAACCAGGCCTGGATGATACGAGCTATGTGAACTAGGTGAAACAGTTTATAAAACCAAATACCGACACACATGAAACTGGTAGCAATACTGAACAGGGAAAAGTTTGAAATGATTCTGCATTTAAATCAGGGGGTCTTCTAATGATTGTTATCTACACTTCTGGAAATGGAAAAAAGAACACATTGACACCGGTGTGTCAGACCCACCATACTTGCTCCGGACACTGCGAGAGGGCTGTACAAGCAATGATCACACGCACGGCACAGCGGACACACCAGGAACCGCGGTGTTGGCCGTCGAATGGCGCTAGCTGCGCAGCATTTGTGCACCGCCGCCGTCAGTGTCAGCCAGTTTGCCGTGGCATACGGAGCTCCATCGCAGTCTTTAACACTGGTAGCATGCCGCGACAGCGTGGACGTGAACCGTATGTGCAGTTGACGGACTTTGAGCAAGGGCGTATAGTGGGCATGCGGGAGGCCGGGTGGACGTACCGCCGAATTGCTCAACACGTGGGGCGTGAAGTCTCCACAGTACATCGATGTTGTCGCCAGTGGTCGGCGGAAGGTGCACGTGCCCATCGACCTGGGACCGGACCGCAGCGACGCACGGATGCACGCCAAGACCGTAGGATCCTACGCAGTGCCGTAGGGGACCGCACCGCCACTTCCCAGCAAATTAGGGACACTGTTGCTCCTGGGGTATCGGCGAGGACCATTCGCAACCGTCTCCATGAAGCTGGGCTACGGTCCCGCACACCGTTAGGCCGTCTTCCGCTCACGCCCCAACATCGTGCAGCCCGCCTCCAGTGGTGTCGCGACAGGCGTGAATGGAGGGACGAATGGAGACGTGTCGTCTTCAGCGATGAGAGTCGCTTCTGCCTTGGTGCCAATGATGGTCGTATGCATGTTTGGCGCCGTGCAGGTGAGCGCCACAATCAGGACTGCATACGACCGAGGCACACAGGGCCAACACCCGGCATCATGGTGTGGGGAGCGATCTCCTACACTGGCCGTACACCACTGGTGATCGTCGAGGGGACACTGAATAGTGCACGGTACATCCAAACCGTCATCGAACCCATCGTTCTACCATTCCTAGACCGGCAAGGGAACTTGCTGTTCCAACAGGACAATGCACGTCCGCATGTATCCCGTGCCACCCAACGTGCTCAAGAAGGTGTAAGTCAACTACCCTGGCCAGCAAGATCTCCGGATCTGTCCCCCATTGAGCATGTTTGGGACTGGATGAAGCGTCGTCTCACGCGGTCTGCACGTCCAGCACGAACGCTGGTCCAACTGAGGCGCCAGGTGGAAATGGCATGGCAAGCCGTTCCACAGGACTACATCCAGCATCTCTACGATCGTCTCCATGGGAGAATAGCAGCCTGCATTGCTGCGAAAGGTGGATATACACTGTACTAGTGCCGACATTGTGCATGCTCTGTTGCCTGTGTCTATGTGCCTGTGGTTCTATCAGTGTGATCATGTGATGTATCTGACCCCAGGAATGTGTCAATAAAGTTTCCCCTTCCTGGGACAATGAATTCACGGTGTTCTTATTTCAATTTCCAGGAGTGTATAACTTCACTGTCTGTGCATTAACCAACTTGCATTAGGATAGATAACACAGTGAACATTTCTTTCTCAAACTCGTTTCAAAGCAGCTAAACAGAATGCAAATATAATTACGCTGCCTCTGAAGGAACCTTTGCATTGCTTCATTAAATAACTAGGCTGGTTTGGAGAACCATGTTCGTTAACAAAATTACAACAGTATGTATGAGAAAAAGTAAGTATTCTTATCTTTAATTATTAGTTAAGTAAAGTACAAAAAAATGTAAGTCTTTAAATAATAAATGTTCCTTCATTAGTGGTCTTTTCATCTACTCAAGATTATAATTAATTGTGCAAATGACAACACAACGCTAAATTCAAGTTCAGCCACTTCCTCATAATAAATTAGGACAGTAGGAGTTAAATTCACTAGGATAGGAATCATGTCCAGGATTGTGATTTGAGATAATCACGGTGTAAGATAGAGTTTTTAATAACACTACGATTATTATTAAAATCAACGGAAGTTCACAAATACCTGGTCCATTTGCAGAGTGCCAAACACAAAACAGTGTTGTGGAAGGCTGGTGCCACTGGTGGCGCAATTTGCAGTGGCTGTTGACCTGGCGGCGATGCAGTCATGGCAGTACTATTGCACTCGTCCTGTTACTGATCTTTTTGGCGTCGAAATAATATTTTTATAGGGTCAAAAACCATGCCATGATAATGGTAGCACCAAATTCAGCATCCTAGGCCCATAAATCCCTTAAGCTCTTCTGGCCTCAAAACTCCAGGAATATGAGCCACAATGATCCGCTGCTACTAGCGAGGTGTTAACCACAGCACTGCTCAGCCCAGACTCCTTACCCGTAACAATGGACGAGTTGCCACTTGCGCGCCAACCACACCTTTTCCAGTGCGCCATGCTACCTCCGTAGCTGCGGTGCTTCGCTACATCTTTTACATTCAACCCTACGTTCCCTAATTATGGGCCAAGTCATTTGTAGTACATTACATAACAATCATTTCAGTAGTTACTTAAATTCACAAGCATAATTTAAACAAATTAACATAACTGAAACATGTATACAAAGTGACAGATACAATATTATACGGCCGGCCGCTGTGGTCTAGCAGTTCTGGCGCTGCAGTCCGGAACCGCGGAACTGCTACGGTCGCAGGTTCGAATCCTGCCTCGGGCATGGGTGTGTGTGATGTCCTTAGGTTAGTTAGGTTTAAGTAGTTCTAAGTTCTAGGGGACTTATGACCTAAGATGTTGAGTCCCATAGTGCTCAGAGCCATTTTGAGCCAATATTATACGTAATCGGTACTACAAACTGACATAGAAATATCGATACAGAGACAAAATAGGTCAAAAATAGATGTAACAGATCCTCTTCACTGCAAGTCCGTCACTATCAAGAAACACTTTCGTTCGCGTTGTGACTTGGCGGATGATGTTATTCCGCATTTCCCTTGTGCGGTATAAATTTTCAGTTGGTGCCTCTTGAGACACCAAACATTTCGGCCTTCTTGGTTACGAAATTACTCTCCGTACGAACACCAACAACTTTCCTGCGTTCGAATTCACGCAGTTCCGAAGTGACGCCCTCAAAACTACACAGAACACCTGAGCGCGACACAAACCTGCAACGTACGGATGGCATTACGCAGGAGCCGTTAGTGGTGGAACACAGCAGTACAACCTACAGGCTCGGCTAGCACCCGCATTTACGTTCAAACATGATGTTCACCCGGTGTTTCCGTATTTTTGTCCAACCCATGTACCTTAGTACGGAAAACAATTTACTTTTTTGTTTACACACTGTTGCGGGCCTGATTAAGAATACAGGAGATTCTCTGATAATCTGTCACCACTTGAATGCTTTGAAATCAAATCAGCCTTACTTTACAAACATTCTTCTTGAAGAAGCAAACTACCAGAACTTACAGACGCAGTGACACTCTCTTACTGCACGTCACCTCATTCCTTTTAGCCTGCCGGCCTGCTACGGGTCATCTGAATTCTCATTAAAAGTTTCTCCTACCTTGTTACCGGAGAGTTGTTATTGACAAACGCTAGGGACTGATGGAACTCTTGCCGTGTCATAGTCGAACGCCAGCGCTGAAGTGTATCACCGAAAATCTTGGACCATACAATACCGGTCTGATTAGCACTCTGGTTTTGAGGCACGTCTTTTTCTCGTCATCCGCTCGCGAAAGCTACGGATAGAAACCAGTGAAGCTCACCTGTTGCTCCATCTGAGTGAAGTACTGGGTTAGTAAACCAATTTTATGTCGATTATTATTTAATTATACAGTGCAGTTTGTATGCAAATTGTTGAATTAAAGCAACGAACTATAGTTTTTGCTAGGAGCTACGTGGTTTGATTCAACTGAAAACATTTCAGTAATATGCTATTATTATTTTCACATATCATGAACGTACGCTAAATGCGTAGGATTTACAAGTAGTTATTCGAAAACTGGAAAAAGTACATCAGTATACGGGGTAGGTGGAAAACTCATTGTAACAACTACAGGTGTAAAAATTTGCTTAATGCTTCTTACAGATTATGAGACAGTCGTAAAAAATAGGAAGGTCATTCCAAAACTCATGCAACATTCCTTTTATGTCAGCTTATTTAACCCTGAAACATGTGTACTCGCTATGGGCTATCCCACGTTTAGATTTTTGCAAGTGCCAGCACTGCTGCTTTCCAGAGAGAACTGGAGTGCTAGGTATTCACCTATTGCTGTCCCGGATAACGATTGTTGTAGATAGTATCACTGAGTCGTCTTCTGTGCGTCTGTGCTTCCGAGAATTTGTTGGCAGAACGCTACTGCTGTATAAGTACTCTGCGCGCCTGATATTTTGATATAATTTCGTGTATATAATTTTGATATGTACACGAAATCGTTCTTAGTTATTTATTTTGTTTAAAAAGAATTGATTAGTTAGCTACGTATTCAGGGAAATCACGTCGGAAGAAAAAGCCAATGTACTGCAGGAGTTGTTGGATATATCGGATGGGCAGTATCATGAACTTTGTAGCAGTGGCAATGGTGAATCGGACGAGGAGGTGGAAGTAATTCAAGATAGGGAGCATGGCATTGATTCTGAACAAGACGTCCTGTCTGTTTATGAAGGTACCAAAAACGATCCGAGTGAAAATGAAAATGTAGAATTTTTTGATGGCAGAGATAACGTTAGAAAGTTGAGAAAAACTGAATACTTCAACCAGAGAAAAGTTAGAAACGAGAACATGATGAAAGTATTTCTTAGTCATAGAAGCAGTGCAGGCGACCTCAATAATGAAATTCCTGATTTTCATAAAATAATAGGCAACAATAGGTTAGATAATTTTGTCACTCCTACAGATTTGTAAATACAGAAGAAAAGTGAATCGTCACAGTACTCTCGCGATACGAATGCAAAGGAGACATCACGAACTTAACGATATCCTTTAGTGGAATGTTTATATCATATTCTAGTGTTGAAAGGACATTACACTAACGCTCTCGAGCTGTGGAACTCGAACGGAACAGGAATGCAAGTCCAAAGAGGATGTATAAGTTATCAGAGATTTTGGATGCGATTTGACGACAAGGATACACGAGCTGACAGAAAAAGAAATCAGACAAACTAGCTGCCGTTGGTCCTTTCTTGCAGGCGTTTGTTGTCAATTGGAGAAATTCATACAAACTGGGGACCTATACGACCATTGATAAGAAACTGAGCTTTTCGAGGAGGCTGCTCTTCGTACAATATATTCTCAATAAGCCTTCACAATGAAGAATCTTTGCTACATGCTACTCAAAAACATTTTTTACAAGTAACTTGGAAGCTACTGTGGAAAAGAATGTGATGGCCCTTGTCAGACCACAGTCAAGCCAAAAGACCTAGCGATGCGACTGATTCCTGACATTGAAGATAGCAATAAGAAAATAACATTTCATAACTGGTACACCCATTACTCTCTGGGGACCACTCCTGAAGAAGCAGCTCACTTATATCGGCGGTCTCAACAAGGACAAAAGAGAAATACGAGTTGAATTTCTGGTAAATAAAAAATCGAAAAGATGGTTCTACAAGTTCCGGATTTCAGAACGACGTCACTCTCACATCAGACATAAAAAAAAATAAAAAATAAAATAAAAAAAAACTTTATATTGTTGTCCATGATGCATGAACTAACAGAACCTGACTGTAAAACATACAACCCTGAAATGATAATAGAATAAAACATGACAAATGGGGATGTTCATACCGTGGAGCTATCATTTAATGCGTAGAATATCTCTTGCATAATGAGGCGACTGCCACTGTGGTCTTCCACATTTTCATGACTGTAGCAGGTATACATGCACAGATCCTGTATTCTTCGAATCCAAAAATCCTAGAATATGGAAAAAGAATTTTTTTGAAGAGTTACCAATGACACTGATGAAACCAAAAGATCCCAAAGAATTTCGCCAATTCTTGATTAAATGTCGCGAAACCTTGTGAAAAGAAGATATATGTCTATCTATTTCTCAAGGATAAGTAAACAAGAAAAGTGGGAGGTATGTAAATTGTGGCCGAGAAGAAGATGATCGGCAACCGTCATAATAACGTAATATATGGGAAAGTTTGTTTTAATAAAATTGAGACAATTATTGCTTGCATTTACAACAAGTGTAACAACTAAGGACCGTGTTCAACTGTGGCTTACATTCATGAGACCGAAAATGTATGGGACATACAATAAACTGAAAAATAAAGTAAGTAAACCTCTTGTTAAACACTTCGTGTTAACTTTCGATTAAATATTTAAATTTTACTATAAAAAGCTCAAATAATCAATCATGTTCACAAAAAATATAGAACTAAAATGCTCAATAACAGTATTCGTTTAGTAAACACCATTTGTAAAAGTTTGAGACTGTGTTATGTAAATTATGTTCTGGGTTTTAAAGTACACTGTGCGCCTGCTAGACTAATGGAAATGTATGAAGATTCTACAGAGCTGAATTGTCACCAATGGCCTCTGTTCTTTCGGAACTTTAGCTGGATTATAGCATTAACGGAATAGTGGGAAAGCATGTCTGACGATTTTGATAGCTGGTATTTAAATGTTCACAATGGTACTCACACTAAATGCACGCAGCTTCTGGTTTGAACGATGCTAGAAAGCTTACTTTACAGTATACTATGTTTGACGACTTACTGCATATTAATCATTGTTTGTTTATAAAGACAGTTACTTTTTTAAGGATTCCGTGCAGAGAGATTACTTCATAGTACAAGAAAGTGAAAATTTATGATTTAATTTCTCGTTTATGTAGCTGTATACTTCCACAGATGTTGCACACTCACCCATTCAAAGCTCAAATGTTAGCCAACAAAAAGTTTCTCACCGTTTCTTAGTGTTTAATATTGTGTTGTGGATGGAGCATGTTGGAGAAAAAGTTTTATGTACAACTAAAGAGGAACAACATGAGAGAAGAATCACGCAATTAAAAATGGTTTCAGTGTTACGTCCTATCAGTAGCAAATTGCTTCATGACGAATTTGATGATCTTTCGTCAGATATATTATTTTCTTCCGATAATTAAAAATTTGTTCTTCTATAGTGATTCTGTCTATAGATGAAACTTTAACGTAAATGGACAATTGTTACAGTACTGGGTGATTCAACCATGACTACTACCGCGAAAATTTCCAAACCAGGATGTGTAAGTGAAGTGCCATTCTCGCACACAAGATGCGCCACAGTAAATGAGTACAGTGATTCTAAAATTGATAGGATAAATGTTCAATAACACCACCTATATGTTCCTAATTAAAATACTCCTTAGATGTAGGGTTTCGGTGGTCTGTTTAAATCGTAATAGACAAGACCCAGTTGTTCTATTTAAAAACACACATACTTTTATCTCCTTATATCCGTTCGTTCAGAATTTTGATTATCGAGAAGACATTATTCATTTTCTAAGCTGGCTTAAGAACTAGTTTGGCGCACAGCCAAGTTATTTGTAGGTTTACAGAAAAACACAGACAAAACACGTGTTCACTGCCCCGTCAGAATCAACACTAGTACTGTATCTGCGACAGCAGATGAACATTCCTCACAGGCTTACTAGAGATAAACGTCAGCTTCCACAGAATGTATACTACACAGTACTTTGCAGTCACGGGTGCTCTTAAGTTTTACCAGCGCTGGACAGAGCGAAACCGACATGTAAGCTGACCAGCTTCGTTTTCACAATTTTACGCCCTCTTTTGAGGGAGCTATTACAATGACGAGACTTCCTGGCAGCTTAAAATTGCAAATTAGTCGCAATTGACAGGTAAGGTAGGAAGAGTGTTGGTTTTCCATCAACCGCATACACAGAGAGTGAGGTGACAAAAGTCACGGGATAGCGATATGCATGTATATAAATTTTCCATCAACCGGATACTAAAACTTCCACTGAAGTGACAAAAGTAATGGAATAGCGATATGCACGTATATAAATGGAGGTAGTACCGTGCACACATGGTATAAAACGGCAATGTATTGGCGGAGTTGTCATTCGTAGCCAGGTGTTACATGTTCAAAGGTTTCTGACGTCATTATCGGCACACGACGGGAGTTAACAGATTTTGAACGTGGAATAATAGTTGAAACTAGAAGCATGGGACATTTCATTACGGATGTCGTTAGGAAATCTAATATTGCTAGTGTAGAATGAAGGTTTTCACGACCGGGTGACATGGCTGTCGATATACTTTCCGGGATGTGAGGTCGTGGTCCAAGAACTTTTCTGCTCCTTACGTTTCGTCCAGAACTGCGCTGGACTTCCTCAGAGGCGCTGCTCCGCTGAGTCTTGCCGGCAAGACTCAGCGGAGCAGCGCCTCTGAGGAAGTCCAGCGCAGTTCTGGACGAAACGTAAGGAGCAGAAAAGTTCTTCGACCGCGACCTCACATCCCGGAAAGTATATCAACAGCCTAATATTGCTAGCTCCACAGTGTCAAGAATGTGTCGGGAATACCAAATTTTAGGCGTTACCTCTCATCACGGACAACGCAGTGGCTGACGGCCCTCACTTAACGACCGAGAGCAAAAGCGCTCGCGTAAAGTTGTCATCGCTAAGAGACAAACAACACAACGTTAAGTAACCGCAAAATCAAATTAGGACGTACGCCGAACGTATCCGTTAGGGCAGTGCGGCGAAATTTGGCTTTAATGGGCTGTGACAGCAAACGACCGACGCGAGTTTCTTTCCTAAGAGCACGACATCTCATGTAGCATGTCTCCTGGGCTCGTGACGATATCGGTTGGATACTAGACGACTGGGAAACAGTGGCCTGGTCAGATGGTAAGAGCTTGAAATGGCTCTGAGCACTATGGGACTCAACTGCTGTGGCCATAAGTCCCCTAGAACTTAGAACTACTTAAACCTAACTAACCTAAGGACATCACACACATCCATGCCCGAGACAGGATTCGAACCTGCGACCGTAGTGGTCGTGCGGTTCCAGACTGTAGCGCCTTTAACCGCTCGGCCACTCCGGCCGGCAATGGTAAGAGCTTATGATAGGGTTGGAATGTGCCGCAGACTCGACGAAGACATGCATCCAGTTTGTCAACAGGGCAGTGTGCAAGCTGGTGGTACCTTCGTAATGGTGTGGGCTGTGCTCACAAGGGATGGACTGGGTTCTCTCTGATTGTATCACTGACACGAAATGGTAATGTTCGGCTACTTAAAGACCGTTTGCAGCCAGTTATGGACTTAATGTCCCGAAACAACGACGCAATTATTGTAGATAATAATGCCCCATATCACTAGGGTATAATTGTTCGCGATTGGCTTGAACATTCTGGACAGTTCGAGAAAATGATTTTGCCACCGATGGAGTATAGATGGAACATAATCGAGAGCTCAGTTCGAGCACAAAATCCTACACTGGCAACACTTTCGCATTTTATGTACGACTATAGAGGCAGCATGACTCAGTATTATTGCAGATGACTTCCAACGAATTGTTGAGTCCATGCCTCGTCGAGTTACAACACTACGCCGGGAATAAGGATGTGCGACATGGTATCAAGAGGTACCTCATGATCTATGTCATCTCAGTGTATGTTACAAGTCGCTTCATATTAGGTCAAAATAAATGTTTGCATATTGTTGAAACTTTAATACTGAAACTTGTTATCTACAAATACGTTATGACATCAATACGTTGGGTAGTTTGTAATGTAATTCTAGCGGAAACAGTCGATATTCCTACTCTTGGGGAAGGAGGGGGGCTTTATGTGCAGTCTATGGCTACCACGTCACCAGTAAACAGTGCACTACTTGTTGTGTGTGTCATTACGAGAGTTGTACTGCTTCAGCAGGGCTCGGTCAACAATACTGTATGGTCAGAGGATCCGATGGTCACTCTAATGGAGCAGGCACTGACAAAAGTGGACCGCCCAGCGTATTTCACCGTGAGTGAAACCGTTGTCTCTAGCATGTGGAACAAGTTTCTGGTGATAGGGTATGTTGAGAATGGTCACAGAAGTGTCCGCGGAAAAAAAGCAACAGATGCGCAGGAGGTGTAACAGCGTATAACGGCAAGCAGGAACCATCATTACACTGACACACGTCTACGGTGGCAATTCCAAGCAGCTGCAGGGCTGCAGGTGTCAACACAAACGAAATGAAATAGACTGCATGAACACGGTTTATTTGCCGGAAGACCTCTCAAGGCTCCACCCCTAAATCGGGTTCGGAGAGCTGGACGTGTTGCATAGGCATGAAACCAGCTCTTGTGGGCTAGGCAGCAGTGAGACACAACGCTCTTTTCTGAGTTGGTCCGTATCAATCTCCAGCCTGACAACACTGATATTCGCGTACGGAAGCAACGAGGACACCGTGTACACCCTTTCTGCATTGTAGACCGCCATTCTTGTAAAGGCAGCTCAGTTACCTTTTGGAGAGAAATCATGTATGGCCGCAGGACACCCCTTGTGTCAATATACTGGAGGATGACTGGTGTGAACTATCAGAAAGACATCCTTGCATCCTCACTGGCCCCATTCCGTGAACATATGGAGTGGGATTCATGCTGATGTACTACAATGCAAGACGCCATCTCACAATCTTGCGATCACCCTCCCTAGTGGAGCACAGAGTCAATTGCCTGGAGCGGCTGCATGCTCTCCAGATCTCATCTGCACTGAGAATCAGTGAGCCGTGCTAAGACAAGCGGTTTGCAATCGTCCTGTCCCACCAGAGACTCTACAGGGAATCATACAGGCCAATGTCGAGGAGTGGGACAGTATCTCACAGGCTCATCTGGACAATTTGATAAGGAGTAGGGTAGGGAGGGGTAAATCCGACTTAGTAATTTATTATGGCTATAAAACTCTTATCCGAGGTCATATTAAACGTTATATACGTTACATTATAGGTAGTATAAAGGAGTAACTGTTTGCAAAATATTTTTGTTATACCATCACTAGTTTTTGAGATATCCGTATTTTAAGAAACGTCCGTTTTTGCCATTTGCAAAAATCGTGGGGTAAATCAAACCCCCTATGTGTTTGGCTGATTTTGCACAGATATAGTTCTAAATGAACGGTTTTTTTGGGAAATAATTATAAGTACTTATGTTTTTTACAGAAATGAACAAAACGTATTAAAAAATTACAATGTTTAGAATACTAACTGTACTGTAAGTTAATTGATTGAAATTTTTAATTGAAAAAAAAAGATTTCATTGCATGGCGGTTTAAGAGCAATGTCGATTTCGAAATGTTACAATCACGAGCGACAGTTTGTAAAGACATTCCCATTTGCATAGCATGAACTGCTCGGCGAATATCGTTTTGATTGAGTTTTGTCGTTTTTCGTCTGTAATTCCGTATCCTTTTCCTAAAAATAAACAAAAATTCACTTTGTTTCCATAAATAAATAATTCCATACACATAAACGATAAAAAAATATGTGGTCGGATATACCCCGTCATGCCATTTTTCATTTAACACACATAGATATCACTTACCGTTTGTTTTACGATCGTTTTATTTAATAAGGTAAATATAGTGATGCAATTTGTACAAAAATTAAATTGAAACAATTGAAAACACACTTGTTGTCTTTTGAGTGTCTAATGTCAAATGCGGCAAAGCAGTCAAGGTGACATTTTCGTTATTTCGAATGCTCTATATGCTCTGGTTTGCCGCTTCTGACAAATAGAGGGCGGCTGGGTTTACCCACCCGGTCGGATTTACCCCACCTTACCATATGCATAACTGCATTCAGTAGGGTTTCCAATTAAGAGGACCGTCAGTTAGTCCATAAACAATGTCTTAAGCAAGATGACAGAGAGAAGAAACTGTAGTGTTTGTAGTGAAATATTTTGAAAGTTTTTTTTGTTTGTTTGTGAAGTATAATTGTATTTTTCTAATTTTATTTTCGACTTATTATGACTGTGTGTGACACAGCAAAACCAATTTTGTTTCCTGTTATATCCAGTACACACAACTCTTCTTTTAACCACTGTATTTAGCTATTTCAGTTTGGGCACTGATCATTCGTACCCCATTGCTCTTATTCGTTTCGTTTCATTTCATACATTTAGTTGCTAGAGCACGTAACTCCGTTAAATTGCCCCGCAAAAGGAAATTTTCTTTCTGCAGCGGTGTGTGGGCAGTTATGAAACTTCCTAGCAGATTAAAACCGTGTGCCGGACCGAGACTCGAACTCGGGATCTATGCCTATCGCGGTAAGTGCTCTACCATCTGTGCTTCACAAGCACGACTCACGATCAGTCCACAGAGCTTCAATTCTGCCAGTACCTCAGGAAGTTTTTTGCCCTGTTAAAGTTTACACAGCATGTCAACCACCTTTGTTAAACGTGCGCTTGTACATTTATTTATATTTCTGCCACAACGTCATCGTTAACATTTGATAGTGTTATATTGTTCTTCTATCTTACCCTTCAATTTATCAAATCCTGTTGTTCAATATTTTACATGAATGTCAATCACCAACAGAATTCTACAGCCTTTTCTTAAACTTCTGTCTGTGTACTCTGAGTTTATGTCATAAATATAGCATATTATGTTTTGTAATGAATGTCATTTATTTAGCTTTGAGCTGGTTAAACGGTCGTTAGTCGCTGAAGGCCAAATAGAAATAACAAAAGAAGTGGAAGTCTTTATATCCTAATATCTGTGTATTACAGTCGAGGCGATAATGGAAAAAATATCTGTCATCAGATGCATGACAAAGGTCACCCCTGCTGGGTTCGGCGACTGCTCGGAACCATTCAAGCATTCCGCCGAACGGAGATGGCAGCTATGTTAGGCCCATCAGGATGACTTCCTGAACTGTCAAATGAATATAAACGAATACAGGGTGTATAATTAAGACCTTATGACCAAGCAGTACAATCAAAACCACCTAAAAAGGCTAAAACGCTATCATTAGTGGGAAAATAGTGCTGAGTATTTTTTGAGATGCCACGTTGAGATTACGCTCATACAGGTTATGGGAGGGTGTTAGGACGAAGTTTCGTGGAAGCCATCTTCGGAAGTATTTCCGCTTTACGAAAAGCCCCGGCTCATTCTGCACAGGTCAGAAATCACATGTTCTGCTTCATTGGACTATCAAATTTAGTCTCCCTCGCCCATATTCGTCTGACATCTACATCTACATGGATACTTTACACTTACGTACCTCGCTAAGCGTCCATTGAACCACCTTCACAACGATTTTCTATTATTCCACTCTAGAACAGCGTGCGGGAGAAACGAACATCTTTCCGTGCGAGCTATGATTTCCCTTACTTTGTTATGATGGTCGTTTCTTCATATTTGGTCTGCGTCAACCAAATATTTTAGCATTCGGGGGAGAAAGTTGGTGATTCAAATTTCGTGAGAAGATCCCACCGCAGCGAGTAACGGCTTTGTTTTAATGACGTCCACCTCAAATCTTGTATCATGTCCCAGACACTCTCTCCCCTATCTCTCGAGAACTGAAAACGTGCTGCCCTTCTTTGAACTTTCTCGGTGTACTCCGCCAATCCTATTCGGTAAGGATCCCACACCGCGCAGCAGTATTCTAAAAGAGGACGGACAAGCGTAGTGTAGGCAGCCTCTTTAGTAGATCTGTTACATTTTCTAAGAGTACCCAGTCTTTGTCTAGCCTTCTCCACAACATTTTCTGTGTGTTCCTTTCAATTTAACTTGTTCGTAATTATAATTCCTACGTATTTAGTTTAATTTACAGCATTTAGATTTGATTGATTTATAGTGTAATCGAAATTTAACGGATTTATTTTGGCACTTACGTACATGACCTCACACTTTTCATTGTTTAGAGTCAATTGCCAATTTTCGCACCATCTAGATACCTTTTATAAATCGTTTTGCAATTTCTTTTGATTTCTGACGACTTTACTAGACGGTAAACGTCAGCATCATTTGCAAACAACCTAAGATGGTTGCTCAGGATGTCTCCAAAATTATTTATATAGATAAGGAACAGCGAAGGCCCTATAACATTATCTTGGGGAGCACCAAAAATCTCTTCTGTTCTAAGCGATGGCATTTCGTCAGTTACTACGTACTGTGACCTCGCTGACAGGATATCACGAATGCAGTCGCATATCTGAGACGATATTCCATAATCACTCAATTTCACTACAAGCAGTTTGTGAGGTACAAATTCAAAGGCCTTCTGGAAATCTAGAAATACGGAATCAATTTGAAATTCATTGTCAATAGCACTGAAAATTTCGTGTGAGTAAAGAGCTAGTTGTGTTTCACAAGAATGATGTTTTCTAAATACGTGTTGACTGTGTCAATAGACCGTTCTATTGGAGGTACTTCATGATTCCAGAATGAGATTTTCACTCTGCAGTGGAGTATGCGCTGATATGAAACTTCCTGGCAGATTAAAACTGTGTGCCCGACCGAGACTCGAACTCGGGACCTTTGCCTTTCGCGGGCAAGTGCTCTACCATCTGACCTATGAGTTGGGAACTGACCCTCTATGGGGTCAGGAGGGCTGTGTGGGACAGGTTGTGAAATAAATAATAGCCGGCACGGTAGCTCAGCGTGTTCGGTCAGGGAGCCGGTTGGCCTCTGTAATAAAAAACTGAGTGGAGGATGAACCACCGCACTCGAACAGGATGTCTTGCGACGTCCGCAACGACCAAACACAACGATCAATAATGATGAAAATGCAAAAAAAAAAAAAAAAAAAAAAAGATGGTAGAGCACTTGCCCGCGAAAGGCAAAGGTCCCGAGTTCGAGTCTCGGTCGGGCACACAGTTTTAATCTGCCAGGAAGTTACTTCATGATGTTAGAAGACAATATATATTCCTTAATCCTTCTGCTTATCGACGTTAATAGTATGCGCCTGTAATTTAGTGGATTACTCGTACTACCTTCCTTGAATATTGGTGTGATCTATGCAAATTTCCAGTCTTTGGGTACGGATCTTTCGTCGAGCGTATGACTGTTGAATAAGGATTTAATGTATCAGCATATTCTGAAACGAACCTAACTGCAATACAGTCTGGACCTGAAGACTTACTTTTATTAAGTGATTATTTTGCTTCACTTCTCCGAGGATACCTACTTCTACGTTACTCACGTTGGCAGCTGTTCTTCGAATTCTGGAACATGACTGGTAATGGCTTCTTCTTCTTCTTCTCTCCTCAGACGAAGTAAGCATTCAGAATGAGTAGTAAGCATTGTTTGTTCGGCAATTTGTATTATGATGACGAGGTGATTTTCAGCGTGGAAAGTTTCCTGAGGAGCCTAAACCAAGATCTCACCTAAGTTACATGGATTATTGAAATGTGTATATGCAGAGAAAGCTAAGACACCACGAATTCCATCCCCGCAGGCTGACTGCTTGTAATTTTATTCCTACCCTTTGCATTTTGAGATTCTGACATGTAAAAGTTATTAATTTAATACCTTGTAAATGGACCGCCAAAAGTCGTCGTAGATATCTTTTGCTAATTGCTGATAAACGCACTATTTCACTCCCATTTACGGAGCTTGTTAGCACTTGATGTTAGGTTGGCGCCATTACAATGTATTGTATTGTAGTAATCGCTGCTGCTTGCTGGATCGCTGCTGTGTCTCGTTGCTGATGCTGGCTCTAAATCTGGTTGTCTAGGGTAAACACATGAGGTTCCGTGTTTTTCATGTGCTTTTGATGATAAAGAACGAGCGAAACCAACACGTATGTAAACATCAAACATTTATTACTTTGGTGGCCATATTGATTCCACTGTCCACCAAAGACCATAACACAACACAAAGTAGTACTTCCTTTACATGTTCTTTGCCTTGTTTTGCCAAACAATAACACAGAAACACACTTCACCAAAGTGACATTCCGACTGCCCTGACTGCATCCGACTGGTCTCTCGACCCTTCTCGTTGCTTGTATTTATAACATTGTCAAAGAACTACTAAAAAGAGATATAGCTTATGAGTCACATGTACATCTGTTATCATAATTTGTGCAGAAAAGTTATTAATTTGCATCGAGTGACATAATTTAACATGTTATTAAAATGACAGACAGATTTGTTGACTTGACAGAATAATTCTTTGTTACAAAAAGGCTGTTTTTTAGAAGTTTGTCAATTGACTTCTCTAATTTGCATAAATAAGTAAGTAACATGAATTATGAAGAATTACATTGGTTTTCGTCTAAAATAGGATTGATTACGTGAATACTGAGTGAAAACGCTCCTAGTGAACAAATAGGTTTCACTGGGTGATTTTTATTTAAGGAGATCCAAAATACCTATGTTGGCCACTATTTTTCGTACTTCATATTAATTATTTAAGATGAACTTAGTGTTTTTACATGATGACATTTGCTGTATCAGTGATCAAGTGATATTAACTTTTGTATGGGTCAGTTATTCAGTATAATTTAATGGGTTGACTGTTTATGGAGACATGTTGTGCAATCATTGTTAACATACACAATAACTTTTCTATAATCATAAATACTCATTAAACTGGTTGAATTTGGAAGGGATCGCATACTTCATTAAAGTAAAGCCTTTAATATGTTCCGTTACAATACCCCCCTCGGGTAATATCATTTACAGAATGTTAATGATATTAGCCGACTAGGACAAATGTGTCAATTACTATGCATAATGTGTATGTATACAACAACCGTTACACCGTTTCAAAATGACTTTTTCCTGAAAATATTTTAGTTGTGTTGTTTGAAATGCACTTTGTGTTATGTCAATCAGTATGACAGCATAATAAAAATATTTAGTAATACATGAAAGTAAAAATAAAATGTTAATCTTTGCTCCCAGTGAGCCACATGGAAAATGATCAGAAACAGACACAAATATATCACATGCGATTTTAAGATATATAAAAAATATATGTAAATTATTTCAAAGTCAGTTCTCATTGAGTCACAGATTAATCAAGATAATAGAAGGAACATAAATATATTACATAGATGGACAGGTCAGATGTCCATAGGAAAAACAATGCAACTGTCTGTTCCTTTTGAGCCACATAAAAGAAATGAAAACCAAGAACATAATTATAGGTATGGACATGATATATAAACACAAACACTAGAGAAGTCACATGTATGAATATAGTATGCATTTAAAAAAAAAAAGAAAATATGTAAATAACTTGTCTCCCATTGAGACACATAGTCAAGATAGTACAAGAACATATGAATACTAAAATTGGACACTTAAATTGGTCACAACATAACACAAACATCAAACTTGGTGAACATCTGATTAGCTGTAGAAAATTGTCCACAAATCTTATGTCTAAGAAAACAATAGTAACACAATGATGGGTCTTGCACCAAAATTTTTACATTGTCTTTTATTTGGTGCAATCATGTCCCATATTCAACAATACAAAAAGAAAGTAATAAATGTTTGTCACCTCTTTGGGTGCATGGTTAAACTTGCCCCTTGCAAGTAAAGAAGATGTCTCCAAATTTAATATTCAATGGTGACAATAAAAATATAAAAACATTCTCTCAGAAATCTGGAACTTTTCCAGGGTCTGTAGTATGAGTGGTAGTTGCTACTTGACACATCCAGTAAAAATCTTTGCTGATCACATGCTTTATGGAAAATGGGTAAGTAACTGTATTTAAACAGGGAAATGTGCTTAATCATGTTTATATGGTTTCAATTCAGTGATGTTTCTTAGTCCAAATAACCTTCTTGATCTGGGGAAGATAAGTCTATACGCATTTGGATGTGGGCTTTCTTTTATTTCAAATGGACTAATGTCAATGTTTACTTTAACATATAGCCAACCTAGATCAACATCTTTGTCTATTTCAGTATTTTCAAACAATAGATCATTGTCAATTTCTTTAGTTCCTAAGTCTAATGTCTTTTTCCTACGCTTAGACACATCCCTCTCTGTTTGCAAAGCATTGACATTTAAACATAAACCTTTGTTTTCATCTGTTCCTTTTAACACTGTGTTGTCACTTAACAAACTACTGTTTTCACCCCATTTTTTATAAAGTCCACTACGGATTCTTGTCCACCATGTAGGATACAAGGTTGCACTTACCTTTGCTAATTCTTTCCAAAAGACATCTTTGTTTATACAGTTTCCATAGTTGTTCCACAAAACTTCTAAAAACTTTTCCCCTTTTTCTTGAAAACACACATTTACATTCCATCCGTTTATATTTTCTTTAATATTATTATTATTACCATTCTCATAGATTAGCATTTCATAGTTCCCAATAGGCAATAGCTTGTCCTCAGATACACATTCCCTAGTCTGCATTTCACTTAAATTAACCTCATTATTACCCATGTTTGTCACATCACTTACCTTTACCACATCACTTTTCAATTCTACAAATACTTTTATTTCTTCCTCCACACTCTCATCAATAACATCACTTGATTTAGGATCATTATTTAAATGTCCCTCTATTACTTCTTCCTCCTCCTCAACAACAACCCCATCTGCAGTTTCCCCCCTATGTATCTGAATCTCAGCAATTGAGTCTTTGGCTCCATTAAACACTTCGTCATCCCCCTTCTTATCAAATAAACCCCCCAAAATAGATTCTACTTGTGGTGTGTCTGACTTGTTATTCACACCAGTATCCTTTTCAGCCCAACTATGGAACTCTGCAATACCTTCAACTTCTGCACTTTCACTAACTACCTGTGCTTGAACACAGTTTTTATTAACTGTATCACTTTTACTCATAGTATCCCAAAACCTTTTATTAAATTCTAATTTATTCATTCTAACAACTTCAGTATTTTCATGGTAATTACTCTTTACATTGTATCCTCTCCTTTTCCAGTTTCGGTTATGTGTTGTCCTGTCATAATATTGTCTAGCCCCAAAACTACGGACATCTAGTGGGACTGTCCACCGTTTCCCGGCTGGTTTCCTCGGTCTGTCCGTTTGTAGCTGTCGTTTTGTTCACTAGTTTCAACAAACCCCCTTCTATCTTGTTCTCTTCCCCAATACCTATTTCTATCATTCCTGTTATCTCTCCTCCATCCTCCCTCCTGCGTATTGTTTCTGAAATCATTTTCATATCTCCTATCTCCCC
Source organism: Schistocerca nitens (assembly GCF_023898315.1). Taxonomy (NCBI): domain Eukaryota; kingdom Metazoa; phylum Arthropoda; class Insecta; order Orthoptera; family Acrididae; genus Schistocerca; species Schistocerca nitens. Next base: position 706,564,054 of record NC_064619.1, read on the forward strand.
TATTTGGAGCATTATTTCCAGAATTTTCAAAGTCTCTCCTCCCATAATAATCTCTATTTACATTCCTGTTCCACCCCCCCATACTGGTTGTTGCCAGAGCCAAAACTTTGGTTACTTTCTCTTTCCAAGGCCCTATCTAATCTATCTACAAATTTCAGGAACTCTTCCATTGAATCGTCTGGTCCATGGACCAATTCCCACTGCAGTCTCTCTGGTAATCTTCTTTTTAAAACATCAATTTGTGTCATAATATCAAAAGAGTTATTTAAGTGAGCAAGTTTTTTCAATTGATCTCTGCAAAATTTTTGCATTCCCCCTACTTTCCCTCTATACACTGGTCCATTTAGAAATTCTGACTTTAATCTGGCTTGTATGGACTGTGACCAAAATTTACAAATAAATTTGGCTTCAAACTCTTCAAACGTATTCCAAGAATCATTATTCTCATTTGCCCAGGATAGGGCCTCCCCTTCTAGAAACCGTTTTACTAACTTAATTTTTATGTTGTCTGACATTCCTACAACAAACATATCCTTACATTGGTGAATAAAGTCAACAGGGTGCAGATTTTCACCAGGAAAGCATTTCACTTGGATGTGCCCATACATTGTATTTTGATTGTAAATCGTTTGTTTGGACATCAATGCATCTTCCAATTGTGTATATTTAGTGTGCATATTTTCTACTTTTGTATCTACATTAGTGGTGTACAGATTGTATTCTTGCTTAAGGTTTTCTGATGTTTTGTCTATTCTCTGATCTAATCTTTTAGTTTCAGTATCTACTCTGTTGTAGATGACAGCAATGCTGTCTGTGTTTGCTTGTATGTTTTCATTTAAACTTTCAACTTTAACTTGAAATTCTTTTCTGAAGTGTATCAACTGTTCGCTAGTGTTCTTACTGAGGGTAGTTTTAATTTCCTCGCACTTCTCATTGAGATGAGTACTTAAGAGATCAAAATCCAAACTTAACTTATCCAGTCTATCTGTGTTTTCTTTACTTGATTGTTTTAAATCCAAACGTAATTGTTCACTTGATTGTTTAAGTTGCGAGTTTATTTGCGTTGCAAACCCTGCTAGCCACTCTGTTAAGTTTAATTGTTCACCATCCCCTGGTTCAATTTTTACATTTCCTACGATATCATCACTCTCAGATAGAGACATTTTCACTAATAATTATTTTAAATGACAACAACAAAATACCTTGCTTTATGCTATGATGTCGTGATCGGTGTTCTTGTTGGCTTTCTTCACTTCTATTCAGTTTTATCGAAGCTGAAGTCTTGATTGATGAATTCCATTGACATAATCCAGACGTTAATCTTCCGAGCGGTGTGATGATAGTTCTTCGTAGTCGCACAAACACACTTTATTTATTTATTTTCGACATATTTTCACTGTTGCCACAATGCACAAATAAACTTTTTTGGAGTGCTAAGCACTTACGAAATTTATCGCTGCACTATTATCATCGATGCACTTAAAGATCCCGGACGAGCCCCCACTTTTGTAAATGGACCGCCAAAAGTCGTCGTAGATATCTTTTGCTAATTGCTGATAAACGCACTATTTCACTCCCATTTACGGAGCTTGTTAGCACTTGATGTTAGGTTGGCGCCATTACAATGTATTGTATTGTAGTAATCGCTGCTGCTTGCTGGATCGCTGCTGTGTCTCGTTGCTGATGCTGGCTCTAAATCTGGTTGTCTAGGGTAAACACATGAGGTTCCGTGTTTTTCATGTGCTTTTGATGATAAAGAACGAGCGAAACCAACACGTATGTAAACATCAAACATTTATTACTTTGGTGGCCATATTGATTCCACTGTCCACCAAAGACCATAACACAACACAAAGTAGTACTTCCTTTACATGTTCTTTGCCTTGTTTTGCCAAACAATAACACAGAAACACACTTCACCAAAGTGACATTCCGACTGCCCTGACTGCCTCCGACTGGTCTCTCGACCCTTCTCGTTGTTTGTATTTATAACATTGTCAAAGAACTACTAAAAAGAGATATAGCTTATGAGTCACATGTACATCTGTTATCATAATTTGTGCAGAAAAGTTATTAATTTGCATCGAGTGACATAATTTAACATGTTATTAAAATGACAGACAGATTTGTTGACTTGACAGAATAATTCTTTGTTACAAAAAGGCTGTTTTTTAGAAGTTTGTCAATTGAATTCTCTAATTTGCATAAATAAGTAAGTAACATGAATTATGAAGAATTACATTGGTTTTCGTCTAAAATAGGATTGATTACGTGAATACTGAGTGAAAACGCTCCTAGTGAACAAATAGGTTTCACTGGGTGATTTTTATTTAAGGAGATCCAAAATACCTATGTTGGCCACTATTTTTCGTACTTCATATTAATTATTTAAGATGAACTTAGTGTTTTTACATGATGACATTTGCTGTATCAGTGATCAAGTGATATTAACTTTTGTATGGGTCAGTTATTCAGTATAATTTAATGGGTTGACTGTTTATGGAGACATGTTGTGCAATCATTGTTAACATACACAATAACTTTTCTATAATCATAAATACTCATTAAACTGGTTGAATTTGGAAGGGATCGCATACTTCATTAAAGTAAAGCCTTTAATATGTTCCGTTACAACCTGGAAAAGGGAGTACTTTCAGTCACTTGATTTCTTTTCTCTTCTTTTGGGAGGCACGCACGCAAAGATTTTGGTAAAATAATTTTGACAGAAAACATGCACTTTCGCAGTTGTGTACTCCCCAGCATTACATGTAAATCATGGGCCAAAAAACTCGGTGGGGAACGCACAACTATCAAAATCTCCGCTACTAAGCTCAATAGTCTCAGTTCTAGTTATTTACGATGGCCCTGCTTAACCGCAGGACAGGACAGATAGATTGTGGAAAGGGGCCAAAATAAGGGGCTGCTAGTTACACTTGAACATACATCTTTATTATTTGATCAAATATTAAGATCCCAAAAAAAATTTTGAACACACAGCTTTAATCTTTGGGACTTGATTACCGGCTGAAAGCCACATTCATTTAAAAACGGCTGAAGGCCAATAACTTAAAACGCAAGCATAATCTGACATTTAAAAGACAGGCCTTATCTTAAAAGTTCTTTAGTTAGGCTGAGGTAACAAGTTAAATTAAAATTGGCTGAAGGCCTAATACTTAAAACTCCATAACATATATTTTTTTTAAATACCATAGGCCTTACGTGAAACCGTTCTTTAATTTAGGCTGAAGGCCTTAGAGCAAACAAACTCAAAATCGGCTAATGGCCCAAGACTTAAAAAATTCAACAACATTAACATTTTTAAAATGCCAGAGGTCTTACGTGAAACAGTACCTTAAACTAGGCTGGAGGCCTTAAGAGCAAAACAACTCTAACTTAAATAAAATTCGGCTAGAAGCCATACAAGTACAAACAACAAGAACAAATTTTAAAAAATAGGGCAGTATACACAAGGCCGCTTAGATGTTCGTGGGTTGGCCGGTAATTCAAAACACTAACACTCGCTTAGATGAGACAGGCAGTCGGGCCAAACATTCACAATCCGGCGACAACCCAACCGAACGACAGTCAGCGGACCCACCGGCAAGGTAATTTCCACTTCACCCGACCAGGGCACAACAGGGGGTTCGCCGGAACAACGTAGAATATATTGGCGCCCAAAACCAATCATACATGGAGATGTCAAACTACACACCTTGCTGAACAGCAAAAAGACGATGAGGAAATTATACTGTCTGAATTTTACGTCAACGGCCAGGGCAGGTAACCGGAACGTTAACGGCCACAAGGCAGAAGATTCTGCTGGTGCACTTCAATTCAAATAACCAAAAACAGTGAAACTCCACCGGAGGGTGGCTAGAATTGTCCAACTTGGAAACCCTGTTGTTACTCGTGGGAATATGCCAACAGCCAACAACGAACTCCAAACGACACAATGTGAACGATCTTGACTTGCTAGTAGGTTAAATCAAAACTCAATTTTCGTGTCCAGGGTCGGTGAGCCACGTTCCTCGTAGCAATGGGAACAGCATCACACACTCCGACACCGCGTGAAGACCGCAAGCGGGCCCCGGCCAAACTACACTCCTGGAAATTGAAATAAGAACACCATGAATTCATTGTCCCAGGAAGGGGAAACTTTATTGACACATTCCTGGGGTCAGATACATCACATGATCACACTGACAGAACCACAGGCACATAGACACAGGCAACAGAGCATGCACAATGTCGGCACTAGTACAGTGTATATCCACCTTTCGCAGCAATGCAGGCTGCTATTCTCCCATGGAGACGATCGTAGAGATGCTGGATGTAGTCCTGTGGAACGGCTTGCCATGCCATTTCCACCTGGCGCCTCAGTTGGACCAGCGTTCGTGCTGGACGTGCAGACCGCGTGAGACGACGCTTCATCCAGTACCAAACATGCTCAATGGGGGACAGATCCGGAGATCTTGCTGGCCAGGGTAGTTGACTTACACCTTCTAGAGCACGTTGGGTGGCACGGGATACATGCGGACGTGCATTGTCCTGTTGGAACAGCAAGTTCCCTTGCCGGTCTAGGAATGGTAGAACGATGGGTTCGATGACGGTTTGGATGTACCGTGCACTATTCAGTGTCCCCTCGACGATCACCAGTGGTGTACGGCCAGTGTAGGAGATCGCTCCCCACACCATGATGCCGGGTGTTGGCCCTGTGTGCCTCGGTCGTATGCAGTCCTGATTGTGGCGCTCACCTGCACGGCGCCAGACACGCATACGACCATCATTGGCACCAAGGCAGAAGCGACTCTCATCGCTGAAGACGACACGTCTCCATTCGTCCCTCCATTCACGCCTGTCGCGACACCACTGGAGGCGGGCTGCACGATTTTGGGGCGTGAGCGGAAGACGGCCTAACGGTTTGCGGGACCGTAGCCCAGCTTCATGGAGACGGTTGCGAATGGTCCTCGCCGATACCCCAGGAGTAACAGTGTCCCGAATTTGCTGGGAGGTGGCGGTGCGGTCTCCTACAGCACTGCCTAGGATCCTACGGTCTTGGCGTGCATCCGTGCGTCGCTACGGTCCGGTCCCAGGTCGACGGGCACGTGCACCTTCCGCCGACCACTGGCGACAACATCGATGTACTGTGGAGACCTCACGCCCCACGTGTTGAACAATTCGGCGGTACGTCCACCCGGCCTCCCGCATGCCCACTATACGCCCTCGCTCAAAGTCCGTCAACTGCACATACGGTTCACGTCCACGCTGTCGCGGCATGCTACCAGTGTTAAAGACTGCGATGGAGCTCCGTATGCCACGGCAAACTGGCTTACACTGACGGCGGCGGTGCACAAATGCTGCGCAGCTAGCGCCATTCGACGGCCAACACCGCGGTTCCTGGTGTGTCCGCTGTGCCGTGCGTGTGATCATTGCTTGTACAGCCCTCTCGCAGTGTCCGGAGCAAGTATGGTGGGTCTGACACACCGGTGTCAATGTGTTCTTTTTTCCATTTCCAGGAGCGTATGCCCCGCCGAGAATTCCTCGCTGTCCGCGCCAGCCGACCGATTCGTTGCACACCGCCCAGCCGAAAACTACTAGCGCCAGATCAAAGATAGTCCAAGGTGCGAATATCGATACACACCGCTGATGCCACGGGCGGAAGGAGAGTATAACAGCATAAGCGCGTTAACCGCGAGAGACTAAACACAAAATTCCAACGATGGTTTAATCCAGCGCATAGCATGAGCCACCCACGGCTGAGTAATGTTTATGTAAAAACGCTTACAGCTTTTTAAATAAACCGAACATTGCTACCATTCTACATTTTTATCCTTCTGGTGTACGTATTTGTCTCTCAACATATTCACCATGGCGCCGAAAACACTTCACCCTACGAGAGACCAGTTTGTTGATACCGTGATTCACTTTGTCTGCGGAGCAAAAACCCCTTCTGTGTTTGTACCGCTTCTCCCTATCAAAGTGCACAATGGTGTTACTTGAGTTTAGAAAACAGATGAAAATAGGATGGGGCCACGTCGGGACTGCATGGAGGATGTTGCATTCATCGCAGCGCCCGTGTGTGGTCTGCCGTTGTCATGCTGGACGAGGAGCTACCCCATGTGTGGACGAATTTGAAACACCATTACAGGATGTTGTCTCTCACGCAACGATAAACGCTGCGCACCTGAATTAAGGGTCCACTTTATCGACATCACGTATTTGCCTCCCACTGCTACGGTAAGTTTGGCTCAAAGGAGCGTACTACCTTCCTCAGTAATCCTGCAAAAGTGTGGCACCCTGCGATTTCACCCTCGGGCTCGGCGGAGCATCAGACAGCAAAGTGTCAACACATGCGGAATAAAAAGGGAACAGCTCAGAAGTTCATGTGACGTGTAAGGTGGGATATTGATGTCATATTGACAACAAAACTCACCACAATTTTGCCCAACGTCTCCGCGGACTTGTCACACGATGGGAGGGTCGACTCACCCACTCTTGCACACATTTCATAACTTCCTTTAATACCTCTGCGATTGATGTCAGAACCGCAATGCCCTTCCTTGACATCACGCGGTCTTCTAACGAGTGAGTGGCTAAGGAAAATCTTCCTCACACACCACCGCTCAGAACAGGCACGAAAATGCCTCCGGAAGTGACATAAATTACCTCAATGGAACCGCCCCCTTCCCTGCGGCATTGATTCGCACACATTTCGATATCGAAAACGTCCGTTCATAGAGCGATGCCCAACACGAAGACGTTCGTGATAATCTTTGACACTGTTGACATACTCGGACGTTTCAACCGTTCCATGAGGAAACTGGGGCTTGTTCTACACTGAATGTGACCGCACTGCTTTGTAGTGCAACGCTACCCCGAATTTTGCTCTCGTGTAAAGGCTGGAACCATTGGCGGCCGTTCAAAATTATTCGACGAAATTTGAACGTAATCCGAAGCAAGAAAGGGTGTTTATACTTTTTCATCCCTCCTATTTCGTATCCCCTTGTGGTATGATCATGGTAGGAGTGGGTAGGATGGGAGGGGAGGAGGAGGGGTAGGGGGATGTGCAAAAAAAGGGCGAAATGTCACTTTACGATCCCTGAGTTCATCGTAACCTCCGCTGGCATCCATCCACCTTTATTGCGAATTTTAAAAATGAATGTATGCAGAGATATTCTTTAAAAGTAGTCCGAGGCGCCTTCAGGTAGGCAAACCCTAGACATCCCTACTATTACATCTGCCTGCCCTTGCCCTTTTCTTCACACACGTGTTAATGTCACACCCCCCTTTGATCACGCCACACGACAACACGAAATAGCAGGGAGCAAAAAGCGTAAGTACACTTTACTGCTTCGGATCAGGTTCAAACTCTTCGACGGGTTTTGAACGATCCCTAGTGGTTGGGATGGAAGTCATTAAAGCATAGACGTTTTTCGTCGCGGCGAGATCTATTTACGAAATTTCAGTCACCAACTTTCTCTTCCGAATGCGAAATTATTTTGTTGAGCCCAACCTACATAGGTAGGAATACTCATCAAAATGTTGTTGAGGTCTCCAGTCCTGACACTGGTTTGATGCAGCTCTCCACGCTACTCTATCCTGTGGAAGCTTCTTCATCTCCCAGTACGTACTGCAGCCTACATCCCTCTGAATCTGCTTAGTGTATTCATCTCTTGGTCTCCCTCTACGATTTTTACCCTCCACGCTGCCCTCCAATACTAAACTGGTGATCCCTTGATGCCTCAGAACATGTCCTACCAACCGATCCCTTCTGCTAGTCAGGTTGTGCCACAAACTCCTCTTCTCCCCAATCCTATTAAGTACTTCCTCATTACTTATGTGACCTACCCATCTAATCTTCAGCATTCTTCTGTAGTACCATAGTTCGAAAGCTTCTATTCTCTTCTTGTCCAAACTAGTTATCGTCCATGATTCACTTCCATACGTCGCTACACTGCATACAAATACTTTCAGAAACCCTGACACTTAAATCTATACTCGATGGTAACAAATTTCTCTTCTTCAGAAACGCTTTCCTTGCCATTGCCAGTCTACAGTTTATATCCTCTCTACTTCGACCATCATCAGTTATTTTACTCCCTAAATAGCAAAACTCCTTTACTACTTAAAGTGTCTCATTTTCTAATCTAACTCCCTCAGCATCACCCGACTTAATTCGACTACATTCCATTATCCTCGTTTTGCTTTTGTTGATGTTCATCTTATATCCTCCTTTCAAGACACTGCCCATTCCGTTCAACTGCTCTTCCAAGTCCTTTGCTACCTCTGATAGAATTACAATCTCATCGGCGAACCTCAAAGTTTTTATTGCCTCTCCATGGATTTTAATACCTACTCCGAATTTTTCTTCTGTTTCCTTTACTGCTTGCTCAATATACAGATTGAATAACATCGGGGAGAGGCTACAACCCTGTCTCACTCCCTTCCCAACCATCGCTTTCCTTTCATGTCCCTCGACTCTTATAACTGCCATCTGGTTTCTGTACAAATTGTAAATAGCCTTCCGCTCCCTGTATTTTACCCCTGTCACCTTCAGAATTTGAAAGATAGTATTCCAGTCAACATTGTGAAAAGCTTTCTCTAAGTCTACAAATGTTAGAAATGTAGGTTTGCCTTTTCTTAACCTATCTTCTAAAATAAGTCGTAGGGTCAGTATTGCCTCACGTGTTCCCATATTTCTACGGAATCCAAACTGATCGTCCCCAAGGTCGGCTTCTACCAGTTTTTCCATTCGTCTGTAAAGAATTCTCGTTACTATTTTGCAGCCGTGACTTATTAAATTGATAGTTCGGTAATTTTCACGTCTGTGAACGTCTGCTTTCTTTGGGATTGGAATTATTATATTCTTCTTGAAATCTGAGGGTATTTCGCCTGTCTCATACATCTTGCTCACCAGATGGTAGAGTTTTGTCAGGACTGGCTCTCCCAAGGCCGTCAGTAGTTCTAATGGAATGTTGTCTACTCCCGGGGCCTTGTTTCGACTCAGGTCTTTCAGTGCTCTGTCAAACTCTTCACGCGGTATCATATCTCCCATTTCATCTTCATCTACATCCTCTTCCGTTTCTATAACATTGCCCTCACGTACATCGCCCCTGTATAGACCCTCTATATACTTACACCTTTCTGCTTTCCCTTCTTTGCTTAGAACTGGGTTCCCATCTGAGCTCCTGATATTCATACAAGTGGTTCTCTTTTCTCCAAAGGTCTCTTTAATTTTCCTGTAGGTAGTATCTATCTTACCCCTAGTGAGGTAAGCCTCTACATCCTTACATTTGTCCTCTAGCCATGCCTGCTTAGCCATTTTGCGCTTCCTGTCGAACTGATTTTGGAGACGTTTGTATTCCTTTTTGCCTGCTTCATTTACTGCATTTTTATATGTTCTCCTTTCGTCAATTAAATTCAATATTTCTTCAGTCACCCAAGGATTTCTACTAGCCCTCGTCTTTTTACCTATTTGATCCTCTGCTGCCTTCACTACTTCATCCCTCAAAGCTACCCATTCCTCTTCTACTGTATTTCTTTCCCCCATTCCTGTCAATTGTTCCCTTATGCTCTCCCTGAAACTCTGTACAACCTCTGGTTCTTTCAATTTCTCCAGGTCCCATCTCCTTAAATTCCCACCTTTTTGCAGTTTCTTCAGTTTTAATCTACAGGTCATAACCAATAGATTGTGGTTAGAGCCCACATCTGATAACTTTTAGTATCTCCAGGCTTCTTCCATGTATACAGCCTTCTTTTATGATTCTTGAACTAAGTGTTAGCTATGATTAAGTTTTGCTCTGTGCAAAATTCCATCAGGCGGCTTCCTCTTTCATTTGTTAGCCCCAATGCATATTCACCTACTACGTTTCCTTCTCTCCCTTTTCCTACTACCGAATTTCAGTAACCCATGACTATTAAATTTACGTCTCCCTTCACTATCTGAATAATTTCTTTTATTTCATCGTACATTTCATCAATTTCTTCATCATCTGCAGAGCTAGTTGGCATATAGACTTTTACTACTGTCGTAGGTGTGGGCTTCGTGTCTATCTTGGCCACAACAACGCGTTCGCTGTGCTATTTGTAGTAGCTTACCCGCATTCCTATTGTTTTATTCATTATGAAACCTACTCCTGCATTACTCCTATTTGATTTTGTATTTATAACCCTGTATTCACCTGACCAAAAGTCTTGTTCCTCCTGTCACCGAACTTCACTAATTCCCACTATATCTAACTTTAACCTATCCATTTCCCTTTTTAAATTTTCTAACCTACCTGCCCGATTAAGGGATCTGAAATTCCACGCTCCGATCGGTAGAATGCCAGTTTTCTTTCTCCTGATAACGACGCCCTCTTGAGTAGTCCCCGCCCGGAGATCCAAATGGGGGACTATTTTACCTCCGGAATATTTTACCCAAGAGGACGCCATCATCATTTATCCACACAGTAAAGCTGCATGCCCTCGGGAAAAATTACGGCCGTACTTTCCCCTTGCTTTCAGCCGTTCGCAGTACCAGCAGAGCAAGGCCGTTTTGGTTAATGTTACAAGGCCAGATCAGTCAATCATCCAGACTGTTGCCCCTGCAACTACTGAAAAGGCTGCTGCCCCTCTTCAGGAACCATACGTTTGTCTGGCCTCTCAACAGACACCCCTCCGTTGTGGTTGCACCTAGGTACGGCTATCTGTATCGCTGAGGCACGCAAGCCTCCGCACCAACGGCAAGGTCTATGGTTCATGGGGGTGGATCATCAAAATAAAATAAGAGAAATCAGAGCTCGAACAGAAAGGTTTAGGTGTTCGTTTTTCCCGCGCGCTTTTCGGGAGTGGAATGGTAGAGAGATAGTATGATTGTGGTTCGATGAACCCTCTGCCAAGCACTTAAAAGTGAATTGCAGAGTAGTCATGTAGATGTAGATGTAGATTCTGACCTGTACACTACAGGAAAAACTGCGGTAGCGCTGCGCTCCAAAGGTATGCGATCATGTTGATTGCTGGTGCAATCCTACTTATCCTCATGGAAGAGTTGATACCACCGAGGTAGTCAGCAGCGTCAAACGTTGACAAGAAGGATTTCCTTTTGCTCATCGTACGCAAACTCGTTTTCTTGCGCTAAATGTGTAGGTAACAACACCTCAGGGATAGGGTGGCTTCACTGGCGTCCCTTACGCCACCTACTGAGGTCTTTTGAAGCCAGTTCTGAGCGCCGGTGCATCTGGAATGTTTTCCTCGGCCACTCACAAGAAATCCACGTGATTTCAACGAAGGGCATCGCGGTTCTGACCTCCATCGCAGAGGTGGAGGAGGAGGAGGAGATTAGTGTTTAACGTCTCGTCGACAACGAGGTCATTAGAGACGGAGCGCAAGCTCGGGTTAGAGAAGGATGGGGAAGGAAATCGGCCGTGCCCTTTGAAAGGAACCATCCCGGCATTTGCCTGAAAGGATTTAGGGAAATCACGGAAAACCTAAATCAGGATGGCCGGAGACGGGATTGAACCGTCGTCCTCCCGAATGCGAGTCCAGTGTGCTAACCACTGCGCCACCTCGCTCGGTCATCGCAGAGGTGTCAGGACAAGGAGTGAAATGTGGGTTAGAGGGACTGTAACGATCTTCCCTTCGTGTGACATGTGTAAGGAGGTGCCGAGCAGAACTGTGGCGAAATCTGTTACCAGCGTGACATCATTAACCCAAATTACACGTCACATGAACCTCCGCGCTGTGTGCTTATGTTCGCAGGTGTCGATACCTTGTTCTCTGAAGCGTCGTTGAGCAGGAGTTTGACGTCGCAGTGCGTCACTTTTGCATGAGAACGAGGAAAGGTTCCACGCACCTTTGAGCGAAATTTCGAACTTATGCGTCGCAACGGGAGGTGGTTACGTGGTTTAGAACACGTGAAGAATAGAGAAGAAGAATTGAATAAGAGTCGTTTTATGCCCAAAGCTGTAAGAGGTTTGATGTAAAAAATTCGGAGACATTACCTTTCTACACACCTTCGTATTACGAGGGTCACTCCAAAAGAAATGCACACTCTTTTTTTTTTTTTTTAATCCATCTTTCATTCTACATGTTTGAAAGTTTTACAGTGTGTAGATCCATCCTTTAGGAACAATATTTTCATTTCTCCACATAATTTCCATCCCTCTCAACTGCCTTACGCCATCTTGGAACCAGCGCCTGTATACCGGCAGGGTAAAATTCTGGATCAACCTGCCAACAGTTTGGCAGCGAGCACAAGGGAGTCATCATCTTCAAACCTTGTTCCACGAAGAGAGTCTTTCAGTTTCCCAAAGAGATGATAGTCACATGGAGCCAGGTCAGGAGCGTAAGGCGGGTGTTTCAGTGTTGTCCATCGGAATTTTGTGATCGCTTCCATCGTTTTTTGACTGACATGTGGCTGTGAATTGTCGTGCAACAGCAAAACATCCTGCTTTTGCCAATGTGGTCGAACACGAGTCAGTCGAGCTTGAAGTTTCTTCAGTGTCGTCACATATGCATCAGAATTTATGGTGGTTCCACTTGGCATGATGCCCACAAGCAAGAATCCTTCAGAATCGAAAAACACCGTAGCCATAACTTTTCCAGCAGAAGGTGTGGTTTTGAATTTTTTTCCTTGGCAGAATTTGCATGATGCTACTCCATTGATTGCCTCTTCGTCTCTGGTGAAAAATGATGGAGCCATGTTTCATCACTTGTCACAATTCTTCCAAGAAATTCATCTCCACCATTCTCGTACTGTTCCAAAAGTTCGCTGCACACCGTTTTTCTTGTTTCTTTGTGAGCCACTGTCAACATCCTGGGAACCCACCTGGCACAAACCTTTTTTAACGACAACACTTTTACTCTGCAAATACTTCCTTCCCCTATCCCAACGTAGCGTGACAATTCGTTCACTGTGATGCGTCTGTCAGCAGTCACCAATTCGTTAACTCTCTGCACATTGGCTGGAGTCTGTGCAGTAAGAGTCCTGCCGCTGCGAGGACAATCCTCAATATTGCCGTGCCCACTTTCATCGCGTAACCTGCTTGCCCACCGACTAACTGTACTGCGATCGACAGCAGCATCTCCATACAACTTTTTCAACCTCTTGTGGATGTTTCCCACTGTCTCGTTTTCACAGCACAGGAATTCTATGACAGCGCGTTGCTTCTGACGAACGTCAAGTGTAGCAGCCACCTTGAAGACATGCTGTGACGACGCCACTCACGGGAACAGGTTGAACTAAGTTTGAAAACAAGCGGGAAGGATGTATTTACACACTTTAAAACTTTCACATGTGCAGAATGAAAACTGTATTTTTACAAAAATAGTGTGCATTTCTTTTGGAGTGACCCTTGTAATTTTGACGCAGCTATACTCTGAAAGTGAGTCTGATGTTTTGGCGAGCGGGAACGTGCCTGTACTCACCAGACGCTCCAATCCCCAGCGGCGTGTATTCAGTCAGAGAGCGAGACGGTAATTCAGACGGCGCTCTGCCGTAAACAGGAGTGGATCCGTTCGAAGCGAAATTAATTAAGGACTCCGGTTTCTCGCTCAGCCGAGCAGGGGGCAATTATGTTAATTGCTAGCGAAGCCGGTTGCACGAAGTGGGCGAGCGCTGACTTAACGACGGCCGCCCCGGTGTTCGCTGGTCCGTCTCGCTACTATCTGCGTCTCCAGTGCCGAGTGAGACGGCGAGGGAGGCTCTTCAGCTGAGCCCAGACGGCTCCAGAGATGTCGCAGGCGACTAATCTCGCGATAAGGCATAAGGGGTTCGGATGGGTACAGACGGAGTATCTTAATTACAACACGCTCTTCGCTAGTCTCACATACATTTTCATTTCAGGCACTGTTATGTGTGAAACCTTACTAATTTTTTCTTTCTAGTGATTGGTACTTTGATTGGTTTCATTCTTTACGCCTCTACATTACTAAACGACTAAATCAGTCACACGGTCAACTGCAGGTTGCCCATCTCGCAGCTTTCAGAGGCCGCATTTCGTGTATTTATTAATCGAATTTAAAACTTTAAAAAGCTGTCATAATCTGCTAATGAAATATAATCCTACATTAAGGTTTTAACAAAATATGTCAGGTATTAATGTAAGGAACTGTTCTTATGTCTTGAGGCAGAGTAACTTAAGGTATGCAAATTACACAGAATTTATTCACCCATTGTCTGAGAATGAGAGCACTTAGCAACCTCCAACAACACATAATTTCCAACCTTTTCGAAAGTATTTTCCGCTTACACCATGAACAAAGCAGTGAAACGATAAAGTTAGGGTATGCAAATTACACAGAATTTATTCACCCATTGTCTGAGAATGAGAGCACTTAGCAACCTCCAACAACACATAATTTCCAACCTTTTCGAAAGTATTTTCCGCTTACACCATGAACAAAGCAGTGAAACGATAAAGTTACTACATTTGCACTGAACACACAGTGTAACTTCAGAATCAGGAATGAGCCTTTAATTTATTATTTCTTTATTTATAACTATATTTGCAATACATTCTTCAGACAGTATTCACATATACCACTTAACGTTCCTGCAAAATTACCAGGTTGGTCATAAGTTCGTGGGCGTTTTTGGTTCAGATAGCTCTGAGCACTATAGGACTTAACATCTAAGGTCATCAGTCCCCTAGAATTTAGAACTACTTAGACCTAACTAACCTAAGGACATCACACACATCCATGCCCGAGGCAGGATTCGAACCTTCGACCGTAGCAGTCGCGCGGTTCCGGACTGAACCACCTAGAACCGCTCGGCCAGCGCGGCCGGCGTGGCGTTTTTGCCTATGGTTAATAAACAGAACAGGTGCACATAACGGAGACTTTAGTCATCAATGATATATTGTCCTTCACTATTTACAATATTCTGCCTACGTTGTTGTAGCTTATCGATTCCGTGACTGTAGAAATCACATCATCCTGAGGTGAGGAACTCATAGAGCCATGTTCAGATCGCATTTTCATCCCGAAAGTAAGTGCATGAAGGCTGCTCGATAGAGAGCGGAAAAGGTGAAATCTGAGGTCGCAGAAACAGGTGAATAAGGTTAAAGAGCGGGATGACTTCCCAACACAAGTACTGTCTATTTTTGTCAGACCAGCAGAATGCTGGCGGACATTATTGTCGATTAACATCACTTCAGGCAATTTGTCTGGTGATTGTTCTAGGAATGTGTCTGAGAGGTGCTTCAGTTGTTGACAATAAGTGTCAGTAGTGAAGCAATTCGTAGTACATCACACCGTCGCTGTTCCACCAGATGCATTACATTATTTTTTGTGGATGCGCACACTTTCTTGTACGAGAGTTGCTGCTTTGTTTGGGCTCAATCATTCTTTTCCTTTTCTTAAGTTGGCATAAAGACACCGTTTCTCGTCACGAGTAACGATACGGGATAGAACTGGTCGGTGTTGCTCACGAGCCAGTTGATAACGAACAAGCACAAATACACATATCACCAACCGCAGATTTTTGAGATTTTGGCTTTGAGCGTGCAGTGCCCACACACCCGGTTTTTGAACGCCAGTTCTCGAGTACACTAACGTGGATCATCGTGGAATAATGCGTTTAAACAATTTTCATCAGACCCTGAAGATCTTCCTGAACGTGGAAGGTCACTAACGTTGAAACGGTTCTCCTTAAAACGAGAAGACCATTTTCTTGCCTTTCTGTGTCCAATGGCATATCGTCATACACGGCGCAGATGTTTCTGGCGGCATCCACTACCGTCACCCCTCTAAGGAACTCAGATGGAAGAATTTGTCGGAAACATTCCAATCTGTTCACTTGGCACTCCATGTTCCAGTCCCACAGTTCCACTCACTATCTACATATGAAAAAAAGACAATATATAAACTTTAATAGCAACAGTGAACTACAAACAGAAAATGGCAGTCGATAAATAAACCATAGCAACAGGAATAACAGCATACAAAACAATAACGTTACGGACTTACGCAGCAACATAATATATCATTGTATGACACACTTTTTGGGGGATACGAGGCCATAAGCTCTGAGATGCTTGATAAATAAGACGCGGAAATACATCGTTTCTGAAAACATATAACTGACACTATACTCATCTAATTTTCATTTCAACTTTTCACTGGTCTACATGTGAATAATCGACAACTAATAAAAACCAACATATTTATGGACGTTCGTCTCAGGTCTTAACAATTTTACATGTTTAACGTCAGACGTTCAACACGTTAACTCATTTGTAAAGTAATGAGACTTTTGAAGCACAGTTCTTCAAAGAATGCTGTGTGGATTGACCACTTGTCCTCTGTAATTTGTGTGGTTTTTTTTTTTTTTTTTTTTTTTTTTTTTTTTTTTTTTTTTCTGATGGTGTGTCCACATTACTCCCTGCCTTTTCTGATCCTTCCAGCAGATGTCCCGCTTGCATGCCCCTTTTTCAGGTACGGGACTTCCATACAGTCCTTTTTCTCTCCAATTGTTTCAGTATTCACTGATTTCGTTTTTTAATTGTTCATTGAATTAATTAATTTGGGGACGAATCGAAACCCAGAAAACCTTCAAACAGATCACGGCGGTGAGTTTTACAATAGATATTTCAAGACTCTGATGGAGCAATATGGAATACACCACTATTCGACGTTCACCCACCTGAAGAAGAGTATCGTGGAACGTCTGATCAGAGCAGTGAAAGCCCAAATATGGATGCAATTCAATCTTCGTGGCTCGCACCAAGTGGATCGATATCCTCCCGCAAATAATTGCACAGTATAATCGAACCAAATATCGCGCAATAAAAATGAGATCAACCAATGTTCGTGATAATAGACTTCTAGATACAGTATAAAATCGTACTAAAATGTTAGATCCGCGCAGTCACCCATTTAATGTAGGTGATTAAGTACGTATTTCAAAACACAAGACAGCATTTGAGAAGCCACATATGCCAAACTTGTCAACCGAGATATTCATAGTGCAGTAAACGGATCCTATAAGTTACCTCTTAAAGGGCAGCAGTGATACTAAAGTTGCAAGATGCTTTTACATACAATAGTTACAGAAGAGCTTGGAACCAGATTTGTATCTCTTAGAGAAGGTCAAACGGCGTCGAGGGAATAGTTGTTGTTGTGGTCTTCAGTCCTGAGACTGGTTTGATGCAGCTCTCCATGCTACTCTATCCTGTGCAAGCTTCTTCATCTTCCAGTACCTACTGCAGCCTACATCCTTCTGAATCTGCTTAGTGAATTCATCTCTTGGTCTCCCTCTACGATTTTTACCCTCCACGCTACCCTCCAATACTAAATTGGCGATCCCTTGATGCCTCAGAACATGTCCTACCAACCGATCCCTTCTTCTGGTCAAGTTGTGCCACAAACTTCTCTTCTCCCCAATCCTATTCAATACTTCCTCATTAGTTATGTGATCTACCCATCTAATCTTCAGCATTCTTCTGTAGCACCACATTTCGAAAGCTTCTATTCTCTTCTTGTCCAAACTATTTATCGTCCATGTTTCACTTCCATACATGGCTACACTCCATACAAATACTTTCAGAAATGGCTTCCTGACACTTAAATCTATACTCGATGTTAACAAATTTCTCTTCTTCAGAAACGCTTTCCTTGCCATTGCCAGTCTACATTTTATATCCTCTCTACTTCGACCATCATCAGTTATTTTGCTCCCCAAATAGCAAAACTCCTTTACTACTGTAAGTGTCTCGTTTCCTAATCTAATTCCCTCAGCATCACCCGACTTAAGTCGACAACATTCCGTTATCCTCGATTTGCTTTTGTTGATGTTCATCTTATATCCTCCTCTCAAGACACTGTCCATTCCATTCAACTGCTCTTCCAAGTCCTTTCCTGTCTCTGACAGAATTACAATGTCATCGGCGAACCTCAAAGTTTTTATTTCTTTTCCGTGGATTTTAATACCTACTCCGAATTTTTCTTTTGTTTCCTTTACTGCTTGCTCAATATACAGATTGAATAACATCGACCGCTACGGTCGCAGGTTCGAATCCTGCCTCGGGCATGGATGTTTGTGATGTCCTTAGGTTTGTTAGGTTTAACTAGTTCTAAGTTCTAGGGGACTAATGACCTCAGCAGTTGAGTCCCATAGTGCTCAGAGCCATTTGAACCATTTGAATAACATCGGGGAGAGGCTACAACCCTGTCTTACTCCCTTCCCAACAACTGCTTCCCTTTCATGTCCCTCGACTCTTATAACTGCCATCTGGTTTCTGTACAGATTGTAAATAGCCTTTCGCTCCCTGTATTTTACCCCTGCCACCTTTAGAATTTGAAAGAGAGTATTCCAGTCAACATTGTCAAAAGCTTTCTCTAAGTCTACAAATGCTAGAAACGTAGGTTTGCGTTTCCTTAATCTTTCTTCTAAGATAAGTCGTAAGGTCAGTATTGCCTCACGTGTTCCAGTATTTCTACGGAATCCAAACTGATCTTCCCCGAAGTCCGCTTCTACCAGTTTTTCCATTCGTCTGTAAAGAATTCGTATTAGTATTTTGCAGCTGTGGCTTATTAAACTGATTGTTCGGTAATTTTCACATCTGTCAACACCCGCTTTCTTTAGGATTGGAATTATTATATTCTTCTTGAAGTCTGAGGGTATTTCGCCTGTTTCATACATCTTGCTCACCAAATGGTAGAGTATTGTCAGGACTGGCTATCCCAAGGCCGTCAGTAGTTCCAATGAAATGTTGTCTACTCCTGGGGCCTTGTTTCGACTCAGGTCTTTCAGAGTGTTAATTAAATGGCTTAGCTTTCCCGCATCACAAAACAGCTGGCTCGACGCTGAAGATTTGTTATACATACAGCAAAAAAATTTTTGCATCACCTCGGTTCCAAGAGTTCCGGAACCTGTAGAGAAAATTGGAATAGAGAATAACATAAACATCATCACCGCCATTTTTATTGGTCATGAAAACCACACATTGAATGTTGTACTATCATACAGTGAAGCCTTCAGAGGTGGTGGTACTGTTTGCTGTGCACACCGGTGCCTTTAATACCCAGTAGCATGTACTTTTGCCCTGATGCACGTTGTATTCATACTGTCCCCAAATTCATCAAGGCACTGTTGGTCCAGATTGTCTCATTCCTCAATGAAGATTCGGCGCAGATCCCTCAGATTGGTTGGTGGCTCACGGCGTACATACACAGCCCTTTTCAATGTATCCCAGAAATATATATGAAGACAGTAACTCTTCTCGAAAGAACAGAATACTGTTGATGACCGTGCAGCTTTTCCCTGGAATAAATGATGACTAACTGTTCTTTAGAGAACAGTTACTGTCTTCATATATATAGTTAAAGGCTACCCAGCCATTGACCTTCGTCTGTGCGAATGCGCACAGGTTGCCGAAACTTTTACGGAAATCGCCAAAGCGTGCGCGAGTAATGAGTGAATGAGCAAATGTCTATAAGGTACATTACATATGTAGAATTGTGGACAGTTGCGAATGTGAGTCTCACGGGAAGCGTGCAAGGGGTAAGTCCCTGCAGTGGCGCTATTCATCTGTGTTCTCGGTGGCTCAGATGGATAGATCGTCTGCCATGTAAGCAGGAGATCCCGGGTGCGAGTCCTGGTCGGGGCACACATTTTCAGCTGTCCACATCGAGGTATATCTACAACACCTGTCGGCAGCTGAGGGTTTCAGTTAGTCATCATTTATTCCAGGGAAAAGCTGCACGGTCATCAACAGTATTCTGTTCTTTCGAGAACAGTTACATACACTCCTGGAAATGGAAAAAAGAACACATTGACACCGGTGTGTCACACCCACCATACTTGCTCCGGACACTGCGAGAGGGCTGTACAAGCAAGCAATGATCACACGCACGGCGCAGCGGACACACCAGGAACCGCGGTGTTGGCCGTCGAATGGCGCTAGCTGCGCAGCATTTGTGCACCGCCGCCGTCAGTGTCAGCCAGTTTGCCGTGGCATACGGAGCTCCATCGCAGTCTTTAACACTGGTAGCATGCCGCGACAGCGTGGACGTGAACCGTATGTGCAGTTGACGGACTTTGAGCGAGGGCGTATAGTGGGCATGCGGGAGGCCGGGTGGACGTACCGCCGAATTGCTCAACACGTGGGGCGTGAGGTCTCCACAGTACATCGATGTTGTCGCCAGTGGTCGGCGGAAGGTGCACGTGCCCGTCGACCTGGGACCGGACCGCAGCGACGCACGGATGCACGCCAAGACCGTAGGATCCTACGCAGTGCCGTAGGGGACCGCACCGCCACTTCCCAGCAAATTAGGGACACTGTTGCTCCTGGGGTATCGGCGAGGACCATTCGCAACCGTCTCCATGAAGCTGGGCTACGGTCCCGCACACCGTTAGGCCGTCTTCCGCTCACGCCCCAACATCGTGCAGCCCGCCTCCAGTGGTGTCGCGACAGGCGTGAATGGGGTGACGAATGGAGACGTGTCGTCTTCAGCGATGAGAGTCGCTTCTGCCTTGGTGCCAATGATGGTCGTATGCGTGTTTGGCGCCGTGCAGGTGAGCGCCACAATCAGGACTGCATACGACCGAGGCACACAGGGCCAACACCCGGCATCATGGTGTGGGGAGCGATCTCCTATACTGGCCGTACACCACTGGTGATCGTCGAGGGGACACTGAATAGTGCACGGTACATCCAAACCGTCATCGAACCCATCGTTCTACCATTCCTAGACCGGCAAGGGAACTTGCTGTTCCAACAGGACAATGCACGTCCGCATGTATCCCGTGCCACCCAACGTGCTCTAGAAGGTGTAAGTCAACTACCCTGGCCAGCAAGATCTCCGGATCTGTCCCCCATTGAGCATGTTTGGGACTGGATGAAGCGTCGTCTCACGCGGTCTGCACGTCCAGCACGAATGCTGGTCCAACTGAGGCGCCAGGTGGAAATGGCATGGCAAGCCGTTCCACAGGACTACATCCAGCATCTCTACGATCGTCTCCATGGGAGAATAGCAGCTGGCATTGCTGCGAAAGGTAGATATACACTGTACTAGGCCGGCCGAAGTGGCCGTGCGGTTAAAGGCGCTGCAGTCTGGAACCGCAAGACCGCTACGGTCGCAGGTTCGAATCCTGCCTCGGGCATGGGTGTTTGTGAAGTCCTTAGGTTAGTTAGGTTTAACTAGTTCTAAGTTCTAAGGGACTAATGACCTCAGCAGTTGAGTCCCATAGTGCTCAGAGCCATTTGAACCATTTGAGCCACTGTACTAGTGCCGACATTGTGCATGCTCTGTTGCCTGTGTCTATGTGCCTGTGGTTCTGTCAGTGTGATCATGTGATGTATCTGACCCCAGGAATGTGTCAATAAAGTTTCCCCTTCCTGGGACAATGAATTCACGGTGTTCTTATTTCAATTTCCAGGAGTGTAGTTAAAGTCTACCCAGCCATTGACCTTCGTCTGTGCGAATGCGCACAGGTTGCCGAAACTCTTACGGAAATCGCCAAAGCGTGCGCGAGTAATGAGTGAATGAGCAAATGTCTGTAAGGTACATTACATATGCAGAATTGTGGACAGTTGCGAATGTGAGTCTCACGGGAAGCGTGCAAGGGGTAAGTCCCTGCAGTCGCGCTATTTATCTGTGTTCTCGGTGGCTCAGATGGATAGATCGTCTGCCATGTAAGCAGGAGATCCCGGGTTCGAGTCCCGGTCGGGGCACACATTTTCAGCTGTCCACATCGAGGTATATCAACAACACCTGTCGGCAGCTGAGGGTTTCAGTTAGTCATCATCTATCCCAGAAATGTTCGATAGGATTCATGTCTGGAGAACATGCTGGCCACTCTAGTCGAAGGATGTCGTCCTCCTGAAGGAAGTCATTCACAAGATGTGCACGATGGGAGCGCGAATTGTTGTCCATGAAGACGAATGCCTCGCGAATATGCTGCCTACATGGTTGCAGTATCGGTCGGAGGATGGCATCCACGTATAGTACAGCCGTTACGGTTCCTTCCACGACCACCAGCGCCGTACGTCGCCCCCTACATAATGCCACCCCCAAACAGCAGGGAACCTCCACCTTGCTTCACTCGCAGGACAGTGTCTAAGGCGTTCAGCCTGACCGGGTTGCCTCTAAACGCTTCTCCGACGATTGTCTGGTTGAAGGCATATACGACACGCATCGGTGAAGACAACGAGATGTCAGTCCTGAGTGGTCCATTCAGCATGTTGTTGGGCTCATCTGTACCGCACTGGATGGTGTCGCGGTTGCAAAAACGGACCTCGCCATGGACGTCGGGAGTGAAGTTGCGCGTCATGCAACCTATTGCGCACGACGTCATGTGGCTGCACGAAAAGCATTATTCAACATGGTGGCGTTGCTGTCAAGGTTCCTCTGAGCCATAATCCTTAGGTAGCGCCTATCCACTGCAGTAGCAGCCCTTGGACGTCCTGAGCGAGGCATGTCATTGACAGTTCCTGTCTCTCTGTATCTCCTCCAAGTCTGAGCAACGTCGCTTAAATTCACTCCGAGAGACCTCGACACTTCCTCTGTTGAGAGCCCTTCCTGGCAGAATGTAACAATGCTGACGTGATCGAAAGGGTATTGACCGTCTAGGCATGGTTAAACTATAGACAAAATGAGTCGTGTACCTCTCTCCTGGTGGGAAGACTGGGAATGATCGGCTGTCGGACCCCCTCCGTCTAATAGGCGCTGCTCATGCATGGTTGTTTACATCTGTGGGCAGGTTTAGTTTCATCTCTGGACAGTCAAAGGGACTGTGTCTGTGATACAGTATCCTCAGCCAACGGCTATCTTCAGGAGTTCTGGGAACTGGGGAGATAAAAAACTTTTTTTGGTGTGTGTATAACAGACAGTGCAGACCACAAGCACCTCAGTAGCATAACATGCGTGACAGAAGACGCGGTAGAAGAGGAGACGGTATTGTTGACAAACTACCAGTCGAATTACACATTCCTGGATATAACTACTGAAAACCCCTGCAATACTCACAGTACAGGTGAAATAATTTGATTTGTGGAAAGGGGTCAAAATGAGGGGCTGTTAGTTACACTCTAACATACTACTTTAGTAAAGAAAACATTAAAAACAGGACAAGCCAAACAGTAATTTTGGAACTTAATTCCTGGCTAAATGCGCCTTTCAATCTCACGCCTCACGGGCAAAACAACTTTAATTTAAAACGGCCGCAGGCCAATCACTTAAGTCTCAAAAACAAGAATTTGAATTTTAAAAGGCAAAAGGCCTCATCTTGAAACATTGTGGTGATGCATGAAAATACTATAACCGTCAAAACTTTTAATTTTTAGTGTAGCATCATCATACATTGATGGAATACTCATAGTTAGAGTGCCACAGTACATGTCCTGGTAGGAGTGGGATGGATAATATTCGGTAGTCATATGTTTCTTGATCTGTGATTTTAGGTGACACAGTTCATGCCACTCATATTCAGAAAATAACACTTTAATATTTTTGAGCACATTTTCCAGCACTAACACAGTTGACAGGCTACCGTATTGTGAAACTTCAAGTCCTAAAAATGGTTCAAATGGCTCTGAGCACTATGGGACTTAACAGCTATGGTCATCAGTCCCCTAGAACTTAGAACTACTTAAACCTAACTAACCTAAGGACATCACACAACACCCAGTCATCACGAGGCAGAGAAAATCCCTGACCCCGCCGGGAATCGAACCCGGGAACCCGGGCGTGGGAAGCGAGAAGGTTACCGCACGACCACGAGCTGCGGACTTCAAGTCCTACATGAAGACGTTTTGAAGCACTAACTGTTAACACACAGCTTGAAGCAAATAGTAAAGGTTGAGGTGCGCTGGCGGTCGGTATCTTCTCATCGTCGACATCCACACCAGCGTGGTTAGCCTGCTGTTCTTGCACTGATGGCGGGACGTCCCTTGTGAGATTATGATCAGTGAACGGCGCATACGAAAGAGCCCAGTACTGTGAAGCCCCGGCAAGCGCAGCCTCTGGCACCGACATTAACACCTGGCTATCCTGCTCCAGCATGCTGAGAAGCTGAGCTACAGGAGCCTTCGTGGACGAGTCCGAGGCCTTCACATGCGTGGACTGGGACATGCTGGGACCTGCTGATGCTGGCGTCACAGGTAGAGCTGCTGGAGGACAAAGACGAATATCCATAATAAATGATGTGCTTCGGTAGCTCAGATGGTAGAGCATTTGCCCGCGAATGGGAAAGGTCTCGAGTTCGAGTCTCGGTCGGGCACACAGTTTTAATCTGCCAGTAAGTTGTAAATGATGTGATGTTGGTAGAGAAATAATAATAATAGCAATAATAATAATAATAATTTGGAGACTTACTTTTTTGATGCTGCTTGCTACTACTCCTATTCTGCTGTGGTGGTGACCGACGTTTCATCTTGACTGACTGGAACAGAGATCAAGGAGCCGCTGAGTGCTCCTTGTATAGAAGCCGTCATCATGATGTCGGATTGTTATTGGTTTAATGAGGTGAACACGTGACCTATCGAAGTGCCCTCTAGCGGGGAACACGTGAACTAGGTAAGTTCGTCGCTTTGCTGGATCGGAGGCAGTCGTCTCTTGTGGGCTGGGAGCTTATATGTTGCCTTTAGAAAAGGTAGACAGTTCCAACAGTAGCAGATGTTTCCATAAGATGGGTAATGCATTTTTAAAGCATTTAGTTGGAGCGAATTTATTTGGAGAACTGTGTTCTTGTTCTTATTCATATGTTCCAAGATTAATGCACGTTTCCAATCAGCATGTAGGAGACTATCGGGGCAGTCCTCGGCTGTATGCTTGCAAATTACACTGCTGTTAAACTCATTGCAGTCAAACACCAATAACTCATCGATTGAACTCATTCTGCTGTATGGTCTTCAATGGTGTATATGTAGTATACGAATTTGCTTACGCTGAAGCGAATTCGTGTCAACTGAACGTCTCTTGCGTTTTGGAAGAGTGAATGCTTGATGATAAATATATCTGCAGTTTGTGAATGCGCATGAGCATATGCTGGTTATGGGATGCCTCCTGGCTCCATCCCTCTGCATTGCCGAAATCTGCTGAACACAATTCTTGTAATTATTCCTCTGACACTCCTCCACCTCATGTAGTGAACTGTGACTGCAATCCTCCCTCGAATGTCTACATGAAATGCAGTTATTGAAAGCTGCTCTATCACCTACATTCATTTCTATGATGGAACACATGGTGATGGTTTGACAACGACAGCCCAGCAAAGACTGAATGTGCAGGAGAGCGGTAACAGTAGTTCAGTGGAGGTAGCACAATTGGGTTTCTTCATGCCAAAATCAACCATCTTGAATGACATCACAGCGGCACTCCCTGGTGGCAGGGGTATGAACTAACACAGTTGGACTGCATACACATGTGCATGATATAAATAATAATAAATGATAATGAATTTTAATAAATGATAATCAATAATAATGAATAAGAATAAAGAAAAGTACGGTTTTGCATGCATTATCTTGTTGGAATTGGAATTTCGCGTCTATTTTTTCTGGAGGCTTAGGTTAGTGGACGTAGCCCAATTGGTCTATTTTCCCGACAAAATTCAAAATTCTAGCCATTTTTTCTGGGGTTAAGTTAGTGGGCATAGCACAATTGCCCTATTTTCCCACCAAAAGCCGCCATATTGGATGACGTCATGCGCTGTTGCCAAGTCTACATGCCGCCATCTTGGATAATGTCATCGCCGCCATCTTGAATAAATTTGGCAACAATGCAGAGTGCACGGACACTCTCTTAGTCCCACTACTGATTGTTTCTTGCCACTAACATGCTTCATGTACAATCAGAATCTCTTTGGATTTTCTTATGGTTTCGAGACAAAGTTTGATTGTGAAAACTCTTATAAGCGTCTCGCATTGAAGTCTGCGCTAAATTTCGAGCTTTTGTAAAAGATCACCAATCTTGGGGATTTTGCGTCTGTTTAAATTTTTCATGTTTGTTTCGTTGTTTCTGCAACAGTGTTATAACACGTTTTGTGTACCAAGGAGGATCATCTCCGTCGTTTGTTAATTTATTTGGTATAAATCTCTCAATTGCTGACGGTACTATTTCTTTGAATCTAAGCCACATCTGGTCTACACTTATATTATTAATTTGGAATAAGTGGAGATTGTCTCTCAGGAAGGCGACAAGTGAATTTTTATCTGCTTTTTTGAATAGCTATATTTTTCGCTTATTTTTGGAGGATTTGGGGATTACGGTATTCAATCTCGCTACGACAGCCCTGTGTTCACTAATCCATGTATCGGTTTTGATGCTCGTTATTAACTCAGGATTATTTGTTGCTAACAGGTCAAGTGTGTTTTCACAAGCGTTTACTATTCGAGTGGGCTCATGAACTAAGTGGTCGAAATAATTTTCAGAGAATCCAATTAGCACAATTTCGGATGATATTTTATGCGTACCTCCAGAATTAAACATGTATTTGCGCCAACATATAGAGGGAAAATTAAAGTCACCACCAACTATTATCGCATGAGTTGGGTACGTGTTTGAATTGAAACTTAAGTTTTCTTTGAACCTTTCAGCAACTGTATCATCTGAATTGAGAGCTCAGTAAAAGGATAAAATTATTATTTTATTCCGGTTACCAACAATAACCTCTGCCCATACTAACTCACAGGAAGTATCTACTTCAACTTCGCGACGAGTTAAACTACTTCTAACAGCAACAGGCACGCCACTGGGAACCGTCTGTAGCCTATCCTTTCGGAACACCGTTAGGTTCTTCACAAAAATTTTGGCTCGAGCTTATGTCCGGCTTTAGCGAGCTTGGAGTGTTTATAGCTATTTGAGCATCAGTGCTTTCTATTAGCGCGTGGAGCTCTGGTACTTTCCCAACACAGCTACCACTGTTATACCAATGGTTCCTGTGTCTACGTTCTTCCTGTGTTGAGCCTGCACCCTTTGTGACTGAAGCCCTTCCTGTATTCTCCCGAGACCCTCTAACCTACAAAACCGCCCAGACCACGTCACACAGCCCTTGCTACCCGTGTAGCCGCCTCCTACGTATAGTGGACTCCAAACCTATTCAGCGGAACCAGCCTTTGGCGCAAGTCGAGGAAACTGAACCGTCCGAGCCTCTGATTTAGACCGTTCAGACGGCTCTGTACCAGAGGTCCGCAATCGGTCCTGTCGACTATGCTGCAATGGTCAGCTCTGCTTTCATCTTGCAAGCCAGACTGGCAGCCTTTACTACTTCTGTTAGTAGCTCGAAACCAGAGAGAATATCTTCTGATCGAAAGTGACACACATCACTGATACCGACGTGAGCAACCACTTGGAGTTGGCTGCACCCTGTACTCTTCATGGCATCTGGGAGGACCCTTTCCACATCTGGAATGACTCCACCCGGTATGCACACGGAGTGCACATTGGTTTTCTTACCCTTCTCGTTAGCTAAGTCCCTAGGGGGCCCCATAACGTGCCTAATATTGGAGCTCCAAACTACCAATAATCCCACCCTCTGCTAGGATCTTGCAGGCTGAGTTGTTTCCACTGAAACAGGACAGGCGCCCGGGAAGCCTTTCGCTGCCTGCTTCGTCACAGGGTGAACTCCCACTCGACCACAGGTGAGGGATCAGCCTCAGTGAGAGCAGTAACCGGTGAGGACCGATCGGAGGACTCTGACGTGCTGGACTTCCGTTGGATCCCCACGGCCGGCCCACAACAGTGGTGCCCATCCACTGCATCCTCAAGCTGTGTAACTGAAACCATCACAGCCTGAAGCTGAGGACGTAGTGTCACCAACTTGGCTCACATCCGCACACAACAATCGCAGTCCCTGTCCATAATGACCGTGGAAAACTAAACTATGCAGATAAACGAATTATCGGCACGTACTGCGCAACTCTACTGTAGACCCCAACGAAAAAACAGGAACTGTGTCTAATAATACGCAGATACTCAAAAACCTAGCTACCTAAGCACTCAAGTGAAACTGAAGAATTCGCCCCTGATTAGGAACTTGTAATACGTCAGAAAATCGGTTTACTTTTCGACTCAAGCGAAAACGCGAGAACTGTGGTTATTAGATACAAAATTTGCACTCAGAGACTCAAGAAACTAAACTGTTAAAGCACACAGATGATATAAGGAAATTCGCCCTTGGTTAGGAACTAGTAAGTGTCACAAAAGCGGTTACTTCCTTGTTGCTGCTTCTGTCTCGGTCGGCTACTACTGTCTGTCAGTCAGTACCAGCCACACCACACATTAGATGATCTGATCAGATCACGTATTGATTATGTAATTCTGCGATATAAGTAGGTGGAATACTGTTATTGTCAAATGAGCGTGGAACCGCCTTTGTGACTCACCTGCAGACCAATGGAAGGGGGGAATGGGGGGGATCACTTCTAGTAAGCCCGTTACTGTCATCTAACAACACTGGCGTTTACGCTGAGGAGCTTAAGATGCAAATATTCTTTTTAAAATGTTATATACAAGATCGTATCTTCAATAGAAACGAGCTCAGTTACAGAGTGTGGCGTATTACTGTAACAGATGCATTATTTGACTTCAGCCCAATAAGACAAAATGCTCTGTCCTGAGTAAGTGTTACCAATCGATTCTACTGCAGCTACCGCACTATGTATCCGATATTTCACACGTGTGTGGTGTGCTCTACTTGGAAGTAACTACATTGGAGAGTGAAATTAAAGAGCGAAAGTAACTTACAGGTGATGTGTCATTGTTAAGTAACATAGGTCAATGAAACTTGGACCACACATAGAAAGAACTGCTAGAGTAAAGTACAGTACAATACATTACATTACATAAGGTGGGTCAAAGAAATACACAGTGAGCCGAACAGATTGATTGATTGATTAGTTGAGAGGGATTATGGGGCCTTCAGTCGCGCGATTCCAAAGTGAGTTACAGAAGAAAGAGGGTCTGCTAAAAGTGGACAGATCCAGTCAGGGGAGTCAAATTATAAAACAATGAACATTAAACACACGCAGTAAAGGCATAAAATGTGAGACCAAATCCAAAAACTGGAAAAAAAGGGGGGCAGTCATGGAGAAGACTGTAAAAGAAGTCCCAACCACAATCAACCTCTCCTTGCTCCAAGACTAAAGGAGGACCTCATCGTGCGGTAGCGTTCTCGCTTCCCACGCCCGGGTTCCCGGGTTCGATTCCCGGCGGGGTCAGGGATTTTCTCTGCCTCGTGATGGCTGGGTGTTGTGTGCTGTCCTTAGGTTAGTTAGGTTTAAGTAGTTCTAAGTTCTAGGGGACTTATGACCACAGCAGTTGAGTCCCATAGTGCTCAGAGCCATTTGAACCATTTGAGGACCTCATATCTGGAAATAAAAACCATTTTCACGGAGGGAACCGAGGACCAGTTCAACCATCCGTGGATCATCTGCTGATATTAAATTCAGGGAATCGGGAAGACTAAACACGAAGGGCCGAAAGAAGGGCGACATTCCACCAACATGTGATATATCGTCACTCTGGCTCCATAACCACACTGTGCGGGTGGGTCGTTACGTAGGAGGAAACAATGGGTGAGCCGGGTATGAGAA
The DNA here is from genome assembly GCF_023898315.1 of Schistocerca nitens. NCBI lineage: Eukaryota > Metazoa > Arthropoda > Insecta > Orthoptera > Acrididae > Schistocerca > Schistocerca nitens. The sequence goes on from NC_064619.1 coordinate 706,593,573, forward strand.
ATGTGTAAACGGCATAAAACGGTGGACTCCTTCCGAGAGGAGCGGAATGAATAGGGTCAAACTACAGTAAACTACTTCAGTGTGTGGGGTTTATTACTTTGAGCAATAGCGCTCCAGATGGTATTCCACTTTTGGGCAAAGAGAGATTTGACGTAGATCCGCATATCCGCAGCTGGAGTAGTGAAAGGAAATGGCGGAAACATCTGCTTCTCTAGCCAAACGATTAGCCAGTTTATTCCCTGGGATGCCCACATGACTTCGGACCCAGAGAAAGACGACTGAACATACGGCACGCTCAAGGGCTGAGAGAAGGTCATGGATAGCAGAGACCAATGAGTAGAATCGGTCGATAGCCTGAAGGCTGCTCATTGAGTCTGAACAAATTAAAACACTATGCAGGGAGGTCTGAGAAACAAAATAGAAGGCCCTGTGAATGGCTAGAAGCTCTGCTGTGAACACACTACATGATCCCGGCAATAAACAGTGCTCAAAGCCACTAGGAGACATGTAAGCGTGTCCCACTTTATCAATAGTCTTAGAACCATCAGTGTGAAAGATGGTGGCACCCTGGAACTCTGAAAGGGTGGCGCAGCCAAGGGCCAAAAAAACAAAGGAGCGACAGGTATCTTAGGACCCTGATTCCGTGGTCTAGGCACCATCCAAGGGTATGGCAGGCAAGACAGTGGGTGCAGTCCAGTGAGTGGAGGTGGAGACCTATGCCCACTGGTAATCCCACGCATGGGCGGGTGTTAGGAGGGAGACATACCTCATTGGCGAAGAGCACATGGTACATACGATGGTCAGGGAATTGGCGAATGGCGATTGCGTAATAAAGAAGAAATTGGCTCTTTCGGACGTGTATAGGGGGGAGGAGACTGTCAATAGGAATAGTGCGAAAGGCACCAGTAGCGAGACGCACCACACAGAAACGAACAGAAATGTCGTTATTATTCAATGACATTAATTACACAAAATTCAACGCGATTTTTTATGGTCCTCTGGACAACAATAAAGCGGCATATGGTTCCCAATAAGGGTGCGATCACCACGGACGGTAATACATGCTCTGAAACGTACGCTCATTCTAGCCAGAAGATAGGTAAGCCGTTTTTATAGTAGGGTACTCCGTTCCTCCACCAGCGTGGTTGACAACCACCGGGTTTTGGTTGGTGCATGTGGAAGTGCTGCAATATGTCTCCCAAACGCGTCATGCTGGTGGTCGATGGACGATAGGATTTAAGTCGGGGAGAATGGGCAAACCAGTCCATTCGTCGAAGACCCTCCCGTTCCAAGAGCTCGTCCACCGGCGCAGTTTGATGCGGTGGCGCGTTGGTGTCTGTAAATATGATATGAAGTCTGGGCCGAGTGCGCCCCTGAAAAGTGAAGTGGTACAGTGTCACCATAAAGATGACTCGTGAGTGTACCGTGATCAAGGATCTGGAAGCTAGTGCGCCCATGCAACATTATGCTTTCCCACACCACAACACTTGGACCCCAAAACGATCACGTTCGGCAATTCTCGACGTACTCTCGTATAGAGAGAGGTGGGTAACCGTCATGCACCCAGGAATATTGCTGAACATGATGGCTTCGGTGGTGGTACATCATATGAAAGTTACTTTCATCCCTATGTTTTGCACACCAGTGTAGTTCGGATCTCGCATCATAAATTGATTTTAATTTTATGTTCCATAGAGCAAGTTTTGGACGAACAGAGGTTAGTGCTGGACACCTTTCCATGGAGCTGTCAACAATGTGCCCACTTCTTCATCTGGTCCTTTTTGTGCTAGTTAATCCTCCCGCTCTCATGAAATACAGGTCAGCAACTGCAGTTCACTTTCAGCAATGTACCAGCCCTCCATTTGCACCACAACATTGTGTTCCCTCTTCTCCAAGTCGGTTTACTACAGAAAAACACCAGGAAGCTGCTTTTTTTATATATCCCCCAAGATAAATCACAGTTTGAACTGATTCTTTACTTCAAATTCTTGCGCTCAGCTATCATGTGAGTACTGGGCGAGAGTATAAAGCCGCAGAGACGATGTGCCCACCATCCTCCTGCTCGTTGTGCTGTAGTGGAGAAAGGCTGCACCCCACGTGCAGTCATCCAGATCTCTGGCTTGTGTCACACTTTTTATCTCTACTTTACCTTCATCAGATTCTTGCGTAACCTGATTAAAGTTCACCAAAGTAAAACTCTCCGCTTCACTTCTGCGGCCCCACCCTCACACGGCCACTTACAATGTCTTTAACAATGTAATGTAGGAAATTTAATGAAAGTTTCACAGATATTATTAAGTAGTTAAGCGCCCGCCGCTTTTCTTGCGTAGAATATATGGTCTGCACAGATTCTTCTTGCTTTCCTTTGATCGATTTTTATGTTGTTCACAAATTGCAACACGTTCCAAGCTTTTCACGTTTATTAAAGCCATAGAAGTATGGTCTTTTCCGAACGTAATTCTGACCAAAACGCGACTCTGGCAGCTGAAGTCCAAGGGTTTTGTTAATCATGCTTTTTCTGTTCTTGTGGTGATGTTCCCGTAGAAACTTTCATCCCTTAACATATATTTCTTTGTTTCTAACCGAGAAGTGAAGTATCAGTTTTCATAGATATAGCTTTATAAGTTCTTTAATGATGATTTATTTTTTAAAAAATTTTAGCCAGTATTTTAGCCCCCTTAATGGTTGAATGCATCAAGGGATCACAAATTTAGCATTGGAGGGCAGCGTAGAGGGTAAAAATCGTAGAGGGAGACCAAGAGATCAATACACTAAGCAGATTCAGAAGGATGTAGGTTGCAGTAGGTACTGGGAGATGAAGAAGCTTGCACAGGATAGAGTAGCATGGAGAGCTGCATCAAACCAGTCTCAGGACTGAAGACCATAACAACAACAATGGTTGAATTCCAAAAAAGCTGAAACACACTTTTTTTAAATTTCTTAGCGAGAAACCAAATACCAATTATTGTAGTCCTAGCTTGAAAATTGCCTTGATTGCGACATGTTTTCAAAAAATCATTCATTCCTTATTTTACTCCCTTAGGAGCGGAATTTCGAACATTCCCTTCTTAAACCTTAGCTAGAGTATAAGATCCACGCATACTATAAATTTCAAGTTTCTATCATTAGCGGTTTGGGCTGGCCAACGATATGTCACTGAATCAGTCTGGAGCTATATTAGCCCCTTCGGAGTTGAACTTCCAAAAACAGGGAAATATATATTTTTTAATTTCCAACCGATAAGCAAGCTGAATTTCCAAAAACAGTGAAATATGTATTTTTTCTTTCCCAACAGAGAAGCCAAATACCAATTTTCAGAGATTTAATTTTTGTAATGCTTTCAGAATGAAATATTTTTATAAAACATCTCAACCCCTATTACTCCAACTCAGGAGTTGAATTCCCGAAAACAGTAAAACACGTATTTATTTAAATTTCCAACAGAGAAGCTAAATACAAATTTTCATACACTGAGCTTCAAAAATCATAGAATAATGAAATACCTCCATCAAAAATTTCATCCGTTATGTCACCCTCTTAGGGGTCGAATTTCCAAAATTTCCTTGTGCTTGCCACACATATGGCACAGAAAATAGTCGTACTCCCATGAGGGATAATGTAATTATACCTCAGATGTTACAGATTAAAACTGCAGAATGAAATGTGTCACCAAAAACCTTCTCTGTATCATATTAGTTAAAAAATCTTTCTAAAAATGTTCCAAGAACAAAACAAATATTCAAATGACTTATCTTGTCATACACAAAGGTAGTGTGCTATGTGTAATAATGTCGTAAGTATTACGTTAATTGCCATGACCTTGAAAGTACTGTACTGTAACGTATACCTGTGTTATGAAATAAGTTGTCTCATTGTAGCTATGCCACAAAAGTCATTACCACAACGTGTTTTACTGTCCAGAATAACGTAGAGAATTGCGATGCCATAAAACAGATACAGCACAAAAGCAATAATGAATATTGTGTCACTCATAAGTAGCGTCATAATACAATCATGTAGCTGTCAAACAAACCAAATCCTGTGTCATCTGTGACCTCTCAGTAAGTACTTTAAATAAAAAGTGTCTTTTTTTAAGTAAACCAAAATGTTGCAGTAAAACCTCTTCAGCAGTATATGTTCCAAGAATGTGAGCCTTATAGTCGTTACGTAATCGTGCAACTAAGAAGCAAAAAATGTACAAACAATAAGACTGTGTTGACTGTTACCTTTAATAGTGAACTCGTAAAAGAACTTTCTTAATAAATTCGTTAGGTTCTTGACTAGATAGTTAACTTCAAAACATCGCTGCATGCGAAATGTGACAAAGCGTAATAGTAACTTGAAATGAAAAATTTATTAGCAACGACTAAGTCAGAAAGAAAATTATTTCTCAATAAACGGATTTACATGAGAGATATGCTGTAATCGTTTACTTTTCTTAGTACATAGAGTTTCAACTTCAACGCAATTATCATGCAGTATACGTCGGATCCTCTAACGTGCATTGTAAATCAGAAAGTTTCTTCTTATGTGACAATGAATAGGCTTTAATGAGAACTTTCTGACCAATATGTAGTTTCTTTGCATTTGTCTTACTGTCTAGTTTTCTCCTTTTGTCTGCAGCAGAATTTATATTTTTAATACCCAAATCAATTACATCTTTATATCTAAGTTTACATGTACTAAGAGAACGTACAAGCTCTCTGATTTTGTTCGGGGGCTGCTCATTCTTCAGTACAAGAATAGGTGGTAAAGCAGTCGAGTCATGAGACATTTCATTCAGTACATTTAGAAATATGTAAGTATCTGTCCCGATACTGGTGCTTCCTTTGATAATTAAGTCTGCAAAGCTTATTAATTTCTTTCATAATCCTTTCAGATGGGTTATGATGTGGAAAGTACAATGAAATAAAAACAGGCTTGATTTTACGATTCCGAAGCATGTGTGACCAAACAGCAGATCTGAATTATGGTCCGTTATCTGAAATGAACTTCACGTTAGAAATTAAATACAGACCGTCCAGTGGCTTTGTGTAATGGTGTGAATGGAACAAATTTTGATGTAAGCTCAACAGCGACGAGAACGTACCAAAATCCTTTCAGTGTTTTAACAAGGGTTCCCAGGAGATCAACAGCAGCTAATTCTTTTAATATAGTGAGAATAATAGGAAACAATGGGGCATGATGTGAGATGGTACAAGGTTTAGCTTTTTGACAAAGTTTACAAATAGACAAGACTCTCCTAATTCACTTTTCCATGTTGTTAAGATAACAAGTGGTCCGAAATATGATACCATTTTCGTGGACCAAAATGTGCTTAGTTTAAATGAATGTACCATATGAGCTTGTTAATAAAGTCGTCAGGAATACAAAGTACCCATAGCTTGCCCGCCCAGTTAGCCGAGCCGTCTAACCCACGGCTTTCTGGAGCGGGAAGGAGCGCATGGTCCCTGGCACGAATCTGCCCGGCAGACTTGTGTCGAGGTCCGGTGAATCGGCCAGTCTGTGGATGGTGTTTAGGCGGTTTTCCATCTGTCTCGGTGAATGCGGGATGGTTCCCCTTATTCCGCCTCAGCTACACTATGTCAGCGATTGCTGTGCAAACAAGTTCTTCATGTACACATACACCACCATTACTCTACCACGCAAACATAGGGATTACACTCGTCTGGTGTGAGACATTTCCCTGGGGGAGCGGGGGTGGAAGGGGGAAGGGGGTCCACCGGGGGCCGAACTGCACAATAATCCTGGGTTCGGCATGGGGCGGCGGAGGGGTTGTGGACCACTGTGGCTGCTGCAGGGACAAAGTCTCTTCGTCGTTTCTAGGTCCCATAGCTTGTCATCATGAGTCCAACATTTTAAGAGTATGTTGTTTCTAACCAGATAATAATGACGAATCTGCATGTGTGTCTTTTCATGTCATTTGCTTTTAATATCTTTCCAATGTCGGATCTTTGTCTTGCTCATGAGCAATGACCTTTAAAGACGCAACGATGAAGTTTTCAAAGGCTACTTGTTGAATGTAAAGAATACTGGAATTTTTCTCAAGATTAGCTTCCGTTTTGCTTTTCTCAAGGCCAGCCAGTCCACGTGAAAATGCGTCGGCAACAATGTTTTCCGGACCAGGAATGTAGACTACTGTGCAGCGGAATTCTTGCAGAAACAAAGCCCAGTGTTTCAACCTGTCATGATTTAATTTTTATGACATCAGAAATTGTAATTATGGATGATTACTGTATACTTTTACGAGTTTGCCAGAAAGAAAGAAACAAAATTTGTCATGTGTCCAAACGATAGCTAAAGCTTCCAATTCAGTGATGGAATAATTTTTTTTAAGATTTTGTTAGCACGCGGCTAGCAAAACCGATGGTTTTGCTGAACAGTAATGTCATTTTCTATGGATCCTTGAAATAAGTTGGCACCAAGACCAACTTTAGACGACTCTGTGCTATGACAGAAATCTTCTGACAGATCTGGGTGAGCTAAGATTGGCGCGTGAAGTAGAGCTTCTTTCAAAGAATCAAATTCCAACGTTGCCTGTTCGTCCCAATTCCAAATAGCGCTTTTCCAGTGAGAGAACGAAGTTTTGGATTAACTAGAATTTGCATATTCAGCAAGCGAGGGTAGAAATTCACAAGACCTAGAAAACTGCGAAGTTGTCTTTTTGTGGACTGAGCAGGAATAACTCTGATTGCTTCCAACTTTTCAGGATCTGGCAGAATGCCCTCAGAAGAAATAATGTGACCCAAAAACTTCACCTTCGTCCTACCGAATTCAGATTTTTCCTAGTTAACTGCAATTCCAGATTCTGCAAAAATACGTAACACACTGTTGAGGATGCGACTATGTTATTTCCAAGAGGCTTCTGCTACTAAAATATCGTCCACGTATGAGGTGATGTCTCGTTTTAAGAACTCAAGTAATGTGGAATTTAGCCCACGAATGAATACTGCCCAAGAAATGTTCAAACCAAAAGGAAGTTTCATAAATTGATAACATACGCCGAAACAAATAAATGCAATATAATTTCAACATTCTGGATGATTTTCAATTTGATAAAAGCTTTATCTGACATCAATAGAAGACAATACCTTTACGCCATTAAAATTCTGAAGAAGTTCTACGAACGTTTGCGGCCTGTCTGTTTCAGGAATGATTATGGTATTTATTTGTCTGGAATCTAAGGCAAACCTAATCGATGCGTTTTTCTTCTCAACAATATGTAATGGATTATTGTATGAGTTTATCGCTGGTTCACTAATGACCTCTTCAAGCATAGACTGTACGAGGTGCATTGAAGTTCTAGGGCCTCCGATTTTTTTTCTCCGGACTGGAAAGAGATAGAAACATGCACATTGTTTTAAAATGAGGCCGCGTTCATTGTCAATACGTCCCAGAGATGGCAGCACAGTACGGCAGATGGAATTTTACCGCCAGCGGCGAGAATGAGAACTGTTTTAAATACTTAAAATGGCGACGTTTTCCTTACTTGAACAGCGTGCAATCATTCGTTTTCTGAATTTGCGTGGTGTGAAACCAATTGAAATTCATCGACAGTTGAAGGAGACATGTGGTGATGGAGTTATGGATGTGTCAAAAGTGCGTTCGTGGGTGCGACAGTTTAATGAAGGCAGAACATCGTGTGACAACAAACCGTAACAACCTCGGGCTCGCACAAGCCGGTCCGACGACATTATCGAGAAAGTGAAGAGAATTGTTTTGGGGGATCGCCGAATGACTGTTGAACAGATCGCCTCCAGAGTTGGCATTTCTGTGGGTGCTGTGCACACAATCCTGCATGACGACATGAAAATGTGAAAAGTGTCATCCAGGTGGGTGCCACGAATGCTGACGGACGACCACATGGCTGCCCGTGTGGCATGTTGCCAAGCAATGTTGACGCGCAACGACAGCATGAATGGGACATTCTTTTCGTCGGTTGTGACAATGGATGAGACGTGGATGCAATTTTTCAATCCAGAAACAAAGCGCCAGTCAGCTCAATGGAAGCACACAGATTCACCGCCACCAAAAAAATTTCGGGTAACCGCCAGTGCTGAAAAAATGATGGTGTCCATGTTCTGGGAAAACGAGGGCGTAATACTTACCCATTGTGTTCCAAAGGGCACTACAGTAACAGGTGCATCCTACGAATATGTTTTGAAGAACAAATTCCTTCCTGCACTGCAACAAAAACGTCTGGGAAGGGCTGCGCTTGTGCTGTTTCACCAAGACAACGCACCTGCACATCGAGCTAACGTTACGCAACAGTTTCTTCGTGATAACAACTTTGAAGTGATTTTGACTAACTCCTAGTGACTTTTGGCTTTTTCCAACAATGAAAGACACTCTCCGTGGCCGCACATTCACCAGCCGTGATGCTATTGCCTCAGCGATTTTCCAGTGGTCAAAACAGACTCCTAAAGAAGCCTTCGCCGCTGCCATGGAATCATGGCGTCAGCGTTATGAAAAATGTGTACGTCTGCAGGGCGATTACGTCGAGAAGTAACGCCAGTTTCATCGATTTCGGGTGAGTAGTTAATTAGAAAAAAAATCGGAGGCCTTAGAACTTGAATGCACCTCGTATTCCCGTTCTTACACGGTCTATATAATGTGCCGGCATTACGTATTGTCTGGCGCAAAATTTAGTTGCTCACGAACACGAAATTTGTCTTGAAATCCTTAAATTGTTGCTGTTTTGTGAGTAAAAATTGCGGAATGTGCTTGTAAGATGTCAAAAAGGTCCTGCCTATCAGTGTCTTTAGAGATTTCAATTATTTGAATTTTTTCTGAATTAAAACTTTAGTATTGATTACGTCATCAGCTGCATCAAACCAGTCTCAGGACTGAAGACCACAACAACAACATCAGTATCGTCCCTGTCAGTACTTGGAAGTTGATTATTGGAGTCAAATTCCATCGAAATCTCCCAACTGTGATCTAACATAAGGTAAAGCCCATTAGTTTCCTCGTCATGGTTTGAAACCCAATCTTCAAATTACCAAGCTATTGACTTACCTTCTTTCTGTAAACTTATTTCAGCGTTGTGAAAGTTTAAAATCGCTTTATACTCATTCAAAAAGTCTACACCCTGTATAATCTCCGTCGACAATAATGGAATAATAAGAAAATTCATAGTAAATCTGTGGATTTGACAAAAGGATTCTAAGTTAGATTGTTGGCGTACATCTACACTTTCTCCAAAAATTTCACCTTGTAATTTAATCTTGCGTAAAAGAAGTGTGGGGCAATTGTTCACTTTGTTCCATTTACTGAAAGCTGTTTCGCTAATTACTGAAATAGGACTGCCAGAGTCAAGTACTGCCGTAAATTTTATGTCATTTGTTGTGATGTGAATTACAGGATATGCAGTAGTGTTCTGTTTCATGTCATGTAACTGGAGTAAAATGTCCCTAATGTCTTCCATTTTCACGTAATTGATAGTCACGGCAGCCACGTTGTCAGTTTCATCAGTACGTTTTCTGGCTGCCTGCGGTGTGATTCATTGTCGATTATCACTTTGTTGTCTGGCGTCGTTACTGGGATTTGGAGATCTGATTTCTACAATATCTGCTTGTCGAGAGGGCCCTGCCCTATTTGAATCACGCCATTTCTGATTAAATTCAGGTCTATTGTAATGACTACAGCGTCTGTCGTCTTGTCGATAATTTCTTGTCGATCACATGGTTGAGAATATCTCCAGGAATCGTAATTACGAGGTGGACCGTTGCATCTGAAGTCATTTTGTCTCCCTTAATAATAATTACTCTGGTTCCCATATTGCCTACTTCTATGGTTGTTTCTGTCATAGTCGTTACCACGGAAATGTGATCTTTCTCTATAACTATTGTTATTCTGCAAATGGTTGTCATACGAATGATATCTCTTTTGGACACGATTTGTGTTATAACAATAGCCTTGTCGTGTCCGGTTATTATTTCTATCGTCACGGAATTATGATGGATATGACCTGTAATTGTTGTTATTTTCCTCTTTTGGCATCATGCGATTGTCTGCGTCGATTTCCAATTCTCACAAAAGTCCCCAAGCAGCTTCGATATCATCTTTACAACGTACAGCCAAAATAACATGTCGTAAGTGTTCAGGTAACTTAATCGAGCAAATGCCAATAAGTTCCGAGGGGCTGTACGGGTTTGACAAATACTGATTCTTGCGTAACATATCTTCAAATTATTTTACAGGGCTGGAAACTTCAGACTGTTCGAAATGGTTCATCATATTACTATTGTGTTTCACTCGATCTTGGGTAGCCTGGGACCAGTATGCAGAAAGGAAGGAATCATAAAAATCTCCTTCATTGTGACAGTCACGAATAACCGATCGCATTCTTACAGCTAGTTCATTTTCTAAATAGACACACAAATTATAATCTATGCTCTAATGACCAATTAGGAGGAAAACAATGAGAAAATTGATGAAGCCAAGTTTGTGGATGTACATCATTACTAGAACTCTTGAATGTTTTTAATTTACGCGTTGTGGTGAAGAGCTTATAGTCAAAGTCATCATGACGCCGAGCCGCAAATCGGTCATTCTTACGTCTTGTCGGCGGTTCCATCTCAAGGTTCGGTGCATCCTGATGATTCCTTTCAAAATCTCCGAAATACCATGTATTTTTACTTTGTGACGTTTCGCTATATCCTCTGAAATATGTAATTCTTGTATCATGTGTGCCAACTGATTTTATACTTTCTCTTTTGTGTTCCGTATTGATTTGTTTGTGCCTTTGTTTGAATTTCCTAATATCCTCATACTCCTCTGTATCAGTAAAGGCTACCGGTCTTGTATCATTCAAATCATCATCCACCTTCGTAGATAAATTTGTTAACTGACCCGAAAGTTCGGCTACTTTTTCCAATAATGTGCTGATATCCTCCATGTATTTTTCTGAACCAAATGTTAGAGTGTCTATTTGTGTCGTAATCGTATCTGCTTTGTCCGTCAGGTTTTCCTGATTTTTTACAATGCGTGACCATATCGTTAGATGCAACAGAGTCAGTTTTAGCCTGCAGGGTGTCGTGATATTTGTGTACAATGGTCTTCTGTTCTTTTATGGCTGTGGAATGTGTTTTCATGTCTCGAAAAAATAGGTTGAAAATGTCTAGAAATTTGTGTTTTTACATATTCAGAAGTTTTTTGATATTTCGATTCGATTCTGAGTATCTCAACGATTTAATCTTCACGTGTTTATTGAAATGTTTCTTTAATTTCGTCAATTATATCTAACGTTTTTAGATTCTGTTCCACTGTGTCTAGATTTTGAAGCTGTTGCTGTATTTGTTTCTGATTTTGAATTAATTGCAATAACAATGCATTAGTGACTGAAACATGTTTGTTTGTGCTTTTCGGCAGTGCGTTTACACCACCAATATTCGTATTTTGAAAAGCATAGAATGTGGCTTGACTTAAATGAGAAAAGTGTATTGATGAAAAACCTGTTTCTACGGTATTTGCAAGGTTTTGTTCTGTTATTTCGCATTCCTGAGGCGAACAGTTATCGACCGATCGACCGACAGTGGTTCCTCGTTCACTGATTGTTTCCATTTCCACCCCATTATTTACTGCCTGGTCCATGTCCCTATGCACTATTGCCAAATTATTGTCTTGGACGTTTGTCAATTCATTACTAGGTGGTGCTAAAAAGCTACAGTCATCGTTGCTGTCATTTCTCCATTTGCTTTGCAGCCTAGTATTACGCTTTTCACATGCCATGATTATCAAAGTGTTTTGCACAATAACACACAAAAGAAACGATTTGAAAAGCAAAAATACGAAGACGCACTAAAGTAGCACTGAAAATAATCAGTATCTAATTAGTTACAGAAGCGACTGCAAGATACTTAGTGCAAATCCACATGCATGCCACAACTGCTTTTCTCATTACAATACAGTACAACAATAAGAAACTACAACTACAAAAGAAATTCCATATATAAAATTACGTACTAGCAATAAACAATAACTAATTTCTAATCATGCACTTATTATTCAAACTACAAGAAGATCAGAAGATTCCAGTGAAGTATTCTCGGCTAAGGGCCGACAAGTGAAACAGCTTTAGCTTTGTTTTTACTTAAACTGCTGAAATAACTGAACCTACTGAGTGAAACTTCTTTAATTGCTGAGTGAAACTAGCTTTTAATTATTTTTATCATTCCAACACTGACCTACGGAATTTTCCCTGACAAATACAACTCAAACTTCTCCTATTCATTTATTTCCCACAATATACAAGAGTAACGCAATATGATTGCTCAAAAATGATAACCTGACTTCAATTAACACAAAAGAATGGATCTGAATTAGAAGTAACCCTAAAAATAACCTATACATTTCATCATTCACTTACCTCACAGAAAATCTTCATAAAATGAGCTACAGCAATTACAGCAAGCAGCAACTACAGCTAGCTAAATAAAAGATTCTAAATACTATAGGCTCTAACTACTAGTAGGGATATGGTTAGCAAAAGAAAGATTTTTGTTGAAGAACAAAGAATGTATTTATCAGATGTTACCTTATTCATATGACATCCAGTTCCAAAAGTTATATTATCCAAGCATTAGCAAATACATCAACCACCATTTTACAATCCATGTCCATCCAATACTAAACCTACATGAAGGTCACACGTCCAAATCATCCGCTCACGCTACACTGCTAACCTCCAACACTGCCGACTGTTAACTGCTAACTGTGAGTCTGTCCAATCATAGAGTCTCTTAGCGAGGGCGCAGAGCGCCGTCAGTGATATTAATGCAGTCTACATCGCTGCCAACGTACAAACATAAAAACAGGCCACTTACAGTTCTTATGTGGGACACGTGCGTGACTCCGTCAAAGTGAATTTCCTTTTTAGTGCTGCGGAGGCGAAAGAGCAAGGCCCGTTATTCACTACAGAGACAGAACTGTCGTAAATGGGCACTTTTATAGAATGGCTTCTACGCCAATTCATTGCCAAGAGTGATTTCATACTGCCACAGGATGAGGGTAGTGTGTGATCTGAGGCTTTCTCGCCTTATATGCTGCTTCCAAGCTTCTCAGTTGTACTGCAACATCGAATCGTCGAATATCCACGATGTTTCGGCGTGTAACCGTTTCGCCATCATCAGGTGGTGCTGATCAGCCACTTTTTCGTCGAAATATCGTGGACCTTCGTCGAGAGGATCCGGCAGTACACTCGAGAACCTAGGAAGCAGGATGGTGACGCATCAAGTCATTTCTTCGCAGAGGTTTTAAGCCAACAACAGTCACAGCGGAGGTTCGGACGCTGGTTGGACGGTGTCGAGAAGCCCTTATCCTGGTTACCACGTTCGCCAAACCTTCTTTACGTTTGAGTTAGCTGGAGACCAAGCCTTTGTCTCTCCCTTACCACTCAATACGGGGCAACTTGAATACATCGATTACAAAAGGTTGTAACCATTTAATTGTGAATGTGGGCCTGGAATTCGGTAGCAGGAACACGAAGAGAAAGGCAAATAGTAGGCGAAGATGGACGGGTGGAAAGGAATGAATGAGGCAGCCGCCTGGTAGAATTTTGCACAGAGCATAATTTAATCATCGCTAAAAACTTGGTTTAAGAATCATGAAAGAAGGTTGCGTACGTGGAATGGAAGAGAAGTGATGACAGTAGAAGGTTTCAGCCTGATTGTATAATGATAATACAAATTTCAGATTATATGACCATTCCAGCTGCAGATGTGGACTCTGTCCACAGTTTATTGGTTACGAACTGAGGATTGAAACTGAAGAAACTGCAACAAGGTAGAAATTTAAGGAGATGTGACCTGTATAAACTGAAAGAAACAGAGATTGTTGAGTTGCAGAGGGAGCGTTAAGGAACGATTGACAAGAACAGGGGAAATAATGTAAAAGAAGAATGGGTAGCTTTCATCGAGGAAATAGATTACAAAGAGGAAATAGTGAAGACAGGAGAGGACCAATTATGTAAGAAGACGAGGGCTAGTAGAAATCTATGGGTAACACAAGATATACTGAAATTAATTGATGAAAGGAGAAAATATAAAAATCCTGTAAATGAAGCAGGAGAAAGAGAATACAGTTTAAAATATGAGACAGACAGGAAGTGCAAAATGGCTGAGCAGGAATGGCTAGAGGACAAATGTAAGCATTTGGGAGCATATATCACAGGAAAATTAAGGAGACCTCTGGAGAAAGGAGAAATACCTGTATGAATATCAAGAGCTCAAATGGAACACCAGTCCTAAACAAAGAAGGGGAAGCTGAAAATTGGAAGGTTTATGTAGAGAGCCTATACAAGGGAGATGAGAGCTGTATTATAGAAATGGAAGAGGATGTAGATGAAGATGAGACAAGAGATAAGATACTACATGAAGAATTTGACAGAGCACTGAAAGACCTAAGTAGATCCGAGGCCCCTGGAGTAGACAACATTGCGTTAGAACTACTGATAGAGTTGGGAAAACCAGCCATGGCAAAACTCTTCCATCTCTAGAACAAGATATATGAGACAGGCGAAATATTCTCACTTCAAGAAGAATATACCAATTCCAATTCCAAAGAAAGTAGGTGCTGGCAGGTATGAATATTCCCGAACTATCAGTTTCATAAGCCATGGTTGCGAAATACTAACACGAATTCTTTACGGAAGAATGGAGAAATTGACAAAACCGACCTCGTGGAACATCAGTTTGGATTCCAGAGAAATGTAGGAACACGCGTGGCAATGCTGCCTTTACGAATTCTCATAGAAGATGTTGACTGACTATTTGCAATTTATCAGGAAACTAGATGGCAGTTATAAGAGTCGAGACACATGAAAGGGAAGCAGTGGTTCAAAAGTGAGTGAGACAAGGGTATAGAATATCCTCAATTTTATTTAATCTGTACATTGAACATTCAGTAAAGGAAACAAAAGAAAAATTGGGAGTAGGAATTAGGAATTGATGTCTGCCGAATCACTAAAGGGGCACTTATCGAACATTTGTGAATGCCTAAAAAAACTTTTTGAGTTTTTGTATGTGTGCAAAGCATTGTGAAAATATCTCAAATATTAAAGTTATTGTAGAGCTGTGACATTTGCAATAACCCTGTAGTGTCTCCCACCAAGTACGAGGGCCTGGTGCGAAATTTCGCCTGAAGGTATGGAGCCAACATTACATAACTGTCGTGCTGTTTCTTCTTCAAGATAATTCACACCCGAATTCTGCAGGGGCAATGAAGATCCTCCTGCATCGTTTTCAATTGGAAATGTTTGATTACCCACAATACAGCCCCTAATTGTCACCCTCTGAGTTTCATCTCTGTTCACATGAACCGCTGTCTACGAAGACAACATTTTGGCACAGACAACGAGCTGTAGGACAGCGTGTAGAATTGGCAGAAAGCACTGGCGGCTGCCTTCTGTAAGGGGGGTATTGGAGTTGGTACAACGCTACGACCAATTTCTAAGTCAGAACGGCGACTACATAAAGAAGTAGCTGGAAGATGTAGCTGTTACAAATGAAACGTTTCAGATATTCAGTGTCGTTTCCATTTCGCGATCAATCGGAACTTACTTTCTTGGCAGGCCTCATATGTGGCGTAACTGCGTCTAGTGACTAAGGGAGAATATGCTAAACATTTGTAGTGTGTATGGAAAATAAGTTATTTATAAATAACTTTATGAAGTACAGAAAAACGATATTTGTTTCCTACAAGATCTACACTGTGTATTACGATCTGTTGATACGTCGAAAATCATTTTTTGTAATTCGGTCTATGGTTGTAGCTTATCCTTTGCTGGAGAATGGGACTCACCTGTTAAGACGAACTGCTGCCTTTGCGATTTCAGGGGTCGTACTGGCGCAGTGCGCTAATTTCAATTAGAGAGATTCCATTTAATTCGTTCTGGAGAACCTGTGACTTGTTAACGTCGCCGTAGCACGCGGCTTCTGCCGGTGAGCAAGTTCGACTCGAAAGCAAAGCAAAAAAGTGTTGTTTCGTGTTCTCAGAGTTGAGGCAACGAATTTAAACTGCGAAATTGTGTGCCGCAAGAAAGAATATCTCAGGTTATCAACGAAATTACTGCCCAGCGAGGAGCGGGCTACGCAGAAACGTCGACAATTTGCTTTATGGAAGGCTCTTGCAGGATTCATTTCGCCTTCAAGTTTACGTAATTTAGCAAATGCGCTCCACCGTGCTATCATGACACCGTGGCCAGAGAAAATAATGTTGTTTGAAAGTACTGGGCGGAGGGTGAAATGAGTAAAGTTGACTCGCAGGTAATTTTCCCGCTAGGAAGTACTGACGTAACAAGAACATAATACTCTACACAAGTATTAACAAATCAGGTCACCTGGAGAAACACTCTCTACCGACGTTAACACGTATAGAATTAAGCGGCAAACGACTAGGAGGCACTTTGTGTTCAATTATCAGCTATTATATGGTACTGACACAAAGAGACGTTATACTTGTTATGTTCACACATCGTAAAAAGTTTTGCATCACCTCGGTTCCGAGAGTTCCGGAACCTGTAGAGAAAATTGGAATGCAGATCAACATAAACATCATTTCCGCCGTTTTTATTGCTCGTGAAAACCACACATTGCATGTTGTACCACAAAAGAGTGAGACCCTCAGAGGTAGTGGTCCAGATTGCTGTACACACCGGTATGTCTAATAACCAGTAGCACGTCCTCTTGCATTGATGTATGCCTGTATTCGCCGTGGCATACTTTCCACAAGTTCATGAAGGCACTGTTGGTCTAGATTGTACCACTACTCTCGGTGATTCGGCGTAGATCCCTCAGAGTGCTTGATGGGTAGCGTCGTCCATAAACAGCCCTTTTCAATTTATCCCAGCCATGTTCGATAGGGTTCATGTCTGGAGAACATGCTGGCCACTCTAGTCGAGCGATGTCGTTATCCTAAAGGATGTCAGTCACTAGTTGTGCACGATGGGGTCGAGAATTGTCGTCCATGCAGACGAATTCCTCGCCAATGTGCTGCCGATATGATTGCAATAGGGTAGGAGGACTGCAATCGCGTATCGTACAGCCGTTACAGCGCCTTCCATGACCACCAGCGGCGAACATCGGCGTCACATTATACCACCCCAAAACAGCAGGGAACCTCCACCTTGCTGTACTCGCTGGACCGTATGTCTAAGGCAATCAACCTGACAGCGTTGCCTCCACACACGTCTCCAACGATTGGCTGGTTGAAGCATATGCGACACTCATCGGTGAAGAGAACGTGATGCCAATCCTGAACGGTCCGTTGGGCATGTTGTTGGGCCCATCTGAGCCACACAGCATGGTGTTGTGGTTGCAAAGATGGACGTCGCCATGGACGTCGGGAGTGAAGTTGCGCATCATGCAGACTATTGCGCACACGACTTCCTGTGGCTGCACGAAAACCTTTATTCAACATGGTGGCGTTGCTGTCAGGGTTCCTCCGAGCCATAATCCGTAGGTAGCGGTCATCCACTGCAGTGGTAGCCGTTGGGCGGCCTGAGCATGTCATCCACAGTTCCTCCATGTCCGCAGAACATCGGTTTGGTTCAATCCGAGACGCCAGGACACTTTTCTTTTTGAGAGCCCTTCCTAGCACAAAGTAACAATGCGGACGCCATCGAAACGCGGTATTGACAGTCTAGGCATGGCTGAACTACAGCCATGTACCTCCTTCGTGGTGGAATGACTGGAATTGATCGGCTGTCGGACACCCTCCGTCTAATAGGTGCTGCTCGTGCATGCTTGTTTACATCTTTGGGCGGGTTTAGTGACATCTCTGAACAGTCAAATCCCGTCTGTGATCCAATATCCACAGTCAATGTCTGTCTTCAGGAGTTCTGGGAACTGGGGTGATGCAAAACTTTTGTTGTTGCGTGCACATATCATCTCAATCCAACGTCGGAATGTAATCTTACACAATAGGTAAACTGAAGGTCGAAATGAGAGAAAGGAAAGAAACTCATGATATTAGCTGCATCAAGACTTTATGCGGAATCAGCGGCGGCGAGTGAAAATGTGTGTTGGACCTGGAATCGAACCCGGAATCTCCAGCTGCCTAGGCAGCTGCGTTAAACGTGCCTCCACCCCTTCCTGGCCGCCTGACACTTCCACCTAGCGCCACCTGTCGGCAGTCCCTGTTCATATCCTCCATATTCTTAATCTTACATTCTAACTGGAAGTCGAACGTACATGTGCATCCGCTTTGAAGGTTTTGGATCCATTGCTCTTTGAGGCGAATGAGTTACATGAGTGCGTGATCTCTGTTCTTTCTTATATGTCGAAAAGATCGGACACCACTCATTCATGTAATCTTAGCGGTACTTATGGGGCAAATCACTACATCAAAACTGCAGTGAAGGAGGACGGAAAACTCATTATTCATGTCTTCTGCTTTATTTTATTTTTTGGTCGTATATTAAAGCGTTTAAGATATTACTAAACACATTACTGTGAGTATTAATACAAAATCTGATATAATTATCTGTTTTCTACTATGACGGAAATTTTAAGCGATACCCTGTGAACCAGCGTACTAGTGTTAAACAAAATTTTGTGGGTATCATTATCACATAGCGCACATTACACAATTAAATTTTCATTTAGTGTAGTAATTATGTCTTTCATGATCACTGTGAGGTGCGGCGTGGTAGCAAACGGCGTGCAAATGGCGTCTAGACGAATTTCTTGTCATCCCTGGAACAAATGTCTTAATTCATTAAATTTGCTGGCTACAGGCTGGTGTCTTCCCATCGTACTGCAAACATGCTCCATAGGTGACAAAAATCTGGGAAATAGGTAAATCAGTGAAGGAACGGTACATTTTGTGGTGTTTACTGCAGTGTGACGTATTACATTATCGGGCAACATTATGCAGTTTGGTACCATGATCACCAAGGTATGACAATAGGCTTTACCATTCTTCCCACGTATTGTCGAGCAATCAGCCTCCCGTGGACAACTGCCAATTCAGTCCTGGTGTCGTATCCAGTAGCTTTCCACATCACAATTCCAGCTGGAGACGTGTGGGTCTTGAAGACCGCTTTTCCTCTTACTTTTCTCCAGGTCGTCTACGGACAAGGTGGCGTCAATATGACGGCCACCAACAGAGTTAGTTAGTTAGTTACATGTTCCATAGTTCATTTCAACGATTCTTTCTTCGAAATGATGTAGAACGAGACAGTTTAGAGGAAATATGTACATGATTAGTGTCAACATTAGAAATGATGTAGACCGACACAGTTTACAGGAAATATGTACATGATTAGTGTTAACATTAATGAGCACATGATCATTTTATTCCTACTCATGCAACTAAACTTAAAAACGAGTTATTTTTTATGTTTTTTACTGACTATGAGATTTTAAGTAGAAATTCGTCAAACAAGAAGTGGTCCAGAAGAAATGATTTTGAATTACATTTAAAACTTGCTACGATATTGAGAAAATGATCGAAAAGTGTTTATTGCTGCATACTGAACTCTTCTCTGAGCCACTGACAGCTTTAAAGATGAGTAATAAAGGTCATTTCTCGCACCAGTGTCGTAGGTATGTACATCAACATTCTTCTCAAATTGTGAAGGTTTATTATGACGAATGTCATTAACGAAAATATGCGTTACAACGACGCAGTTAAAATGCCTACCTCCTTGAAGAGATACCTACATAACGTCTGTGGGAGAACAACACATTTTATTCTTACTACTCGCTGTCGTGCAATCAATAGTTTCTTTATATGTGACATCTTAGGCCAGAAAATAGTCCATATGGCATTACTGAGTGTGAATATGCAAAACCTGTCAGGAAGTTGACACGTTTTCTTTCAATATTAGCAATACGAATAGCAAAAGTAGCTTAACTTAATTGTTCAAGAAGCTCAATAATATGCTTCTTCCAGTTCAAGTTTTCATCAATATGTAGTATACCCAAACTTTTGGGGCATTCTATCCAACTTACTGACTCCTGCTCATGTGCTCCGGCAATTGTTGGTGTGACTATTTGTTGTACAGAATTGAATGTCGTTTGTTTCAGTTTTCAATATTTAGAGAGCCTCCATTTTCAGAGACCCACTTATAAATTCTTTGTAGAATTTCATTTACTATTCTGTTTCATTCTCTCTAATGGGATTCATAATAATCCGTGTTATCGTCCTCAAAAAGTACCAAATTTGCATGTTGAATATTAAGTGGAAATTAGCCACGTATCTAAGGAATAAGAGTGGGCCCAAAATGGAAACATGACAGACTCCCCTTGTCATTTTATCCCGGCCACTACAACTACATATACCTTTCTGACATTGCCTGAATCATTCAACAGAACCTTTTGCATTTTGTTTGTGAATTATGATTCAGCCCAGCTGTGGGAAACGCCACCAGTTCCATTAAACGTGATTTCTTCTAAGAGACTATCATTATCTACACAAGCGCAGGCTTTGGAGAGATCAAAAAAATACCAGTTCACAATATATTATTTAAGGCATGTACTGTTTGATAAGTGAATGTATAAATGGCATTTTCAGTCACGCAACCTTTCTGAAATCCAAACTGTGATGGTGCTAAATAAATTATTTCCACTTAAGTGTGCAATTACTCTTGAGTACATTACTTATCGCTGAATACTGGAAAATACCTCTCAGTGTCCCACCTGACTCTGGCTTCACACCATGAAAGTCTCTGTTGTCCGTGATATGTGTAGTTGTTGCAAAGGCATGGCGACTCAGGATCTCAATGCAGCTTCCAGTAATATTTTGCCGAGGGTTAGTCAGGACATTACATCCGTAACTTCTGTTACAGTTTCGGCCGTTCTCATCCACCGAGACTGTCAAAAAATTCTATAATCTTGTGGTGGCGCAGCCCATCTCGGTGAACGCATGTCTACCGTTCTCGTCGCACTGCTGTCGTGCATTCGTCTCGTTAGTACTCATTCTGCTGATGTTGCTCTATGATGCCCCCATCTCCCTCATGCCGATGACTCGACGTATCTCGAAGCCCAAATGATGCATTTACATATGTGTGCTCTGGACGGGTAATATTGCGATATCCATCTGAAAAGTTAACATAACACTAGACACATTCAAAAAATGTACTCACAACATGTCACATTTATCTATATCTATATGTACACCCATGGCCCCCATGGGCCATAGACCTTGAATTGGTGGGATGGCTTGCGTGCCTCAGCGATTCAGACATCCATACTGTTTCTGGAAATTTGGAAATTTGTGGTAAGTTCCTATGGGACCAAACTGCTTAGGTCATCGGTCCCTAGGTTTACACACTACTTAATCTAACTTAAACTAACTTACGCTAAGGACAACACACACGCCCATGCCCGAGGGAGGACTCGAACCTCCTACGGAGGTACCCACGCAATACCGTGGCAAGACGCCCCTGACCGACGGCTACCCCGCGTGGCAGCCGTACTGTAGGTGCAACCACACGATGAGGTATCTTTTGAGAGGTCACACAAATGCGCGGTTCCTGAAGAGGGGCGGCAGCCTTTTCAGTAGTTGCAGGAGCAACGGTCTGGATGATTGACTGATTTGGTCTTGTAACACCAACGAAAACGGCCTTGCTGTGCTGGTACCGCAAACGGATGAAAGCAAGGGGAAACTGCAGCCGTAATTTTTCACGAGATCATGCAGCTGTACTGTATAGTTACACAATGATGGCATTCTCTTGGGTAAAATATTCCGTGGGTGAAATAGTCCCCCATTTGGAACTCCGGGTAGGGATTACTCAGGAGGACGTCGTTATCTGGAGAAACAAACCGGTGTTCTAGGATCGGAACATGGAATTGCAGATCTCTTAATTGGGCGGGTAGGTCAGAAAATTTGAAAATAAAAATGTTTAGGTTGAAGTTAGATAAAGGAGGAATTAGTGAAGTTCGGTGACAGGAGGGACAGGGCTTTTCGTCACGTGAATACAGGGTTATAAATACAAAATCGGATAGAGGTAATGCAGGAGTAGGTTTAATAATGAGTGAAAAAATAGGAATGCGGATAAGCTGTTAGGAACTTCATAGTGAACGCATTATTGTAAC
The DNA here is from genome assembly GCF_023898315.1 of Schistocerca nitens. Classification (NCBI taxonomy): domain Eukaryota; kingdom Metazoa; phylum Arthropoda; class Insecta; order Orthoptera; family Acrididae; genus Schistocerca; species Schistocerca nitens. Next base: position 706,615,613 of record NC_064619.1, read on the forward strand.
CAAAACAGACACGAAGCCCACACCCACCACGGTAGTAGAAGTTTATATGCCAACTAGCTCCGAAGATGAGGAGGAGATTGAGAAAATATATGATGAGATAAAAGAAATATTTCAGAGAGCTAAGGCAGCAGAAAATTTAATAGTCATGAGGGACTGGAATTCCATAGTAGGACAAAGAAGAGAAGAGAAAGTAGTAGGTGAATATGGACTCGCGGAAAGGAATGAAAGAGGAAGCTGCCTGTTAGAATTTTGCACATAGCATAATTTAATCAAAGTTAAAACCTGGTTTAGTAATTATGAGAGAAGGTTGTATACATGGAAGAGACCTGGAGACACAGCAGGGTTTCAGACTGGTTATATAATAGACAGAGACTGAAGAAGCAGATTTTAAATTGTAAGGCATTTCCAGGGGACCACAATTTATTGGTTATCAAGTGTAGATTAAAACTTAAGAAACTGCAAAATGGCATGAATACATGGCGATGGCACCTGTATAAATTGAAAGGAGCAGAGGTTATAGAGTGTTTCAGAGAGAACTGAGCCGTGCACGGCTCGTGTTCATCCCATTAATTGTTTGTCATCATGTATTGCGGTAGTGCCGCCTCGTTTTCTCATTCCATTTACTGGAGTCACTAACTTTCTGCCTTACTTGCCCGTTGGGGGCAGCAGCAGCGCGTATTGATAAGCGCACTGTCGTATCATCTCTGGAGCGACCGATAGTATTTCCGGGTCGTCGTCTGTCGGGTAGTCTGTGAGTGGGGGAGGCACCAGCAGTGGAGTCGCGACGGAGTAGCAGTCGCGGATGGACCAGCAGTCCAGTTGATCGGTTGGCGTGGAGCAGCAAGCAAGCCCCCGTCACGAGGAATCGGGCTGGAGCCGCTGGCGGCGTGCACGCGTGGTTGGAGTGTGAGGTGCTGCTTGCGAGTGCTACGAAGTTCGTCGCCCAACGATATTGGACAGGAAAGTTGAGTCCTCAATTAACTTACTATGGAGCCTCAACTGTTTCCATTTCTTCGTTTGATCCTGGTTGTCGCTTTTGCGACATTCACGGAGGCAACGACGTGTGTGTATTTAAGTCGCCTAAGATTCCTGCCGTCTTCCTGTGAAATTTAACTTAATTTATTCCCTGTTGTGGAAGTTCACCAACGGTACCTTCTGCCTTGTGGCCGTTGACGTTGCGGTTAACGCTCTGGTCATTGACGTAATTTTAGGCAGTGTAGTTTCCTCGTCGTGTTGTTGCTGTCCAGCGTGGCGTGTAGTTTCACAGCTGAGGTGTTGTTGGTCGTTGTGGGCGCCAATATTGTGTGTGTCGCTTACTGAAATCTTGTGATCGTTTGCTGGTTGCGTGGGGCGGAACACCTAAACGGGCGTTAGTGTTACAATCCCAGGCCGACCCTTGGAAACTTCTGAGCGCTGTTCCTTGTGTGTTATGTAGTAATTTCTCTGTTTGGATTTTAATTATTTGGTTGATGTGTGGCTTTGAGCTGAGTATCAATATCTCTTAATGTTCTTGTCTTGCCCTTAAGGCATGACATTGTTGTATTTACACATGGGGCCTTCAGCCGAATTTTACTGGAGAGGTTTTACGATAAGGCCTTCTGCCTTTTATATTGAAACTCTTTCTTGACCTTAAGCCGTTAAACATACACTCCTGGAAATTGAAATAAGAACACCGTGAACTCATTGTCCCAGGAAGGGGAAACTTTATTGACACATTCCTGGGGTCAGATACATCACATGATCACACTGACAGAACCACAGGCACATAGACACAGGCAACAGAGCATGCACAATGTCGGCACTAGTACAGTGTATATCCACCTTTCGCAGCAATGCAGGCTGCTATTCTCCCATGGAGACGATCGTAGAGATGCTGGATGTAGTCCTGTGGAACGGCTTGCCATGCCATTTCCACCTGGCGCCTCAGTTGGACCAGCGTTCGTGCTGGACGTGCAGACCGCGTGAGACGACGCTTCATCCAGTCCCAAACATGCTCAATGGGGGACAGATCCGGAGATCGTGCTGGCCAGGGTAGTTGACTTACACCTTCTAGAGCATGTTGGGTGGTACGGGATACATGCGGACGTGCATTGTCCTGTTGGAACAGCAAGTTCCCTTGCCGGTCTAGGAATGGTAGAACGATGGGTTCGATGACGGTTTGGATGTACCGTGCACTATTCAGTGTCCCCTCGACGATCACCAGTGGTGTACGGCCAGTGTAGGAGATCGCTCCCCACACCATGATGCCGGGTGTTGGCCCTGTGTGCCTCGGTCGTATGCAGTCCTGATTGTGGCGCTCACCTGCACGGCGCCAAACACGCATACGACCATCATTGGCACCAAGGCAGAAGCGACTCTCATCGCTGAAGACGACACGTCTCCATTCGTCCCTCCATTCACGCCTGTCGCGACACCACTGGAGGCGGGCTGCACGATGTTGGGGCGTGAGCGGAAGACGGCCTAACGGTGTGCGGGACCGTAGCCCAGCTTCATGGAGACGGTTGCGAATGGTCCTCGCCGATACCCCAGGAGCAACAGTGTCCCTAATTTGCTGGGAAGTGGCGGTGCGGTCCCCTACGGCACTGCGTAGGATCCTACGGTCTTGGCGTGCATCCGTGCGTCGCTGCGGTCCGGTCCCAGGTCGACGGGCACGTGCACCTTCCGCCGACCACTGGCGACAACATCGATGTACTGTGGAGACCTCACGCCCCACGTGTTGAGCAATTCGGCGGTACGTCCACCCGGCCTCCCCCATGCCCACTATACGCCCTCGCTCCAAGTCCGTCAACTGCACATACGGTTCACGTCCACGCTGTCGCGGCATGCTACCAGTGTTAAAGACTGCGATGGAGCTCCGTATGCCACGGCAAACTGGCTGACACTGACGGCGGCGGTGCACAAATGCTGCGCAGCTAGCGCCATTCGACGGCCAACACCGCGGTTCCTGGTGTGTCCGCTTTGCCGTGCGTGTGATCATTGCTTGTACAGCCCTCTCGCAGTGTCCGGAGCAAGTATGGTGGGTCTGACACACCGGTGTCAATGTGTTCTTTTTTACATTTCCAGGAGTTGATGTGTGGCTTTCAGCCGAGTATTATTATCTCTTAAATTAATGTCCTTGTCTTGCCCTTAAGGCATGAGATTGTTATTCTTTATTTTATATGAAATGTTTTAAGACATGGCCTTCTGTCCTTTAAAATCGAAACTCTTCTTTCTAGGGCTTAAGCTGTTAAATTATTTGTAGGTGAGCGGCCTTTAGCCGAGTTTTAATATCTGTTAAATTAGTCTTCTTCTCATGCCCTTAAGGCATAAGGTTGTTATGCTTTTTAATGGGGCCTTCAGCCTAATTTGCATGAAATGTTTTAAGATAAGGCCTTGTGCCTTTTGATTGAAACTTCTCTCATTGCTTAATATGCGACCTACAGCCTGGTTCCATTAAAGTTAAATTGCTAAGGCGTTCAGCCGATTAGATTGAAGATTCAGAAAATATTCTTGGATGAAACCTCCACAAGAACCTTGTATTTCCATTTTGCTTAAGCATTGTGTGTTGGATTTTGAATGTAGCCTTCAGCTGATCTCAAGTTAATCAAAGGAGGTCGATTAAAGTTTTGAGTGTTTTGCATCCACGTTGTAATATTGTGTGTTGATAAACAAAGTTTGTATGTTGAGTGCAACTGACAGGAACTCATTTTGGCCCCTTTTCACAACGTAATCCACTCTGTCCTGCTAGCCCAGGAATTTCAGGAACATTAGGGAACGATTCACAAGAACATGGAAAAGGAATGCAGTAGAAGAAGAATGGGTAGCTTTGAGAGATGGGATACTGAAGGCAGCAGAGAATCAAGTAATTAAAAAGACGAGGGCTAGTAGAAATCCTTGGGTAACACAAGAGATACTGAATTGAATCAATGAAGGAAGAAAATATAAAAATGCAATAAATAAAGCGGACAAAAGGGGACACAAACGTCTAGAAAATGAGATCGACTGGAAGTCAAAATGGCTAAGCAGGATCGGCTAGAGGGCAAATGTAAATATCTAGGGTCATATACCACTAGGGCTAGGATAGATACTGCCTACAGAAAAATTAAAGAGACCTTTGGTGAAAAGAGGACCATCAGTACGAATATCAAGAGATCAGATGGAAAACCAGTTCTAAGCAAAGAAGGGAAAGCAGAAAGTTGGAAGGACTATATAGAGGTTCTCTACAAGGGAGATGTAGTTAAGGGCAATATTAAGGAAATGAAAGAGGACGTAGAGGAATATGAGGTGCGAGATACTGCATGAAGCATTTGACAGCTTTTGATACTATTGACTAGAACACTCTCCTTCAAATTCTAAAGGTGGCAGCGATAAAATACAGGGAGCGAAAGGCTATTTCCACTTTGTACAACAACCAGATGACAGTTATAAGAGTCGAGGGGTACGAAAGGGTAGCAGTGGTTGAGAAGGACGTGTGGTAGGAATGTAGCATCTCCCTGATGTTATTCAATTTTTATGTCGAGCAAGCAGTAAGGGAAATAAAAGAAAAAAATTGGAGCAGTAATGGAGGTCCAGGGAGAAAAAATCTTTGAGGTTTGCCGATGACATTGTTATTCTGTCAGAGACAGCAAGTGACTTGGAAGAGCAGCTGAACGGAATGGACAGTTTTTTGAAAGTAGAATATAGGATGAACACCAAAAACATTGTCGAATCTGAAATTATTTGTATGGCGTACAGCCATGTATGTGAGTGAAACAAGGACGACAAACAGATCAGACAAGAATAGGATAGAAGGTTTTGAGATGTGGTGCTACAGAAGACTGCTGAAGATTGGATGCGTAGATCACGTAACTAACGGGGAGATATTGAATAGAACTGGGGAGAAGAGAAATTTCTGGTACAAGGTGACTAAAAGAAGGGATCGGTTGGTAGGGCGGTTTCTGAGGTATCAAGGGATCACCAATTTCGTACTGGAGGAAAGCATGGGAGGCAAAAATTGTAGAGGGAGGCCAAGAGATGAATACAGTGAGTAGATTCAGAAGGATGAATGTTGCAGTATTTACTTGGACAGGAAGGAGCTTGTCCAGGATAGAGTAGCATGGCGAGCTGCAGCAGACCAATCTTTGGACTGAAGACCACAACAACATCTATGCTTCTCATCCCTTCTGATTAGAGTTGTACAGCTACGTTAGGCTACCGCATCGTCTACGGTGGTTTTCCGAGTAACTTTGATCAGTTAAGGTAATACAAAGTCATCTGTACGTTTGCTGCGCTGTGGACGTCTCAGGCGTTACCTCATAACTATTGCTTTCTTTACACATGCGATCAATGCCAAAGAAACTGGTACACCTACTTAATATCATGTAAGGTTCCCGCGAGCACGCTGAAGTGCCGAAACACGACGTGGTGTGGACTCTACTAATGTCTGAAATAGTGCTGGAGGAACTGACACTATAAATCCTGCAGGGCTGTCCATAAATCCGTAAGAGTTCGACGGGTGGAGATCCCTTGTCAACAGCACATTGCAAGGCAACCCAGATATGCTCAGTTACGTTCATGTCTGGGGAGTCTGGTGGCCAGCGGAAGTGTTTAAACTCCGTAGATCCGTGAGGTTGTCTCCATTCCCATACACGTCCATCCACTCAGTATAATTTGAAACGAGACTCGTACGACCAGGCAACTGCTTCCATTCATCAACAGTCCATATGCATCTTGACGGGCCAGGCGAGGAGTAAATCTTTGTACCGTGTAGTCATCAAGGGTACGCGAGTGGATCTTCGGCTCTGAAAGCCCATATCGATGATTCGTTGAATGGTTCGCACGCTGACACTTGTTGATAGCCTAGTATCGAAATCTGCATCAATTTGCGGAAGTATTGCACTTATGTCACATTGAACGATTGTCTTCAGTCGTCGTCGGTCCCGATCATGCGGCTTCTTTTTCCGGACGCAGCGATGTCAGAGATTTGATGTTTTATCGGATCCTGATATTCACGGTTGACTCTTGAAATGGTCGTACGGGAAAATCCCCACATCATCGCTACCTCGGAGATGCTATGTCCTATCGCTCATGCGCTGACGATAACACCACGTTCAAACTCACTGAAAGCTTGATAACCTGCCATTGTAGCAACAATAACCGATCTAACAATTGCGTCAGACACTTATTGTCTCATCTAGGCGTCACCGGCAGCAGCGCTGTATTCTGCCTGTTTACATACTCCCTGTATTTGAGTAAGCATGCCTATACGAGTTTCTCTGGCGCTTCAGTGTATGAATGAGATGGTAACCTACTGAACATTTCTGTCGTACATTGTCATCCTCGTAGCTGTTATTTAATAATAAACAGTATTTGTGGCAAACTGATATTGTCAATGTGTAATTCAGGCTTTATTCGATAATTGCTGATTTTAACGTGAAAGAGAGGAATGTCGTAGTAAAAATGACGAAGACATTATAAATTTATTGAACATCGCTAGAAAACGCAAAAAAAAAAAAAAAACAAAAATACACTCCCGGAAATGGAAAAGAGAACACATTGACACCGGTGTGTCAGACCCACCATACTTGCTCCGGACGCTGCGAGAGGGCTGTACAAGCAATGATCACACGCACGGCACAGCGGACACACCAGGAACCGCGGTGTTGGCCGTCGAATGGCGCTAGCTGCGCAGCATTTGTGCACCGCCGCCGTCAGTGTCAGCCAGTTTGCCGTGGCATACGGAGCTCCACCGCAGTCTTTAACACTGGTAGCATGCCGCGACAGCGTGGACGTGAACCGTATGTGCAGTTGACGGACTTTGAGCGAGGGCGTATAGTGGGCATGCGGGAGGCCGGGTGGACGTACCGCCGAATTGCTCAACACGTGGGGCGTGAGGTCTCCACAGTACATCGATGTTGTCGCCAGTGGTCGGCGGAAGGTGCACGTGCCCGTCGACCTGGGACCGGACCGCAGCGACGCACGGATGCACGCCAAGACCGTAGGATCCTACGCAGTGCCGTAGGGGACCGCACCGCCACTTCCCAGCAAATTAGGGACACTGTTGCTCCTGGGGTATCGGCGAGGACCATTCGCAACCGTCTCCATGAAGCTGGGCTACGGTCCCGCACACCGTTAGGCCGTCTTCCGCTCACGCCCCAACATCGTGCAGCCCGCCTCCAGTGGTGTCGCGACAGGGGTGAATGGAGGGACGAATGGAGACGTGTCGTCTTCAGCGATGAGAGTCGCTTCTGCCTTGGTGCCAATGATGGTCGTATGCGTGTTTGGCGCCGTGCAGGTGAGCGCCACAATCAGGACTGCATACGACCGAGGCACACAGGGCCAACACCCGGCATCATGGTGCGGGGAGCGATCTCCTACACTGGCCGTACACCACTGGTGATCGTCGAGGGGACACTGAATAGTGCACGGTACATCCAAACCGTCATCGAACCCATCGTTCTACCATTCCTAGACCGGCAAGGGAACTTGCTGTTCCAACAGGACAATGCACGTCCGCATGTATCCCGTGCCACCCAACGTGCTCTAGAAGGTGTAAGTCAACTACCCTGGCCAGCAAGATCTCCGGATCTGTCCCCCATTGAGCATGTTTGGGACTGGATGAAGCGTCGTCTCACGCGGTCTGCACGTCCAGCACGAACGCTGGTCCAACTGAGGCGCCAGGTGGAAATGGCATTGCAAGCCGTTCCACAGGACTACATCCAGCATCTCTACGATCGTCTCCATGGGAGAATAGCAGCCTGCATTGCTGCGAAAGGTGGATATACACTGTACTAGTGCCAACATTGTGCATGCTCTGTTGCCTGTGTCTATGTGCCTGTGGTTCTGTCAGTGTGATCATGTGATGTATCTGACCCCAGGAATGTGTCAATAAAGTTTCCCCTTCCTGGGACAATGAATTCACGGTGTTCTTATTTCAATTTCCAGGAGTGTATATAAAACATCGCTTCAATACTTCGTCGAATATTTATAAAACATGTTTCTGTGATTAATAAAGAACTTTTTCATTTATCAATAAAAGCCGGAAACTTTGGCCTCTGATCATGACTAAGAACGTTCTACTGAGTACAAAAGCTGGCCGCTGTGGCCAGGAGGTCCTACGCGCTTAAGTCTGGAACCGCGTGACCGCTACGGTCGCAGGTTCGAATCCTGCGTCGGGCTTGGATGTGTGTGATGTCCTTAGCTTACTTAGGTGGTTGTAGTTCTAAGTTCTAGGGAACTGATGACCCCAGATGTTAAGTCCCATACTGCACAGAGCCATTTTTTTTAGTACAAAATATTATCAATTGTGTATATTTTTCGTGCTTTTGCATATAAACTGATTTGCAACAAAAGTAATTGCTTTCGTTACGTAAAAGTGCAGTAGTTATGCGATCATCTAATTTTTATTACTTTTAAAATGCAATATTTATTCAATAAGGATATTAAATACACATTGGACTAACACTTAATGATGTGCAATTCTAGTTATGAGCAAAAGGAACAACCAATAAAACAAAAAAAGAAAAAGAAAGAGAATCGTTGGCTCCCATTTTCGTTCTTAAACATTCATTTATGTTACCTCCCGTACCATCTCTACCAATATTACCGGTAATTCTACCACTGAGTACGTCATTTATGAACTGTACCAAAACTACCGAAACGTAGTTTTCATAGAACGCAGCTCTGCTCCTGACAGTGTGTGGTGCAGGGTACTTCTGGCACCAGTAACTGGACCCCAATCCCCTCTTCCACTCGCGAATAGCACGGGACAATAATGATTTTCGGTTAGTCTCTGTATCAGCGCTAAATCCTCGAATTTTGTCGTCGTGGTCCTTTCGCGAGACATGTTGGAGGAAGTAGAACACTGTTCGATCTTTTCCAGAACGTACTCTCTTGGAATATCAGTATCAAACCACTCCATGCTGCACAACTCCTCTTGCTTGACGTCTGCCACTGGAGTTCGTTGAGCATATCCATAAAACTGTCTCGCCGACTAAGCGATCCCGTGACGAAACGTGCCGCTCTTCGTTGTATCTTGTCTCTCTTCTACAGGGTGGTCAGAAACAGTGTGAGAAGCTTTTATAGATGTTGCAGGGGAGGTTGTGCTGAGATCTATTGAGAAAAAAAAAAAACTCTGTTTGCCACCGTTTCCGATTTATATAGCTCTGAATTTAGCGAATCAAATATTCGCGCGTTCAAGCACTTCCGCCGGCGCTAAAACGTGGATCCGTGAATTATCATTTGTCCCAATACTCATTACCGGTCAAATGTGCCTTTTGCTAAGTAATAAATTTTAGGTAAGTGAGTAAAAGCTACATTTGTTCTGTCTGAAGAAACTAAGCGCAGAACGCAACACTTGGCCTCACTTTCTATGGCCGGCTGCTTGAATCTGGGAGCAAGACGACCTGACTGGTTTGCTTCAATGCTAAATAACTCATAAATGCCACAACGTATCGAATATTTTTTTAACAAATTGTTTCTCAGCACAGCCTCTCCAGCTACACCAGACTTTTTCTGATCGCCCTATGTTAATCCAAGCTGCTAAGTTACCCAGAATGATGGTCAATACCGAAGAATATGTCGAACAAGTGTTTTGAAAGCGACATCTTTCGTGGATGAATTACAATTCCTCAAGATTCTTCCTGTGAGTCTCAGTATGGCATCTGCTGTATCTACTATTTGTCTTGTGTCATCATTCCACTGAAGCTCGCTCTGGACACTATTTGGTATTTTACGGTAGGAACTGTTTCAGCAATTTATAGTCAATAGTACAACTGCACAGTACTGAATTTATTCTCCAATGAATGCCGGGTAGGTTACATTTATATACTGTCAACCGGTTCCCGTCTGATCCCGTCAGACCTCTGCTGTTGGCATGGCTAGCACTTGAATGGGCGGCGATCCGGTTCTGTTGCGCACTGTTGGCAAGCGGGGTGCATTCAGCCCTTGTGAGGCCAACTGAGGAGCTTGGTGATGGAAACGTCACGAAAACTGACAACAGGTGAAAGAGCGGAGTGTCGATCCCATGCCCTTCCATGTCCGCAGTGACGGCTATCGTCTGAGGATGACACGGCGGTCGGTCGGTACCATTGGGTCTTCTGAGACCTTTTCGGAAGGAAGAGGAGTTTATCTTCCTACAGCGATCCGCATTATCTGCTAATAGCCTTGTGGAGCTTATCCTCTGGATCATTTTACTGGGAAATAGTGCGGAAATGGAAAGCGCTATTTTTCACAGAATGCATTGATAGTCCGGGGCTCGTATCGTTAGGCAACCAACAGATTTTAATAACACTTATAAAGTATATTTCTTGGGCAAACATATAATTTTTTAAATGGACCAATGCCTATTGACACTAACAAAATAAAGGAAGGTAAATTACGAGGGCAGTTCAATAAGTAATGCAACACATTTTTTTTCTCGGCCAATTTTGGTTGAAAAACCGGAAATTTCTTGTGGAATATTTTCAAACATTCCCGCTTCGTCTCGTATAGTTTCATTGACTTCCGACAGGTGGCAACGCTGTACGGAGCTGTTAAAATGGCGTCTGTAACGGATGTGCGTTGCAAACAACGGGCAGTGATCGAGTTTCTTTTGGTGGAAAACCAGGGCATCTCAGATATTCATAGGCGCTTGCAGAATGTCTACGGTGATCTGGCAGTGGACAAAAGCATGGTGAGTCGTTGGGCAAAGTTTGTGTCATCATCGCCGCAAGGTCAAGCAAGACTGTCTGATCTCCCGCGTGCGGGCCGGCCGTGCACAGCTGTGACTCCTGCAATGGCGGAGCGTGCGAACACACTCGTTCGAGATGATCGACGGATCACCATCAAACAACTCAGTGCTCAACTTGACATCTCTGTTGGTAGTGCTGTCACAATTGTTCACCAGTTGGGATATTCAAAGGTTTGTTCCCGCTGGGTCCCTCGTTGTTTAACCGAACACCATAAAGAGCAAAGGAGAACCATCTGTGCGGAATTGTTTGCTCGTCATGTGGCTGAGGGTGACAATTTCTTGTCAAAGATTGTTACAGGCGATGAAACATGGGTTCATCACTTCGAACCTGAAACAAAACGGCAATCAATGGAGTGGCGCCACACCCACTCCCCTACCAAGAAAAAGTTTAAAACCATACCCTCAGCCGGTAAAGTCATGGTTACAGTCTTCTGGGACGCTGAAGGGGTTATTCTGTTCGATGTCCTTCCCCATGGTCAAACGATCAACTCTGAAGTGTATTGTGCTACTCTTCAGAAATTGAAGAAACGACTTCAGCGTGTTCGTAGGCACAAAAATCTGAACGAACTTCTCCTTCTTCATGACAACGCAAGACCTCACACAAGTCTTCGCACCTGAGAGGAGCTCACAAAACTTCAGTGGACTGTTCTTCCTCATGTACCCTACAGCCCCGATCTCGCACCGTCGGATTTCCATATGTTTGGTCCAATGAAGGACGCAATCCGTGGGAGGCACTACGCGGATGATGAAGAAGTTATTGATGCAGTACGACGTTGGCTCCGACATCGACCAGTGGAATGGTACCGTGCAGGCATACAGGCCCTCATTTCAAGGTGGCGTAAGGCCGTAGCATTGAATGGAGATTACGTTGAAAAATAGTATTGTGTAGCTAAAAGATTGGGGAATAATCTGGTGTATTTCAATGCTGAATAAAACAACCCCTGTTTCAGAAAAAAAATGTGTTGCATTACTTATTGAACTGCCCTCGTAGAATGACAGTGGTGTTTGTTAAAAGATAGTGGTGCGAGTCATTTTCGAGATATCGTATTTTGAAAAGTCTCCACACTGGCATAAAGAAGTGTTGCTTGTACAATTCAGTTTGCGTAGTCGCTAGGTACGATGTGCGTGTTACAATAGAAATTACGCAAGTGTCGGTAAGGGATTTTTTCGAAATGCGATATCTCGAAACAACTCGCACTATAATCCCGCAACAAACACCACTGACATTCTAATTTAGCCTCCTTTTAGTTTGTTAGTGTGAATAAGCATTGATCCATTTAAAAAACTGTATGTTTGCACAAAAAATACACTTCATAAGCATCATTGCAGTCTGTTGATTTGCTAACACTACGAGCCCCTGACTGCCAACCCGTTGTGAGAAACCAGCACGTTAGTAGCATCCTCCATTTCCGCAATATTTGCGGCGCAAGTGTTACGTCTTTCACCCCGTGTACATTGTGAGCAGTAACGGTCCCTAGGGTACTCCTGATATTCTAAAGCTACCTATACATCTGTCAATTTTGTTTCGTTAAGAGCGAAGTGTTGTGTTCGCTATGGAAGAAAGAGTTGAATCCAGTCGCAGATCCGGTCCAGTATCTGTAAACTCGAATTTTTTTGCACTAAACTACAATGCGGGACTTATCAATAGCCATCAGGATGGAATTTAGTTAATCTGTTCCACATACATGTTCAAAATGTTCAAATGTGTGGGAATTCCTAAGGGACCAAACTGCTTAGGTCATCGGTCCTTAGACTTACACACCACTTAAATTAACTTAAACTAACACACCCATGCCCGAGGGAGGACTCGAACCTCCGGCGGGAGCGGCCGCGCAGTCCGTGACATGACGTCTCAAACCACACGGCCACTCCGCGCGGCCCACACACATGAAAATACTGTAGTACTGCATTGTCAGTCTGGTTGGTTTCGGTCAATGTGTTCATGGTGTAATAGTTTCCATTTCTGTCAATGTTTTAAAGTGAAATACTAGTTAACAGTGATGACACCTGAGGCCCCAAAATCTCCGTAACACAGATAAGAATTGTGTTGCCACACTTCTCACTACGAACATGCGATACAGTCTTCTTTATCCAGCGACAGAATTTTTAAAGTTTTTCGCCCATTGAGTTTAGCATTTGACCGTAGTATCTCTTTCATCCCGTATGTTTTTTTGGTTGTCAGATTTCAGGTAACGCCTATTACCGCGCTACACGGAATTCAATTATTTAATCGTCAGATTTCCTGTTTTAATCCCTACTTACGCCTCCTGCCACTTCAGTGTAAACTGATGTCCCTCGTGCCCCCCCCCCCCCCCCCGTTTTTTCATTTTTTTTTTACAAAAATATGAACCGTCCTATACTGTCATACAATACATACTGTCATACTATACATTGGTTACATGATACGAATCACGTGGTAAGAATACCGTGGCAAGTAAATGTGACGAAGAGCGAGGGCAGGCCAGATGCCGCACGGACTTCTCACAAAAATGGTGAAACCTTGCCGTCTCCTCTATATCTCTTTTGTTACGCAGTAACCGTCTCCTCTATATCTCTTTTGTTTCTCAACCTTCCGTCTACAATGACTTATGGAACCTTCCCTTAGGATTTCTATCTCTTGCTTAATAATAACAAATGAAATCTTCCATTTGAAATTTATTCTCTTTCTCAATCTTCGCACACAAATTTAATTGCTGCTTATTAAAAGTGATTTTCTGACTATTTCGACGAAACATACAATGTGTCGTCGTCGTGGCCCTCAGTCGTGATCTGCAATAACCAAAAACTGTTCCTTACCTTTTTTACTGTTACTGGATCGCCATCTGACTGCTACATCGAACTGCGACATGAATATACTTACTCTGTTTTACTATATTAGCTGCTGGTGGGCTGTCATAATAAGTGGCTGTATTTATTACCAAAGCTGACGTTATTCCTTAATAGCAAAGCTGACGTTATTCTTTAATTAATTTGACTGAAGTTACGTAATTCATAGTTAAACCTTTTCTTGAGAGCAATAAAATTTAGCAAAGTTTTACGTTGATGGATTTTGAGATGGATTATAATCAGTAATGCAATATTTCTGACAAAAATTAATTATATTCTGAATGAAATGATTTTACAAACGTTCAAATGGGACTTAGTTAGCTGATGTCTCTGTACATCCGTTTATAATCTCTTGTAAATCATAGCTGGTGGCTGGCAGGCACTCCGCTCCTCTCAACCTCTCGCTTCAGACCTGCTACCGACTCGCTTCACTTCTCGCTTACTACTGACTTCCTACGAACGCTAAAGTGCGGTCTCTCCCGCCAACAATGCTTTCTGGTACAGACAATCCCTGCTACTGTTACAAAATGTATCAATGCGCGGTCTTTCCCGCTCTTTTCTTAAAATGTGTCCATACGCTGTCTCTCCCGCCCTTTTTAAAATTATATCAATGTGCGGTCTCTCTTGCCAACAATGGTGCAGACATTCCCTGCTACCACAATTATTTCCAACATGAGAAATATTAATTATTCCTACTTAAACCTGTTAATAAAATATAAACATCTTTCATAAATTGTGGTTTGACAATAGACAATAGAAATATAGACGTCTTACAATGGACACATCCTATTAAAGGGTATGCACTATGTTACAACAAAGGAATTAGAGAGCCAAAACTTCCAAATCGGAACGCAAGAGTCATAACACGTAGTACTCGTTTAGAATAAATAGGATTTACGCATGTCTGAAGGTCCCTTCCTTACGCTTCGCTGCTGCAAATGGACGTTACATCACGACACAGATTCAAATTTTAATACAGCGAACTAAATCAGCAATGACCGGCCGGACAGTTCGTAATGTTGCGGGAAAAAAGAATCTTGAGCTGGACCGTCCGCTGCTTGGATTTTGCTTCTTTTTTCACAGTTCATTACATCTTATTCCTGTTCTCATGCTTGATATTTGTTCAGTTTCTGACAAGCTATCCAGCTGGCCATCTTACCACTAAACTTGGGGGGGGGGGGGGGGGTAGCGATGCGGAGTTTCGCTTCTGAGCCATGCTGCCTCTATAGCCGTCCGTAATAGGAGAAATGCTGCCGGTGCAGGATTATGTCACGAACTGCCGTCTCGACTATCTCGCGTAAAATTTCGATAGGATTCATGTCGAGTGATCTGGGTGGCCAACTCATTCACTCGAATTGTGCGGGACGTTGTTCCTAGCAATCGCAAATAGCTGTGGCTCGGTGATATGGCGTATTGTCTCACCCACGAAACGTCCATCGTTGTTTAGGAACATGGAGCTGCAAATGGTTTCCAAGTAGTCGAATATAACCATTCCCAGTCAATGATCGGTTCATTCGTACAAGAGGGTCCAGTCCATCCAATGTAAAGAACAGCCCACAACATAAATGGAGCCACCAACAGCTAGCACAGTGCCTCATCGACAATTTGGGTCTATGGCTTCGTGGGGTCTGCGTCACACTCACTCTACCGGCGTCTCTTACCAACGGAGATCAGTACCCACCCGCCCAGGCCACGGTTTTCCAGTCGTCTAGGACAGGGCTTCACAACATACGTGCTCGCGGAGCAAGCTGTGAGCAGCGAGGCGCGAGCACGGAGCAGCGCGAGCACGCTACCCCCACTACTGGACCAGAGCGGAGAGGGGGGAGAGTCACGTGGGGCACACAACAGCTGCCGCCAGTCAATGTAAATCCGCGGCCACCTGCAGGGATATCGCTCACGAATTATTACTGCGACAAATGAAACAAATAAAGGAGAATGTACACGTGCCACATAATTTTATTAGCTTAGTGTATGCCTCTACATTCGCATTAATTTGTGAACTGTTACACAATAAAAGGTGTCACTGAAGTGTGGGATTCTCGGTTATCTTGTGCTTTTTGTCCTTCACAATTGCGTCTATGTTTGGAGTAATTGTTCTTGTGCATTTTAGGCGCAGCGTGCAGTTTAAATTTCGATCAGACAGTGCGTTTCTCAGGCGCGTCTTGTTACACTTCATTGCAGAGAACAGTTGTTCATAAACATACGTGGAACCGAACATTGATGTTATTGTAGCCGCCAGTTTGTGCAAACGAGGAAATCTATCCTGAGGGAAGTGTTTTTATTGTTCTGAAATTTGTCTCTGTATTCTCTGTCACACTGCAGGTCAATAATTTCTTGCTGCAGCTCAGGACGAATCTATTAAATATTCGCTGAATATGGAGAGAACAGATCAAAATCATTGTCTAGTGCTGTCAGATCTTGAAAGCGCTGATCAACTAAACTATGTGAATAACGTTCACAGTCTTTGTGAACATCTTGCATGAATGATAATTTAGGAAAATGAGCTAGGTTTCCTGTTTCCAGCTGACTCACCCAAAGTGTAAATTTCATTTTAAAAGCTCGTATTCGATCTATGAAATGAGTAATTAGCAGATCTTTACCTTGTAGTAAAATGTTCAAAGCATTCAGATGGCTAGTTAAATCTGCTAAGAATGCGAGATCACATTCAAATGTGCGCGCGCATTTCCCCTCCCTCCCCTCCCTCTCTACTCCGCGACCTGGCACCTGCTCGCGAGCACGTGCCTGAGCAGACGCGAGTACTCGCGCTCAAAACCGGCCAGTTGTTAAGCCCTGGTCTAGGGTCCAACCGCTACGGTCACCAGCGCACGAGAAGGGGTGCAGGTGATGTCGTGGTGTTACGAAATGCACTCGTGTTGGTGATGTGCTGCCGTAGCCCACTGACGCCAGATGTCGCCGCACTTTCCTAACGGATCGTTTAGTTGTACATCAGATATTGGTTTATGCGGTTATTTCACTCAGTGTTGGTTGCCTGTTAGCACTGACCACTCTATGCAAACGCCGAAGGTCAGGGTTGTCGAATGTGGGTCGTTGGCCACTGCGTTATCCATGGTGAGAGTTAATGCCTGAAATTTAGTATTCTCGGCACACTCTTGATACTGCGGATCTCAGCGCACTGAATTCCCTAACGATTTCCTAAATGGCATGTCCCATGCATTTATCCCTTAACTGCCATTTCCCGTTCAATCTCGTAATTCCTGTCGTGCGGCCATAATCACGTTGGAAACCTTTTCACATGAATCACCTAAGTTTCGGCCTCGCCGATGCACTGCCCTTTTATACCTTGTGTACGAGATGCTACCACCACCTGTATACGTGCATATCGCTATTCCCGCTATTCTGGGCTCACCCCAGTGTATATATTACCAATGTGTTCGTTTCCGGTGTAATGTTTTTAGCTTACGCTTGATCAGGATGGGGATAGTGCGGGAAACTGAGGAAACCGAGTTGCCGGAAGATAGTGTGCCTCGCCTATCAGCGCAGTAGTCGAACGTCTCCGTGCGCTGCCTTCACAGCGTCTCTGAAACTGTTTACGGTAAGTACAACTTGCTTTTCCGCGTCCTGAGCCCATTACCAGGCGGCGACAGTGACTAATCTTGATCCAGAATGAGATTTTCACTCTGCAGCAGAGTGTGAGCTGACATGAAACTTCCTGAAAGATTAAAACTGTGTGCCGGACCGAGCCTCGAACTCGGGACCTTTGTCTTTCGCGGGCAAGTGCTCTACCAACTGAGCTACCCAAGCACGAATCACGACCCATCCTCACAGCTTAAATTCTGCCAGTACCTCGTCTCATACTTTCCAAACGTCACAGAAGCTCTTCTGTGAACCTTGCAGAACTAGCACTCCTGGAAGAAAGGATATTGCGGAGACATGGATTATCCACAGCCTATGGAATTTTTCCAGAATGACATTTCTACTCTGCAGCGGAGTGTGCGCCGACATGAAACTTCCTGACAGATTAAAACTGTGTTGTGAAGTTTGGAAGGTAGGAGACGAGGTACTGACAGACTTTAACCTGTGAGGAGCGGTCTGGATTCGTGCTTGGGTAGCTCAGTTGGTAGAGCACTTGCCCGCGAAAGGCAAAGTTCCCGAGTTCGAGTCTCGATCCGGCACACAGTTTTTATCTGTCAGGAAGTTTCACTAATCTTGATATTTGGCAAAGACCAAGCACGAGCTCTACTGTACAAAGCACATCAATAATGAGACTACCACCGGTCGATCCGGTAAGAGTGTACCCCAACTTGGAGTACACCATGCAACTATCCAGACTGGAGCAGCCGGCTACCCTGACCACTGCCTTACGACATGTGGTCCGTGTAGGACATGAAGACGGCAGGAAGATAACCTTCTCGGTTATGGAGGCTGTTGACAGAATCCAGCTAAAAACAGTGAATCTCCCCACCGACCTCGGAGCCTTGCGAGACCTGCTCAAGAAAGTGTTCGAAAGACGAGGTGCGAAATTCGATCTTGACGACATTTACCAACAATCAGTAATAGCACATGGACGAATTGCGTTCGACTGGAGTAAGACCTGGCCACATGACCGAATACATACGTACTTCCCCTAATGACAACAATAAATATTGGACAACTTAACACTCATAACAGCAGACTCGTAATGCAGGAGCTCCGAAGGGAGGTGTAGGAGACTAGTGTACTCCGTCTACAGGAGCCATACTCCCTGGCTGGGAAAATCGCATTTGCTGCCGCAAGCTGGCAAATAGTCAGCAGAGGGGACGACCTGACGGCGGCGATTATAATTACAAACAAATTTTTGAGAGTCACCACACTCTCACAGTTTACAACTAGCCACTGTAACGTCGTGGAGCTGCAATCCCCTAAGGGAATCATTACTCTCATAAACATGTATGTCCAGTATGGTGATAACATAGAACAGTACATAGACCACTTAGCGACAGTTACCACGGCGTTGCGGGGAAGAAAAGTTGTAATAACAGCCGACATTAATGCTAAATCCCCCCTGTGGTACAGTGGCACAAGAGACGCAAATGGTGAAAAAGTAGAGGAACTCATTATGGCATCACAACTTGTGGTAGCCAACAAGCCTGGCAATCCTCCTACCTACGCTGCAGGAGGAGGACAGGGCACAAATATTGATGTCACTCTTGTAACACCAAACACAGCCAATATTATTCAAAAGTGGAGAGTTACAGATAACGCCACCACAAGCGACCACAACCTGATAACTTTCACCTTAGGAGAAAGAGAGTGCCGCTGGGCCATGGGGTGGGAGGTGCAACTAAATTACAGAAGAGCTGATTGGGAACGCCTGGCAAGGGAGTGTGACATTCCTCCATTGCCGGAAGGTGACATTCATCTGGACATGGACGTAGACCAGAGAGCGGAGGAACTGGTGATTGCAGTGACAAGAGCGGTGAGGGCCGCTGTACCAACTAGGAGGAGGGCCATGGCGGCCTTTCTGTCACCATGGTCTGCAGAACTAGGAGAACTGCGTCAGTCTGTCAGAAGGCTGAGCAGGCACTACCAGCGCAGTGTCGTCTGGCAGGAACGACAAAGGTGGCAGTTGC
Organism: Schistocerca nitens; assembly: GCF_023898315.1. NCBI lineage: Eukaryota > Metazoa > Arthropoda > Insecta > Orthoptera > Acrididae > Schistocerca > Schistocerca nitens. The sequence goes on from NC_064619.1 coordinate 706,634,696, forward strand.
TATACAGGGAGGAAAAGCGGAAGTTCCAAAAGGAACTGCGTGAAGTTAGGATGAGAAGCTGGGAAAACTTTGTGCTCAACCAGCTTGTCATGGACCCATGGGGGCTTCCATATAAGTTGGTAAGAGAAAAAATCTCCTCTCCTCTGGAGCTATCAACATCAGGTACGGGGACAGGATGACGGAATCTTGGCAGAACCTGCAGAGGTCCTCCTCCGGTCCCTGTTGCCTGACGACAATGCGGATGGGGAGACAGAGGGGCAGAAGCAACTGAGAAATGAAGATCAAGAAGAATACATTAATGAGACGGCTGTCTACCCCTTCACAGAGGAGGAGGTAGCAGCACATATAAGATCACTGCAAAGAGTAAAAGCACCTGGGCCAGACGGCATTGTGGCGGAGGTAGTGCAGTTCCTAGCGCCTCAGCTGACTGCGCCACTCACGCATCTATACAATGAATGCCTTAGACAAAGAAAGTTTCCAAAGAAATGGAAAACAGCAAACGTAGTCATTATAAAGAAAGGACCAGACAAGGACTCCGCGGAAGTGAAATCATACAGGCCGATCTGCTTGCTGGATCTATTCGGTAAAATACTGGAGAAATTGCTAGCTGACAGATTGGCAGCACACCGAGAGTTGTGCGGGATGGGCAACAGGCAGTTCGGATTCAGGCCGGAGCGGTCGGCATCTGATGAAATTGCCCTGGCAGCTGAGGTCTGCGGCTCGACCCCACACAAATACGTGGTTGCAATCATGATTGACATCAGTGGCGCCTTCGACAACCTGTGGTGGCCATCGCTCTTCTCCTGTTTGCGGGAGAAAGAGTGTCCAGGGCCGCTATACGGTTGCCTGAGGAGCTATTGCAAGGATCGGGAGGTCTGGCTATCATCCCTAGCGAAAGAGTTGGAAAAACAATTACCAAAGGATGTCCCCAAGGTTCCGTTTTAGGACCCCTCTTCTGGGACATCCATATGGAGCCTCTATTAGACAGATTACAACAAAGTGATGAGGTGCTAGAGGTGATAGCCTACGCGGATGACCTCCTCCTGTTGGTTGGTGGCCGTAGCCGCGAAGACATTGAACCAAAAATAGAGACAGCTATAGACAAACTCCAACAGTGGTGCCATACGACTAAAATGACGATATCGCCCAGCAAATCCACTTACCTGTTGCTAAAAGGACATCTCATCAGAAATCCGACTGTCTGAATAGACGATACACCAGTTCTCCGACGACGTGAGACACGCTATCTAGGAGTTATCATTGATGAGAGGTGGAGCTTCGGAAAACACATTGATACCGTTACCCAGAGAGCTCTCCAGATATTAAATAACGTCATTTCAATAGGCCATAAAAGATTCTATCTCCCTCCACACCTAATTAGACTCTACCACAATAGCATCCTAACCTCAGTTGTGGGTCACGGCTCGGGAGTCTAGGCGCACAGGCTCACGAGGGTTGTGACCGCCATGGCAGTGAGAAGGATCCAGAGAAGCATGGTATTAAGAGCTGTGAGAGCCTACACAACATCTCCAGGGGGGGCCCTATTAGTCATAATGGGGCTCTGCCCTCTGGACATAAAGATAAGAGAACAGGCGGCTTGGTATTGGGCCAAAAAGGGAAATTATGAGTTGATTGTAGATATCATGGGTATTAGGGTGGGGAATAAAAGGGAAATAAGGAAAAGAGGGGAGGAACACTGGCAGGAGTCTTGGAAGGTAGAAGAGGCTGGACGCAGAACTTTCGAGTTTATACCTGATGTAAGGGAACGCCTGGAATCGAAATACTTTCAGCCCACACGAGGACTGATCCATTTTATCACTGGCCATGGACCCTACCCGACATACTTATGTCGATTTGGGAAGAGGGCTACACCAGCGTGTGACTGTGGCGATCCGGAGGGTACGCCCGAGCATGTGGTTTACGAATGTCCCCTCTTCAATGATGTCGCAAACACACTACGAGACAGACTACCCAACTATGACACATATCAACTACTTAGACGAGAGGAAACTTTTCAGACCTTAAACACATTGGCTAACGAGGTATCGCGAAAAGTTCTAACTGAACACTTAAGAGACATACACTAAATAACAAAGACAATAACCACCGAATGCGTCCAAGAGCCCTATTCCCATGCCGCCTGTGCGTGGACCGGCCGACTTTCATCTCAGTTGGAATCCGCCACGTGCAGGATTAGGGGGAGTAGGGATCAACACCACCTACTGTGACACACACCCGATATGACGTAGGATAAGTTACTTTGTAGGACTTAGTTTATAGGAAATTACGTTAGGAACTGCGGCGAATTTAACATCGAGGCGTGTCCAGTGCCAGGGGCATGCTCTTCGGGATTAGCTCGAAGAGCAAGGCAGATTAAAAGTAGGTTTATATCTTTCACTGGCACACATGTGACGCTGCAGAACATATAAATTACTTATAGGAATTAGATATAAACTGTAGATGTTAGATATTAGATGCCCATTGATTGTTAAACAATAACTGTAGCTCACTTATTAAAACTGAAACTAGCTGCAAACTTAGTATAAATGTAGAAGTGTTATGACCCACTAATGAATTAAGGAAGTGGGTTAACTTTGTATAATTTTAATGGTTTGTTAATAAACAATTTTTTTTAAAAAAAAGGCCATGTTTGTATCAATACTGAATCCTGTTGTGAAATGAAATGGGTCAGGATTTTACTTTCGTGATCAATTTTCCAACTGTTCTCCGTCAACTAATTATGACTGTTTGAAGTGGAAATTGTCTTGCACTGATCATTCAGTTACAGTTCGAATGGCGAAGGTAAAATCACCAATAGGAACCGGATCTCTCATCCTGCGATTGCAGTTCTTGTCTTCTTTCTTTGGTCGTAGAAATAAGTGTTTAGCCAACGTTTATTCGGTATACACTCAGTCTTCCCAGATGTAGCGCCGCTGTCTTACACAGCTCCTCAGGATCCCGTAGGTCTAATACAACTCTTTATTCATATTTTGGAGATACTTAGGGAAACAACATTGTTCTTAGTATAGACATTTCTGTAACAAATGCTTATTGACACTCGGACACCGAATCATTGTCGTCAGCAAAAGTTCTTTCTGCGTTCGTTAACTTGTCTGACACAGCTGAGTTTCTGTACTTTCAGAGACATTCTGGTACAATGTGCTCGCTGTTATTACCATCTCTTGAAAGTCAGAATCAACTTACATTAACAGTGAGATCCTCAGCTTTGCGGGGGTCCGCCTCCATTAGCTATTTTCACTAAACAGTGAACGCGTAAAGACACCTGTAAAATAGCTTCTCCCGCTAAGTACGTGCTGCCCGCCGACAGATTTCGCCTGATTTCATACAATCCCATGTAGCGTGACTGTCATGAAATTACTTCTTCATGAAAATTCTCAGCCGCACACTGCAGGGACAACGAGGACGTTTCTGCAGCGTTTTCGATGGGACGTGTTTGATCACCCACCACACAGCCCGTACTTGGCTGCTTCTGATTTTCATATCTGCTCAAACAAACCGCTACCTATGAAGATAACGTTTTGGCCCAGATAACGAGGTGCAGTCCAGCTCAGATAATTGCTGCTGTTTTCTATGACCAGGGTATTTGAAAGTTGGTAGAACGCTACGAGAGATTTCGAAGTCAGAGCAGCGTCCATGTAAAGAAGCCGCTGGAAGGTAAAGCTCACTGTTGCAAATAAAACGATTTGGTTTTCACTGTAGTTTCCATCCCTCTCCCCCCTTATGAGTCCTTTCCCTCCTTTGTTCCCCCCCTTTTAGTTTTTTCCTCTCCTCCCTCCTTGTTTTTCCCCCTCCTCCAGGTCACTCCCCCCCATCTGCCTTTGGTTCGGGAGTGTCATCTTTGTGCCGCCATTTTCGTGCAGTGTTTTACAGTGAGTGTTTTTACAGTGAGTGTTCCGTGTTGTATCTTTTGGGAAGTGTTGCGAACGGCCATCATACTGTCGCTGGATGTGATTTTTTATCTCTTGCGAACAGAAACCAGACTGTCGCCATGTTTGCTTATTTAATTGTGTGTCTACTATGTTACTTGTTCGATTCCTGTGTTTTTATTAACACTGCCAACCCCTTTTGCTTTCTATTTTAACTTTCCGCATTTTTCTGCCATTTTACAATTTAAGTCACCGTTTTATCGCCTGTTTTTCTTGTTTCTTTCTTCTTCCGTTTTTTACAAAAGTCTATAGGCTGTAGAGCAGCGTACTAAGCTGCTGCCAGCCTGCTCCCTTCGGGGGGAATTGAAAATCAATAAAGAAAAAAAAACTGTAGTTTCCAATACCCAACGTCTATTTAAATCCCTATCCTAACAACACTTCATTTCAGATCCATGTCGTTTGAACCAAGTTACGAACGAATCGAGAATATGTTTCATGTAATCCGAAATTTCTCTGGAGAATGCATATTTCTGTGTAGGTACTGACTCTGCTTGTACCAACATCTCCAAAACAACTCGATCCATTCATTACTTAGTAAAATTTGGTTTGCGAGGGTAAGAAACTGACATTCTGTCGATGGTTCCTTTCACTCTTGTAATACACTGAAGCGCCAAAGAAACTGGTATAGGCATGCGTATTCAAATACAGAGATATGTGAACAACAGAATACAGCCCTGCGGTTGGCAACGCCTATATAAAACAACAACTGTTAAGTGAGTTTGAAATTGGTGTTATAGTCGGCGCACGAGCGATGGGGCACAACATCTCCAACGTAGCGATTAAGTGCGGATTTTCCCGTACAACCATTTCACAAGTGTACCATGAATATCTGGAGTCTGGTAAAATATCAAATTTCCGACATCGCTGCGGCCGGAAAATGATCCTGCAAGAACGGGACCAACGATGACTGAAGTGCAATACATCCGCAAATTGTTGCTGATTTCAGTGGTGGGGCATCAACAAGAGTCAGCGTGCGAACCATTCAACGAAACATCATGCATATGGGCTATCGGAACGGAAAGCCCACTCGTGTACCTTTGATGACAGAACGACACAAAGCTTCGCGGCTCGCTTGGGCCCGTCAATACTGGCATTGGATTGTTGATGAATGGAACCATGTTGCCTAGTTGGACGAGTTTCGTCTCAAGTGGTATCGAGTGGATGGACGTGTACGGATATGGATACAACCTCATGAATCCATAGACCCTGCATGTCAGCATGGGACTGTTCAAACTGGTCGAGGCTCTGTAATGGAGTGGGCCTGTGCAGTTGATGTGATATGGGACCCCTGATACGTCTAGATACGATTCTGACAGGTGACACGTGCGTAAGCATCCTGTCGGATCATCTGCCTCCATTCACGTCCACTCTGCATTCAGACGGATTTGGGCAGTTCCAGCAGGACTCTGCGACACCCCAAATGTACAAAAGTGCTACAGAGTGGCTCCAGGAACAGTCTCCTGAGTTTAAACACTTCCAATGGCCATCAAAGTCCCTAGACATGAACGTTATTCAGCATATCTGGGATGCTTTGCAACGCAGTGTTCAGAAGAGATCTCCACCCCACGTACTATAACGGATTTATGGACAGCCCTGCAGGATTTATGGTGTCTGTACCCTCGAGCTCTAATTCAGACATTAGTCGAGTGCATGCCACGTCGTGTTGCAGCAGTTGTGCGTGCTAGCGGGGGCCCTACACGATATTTATTTGGCTCATCAGTGCACAGAGACATCATTACAGACGGAACACAAGCTCGCGTCGTTTCAAGGATGGAGAAGGAAATCAACCGATTTAGGAAAATCTCGGAAAACCGATATCTAGTTGGCCAGACGCGGGTTTGAACCGTCCTCCTCCTGAATGCGAGACCAAAGTGCTAACCACTGCGCCACATAGCTCGGTACATGCCATTCAAAAAAACGTCATTCGCGTAGGAAAAGGAGGCAGTGGAAATTAGTGTTGTCAATGCGAGAGACAGGTTGCAGCCATCACCACGTTTTCAAGTATACAGCTCAAAACGCTTGAGATGACTCCATTTTCCATGACAGCTAAAGCTTTTCATGTGAATGTTATTTTAACATTGAACATAGTCTTACACTGTTTCATTCGTCAGTGAATCCGAGGAGCACCTGTAGAAGCGCTAATACCCGAGGTAAATACTGAGCATTCAAAGTGCCAACTTGGATTGTAAGCAGCACCAAGTATAGATACGTCAAAAAAATTATGTACGAATCTCTTCCTAACATTTACTCCAACGTCTAAGTAATTGGACTAGGATGGACATTACATTATTTAAACCACTGATGGACGCTTGTGAGTACCGTGTAGCCAAACGGCCCTGAAGTAACCACAACTTTCCCGCCCGGCTAGTTGTGCGGTCTAACGCGCTGCTTCCCGAGCGGGAAGGCGTGCCGGCCCAGGCACGAATCCGCCCGTCGGATTAGTTTCGAGGTCCGGTATGCCGGCCAAGATGTGGATGGTTTTTAAGGCGGTTTTCCGTCTGCCTCGGCGAATATGGGCTGGTTCCCCTTATTCCACATCAGTTACACTATGTCGGCTATTGCTGCACTAACACCGTCTCCACGTACGCGTCCACCATGATTACTTTGCCATGCAAACATTTGGGGCTACGCTCGTCTGGTAAGAGACGTTCCCGGAGGGGGAGGGGGGCGGTCCACTGGGGTCCGAACCGTACAATAACCCTGTGTTCCGTATGGGGCGGCGGGGGGTTGGGTGGACTGATGTGGCCTGTTGCGGGGTTGTGAACCACTGAGTGCTATGGCGGGGCGAAGCCTCCGTCGTTTCTAGGTCCCTGGTTCAATACACAACATACACCAAATACACAATATACCCACAACGTCGATGACCCTGGGGCAGCAGCTACACTCAGCTTCGCAAAAGCCACGTTAACGAGCGATCCAATACAAACGCGTTTACTGTGCGACCGCATTTGCATGTGATTCTATAGTGAAATCAGTTCATCTTGCAAAAGGGAACGTGGTTGAGATTTAGCCCTGAGTTCCTTCATTTGAAATTGTCCTAACTGTAGCAATTTGGCTTTAATTCGCCGTACATTCATAATCCACAGAGGAGCTTGCCTAGCACTATTGTTAAGTCCATTGGACGTCTCCCGCCTCACGGCGTGTATTGTCTACCATTCCACAAAAGACGAATACCATTCTGTAGCACGAGATCAACAGAGCCGTACTTCCTGAACGGCAAAACCAAGGGAGCAGTCTTGCACGTAGCCTGTATTGAGCAACCAGGGAAGACAATGAAATTTTGCCAGCTGCTGCACTTTATTAAATGTAACGGCTACAGCACAGCGACCAGCGAAATAGGCGTGTATCACGTCGGCGTCCGAAAGCTGCCCGCTCGAGGAATCAGAAAGGTAAAAGCGATCTAGTCGTCTGATCGAGGTGGCAATAAAATATGTGTATCAAATAAGTGTAGGATACCTAGAAACACATGCGTCACTTAAGTGCGAGAAGCATACTATATCATCGACTTCTTTACTAAATCTAAAACCGTGGGTCTGATGCACCGGCCGGAGAAAACTATCAAAATTACCACCCAATTGAGTCTTTGTACATTTGCAAAGTAAGTAAATGATTTTCTCTTTCTAGAAACGCGTACGTTCCATACAACAATGAGAGCTAGAATGGGCATACAGAAGAAGTAAAGTGAGATTACAAAAAGTGCAATCTATATCTCCACCATCATCGAGAACTTCGAAAACTCGTAATGTAATTCCATCCTTACACAACAAGGCAGTCCCCGTACAAAATTCGGAAGCAACATTAAAGAAGGCCGATAACCCAGGAATTGTAACCTGGGCAAATAATACTTTGTCTAAAAAAATAGCGTTTGCACCAGAGTCATATACACTCCTGGAAATTGAAATAAGAACACCGTGAATTCATTATCCCAGGAAGGGGAAACTTTATTGACACATTCCTGGGGTCAGATACATCACATGATCACACTGACAGAACCACAGGCACATAGACACAGGCAACAGAGCATGCACAATGTCGGCACTAGTACAATGTATATCCACCTTTCGCAGCAATGCAGGCTGCTATTCTCCCATGGAGACGATCGTAGAGATGCTGGATGTAGTCCTGTGGAACGGCTTGCCATGCCATTTCCACCTGGCGCCTCAGTTGGACCAGCATTCGTGCTGGACGTGCAGACCGCGTGAGACGACGCTTCATCCAGTCCCAGACATGCTCAATGGGGGACAGATCCGGAGATCTTGCTGGCCAGGGTAGTTGACTTACACCTTCTAGAGCACGTTGGGTGGCACGGGATACATGCGGACGTGCATTGTCCTGTTGGAACAGCAAGTTCCCTTGCCGGTCTAGGAATGGTAGAACGATGGGTTCGATGACGGTTTGGATGTACCGTGCACTATTCAGTGTCCCCTCGACGATCACCAGTGGTGTACGGCCAGTGTAGGAGATCGCTCCCCACACCAGGATGCCGGGTGTTGGCCCTGTGTGCCTCGGTCGTATGCAGTCCTGATTGTGGCGCTCACCTGCACGGCGCCAAACACGCATACGACCATCATTGGCACCAAGGCAGAAGCGACTCTCATCGCTGAAGACGACACGTCTCCATTCGTCCCTCCATTCACGCCTGTCGCGACACCACTGGAGGCGGGCTGCACGATGTTGGGGCGTGAGCGGAAGACGGCCTAACGGTGTGCGGGACCGTAGCCCAGCTTCATGGAGACGGTTGCGAATGGTCCTCGCCGATACCCCAGGAGCAACAGTGTCCCTAATTTGCTGGGAAGTGGCGGTGCGGTCCCCTACGGCACTGCGTAGGATCCTACGGTCTTGGCGTGCATCCGTGCGTCGCTGCGGTCCGGTCCCAGGTCGACGGGCACGTGCACCTTCCGCCGACCACTGGCGACAACATCGATGTACTGTGGAGACCTCACGCCCCACGTGTTGAGCAATTCGGCGGTACGTCCACCCGGCCTCCCGCATGCCCACTATACGCCCTCGCTCAAAGTCCGTCAACTGCACATACGGTTCACGTCCACGCTGTCGCGGCATGCTACCAGTGTTAAAGACTGCGATGGAGCTCCGTATGCCACGGCAAACTGGCTGACACTGACGGCGGCGGTGCACAAATGCTGCGCAGCTAGCGCCATTCGACGGCCAACACCGCGGTTCCTGGTGTGTCCGCTGTGCCGTGCGTGTGATCATTGCTTGTACAGCCCTCTCGCAGTGTCCGGAGCAAGTATGGTGGGTCTGACACACCGGTGTCAATGTGTTTTTTTTCCATTTCCAGGAGTGTATAAACTGTCGCAAAGCGGCGAACCGGAGTTCAGAACTAGTCCTATTAATATTCAGAGTGAGGAAGGTACATGCTTCCATAGTCAACTGAACCGGAACAAAAACTGCAAATTACAAGTCCACCATCTAACGGAGCTATGTACCTGTGCCCATGGCAGAATCAATGGACGAATCGGAGGGAGAATAACTGCGAACATCTCTCCCTTCTTCCCACTGCTTTTTCTTCTTCCGCGATGCGATGCTCTCAGGCTGGATACGTTGTTTACTGTGGCGCCTCGGAACTGCTGCTACCTCATGCGTTAGTGCGGGCAGGTCATGCAGAAAATCCGTCGGTGGACAGGTGCTCGCGTGTGGAGATCTCCTTAGAAGGGAACCTCCCCATCGCACCCCCCTCAGATTTGGTTATAAGTTGGCACAGTGGATAGGCCTTGAAAAACTGAACACAGGTCAATCGAGAAAACAGGAAGAAGTTGTGTGGAACCGTGAAAAAAATTAGTAAAATATACAAACAGAGTAGTCCATATGCAAGATAAGCAACATCATTGAGAGTGCGAGCTTAGCAGCGCCGTGGTCCCGTGGTTAGCGTGAGTAGTTTCAGAACGAGAGGTCCTTGGTTCAAGTCTTCCCTCGACCGAAAATTTTACTTTCTTTATTTTCGCAAAGTTATGATCTGTCCGTTCGTTCATTGACGTTTCTGTTCACTGCAATGAGTTTAGTGTCTGTGTTTTGCGACCGCACCGCAAATCCGTGCGATTAGTAGACGAAAGGACGTGCCTCTCCAATGGGAACCGAAAACATTTGATCGCTAGGTCATAGGTCAAACCGATTCCTCCACGGGAAAACACGTCTGATATATGCTATACGACACTGGTGACGGCATGTGCGTCACATGACAGGAATATGTTGTCGACCCACCTAAATTGTACACTTAGCGAATGGGTAAAAAGATTCTTCTACCTTGCCCGATTTAGGTTTTCTTGTAGATGTGATAATCACTCCCAAAATAGTGATGAAAACGTAAGAGTTTGTCACATAAACTGAAAATAAAAATTTAAACTTTTCACTCGAAGGAAGACTTGAACCTAGGACCTCTCGTTCCGTAGCTGCTCTCGCTAACCACGGGACCACAGCGCACCTTGACTCCCAGTGTCCTTTATGTTGCCTATCTTGGCATGGACTACTCAGTTTGTATATTTTACTAATTTTTTTCATAGTTCCACACAACTTCTTCCTGTTTTCCCGACTGATCTGTGTTCAGTTTTTCAAGGTCTATCCACTGTGCCAACTCATAACTAAATCTGAGGGGGGTGCGATGGGGAGGTTCCCTTGTTAGTAACGACGGGGTCCTCCTGCCCTTGGGAGTCAATCAAGTTATGCTCATCAGGAGGTTGTGACGTGGAGGCTGTCACAGAAGGCGCAGAAGCAGCTTGGTAAGCTTAGACAACAGGAGAGGCATCCGATAAAGCCAGAGAAGACAAGCGCACTAGGCGCCCTGGATGATGGAAAAGTCGTTTGGTGATTTATGAGGAACCACATGATCTGGCGCACAAGCAGCCAGAAGAAGAGGGTCTTTCAATGGAGGGCTATCTGAAGGGCGAGACAAGGGAAAAGACTCCTCAACTGCATCATCGTCCTGCGTTCCGCAACGCTTGGTTTGAATAACCGGCGCGCCATCAATATTCCTAAGCGTGGGCAGCGGCGGGAAATCACAAGCATTGTCCCCCGAAGATTCACTTTGAACCCCAATAACTGAAGTTGGCTTAGCTGCAGAATCCTGTGGGTGAAGATTCGCTAAGGTCAATTTTCTACGCTGTTCGTAATCGAGTTTAATACCACCACATGACCCGGACAATTGGTACAGAGGTGGCCCCTTTGATTACAACTAAAGCAGATTCCTTGCTGGCCGGTATAAGTAATACGAACCCTACAATTACATACCTACAAGGAAGAGGGAATAATTTTTAATCACCATTTCCATCAACCTAACGCATTACGGAGTCGTAAGCGATGCTGAGTAGACCAGCGTACTTTTCGAATATATTGTATATCCCCGAAATGGAACAGAATGGACTTCAGCGAGATTGACCTCAAAAAACTGTCATCTACCTCTGGTGGAAGATTAAAAACCCAAACATTTGGACAGATCACTTCTGCATTCCCCAAAAGAACCATGCTAATGGAGCCGTCGCGGTGAATTAGGGAGACCCGAGTACCGTGACGTAATAATATCTTGTGAGTCCGAGGCGGGTCAAAAATTTAACCAGAAACACATATAATTTCAAATCAAAGTACTCAGTTTCCACCTGATCTGTGCTAACTTCGATCTTGTCCACCAACCAATCACGTATCTCTTAAAGAGCCGAGCTGCACATGCGTTGGGGATTTATCAAAACTGAAGCTGACTACCTTTTTGTGGAATAGACGTGGGAAGTATGTTGGACATAATGGCGCGAAACAACGTCGTGTCAGGAAGGGCTGCCCCAACACCAGACACTAAACGACAAATAGGAATGCAAAGCGCACAAGGACTCACCCAGCACTGAAGCCGCGCGGGATTAGCCGAGCGGTCTGAGGCGCTGCAGTCATGGACTGTGCGGCTGATCCCGGCGGAGGTTCGAGTCCTCCCTCGGCATGGGTGTGTATGTTTGTCCTTAGGAGAATTTAGGTTAAGTAGTGTGTAAGCTTAGGGACTGATGACCTTAGCAGTTAAGTCCCATAATATTTCACACACATTTGAACATTTCAACCAACACTGAACAGAGACAAGGAAGACATGCAGCGCTACGGTGAGAGGCGGAAATACGACAATCTACTACACCGACGTGCGAAGCGTGAATGATACCATTAGAACACGAGCAGATACAGCTCTGATACTCACAAGCGAAACCCCCGTCGCACCCCAGTCAGATTTAGTGGTCAGATGGATCGGTGGAGAGCCCGTAAAAACCTGAACACAGATTAAGCATGGATTCAGAAAGAAAGTGTACTGAACTGTCAAAATTGAAGCAAAATAGGAACAGTGAACAATCCAAGGTCAAGACATCAACAACGAGCGAATGGGAAGAGCCACGGCGTCGTGGTTATGTGGCCACGGTGTTGGGCTACAAAGCAGCAGGTCCCTGTTCTTCACATGTCTCCCATGGGACCCCGCCGCCCCTTTTCCTTTTTAGAAAATTACAAACTGTCCGTCTGTTCACTGACTTTAATTTTTATGTATTTATTTATTTAGTTCTGTAGGACCAAACTGAGGAGCAAACCTCCAATGTCATGGAACGTGTCAGTACATGAAACTACAACGTAAAAGTAATAACAGATAAATATAAAATGTTTATGATCCCGAAAAAAATCAAGCCATAAGTTTAAGTAAATGCAATCAACAATGCTATAAAAATAAGCTTAATTCTTCAAGGAACTCTTCGACTCTTAAGTTTCGATTTGAAAGCGTGTGGATTACTGCTAAGATTTTTGAATTCCTGTGGTAGCTTATTGGAAATGGATGCAGCAGTATACTGCACACCTTTCTGCACAAGAGCTAAGGACGTCCGATCCAAATACTGCTTTGATTTCTGCCGAGTATTAGCTGAGTGAAAGCTGCTTATTCTTGGGAATAAGTTAATACTGTTACGAACAAATGACAGTAAGGAATATACATATTGAGAGTCCAATGTCAAAATAGAGACTCGTCAACAGTGGTCGACAAGAGGTTCATTAACTTACACCACTTATTTCCCAAACCGACCCTGTCTGAGACAAAAATATTCTTATAGAATGGGAAGAGTTACCCCAAAATTTAATACCATACCACATAAGCGAAAGAAAATAGGCAAAGTAAACTAATTTTCATGTCGAACGATCACTTACTTGAGATACCGTTCGAATAGTAAAAATACCAGCATTAAATTTCTGAACAAGAACCTGAACGTGGGCTTTCCATGACAGTTTACTGTCTATCCGAACACCTAAGAACTTGAGCTGCTTTTCACTAATTATATGGCCGTTCTGTGAAATGAAAAGGTCGGGTTTTGTAGAATTCTGTGTTAGTAACTATAAAAACTGAGTCTTGCTGTGATTTAGCGTTGGTTTGTTTTCTACAAGCCATGAACTTATCAACTGCGCTATTCGAAACCGAGCCATTGTTGCACACAACATCCTTTACTAAGCTAGTGTCATTATCAAACAGAAATATTTTATAGCTACCCTTAATACTAGAGTGTATAACATTTATATAAATAGGGAACAGGAGTGGCCCCAACATTGATCCCCAGGGCACCCCCCCCCCCCCCCCTTTATTTGACCGTACCCCACACAGAATCCACATCGCGTCCATTATCAATACTGTGAATAATGACCTTTTGGTCTCTGCTGCTAAGGTAAGAGGTGAACCAATTGTGAGCTAATTTCCGTATTCGGTAATAGACCAACTTCTGGAGAAATATCTTGTTATCAACACAACCATACGCCTTAGTTAACCCATCCAGTGCTTCACAGAGAAAAGAGAATAGTCTATAGCATTTTCAGTTACTAAACGACTTCTAAAGCCGAACTGTACATTTGCTGCCAATCGTGTGATATAAAATGATCAATTATCCTTACATTCACAGTCTTTTCAATAAGTTTAGCAAACACTGATGGCATAGAACTAGGTCTAAAATTGTCTACATTATCCCTTTTTCCCTTTTTATAAAGCCGCTTTAGTACTGCGTACTTTAATCGTTCAGCAAACTGACCATTCCTAAAGCAATGTTCTCTTTCTGTAGTCTTGACAATTTTCATGCTATACATTGGTTATAGAATATGAATCATGTGGTAAGAAAGTATTATGGTAGCGAGTACATGTGATGAATAGTGAGAGCAGTCGGGATGGTGCGTAGACCTGTCACAGAAATGAAAGCGACAAATAAACGTATGTGAACTGTGATACAACAAAGGAATTCAGGAGCGAAAACTTCCAAAACGGAACACAAGAGTCATAACATGTCGTACTTGAGCCGTGTGTCGGCTCTCAACATATATCGTGCTGTAAAGATTGTTCTGAGTCCTTCCATTCCATCGTTAATTCTTTCATATTTATCGTTATGCTGCGTACGCTTCTGTTGAGATTCCCCTCTGGCAGCGTGTCTGGTCTTATCGATCTTCGAGTCGTTGCTTCCTGTTAGCCTTGTGTAAGGGAATAAGATCTTTGGGGCGATGGCCGGTTGGTTGCCTAGCGGTGACGAGTCGGTCGGTCGGTTTTTAAAATCGGGAGTTAGAGAATGTCGTACGAGGAGACAGCGGCATGGCGTGGCGGTGGAGAGTTGGCTGTTGTTCCGGGAAACCACGTAGTCTATCCTGGCGGCGCGAGACGAGTGGGACGAGTTGACGGGAGAAGGCTGTAAGCTCTTGCTGTGAGCACCCGAGGGCCACGGTTGTGGTTCCGAGTCACTACTTGGTGGGAGCGGCAACGGATATCTTTAAATTTTCCGTCTGGAGGCGGGAATGGTTCAAATGATTCTGAGCCCTATGGGACTTAACTGCTGAGGTCATCAGTCCCCTAGAATTTAGAACTAGTTAAACCTAACTAACCTAAGGACGTCACACACATCCATGCCCGAGGCAGGATTCGAACTTCCGACCGTAGCGGTCGCGCGGTTCCAGACTGTAGCGCCTAGAACCGCTCGGCCACCTAGGCCGGCCGGAGGCGGGAATGATGGACTAGTAACTCGCCTAACCTGAGGATTTCGCCGCCGTGGTTGCAGAGAAGACGAGGACTCCGGTGACAGAGCGCGTGGCTGCGTGACTGTGCCCAGTTGGGTACGCTGGCGACGTGGACACGGTCGGGTGTGAGGAACCTTTGCGTCGGAGTTCACCTGCTGTTTCTCTGATAAACTGCAAGTTAAGTTGGTTAAAGGTTTAGATGTTAATTGAAGAATTTTGGATTGTGCAACCAGCGTCTTTTCTGCTTTGTGGCCTGCTGCGTTCGGGTTGCCTTTCCCTGTCGCCGGTGTCTTTATAGACAGTGATCTTTTCCGCGTCTTATTAGTACTGCCCGGTAGGAAGTGTATTTTTGGGCAGTGATTATGGTTTTAGATTACATTTTTTCTGCCTTGTGACCTCCTACGTTCGGATTTCCTCTCCTTGTCGCCGGTGTAATTATAGACAGTGATCTTTTGGCTTCTTATTAGTACTGCCTGGGAGGAGTGTAATTTTGGGCGGGGGTTACGGTCCCTGATTTGATTCCTCCTCCTCCCCTGGCCTCGCGTGAGGTCGATGTGACTGCTGAATGTGAGGCGTTGTGGGTCTGTTCAAATGGCTCTGAGCACTATGGGACTTAACATCTATGGTCATCAGTCCCCTAGAACTTAGAACTACTTAAACCTAACTAACCTAAGGACAGCACACAACACCCAGCCATCACGAGGCAGAGAAAATGCCTGACCCCGCCGGGAATCGAACCCGGGAACCCGGGCTTGGGAAGCGAGAACGCTACCGCACGACCACGAGATGCGGGCTGTGGGTCTGTTAGTTCGCTTCTAGCCTGAGTATCCTTCGGGAGACAATTGTGGTCGCCCTTACACCGGGTCGGTTAATTATTTCTATCCCAGGACATTTTGGTGGCAGGACATGGTATTAAAGTTGTTAGTCATTGTAAAATGTTAAATGGTTGTATTTTACTGACTGTTTTTGGCAACTGTTTAAAAATGTTAACTTTGCTTTTCATTGGTGGGATTTAAAATTACGTGGCTATAAAGTCGTCAGTTATTGAAAAAGGTGAATGACTGTATCTTTGCTTTGATTGTTTTAATCTACTTGGCATCCTTTGAAAATGCTAGTTCTGCCTCCCTGTGAGCGAGCCCTTGTAATTTAATATCTTGTTGTGCCAAAGTTTAAAGAAGTTGGCTCCCTACAGTTTCGGCAGCGAAATTGTATGCAAATTGATGTTTTTTTTTAATTTCATTACTTGTAAAGTTTTAATTTTATTATTAAATGTTTTATCAAAGTCTGTTTTAAGTAAAATGGCTTGGCTATTAACGGGAAGGTAAAGTTTTTAATTTCATTACTTGGAAAATTTTGTTTTTTTATCGAATGTTTTATCAAAGTCGGTTTTAAATAAAACGGCTTGGCCGTTAACTGTAAAGTAAATTCTTTTGAAAAGGCACTCATGCCTACCAGTTTTTTTGGATCTGTTCCTGGTCAAGTGATAAAGAAATGACTTTTAATGGTTGAAGTAATCAATAAGGAAATTGTAAATTGCCACTCGACAGTAACCAACTAATTTTGCCCCCTTTTCCCAACTGGGGGTTTTCCTTGATTAATCGTAACACCCGTCTCAGTACTTGTATAGAACAAACAGGAAGTACGTACGTCTGACGTGCCTTCCTAAAACATCGCTGTTGCTAACGGACGTTACATCACGACACATACGCAAATTTGAATGCAGTGAAAAACCACTTCAATGGCCGGACGGACAGTTCATAATTATGTGAGAAAGAAGTAATTGGGCACGGGGGAGATTCGAACACCATCGCCACACAATCACGAGGCCGTGGCTTTTGAAACTACTTCGACCTTACACATCTTGAGTTTGGACCCTCCACTGGTTCTATTTTGCTTCTTTTTCCATAGTTCGGTGCACCGTCTTCCTGTTTTCATGCGTGATCTGTGTTCAGTTTTTGATGGGCTATCCACTGGGCGATGTTACCACTAAATCTGAGGGACGTGCAATGGTGAGTTTCCCTGTCAGTGAGCTGTGAGGGATGGCAACGCTGTGCGGGGTGATATACCTTCTGAGTCGTGGGCGGCTCGTGTTCGTGCCATATCTCATTTGACATCCTGTTTTTACTGTACTACCACCTCGTTATGTTAATTTCAATTTCTGGTGTCACTGAGTTGCCGCCTTGCCTGTCCGTGAGCGGCAGCAGCGGCGCTTAATAATATAACCGTATTATCTTTTCTGGCTGCTAATACACTCCTGGAAATGGAAAAAAGAACACATTGACACCGGTGTGTCAGACCCACCATACTTGCTCCGGACACTGCGAGAGGGCTGTACAAGCAATGATCACACGCACGGCACAGCGGACACACCAGGAACCGCGGTGTTGGCCGTCGAATGGCGCTAGCTGCGCAGCATTTGTGCACCGCCGCCGTCAGTGTCAGCCAGTTTGCCGTGGCATACGGAGCTCCATCGCAGTCCTTAACACTGGTAGCATGCCGCGACAGCGTGGACGTACCGCCGAATTGCTCAACACGTGGGGCGTAAGGTCTCCACTGTACATCGATGTTGTCGCCAGTGGTCGGCGGAAGGTGCACGTGCCCGTCGACCTGGGACCGGACCGCAGCGACGCACGGATGCACGCCAAGACCGTAGGATCCTACGCAGTGCCGTAGGGGGCCGCACCGCCACTTCCCAGCAAATTAGGGACACTGTTGCTCCTGGGGTATCGGCGAGGACCATTCGCAACCGTCTCCATGAAGCTGGGCTACGCTCCCGCACACCGTTAGGCCGTCTTCCGCTCACGCCCCAACATCGTGCAGCCCGCCTCCAGTGGTGTCGCGACAGGCGTGAATGGAGGGACGAATGGAGACGTGTCGTCTTCAGCGATGAGAGTCGCTTCTGCCTTGGTGCCAATGATGGTCGTATGCGTGTTTGGCGCCGTGCAGGTGAGCGCCACAATCAGGACTGCATACGACCGAGGCACACAGGGCCAACACCCGGCATCATGGTGTGGGGAGCGATCTCCTACACTGGCCGTACACCACTGGTGATCGTCGAGGGGACACTGAATAGTGCACGGTACATCCAAACCGTCATCGAACCCATCGTTCTACCATTCCTAGACCGGCAAGGGAACTTGCTGTTCCAACAGGACAATGCACGTCCGCATGTATCCCGTGCCACCCAACGTGCTCTAGAAGGTGTAAGTCAACTACCCTGGCCAGCACGATCTCCGGATCTGTCCCCCATTGAGCATGTTTGGGACTGGATGAAGCGTCGTCTCACGCGGTCTGCACGTCCAGCACGAACGCTGGTCCAACTGAGGCGCCAGGTGGAAATGGCATGGCAAGCCGTTCCACAGGACTACATCCAGCATCTCTACGATCGTCTCCATGGGAGAATAGCAGCCTGCATTGCTGCGAAAGGTGGATATACACTGTACTAGTGCCGACATTGTGCATGCTCTGTTGCCTGTGTCTATGTGCCTGTGGTTCTGTCAGTGTGATCATGTGATGTATCTGACCCCAGGAATGTGTCAATAAAGTTTCCCCTTCCTGGGACAATGAATTCACGGTGTTCTTATTTCAATTTCTAGGAGTGTACTTCCCAGTTGTTGCGTGTTTGGATCTGCCAGTGAGTTG
Organism: Schistocerca nitens; assembly: GCF_023898315.1. Classification (NCBI taxonomy): domain Eukaryota; kingdom Metazoa; phylum Arthropoda; class Insecta; order Orthoptera; family Acrididae; genus Schistocerca; species Schistocerca nitens. Next base: position 706,653,283 of record NC_064619.1, read on the forward strand.
GGAGGCGCTAGCAGTACAGTTCGGACCTGGCAGAGTTTGGCTTAGGACGCGGCAGAAATTCAGGCGGGGCTCGGCTGCCGTGAGGTCCGGACAGCCATGACTCGCCCAACGGTTGCCGATACATATCGCTTGAGTGCGGACCACCTTGGTTGGTCGTCGGTCGGTCGTCTTGTCGGACGACGTGTATGTTGGCCGGCGATAGCTTTGGGTTGCCTGCGTGTGCTGACTCCTGATTCCTTGTTATTGCACTGTCACTGACGTTAGTTTTGTCTAGTTCTTCGTGCAAGTGTTCGAGAAACTGTGTGTCGTTTGTGTGATTTCGACTGACAAGTTATTTCAAATGCTGTCAGAGTGGTGTTGTGTACCGAGTCGGTCGGTTGGTGTGGATCCGCCAGGAAATTTCCGCTCGGCCCAGTGGGCCGGGCCCGCTGGTGGTCTCTACGCAGTGTCTGACTGTGTAGGCGTTGTTCCGATTGCTACGGGGTTCGTGGCTCACCGACCCTGGACATCAAAGGTGAGTGGTGATTTAATTACAGAACCGAGTCTCTTCACATTGTGCCGATGGTTTTCACGGTTGGCTGTTGGGGGTATCCCGTGAGCAACAGCGAGTGTTTGAGTTGGCGAAAGTTTGGCCACCATCTGGTGGGGTTTAACTGTATTTTGGTTATTTAAAGTCCATGTACACCAGCGGAATTTTCTGCCTTGTGGCCGTTAGCGTTCCGGTTACCTGCCCCGGCCGCTGACGTAAAATTTAGGCAGTGTCCTTTCCTCACCGTGTGGTCGCTGTCCAACACGTGTGTGTAGTTTTACAGCTTATGCATACTTGGTTGTGGGTGGCTACGCTTTTTACGTTTCGGCTTTCGAGTTCTTTGTGCACTGGTCGGGTTGAAAGTAAGTCGTCTTGTCGGTGGGTCCGTTGACTGTCTCTTGGTTGGGTTGCCAGCGGATCGGATATAGTTGGGGCGTCTACCTGTCGCCCCTAGGCGAACGTTAATATTTTAAGTGCAGACCGACCCCCGGAAACTTCTGAGCGCCGCTGGCTGTACTGCATTTTCTTATTGGTGTTCGATTGTGTATTTTAATGGCTTATAGCTGATGCTTTGAATTTGTATGCTTTTAGTTGGGTTTAAAATAATGGGCCTTAAGCCGCTTTAAAATTGGAACTTCCTTACTTGTCACATCATGCACTGTTTGGGCCTTCAGCCGCATTTAAAATACTTTTTTGGATAAAGATTTGGGCCTTCTGCCTTTTGAAAATTTATTGTAGTTGTGTTTTCCAATAATGGCTCTTCAGCCGCTTTAAAATTTAGATTCCTTACTTGTTACATCTTAGACTGTTTGGGCCTTCAGCTTTTGCAAAATATTGTTTAAAGATAAAGCTTTGGGCGTTCTGCCTACTAAAAGTTATTTTAGTTGTTCTAAGTAATCGGCCTTGAGCCGTTTTTAAATTAAATTTCTTGTCCTTCAGACTGTGTGGGGCCTTCAGCCTAATCGAAGATAAGGCCTTCTGCTTTGTGCTTTCTTTTTTAATTAATTTTACCTGCAGTTTTAAATCATGGGCTTTCAGTCGTCTTTAAATTAAACTTGTTTGCTTTTCAAGAGTTAGATTTGTTGGGCCTTCAGCCAAGTTATAGAACTTACTTACGTGAGGCCTTCTGCCTTCTAAATACTCTGTTTGAGTCTGAATTTTAAGTTAGTGGCTTCAGCCATTTTTAATTTTAAGTGGTTGTGCCCTTAAGGCATACGATAGTGTTGCCTATTCAGCCGATAACTAAGTTCAAGAATTGAACTCCTGTATGCTGATGGTGCGGCAATTGTTGCGAACTCCGCAGAAGAGCTGCAAGAGCTAGTATCAAGATTTAGTCACGCATGGCACCTATTCTCGTTGTGTGTAAACAGCAGTAAGACCATAATTATGGTTCAGGGTGCTAACAGAAAGCCGAATATCACACTAGATGGCACTACTCTGCAAGTCGTAGATAACTTCTGCTATCTTGGATCTACTATAGAATCAAACATGTCTGTTGACAAGGAAATTGATGCTCGCATTAGAAGCCTGCGTCAACTTTTGGCAAACTCTCTACACGTGTTTGGAAAAACAACAAACTCTCTTTGACCACCAAAATTCTTGTATATCAAACTTGCGTCCTCAGCATCCTTTCGTATGCATCGGAAACATGGACTACCTATGCCAAACAAGAACGTCGCCTTAATGCTTTCCACATGCATCCTCGGAGTAACGTGGAAGGACCGACTGACCAACAAAGCAGCGCTATCTATAACTGCAACAGTATTTCAGCTATCTTGAAGCAGAGACGACTCCGTTGGCTGGGACACGTCCACCAGTGTGGCGTGATGGTATATCATCTGGAATGTCGAAACATGATGAAGGCTTGTTAGAAAGATTAAGGCAGAAAAAGCTTCGTAATGCTACCACTGCTCCTGCCTCAGCAGCCAGATACACTTGTGGCAATTGCGGCAAGAGATGCCGTGCTGCCATTGGCTTGAGAAGTCATATCAAAAAATGCAACCCATGAACACACAGACACTGCAACAATCAGCTACCAAGATGTCGTGGCCAATATATATATATTTGGGAAACTAAATAAAGTTAAATGTGTTTGAGTGTAATTGACAGCGCCCTTTTGGGCCCTTTCCACAATTACAGCTACCTGTTCTGTGCTGCGAACTTAAGCAGGGCGGTTCACTTTCCTCTGTACATTCCCATACGGTGCACGATGTGACAATGTTGCCAGCTCCTCAATTTCTCTTCGGATCATAAGCTTTTGTCTTGAATCTGGACGAGACTCACATACTGATCTCCAAGTGTGGCACTTTTTCTATAACCTTTCCGCCAAAATTACCCATCGGCTTTGAGAAAAGGTGTACCTTCACCATCAGCTGGTGGTGCTACAAAAGTGCGGCATTTCGGCATTTTTTCTTCATCATATATATACTATGAAGAAAAAATGCCACACTTTAAGCTCCACCAGCTAATGGCGAAGGTACACCCCTTTTCGAAGCAGTTGGGTAATTTTGGCGAAAAGGTTACGCGATAGAGCTGTGGAGAACGATCTTGATACAGACGACGAACAGTTCTTCCATTACCGTGAACTCCGCCATTCAGAAGGACCATGTCTTCTGTTTTTCGCCAAATTTTGCCCACCGGCTTCGAGAAAGGGTACCTTCACCATCAGTTGGTGGTGCCCCAAGTAGAAGCCACGCACCCGAATTGGATGAGGCCGTAGAGCATCACATAAAAAAAGAACCTCTCAGTGAGTACACGAGCACTTAATCTGGCTATGAATGAGTGGGTCAGACCCAATCAATTACTTGTGAACGGTTGTGCCACGGTAACGGTATATTTCCAGACATAGGTTCCGGTTCAAAATATTATCTACTCACTCCACTGTACAATTGCTAGATGTTTGTAAGGAGAATCCCCAAACACCCTGTGTATATCAGAAACGCCAATTACCTCAATGAATCATTACTTTGTGGTTTGATAAAACATGTGCAAAAACTAAATATAGTGTACCTTTCATCGTTTCAGTAAAGAAATCTCTCAAAGAAAGCGTTCTTTCGTTGTAAAATTTGCCCGGCGGGGTCATGGATTTTCTCTGCCTCGTGATGGCTGGGTGTTATGTGCTGTCCTTAGGTTAGTTAGGTTTAAGTAGTTCTAAGTTCTAGGGGACTGATGACCATAGGTGTTAAGTCCCATAGTGCTCAGAGCCATTTGAACCATTTTTTGTAAAATTTAATTAGGTACTAATTTTTATGATGCTGGGAAACAGTGGGGGGGGGGGGGGTAGTAAAAGTAGCTAATATGTCACTACCCTACGGGTAATAGTCACAGAAAAGGGGGTAAGTGCTGTCCTAGCCCCATCCAACATCATGTTATCAAGTCTGAAAATTGAATACTAGGTAAAACGGTTCTACCCAGACAATGATTGTGTTGAAAATATTACCTCACATATCGATAACGCGATCTGAAGAGTGCTTCACAGAAAACATACAAATAAACAGCAATCCATTGAACTTACAATTGAAAATTGACTGAAAAATGCAGTAAGTAACCCGAAGGGCGTATCGATAAATTTGTAACTGACATTAATTTTAACACTAGCTCCAGTCGCTGGCTGTCGTTCATTGCGTTCCTTCCGCGCTTTCCGTTTTTTTCTTTCCTCTGTTCCTTTTCCGGCGGTGTCGCACGTTTTCGCAGGGTTTTGTCCCCCCGGCCAGCAGCGCCAGGCACCGGCGGGCCGGCTAAACGCTAAATTGATTGCCGCCGTCCCGTGTTTACTGCCGCTCCGCCGTCAAAGCGCTTACGTACACTACTTCGTATTTCCTTTTTTTCCCCGATGCTTGTGCCGCCATGTCGAAACAAGTGACTGCTGTTATCCGCTCTGCGCGAAGAGAAACGAGGCTAAAAATATTGCTTTCGCTGCGGAATTCTTTAGCTGTATTAATAGGAAATTTAAGCAATTTACCGCTTCTCGTGTTTTCCGCCTTTTAATACAGTTTTCTCTTTCACCTGCGCGGCTATATTTCAGAAATATCTGAGTCGCTAATACCGCGTTTTGCGGAATGTTTTAACTAGAAAGGGGAAGGAAGGTAACATCGTTAACGATACTTCTCCGCAAGCAGGAAGCCGGAAGACAGCTGTGACCACACTTATCTGGTGTGTTAACTACAAAGCCTACATCTACACGACTACTCTGCAATTCACACCTGATTGCCTACTAGAGGATTCATCGAACCACTTTTCTATTGTTCCAGCCTCGAACAATACGCAGGAAATTTTTCCGTGCGAGCTCTGTTTTATCCTTTCTTACGATGGTCATTTTCTCCCTATGTAGAGGGGAAATAACTAGACAATTTTTCATTCTTAGGAGACTGTTGGTGATTAACTTTTTGTGAAAATTTGCCGCAACGAAAAACGCCTTTGTTTTAACGCCAGCCACGCCAACTGGCGTATGATACCCGTGACATTTTTCTCCCCTGCTTCGTGATAGTGTAAAACGAGCTGCCCTTCTCTGAACGTTTTCGATGACCTCCATCAATCCTGTCTCGTAAAACTCACACACCGCACAGCAATATTCTGGCAGAGGACGGGCAAGTGTAATGTAGGCCATCTGTTTAGGAAAAAGCTGAGATAATAAAAAGCAGTCTTTGGTTCCACCTCCCACGACATTACCTATGTGATGGTTCCAATTTAATTTCTTCCAAATTGTAATCCCTAGGCATTTAACTGAGTCGCAACCTTTAGATCTGTGTGATTTACTGTGTAACAGAAGTTTAACTGGTGCCTTTTACTACTCATGTGGATGACATCACACATTTCATTACTCAATTGCCACGTTTCACACCGTACAAATATCTAGTAAAAATCATCTTGAGGTTGGTTTTAATCTTCTGATGGCTTTACTAGATTGTGAATGACAGCATTATTTGCAAAACAATCTACGAAAGCTGCTCAGATTTTCTCCTAGATCATTGGCCCATATTAAGCACAGCAGAGGGACTATAACACTTCCTTGGGAAACACCAGATGACTTTCGGTCTTTACTATGAACTGTGATCTTTCTGAGAAGAAATAACGAATAAAGTCGCACAACTGAGTTTGTGAGGAACTGAATCAAAACCTTTCTGAAAAAAATGGAAATGAGCGTATGCATCGTTGGCCGGGAGGCTCCATCCGGGGAAGTTCGGCCGCTAAGTGCAAGTCTTATTTCAGCCGACTCCACGTTGGGCGCCTTGCGTCCCGGCGATGAGGAAGAAATGATGATGAGGACCACACAACACCCAGTCCCCGAGCGGAGAAAATCCCCAACCGGGAATCGAACGCTGGCCAGCTTGCATGGGAGGCGAGCATGTAACCACATTTTTTAAAATTTATTTTGTTCGCAATTGTTCGTTGTATTTGGTCGTAGAGAACGTCACATGACATCCGTAGAAGTCTATTCTTGATCCCTTAACTCAGTTTTTTCATTACAAAGGGCAACCAGCTGTCTGACCTAACTCGCTGAGCGACCGTGCCAGCACCCAGCTAAGCAGGTAGACACTTTTCTGGAAATGCAGAACTAAGAAATCAGTTTCAGATACCCTTTCGATATCACTCATTATTTCATGAGAAAATAGATACAGTTGCGTTGCACACGAGCAATATTTTCTGACTGCGTACTGACTGTATGCCAACAGATTGTTTTCTTCAAGGTCATTCTTAATGTTAGAACACAGTATACGCTCCAAAATCCTACTGAATATAGACGTCAGTGATACGGGTAAGTAATGAAGTGAATTACTCCTAATTTTTTTCCTTGAATATTGGTCTGACCTGTGCAAATTTCCAGTCTTTTCTACTGATCTTCCGTCGAGCGAGCGGTTATATATACACTGCTGGCCACCGTAAATGCAACATCCTGAAGGAAGCATCCGAATCAAGTGAAATTTACACCATGGGTTTGCAGCGATGAGACATGCAACTGATTAGAATTTCAGCGCAGACGCACATCACGCGCGCCTGTGGCGCCACCTCATAGCGCCATTTAAGGCTTGGCGATTTCGACGATTGTACGTTCGGCACGTGTGTTTACCTTGTGGTTGTTTCACAAGACGATCAGTTATGCCTCGTAGACAACAGCGAACATCTTTTGATCAAGTATCCGAGTTCGATAGAGGAAGGATAGTGGCTTACCGAGATTGTGGATTATCATACAGAGAAACCGCTAGTCGTGTTGGACGAAACCAAACAACTGTAATGCGGATATGTGACCGTTGGATGCAGGAGGGTACGACGGACCGACGTGGTCGATCGCATTCACCTCGGTGCACCACTGCACGTGCTGATAGGCAAATTGTGCGTATGGCAGTGACGGATCGCTCAGTGACATCCCGAACCATAGCACAGCACATTGCGTCTGTAACGCATCATCCAGTGTCTGCGCGTACCATTCGACGCCGTTAACAGCAGAGTGGTCTGTCCGCAAGACGTCCATTGCTTCGTCTACCATTGACGCAGAACCACAGACGTCTCCGTCGCCAATGGTGTGATGACAGACGGATGTGGACGGCAGAATGGAATGACGTTGTCTTTACTGACGAGGCACGCTTCTGTCTGCAGCACCACGATGGTCGGATTCGAGTGTGGAGACACCGTGTAGAGAGGATGCTGGACAGCTGCATTATGCACCGCCACACTGGTCTTGCACCGGGCGTTATGGTATGGGGCGGTATTGGATATTACTCTCGCACGCCTCTAGTACGCATTGCCGGTACTTTAAATAGCCGGCGCTACATATCCGAGGTGCTGGAGTCTGTTGTCCTTCCTTACCTTTAGGGCTCGGCCACAGCCATATTTCAACAGGATAATGCGCGACCACACGTGGCACGCATTGTCCAAAGGTTCTTCGTCAGTAACCAGATTGAATTGCTTCCCTGGCCGGCTCGCTCTCCGGATCTTTCACCGATAGAAAACATGTGGTCCATGGTTGCTCAACGAGTGACCCAGATTACATCCCCAGCTGCCACACCAGATGATCTTTGGCAACGTGTGGAAGCTGCTTGGGCTGCTGTACCCCAGGAACACATCCAACGTCTCTTTGACTCAATGCCGAGACGTGTGGCAGCGGTGATCTCCAACAATGGCGGCTACTCTGGCTACTGATTCTGGCAGGAACCACATGTCACAGACGTCTGTAAACGTAATCATTTGATACTTGGTCAACATGTTATCTACAAAATAAATTTTGTTGTGCTACCTCTTGTCTTTCTTGGTGTTGCATTTACGGTGGCCATCAGTGTAATACGTAACTGGAGCTGTGAGAGAGCAGAATGTTTCTCTCCGCGGGACACACGGACTCCGAACGTGGTCAGGTGATTGGGTCTCACTTTGTGTCATACGTCTGTACGCGAGATTTCCACACTCCTAACAATCCCTAGGTTCACTGTTTCCAATGTGATAGTAAGGTGAAGGGACACGTACAGCACAAAAGCGTACAGGCCGACCTCATCTGTTGACTGACAGAGACCGCCAACAGTTGAAGAGGTTCGTAATATGTAATAGGCAGACATCTATGCAGACCATCACACAGGATGTACTGAAAGTACTATGACAGGCGGGACGTGACAAAACTTGGATTTCATGGTCGAGCGGCTGCTCAAAACTACACGTGAAGCTGGCAAATGCCAAACGACGCCTCGCTTGGTGTACGGAGAGTAAACATTGGACGATTGAACAGTGGAAAAACGTTGTGTGGAGTGACGAATCACGGTACATAATGTGGCGATCCGATGGCAGGGTGTGGGTATGGCGAATACCCGGTGAAGTCATCTGATAGTGTGTGTAGTGCCAACAGCAAAATTCGGCATCGGAAGTGTTATGATGTGGTCGTATTTTCCAGGGAGGGGGCTTGCACCCCTTGTTGTTTTGCGTGACAATACCACAGCACAGGCCAACAATGATGCTTTAAGCATCTTCTTGTTTCCCAGCGTTGAAGAGCGATTCGGGGATGGCGACTGCATCTTTCAACACGATCGAGCACTTTTTCATAATGCACGGGCTTTGGTGGAGTTGTTACACGAGAATAACATACCTGTAATGGACTGGCCTGCACAGAGTCCTCACCTGAATCCTATAGAACACCTTTGGGATGTTTTGGAATATCGACTTCGTTCCACGTCTCGCCGATTGACATCGATACGCCTCCTCAGTGCAGCACTCCGTGAAGAATGGGCTGCCATAGCCCACGAAGCCTTCCAACACCTTATTGAGAGTGGAAGCTGTAATCGAGGCTAAGGGTGGGCCAGTGACCTTCGAATTCCACCAATAATGATGAAGGGCGCCACGAACTTGTCATTTTCATCCAGGTGTCCGGATACTTTTGGTCACATAGTGTATTATAGCATCGCATTGAAATCATCGCTAAACTTTCGAGCTTTCGTGAAACTTCTTTTTACAGGTTATCATGAATAAAGGGAGGCAAAAGAAGGGACAGAACGGCCAGCTGAATCAAGTGAAGGACATTGTAGATAGCATAGATTAGAAAGACAGGAACAGAGGAAGAACAATAAGCGTTTTCGGATAAATAACTGTTAATTACATTTATCGTTGTGGGCCTGTCCAACAAATACCTGACGACGACAGACACCTACTACTGACCTATTACTAATTCTTCTAGAGGAGATGGAAAAACAGTACACAGTCACAGTGATCTTTCCCTAGAGCTACTCCCGTTAAGTACACTGGACAACTGTGGAGTTTGGACAATAGTGAATAGGCGATGGCAGAAGTGAAGCTATAGCTACACCGAAAGTAGAGACATTCAGGCTGTCGCTCTTCTAGCATTCTATAGGCGACAGTAATGGGAAGAAAGTTTGATATGGGGTGATTATAATTAAACTGCAGCTACTCGCGCAGGTCCAGTGCCGACTGCAATTATCGTATTAAAACCAAAAATGGTAGATATTCTAATGCGTTAATGGGGAAGCGATTTACGCTGGCCACCAGGAGCAAATCTGGCGCCGTACAGAATCTCGTCGACGTCTCATGATGTGGGTTACCAACACAAGTACAAGGATAGCTTATCAATAGGGACAAGAAAGGAGGCATGGAGGGCGCCAAAAACATAAATAACAATCATCCATTTATTGCACCATTACACCCACACATCATGATATATGAGACATTACAATTGGCATACTCAAATCAATAATGACAAACAATATGCATCACGAAGGGCACACACAATGGAGTTTAAGAAATTGCAATGGCACATCAACTACGCTATGACAAACGGTGTGCATAATGAAGGCCGCACAATTTTACCAATATAAGAAATTAAAATGATACTAGCATAAAATTAACTAAAATGCCTTGAAGGAAATGTTTAGGAGAAGAACACGACGGGGAGGAGGCAACACAATACTTAACTCAGGTGCACCAAAACAAACAACGGACACGAGGCCGCGCCAACAACGGACACGTAAGGCACGCAACTACCCTCTCCATTGCGGTTCCGCGCGTTCCACCCAAGTAATAGCTACCTGAAACATTTTAATACTTGGAACAGTACACCAGTAATCAGCAAATTAAAAAAAACAATAACAAGACATAAAAAATACAATAATTTAAGAAAATCACATCATATGACTATGAGCGTAAGGTCTTTCGGTAATTAACAGATTACTAAACAGGTAAAGGGCTATGTGCCACTATTAAATCGTCTGTAATTACACTACTAAATTTCTCAGTGCCCAAGTTGCCATTAACGCAACAAGAATTAAATCATTTAAGTGATAATGTTACTTTAAAATAATAACAGAATTATTTCATACAGCAGAGCACCAAGAATGGCCAGATCAGTACTCCCCAGTGAAGCAGTTCACACAAATGGTGCTCCACGGCTCCGAGCACACAGCCCCATACAAAATGCAACACAACCACAACGACCCGGCGTACTACCAGAACCACCAGGAAGTAAACCAAAGTCGTACAAAGCCAAAACAAGGACCGACTTTTAAAATAACGAGACCTAGCCCGGGCCGGACAACAGATCAAATGCCGGGAAATCCATAAGAAACCTCAGCCAACTTAATACCAAAACAATTTATGAACAATATGCAAAACACAAGACCTCTCAGTCCAAAGGCTTCCGTTTAGTCGCGAAGGTGGCTCCGACCCGCCTACTGCGGTGCCAAGCGTCGTACGGAGTGCCGAATCAAGCTTAACCTTCGTTAACGGAAAGCGGAAGCACCACAATACAAAATAAACTCCAATCTAACTGCGCAAGGCAAACTCAAAGGAGTGCCACTCGAAGACTATGCACTTGAAGATCAAACATAAAGCATCCAGACTAACGTGCCGCTGAACGACGCACTTCCATCACCAGCGTCTAGTAGAGTTTGGAGAGCAGCGTAGCCCATCGATATACGAGGTGTGGCTAGAAAAAAACCGGACTAGTACTGGTGAAACAATAAAACGAATGAAATAAGGCTGAAAGTCACGTGACTCTCGCTCCGCCTAATGCTCGAGTTTAATCTGCCTCCTGCACTCAGTCTGCCCGTGGCGTCTGTTTTAAGTAGTTGACGTTTTGTCTGTGCGTCGGAAAATGTTGAGTGTACAGAAAGAACAGCGTGTTAACATCAAATTTTGTTTCAAACTAGGAAAATCTGCAAGTGAAACGTTTGTAATGTTACAACAAGTGTACGGCGATGATTGTTTATCGCGAACACAAGTGTTTGAGTAGTTTAAACGATTTAAAGATGGCAGCGAAGACACCAGTGACGACACTCGCACTGGCAGACCATTGTCAGCAAAAACTGATGCAAACATTGAAAAAATCGGTAAACTTGTTCGACACTTTCCTTGTCAACTCCTGTTAACTCAGACGCTGCTCTGATTGTTAAACGGCGATCTTGTCGAACAAGTTTACCGATTTTTTCAATGTTTGCATCAGTTTTTGCTGACAATGGTCTGCCAGTGCGAGTGTCATCACTGGTGTCTTCGCGGCCATCTTGAAATCGTTTAAACCACTCAAACACTTGTGTTCGCGATAAACAATCATCGCTGTGCACTTGTTGTAACATTACAAACGTTTCACTTGCAGATTTTCCTAGTTTGAAACAAAATTTGATGTTAACACGCTGTTCTTTCTGACACTCAACATTTTCCGACGCACAGACAAAACGTCAACTACTTAAAACAGACGCCACGGGCAGACTGAGTGCAGGAGGCAGATGAAACTCGAGCAGTAGGCGGAGCGAGAGTCACGTGACAGGCCACGCGACTTTCAGCCTTATTGCATTCGTTTTATTGTTTCACCAGTACTAGTCCGGTTTTTTTCTAGCCACACCTCGTACATCCATGGAACGGTAAACGAGGATAGCAATCCCAGCGACGGAGTGACAGGAGGACGGGATGACATCCCGCAGCACATAGAAGGTATTTCAAACTCAGGCTCGACAAACTACAACAGGCGAGATTTTGCTCCCCTTGCGAATCATTGTAAACGGCACACCACGCCGCTATTAACCGTAAAATCACGGCCCGTTCTTCCGATCGGGCCCCACTCGGCGTCCAGACGCAAACAACCCCAGCCGAGCCGAACTGTCCCCACGCCAAGGCAGCCACCTCTTTCCTCCTCACACGTCTCCAGCTAAGCTGCGGCCAGCGATCACACACGGAAACAACCGCGTAACGCCAAAGCGCCGTCTGAGTGAAAACTCAGCACTAAGATCGATACGGACTTTGAAATAAGCGAGCGCCGTAACATCTCATACTGAGCAAATTGTGTAAGCGGCGGTTAGATATATAAGCGCCTCTCTCACTTGCTCGAACTTTTATGCCCACTTCCTGTTCCTAATACATTACGTGAGGAGTCATACCGACACGCGTCTTTCTTACACTTACAGCGCCAGATTTGCGCCTGTTGGCCAAAATTCGAAATAGTTTTTTTCCAGCGTAAATATCTGCCAAGTTCCGCCGACATGCGATAATTGCAGAACACACTGGGCCTCTCTGAGTAGATGTACTTTAATTACAACAGCACAGTACGAGGTACAATGGCCACATATTTTATAAAATTTTACAAATTGTAGATCCTGTAGCTACATAAATGCACCACAAAGAACTATGTAGTACATGGCAGAGAGTATTTCCAATTTTACCATACATTGAGGTTTATTTCCCTTCCTACCGCGTATGGAGCGCGGGAAGAATGATTGCTCAAATGCCTCTGTGCGTATTGTAACTGGTCTAATCTTGTCTTCGCGGTCCCTACCTGACAGTATTATGGACGGTAACACATCCCTACATTCATCACATGTTTATTCCTTTGACTTCGTAAGGAGACTTCCCCGAGATATTCAATGTCTCTTTCCCAGCGACCTCGTTTCAACTTTCCTCGCCGGTTTACTGTGAGTCAAGAAAACCTGTCACCATCCGTACTACCCCTCTTTGTATGCACTTTGTATCGCCTGTTATTCCCATTTGGCATAAGTTTCACATACTTAAGCAACCTTTTGGGGTCTGAAGCATGAATGTGTCGTCTCCTTCGTAGGATAGCTAGTTTTTTTCAGTGCCCTACCAATGACTCTAAGTCTTCCACCTGATTTAACTGTAGCTGAGCCTATGTGGTCATACTGTTTTATATGCCCAAAAATCGTTAAAGGCAGTTATTTGAATTATACGACTTACTACAGTTGTGATTCATTGATATTGCAATCACAAGATACAATGCATTTTGCATTTTGTGAAACGCATATTTCACATTTTTAACATTTGAAGTAAGTTGCCATTGTTTTCGTCAGCTCTAAATTTTATCACTATCTGACTGAATATCCCTGCTGGTTTCGTTAGATCTGTATGTCTCAACCTTTCTGTAATATTACCTCTGAGTGAAATCACATTCTCTAGTACCACAACCTCCATCCCAGCGCCCCCCCCCCCCCCCCCCCGAATTACAACATTATTGCCTAACTAAACTTTTGAACCTAAATGAATATTCATTGATCACTTATACTTTTTTAACGACGTAAGATAATTGATATTTAGTTCTTTCAGATACTTTACTAAACCTTCAACGTATGAGTCAATGAGACAATTGACACTCCTTATTTCTGACCACTTTCATTTAAAGAATGATGAAACAATTCTCAGAGCATCGACAGTGCTGCCTACAACTGAGAAAAGAAAGATAGACACTTGTTACAAAACATACTTTCTCTTTAGCACTTCATTTCCTAGCAGCACCTGCTTCACTTGATTGCTGGACTCCTCATTTCTGAAGTGGCAGAAGCTGGAAGAGTTCAAGGTGCCAATGCTTGTGTACGACCGTTGCCACTATTACTTATAATAATAATAATAATAGTATAGTAATACTGTGGGGGCCCTGCAGTAATGTAGTAGCCATTATGTTCCTACCGATATTTTGTGCTGTTAATCCGTTGGTTTATCTGTTGTCAAATGAGTAATTAAGCAATTTTTCGTCCAATTGCGGGAATTACCCGCAACTCAGACAAAGAATTTGCATGAGATATTTAAGCCTGAGTGACGTATGCGTCTCAATTTTACTGTCATTGGTGCATGTTACGGAATACAAAGACCCTGTGTAGTGGATGGTATACACACGTACGAGGATAATGTTGTTCACACCTTCGTTTCACAAGCTTTAACATCCACTACGTTGTACCATGCATTAATTCTAGTGTTTGAGGAACAATGTAGTTATTGATAACTTATATAATTAGTTTACAGTCGCATGAAATAGCGACAAAAGTAATGATCTTTTAAAAATTACAACTGGACTCATTTGGTTTTAGCCCTCAGAAGATTCAATTTTACCCGAAGGTTGTGAACCACAGCTTTCGATAGTACCTCATTATATACAACTGTATTATCTGCTTAATTACTGAGGTTACTGTTAACGCTGTCTGCCAAAACAGTAATGTGGAACGTGAACAGGGTCCTAACACACCTTCTTGGGGCACGCCAACATTTACTTTTGCCTCTGTCAAAGACATTGTGTACAAGATACGATGCTGTGGTATCCTCACCAAGAGGTTTTCAATTCAGTCCCAATTTTCGTTTGATACCGCATGTAATCACACTTTCGTCGACATACTTCGATGCGTTAGTGAGTCAAAAGCTTTACGGAAGTGAAAATCTACTACATTCACTTCATCTATGGCTTCCAGTAAGTCATACGAGAATACCGCGAGTGGATTTCGGCATCCAAGCTGCCTGGAATGGGGGAGGTCATTTTATTCGCGGTACTTGCGCTCAGAATATAATCCAAGATTGTACTACATATGGATGTCATTGATACTGGGCAGTAGCCTTGTTGTCCGCTATACTTCTTGTTCAGTTATGTGACCCGTGCTACGTTCTCATTATTTCCCACGAAAGACTACGAGGGGCGTTGAAGAAGGAATGGAACACTTTTTTCTGAAAGCCAGTTGTTTTTATTCAGGATTGTAATAAACCACATTATCCCCATTCTTTTGGCTTTTTTTTTTCCTTCATCAGTCTACTGACTGGTTTGCTGCGGCCCGCCACGAATTCCTTTCCTGTGCTAACCTCTTCTCTTCATCTCAGAGTAGCACTTGCAACCTACGTCCTCAATTATTTGCTTGACGTATTCCAATCTCTGTCTTCCTCTACAGTTTTTGCCCTCTACAGCTCCCTCTAGTACCATGGAAGTCATTCCCTCATGTCTTAGCAGATGTCCTATCATCCTGTCCCTTCTCCTTACCAGTGTTTTCCACATATTCCTTTCCTCTCCGATTCTGCGTAGAACCTCCTCATTCCTTACCTTATCAGTCCTAATTTTCAACATTCGTCTATAGCACCACATCTCAAATGCTTCGATTCTCTTCTGTTCCGGTTTTCCCACAGTCCATGTTTCACTACCATACAATGCTGTACTCCGAACGTACATCCTCAGAAATTTCTTCCTCAAATTAAGGCCAGAAATGTCTTTTTTGCCATAGCGAGTCTGCTTTTGATGTCCTCCTTGCTCCGTCCGTCATTGGTTATTTTACTGCCTAGGTAGCAGAATTCCTTAACTTCATTGACTTCGTGACCATCAATCCTGATGTTAAGTTTCTCGCTGTTCTCATTTCTACTACTTCTCATTACCTTCGTCTTTCTCCGATTTAATCTCAAACCATACTGTGTACTCATTAGACTGTTCAATCCGTTCAGCAGATCATTTAATTCTTCTTCACTTTCACTCAGGATAGCAATGTCATCAGCGAATCGTATCATTGATATCCTTTCACCTTGTATTTTAATTCCACTCCTGAACCTTTCTTTTATTTCCATCATTGCTTCCTCGATGTACAGATTGAAGAGTAGGGGCGAAAGGCTACAGCCTTGTCTTACACCCTTCTCAATACGAGCACTTCGTTCTTGATCGTCCACTCTTATTATTCCCTCTTGGTTGTTGTACATATTGTATATGACCCGTCTCTCCCTATAGCTTACCCCTACTTTTTTCAGAATCTCAAACAGCTTGCACCATTTTATATTGTCGAACGGTTTTTCCAGGTCGAAAAATCCTATGAAAGTGTCTTGATTTTTCTTTAGCCTTGCTTCCATTATTAGCCGTAACGTCAGAATTGCCTCTCTCGTCCCTTTACTTTTCCTAAAGCCAAATTGATCGTCACCTAGCGCATTCTCAATTTTCTTTTCCATTCTTCTGTATATTATTCTTGTAAGCAGCATCGATGCATGAGCTGTTAAGCCGATTGTGCGATAATTCTCGCACTTGTCAGCTCTTGCTGTCTTCGGAATTGTGTGGATGATGCTTTTCCGAAAGTCAGATGGTATGTCGCAGGACTCATATATTCCACACACCAACGTGAATAGTCGTTTTGTTGCCACTTCCCCCAATGATTTTAGATATTCTGATGGAATGTTATCTATCCCTTCTGCCTTATTTGATCATAAGTCCTCCAAAGCTCTTTTAAATTCCGATTCTAATACTGGATTCCCTATCTCTTCTAAATCGACTCCTGTTTCTTCTTCTATCACATCAGACAAATCTTCATCCTCGTAGAGGCTTTCAATGTATTCTTTCCGCCTATCTGCTCTCTCCTCTGCATTTAACAGTGGAATTCCCGTTGCACTCTTAATGTTACCTCCGTTGCTTTTAATGTCACCGAAGATTGTTTTGACTTTCCTGTATGCTTAGTCTGTCCTTCCGACAATCATATCTTTTTCGATGTCTTCATATTTTTCCTGCACTTCTTATTTATTTCATTCCTCAACGACTTGTATTTCTGTATTCCTGATTTTCCCGGAACATGTTTGTACTTCCTCCTTTCATCAATCAACTGAAGTATTTCTTCTGTTACCCATGGTTTCTTCGCAGCTACCTTCTTTGTACCTATGTTTTCCTTCCCAACTTCTGTGATGGCCCTTTTTAGAGATGTCCATTCCTCTTCAACTGTACTGCCTACTGCGCTATTCCTTATTGCTGTATCTATAGCGTTAGAGAACTTCAAACGTATCTCGTCATTCCTTAGCACTTCCGTATCCCACTTCTTTGCTTATTGATTCTTCCTGACTAATGTCTTGAACTTCAGCCTACTCTTCATCACTACTACACTCCTGGAAATTGAAATAAGAACACCGTGAATTCATTGTCCCAGGAAGGGGAAACTTTATTGACACATTCCTGGGGTCAGATACATCACATGATCACACTGACAGAACCACAGGCACATACACACAGGCAACAGAGCATGCACAATGTCGGCACTAGTACAGTGTATATCCACCTTTCGCAGCAATGCAGGCTGCTATTCTCCCATGGAGACGATCGTAGAGATGCTGGATGTAGTCCTGTGGAACGGCTTGCCATGCCATTTCCACCTGGCGCCTCAGTTGGACCAGCGTTCGTGCTGGACGTGCAGACCGCGTGAGACGACGCTTCATCCAGTCCCAAACATGCTCAATGGGGGACAGATACGGAGATCTTGCTGGCCAGGGTAGTTGACTTACACCTTCTAGAGCACGTTGGGTGGCACGGGATACATGCGGACGTGCATTGTCCTGTTGGAACAGCAAGTTCCCTTGCCGGTCTAGGAATGGTAGAACGATGGGTTCGATGACGGTTTGGATGTACCGTGCACTATTCAGTGTCCTCTCGACGATCACCAGTGGTGTACGGCCAGTGTAGGAGATAGCTCCCCACACCATGTTGCCGGGAGTTGGCCCTGTGTGCCTCGGTCGTATGCAGTCCTGATTGTGGCGCTCACCTGCACGGCGCCAAACACGCATACGACCATCATTGGCACCAAGACAGAAGCGACTCTCATCGCTGAAGACGACACGTGTCCATTCGTCCCTCCATTCACGCCTGTCGCGACACCAGTGGAGGCGGGCTGCACGATGTTGGGGCGTGAGCGGAAGACGGCCTAACGGTGTGCGGGACCGTAGCCCAGCTTCATGGAGACGGTTGCGAATGGTCCTCGCCGATACCCCAGGAGCAACAGTGTCCCTAATTTGCTGGGAAGTGGCGGTGCGGTCCCCTACGGCAATGCGTAGTGTCCTACGGTCTTGGCGTGCATCCGTGCGTCGCTGCGGTCCGGTCCCAGGTCGACGGGCACGTGCACCTTCCGCCGACCACTGGCGACAACATCGATGTACTGTGGAGACCTCACGCCCCACGTGTTGAGCAATTCGGCGGTACGTCCACCCGGCCTCCCGCATGCCCACTATACGCCCTCGCTCAAAGTCCGTCAACTGCACATACGGTTCACGTCCACGCTGTCGCGGCATGCTACCAGTGTTAAAGACTGCGATGGAGCTCCGTATGCCACGGCAAACTGGCTGACACTGACGGCGGCGGTGCACAAATGCTGCGCAGCTAGCGCCATTCGACGGCCAACACCGCGGTTCCTGGTGTGTCCGCTGTGCCGTGCGTGTGGTGGGTCTGACACACCGGTGTCAATGTGTTCTTTTTTCCATTTCCAGGAGTGTATATTGTGATCTGTATCTATATCTGCTCCTGGGTACGCCTTACAATCCGGTATCTGATTTCGGAATCTCTGTCTGACCATGATGTAATCTAATTGAAATCTTCCCGTATCTCCCGGCCTTTTCCAAGTATACCTACTCCTCTTGTGATTCTTGAACAGGGTATTCGCTATTACTAGCTGAAACTTGTTACAAAACTCAATTAGTCCTTCTCCTCTTTCATTCCTCGTCCCAAGCCCATATTCTCCTGTTACCTTTTCTTCTACTCCTTCCCCTACAACTACATTCCTGTCGCCCATGACTATTAGATTTTCGTCCCCCTTTACATACTGCATTACCCTTTCAATATCATCATACACTTTCTCTATCTGTTCATCTTCAGCTTGCGACGTCGGCATGTATACCTGAACTATCGTTGTCGGTGTTGGTCTGCTGTCGATTCTGATTAGAACAACCCGGTCACTGAACTGTTCACAGTAACACACCCTCTGCCCTACCTTCCTATTCATAACGAATCCTACACCTGTTATACCATTTTCTGCTGCTGTTGATATTACCCGATACTCATCTGACCAGAAATCCTTGCCTTCCTTCCACTTCACTTCACTGACCCCTACTATATCTAAATTGAGCCTTTGCATTTCCCTTTTCAGATTTTCTAGTTTCCCTGCCACGTTCAAGTTTCTGACATTCTACGCCCCGACTCGTAGAACGTTACCCTTTCGTTGATTATTCAATTTTTTTCTCATGGTAACTTCCCCCTTGGCAGTCGCTGCCGGAGATCCGAATGGGGGACTATTCCGGAATCTTTTGGCTACAATGTCTTAAATTTCAACATAATCTCCGTTCAGTGCGACGGTCTTAGTCCACCTTACCGGGATGGCCTATATGCCCGTATGGTACCACTGTACTGGTCGACGTCTGAGCCAATGTGTTGCTGCATCAATAACCTCTCCATTATCCACATACTGTTTTCCACAGATTGGAACCGTCATTGGGCAAACAGATGGAAGCTGGATGGTCTGGACTGTAGGGTGAGTGAGGAAGAAGAGCCCAATGAAGTTTTGTGAGCGCCTCTCGTGTGCACAGACGTATTGGACCTTCCGTTGTCATGGAGAAGGAGAAGTCCGTTCGCATTTTTGGAGTGACGAATATGTTGAAGACGTTTCTTTATTTCCTGAGGTTAGTACAATACACTTCTGAGTTGATCTTTGCACCATGAGGGAGGTCATCAAGCGCAGTAACCATTCCAGAGTCCCAGAAGACCGTAGCCACGAATTTTATGGCTCAGGAGGCGGCTTTCTTCTTCGGAGGAGCGCTGGTGTGGCGGCACTCCATGAACTGATGTTTTGTTTCAGGTTCGAAGTGATGAACCCATGTTTCATCGCGTGTGACGATGTTCGACAAAATATTGCCACGAGCAGCCTCGAAAGCGCAAGCAACTCCTCACAGATGGTCGTTCGTTGTTCTTTGCGGTCTTCTGCAGCTGGCACACACCTTTGAGTAACCCCACTGATAGACGAGTGTATCAGCACTAGCAACGGAGATGTAAGTTGTGCAGCAAGGTGTTCGAGTGTGGTCCGTCAGTCATCTGGAATGAGAGTACTGCACGTTCCAACACTGCAGAAATCCAGGCTGTGTACGGCCGCCGGCACGCAGAACATCGAGCAGGTGTGTGCGGCCTTGTTGCGATGATGCGAGACATCTCGCACGACGATTCATGATGCTTTTGTTCACTCCTAAATCTCTGTGGACATTCTGCAAGCGCCTATGAATATCTGCGATGGTCTAGTTTTCCGCCAAAAGAAACTTAGTTACAGCTTTCTGCTTGGAAAGGCTCCCTGTTATAGACGCCATTTTGAAGGATACACATAGTGCCACCATCTATCGGAGCTTGATGAAACCGTAGAGGTTGAAGTGTGGAATACTTCACGACGTCCCCAACGAATTCTGCATTTTTTAACGAAATTGGATGAGGGCAAAAAAATGCGCTGCATTACTTATACTACACACCTTGTAGATAGCACGTTCGCCTCCCAATCGAACAATTTTAATTTGTTGGGAAGTTTCAAAACAGTTCACACGCCACTGCAGGTAGAAATAATTATTATGGTTCTCTGTCACATTTTAAGAAGTCTTTTTCGTTTTTCTTTTTTCTTTTTGCAACTGTATCTGCCACTATATCCAGTACGACTGAATATAATAGTCTCATCATCTGAAAACAGAAATGACTTTCTCGTTTTTCTGTTAAAGAGAAAATAAACGAATCTTAGAGTTTAACAACCAGCCGGTGGAAAGATATTTATGCTTAATGGAGCACGAGATAGATTGATCAGCGACGGAACTAGAAAACCGGCCGTGTTCTAGGCGAAGTTTATACATGTCACCTACTTCGCCTCGTTTTATTACTTGGCGAAACTTGTTTTACGAGACGAAATTTCCAAAGATTCGTGCATTATTCAGTCAATGGTACACCCTGTGCGGCTACCTTTCTGCAGAAACACGCAAGGTGATAGCAATGTCTCACGGAGCTCTTTGGAGCGGTGACCAAACATCGCTCACTGGCCAATGTTTGAAATGGCCGGTGCTTGCTTTAAGCACAAGTGCAATTCCTGAATTGTGCGCACGCAGAACTAACTGGTGACATAGCACGATGCTCTTCCATTTGAGGAACACAGTGCTATTATGATATTCTACAGTAAATCCTTTCACACATAGTAAATTCATTCATTCATTGATAGCTCCGGTGAATCGGAACTCGATGAATTGCTAATGGATTTGAGCTTCGACCCATATGAGTGAGAATATGCACTGAATATTTCCCATCCCCTCTTGACTAATCCTTTCTTAACTTCCCTCATCTGGAAGGAAGTGGTTAATTATTTTAGTAACTTTCTGTCGAGCATTGACTTAACTTTGCTAGAAATGTTGGTGGAAGGTTATCCATCTTGGTGGAACTGAAGCCAAGTTTATGAAATGTTGCTACCATTATTTCCTTGCCCATTGCACTACTGCGTCGTGAATTAGGTTCGCTGTTACTTCTTAACATCTTCTTTGTTGGTGGACATTCATCTTCATTGCCGGCCGAAGTGGCCGTGCGGTTAAAGGCGCTGCAGTCAGGAACCGCAAGACCGCTACGGTCGCAGGTTCGAATCCTGCCTCGGGCATGGATGTTTGTGATGTCCTTAGGTTAGTTAGGTTTAACTAGTTCTATGTTCTAGGGTACTGATGACCTCAGCAGTTGAGTCCCATAGTGCTCAGAGCCATTTGAACCATTTGAACCATCATCTTCATTATGTGGATTAGTTGTACACTTATTTACCGGGTTCACTTTATGTGCCAATCTTATCTCTAAAGTTTTACCGGATAAATGTAGAGGAGTTAAAACAGACCTCGTGCAGGTGTGAGGGTCTTTCCCCCGAGTTTTATTTCCACCTTGCTCCCTTATCTCGTATCTCAGGCTCCTATAAACCTGCAACACACTGTACTATACGCATGACATGATTTGAGCTCGACATGTCTTGCATTAGAAGTTTCGTAGTTAATTCTTTTGATCACCTGCAGTTTTCAGTATCAAAAGGTAAGATGTATCAAGCGATAACGTGCAGCACATTTCTTTGACATAGAATCAGGTCTCCTCTCATTAAATACTGAATCAGTAGGCTTATATCTTTTACTACGAGGAATATCTTTTTTTGTTTGATTTTCAATATGCTGAAACAGGTTTCCATGGTATATAGGTTGCACCACCTATGCTTTGGACTGCTGATTACCATAAGGGAGCACTTAAGCAGCCGACTTAATGCTGTCTATTTTCAGGGCCTAACCACTGATGTAACATGTACGTAGTAGACTGACATTCGCCTGAGCTATCATGAGGTGAGGTAGTCGAATGACAAAGATGTTTCACATTAGGTTGGTGCATAAGTTCGTAGCGCTTTTGTTTCTCTTGTTGTTATTCTGGTTAATATTGGTTTGTTAAACGATTGTCAATTCCTTTATTTGCAGTTCACTGGTGCTATTTCAGTTTACATATTGTCATTTTGCCATTTGGAGATAGCGAGTGGAGTTGGGACGCTAGAAAGTTGAGTGCTAAGTGGATGAATCGGAACAATTGCGACGTATTATTATGTTTGAGTTCAGTAGAAGGGTGAAAGCAGTAGATGCAACCAGAAACGTTATCACCGTGTATGGGGATAATGACAATCGACAGAGTACGGCAAGAAAATGGTTTTCACGTTTTAGGGAGGATCATTTTGATAGTCACGCTCCACGTTGAGGAATACCTTCTGGGTTTGATGAAGAGCATTATTCCATCATTCCACAATTATCCACGTAGGCGCACTCGAGAACTGGCAGATGTGATGAACTGTGATCATTCCACATTCTTCGCCTCAAAGGCACGTGATTTCTACAGTGGCGGAATCGGAAAGTTACTCCAGCCTTGCCAGACTGTTGCAAATAGTGGAGAATTTACTATTAATGAGTAAAGTCTTGTTATGGGCTTCTGTTGAGTTTACATCTACCACGCTCGGCTTTTCGTATATTGAATGGAGGATGATTCACTGCACATATGAGAAACAATAGCGCACCAAAGATTGTACCCGATGGAATTCAGTAATAATTGCTATCAGTCATAAAGTATTCCAGTGACTATATTTTTTTGGTATCTTATTGCAAATTTCGCCACACTTTTCGTGAAGTGTGTTTTGAGCCTTTTGTAGCTACACGAATACCTCTCGAAAAATTAGATTTCTTTCCTGCAAAATGTTAGATAGGTTATAAGAATACAAGTGCCTTTCTTCTTGTTCCTAGCCTTTCCTGTGTGTATGTAAACACCCAAAAGGATCCGAATCTTAGCCGGTCCTAGATTTATGCCGTGCAGCCCCTGGGCCCATCGACATTCCGGTGAAGTCCTTACGCAGTAACATGCTCTCCTGTGGCTGCTCGAGAAACCTTTTAAAGATCGACTCCGTGATCTGAATGCCGGGCAAGATCAGACTCAGTCCAGTTCGGCTGTTTCTCCCAACACGTTGCAGTCCGGGCTTTACCCAATGCTCGATGGACTTCCAAATACCCACCCAGCTACCTCTGTGGAAGATCGCGATGCAGTCGTCCTCCCTGCACGAGGATACATCGCAGAAATTTCTTTTCACGATTTATTTGCGTAATAATTTAGTGCCTGTCATACTTTTAACTTCAAGTTCCTATACCTAAGTAAATGTGTAACACAAATTTTATCCGCTGTAGAGTGATGTTGAGCCGCCAATTATCCAAGGTAGATGGTCGCCAACTGAAACATGAAAGCCTTGATATCTTGTAAGAACACATATAAAGCTTTGAAAATTCATACAAACGAACATGAAACGTTGTCGTCGTATTTCCGAGAAATATTTTTCAAAATTTGGACGGACTACTGTGACCTTTTCGTGCTGATACCTGAAATCTTTCCAGCCCAAGAATAAATATTTTAGCATTACTTGTCGTTGTACAATCTGAGCAAATAGATCGTCTATAATTCATTACGACTCGCAAGAAACGACGTACAATACAGAATACTAAATAATATAGTATATGTGTGATCTGAACATCGTAAAATAAATAATGGATCTTTAGAGTTTAAGAGGCACTTAACGGTAGCTATTCAAGACATTTGCAGATGTAAGATGGAGGATTTAGGCCCTTTGATTTGTAAATAACTGGAATTTTTGAAAATAAGAAACACTATTGAGTTCACAGGGAACAGAATAGAGACTGGATGTTGCAGACCGTATGGAGAAGAGTTATAAACACTTGGAAGAGTGAAAGAAGAGATTTCTGTTACTACAGGAGAGCCAAATTAATTTAATATTGGAAGAAAGTAATCTTCAAGTATTTCAATTAGCCGTTTAAAGGAAGAGTTAAAATCTATTACACAACAGCTACAATTAGTCGAAATTTGTAACCGTAGTCTATCATGAAGCTATTTAGCCCCATCCCACAATTAACAATAAAGGAAGACTTTGTTTACAGAGAGATGAATTTAGAAACACATTATTCCTCTAAAAAGCAAATAGTCCATTTATATTAATGGCAACAGTTACGCGGAAGGACATACATATTTGGGCTCAGATATATGAATGGATTTGGAGACATGTAACAGTAGAAAAGTCAGGAAACAATACGTGTTACACATTCTTACCATCGCGTAACTATCTAGAGAAGACAGCATAACATGAGTCCTAGTAATAGTTTATGTAAGAACTGCCATGTAATGTGTCTCGGTCGACCGAGAAGTATGCTGTGTCGAAATATCGTCCGACGGTTAAGTACATAACCAAATGTATACATTAACTACAAAGCTGAAATGAGGAACAGCTTTGCCCCCCGAACCAGAACAAAAGCCAAAATATGGGTAATTTATATGTGTATTATAGCTTTTATTCCAAGGAGTTCAACCGTGGTTTTTGGTAATAGGGCTTTATATTATATTAGCTTCTTGGAAAGTTGCTTGTACCACTTCTAGGTACTAAAGAACTTTTTTACATTATTTGCAGTCATTTAGTAATTTCCATATAGACATTAGCACACTAGAACGATTGCGGTCCATATAAAAAGGGTTATAAAGAAAGGTAATGTAAATGTGAAATTAAGGAACATTTAGTGAGGAAGCTAAAATACACAATAGCAAAACTGTAAAACCTGTTTAAATATTGTATTTAAACGGTACAGAGTTACACCTGGTATCGAATTAATTCATGAACTGCTCTCAGTACTCCGTCTTCATGCCACAAGTGGACCATCGGGACCATCCAACCGCCGTGTCATCATCAGCTGAGGATGCGCATTGCAGAGGCGTGAAGTCAGCACACCGCTCTCCCGGCCGTTATTATGGTTTTCTTTGACCGGAGCCGCTACTATTCGGTCGAGTAGCTCCTCAATTGGCATCAGGAGGCTGAGTACACCCCGAAAAATGGCAACGGCGCACTGCGGCCCGGGTGGTCACCCATCCAAGTGCCAGCCACACCCGACAGCGCTAAACGTCGGCGATCTGACGGGAAACGGTGTATCCACTGCGGCAAGGCCGTTGCCAAATCATGAACTGAGATATTCATGAATTCATATAGTAAAATCGTTTCTAGATGTGAACTTAGTAAATGGTATAAGATCTTTATGATTCGGCATTGTTTTGCGGATGTTGAATATGTAGTGTTCTCAGTTAGTTGGTAAATTTCCCGCCAGAAACATTATATTCCCTCGCGAGAACGAGAAAAACCTTACGTCTCCGGCAGATAAAACACCACAGTAAGCAAATGACCCTTGGATATTGTACGCCTTTCGTTAACGATATTGTACACAGTATTTCTGTTTGTAATTCGTGCACAATTTTTGATACCAAACGAAGTTATTTGTGTGGAATCTGCAAATCGCAAACTAGTCCATTTCCAGCTCTGTCGCTCACTAGTTAATTAACCTCCTTATTATCAATTATTCTGCACTGGATTTTAGTTGAAACTAATTCCATTGCTTTAGTTCACTTTATGTTCGCTTCAGTAGCCGATTGGCCAGCGCGGCTGGCTGTGATGTGGACGATCCGGATTCGATTCCCGGACTGCCAGGTATTTTCCCTTGGTGGGAGTACTGGAACGGGGTGCACTCAATCAACTGAGGAGCTACTCAGCCGAGTAGCAGAGGTTCCAATACACTCAACAACGACTGGGAGAGCGCTGTGCTGACCACGTGCTGCCCCTCCCCCCTCCCCAGTACCGCATCGAATGACGCTATTGGCAAAGGATGACACGGAGAACGATCGGTCCCAATTGGTCCGTGTAGAGTCAGAACGCCGAACCTTACGTTCCTTAACTTTCTTGCTCAATTTCCTAAGTTCAACATGTTACAGTACAAATATTCAGTCTATTAAGACAGAAATTTCTGTTGGAGGGACTGTTCTAACAACTCTGTACCTCTGCTACCAAACTTCTTTACAGAAATACGACATTAATAGACTTTCCAGTCACAAAACGTGACCACCAGTCAAAAGCCTTGGCAGTCACCTTTTGCAGCGCGGACAGCTGCAGGACGTGCAGAAAGAGAGTCAATAAGGTTCTGGAAGGTAGCGACAGGGATGTGGAGCCATGACGACTTCATCGCCGTGGCCGGATGCGCTAGGATTCTTGGTTGGAGATCCACTGTGCGAACAGCCCGATCGGGGTGGTCACGCAGATTTTCTATTGGTTTTGAATCCGGTCCTAACGCTCCGGATTCAAAACCAATAGAAAATCTGCGTGACCACCCCGATCGGGCTGTTCGCACAGTCACCTTTTGCAGCGCGGACAGCTGCAGGACGTGCGGAAAGAGAGTCAATAAGGTTCTGGAAGGTAGCGACAGGGATGTGGAGCCATGACGACTTCATCGCCGTGGCCAGATGCGCTAGGATTCTTGGTTGGAGATCCACTGTGCGAACAGCCCGATCGGGGTGGTCACGCAGATTTTCTATTGGTTTTGAATCCGGAGCGTTAGGACCAGAGGGGTACGGTAACTCACCCTGGTGCTCTTCGAATGACGCACGTACACTGCGAGCTGCGTGACACGTTGCATTGTCCTGCTGGCAGATGCCATCGGTCTGAGGAAAAACAGACTGCATGAAGGAGTGGGACGCGGACCTCGAGGACTGATTCATACCTTTGTTCATCCCTTGTGCCTTCCAGCATGACTAGATGGCCCGGGGAATGCCACGAAAACATTCCCCAGACCATAACTCTCCCTTCTCCTGCCTTGACCTTTCTGGCAATTGTTGCAATCGTGTTTGAAACGTTGTACTTACTGGAGTTATGGAAAACTTGGAAGGGAGGATCCACCAATATAACTTTCTTTTCACAAACTGCTAATTTAACAATATATAAACTGTGTTTTACAGATAATCAAAGCACCAGTTTGCTTTTGTTCTGTAATATTATTTTTATTGCTAACCGGTTTTCGGCTTACAAGGCCATCTTCAGATATTTACTGAGTATTATCACCAAAGAAGTTAAATGTTAGCAGACAACATTGGAAGAGAAGTAACACATCTAGAGTGAAGTAGAAACATACAGTGAGTAACATCTTTGCAATGAAATAGTAAAAACTGAACAGTACATAAATAACTATGGAGTTGACAGGAATACCTTTACCACAAAATAGGAATTGCATGCCTACATAAAAGTTTCTATTAATGAACAAAACTAATGAAATAAGATAAAATTAGTACTAGACAAGGCTGCATCAAGAGATATGAAACATGGAGAGTGATACACAACCAATTAAAAAAGAAGAGACAATTGTCAATGTGAATACAGATTACACGAGGAACTTAAATAATATCAATAAGATAAACAGAAATTAGTAAATGCAGGAAAATTGAGGTGTTTGAGGGAACCTACAGTTTGAGAGTGTGGTGGTACTGCATTTTAACATTAACATTATAATCAAAGCAGTGGCTGTATACCAGTTTACATTAAATAAAGGAGCAAAGTAAAATATGAACAGTATTTGATGAGACAACTACAAGGGGAGTTAAACATGGACAGTAATACAAGTACAAGTTAAAAGCAAACCCTTAACTATTGAAACTACAGCATAGGTGGAATACAAAGACAACTGCAACAAATAAAACAACTTAATGACTACAGGAAAATGGGAATATGTAGGAAGAGAGAGTGTGGGAAGTAATGAACAACAGAGATGATTATATGAAGTTTAGGAGAGGGGAAGTGTTGAGTTGTGTCTGGTCATTTAGGGAGAGATCTGGACTGTGAGCAAGATGTTTGTTAATTTCCAGGGCTTCCAGCAGGTTGAGTTTATGGCCTTTGTTTCCTTAGTGAAGTACATGGGACACTGGCTGGTATAAAAATAATACAAAATAATATTGTAGAACAATATAAAGTAATATTGTAGAACAAAAGGAAACTGGTGCTTTTCATTTATTATTATAATGTTGTTCTACCAAGAACCGACGGAAGATTCTGTTAATATGATAATCAAAGCATTTAAGCATAAAAGTTTCTTTAACGAATGAGCGAATTTGTAAAATTCTTTTGACCTTAAACCTTAAACTGAATAAGCTTTTAATCTTTGCAAAAGATATCTGAAGTGCTGTATTGCAAAACATCAAAGAATATGATAATGATTACAACACCGACGGACCTGCAACCAGCCGCTTATCGAGTGAAGGAGCACTGTTTACTATCGCCCTGGGCACAGTCTGTCTTATTAAATGCCCTTCGGCAGCACATGAAAACTATATAAGCACCATTTATGACAAGAGTGATTCAATTACTCAAAACAAAAGACTTAACTTTTAGTTTGAAAGCTGTATGTCGAAAGGTTCTGGACTAAGATGCGCACCTGTGCTTAAAGGTTAAACAGATTAGGAAACAATATGACAATGATAAGGAACACTTCAAAGCAACCAACCTCTTAATTTCAATCGGCAGGCAAGGTGCTACTGGACTCCAACCCGTCCCTTCTGACAATTAACTAAAGTCCTAGTGACAGTTGGCTGTTAATATTTTCAAGGTTAAAGTGATTGGCAGTTATTTAGACCGCTTTCAAGGAACGCCCTAAAACATTACTCGCGAACACTTATTGCAAGAGGACTCACCTGCCGGAACCACAAGATCCAGCTAAAATACACCAATAATGACCTGGGCTTTCAAACACAGAAACGAAGAAGCCACGCGGGGTTGCCGTGTGGTCTCAGGCGTCTTGTCACGGTCCGCGCGGCTCTGCCCATCGGAGTTTCGAGTCCTCCCCCGGTCATGGGTGTGTGTGACGTCCTTAGCGTAAGTTAGTTTAAGTTAGATTCAGTAGTGTGCAAGAGCTCAGTACAACAGGTTGTTCACATTATAACTAATGACTGAGAAATGCAATTACAATCAAAGAATTAAACCTGTTAACAGCTAAATCTAACCACAAGGTCCCTCCTTTGTTTACTGGCAACCTGTGCCTTAGTACAATTGTTCCGGCGAGATTTACGACCAGAAGCTGATTGATTATAACATTAATGATAGGGTACAAACCAGACACGAAAGGAAATATAATAGCGGGAAAAATTTGAAACGACAACTAGTGTCTCAGTACAATACTACTGCCTATATTTACGACGAAAGAGCTGACTGAGTAAAAGTGAGGGTCGGGTACGAACCAGAAAATAACAAAGAGGGCAGGTAGACAAAGTAACAAATCATCCCGAGGATTACAGAATGACAAGGTATAAAAATGGTATAAAAAGTGTAATAAGAGGAAACATATATGAAATGAAGTTTTGGGTTGGACTGAAGTACCAAATGTCACACTGAAAACAAACCCTGACCTGTTCTTTTGTGTCATTCCACTATGTGTCTGTGTACCTTGTGTATATGTGTTCTTCCTGTCTTTATGTGTTTATCTGATAAGACTTATGTTGTAGAATTTCTCTAATACTCAGCTACATTCACTATGAGGAGGAATACTGTTATCCTCAAATATAATTTGCATTTATAATATGTAACTTACTTTGTAAAGATGATTAGACATTATTTATTCTGTTTTGTTTTAATGCTCACATGTGAAGTTTTTGTTTCGAAAGTTATTCTGACCTTTTTATGTATTTACTAATGTCATAGATCCTGCAACACTGATGTGTATGTCTATTTCTGTTCTTTTGTAATTACTGTATTACTACAAATGTTATCTGTATTATTATGTTTTAATGATTTTTCTGTATCTTTGTAACTGTATTCTCATGTTATAAAATTGTAATGGACAGCAGTTCATCAAATTAAGTAACTTGTAAGCATACATTTCACTGCACACGTTTCTGTTGGTCATAGTATATGCAAAATATGTGAGAAGTTGGGACTGTCAGTGTTTGCACGTGTGTTAATAATGCAGCATTGCTGGTTCTAAGGACATTCCAAAAAAAAAAAAAAAATTGTGAGTGCACAAGTGGTGGCTCATAGATTTGCTATATTGTCCGCAAGACACTTCGATGGTGATTGTGCACCTGCACAGTCGCAACAGATGGCTGCTGGCCGTCTCTACAAGGACTGCAGTGGGTCTGCACCTCTGGTGGCCCATCAATACTGTAATCTCTATCAGGACTACAGTGGGTCTGCTCTGTGATGACCTACCTACCAATATTCTTCAAAACTTCGACTGACTCTACTGTGGGTTTGCTCTGTTGTGGCCCATTACCTGTCTGCACTGTCTTTCCGTTGGAAAGACAACTCTACTTTTTCAAGACTGCATGGAAATCCACTACTTCCGTGTGCCTTTCTTTTACTGCTAAGACTTTGAAAGAAAAACATTGCAATTTTACTGTGATAAATGATCAGGACTGTCTTTATGGACTGTGAGAAAATCTTTGCTTTTGACCAACAGTATATCAATAAGCTTGTACATTTGATATCTTTGTTATTGTAATTATGAAAAATTTTTTCAAATCTGTATTGGCCACTGCCCAAAACAATTTGGAAAATTTTTTTGTGGGGAGCATGGGGGCTATGTAAGTAGTCTGTTTACGTTTTTATGTTGGTAACGCCGCGTAGCACTGTGTATGAAAATCACCGGCTGTGCTGTGTGCAGTCTGAGGCTGATCGGCATTGTTGCAATAGTCGCTATTGTAGTGTTGGGCAGTTGGCTGTTAACAGCGCGTAGCGTTGCGCAGTTGGAGGTGAGCCGCCAGCAGTGGTGGATGTGGGGAGAGAGTTGGCGGAGTTTTGAGAGCGGATGATCTGGACGTGTGTATATCAGAGACAGTAAATTTGTAAGACTGGATGTCATGAACTGATATATATATATATATATATATATATATATATATATATATATATATATATATATATAATGACTTTTGAACAATATTAAGGTAAATACATTGTTTGTTCTTTATCAAAATCTTTCATTTGCTAACCATGCCTATCAGTAGTTAGTCCCTTCAGTAGAATCTTTTATTTAGCTGTCAGTAGTGGCTCTCGCTGTATTGCAGTAGTTCGAGTAACGAAGATTTTTGTGGCGTAAGTGATTCATGAAAGGTATAGGTTATTGTTAGTCAGGGCCATTCTTTTGTAGGGATTTTTGAAAGTCAGATTGCGTTGCGCTAAAATTATTGTGTGTCAGTTTAGTGTTGATCAGAATAAGTAAAGAGAGTAATGTCTGAGTACGTTCAGTTTTGCTCAGCTGTTTGAAAAGCAAATAATGTTAGAGGTTTATCAGCACAGTCATTCATTAATTTTTTAAGGGGTCGTTTCATATGTCGACCCTTAGCCGAGGATACCTCACTGTAATCTTCAGATTTTTTTTGTAGTTTGTGTAATTAGTGTAGCTATTGTCTATTGCTAGCACGTAATTATAGAGAGAATTTCCATTGTGGTTGTAGTTTTTCATTGTTGTACAGTAAAACACTTGTGGCATGTATGTAGATTTGCACCAAGTATTTCGCAGCTGCGCTTGCAATTAAGTAGATATTATTTTCTGTGTTATGGTAATGTGTTTTCTTATTTTGCTCTTCAAATTGTATTTTTCTATGTTATCGTGTGGAATATTGTGACAATAATGGCGCGTGAAAAATGTAACATTAGGCTCAAAGCAAACTGAGAAATAATAGTGACGACGAGCGTAGCTTATCAGCACCACTGTGTAATGAATTAACAGACATTCAAAGTAGTAATTTGGTAACTGTGCATAGGGAAATTGAGCGGGCGGCAAATAATGGCGTAGACAGTGAAACAAATAGTGAACAGAGAAGCATTATCGATCGATCGGTTGGCAACAGCTCGCCTCAGGATTCCGAAATGACAGGACACAATCTTGCAAATATTGTAGATTCAGGTTTTTTCGTCCTCGCCGTTTGCTCAAATAAGTCAAGACACATTTTCTGCTTTTCAAAATGCGAATATTGCCTTTTCAAATGCACTGCCGAATAGCACTGAGGAACGTGTTTCATACACCAGTGCACTGTTATTACAATTAACGCAACAAATGGGACAAGAGCTTCAAAAGTTAGACACAATGGAACAAAATATTCAAAAGTTAGACACAATGGAACAAAGTCAGAGAAACACAGCAAAAGTTAGACGCAATGGAACAAAATCAAAAACAGTCACAGCAACAGCTTCAATACTTAGACACCACACTTGAACAAACACGTGAAGGTTTAACTGCTGAGTTACTTAAAATCGAATCTAAATGTCAAAAAGTCTGTAATAACGTAAAAACACAAATTTGTGAGCATTTTCAACCTATTTTTTCGCGTCATGAAAATGCATTACAGAATCACGAAGCAGCCATAAAAGAACTGCAAACTGTTGTTCATGAAAATCACGACACCTTGCAAGCTAAAATTGACCCAGTTGCATCTACTGATTCGGTTACGCAACTTGCAACAACTCAGGAAAAATTAAGGGACACAGTAGATACCATTTCAACACAAATGGACACTATGAAACTTGGTTCAGAAAAATACACTGAGGAAATCAGTTCACTATCGAAGAAAGTAGCCGAACTTTCGGATCAGTTCACTAACTTATCTACGAAGGTAGATGATACTCTAAATGACACAAGACCGGTAGTCTTTAATGACACAGAAGAGTATAAACAAATTAGAAAATTCAAACAAAATGAGAATCAAATCAATACACAGTACAAAAGAGAAATCCGGGAAGTACAAGATCAGTTGGCACAAGTAATACAAGAATTACATATTTCAGAGGAGAATCGCACTCCAACACGGGAAGAGGGACTTAGAAATACGGAAAATCCACAAAATAATAACACAGGGCATTTCGGAAAGTATGAAAGAAAATGGCAAGCTGCCCTGAATTTTGAGATGGAACCGCCGACACGATGTAACAATGACCGATATGCGACTCGCCGACACGATGATTTTGACTATAAGCTGTTCATTACTACACGTAAATTCAAAAAATTTAAGAATTCTGGCAACGACATTCATCCACATGCATGGCTCCATCAATTCTCTCATTGTTTTCCTCCCAAATGGTCATTGGAGCACAGGTTAGAATTTATGTGTGGGTAGTTTGAACCAGCTGTAAGAATGCGATCGGTCATTCACGATTGTCACAGTGAAGGAGCATTTTACCATGCCTTCCTCTCAGCGTATTGGTCTCAAGCTACACAAGACCGAGTAAAACATAGCATCATAATGATGAAACATTTCGAACAGTCTGAATTTTCCAGTCTTGTCAAATATTTCGAAGACATGTTACATAAGAATCAGTAGGTTTAATACCCATGCAGCCCCTCAGAACTCATCCGCATTTGCTTAATCAAATTGCCTGAACATTTACAACATATTATTTTCGCAGGACGTTGCAAAGACGACATTGAAGCTTTTCAGGGACTGTTACAAGAATTGGAAATTGACACTGACAATCGCGGACCGCGTAAACAGGAGCACAACAATTACAGGTCACATCCGTCACAATTCCACGATGACAGAAATAGTAACTGAAAACGACAAGGCTATTCCTACAACGTAAATCGTGACCAAAACAGACACCACTCGTATGACAACCATTGGCAGAGTAGTAATAATTACAGGGAAAGATCATCTCTCAACAGTAATGACTATCACAGAGACAATCAAAGAAACAGACATTATGGGAACAAAATAATTATTATCTAGGGAGACAGAATAACTTCAGACGCAACGGTCCGCCTTGCAGTTACGATTCAGGCAGAAAGTACCCACCACGTGGCCGACAAGAAAGAAATTATGGAATCTACCGACATGACGTCAGATCTGAATTGCATCAGAACTGGCGGGATTCAAACAGGGCAGGGCACTCTTGACAAGGTGAATTTGTAGAAGTTAGGTTTCCTAATCCCCATAACGACTCACGCCAACAAAGAGATAGACAATGCGCCGGCTGGCTCAGGGAAAAATAACATAGACGCTAACCTTGAGAAAAATGATAGCATTCCTTACCGACGTATACAACATGATAATTGTTTTGAAGCTGGAGCTCTGCATAGTAGGAAGAGTAAAGGCTTGCACCACATTTCACATGTAAAACCGTTTATTGAAAGATAATCTGCTTTTTAACTTTGTCTTTGCCATAAAACTTTTCACTTAACGTTACTAGTATGCTTTGTCACACTTAGAAACTGTTAACATGCAACAATGTTTTAAAGTTAACTATCCACTCAAGAACCTGGGCAACTTATTTAGACAGTATATACGAATGAATTGTTATAGTGAACAGACGACACAGTGTTATTGTTTGTGTACATTCTTGCTTGTTAGTTGCACGATTACGTATCGACTACAAGGCTTACATACTTAGAACATTCACCAGTACTGCTAATGAGGTTTTACTGCAACATTTTGGTTTACTTGAAAATACATTATGGATTTAAAGTGCTTTCTGAGAGATACCAGATGACACAGTGGTTAGTTTATTTGACAGCTACACTACTATATCACAACGCTACTAATGTGTGACACAATTTACATTGTTGCTTTTGCGTTGTATCTGTTTTATATCTGCACAGTATTTCTGAATTCTTCTGGAAAGGAATACATGTTTTGGTAGTAACTTATGTGGTATAGCTACAATGAGACAGCCTTTTCTGTAGCACAACATTACGTTACAGTACAGTACTTACATCATCACGGCAATAAGTGTAACAACTACAATATCTATAGCAATTCACTTTGTTTATTACAAGGTAAGTACATTGACTTCTACAGAACTTTGCTTACGGATGACCATAGTTACGACACTTGGCACATTTATTACCCTTAAGTAATGACAGAGATTGTCTTACAACAAGACGCACAGTTTAGTGCTATAGTACACGTATCTGAGTGATTGATTTTGTACATAAAACATTTATGTTTAAAGATTTTTGAATTACAATGATACAAAGGTTTTCTCTGATACATTTCATTCCATTGCTGTAATCTGTAACACTTGAGGGTATAATTACATTAATCCACAGTGGGGTACACGCTTTCTTTGTATACCATGTGTTTGGCAAGCACAAGGAACCCTAGCTAATATGGTATTTGCTTATACAACTTTACACATCGGTACCATATTTCTCTAACACAGAATTATACAGCTATCTGATTATTTAACAGAGAAACAAACATTTTTTTACTATGCCAATGAGAGATGTTTATGCAATTACACAGTAGGATAACTTCACATTTATGAAATTGTATTTTGTCTGTACTTTGTCAACTCTTCATATTTTTTCAGAACCATTGTGATACTATGAGAGCTTTGAATGATGTATTTGGTATGGAATTATGATTTCTAAAGTACGTTTGAGGTAGATGACACTACTGAAATGAGCAGAGAATTTTTTTTTTTAGGTTTTGAAATTATTGCAGAAAGCTACGACGTTTTTGAGATTTTACTGGGTTGTTATGACGTTATTATTACGACGACAATGTGTATTATGCTGTTGAGGTATGTTTATGACCAATAAGCTGATTCTACCATATATGAGGAATTTGATTATGCTATGTATTTATTATGATGAAATACTGAAGAAGTGTCGACGAATATGTATATGTGTGATAATGAAAGGAATAATGAGTAGTGGTTAGGGACGCTAACTTGTGAAAAAGGATGTTGGAAATCAAGAATTGTACTTCAAGAGTTATGAAATGTGTGTAAATGCGTGAATGTATCACATTGCCGGCGACAAATGTTTGAACACTTATTTTTATAGGATTCTGTTTCTACATATTTGTAATGCAAATTCTTGACCTGTGAAATTTTTTTGTATGAGACTGTCACTGTAGTGCAAACTGCTGTCGTAAATATTTCGATAGGAAAGCTAAGTGACCTTGACGTAATGTGTTGTGGGCACCCAGCTGTGCCAACTGCCTCGAGGAAAAGCCATTAGGTGGAGAAAGAAAGAGGCCATTAACCTCAATATTGACATTCCTTTGTAGAAAGCATCAGAAACACGGCATGCCCAAACCTGAAAACATATGATTACTCTGTGGTGCTCTTAATTTATGATATTTACTAAAATGTCTAACGAAATGATGAGAAACATTTTTACATATACTGTCTTCCCAGTTGAGAGATTTTTTTACTGCCTTTGGAGACGCCATTTGCCTAGTGAATGACGTTTCATGCCTTGCTCTATATAGGCTATATATATTTGCTCATTTCATTTAATATCTTGTATCTAGCTGCACTGCAGCATTGGTTAAAATAAAATTTAGTAGATGTACTAATACAGATATTTTATGTCTACAGATCCAGTGAATAATAATATTATGATCTACATCAAAAAAAAAAAAAAACGAGGGAGCACTAAAAGATATTTCCCTTCACAGGAAGTGTATACATAATTTTTGTAAATGACTGGGTAATTTGTTTCATAGAGTAAGTCAAGGTGATGCATCACCCTAGTGTTAAGATCAGACATAGGTATTAGACAGTTCATATCTTTACTGTAATATTTTTTCTGCTTGAGCTTTGTCATGTTTAGATATAAGTTATAGCATTTGCTGCTGCTGTTTGCCAGGCATAGTGTTACTGAATTTCACTTTGTATTACTCTGTTAAGCTAGTTTTACTACTGATTTATTTTTCTTGTTTGCTGCACATTGCCTTATATTAGTAGTAATATTGCAATTGCTTTGCTAATTTAGATATACTCCTGCTTGCTTTGCCAATTTCGATTTTTTTGTCATTGCTGTCTGTGTTAATTGTTTTGTGCTGCTGCATTGCCTCATCCCTTAGTTGAGCATCTGAGCTCAGTAGATTTAAGTTACCTTAAGAGGGGGTAGGCTATATAAGAGAATGAATTGTGATGAATTGGAAGTAATGCATTGACAAGGTATAAAAAAAGTGAAATAAGAGGAAACATCTATGAAATGAAGTTTTGTGTTGGACTGCAGTACCAAATGTCAAACTGAAAACAAACCCTGTCTTGTCCTTTTGTGTCATTCCACTATGTCTCTGTGTACCTTGTGTATTTGTGTTCTTCCTGTTTTTGTGTGTTTATCTGATAAGACTTATGTCGTAGAATTTCCTAATACTCAGCTACATTCACTATGAGGAGGAATGCTGTTATCCTCAAATATAATTTTCATTTATAATATGTTATTTACTTTGTAAAGATGTTTATACATTATTTATTCTGTTTTGTTTTAATGCTCATGTGTGAAGTTGATGTTTCGAAAGTTATTATGCCCTTTTATGTATTTATGTATGTCATAATTCCTGTAACACTGATGTATATGTCTATTCTTTTGTAATGCCTGTATTACTACAAATGTTATCTGTATTATGTTTTAATGATGTTTTCTCTATCTTTGAAATTGAATTCTCATGTTATAAAATTGTAATGGACAGCAGTTCATCAAATTAAGTAACTTGTAAGCATACATTTCACTGCACACGTTTCTGTTGGTCATAGTACATGCACAATATGTGAGAAGTTGGGACTGTTAGTGTTTGCACGTGTGTTAATAATTCAGCAAGGGACTGGTTGACAGCATTGCTGGTTCTAAGGACATTTCAAAAATAATTTTGTGAGTGCACAAGTGGTGGTTCATGGGCTTGCTATATTGTCCACAAAACTCTTCGATGGTGATTGTGCACCTGCACGGTCGCAACAGATGGCTGCTGGCCATCTCTACAAGGACTGCAGTGGGTCTGCACCTCTGGTTGCCCACCAATGCCTTAATCTCTACCAGGACTACAGTGGGTCTGCTCTGTGATGACCTACCTACCAATATTCTTCAAAACTTCGACTGACTCTACTGTGGGTTTGCTCTACCATGGGTTTGCTCTGTTGTGGCCCATTACCTGTCTGCACTGTCTTTCCGTTGGAAAGACAACTCTACTTTATCAAGACTGCATGGAAATCCACTACTTCCGTGTGCCTTTCTTTTACTGCTAAGACTTTGAAAAAAAAAAACACTGCAATGTTACTGTGATAAATGATCAGGACTGTCTTTATGGACGGTGAGAAAATCTTTGCTTTTGACCAACAGTATATCTATAAGCGTGTACATTTGATATCTTTGTTATTGT
Source organism: Schistocerca nitens (assembly GCF_023898315.1). Taxonomy (NCBI): domain Eukaryota; kingdom Metazoa; phylum Arthropoda; class Insecta; order Orthoptera; family Acrididae; genus Schistocerca; species Schistocerca nitens. Next base: position 706,691,796 of record NC_064619.1, read on the forward strand.
AATTATGAAAATTTTTTTCAAATCTGTATTGGCCACTGCCCAAAACAATTTGGAAAATTTTTTTGTGGGGAGCATGGGGGCTATGTAAGTAGTCTGTTTACGTTTTTATGTTGGTAACGCCGCGTAGCACTGTGTATGAAAATCACTGGCTGTGCTGTGTGCAGTCTGAGGCTGATCGGCATTGTTGCAATAGTCGCTATTGTAGCGTTGGGCAGTTGGCTGTTAACAGCGCGTAGCGTTGCGCAGTTGGAGGTGAGCCGCCAGCAGTGGTGGATGTGGGGAGAGAGTTGGCGGAGTTTTGAGAGCGGATGATCTGGACGTGTGTACATCAGAGACAGTAAATTTGTAAGACTAGATGTCATGAACTGATATATATATATATATATATATATATATATATATATATATATATATATATATATATATATATGCAGGGTGTTTCAAAAATGACCGGTATATTTGAAACGGCAATAAAAACTAAACGAGCAGCGATAGAAATACACCGTTTGTTGCAATATGCTTGGGACAACAGTACATTTTCAGGCAGACAAACTTTCGAAATTACAGTAGTTACAATTTTCAACAACAGATGGCGCTGCGGTCTGGGAAACTCTATAGTACGATATTTTCCACACATTCACCATGCGTAGCAATAATATGGCGTAGTCTCTGAATGAAAATACCCGAAATCTTTGACAACGTGTCTGGCGGAATGGCTTCACATGCAGATGAGATGTACTGCTTCAGCTGTTCAATTGTTTCTGGATTCTGGCGGTACACCTGGTCTTCCAAGTGTCCCCACAGAAAGAAGTCACAGGAGTTCATGTCTGGCGAATAGGGAGGCCAATCCACGCCGCCTCCTGTATGTTTCGGATAGCCCAAAGCAATCACACGATCATCGAAATATTCATTCAGGAAATTAAAGACGTCGGCCGTGCGATGTGGCTGGGCACCATCTTGCATAAACCACGAGGTGTTCGCAGTGTCGTCTAAGGCAGTTTGTACCGCCACAAATTCACGAAGAATGTCCAGATAGCGTGATGCAGTAATCGTTTCGGATCAGAAAAATGGGCCAATGATTCCTGTGGAAGAAATGGCGGCCCAGACCAGTACTTTTTGAGGGTGCAGGGACGATGGGACTGCAACATGGGGCTTTTCGGTTCCCCATATACGCCAGTTCTTTTTATTGACGAAGCCGTCCAGGTAAAAATAATCTTCGTCAGTAAACCAAAAGCTGCCCACATGCATATCGCCGTCATCAATCCTGTGCACTATATCGTTAGCGAATGTCTCTCGTGCAGCAATGGTAGCGGCGCTGAGGGGTTGCCGCGTTTGAATTTTGTATGGATAGAGGTGTAAACTCTGGCGCATGAGACGATATGTGGACGTTGGCGTCATTTGGACCGCAACTGCAACACGGCGAACGGAAACCCGAGGCCGCTGTTGGATCACCTGCTGCACTAGCTGCGCGTTGCCCTCTGTGGTTGCCGTACGCGGTCGCCCTACCTTTCCAGCACGTTCATCCGTCACGTTCCCAGTCCGTTGAAATTTTTCAAACAGATCCTTTATTGTATCGCTTTTCGGTCCTTTGGTTACATTAAACCTCCGTTGAAAACTGCGTCTTGTTGCAACAACACTGCGTTCTAGGCGGTGGAATTCCAACACCAGAAAAATCCTCTGTTCTAATAAACCATGTTGTCTACAGCACACTTGCACGTTGTGAACAGCACACGCTTACAGCAGAAAGATGACGTACAGAATGGCGCACCCACAGACTGCGTTGTCTTCTATATCTTTCACATCACTTGCAGCGCCATCTGTTGTTGAAAATTGTAACTACTGTAATTTAGAAAGTTTGTCCGCCTGAAAATGTACTGTTGTCCCAAGCATATTGCAACAAACGGTGTATTTCTATCGCTGCTCGTTTAGTTTTTATTGCCGTTTCAAATATACCGGTCATTTTTGAAACACCCTGTATATATAATGACTTTTGAGCAATATTAAGGTAAATACATTGTTTGTTCTTTATCAAAATCTTTCATTTGCTAACTATGCCTATCAGTAGTTAGTCCCTTCAGTAGAATCTTTTATTTAGCTGTATTGCAGTAGTTCGAGTAACGAAGATTTTTGTGAGGTAAGTGATTCATGAAAGATATAGGTTATTGTTAGTCAGGGCCCTTCTTTTGTAGGGATTTTTGAAAGTCGGATTGCTTTGCGCTAAAATTATTGTGTGTCAGTTTAGTGTTGATCAGAATAAGTAAAGAGAGTAATGTCTGAGTGCGTTCAGTTTTGCTCAGCTGTTTGAAAAGCGAATAATGTAAGAAGTTTATCAGCACATTCATTCTTTAATTTTTCTAAGGGGACGTTTCATAAAGCTACTGTTTGTAGTCTACGCTGATCCTGGTGAAGTACTCCGATATCTTCACTCTGCGAAGGCCATCCTTGCGCAGCTCGTGGCTTCGGCCTCTTGAACCTCGTGACCACCTCCTGTCGCGACGCTACCGCCAATCCCCAAACTTCGTGCCTCTCTATCGGGCTAGCGATTCCCGTATATATATCGGCAAGAAAAGAACTTCTCAGTCGCGTGGGATTAATCGAGCGGTCTAGAGGCGCTGCAGTCATGGACTGTGTGGTTGGTCCCGGCGGAGCTTCGAGTCCTCCCTCGGGCATTTGTGTTTGTGTTTATCCTTAGGATAATTTAGTTTAAGTAGTATGTAAGCTTACTGACTGATGACCTTAGCAGTTAAGTCCCGTAAGATTTCACATTTGAACATCTTTGAAAGACCTTCTTATGACGCAAGCTGAAGATACCAAATATTCTTCATAGATACAGGCAATGGGGCAGCAAGACAGTGCCTCCTACTAATGCAATGGCGCCACGGCTGACAACGGGACCCTCCCTACTGTACATCACGGTTTTTGATGCGCTTCAAAAATATGTTCTAAGAGGCCTTACCCTGAGTACCGGGCTCCCCGGGTTTTTAGCGACGGGCCTTGGTTTTTGAGGAAATCGATTTTGAAGTTCATTGCGTGCTTTGTATATGCGTAATATTACATACAGGGTGAAAACTATTTAAACCGCCAAACTCTGGGATGTTGTAGGGGGCACCAAAACAAATATTTTCCCTAATGTCTTTTTTTTCTATGAGGCGTATTTAAACCGGTAGAGGAAGATTTCTCTGGCGGAAAATTAATTAAACCAACGAACACTTTTCCATTTTTTTATGAACAATAGACAACAACTAGGTAGCAGATACGACCCAATTCCCCAAACAACACCGACCCACACATTAACGAAGAACCGCACTTTTTGGTGATTGAAGGATTCCGCTCCACATGCTTCAAGACAGTTTCCTCAAATTGCAGCGTTCTTACCATGCGATGGCATCCCTGTTCAGGTAATCTGCTAAATGACCTGGTCTCACGCAGACGTTGGTATACAACAACAAAGGGCGTATGATGCGGGATACGGCGATGGTGATATTGTTGTTGAGAAACCCGCTGTGCAGCTCGTCCTTTGAGGTGCGCTATGTAGTACGCACCAACCATATTAGTCTACTCACTCCAGGTGTATCGCTCCATTAGTAAACAGAGACAATGCAGTACTACACTGGTGGACAGCGGTTGCCTACAACTGAAGAGCGTAATACGGCCTCTATCAACTGAAGAGCGTAATATGGCCTCCAACGGTTTAAATAATCCTCGTAGGAAAAAAATGACATTAGGCAAAAATATTTGTTTTGATGTCCCCTACAACCTCCCAGAGTTTGTTGGTTTAAATACTTTTCACCCTGTATATTCCGTCCAAGTCAGCGTAGCGCAGCAGTAAAGGTTCACGACTACCGAGCTGGAGATACCGTGTTCGAATCCTGCTAGTATCCTTATTTTTTTTAAAATCGACCGAATTTTTCAATTTTGTTTCAAAGAATATCAACGAACAGTGTAAGTGCGCGAAATTATAATGCTATATTCAATTATTAATTTCTTCTGTCATTCAGTATTACAAAGTCCTATTTTTCATCGTCCACATTGAAAGGTCTCTGTTCAATTTGTTTCATGTTAATTTCTTAAATCTGCTGTCATTTACGGCATACTTTCCACTTCTAAATTTACTGTGGTGTTTCTGACTCTATCTGGGAGGAGACTGAGCAGTGGCACATGTTACTTTTACCCATAAACAAGAACGATCTGTCGCACTACTACACTTCAAAACACAGTTTATATGTAATTCATGTCACACAGTCTCATATGGAACCTACATCCGCTTTCTTTTATATAGTGTATATGATAAGATACTGTAATCCCCCTTCCCTTCTGTGTGAAAGGATGAATGAGCAAACATTTCCATTCTTGATGGTAGCAGACAAGCCTGTCTGCTGGAGAACAGTTGGACCAACGTCAGAACAGATAGCTACGCTTTCTAAAAGCAAAGAGGTTTCTATTATTGATATGATCCTGTCCGCCCCTTGTCATGTTGGTATAGGAAGCTTCCTCTCAGGTCACTTCCGTTTGTATCTGTGAGGTACCCTCGGTAGGGGCCCACGCCAGTCTGCCTGCGGCGAGTGACTGAAGTGGTAAGATCTACGGCTAAGTGCGTCTCTGCAAGTCTGTAGGATAATGGATTTCTCAAGTTCAGCCAAACTGAAAATTTAATCACCTTTGTTTCAGGTTTATATCTAAAATATCTTTTGTTTTTTAAAATTGCAACCCGGGGTAATTCGAGTGTGAAGTTCAGAATATCTTCCAGTAGTTGCTTTGTCACTAATTTGTGAGCAAAGTGGAACCACGTGTTGATGATCCGTAACTCTTAAGATGTTGTTGTTGTTGTTGTGGTCTTCAGTCCTGAGACTGGTTTGATGCAGCTCTCCATGCTACTCTATCCTGTGCAAGCTTCTTCATCTCCCAGTACCTACTGCAACCTACATCCTTCTGAATCTGCTTAGTGTATTCATCTCTTGGTCTCCCCCTACGATTTTTACCCTCCACGCTGCCCTCCAATACTAAATTGGTGATCCCTTGATGCCTCAGAACATGTCCTACCAACCGATCCCTTCTTCTGGTCAAGTTGTGCCACAAACTCCTCTTCTCCCCAATCCTATTCAGTACCTCCTCATTAGTTATGTGATCTACCCATCTAATCTTTAGCATTCTTCTGTAGCACCGCATTTCGAAAGCTTCTATTCTCTTCTTGTCCAAACTATTTACCGTCCATGTTTCACTTCCATACGTGGCTACACTCCATACAAATACTTTCAGAAATGACTTCCTGACACTTAAATCTATATTCGATGTTCACAAACTTCTCTTCTTCAGAAACGCTTTCCTTGCCATTGCCAGTCTACATTTTTTATCCTCTCTACTTCTACCATCATCAGTTATTTTGCTCCCCAAATAGCAAAACTCCTTTACTACTTTAAGTGTCTCATTTCCTAATCTAATACCCTCAACATCGCCCGACTTAATTCGACTACATTCCATTATCCTCGTTTTGCTTTTGTTGATGTTCATCTTATATCCTCCCTTCAAGACACCATCCAACTCTAAGATCATGAATCGTAAATGCGAATGTGTGTGAGATTATAATATCTCGTCTTGACAATATTTTTCAATATAGCAACTTTTCTTTATGTTCAACCCACGTGGGGTGTACTTTGTGAGACCAGTACCACGTGCTTGTGTAATTGTTTGACCCATCAGGTTAATAGTATGACTATAGTAATCAGTTTGAGGTTTTTCATTTGTAAATTGCCTTTCGATGTAATTTATTTTAATTATCAAAATTATTGTGGAGCTACACTCTTTGTGTAAACCATGTTGACCACGTGAAGCATGTGGTGTAATGATCAAAGTAGCCTTCAGCTATTCTTTTCGAGAAGATTTCACAGAGGGTTAGTGTGAATTTAGTATACCAGTGTGTGGTAATTTCATGATGGACGGGATTGCGCTGCGACCGTACCTTCTTTGGGTGAAAATTGAATCGGTTGGTTGTGGTTAATTTCCTCTTGGATATGTTTCAACGTTTTCCGTGTGTTATTTTATGAATGCAGTGTTGTATGCAGTCTCCCAATCTTGGTTCCATATTTGATGTGTTCTGTAAGATTAAAAACTCACATTTTCACAATCATAAATAAGGGACCAGTTTAGTTATGAATCAAGTTTAATATGCTGAAATTTTAACGGTACAATGATCAGTATTAAAATAAATGTCCAAATACAATCTGATTTATTTATTTTTAATTAAATTCTCTTTCATACAGCTTTTAACCAACTTGTACTATCTTGAATATCAGAACCGCTTTCAGAACAACATAATGCATCAACTTCACAACATTTCTTGATGTGCCAGAGCAATATTGTGGGTGATACGTATCATAGAAACAACCGAAGCACAAATTTTCGCAGCACCATGCGCATTTTCATTTTTCTATTCGCCCGTACACTTCTCGGCTGCCATCGTTCATCCCTATCATCTACGGCCCGCGATGCACTAGAATGCCCTCGACGCCGGTTTTCGGTAGTACCATTTTGCTAAACGCGCTATACTTTAACCGTGGCAGCAAGAGAACTGTTTACGAGCTCAGCCATGCTTTCACCCTTGGCCTGGAAGCCAATGATCATATCTCTACATCTACATCAGTACTCTGTAAACCATTTTACGGCGCGTGGTGGAGCGTACCCTGTAGCACTACTGGTCACTTCTTTTTCCGTTTCACTCGCAAACAGAGCGAGGGAAAAACGACTGATATATGCCTAACTATGAGCCATATTTTCTCGTATGTTATCTTCGTGGCCATTATGGCCAATGTATGTTGGCGCCTGTAGAATCGTTCGGCAATTAGCTTCGAAAGCCAGTTCTCTAAATTTTCTCATAAGGAACCATTGCTTCCCTCCTGGGACTCCAATTTGAGTTTAAGAAGCATCTTCGTAACACACACTTGTTCTTCGAACCTACCAGCAACAGATCTAGCAAGCTGCCTATAAATTGCTTCGATGTCTTCCTTCATCCGACCTGATACGGATCCCAAACACTCGAGCAATACTCGAGAACCAGCGTCCTATACAGGGTGAAAAGTATTGAAATCGACAAACTCTGGGAGTATGTAAGGGGCATCAAAACAAATATTTTTCCATAGATTATCAAAAATGCCTCCATTGACGCATAAAAAGGTTACACCGTCAGATCATGTTCTCTCTGAGACGGGCAAAAACCCCAGGAGTATCCTGCAACCAGATCCTCTTTTGATGCAACAGCAGTTGCGTAAACAAGGTTGCGCATCTCTCCCCTCACAAAATGTCCAGAGGGGACGTATCTTAGGATCGAGCAGGCCATGGTACTGGACCACCTCTGCCAATCCACGTTTCTGGGAACCGTCAGTCCAGGAATCGACGCACACGACGACTGAAATGTGCTGGCGCACCGTCATGTTGGAAACACATGGTTTGTCTTGTAGGGAGCGGGACGTCTTCCAGAAGTTGTGGCAATGGTCTGGCGAGAAAATTGTAATAGTGTTTGCCATTTAATGGCCTAGGTAGCAGATACGGCCCAATTAAACAGTCCCCAACAACACCGACCCACACATTAACGATGAACCGCACTTTATGAGCGCTAGGAACTGTGGCATGTGTGTTATTCTCACGCCAAACATGCGAATTGTGCATGTTGAAGACTCCGTCAGAACGCTGCTTCATCTGTAAACAACACAGAGGATGGAAATGTAGGATGCATTCACACTGTTCCAGGTACCAATGCGAAAACTGTGCTCTGGGTGGATGATCAACTGGTTCCAGGTTGTGGACATGCTGTAAGCGAGATGGACGTAACAATTGTTCTCGGAGGACTGTTCTTACATTCGTGTGATTCGTCCCCATGTTACGTGCAATTGCATGAGGGCTGATTGAAGGATCCCGCTCCACATGCTGCAAGACAGCTTCCTCAAACTGCTGCGTTTTCTCCATGCGACGGCGTCGCTGTCCAGGTAATCTGCTAAATGAACCTGTCTCACGCAAACGTTGGTACACAACATCAAAGGTCCTATGATACGGGATACGGCGATTAGGATATTGTTGTTGATAAACCCGCTGTGTAGCTCGTCCGTTGTGGTGCGCTACATAGTACGCACCAACCACATCAGTGGAACGACTCCAGGTGTTCGGTCCATTAGTAAACAGAGACAATGCACTACAGCGCTGGTGGACAGCAGTTGCCTACAACTGAAGAGCGTAATACGGCCTGTAACAACTGAAAAACGTAATACGGCCTCCACCGGCTTAAATAATCCTCATAGGAAAAAAAAATGACATTAGGGAAAAATATTTGTGTTGATGTCCCCTACAACCTTCCAGGGTTTGTCGGTTTAAATACACTCCTGGAAATTGAAATAAGAACACCGTGAATTCATTGTCCCAGGAAGGGGAAACTTTATGGACACATTCCTGGGGTCAGATACATCACATGATCACACTGACAGAACCACAGGCACATACACACAGGCAACAGAGCATGCACAATGTCGGCACTAGTACAGTGTATATACACCTTTCGCAGCAATGCAGGCTGCTATTCTCCCATGGAGACGATCGTAGAAATGCTGGATGTAGTCCTGTGGAACGGCTTGCCATGCCATTTCCACCTGGCGCCTCAGTTGGACCACCGTTCGTGCTGGACGTGCAGACCGCGTGAGACGACGCTTCATCCAGTCCCAAACATGCTCAATGGGGGACAGATCCGGAGATCTTGCTGGCCAGGGTAGTTGACTTACACCTTCTAGAGCACGTTGGGTGGCACGGGATACATGCGGACGTGCATTGTCCTGTTGGAACACTCCATTCGTCCCTCCATTCACGCCTGTCGCGACACCACTGGAGGCGGGCTGCACGATGTTGGGGCGTGAGCGGAAGACGGCCTAACGGTGTGCGGGACCGTAGCCCAGCTTCATGGAGACGGTTGCGAATGGTCCTCGCCGATACCCCAGGAGCAACAGTGTCCCTAATTTGCTGGGAAGTGGCGGTGCGGTCCCCTACGGCACTGCGTAGGATCCTACGGTCTTGGCGTGCATCCGTGCGTCGCTGCGGTCCGGTCCCAGGTCGACGGGCACGTGCACCTTCCGCCGACCACTGGCGACAACATCGATGTACTGTGGAGACCTCACGCCCCACGTGTTGAGCAATTCGGCGGTACGTCCACCCGGCCTCCCGCATGCCCACTATACGCCCTCGATCAAAGTCCGTCAACTGCACATACGGTTCACGTCCACGCTGTCGCGGCATGCTACCAGTGTTAAAGACTGCGATGGAGCTCCGTATGCCACGGCAAACTGGCTGACACTGACGGCGGCGGTGCACAAATGCTGCACAGCTAGCGCCATTCGACGGCCAACACCGCGGTTCCTGGTGTGTCCGCTGTGCCGTGCGTGTGATCATTGCTTGTACAGCCCTCTCGCAGTGTCCGGAGCAAGTATGGTGGGTCTGACACACCGGTGTCAATGTGTTATTTTTTCAATTTCCAGGAGTGTAGTTTGTACCCTGTATGGAGTCTCTTTTACAGGCGAACCACACATTTTGCTAAAATTCTCGCAATAAACAGATGTCGCGTTCCCTACCACAGTTCTGACATGCTCGTTTCATCCCGTATCGCTTTGCAACGTTACATTCAGATATTTAAACGACATGACTGAGTCAAGCAAGACAGTGGTAGTACTGTATCCGAACATTAACCTTTAAGACGACAGATAAATCGCTCCGTTCCCGCATTACCAAAACGATTGCACTGTTTTCCGTGTCCCTCCCGACACGCTTTATATGTTCTCCACTGCTGATGCGGCCACCTGCCGTCTGTGAACGTTTATCGCACGTTGACCTCTAACATAGGCGGTGGTAGCATTAATGTGACTGGGCCCAGCAATACCAGACGACAATCTACATTTACATCTACATTCATACTCCGCAAGCCACCCAAAGGTGTGTGGCGGAGGGCACTTTACGTGCCACTGTCATTACCTCCCTTTCCTGTTCCAGTCGCGTATGGTTCGCGGGAAGAACGACTGTCTGAAAGCCTCCGTGCGCGCTCTAATCTCTCTAATTTTACATTCGTGATCTCCTCGGGAGGTATAAGTAGGGGGAAGCAATATACTCGATACCTCATCCAGAAACGCACCCTCTCGAAACCTGGCGAGCAAGCTACACCGCGATGCAGAGCGCCTCTCTTGCAGAGTCTGCCACTTGAGTTTATTAAACATCTCCGTAACGCTATCACGGTTACCAAATAACCCTGTGACGAAACGCGCCGCTCTTCTTTGGATCTTCTCTATCTCCTCCGTCAACCCGATCTGGTACGGATCCCACACTGATGAGCAATACTCAAGTATAGTTCGAACGAGTGTTTTGTAAGCCACCTCCTTTGTTGCTGGACTACATTTTCTAAGCACTCTCCCAATGAATCTCAACCTGGTACCCGCCTTACCAACAATTAATTTTATATGATCATTCCACTTCAAATCGTTCCGCACGCATACTCCCAGATATTTTACAGAAGTAACTGCTACCAGTGTTTGTTCCACTATCATATAATCAAACAATAAAGGATCCTTCTTTCTATGTATTCGCAATACATTACATTTGTCTATGTTAAGGGACAGTTGCCACTCCCTGCACCAAGTGCCTATCCGCTGCAGATCTTCCTGCATTTCGCTACAATTTTCAAATGCTGCAACTTCTCTGTATACTACAGCATCATCCGCGAAAAGCCGCATGGAACTTCACTGGTTGTTTTTTGCAACGACCGTTTTCAGCTGAGATTTATACTCATTTTCCGATCAGGGTTGCTAGATAAGAAGCATTATAACACAAGGCGCAGGGAAGGACAAGTCCGAATATTTGCACTGTTTGGAAACAAGCAGGGTTTTCCAAGAACAGAGAAACTCTTGCAGCGGTTTCTTCTAGTTCATCATTCTGTTGTATTAAGCCCATGATTTTTTGCATAACTTGTGGTTGTCTTTTGATATGATCTCTTTCAATACTTTATTCTTTAGTTGCCGAGAACCTTTTAAAACGGCCTGGTCATTAGGAGTGCCCAATTTTCTCGATCTGACGGCCGTCGGACGGACAGGATTTAAGACTGGGTCGAAACACCGCCACCTCATATATGGAGTGGGGAGGGTTCCTGTGACTTTCTGCCTGGATGAATGAACTGTGAATCACCTGCTGTCCTCATCACTACAGTGGCATTCTTCCTCACACGGCACAGCAGCGACTGGTACAGAAACTCGCCGATGTGTTCAGCTAACAGTGATGTACGGTTCTGCGGCGGACAGGGTACCAAGGCGACCCGTCGCCATCTGCCGCAGCTGCTGTACATGCTGAAACCAAGTCAACCGACTGAAACAGTTTGTGTGACGACTTTTATCTCACTTGTGAGTGAGTGGGCTTGTATTTATTGATATATTCCTTTGATTTATTTATCCTTTCGACAATTCAATTCTCAATATTTCTGAAAGGTCTTTTGTGGCAACATATCGATAAGGTAGCCGGTGCGAACGAAAATCTATTAATCAGACACGGGTGTTGGAGGGGGGGGGGGGGTGCAAATAAATCGCTTAAGTACAGAGTGGTCGTCGTAAAATGAGATAGTAAAGGTAGGGCTACACGTAGAATTGTGGAAGACAATAGTCTCGCACCTATTGTGGGATTTGGAAGCAAACGTTTCGTGACTTGTAAAATAAATCGTTAGGGTGAAACTCTATGATGACTTGAATTTCCCTGCATCTCTCGCAGAAGCTGCAGGGTCTCACCATGCTATAGCTGTTGGTGGAGAACTGCCGCGACCTCAATCTGCTGTAGCGCCAGTGTCTATGCTTCAATGCTTGGCGTCATAAAGAGAAGCTCTGAGATGCGACCAGGCGGAGGGAAGAGTCAGATTAACTGTTTGTACAGTGCGACGTCGTCCGTCAACGAAAGCTAGCTTTACCGCGTTTTTCGTTACGAGCTTGTTTCACTGGGTGGATTCTATTTCTGCCAAGCACCGAACACTAAAAAGGCGTCTCTAAGAGCGCAGGCCCCTTCCTTGGACTACGTTTAATTTGGCTAGCCAGTGAAATTCTTCATAATAGTTTATGTTCTGTGCGCAGAATCCTCCAGAAAGCTATTATGTATTTTACTGGCTTTGTGCTTCTCTAATGGAGTCGGAGGTGGTGTAGGTTCTCTTTGTCAAAGAGTAACTTGTCGTCTGAACGTGATCCGCTAGGCGGCACGTGCGGGTCAGTGAAGAATTTTTGGGTTAGCAAAGGCACGGTGAAGGTGGTGCGCCGAGCCGGTGCTACGAAGAGACTCCTGTTTGTCTCGAAAACGTGTTGTCTAGACCTGGAGTGGTAGAACTGCCCCCCTGGGGTTCAGGGCCGTTTGTTTGAAATGAACCGCCTCTGACGGTTTCAGGTGCTCATGGTCACACTGTACTTGTGTTCGCAGACGTGTTTACAGCGAGCGGAGTCCACGCTTGTCGATCCGGTATCCGTTGTCCGGAAGAGATTGTCGGTCAAAGCAAAGCTAGAAGGTCCGTACAGCCTTCACTACACTGTCAATGTACCCTGGTTGCATTTATGCTCATGCGAAGCTCAGTAGTTCTACTACTCAATAGCTGGTGACCTGTTTATTTTATCTGTTCATCTCATAAAAATTGAGTCTGTCCCTGTGGGCGCCATTTGTATTGTGTGTATGTGTGGGACCAGTGCTAACTGATTTATGTTTCAGGTTTAATCATTACAGCTTAATGTTGTGTGTAGCGTCTCGCCAAGAGGTGTACAAAGGACTCATGTGTCAAAAAAAGCATGATTGCAAGCTTACAGCACTGTAAACCTATTGAAGTAGTCGTGGATAAATTCTAATGCTGCGGATAAATCATCGAGTTAAGCAGTCACGTTCTGTAACTCAACAGTTCACGTCTCCTTGTTTGGCATTCATCTGAACGCGCTCTAAGCCTAAACTTGTTTTGAAATCATCTGGTACTTCAGTACAGAACTCGAGTAAGTCTTAAACTGTGCCACGAGTGAAATTGATGTGCGAAAAACATGTGAGTAGTAGTCTTTCTGTAATTGTTACTGTGTGTTTTAAGTTCTATTGCTAAACTGATTTTATCTGAAGATTGTTTTCAAATTTGAACTGTGTCAGTTTATCATTATAAATTTTGCTTAAGGTTTTGTTATATCCATTTTTAAGCTGGGTTTGGGGATTTAAATTTTAATGTCAAGTAGCTACCCTGTTTCAGCTGAAGCTTTTGACGTCGGTGTAACTGTCTTGAGCTTAAATTTGACATCATTATATCTCCGCTATTCGCTATCTTTATTGGATCAGAGTTAACATTTCATCAAGGTTATTGTAACGGTTACCTCTTTTTTTTTTAAAAAATGGGTTTGGGCAACATATGTTTTTTGTAAAAGTTGAATAGCAATAACTTCTTAATAAATCTGTTTTGAAAATATGTCTGAAATAGTATTAGCCCGGCACCTTAGCTATTCCGGCAGCTGTCCGCATCTCGTCGTCGTGCGGTAGCGTTCTCGCTTCCCACGCCCGGGTCACCGGGTTCGATTCCCGGCGGGGTCAAGGATTTTCTCTGCCTCGTGATGACTGGGTGTTGTGTGATGTCCTTAGTTAGGTTTAAGTAGTTCTAAGTTCTAGTGGACTGATGACCATAGAAGTTAAGTCCCATAGTGCTCAGAGCCATTTTTTATTTCGGCAGCTCCTGCTATATAAGTTTCCTATTTTAAAAAGCCGGCCGCTGAGGTCGAGCGATTCTAGGCACTTCAGTCCGGAACAGCGCTGCTGCTACGGTGGCAGGTGCGAATCCTTCCTTGGGCATGTATGTGTGTGATGTCCTTAAGTTACTTAGGTTTAAGTAGTTCTAAGTTCTAGGTGACTGATGACCTCAGAAGTTAAGTCCCATAGTGCTTACAGCCATTTGAACCATTTTGAACCTAGGAAAAAAGTCGTTCCTCACTCTTTGTGATTCATTCTTCAGCCAGTAAGAGAGCTTCCTTTTGTGCATTGGCGTGCTCTTAATCACTTTGGGGAAAGTTCCATATGAACTAACGTCCTTCCTTCTTATGTTCAAAGTTTTTTTGCATGGGAGGTGCGCATTTAGCAGCGTCCCACAGTTTTGGGAGACTAGGAGCTGCTCGACAGTAACGCATGGTGCCCATCCCAAAAATCGTGTCCATGTCAGGCCGACAATAGTGCTTTCTGCTAAGGTTCCTCAACTCCACCTCATAAAAACTTTCCGCAAGTGGTCGCTACAGGAAGGTCTCCTTTAGCGTCGGAGAAGGCCCCACCGGCTGCTAACCTTTGAATAACCTCCTCTCCTCGTGGTCCCTTCTCCGGATAGGTGTAAACGTGTTCCAGCACCACTGCCCACCGAGATAACAAACATGATTGGTGGCGTTGAGCGCATGTTACGCCGTAAGGAAAGTACATAAGACGAGCAGACACCGTGGAGAACCATTGTAAAGACGCTATGGGCCGCACACTGAGGAATCTAGAGGCACAAGTGACTTTGACAAAGAGCAAATGTTTATGGCACGACGCCTGGGAACGAGCATGTTTTAAACGGCGAACCGGGTCTGCTGTCCGCGTGCCGTTGTACCTGGTTCAAGGACAACGAAACAACGAGCAGGCGACAAGGGACTAAACGTCCACTCCTCATCACAGAACGTGGACGTCGGAGGCTTTTCCGCTTTGTAAAGCAGCATCGGCGGTGATGACGACAGAGTGCAGTGCTGGAGAAGGCACAGGTGTTTTTACCGCACGAGCCGGCCGAAGTGGCCGTGCGGTTAAAGGCGCTGCAGTCTGGAACCGCAGGACCGCTACGGTCGCAGGTTCGAATCCTGCCTCGGGCATGGATGTTTGTGATGTCCTTAGGTTAGTTAGGTTTAACTAGTTCTAAGTTCTAGGGGACTAATGACCTCAGCAGTTGAGTCCCATAGTGCTCAGAGCCATTTTACCGCACGTTGTTCAGCGTGGGGCTACGTGTTCTGACGTTACTGCGTACTGCATGCACCCATTCATGCCTGATGGCTTCTCAGACACCGATGATGCCTTATTGCAGCAAATCTATCGCAGTCACAAGGACAGAAACGTGCTGAATTATTTGAAAAACGTACTTTATGCTTTGTGTTCGCTGCCAACTCCGCCTGGTATGAACCAGATGGAGCACATGTGGGACGTTATCGGTCACCAGTTCAGATTCAACAAACCACCGCCAATAATTTACTGGAGTTGAGTAAGGTGTGCGTATAACGCTGGTGTCGCGAACACTGGAGTGCCAAAAGTCATGGGTTATCGATATTCACATACACAGATGGCGCTACTCTCGTATAACCAAGGTATAAAAGGACAGAGCATTGCTGGGCTGTCACTTTTAGTCAGGTGCTGCATTTGAAAAAGGTTTCCGAAGTGATTACGGCTGCATGAAGGGAATTAAGAGACTTTGAACGTTGAATGGTAGTTCGAGCTGGACGCATGGGACATTTCAGTTTCGTTAGGGAATTCAATATTCCGAGATCCACAGTGTCAAGATTGCGTCGAGTATATCAAATTTAAGGGGCTCCGGAACGCCCTATACTTGCAATGTTAAAATAACGCTTATAAATTACATCTTTCCTCACAAAGTATTTGAGGTAGGAAGTTGAACTTTTTACAGTTTATTTATTGAAATATGGGCTACAACGTAACACAGGGATTTTACAAAATTTTAGTTCAGTTATTAAAGATGATTTTTTTTCAATTGTAATGAAAATTCACAAAATTTTTTGCAATTTTTTATTTATATATTCTAAAATATACAGTTTTTTGGAAAAAGGCTGTGTTAAATTATGCAGAAGGTACTGTGTAACATTTACTGAAAGTTTGAAACAAATATGCTTGGAAGATCCTTAGAAAACATGTAATTAGTATGAGAAAATAAAAGTTTTGGGAATCGAGCGACAAAGATTGGATTAACTTTTTGGGGCATTCCAGGTCCATAGGATGGATTATCTTCATCCTCTGCAAACTCCTCCTCCAGCTTCCTCTTGTTCCTCCTCCTGTTTACTCTTGATTGTATTTCTAGACTCTTTACAGCCCTGTCTGCAGCCCGAAGGCGTTCCTTGTCTACAGCAAGCATCGCTCGTACCATGTTAGAACCTATCTTCATTCCCATATTTCTAAATACCTTTGGCTTTCCAACATTTCTCCTTTTCTTAAAAGCCTTCAGAGGATTTCTAATAACTTTACTTTTACTCATTATTATACTTCAACAAACCAGAGACTCAAGAAACAGAATTAATTACGAATATTTTCGAGATAACGACAGAGTAAATAAACATGAAACAATCGACAATCACACCAGCGATATATATTGAACCATCACAGGTTAGCCACAACACATACTTTATCTCACATCACTAAAATGTACCTGATGAACACGGACGTTAATAATAACACCATTTGACAGCAGTTTAACATCGCCACAGTGGGTCACGCCCATGTAGAACACATTTAAAAAAAAAATTAAAAATAGTTTTAGTCTTCGGAATTGAATAAATTATATATCCATTAAAAGGTAATAGTCTGCAGATTCAGAAAACGCAAAAAAGTAAAAATTGAACTTTTCATGATTTTGAGCCTTTCCGGAGCCCCTTAAGGCATAACCTCTCAACACAGACAACTAAGTGGCCGACTGCTTTCACTTAACAACCGAGAGCTCAGGCATTTCCACAGGGTTTTTAGTGCTAACAGACAAGCGACACCACGTGAAATAACCGTAACAATCAATGTGGCATGTATGATAAACGTATCCGTAAGGGCAGTGCCGCGAAATTTGCCATTAATGGGCGATGGCGACAGACGACCGACGGGAGTGTCTTTGCTAACAGTACTGCATCAACTGCACGCCTTCCTGGGTCCGTCACCATATCGGTTGGACCCTACACGACTGGAAAACCATGGTCTGGTCAGGAAAGTCCCGATTGTAGTTGGTATGTGCCGATGGTAATGTTCGAGGGTGTCGTAGACCCCCAAGAAGCCATGGAACCAAGTCGTCAAGAATGCACTGAGCAAGGTGGTGGTGGCTCCATTATAATTTGAGCTGTGTCTACACGGAACGAAATGGCTCCTCTGGTTCAACTGAACCGGTCACTGACTGTGAATTGTTATTTCGGTTAGGTGGAGACCGTTTGCAGCCATTCGTGGACGTGACGATCCCAAACAACGTTACAATGTCACTGTGGCACAGTTGTTGGAGACTGGTTTGAAAGAGATTCTGGTCAGTTCGAGCGAATCATTTTGCCACCCGGATCGGCTGACATGAATCCCATCGAACATTTATGAAACATAATCTAGAGGTCAGTTAGTGCAGAATATCCTGCACCGGCAACACTTTTGCAATTACGGACGGCTGTAGACGCAGCATGGCTCACTATTTCTGTATGGGACATCCAGCGACTTGATGAGTCGATGCCACGTCGATTGGCTGCACTACGACGAGCCAAAGGAGGTCCGACACGTTATTAGGAGGTATCCAATAAACTTTGTCACATCACTGTACAGTGTGTGTGGTAATGTTGAAGTTTTTCACTCCCATCCTCTTATACACAGACTCTCAATATATTCTTATAAAGCTGTTCGGACTTGTATGGGATGAATTTAATGACCTTCTTAACGTCTGTTTCGCACTTCTTGTTTACGCTTCCATTTGAAACCTGTCTGCTCATTCGGCAGTTTCATTTCTTCCCATTAAATTTTGCTTTTAGCAGATCCCGACATCTTTGCTATCCCTTACGAGAATGTGCTATATTCAGCTTCCAGTGACCGATGTAAGCTCTTCGAGATGTCTCTTTGTATGATCAGTAAGGCGATTTCACTTCTCTGGAGAGTCAGTTTGTCATTAGACTAATGGGTGGCCTTCGTGTATTAGAGGCGACTATGCGGTCTCTGTCTGAAATAGCATTGGCCATTCTGTGTTCTGATGTCGAGTATTCTAGCTCGTAATGCCGTATTTGGAGGAGTTTTATTCTGTGTTTCGACACGGGAGGAAGACTGGCTTTGTCTGGTGCCGAGCTGTGCTGGTTTTGGATTGTACACTGATTAAACAGTCCGGTGAGATAGCTTCAGTTACTTGTCTTGATGAAGCTTTAATAAAGTGGTCAGGTTATTTCAGTATTGCTTGCTCGGGATTATTCCGCAATTAGCGATGCGGCAGTAACCTTTCGCTTGGTAAAATGGAAACCCGTGGGTTACTCAACTTGATCGGACGCAAGCTCATTGTACTTCTGTATATAATATTTTAAGTCCCTCGTGCTGTGTGTTCAATGTTATAATCTTCTCCTAAATTATGAAATAGTTACTGGTTTGTTTATAGTTGTGTACTGGGAACCTATCATTTAGATTACTAAGTGTGAAATAGAACTCTCTATGGTCCTTTGAGAGTCCATGTGGGCTTTTAAAACAAGTACTTTGGGCAATAATATATGCGTCATTAATCAGCTTCTTACTGCAGCCGCCTGGACAGCCGTACGTGATGAAGTGCCGCTTCCGGAGTGTGGAGGTGCGCCGACCCTGCTTCAGATGCGTCCGGCGGATCAACGACGAGGGTCGGTGCGACAGTCTGCCTGGATGTGGATTTTAGGCGGTTTCCCACATATCACAAGGTGAATACCAGGCTGGTACCCAAGCCCCGCCTCAGTCGCACGATTCGCTAACATTTAGAAAATTTTCGCTCACTTTCACATAAATAACACTAGATATGACATTCGGGTTACACATATAGCTGCACTCTACCAAAACTACATTTCAGTAATTTTGATACACTACAGAAAGCACGTAATATATGGTAGGATTACGGGTAGCACTGGTACCATTGTTAAGAAAAGAAACATAAATTATAATGTAAGAGAGAAAATGGGAGCTGATGATTTTTTTTATTTGTTTGGTTGTTTGTTTTGCATATGATTACATCCATACATAATTCAGCTAGTTTTTGTATTTTATATCCTCACAGAATATAGACAACGTTTTAAAAGTAATAAGAATTAGTTGATCACGTAACACACACACACACACACACACACACATATATATATATATATATATATATATATATATATATATATATATATATATATATATAGGGTGTTTCAAAAATGACCGGTATATTTGAAACGGCAATAAAAGCTAAACGAGCATCGATATAAATACACCGTTTGTTGCAATATGCTTGGGACAACAGTACATTTTCAGGCAGACAAACTTTCGAAATAACAGTAGTTACAATTTCCAACAACAGATGGCGCTGCGGTCTGGGAAACTCTATAGTACGATATTTTCCACATATCCACCATGCGTAGCAATAATATGGCGTAGTCTCTGAATGAAATTACCCGAAACCTTTGACAACGTGTCTGGCGGAATGGCTTCACATGCAGATGAGATGTACTGCTTCAGCTGTTCAATTGTTTCTGGATTCTGGCGGTACACCTGGTCTTTCAAGTGTCCCCACAGAAAGAAGTCACAGGGGTTCATGTCTGGCGAATAGGGAGGCCAATCCACGTCGCCTCCTGTATGTTTCGGATAGCGCAAAGCAATCACACGATCATCGAAATATTCATTCAGGAAATTAAAGACGTCGGCCGTGCGATGTGGCCGGGCACCATCTTGCATAAACCACGAGGTGTTCGCAGTGTCGTCTAAGGCAGTTTGTACCGCCACAAATTCACGAAGAATGTCCAGATAGCGTGATGCAGTAATCGTTTCGGATCTGAAAAATGGGCCAATGATTCCTTTGGAAGAAATGGCGGCCCAGACCAGTACTTTTTGAGGATGCAGGGACGATGGGACTGCAACATGGGGCTTTTCGGTTCCCCATATGCGCCAGTTCTGTTTATTGACGAAGCCGTCCAGGTAAAAATAAGCTTCGTCAGTAAACCAAATGCTGCCCACATGCATATCGCCATCATCAATCCTGTGCACTATACCGTTAGCGAATGTCTCTCGTGCAGCAATGGTAGCGGCGCTGAGGGGTTGCCGCGTTTGAATTTTGTATGGATAGAGGTGTAAACTCTGGCGCATGAGACGATACGTGGACGTTGGCGTCATTTGGACCGCAGCTGCAACACGGCGAACGGAAACCCGAGGCCGCTGTTGGATCACCTGCTGCACTAGCTGCGCGTTGCCCTCTGTGGTTGCCGTACGCGGTCGCCCTACCTTTCCAGCACGTTCATCCGTCACGTTCCCAGTCCATTGAAATTTTTCAAACAGATCCTTTATTGTATCGCTCTTCGGTCCTTTGGTTACATTAAACCTCCGTTGAAAACTTCGTCTTGTTGCAACAACACTGTTCTAGGCGGTCGAATTCCAACACCAGAAAAATCCTCTGTTCTAAGGAATAAACCATGGTGTCTACAGCACACTTGCACGTTGTGAACAGCACACGCTTACAGCAGAAAGACGACGTAGAGAATGGCGCACCCACAGACTGCGTTGTCTTCTATATCTTTCACATCACTTGCAGCGCCATCTGTCGTTGAAAATTGTAACTACTGTTATTTCGAAAGTTTGTCTGCCTGAAAATGTACTGTTGTCCCAAGCATATTGCAACAAACGGTGTATTTCTATCGCTGCTCGTTTAGTTTTTATTGCCGTTTCAAATATACCGGTCATTTTTGAAACACCCTATATATATATATATATATATATATATATATATATATATATATATATATATATATATATATATAGTTAATTTGTGCTCAATAGAACGTTGCTCTCATGATCAAATGCAGGAGTTTCCCATTCTTACTGATAAATGCGAAAGTTGTTTAAGTATAACAGAGGCGTGTTTCATACATGTTCGACGAAATATTGAAGCAATGCTTGATATATTTTTGTTTTGTGTTTTCTTTTATTTTACCTTTTATCTAGGAAATTGCGTTCTATATCGCTGTATGGTAAATCCGTGACCTTCCTGACAGAAAATCACGAATCCAGTCGCACAACTGAGGCGATACTCCGTAGGCACTCAGTTTGCTTATAAGACGCTTCTGAGGAACGGTGTCGAAAGCCTTCTGGAGATCTAAAAACATGGAATCGATTTTACATCCCCTGTCGATAGCACTTACTACTTCATGTGTATAAAGCTCTAGTTGTATTTCACAAGAAAGATATTTTCTGAATCCGTGCTATGTGTCAAGAAATCGTTTTCTTCGAGGTACTTCATAATGTTCGAATACAGTATATGTTCCAAAACCCTACAGCAGATCGACGTTAGTGATATAGGCCTGTAATTCAGCGGATTGTTCCTACTTCCCTTTCTGGGTATTAGTGTGACCTGGGAAATTTTACATTCTTTAGGTACGGATCTTGCTGTGAGCGAGTGGTTGTATATAATTGCTAAATATGGAACTATTTTATCAGCATACTCTGAGAGGAACCTGACTGGTATACCGGAGGCCTTACCTTTATTAAGTGATTTATGCTGCTTTGTTACATCGACGATATCTACTTTTATGTTTCTCATCCCAGCAGTTGTTCTTGATTGGAATTCAGGAATACTTATTTCGTCTTCTTTGGTGAAGGAGTTCCGGAAAACCGTGTTTAATAACTCTGCTTTAGTGGCACTGTCATCAGTGACTTCACCGTTGTTATCGCGCAATAAAGGTATTGATTGGGTCTGGCCACTGGTGTGCTTTATGTATGACCAGAATCTCTTTGGGTTTTCTGCCAGATTTCGAGACAGAATCTCGTTGTGGAAATTATTAAAAGCATCTCGCATTGAAGTACGCGCTATATTTCGAACTTCTGTGAAACCTTACGAATCTTGGCGATTTTGAGTTCTTTTAAATTTGGCATGCTTTTTTCGTTGTTTTGCATCAACTATCTGACCCGTTTTGTGTACTATGGGGGATTAGTACCATCACTTATTAATTTTTGTAGTATGTTATTGTTGTTGTGGTCTTCAGTCCTGAGACTGGATTGATGCAGTTCTCCATGCTACTCTATCCTGTGCAAGCTGCTTTATCTCCCAGTACCTACTGCGACCTACATCCTTCTGAATCTGCTTAGTGTATTCATCTCTCGGTCTCCCTCTACGATTTTTACCCTCGACGCTGCCCTCCAATGCTAAATTTGTGATCCCTTGATGCCTCAAAACATGTCCTACCAACCGATCCCTTCTTCTAGTCAAGATGTGCCACAAACTTCTCTTCTCCCCAATCCTATTCAATACCTCCTCATTAGGTACGTGATCTACCCACCTTATCTTCAACATTCTTCTGTAGCACCACATTTCGAAAGCTTCTATTCTCTTCTTGTCCAAACTAGTTATTGTCCATGTTTCACTTCCATACATGGCAACACTCCATACAAATACTTTCAGAAACGACTTCCTGACACTTAAATCTATACTCGATGTTAACAAATTTCTCTTCTTCAGAAATTATTTCCTTGCCATTGCCAGTCTAGAAATCAGTGCGAGTGATTAGCATGCTCTTGTGTAACGCTTCTCTTTGCTAGGAGGTCAACTGTTTCACATTAAAAATCTATGATGCCCCTTTATCCATAGTAGTATAGATCTCTCAATTGCTGTCGAATCGCTTTGAAAATATTTCACATCTTTTCTACACTTACATGATCAGATCGGAAGGAGTGAAGACTGTCTCTTGAGTCTCCAGATACAAGTATAAGTGCTCAATTTTTCTAAAAAGTGATAGAAAAGTATAACATAATATTCCAATGACCATGTTGTATCCATAAAATAACTAGAAGCAAGTGAACTTACAGTACAAAGTTAAATCTGCATATCCAGCTCTTTCATGTATTTCGCTATTAAAACGTGCTTATTTACATCGAATCTGTAGAGTATCGAGGTAACACCGATAGATAGGGGAAATCCCTTAGCAGCTAATTCCCTGCGTGGTACTTCCTGTGATTTCTCGTTGTGCATGCCAATATTGTATTACTTGAATCGGTCACGTTAGTTCGTTCTTGATCAAAATTTCCAGAAGCTGGTGTGTTATTCTGTTTGAATATGTAGGGCTACATCCGTGTCCCGACGAATAATAGACGTCACATGATGTTCATTTAGTTTTCGCACTGTCTAACTACAGTGGAGGAGAGATGTCGGTTGTATGGCGGCTACGTCATTCACTGTTGCGGTCATAATATGCAGCTTTCTTGATAGTGTGTTCGAAACCAGTGCGAGTGATTAGCATGCTCTTGTGTAACGCTTCTCTTTGCTATGAGGTCAACTGTTTCACATTAAAATTCTATGATGCCCCTTTATCCATAGTAGATCGACGTCTGTGACATTTTTACTCCCTTCTGCCATGTTCTCCAATATATCCTGAAAACATTTGTTAGTCTGATGGTCGATTCTTGGATTTTATAATTCCTGCGGAATGCTTTGGGAGTATGTGAGTACTTATATGAGCTTTAATGTCTCGATAACAGTAGACGGAGGCTCAGCGTCGACAACACCTCACAGTGTTAGCAGCAGACACGAGGCCAGGTCTCGCAGCTCCCGGAGGACCCAACTCCACGAGTTATCAACGTTTCTCACATTTTCTAGTAGATAATCTTCTCATCGGTTTGATATTGGCCCCCATCTGTTCGTATCTTGTTCCAGCTTTTTAATCTCTACATGCAGGGCTTGGAAAGGAACATTAAAACACCACGAAAGATGTCTGCTTCAACATAAGCGCCCATAGTGGCCAGTCTTGCAGGTTGCGCTGACGTATTTGACCACAAACGGCACTTTTGCAGTGTCCTAAAAACGTTGCAATGGTCAGCCGTGGTCACAACAGTGTTCGGTGTAATTGTGAGTGCATAATGTCAGAGCTAGGTGAATTCGAAAGTTGACAAATTGTTGGTGCTCGTATGTGGCTAACCAAGGTAACCGGAGTGTTTGGTGTTTCGAGAGTCACAAATATCCAAGATTCATAAATTTATTTATAAAGGGAAAGCGGAAAAACATTATCCGCTGAGTTACGACGCAGACGAAGGTGTGTGCTGAGTGATTGTGACGGATTGTCTCTGAAGAGCATTGTGACGAAACATAAGAGGTCGGCAGATGCAGAAGTCGCTGTAGAATTAGGGGAACCCGGGGCGGAACGGGATACTTAATTTTAGAAATTTCTATGAAATAAGGGAACACAAGGAAACACTTCTTAAAGTGATAAAAATCACCTTGTAGTGTTACCTAATGTACCTTATTTTAAAATCACTTAAAACAATACAATTTGCATTTTTTACAATTTTTCAAAGGAAGTCTTGCATATTTCCCGTTCCGCCCCACCCACACGGTAAAATGGGACAAGGGTATTTTGTGTTAAATTATTGCATAAACGTGGAATATGAATTACGAATATCGTGTTAAACTATGACAAAATGTTGTATAACAGGCAATTCAGACTAAGGAATGTGTAATTTAAGCAATTCAAAAGTCATTCTTCAAAATAAGAAAATATTTCAATGACATTCTGAAAAATGTACAATGGTTAATAGCCACCAAACAACTAACTCCTAGTCCTTTCGACGATAGTCACAAATCAGTATTTCCTCTTCATCTTCACTGTCTGTGCCAGCACATGAAGTGTGTGCCCACTCTGGCATGCGACCCAGCACTCGTTAGAAACGGAGTAGAAGCCCCCACAGTAGAGACACTCAGCATCGTCTCTCTCTGATTCTCTCTTCTCCATCTTCTTCCTTTTATTTCCGTAAGGTCTTTGATGTTCCCTATTTTGGTTTTTTTGGATGCGCAGTTTGATATTTTGGCCTTAAGTTGCATTGCACCTGACGTCTCTGTCCTGACATTTTTTATATTTGTGCACCCTCCTCCTTTGTGTAGGCCTACTTTACGTGCGACAGCATTCTGCAGTTCTTATAAAGAGAATCTCTTAATACGACTGTTTTTCCTTTTCGTCTTGTAGTCCACCGAGTATTTTGACAGATCAGTGGGATTGGAATGACAGCCTCGGGCGATAACTGGAAAGCTGAGTTGTGCGGTGAACATAGTTGGTTGGGAGAGTCTGGCATCCATGAACATCCAGGCTGGGTTTGCTTTGTACTTGCATCAAAATATGACGGGGCATAACGGGACACTATCCCATTCTGCCCCGTCCCGTTCCGCCCCAAGAACACTTTTGAGGTTAACAACTTTTATGGAGTGTAATAAATGACGTATTTAAAGGCATTAAATAACTAAAGTATAACAAGTGCCATGCACCTCAAGGAAATGTGTCATTTTAGGGTATACAACTAACAATTAACAGCTTACCTGGAGTTGAAATTCACCAAACGTTAGAACAACGCAAGCGGTAACGTGACGGACAACAATTCACTTAGATCTCGCACTTCAAACTAAGTCAGAATGGCTGCCCTCACTTCCCTTCCATTCGGAGAAATAGTTACATGCCCATACAACAGGTTGCAACACTGTCCAGTCAAGAAAAGAGCAATTTCCCATTGCGCCCCGCTATCCCGTTCTGCCCCGAGTTCCCCTAAATGTTACGTAGCACGCGTGAAACCTTCCAGCACCAAAAGCAGCTCCATAACAAGGGAATTGTAAGACAAGCTTGACGCTTAAAACCACACGTCAGCGATGCAAATGTCCCTGACGCAAAATTGTGGTTGCAAAGTCATTAAATCTGGATTGTGGAGCAACGTGAGAAAATAATTTGGTCGGATGAGTCTTGTTGCACACGTTTCAACTTCTGGTCGAGTTTACGTCGCAAGTGTGAAACGTGGCGTGGATCTGGTGATGATATGGGCAACCATATCGTGGTACTCCATGGATCCCATGTATACCGTGCAAGGTAGCATCACTGCCCAGGGTTATGTGAGCACATTGGTCGATGAGGTTCATCCCATGGCAAAATAGTTGTTCCCCAATGGTTAAGCTGTACTCCAAGACGACAAGGCATCAGTTCGCACAGCTCGCATAGTCCAGGACTGTGTTTGTGATCATGAAGTTGACCGTTTGTGGTCTACTTCGGAGAGATGAGTGGGTATTCGCTACCCACCTTCTTCACCATTACCTGATCGTGCCATTATTTTGCAAGAAGTATGGTATTCAATGAACTGTGGATGGAGGCCGACCAACAGACATTACATGCACTGATCAAAAATGATAGTGCGTTGAGAACGGCTAGTTTCTAGCTGAAATCTAGATCTGCCAAAAAAATTTAAAAAGGACGACTGATAGCTAAACTCTATTATTTACAAGTCAATATAACAGTCGCTGAGTGCAACAGCTTTCTGAATGGAAGGTAACCTGATGAGTATGCTATAAGTTTCCGTTGGAAACATACAGGATCTGCATTTATCCATTACGAGACACCTAGAACCTGTTTTGAATTTCCAACGGTTCTTCTACCCCCTACCATGCTTCTTGTGTTTTTGGTGCTTCCAAATTTTTGCCCACCCCGTTTGGTTACTGTGCTGTACTGTACTGATATGAGTACTCTTTTGGGCTTCCCTGTTATTTTTCTCTCCCCTATCACTTCTTCCAGCGTCAAGTATCGTATTCCTTGTTGCCGTTATCTAGCCTGTTCCAATGCTCCACATCGAGCGCTGGCGGTGCCGTGCGCTCGTGAGCTCATCGAAGCGCACACGTTCTGCCTATGGGATTGTGGGTCGATCTTGATGAAAAACACTTCTGTTATTTATTTATTAATCCCCAGCTAGTTTCAGCGAGAATATTGCCATCATCAGTGGCTTCTTTGATTCAAAAATATGCAAAAATAGCATACTTACACACACTGTAAAACGTTATTACATGTGTTCTGTTTGGTTACAAATGTTGTTCTGCGCCCAGAGGGCTACTGGTAAATGTAGTACAATCGCATACTCTACAACCTAACTGCCTGCCTGCCCGCACGTCAGCTTTTCTTCCAATCCTGCACATCTGTGTTCCCCGGTGGGCAAACAAGGAGATCTGAAACAGCCTACTTGCAACAGATGTCGCACCGACCCATCTCTTCCTCTGGTACGATGTTTCCGTGGACCGTTTACCTCAGCAACTTTTCTTAGTACTCATTCATTTCGTACTTTGTTTGTCCATTTAATTTTTAGCGCTTTTCGATAGCCCACATTTAATATGATCCCAGTTCCTTCTCCAGATTCATAGAGTAGGAATCGCCCACTGCCAGGCTGGAGAACCTCTACTGTTTTGTCAGCATTCAGACTTAGGACCTGTGTGGCGTCATTAAACGCAATAAAGCAGTATTCGAGATATTGCCATTTATTACTCAGAATACAAGTCGTTGCTGTGTCTTCTGCGACGGCTGGTGGCTACATAGTCCGAAGAGCAATCCACTGAATCCAACAGCGCACTGCCGAGAGCTCTGCGTCGGCTCGGAATGTAAGTGGATGATAACCTTGTGAGGTAGTTTTGCCGACCTCTTGCGAGGTAGGCACGCCCCGTGTTTGTTAGATACACATGCCGTTTTGGTAACCATTCAACCCCTCCCAGATTACTGCCCACATTTTCCCATCAGATGAACCACGATATCGGACGCCGTGATGTGCTGCATGCTGAACACGGTCCGCCAGAACAGTAGGTTGTCTGGTTCGTGCGCCGCTGGAGTTTTACGGTAGCTTGTGCCCTTGGCCGGAGCCGTGTTGGTAGATCCCTGGACTACCCATCGGTGCTGGCTGCTATGCTGACTGTAGTACATGATGCTGGACTTCATTATCCGTGGATGTGTATCACTGACTTTCTCTTAACCCAGCACGTGTCTAGAACAATCTCACACACAAGATACACTCATCAAAAAAAGTTTTGCATCACCCAGGTTCCCAGATCTCCTGAGGCCAGAAGTTGACTGTGCGTATTGTATCACAGACACAGTCCCTTTGACTGTTGAGAGATGTCACCAAACCCACCCAAAGATGTAGACAACCATGCATGAGCAGCGGCTATTAGACAACCGATCAGTTCCAGTCATTCCACCAGGAAGGAGGTAGAAGGCTCGTGGTGTCTGTAGTTCAACCGTGCACAGAGGTCAATACCGCGATTCGATCGCGTCCGCGTTGTTACTGTGTGCCAGGAAGGGCTCTCAACAAGGGAAGTGTCCAGGCATCTCGGAGTGAACAAAAGCGATGTTTTGCAGACATGTAGGAGATACAGAGAGGCAGGAACTGTAGATGACATGCCTCCCAAAGGCTACTACTGCTACATACGGATTATGGCTTGGAAGAACCCTGACAGCAACGCCAATATAATAATGCTTTTCGTGCAGCCACAGGAGGTCGTGTTACGACTCAAAAGGTGCGCAATTGGCTGCATAATGTGCAACGTCACTCGAGACGTTCATGGCGAGGTCCATCTTTGCAACCACGACACCGTGCAGCGCATTACAGATGGGCCCAACAACATGCCGAATGGACCGCTCAGGATTGGTATCACGTTCCCTTCACCGATGAGTGTCGCATATGCCTTCAACCAGACAATCGTCGGAGACGTGTTTGAGGGCAACCCGGTCAGGCTGAACGCCTTAGGCACGCTGTCCAGCGAGTGCAGCAAGGTGGAGGTTCCCGGCTGTTTTGGGGTGGCATTACGTGGGGCCGATGTGCGCCGCTGGTGCTCATGAAAGGCACCGTAACAGCCGTACGGTACGTGAATGCCATCCTCCAACCGATAGTGCAACTATATCAGCGCATATTCTACATCTACATTTATACTCCGCAAGCCACCCAACGGTGTGTGGCGGAGGGCACTTTACGTACCACTGTCAATACCTCTCTTTTCTGTTCCAGTCGCGTATGGTTCGCGGGAAGAACGACTGTCTGAAAGCCTCCGTGCGCGCTCGAATCTCTCTAATTTTACATTCGTGATCTCCTAGGGAGGTATAAGTAGGGGGAAGCAATATATTCGATACCTCATCGAGAAACGCACCCTCTCGAAACCTGGCGAGCAAGCTACACCGCGATGCAGAGCGCCACTCTTGCAGAGTCTGCCACTTGAGTTTGCTAAACATCTCCGTAACACTATCACGGTTACCAAATAACCCTTTGACGAAACGCGCCGCTCTTCTTTGGATCTTCTCTATCTCCTCCGTCAACCCGATCTGGTACGGATCCCACACTGATGAGCAATACTCAAGTATAGGTCGAACGAGTGTTTTGTAAGCCACCTCCTTTGTTGATGGACTACATTTTCTAAGCACTCTCCCAATGAATCTCAACCTGGCACCCGCCTTACCAACAATTAATTTTATATGATCATTCCACTTCAAATCGTTCCGCACGCATACACCCACATATTTTACAGAAGTAACTTCTACCAGTGTTTGTTCCGCTATCATATAATCATACAATAAAGGATCGCAATACATTACATTTGTCTATGTTAAGGGTCAGTTGCCACTCCCTGCACCAAGTGCCAATCCGCAGCAGATCTTCCTGCATTTCGCTACAGTTTTCTAATGCTGCAACTTCTCTGTATACTACAGCATCATCCACGAAAAGCCGCATGGAACTTCCGACACTATCTACTAGGTCGTTCATATGTATTGTGAAAAGCAATGGTCCCATAACACTCCCCTGAGGCACGCCAGAGGTTACTTTAACGTCTGTAGACGTCTCTCCATTGATAACCACATGCTGTGTTCTGTTTGCTAAAAACTCTTCAATCCAGCCACACAGCTGGTCTGATATTCCGTAGGCTCTTACTGTGTTTATCAGGCGACAAAAAAAAAAAAAATCGCTCTGAGCACTATGGGACTTCTATGGTCATCAGTCCCCTAGAACTTAGAACTACTTAAACCTAACTAACCTAAGGACAGCACACAACACCCAGTCATCACGAGGCAGAGAAAATCCCTGATCCCGCCGGGAATCGAACACGGGAACCCGGGCACGGGAAGCGAGAACGCTACCGCACGACCACGGGCTGCGGACTATCAGGCGACATTGCGGAACTGTATTGGCGAGGCATTCGTCTTCATGGACAACAATTCGCAGTCTCATCGTCCACATGTTTGAATGACTTCTTACAGGATAACGACATCGCTCGACTGGAGTGGCCAGCAAGTTCTCGAGACTATCGAACAAGCCTGGGATGGATTGAAAAGGGCTATGTATGGACGATGTGGCCCACCAATCACTCTGAGTGATCTACGCCGGATGGCCATTTAGGAATGGGACAATTTGTACCAACAGTGCCTTGATGAACTTGTGGACATACGCCACCACGAATACAGACATGCATGAATGCAAGAAGACGTGCTACTGGGTATTAGAGGTATCGGTGTGTACAGCAGTCTGGACCACGACCTCTGAAGGTCTCGCTGTATGGTAGTACAACATGCGATGTGTGGTTTTCATGAGCAATAAAAAGGGCAGAAATGAAGTTTATGTTGATCTCTATTCCAGTTTTCTGTACAGGTTCCGGAACTCTCGGAACCGAGGTGATGCGATTTTTTTTTAATCTGTTTATTACCACTCCATAACCAGAGAATCGAGTGCGAACGATATGATCGCCATCAATCCTATTGATCGAGCGCTCTAAGACAGTGGGAGTTGAGTAATTCTGTCGTTGAGGAGATGCTGCGCCCTACGACGTCATTCGTAATGACCGAATAGGGTTTGTTCTTATCGAGTCGTCAGCGGTGTTCTGTTCTGCTACATTTGCTTAACGAACTTGTCTGATTTCACTTGGGATTGGTTGGACGGTGCCTCATAGACCCAAGCTGACTGGGAGTACAACTCCGTTACTGCCCGGCATTTGGCAAAGTTTGAACGTTTTCATAGCGCGGAGTCGGATGTTATATCTCGACGTTCTGTGATAAATCTCACAGAGAAATCTTTTGACGACGCAACCTTATCCGTGCTAGGGAAGGGTTTAAATTTTGCACCCACTCCGAAGAATTTGCCGGTAGTTGATTTTATTAGTTCAATTGAACAGGCAGTTTGCTAACTACCTCCTGACGCTGCAGAGGAAGTTAGGAGGGAGGCATGCCGTGTTTTGACTAGGGCTCGTCCACCCAAGAGTAACGTAACAGCAGCAGAGACGGCAGCTTTACGCTCTCTCAAAGTTGATCCCAGTATTGTTATTTTACCTGCTGACAAGGGCAATGCCACCGTTGTTTTAAGTAAACATGATTATGTACAAAAGATGCAACGTTTACTATCAGCGTATCGCAGAATCGATGCTGACCCCACGAAAAGTGTTGAGAGAAAGACCAACAGCCTCCTGAAGAAAAGTGGTTTGTCGCAGGACACAATCAAGAGGCTTAACACCTATAGTGCGGTTCGCCCTAGTTTATATGGCCTTCCAAAGGTTCATAAGGAAGGGGTTCCTTTCCGTCCTATAGTGAGTAACATCGGCGCTCCGACATATCGTGTATCCAAGCATCTTGCTTCTCTGTTGAGTCCACAAGTAGGACGGTGTGAACATCATATCAGGAACTCAGCTGATTTTTTACGTCGTTTGGAGGGACTGAGGCTGAATGACCCTGATATTTTAGTGAGTTTCGATGTGGTCTCTCTCTACACTCGTGTTCCTCTGTCTGATTCGTTGCGGTTAATTGAAGCCAGGTTTGGTGCTGATTTAACTAATCTCTTTAGGCATGTGTTGACATCCACTTACTTTTTAATTAATGACCAGTATTACGAGCAGACAGATGGAGTTGCGATGGGTAGTCCGTTGTCTCCTGTGATCGCAAATTTGTTTATGGAAGACTTCGAGGAACGTGCATTGGAGTCGGCGCCTGTTTCTTTAGATACGTTGACGATACCTTCGTTGTTTGGCCTCACGGTAGGGAGAATTTGAATGTCTTTCTAGAACATCTGAACTCGATCCATCCGAACATTCGTTTTACGATGGAGGTGGAAGAGGATGGTTGCCTTCCCTTTCTCGACGTGTTGGTTAGGAGGAAGGATGATGGATCATTGGGACATGCAGTCTACAGGAAACGTAATCACACCGACTTTTACTTACAAGCTAATAGTTGTCACCATTCGGCTCAGCGTGAAGGGGTACTTCGTACCTCGGTACACAGGGCACATGTCGTTTCTGACGCTGAGACATAGCCAGCTGAGCTGTCCCATCTTGAAGTTACATTTCGTCAAAATGGTTATAGTGATAGACAGATTGAACGTGCGTTGCGCTATCGACCAACTGTACATCGGATGATTGATGATAATTCTGCGTCAACACCTAAGTCTACTGCCTTTTTGCCTTACGTAGGAAACACGTCCAATAAGATCGGTCCTATTTTACGGAGATACGATGTGAAATGTGTTTTACGACCTCCATCTAAAATTAGAGCACTTTTGAGTTCCGTTAAGGATGATCTTGGACTGCGTAAGGCGGGTGTATATCGTATTCCTTGTAGCTGCGGCATGGCATATATTGGTCAAACTATCAGGACCGTGGAGGACAGATGTACTGAGCATAAACGGCACACACTATTACAGCAGCCAAATAGATCTGCTATTGCCGAACATTGCTTGGATACTGGTCACCCCATGTTATATAATAACACCGAGATATTGGCATGCACGTCCACCTATTGGGACAGTGTCATTAGGGAGGCAGATTAAATTAGCGAGCAACCTCGTTAACAGGGATGGAGGTTTCTGTTTAAGCTCTGTTTGGAATCCGGCTCTCTCCCTTGTCAAAAAACAGAGGAACAGAGTCAGTGCTGCCTCACCTGCGAATTCATAGTCTCACTATCGATAGCTCTGACGTTGGTCATCTTTGGTGGCACTAGTGTTCAGTGTGTGTGTGTTATCTTTCCTGCTTCTATCCGAGAACCGAGGTTTTAAATTTGCATGTACGCCGCCTGTCCGTTGCAGTTTGGCTTGAAAATGGCGGGGTGTTCTCCCGCCGAAATATCTGCGGTCGCTGAAAGTGTTACCTGGCTGAATTCCCGGAAGTTATTTGAAAGTTGTTACAGTTTCTTTACTGCTTAGTCAAACCCCTCTAGACGATGCTGCGTTCTACGTAGTGTCTCCTATATAACTTTACGAAGGCTGTTACGTCTGCACTCTTCTAGGAATTTCTGCCGAACTCGCTGGCAGTCTCGCTCAAGAGTGTCGAGGTTGCTGTGCTCCAGACCGAGTAACGGTGTTGACATGTTTACGCTTTCCGGCTGGCCGTTGTTGATAGCTCAGCGTGGTTGAGCAACACAGGCTGTTCGAAAGTAAATAATTTACTCTCCCAGTTCTTTAGAAAAATGTCTCGTAACGAAAAGATGCTACGCTCCAGATGTAGGGATTATGAAACTACTTCGTCATTTCCACATTAGTGTCTGGTACAAGTACAGATTTTTTATTGAAGAAAGCTTCCATCGTTTTCGGAAGTCTACTTCTGGTAGCTACCTTGTTTCGGCCATTCTGTGTAACATTGTTTCCTAGTTAGGAGAGCTCTTTCGCTTGATACATTACTATGCCGATCCGAAGTCACTACTTTGCTGTCTACTACTTCTCATCACTTTCATCATTGCTCTGCTTATCTTTAAATTATATTGTGTGTGGTCTTCGTTCATCGTCGAAGTTCTCCTAAGTTTTCGTTGTATCTGGCCAAAAGAGCAAAGTAGTCAGCAGACATTATCACTCGTATCCGTCCTCTTTGCTCTTAAACAACAATAGTAGTAAACTACCGTCATGCCTTACAACCTTTGTAATGACAATTTTTTTAAACTAAAACTGCAAAGCCACCAAATGTCGCATATAATTTTTTCTTTATTTACATGTCTCTCTCGGCCATCGCTAATATCTTCAGAGCTGTGGAAATACAAAGTATTACACTACCATACATTAAGATAAATTTATAGATTTAACTTACAAATGACAACTTACATTACGTGGTCGAGGGCTACTCGTTACAAATATTGGTCTGTGTATAGCGCCTTCGTCATACGTAAAAAGGAAGTAAGTTGGTTGAGTACAGTTAACGGAAACTATCTGGTAATGCTCATTCTAAGATTAAACAGCAATATGTAATGTTTCTTTCTGAGCGAGTCAAAGCCATATCCATATGCGCTTTCGTTGAAACTACTTCATGAAGCCTTAGGCAAAGCTATGTATTAAGCAAAATACAGATATCACGAAAGTAAGGCAATATCCGCCTCTTTTTCTTGTAAACACAAGTAAATACAAGTAGAAAAATTAAAACTGCCACTGTTACAGGCGTTATTATACATGCCATGTATGTAACAGGTTACTAATGGCATTACAGATTATCTCTATTAACATAGATTATACATAACATTCACATGTGGTGCTCGATTCCTCTTACATCTACAACTATTTGAGAGCAGTATACGACGAGGAGGATGTTACAACAACTATATTTATTTACAAAGCACGTATTTTGTAGATTCACGTATTTGATTAAACACAAGAAGATAACAAATTTGAAACTGCACGGAACTTTCGTATTTAAACCAGACGGCTCTGCTGCATTCATAAAGATGGTAAAGAGTTGTCGCTTTTACGAGCATGAACACATTTCTAAGATTAGTTATAAATACCCTTTAAATTAACGTAAAAGGAAATTAAAACTGTCGTTTCCTCATATGTTGACCTACGTATGTCGGACCTGTAAATTCTCATTAAAATCGTTAAAAAGCACCTGCAACTAAATATATATGGTTGCGGAAGCCGAACTTAGCGAGATTATTCGTCTAAAGATTGCAATTTATTGAGATGGAGAATGGTAACTTTTTTCTCAAATTACGATATATGAAATTTTCGAATTTAAATGGGACGGCAAACAGACCAGTCAGGTTGGTAGTCAAAACATCACAGGGCTGGTAATGAATCTCCGTTTTTATAGGCATGAGGACACGTATCTAAAATTAACCACTATTTGAATATGACAGAAAGAAACAAAGCAAGATTGTAATTAGCTGCAACCGTCATACTCTTCAATTACTATAACCACAATGAGGTGACCGTTAACTGTACTGGAATAGTTTGTTTCGATTATGTCTCAGCGTGGGACATGATTAAGACTGTCGAATATTGTTAGCGTGTAAACATGAAGGGCGTGCGACAAACAGAACGCTTTGTCTGCTATTTGCAAATGAACTGCAAGTGCAGAGAGCATTCATGAGGCAGACAGATACGTAGGGATTTCAGAGAACGAGTTGCACCTGTCGACCCACGCTATAATCAGTGCCCAATAAGAATGGCACATGCCCAGAAGAGCGTGCGGGCTTAGGGTTTCCCGTAGACGCAATTCTGCTTTGGTACAGATAACAGGTATATCACAGTGAACGACTGAAGTGGTCTGATAGCTGGAAATGAAATACGTGGGATAGTACGATTCTTGCTAATGAAATATCTCTTTTGTAGACAGATCCACTTTGGAATTCTGGGGGTGTGTGAACGAGATAGAATGTTGCGTCCATCCGTAGTGAAATGATGCCAGCAATTCGACCAATACCACACAGAAGGGAGTGATCCTGTGAACATGATAGGGAGGTCCAAATAAGCTCCACCCAATTTCTAACACTTGGGAAAGCTGAAAGAACATCTGGGAGCGAAGTGATTCTCCAGTGGTTAGGATATTCACACAGAGGTTCTCGAATGGATCCGTGACCAAGGAACGGTTTCCCACCGTCAAGTATCTGAATGATCGATAGAATGGTCTGACAGTCGCTTACAGAGACTTTGTGAGTACATTGAAAAACGGTATCATGTATTTGTGTCACTTTGATGTGTAGTGCACCATTTAATAGAAGATAATTGGCCTGCCATAATAATGTGTAACTTCTTGAAGTCCCCGTGTAATTTATTTGTCCGCCTCAGCACTTCAACTTTAATTTTACACTGAAGAACCAAAGAAACTTGTACACCTGCCTAATATCGCGTAGGGCCCCCGCGAGCACTCTGAAGTGATGCAACAAGACGTGGTATGGATTAGACTACAGTCTGAAGTAGTGCTAGAGGGAACTGACACCATGAATCCTGCAGGGCTGTCCATAAGTCCGTAAGAGTACAAAGGATTGGAGATCCCTTCTGAACAGCAAGTTGCAAGGCATACCAGATATGCTCAATGATGTTAATGTATGGGTAGTTTGGTGGACAGAGTTTAAACTCAGTAGAGTGTTCCTGGAGCCATTCTGTAGTAATTACGGACGTGTGGGGTGTCGCATTGTCCTGCTGGAATTTCCCAAGTCCGTCGGAACACACAATGGACGTGAGTGGCTGCAGGTGATCAGACAGGATGCTTACGTATGTGTAACCTGCCAGAGACGTATCTAAAAGTACCGGGGGTCCCATATCACTCCAACTGCACACGTCCCACATCATTACAGAGCCTCCAACAGCTTGAACAGTCCTTTGCTCAGTTTCAGGGCCCATGGATTCATGGGGTTGTCCGTAGGCGTACACCTGCATCCGCTCGATACAATTTGGAACGAGACTTGTCCGACCAGGCTACATGTTTCCAGTCATCAACAGTCCAATGTCGGTGTTGATGGGCCCAGGCGAAGCGCAAAGCTTTTTGTCGTGCAAAGGGTACACGAATGGGCCTTCGGCTCCGAAAGCCCATACCGATTATGATTCGTTGAATGGTTCTCACACTGACATTTGTTGATGGCCCAGCATTGAAATCTACATCAACTTGCGGAAGGGTTGCACTTCTGTCACGTTGAACGATTCCGTTCAGTCGTCGTTGGTCCCGTTCTTGCAGGATGCTTTTCCGGTAGCAGCGATGTCGTAGATTTGATGTTTTACCGGATTCCTGATATTCACGGTACACTCGTGAAATGTTCGTAAGGGAAAATCCCCACTTCATCGCTATCTCGGAGATACTGTGTCCCATCGCTCGTGCCTCGACGATAACAGCACCTTCAAACTTACTTAAATATTGATAACCTGCCATCGTAGCGGTAGTAACCAATCTAAAAACTGCACCAGACATTTGTCCTATAGAGACGTTGCCGACCGTAGTGCCGTATTCTGCCTATTTACATATCTCAGTATTTTAATATGCATGCGTAGACCAGTTTCTTTGGCACTTCATTGTATATGTACTGTCAACTTCTTACACTTTGAAAGCCATTCTCTAGATCTACAGAAACTATGAAAGTATCAGGTATTGTGTCAGTCTGCCTGCCATTAGCAAGCACAATATCACAATCATTATTCTGTAAAATTCTCACTTCTTGGAAATAAATTGAAATCCATCCAGTACGCCATCCGTTTTTCATCTCTGTTCCTTTATTTTTATTTATTTATTGTTCCGTGGGACAACATTTAGGAGAAGTCTCCATGGTCATGGAACGAGTCAATACATGAAATTATAACACGATTGTAGAAACAGATAAAATGAAATATAAGAAACATATTCAGGCGACAAGTCGTTAGTTTAAATAAAGAAAATCAATAATGTAACACTGGAATTTGCTTAATTTTTTAGCTCTTCCAGGAGCTCCTCGACAGAATAGAAGGAGTGAGCCATGAGGAAACTCTTCAGTTTAGACTTAAAAAGTGTTTGGGCTACTGCTAAGATTTTTGAGTTCTTGTGGTAGCTTATTGAAAATGGATGCAGCAGAATATTGCACTCCTTTCTGCACAAGAGTCAAGGAAGTGCATTCCACATAAGGATTTGATTTCTGCCTAGTATTAACTGAGTGAAAGCTGCTAACTCTTGGGAATAAGCTAATATTGCTAACAACAAACGACATTAAAGAAAATACATACTGTGAGGACAATGTCAAAATTCCCAGACTATTGAATAGGGGTCGACAAGAGGTTTTCGAACTTACACCATACTTAGCTCGAACAGCCCGCTTTTGAGCCAAAAATACCCTTTTTGAATCAGAAGAATTACCCCAAAAAATAATACCATATGACATAAGCGTATGAAAATATGCGAAGTATACTACTTTTCGTGTTGAAATGTCACTTATTTCAGATACTGTTCTATACGCCTAGGAACTTGAACTGTTCCGTCTCGCTTATAACATGCCCATTCTGTCTGATTAAAATGTCAGTTCTTGTTGAATTGTGAGTTAGAAACCGTAAAAACTGAGTCTTACTGTGATTTAGCATCAAATTATTTTCCACAAGCCACGAACTTATACCATGAACTACATTATTTGATAATGTTTCAATATTACACACAAGATCCTTCACTGCCAAGGTGGTGTCATCAGCAAACAGAAATATTTTTGAATCACCTGTATTACTAGAAGGCATATCATTTATATAAACAAGAAACAGCAGTGGCCCCACACCGACCCCTGAGGAACGCACCATTTAACAGTGCCCCATTGGGACTGAACGTCATTACCACTCTCAATATTGCGGAGGATTACCTTCTGCTTTCTGTTCTTAAAGTAGGAGGCGAACCAATTGTAAGCTACTCCCCTTACTCCATAATGTCCCAACTTCTGCAGTAATATTTTGTGGTCAACACAGTCAAAAGCCTTCGTTAAATCAAAGAAAACACCTAACGTTCGCAACCTTTTATTTAATCCGTCCAAAACCTCACAGAGAAAAGAGACTATAGCATTTTCAGTTGTTAAGCCATTTCTAAAACCAAACTGTACATTTGACAGCAAATTATGTGAATTTAAATGCTGCAGTAACCTTGTATATACAACCCTCTCGATAACTTTAGCAAACACCGATGGCATAGAAATAGGTCTATAATTGTCAACATTATCCCTGTCTCCCTTTTTATAAAGTGGCTTCACTACTGAGTACTTTAATCGGTCAGGAAACCGACCACTCCTAAAGGAAAAGTTACAGATATGGCTAAGTACTGAGCTAACATACGTGGAACAATACTTCAGTATTCTGCTAGATACCCCGTCATATCCATGAGAGTTTTTGGTCTTTAGTGATTTAATTATTATCTCAATCTCCCTCTTGTCAGTATCATGGAGGAGCATTTCAGGTAACAGTCTCGGAACACTTTTCTCTAAGAGCGCTATATGATTCCCTGTTGGGACTAGGTTTCTATTTAGTTCACCTGCTATATTCAGAAAGTGATTATTAAGTACTGTACATATATGCGACTTATCAGTAACACGGACATCCCCACTACGCACTGATTCTATATTCTCGACCTGTCTCTGCAGACCAGCCACTTCCTTTACGACTGACCATATGGTTTTAATTTTATCCTGAGACTTAGCTATTCTATCAGCATACCACATACTTTTTGCCTTCCTAATAACTTTTTTAAGCATCTTACAATACTGTTTGTAATGGGCTGCTGCATTTAGATTTTGACTGTTCCTAACGTTTTGATATAATTGCCACTTTGTTCTACAAGATATTCTTATCCCATTAGTCAGCCACCCAGGCTGCCTGTTTGTGCTAGTACCCTGTTTTGAACGTTCTAACGGAAAGTAACTTTCAAAGAGCACGAGAAAAGTCTTGAGAAAAGCATTATACACTCCTGGAAATGGAAAAAAGAACACATTGACACCGGTGTGTCAGACCCACCAAACTTGCTCCGGACACTGCGAGAGGGCTGTACAAGCAATGATCACACGCACGGCACAGCGGACACACCAGGAACCGCGGTGTTGGCCGTCGAATGGCGCTAGCTGCGCAGCATTTGTGCACCGCCGCCGTCAGTGTCAGCCAGTTTCCCGTGGCATACGGAGCTCCATCGCAGTCTTTAACACTGGTAGCATGCCGCGACAGCGTGGACGTGAACCGTATGTGCAGTTGACGGACTTTGAGCGAGGGCGTATATTGGGCATGCGGGAGGCCGGGTGGACGTACCGCCGAATTGCTCAACACGTGGGGCGTGAGGTCTCCACAATACATCGATGTTGTCGCCAGTGGTCGGCGGAAGGTGCACGTGCCCGTCGACCTGGGACTCGACCGCAGCGACGCACGGATGCACGCCAAGACCGTAGGATCCTACGCAGTGCAGTAGGGGACCGCACCGCCACTTCCCAGCAAATTAGGGACACTGTTGCTCCTGGGGTATCGGCGAGGACCATTCGCAACCGTCTCCATGAAGCTGGGCTACGGTCCCGCACACCGTTACGCCGTCTTCCGCTCACGCCCCAACATCGTGCAGCCCGCCTCCAGTGGTGTCGCGACAGGCGTGAATGGAGCGACGAATGGAGACGTGTCGTCTTCAGCGATGAGAGTCGCTTGTGCCTTGGTGCCAATGATGGTCGTATGCGTGTTTGGCGCCGTGCAGGTGAGCGCCACAATCAGGACTGCATACGACCGAGGCACACAGGGCCAACACCCGGCATCATGGTGTGGGGAGCGATCTCCTACACTGGCCGTACACCACTGGTGTTCGTCGAGGGGACACTGAATAGTGCACGGTACATCCAAACCGTCATCGAACCCATCGTTCTACCATTCCTAGACCGGCAAGGGAACTTGCTGTTCCAACAGGACAATGCACGTCCGCATGTATCCCGTGCCACCCAACGTGCTCTAGAAGGTGTAAGTCAACTACCCTGGCCAGCAAGATCTCCGGATCTGTCCCCCATTGAGCATGTTTGGGACTGGATGAAGCGTCGTCTCACGCGGTCTGCACGTCCAGCACGAACGCTGGTCCAACTGAGGCGCCAGGTGGAAATGGCATGGCAAGCCGTTCCACAGGACTACATCCAGCATCTCTACGATCGTCTCCATGGGAGAATAGCAGCCTGCATTGCTGCGAAAGGTGGATATACACTGTACTAGTGCCGACATTGTGCATGCTCTGTTACCTGTGTCTATGTGCCTGTGGTTCTGTCAGTGTGATCATGTGATGTATCTGACCCCAGGAATGTGTCAATAAAGTTTCCCCTTCCTGGGACAATGAATTCACGGTGTTCTTATTTCAATTTCCAGGAGTGTATAACTAACTTTTTGTATTTCCTATAAAGTGAACCAAGAACCTCCTCTAGCTTTAGCAAAAATGTTGTGAAATCGGAGTCTGGGGATCTATAAATAACAACAGTAAGAAGTTTAGCTCCACTAAATTTAACCACACCTGCACAACATTCAAACACCTTTTCAGTGCAGTACTTTGAAACATCAATTGACTCAAATGGGATACCGTTTTTCACATACATGGCTACTCCCCCACACCGCAAAGAGCTCCTAGAATAGCTGCCAGCCAACCTGTATCCTGGTAAAGCAGGCCTCTGAATTATCTCCTTATTTAAGAAGTGTTCAGATATACCAATAATTTCAGAGTCAACATCTATAAGCAGTTCACTATCTTTATCTCTAACACCTTGTATATTTTGATGAAATATACTAATTCCCTCATTAATCGGATACCCAAGCTTTGTAGAAAGTGGTTTCTTTGTTAGACTTCCCTTAAGCAGGAATACCTATCAGCTGACTTCAATCTAAAAAAGGTACAGCTCTAACACCCACAACTACCGGAATTTTTCCATGAGTGATCCCACCACCCCCACCTATGCTGTCACCTATAAGTTTTGCCAACCTCCCCTTCCAATACCTGTTGAGGTGCAAGCCATGTCTAGTGAAACCCGTCCTGCTGATAGACTCCACCGACACCACTGAAATGTGACTCATGCCTTCTGTCATCAGCGCACCCCCAAGTATCATGTTATTACGCCTGACGGCTGTATTAAGATGAGGCCGATCGTGACGCTGAAACAGTTCCACGAAATGCACATTCGTGTTGCCAGTCTGAGTGGCTATCCTTTCCAGGTCACCATCTATGTCATACTCCCCATCCCTATCAATACTATTACCAACCCCACCCACAATCACTACCTGATCCTCTTTAGTAAAATCCCTACATAACCCCCCTATGTTAAAAGTCACCTGAGCCAATCCTGCATTAGTCTTCACAATGCTGGTGACCTGGTAGTCACTCCCCAAAACTTCCTGCAACTGCTGGCCTACACCTCTACCATGAGAACTACCTAACAGCAGATCCTTCTTCTTTCTCTTAGACTTTGCAACTGTCCTAGCCACCGTAACTGCTGAGGTCTGCTGCATACTTCCTACATCTACAGCTACTAGAGATTCCTCTCCACTAGACTCTGACAGTTGGTCATATCTATTACAAACACCAATAGTAAAACTATCTGAAAATCTCCTTCTCCTAGCAGATCTCTTGCCAACAGCCAGCTCCCATTCCCCAACCCCCTTCTCCCTCCTCATCCTATCTAGCTCCTCCTGTGCGTTTTTCAACTGCACCTGAAGGGCACAGATCTTACGCTCCTGCTCCTCTATCAACTTACTCTTGCTACGTAATCTGCAGTTCCAGGAGAGGATCTCACCAGAATGCCCACTGGCTACCCCACTGCATTCCCCTCAGTGAAAAAACTTCGAACAAGTCTCACACCGCAATCCACTACTCACGAACCTACGGCAAAGCCCACACTTCTCGCTCATGGTAAAATTTTACAATTATTGAAACAAGAAAACAACTTTATTTAAGTTCCGCTACTACAATAAGAAGATGTTAAAAACTGACTACAATAATCACAAACTTGCTCTACAAGGGAAGTAACTACTATTATTGACAGTATTAATCAACAACAAATGAGAATATAACAAAATACTAACACAGAAAGAAAATCAAACGTCTAATGACAATAACGAAACTGAAAGCAGTTCGCAAAAATTTCTTCTGAAGTTATTTCACCGGAAAACACCAAGAACACCGGTTGAAGACTACTAAAGTTCCTAAATAAACTACTATACA
The DNA here is from genome assembly GCF_023898315.1 of Schistocerca nitens. Classification (NCBI taxonomy): domain Eukaryota; kingdom Metazoa; phylum Arthropoda; class Insecta; order Orthoptera; family Acrididae; genus Schistocerca; species Schistocerca nitens. Next base: position 706,734,430 of record NC_064619.1, read on the forward strand.
CAAACAATTAATTAGTACTTAGCTTTCGATGCGCTGCTACAGCTGCAACTGGTCAGCGCGGAATGTAAACACGGGTAAGAGGTTAAGTTGCTCGATACGAAACACTCACAAATATCAGGCCACAACACAAGAAATGCAGAGGGGAATGAAGAAACAACTAATAAGTCACTTATATAGTAAATATTATCACAAAAACAGTTAAAATATATATCTAAAACCTAAAAATAGATGAAAACTTAGAGAGCGATCTCACACGCAGTCACGCGCTTATGACGTCACACCAAAGATGATTCTCTGTACATTATTGACGTCACCAGCTTGCAAATGTTACTAGTCAGGCTAATTATTCGACAGTTTTCACATTTATCTGCACATTTCATCTTTGGTAATGACAGGTATGTTTTGTTCTTCTTCCATTGACACTACATCGCAAGATGGAACTTATCATTCTCGATCATTTTCTGACATTCCTCCAGTTACGGCAACGAGCTCGGGCAGCGTCTTCTCCAGCCTCATCACTCCATCTCAACCTCGGTCATCCTCTTGCTCTGCTTCCTCCAGGTTCACTGCAGCAGGCTTTCCTTGCAGGATCTGTCTCATCGAGTCGTATTACATGTCCAGCCCATCTCAATCTACACAGCTTGATGAATTTGACCACATCGGCCTCCTTACTGCAGTCATTAAGTTCGTCATTCCTTCACCTTCTCCAAGTCTCATTTTCATACACATGTCCAAAGACTCTCCTCAATATACCGGGTGATCAAAAAGTGAGTATAAATTTGAAAACTTAATAAGCCACGGAATAATGTAGATAGAGAGCTAAAAATTGACACACATGCTTGGAATGACATGGGGTTTTATTAGAACCAAAAAAATCACCCAATATTGCTAGACGCTTGAAAGATCTCTTGCTCGCGTCGTTTGGTGATGATCGTCTGCTCAGCCGCCACTTTCATCATGCTTATCCTCCCAGGTCCCCAGACCTCAGTCCGTGCGATTATTGGCTTTGGGGTTACCTGAAGTCGCAAGTGTATCGTGATCGACCGACGTCTCTAGGGATGCTGAAAGACAACATCCGACGCCAATGCCTCACCATAACTCCGGACATGCTTTACAGTGCTGTTCACAACGTTTTTCATCGACTACTGCCATTGTCGAGGAATGATGGTGAACATATTGAGAATTACCTGTAAAGAACTTAATCTTTGCTTTGTCTTACTTTGTTATCCTAATTATTGCTATTCCAATCAGATGAAGCGCCATCTGCCGGACATTTTTTGAACTTTTGTATTTTTCTTTTTTTTGGTTCTAATAAAACCCCATGTCATTCCAAGCATGTCTGTCAATTTGTAGCTCTCTATCTACATTATTCCGTGATTTATTCAGTTTTCAAATTTATACTGACTTTTTGATCTCAGTCTACTTTTACTCTGCTTTGTAATGGCTCATGTTTCTGAGCCATACGTAAGTACTGAGCGTATCAACGTTATGTAGAGTCGGCAATTAGTCTCCCGTGACAGAAGCTTGGATATAAAATGTCGCGACATTCCAAAATTACATCGATTAGAAGCAGTTATGTGGACCTTAATTTCAGTCGAAGTGCTGCCACTTGCTTCTATTTTTGCACTCAGATAAGTGAAACATTCCACTCGCTCAATTAAAAAAAATCTATCAGGGGATACTGTGGCTGTAAAGGTTGATTTGAACATATATATATATAGAAGACTGAAAAAACTGCAAAAAGGTGGGAATTTAAGGAGATGGGATCTGGATAAACTGACTAATCCACACGTTGTACAGAGTTTCAGGGAGAGCGTAAAGGGACAAATGGCAGGAGTGGGGGAAAGAAATACAGTAGAAGAAGAATGGGTAGCTTTGAGGGATGAAGTAGTGAAGGCAGCAGAAGACCAAGTAGGTAAAAAGACGAGGGCTAATAGAAATCCTTGGGTAACAGAAGAAATATTGAATTAAATTGGTGAAAGGAGAAAATATAAAAATGCATTAAATGCAGCAGGCAAAAAGGAATACAGGGAAGTGCAAAATGGCTAAGCAGGGATAGCTAGAGGATAAATGTAAGGATGTAGAGGCTTATCTCACTAGGGGTAAGATAGATACTGCCTACAGGAAAATTAAAGAGACCTTTGGAGAAAAGAGAACCACTTGCATGAATATCAAGAGCTCAGATGGAAACCCAGTTCTAACCAAAGAAGGGAAAGCAGAAGGGTGGAAGGAGTATATAGAGGGTCTATACAAGGGCGATGTACTTGAGGACAATATTATGGAAATGGAAGAGGATGTAGATGAAGATGAAATGGGAGATATGATACTGCGTGAAGAGTTTGACAGAGCACTGAAAGACCTGAGTCGAAACAAGGCCCAGGGAGTAGACAACATTCCATTAGAACTACTGACGGCCTTAGGAGAGCCAGTCCTCACAAAACTCTACCATCTGGTGAGCAAGATGTATGAGACAGGCGAAATACCCTCAGACTTGGAGAAGAATATAATAATTCCAATCCCAAAGAAAGCAGGTGTTGACAGATGTGAAAATTACCGAACTATCAGTTTAATAAGTCACGGCTGCAAAATACTAATGCGAATTCTTTATAGACGAATGGAAAAACTAGTAGAAGCCGACCTAGGCGAAGATCAGTTTGGATTCCGTAGAAATATTGGAACACGTCAGACAATAGTGACCCTACGGCTTATCTTAGAAGCTAGATTAAAGAAAGGCAAACCTACATTTCTAGCATTTGTAGACTTAGAGAAAGCTTTTCACAATGTTGACTGGAATACTCTCTTTCAAATTCTGAAGGTGGCAGGCGTAAAATATAGGGAGTGAAAGGCAATTTACAATTTGTATAGAAACCAAATGGCTGTTATAAGAGTTGAGGGGGCATGAAAGGGAATCAGTGGTTGGGAAGGGAGTGAGACAGGATTGTAGCCTCTCCCCGATGTTATTCAATCTGTATACTGAGCAAGCAGTAAAGGAAACAAAAGAAAAATTCGGAGTACGTATTAAGATCCATGGAGAAGAAATAAAAACTTTGAGGTTCGCCGACGACATTGTAATTCTGTCAGAGACAGCAAAGGTCTTGGAAGAGCAGTTGAATGGAATGTATAGTGTCTTGAAAGGAGGATATAAGATGAACATCAACAAAAGCAAAACGAGGATAATGGAATATATTCGAATTAAGTCAGGTGATGCTGAGGGTATTAGATTAGGAAATGAGACAATTAAAGTAGTATAGGGGTTTTACTATTTTGGGAGCAAGGTAATTGATGATGGTCGAAGTAGAGAGGATATAAAATGTAGACTGGCAATGGCAAGGAATGCGTTTCTGAAGAAGAGAAATTTGTTAACATCGAGTATAGATTTAAGTGCCAGGAAGTCATTTCTGAAATTATTTGTATGGAGTGTAGCCATGTATGGAAGTGAAACATGGACGATAAATAGTTTAGACAAGAAGAGAATAGAAGCTTTCGAAATCTGGTGCAACAGAAGAATGCTGAAGATTAGATGGGTAGATCACATAACTAATGAGGAGGTGTTGAATAGGATTGGGGAGAAGAGAAGTTTGTGGCACAACTTGACTAGAAGAAGGGATCGGTTGGTGGGACATGTTCTGAGGCATCACGGGATCACCAGTTTAGTATTGGAGGGCAGCGTAGAGGGTAAAAATCGTAGGGGGAGACCAAGAGATGAATACACTAAGCAGATTCAGAAGGATGTAGGTTGCAGTAGGTGCTGGGAGATGAAGAAGCTTGCACAGGATAGAGTAACATGGAGAGCTGCATCAAACCAGTCTCAGGACTGAAGACCACAACAACAACACATATACTTGGTCTTTCCTTCATTAATTTCCAGGCGCTTTGTAGATTTCTAAATGTTCTACTCATTAGGTACAAATAATTTGCATATCCCGACAGTTGCACGGACTTAAAATAGATAGAATAGATAGTACCTCTTGTCTAGATACCCTATTCCCGCACCACTTTTTCGAGTGTTAAACTGAAGAGTAGGCAGGAAAGGCCATCCCCTCCCTTTTCTTAGCCCAGTTCGTGTTGGTAATTAGGGTGAGAGTCTAGACTGCATTCGCGCAGTACACTGAGTGTGCCTTAAGAGCAGCCTCTATCAAACGCATCAACTTCTCAGGCACCCTAAATTCATGCATTGCCTTATAAAGATCACCGATTTATTATGTCATACACAGATTTGAAATCAATGAAAAGTTGGTGCACATCAACATTAAATTCGTTATTGTTTTCTACTATTTGCCAAAGAGAAAATATCTGTTTCATAGTTAACATTCCTGATCTGAATCCACATTAAAAACTTCCAATTATATTTTCTGAGGTGGGTGAAGGTCTACTAAAAAAGATATTTGAGAATACTGTGTATTCAATATTAAGGAGTGTTGCAACTCTGTAGTTGTCACATTTAAGTATATCTCCTTTCTTGTGCATCAAAAACACTATCCCTACATTCGATTCTTCTGGCAACGCGTCCTTTTGCTAATGAGGCACAAAATCAGCTATGTGTTGTAGCCAAAAATTGATTTAAAAAAATGTCTCTAAATCAGAAAACGTCATTCAGTGATTCTGAGAATAAACCCTGGAATAAAATATCGCAATGATGTTCGTGAAAATGCAGTGCCGATACGTTAAATGCTGTATGATTCAGCAGGCGTCAAAATAAGTCCACAAGGCAGTCACAGTGCTTCTGCCTTCTGGTTGGCTCTGGAATCCCTTAGTCACGGGTGGAAGGTGATCTAACGTGGTGAAGATATCTGGAGGAGACGTTGATGGCGATGTTCTGCCATATTCTTTCCGTACCCCACCGGCAGATAAAAGAAAAAAGTATGCAGGGAGCCGCGAATCCTACGAAAGCTACGGCCAGCTCGAGCAAGTGGAAGAGTTGATGTAAGGAGGCGACAGGGGAAGTGGGTGGGGTTGGTAACGATGGGGGGGGGGGGGAGGGGGAGCGCGAGGGTGGCGGCGCTAAAATGAAACGTGAGCAGCAGCGCCGCGGAGAGCCATCTGGCGACTTGTCGCGCCATTGCTTGTGATTGCAGCCGGAGACACCCCTGCCACGAGCAGCGCAATTGTCACAGGCGTCGGCGTCGATATGGCCCGTGGCGCTGCCCCCCCCCCCCCCCCCAGCCCCTTCCAAGGGCTCTCCGAGGACACAGGGACCGCGCCCGCGCCTAAACTGCGGCTGCACCCTGTAGCTCGAACGTGTGTTCTTCGCCACAGCTAAACAGGGTAAATGTTTCGTACTGTGTAGAGAATTAGTTAAGAGTCGGTAACTATATAAAATTATATACAAATCGAAACGGAACTGGTTGTCTCGTTCCATCCTTTTCTCAATAAATTCCGGTCATGGAGAATTGTAACGATAGTGTTTATACTCTGCAGAAGTAAATCCGTGGGTAACAAGCAGAAGAGAATGGACCACGCGGTGTTTGTTTATTTATTCATTGATTTTTATTTCGTGTGTTCCCCGTTTCCTTGTATCCTTTCCTTTATGTGACCTTGGACTGTATGAATGAGATATTATGTGGAGCAGCAGAAAGTTTTCGTCAGAGGTCGTAGCATTGCATGAGTAGAGTGGTTCTGTGGTAGGATAGTACCAACCCCTTCTAACAACCCTACCACAACACAAGTCAAAAATTAATAATGATTTTGGTGTTGCTCACGCTGCTAAATACTGCATTTTCTGGCAACAACAAAGTTATTATGTGGCAGGTGTCATTAGAGCACAGTTAATAAAGTCATTTCATGTAATAATGAATAAACTAGGGGCTCCGTGTTTCCCACGCTGGTCACGTTGTAAAATCATGGCTCAATCGTCGAAAATCTAGGTGGTGATAATTCCAAGCTCGGATGCAAAGAGGCCTAGGTTTTATTCTGCTACATTCAAAAGTTTTATAGATCTGTTTCACAAACCATTCTTGAAGATTAGACTTTTGCAGGACAATGGTGATGTAAAAAAGTAAGCTGCACTTCGAATTTAAGTTACACTTCCTTTTTATTACTTTTGCTGCAATATCACGTAACACACAAAACATCACTTCACAATACAAAACATACTTGAAAACATCTTCCTCACTGTTAAAGTTCACATTTTATAAGCTGACTACAATATGCGTCTTTCCAACATGACGTCCAAGACTTGACTTTCCTAAGGTCCGACTCTATAACTAATAATCGCTTACGCGCCTAAAAATCAGAGTTACGTCAAAGATCATAGTGACAAAAGAAAGAATGCACACAAGAAAAATATCATTGCAATATAAACATATCGATGAATCAAAGTACTTCTACATTAATGAAATCAAATCTGAATGTTGTCTCAGAAATATGTCAACTACTTTACAGAAACATTGTAGAATATTACAGGTATCGAGAGGTTCAGGTGAGGTGCCGTTTTTTTTTTTTTTTGGGTCATCAGTCTACTGACTGGTTTGATGCGGCCCGCCACGAATTCCTTTCCTGTGCTAACCTCTTCATCTCAGAGTAGCACTTGCAACCTACGTCCTCAATTATTTGCTTGACGTATTCCAATCTCTGTCTTCCTCTACAGTTTTTGCCCTCCACAGCTCCCTCTAGTACAATGTAAGTCATTCCCTCATGTCTTAGCAGATGTCCTATCATCCTGTCCCTTCTCCTTATCAGTGTTTTCCACATATTCCTTTCCTCTCCGATTCTGCATAGAACCTCATCATTCCTTACCTTATCAGTCCACCTAATTTTCAACATTCGTCTATAGCACCACATCTCAAATGCTTCGATTCTCTTCTGTTCCGGTTTTCCCACAGACCATGTTTCACTACCATTCAATGCTGTACTCCAGACGTACATCCTCAGAAATTTCTTCCTCAAATTAAGGCTGGTATTTGATAGTAGACTTCTCTTGGCCAGAAATGCCTTCTTTGCCATAGCGAGTCTCCTTTTGATGTCCTCCTTGCTCCGTCCGTCATTGGTTATTTTTCTGCCTAGGTAGCAGAATTCCTTAACTTCATTGACTTCGTGACCATCAATCCTGATGTTAAGTTTCTCGCTGTTCTCATTTCTACTACTTCTCATTACCTTCGTCTTCCTCCGATTTACTCTCCAACCATACTGTGTACTCGTTGGACTGTTCATTCCGCTCTGCAGATCATTTAATTCTTCTTCACTTTCACTCAGGATAGCAATGTCATCAGCGAATCGTATCATTGATATCCTTTCACCTTGTATTTTAATTCCACTCCTGAACCTTTCTTTTATTTCCATCATTGCTTCCTCGATGTACAGATTGAAGAGTAGGGGCGAAAGGCTACAGCCTTGTCTTACACCCTTCTTAATACGAGCACTTCGTTCTTGATCGTCCACTCTTATTATTCCCTCATGGTTGTTGTACATATTGTATATGACCCGTCTCTCCCTATAGCTTACCCCTACTTTTTCAGAATCTCGAACAGCTTGCACCATTTTATATTGTGGAACGCTTTTTCCAGGTCGACAAATCCTATGAAAGTGTCTTGATTTTTCTTTAGCCTTGCTTCCATTATTAGCCGTAACGTCAGAATTGCCTCTCTCGTCCCTTTACTTTTCCTAAAGCCAAACTGATCGTCACCTAGCGCGTTCTCAATTTTCTTTTCCATTCTTCTGTATATTATTCTTGTAAGCAGCTTCGATGATTGAGCTGTTAAGCTGATTGTGCGATAATTCTTGCACTTGTCAGCTCTTGCCGTCTTCGGAATTGTGTGGATGATGCTTTTCCGAAAGTCTGATGGTATGTCGCCAGACTCATATATTCTACACACCAACGTGAATAGTCGTTTTGTTGCCACTTCCCCCAATGATTTTAGAAATTCTGATGGAATGGTTACGTAATTCAAGTACCATTACACCCTTAAACGCGAACAAGTTTGGCAAAGATATTGTGCAAGCCAGGTCAGAGAGGTCGCGACGGCCCAAGAATTGGCTCTGTCAGGTTGGCGAACCATCCCCACCACCACCTTTCGAACGAAGAACGGCTAGGCCAGGTGTCCGCAGGTCCCCTTGTTCCTTGGTAGCCGTGCTGAACACGGGTCACCTGCTCAACCGAGTGTGCACTGCCTTTACGTGAACCGAAGGTAGTAGCGATCAATGAGACATCTATGTTTCCAGTGGACATTGTTCGGAAACATAGGTAAATGTAAGGACGTGACAGGGTCACAAAAAGGGGCGTCATTATTTTAAGATGTGTAATCCATCACACTTTACCGTTGGTGGGGACACTTGCGGGCCTCATCGATACAGATAGCCGTACCGTAGGTGCAATCACAACGAAGAGGCCAGACAAACTTGAGGTTCCTCAAGAGACGCAACTCTCGATTTTGGGAATGTTAACAAAGGTATCAGAATGTCTCAAATGTGCTCGTTAATATGGTCCAGATTTTGTTGTTATGGTTTTAGGGCGCAAAACTGCTACGGTCATTAGCGTCCGTTCTGTGGCTTAGGGAAGGGTAAAAATAAAACCAAGTTGGAAATCAGCAGCAATGGGAGCAACACTCAAAAAGTGGGGAAACTAAAAAACAGAAGGAAATCTTAGAAAACCACTATAGAAGGGGAGGGGGGTTGTTTTCCCCAAAACGAGCTTCAATAGACCGACGTCATCTCACTGACACTGATAAACTCGCGGACGCGATGGACTGAGCGCGAGTCATCTGCTAAAATGGAAGATACATCAGGCGACAGCTGTAGACGGCCTCGTAGCGGATTAAAATAGGGGCACTCAAGTAAAAGGTGCCTCACCGTCCACAGTTGAGAGCAGTGGGGAGAAAGCGGGGAAGGATCGCCACTTAAAAGTTGTCGATGTCTAAAAAGACAATGCCCTGTCCGGAGTCTAGTTAAAATTACCTCCTCCCGATGACGAGTTCGGGAGGAAGAGGTCCAAGCACAGGGAAGAGTTTTCACGTCCCGCAATTTAATGTTGGGAAGTATAGACCAATGTGTGTGCCATAAAGGAGCAACACGACGACAGAAAACACTCTGCAGATCGGCGAAGGGTACCGTGCGAACAGCAGACTGAAGAAGAGAGACTGCAGCCTTGGCCGCTATATCGGCCGCCTCGTTTCCACGGATACCAATGTGTCCTGGGATCCAGAGAAATGCCACAGAGACGGCCCCCAAGTGGAGCTAGTGGAGGCAGTCCTGAATCCGGTGGACCAGGGGGTGGACAGGTTAAGGAGGATGGAGACTGAGGAAAGAGCTGAGCGAATCTGAGCATATAATATACTGTATCTGCTGATGGCGACGGATGTATTGGACAGCATGGAGAACAACGTAACGCTCCGCAGTAAAAACCGAACTGGTCGGGAAGCCGAAATCTATTAGAGGTGTCGCTAATAATATAGGCACTCCCAACACCGTCAGTGTAAATAAATGTGGCTTCCTTCATTTGTGCGCATAGAGCAGCAAATGCCCGACGATAGACGAGAGAAGGGAAGCTGAGAAGTCACGGAGCAGGCAGGTCCGGGGGCGCTACCAACGCGGTGCTGTACTCCCGTTCGTTGAGAAAGTTGTAGGAAAGTAGAAGGAAAGAACGTAGCAGTTGACGGAAGCGGACTACCGCTGGTAGTAGAGAGGAAGGGCGGCCTTCATACCCTAAATCCAATGAGGCGTCGAAAAAAAGGTCATGGGCCGGATTAGCAGGCATGGAACACAGATGCGAAGGTTCAGCAGTCTCAACATAAAGGCTTTCCACAGAGCTGGTGTAAAAAGCTCCAGACGCTAAACGCAATCCACGGTGGTAGACAGAGACGAGTAAACTATGCTTCCATAGTCCAATTTCGAGCGCACTAAGGCGGAGAAGGTCCACTCGGTCCGCTGCCCAGGAGATACCATTCAGAACACGGAGGGTGTTGACGGATCGCAGACAGCGAGTCGAAAGATAGGAAAAGTGGGAGGACCAGCACAGTTTTCTGTCAAACATAAGTCCCAAGAATTTAGCGACGTCCGCGAACTGAACGTCGACAGGGCCTAGATGTAGGGAAGGCGGAAGAAATTCCGTACGACGCCAAAAATTTTCACTAACGGTCTTACTGGGAGAGAAGCGCAAGCTTCGATGCTCCAAGAGTGGAGGCGATAGAGACATCCTTGAAGACGTCGTTCAAGAAGGCTGGTCCGTTGAGAGCTGTAGTAGATCGCAAAATCCTCCACAAAGAGGGAGCCCGAGACATCGGGAAGGAGACAATTCATAATTGGATTTATGGCGATGGCAAACAGTACAACACTTAGCACTTAGCCATGGAGCACCCCGTTTTCTTGGGACAAATTACGGGAGAGAGTAGTGTTCACCCGCACTTTAAATGTGCGCTCTGTTATAAATTCACTAATAAAAAGGGGTAGCCGACCTCTAAAGCTCCTAGAGAACAGTGTGCGGAGCATGCCTGTCCTCCTACAGGTATCGTATGCTCTCTCCAGATCAAAAAATATTGCTACCGTTTGGCGTTTCCTGAGAAAATTTTTCATGATATAAGTGGAGATAGAAACAAGATGGTCAACTGCAGAACGATGCTTTCGGAAACCGCATTGGGCAGGTGTTAAAAGACTGCGGGACTCCAACCACCAGGCTAAACGGCAATTCACTATACGCTCAAAACCCAACATACACTACTCGTGAGAGATATGGGGCGATATCTAGAGGGGAGATGTTTGTCCTTTCCAGGTTTCGTAACAGGAACGACGATAGCTTCCCGCCATCTTCTGGGAAAGGTACTGTCGGTGAGTGAGTGAGTGAGTGAGAGAGCACTTCGATTTCCTGCTGCTAATAAGGCGAGTACACCGTTCGCTTGTAGGGTAAACATAGTCATGTGTAGGGACTGTGGTTGTTGTGAGCGGACGCAAGGAGAATTGGCCACTCTTCGGGGGCAGGTGGAGGCTTTGTCTGTTAGGCTCATCGAGCTCGAGGCGCAGGCCTCGGCTCGTAGTGGCGTTGGGGCAACTGTGGTGAGACCTATGCCTACTTCGGTGGCCTTGGAATCGCATGGAACCCCTGATGTCGCTGCGTCTTCCGGCAGTGAGCATCTTACCGGTCAGCCATCACTCCAGGGTGAATGGCGGACAGTGGTGGGCTCGCGCGTGCCTGGCCGAAAGGCGAAGGTGGGATCTGGCCGCGTGGCAGCTGCCTTACCCCTTTCCAACAGGTACGGGGTACTTCCTAGTGGTGATGACATCGTTTCCGAGCCACCACAGGATGCCTCGCCTGTTGGGCCAGTGGCCGATTCTCCGGCAAGGTCCCGACAGTCACAGAGGGCGGGCCTATTAGTTATAGGGAGCTCCAACGTTAGGCGGGTTATGGAGCCCCTTAGGAAAATAGCGGGTAGGTCGGGGAAGAATGCCAGTGTGCACTCGGTGTGCTTGCCGGGGGGTCTCGTCCGTAATGTGGAGGAGGCCCTTCCGGCAGCTATTGAACGCACTGGGTGTGACCGGCTGCAGATAGTAGCACATGTCGGAACGAATGACGCCTGCCGCTTGGGTTCTGAGGCCATCCTTGGTTCCTTCCGGCGACTGGCTGATTTGGTGAAGACAACCAGCATCGCACGCGGAGTGCAAGCTGAGCTTAATATCTGCAGCATAGTGCCCAGAGTCGATCGCGGTCCTCTGGTTTGGAGCCGTGTGGAGGGTCTAAACCAGAGGCTCAGACGACTCTGCGACTATAATGGTTGCAAATTCATCGACCTCCGTTATTGGGTGGAGAACTGTAGGGCCCCCCTAGACAGGTCAGGCGTGCACTACACACCGGAAGCAGCTACTAGGGTAGCAGAGTACGTGTGGCGTGCACACGGGGGTTTTTTAGGTTAGAGGGACCCCCCCTTGGGCGAAACGATAAAATACCTGACGGCTTACCAGAGAGGACATTATCATCGTTGATAAAGAACGTCCGTCCTCAGAGACCAAAAACAGGAAAAGTCAACGTAATATTGGTAAACTGCAGGAGTATCCAGGGCAAGGTTCCTGAATTAGTATCTCTTATTGAAGGAAATAGTGCGCATATAGTATTAGGAACGGAAAGTTGGTTAAAACCGGAAGTGAACAGTAACGAAATCCTAGACACAGAATGGAATATATACCGCAAGGATAGGATAAACGCCAATGGTGGAGGAGTATTTATAGCAGTAAAGAATTCAATAATATCCAGTGAAGTTATTAGCGAATGCGAATGTGAAATAATCTGGGTTAAGTTAAGTATCAAAGGTGGGTCAGATATGATAGTCGGATGCTTCTATAGACCACCTGCATCAGCAACCGTAGTAGTTGAGCGCCTCAGAGAGAACCTGCAGAACGTCGTGAAGAAGTTTCGTGATCATACTATTGTAATAGGGGGAGACTTCAATCTACCAGGTATAGAATGGGATAGTCACACAATCAGAACTGGAGCCAGGGACAGAGACTCTTGTGACATTATCCTGACTGCCTTGTCCGAGAATTACTTCGAGCAGATAGTTAGAGAACCAACTCGTGAAGCTAACGTTTTAGACCTCATAGCAACAAATAGACCGGAACTTTTCGACTCCGTGAATGTAGAAGAGGGTATCAGTGATCATAAGTCAGTGGTTGCATCAATGACTACAAGTGTAATAAGAAATGCCAAGAAAGGAAGGAAAATATATTTGCTTAACAAGAGTGATAGGGCACAAATCGCAGAATATCTGAGTGACCACCATCAAACGTTCATTTCTGAGGAAGAGGATGTGGAACAAAAATGGAAAAAATTCAGAAACATCGTCCAGTACGCCTTAGATAAGTTCGTACCGACTAAGGTCCAAAGCGAGGGGAAAGATCCACCGTGGTATAACAATCATGTACGAAAGGTACTACGGAAACAAAGAAAGCTTCATCATAGGTTTAAGAGTAGTCGAATCATAGCTGATAAGGAAAAGCTGAACGAAGCGAAAAAGAGCGTAAAGAGAGCAATGAGAGAAGCATTCAACGAATTCGAACATAAAACATTGGCAAACAATCTAAACAAGAACCCTAAAAAGTTTTGGTCATATGTAAAATCGGTAAGCGGATCTAAATCCCCTATTCAGTCACTCGTTGACCACGATGGCACCGAAACAGAGGACGACCGAAGAAAGGCAGAAATACTGAATTCAGTGTTCCGAAACTGTTTCACTGCGGAAAATCGTAACACGGTCCCTGACTTCAGCCGTCGCACGGACGCCAAAATGGAAAATATTGAAATAAACGATATCGGAATTGAAAAACAACTGCTATCACTTAGTAGCGGAAAAGCATCCGGACCAGACGAGATACCCGTAAGATTCTACAGTGATTATGCTAAAGAACTTGCCCCCTTTCTATCAGCAATTTATCGTAGATCTCTGGAAGAACGTAAAGTACCTAGCGACTGGAAGAAAGCGCAGGTCGTTCCCATTTTCAAGAAGGGTCATAAATCAGATGCGAATAATTATAGGCCTATTTCGCTTACGTCAATCTGTTGTAGAATAATGGAACATGTTTTATGTTCTCGTATTATGACGTTCTTAGATAATACAAATCTCCTTCATCATAACCAACATGGATTCCGCAAACAGAGATCATGTGAAACTCAGCTCGCCCTATTTGTCCAAGAAATTCACAGTGCCGTAGACACTGGCGAGCAGATTGATGCCGTATTCCTGGACTTCAGGAAGGCATTTGATACGGTTCCGCACTTACGTTTAGTGAAAAAAATACGAGCTTACGGAATATCGGACCAGGTTTGTGATTGGATTCAGGATTTCCTAGAAGAAAGAACACAACATGTCATTCTTAACGGTTCAAAATCTGCAGATGTAGAGGTAATTTCGGGAGTACCGCAGGGAAGCGTGATAGGACCTTTATTGTTTACAATTTACATAAATGACTTAGTTGACAACATCGGTAGCTCCGTGAGGCTATTTGCAGATGACACGGTTGTCTACAAGAAAGTAGCAACATCAGAAGACTCATACGTACTCCAGGAGGACCTGCAGAGGATTAATGCATGGTGCGACAGCTGGCAGCTTTCCCTAAACGTAGATAAATGTAATATAATGCGCATACATAGGGGCAGAAATCCATTCCAGTACGATTATGCCATAGGTGGTAAATCATTGGAAGCGGTAACGACCGTAAAATACTTAGGAGTTACTATCCGGAGCGATCTGAAGTGGAATGATCACATAAAACAAATAGTGGGAAAAGCAGGCGCCAGGTTGAGATTCATAGGAAGAATTCTAAGAAAATGTGACTCATCGACGAAAGAAGTAGCTTACAAAACGCTTGTTCGTCCGATTCTTGAGTATTGCTCATCAGTATGGGACCCTTACCAGGTTGGATTAATAGAAGAGATAGACATGATCCAGCGAAAAGCAGCGCGATTCGTCATGGGGACATTTAGTCAGCGCGAGAGCGTTACGGAGATGCTGAACAAGCTCCAGTGGCGGACACTTCAAGAAAGGCGTTACGCAATACGGAGAGGTTTATTATCGAAATTACGAGAGAGCACATTCCGGGAAGAGATGGGCAACATATTACTACCGCCCACATATATCTCGCGTAATGATCACAACGAAAAGATCCGAGAAATTAGAGCAAATACGGAGACTTACAAGCAGTCGTTCTTCCCACGCACAATTCGGGAATGGAACAGGGAAGGGGGGATCAGATAGTGGTACAATAAGTACCCTCCGCCACACACCGTAAGGTGGCTCGCGGAGTATAGATGTAGATGTAGATGTAGAAATTCGATTATAAAGGCGAAGGAGGTAACGCAGACTATGGTATGATAAATCCAACAACATTTTGACGTGGACGCCATCCGGTCGTATGGCGAGAAGGAGAGGGTGCGTGTTGGAGTTCTCGCATTGAGAAAACAGTATTATAGCTTTCCCTATTTTGAGAGGAGAAAACAAGATGTCGTACTTCCGCTGCACGTTTCTTTGGAAGAAAGGCTGGCGGGTAATTTGAAGAGATCGAAATCTCAGCAAAGTGTTGACCCAATGAGTTAGAAGTTGCGACTGGGTCCACTAAGGTATCAAGCGCGACACTGAGAAACTAGACGCGCCAGATAACCGTGGAATTCGACTCCAAACTTCTGAGGAGGGAGTGAAGATGTTAAAAGATCTAGTAAAGAAGTCCCAGCTTGCCTTCTTGCTATCGCGGATGACGCGACGGCATTGTGCACGTAACTGCTTGTAGCGGATGCAGTTGGCCAAAGTAGGATGGTGGAGGAAAACGCGAAGAGCACGTCTCCGCTCGCGTACTGCGTCACGGTAAGCATCGTACCACCAAGGAACTGCGGAGCGCCGGGGACAATCAGAGGTGCGAGGTAGTGAACGTTCCGCGGCTGTAAGTATAACTTTTGTAACACGAGTGACCTGATTGTCGACGCTAGGAAAGTGACGGTCATGGAAGAGGAAAAAAGTGTCCAATCGGCTTGGGCAAACTTCCAGCATCTTCGGCACATGGATGGTAGTTGTGGCTGCAATCGAAGGACACATGGAAAATGGTCACTCGAGCGTGTATCAGCAAGAGCGAACCATTCAAAGCGCCGAGCTAGCTGAACAGTACCGACCGAAACGTCCAAATGAGAGAAATTTGTCGTGGAGCCAGACAAAAATGTAGATTCTCCAGTGTTGAGGCAAAGAAGATCCGCTTGGTGGAAGAGGTCAGTCATTAGAGAGCCTCGCGGACAAGGACGCGGAATCCCCAAAGCTGTCGGTGGGCATCCAGCAAATAGGGGGGGGGGGGGGGGGGGTAGCTGACCAAGGAGACGAAGGAGATCAGCTCTTGCCATCGGTGTGGACGATGGAATGTATACTGTACAAAGAGAGAAGATGTTTCCAGAAAGGGAAAGACGGGCAGCAACAGCTTGGAAGGATCTGTTTAAGGGGATTGAGTGATAGTTAACAGTATCATGGAGAAGAATCGTAACTCCCCCGTGTGATGGAGTGCCATCAACAGAGGGGAGACCAATCCGGACTGACTGGAAATGAGGGAAAACAAAGTGATAGTGGGGATGCAGCTTTGTTTCCTGAAGACAGAAAATGACTGGCGAGTAGGATCATAAGAGGATCGACAATTCATCCCGATTGGATCTAATGCCGCAGATATTCCAGTGGATAATTGACATAGGGTGGACAGAAAAGGGAAGAATCTTACCACGGTTGCTCTCAACTCAACGACTGCTGAGAGCCGGCGGCCGACAGCGTGGAACGGCATTCAGCCAACGGCAGAAGATCTTGATCCATAGGTTGTTCGGGGACAGCTCCTGCCACTAGCGATCGGCCAGTTGATCGGCCGCCAGCAGTGCTCCTTGGCCTCACGGAAGACGGCCGACGGTGGTTACCGCCAGGTGGCGCAGTAGTTGAGACACTCCGTGGCGGAGAAGGAGAGGAACTTGGTTTCTTATGAGCCTTCTTGGAAACAGGACGTTGAGATGAGGGAGGAATCGATGGTTGTGAAGTCGGGGTAGGTAAAAAATCTTCGCGAGTTGGCTCTTTTTTGGAAGTCTGTGTGTCTGATTTTGGAGCTCGTGATTTAGCAGAATGCGATGAAGGGTAAGCCATAGTGTGAGTAGGTGATGTGAGGAGGTTGAACGGACGATCTTTTCCCTGGCCGATCTGACGACCGTGGCATTAAAGTTCACAAGTCTGCGTGGCTGCCTCCTTAGTAGGCTGAGGCGATGCAAGGACAGTGCTATATTTACCTGCTGGAAGCACAGTGGGCTTTCGATTGGCGAATAACTTACGAGAAGCAAATGTAGACGCCTTTTCCTTCACTCTGATTTCCTGAATAAGCCGTTCATCTTTGAAAATGGGGCAATCTCTACAGGAAGCAGCGTGGTCACCCATGCAGTTGATGCAACGAGGGGACGGAGGTGGACAAGCACCCTCATCGGCAACCTTGTCACACGCAACGCATTTGGCCAGATTGGAACACGACTGGCTGGTATGATTAAACCGCAGACACCTATAGCAACACGTAGGGTTGGGGATGTGAGGGCGAACTGAAATTGTCTCATAGACCACTTTAATGTTCGATGGGAGTTGAACTCCGTCAAATGTAAAGAAGATAGTATGGGTTCGTACAAGGTCCTTGTCAACCCTTTTCATGACTCGATGTACAGCCGTTACGCTCTTGTCAGACAGGTAGTTTTGAATTTCTTCGTTGGACAATCCGTCGAGTGAGCGTGTATAAACCACCCGCGTGATGAATTTAAAGTGTGGTGCGCTTACACCCGGACAGGGAAGGTGTGTAGCAGTGTAGCAGTGGAATTCGCAGTAATTTTTGTGCCTGAAGGGTACTAACTGTTTCTAACAATAAGGTGCCATTTCGTATTCGGGAACAAGACTTTACAGGACCTGCAGTTGCGTCGACACCTTTCTGAATAATGAAAGGGTTGACTGTGGAGAAGTCTTGACCATCCGACCGAGAAACAACAAGGAACTGTGGCACTGATGGAAGAATTGTCAATGGCTGAGATTCATCTAACTTTCGCTTGTGAGCAGAAATTGTAGCCGTAGAGGAAACCATTGTGCTAGTATCCCCCATGATTCCCGGCGTCTCCCATGGCGCGCTCCTTCCTTGTGGGTACCCTCTCTGAGGGCAATCCCGCCTTAGGTGATTGCTCACACCTCAGGTCACACCTCCTGAGAAATGGACGCAGGGACCAACTGGGACGTTCGAAAGGTACCAACCCTCCCTGGGCCTGGCCGTTACCGGGGGGTACGTACGTGTCCTACCTGTGTACCTGCGGCGGGCAATTACGCGTTACCCGTCACCGGGTACGCGCGGGAACGCGTGGGTCGGCCTTCAGACACGTACAGGGAGGAAAGAAACATAAAGGGAGGAACAAAGAAAAGGAAAGAAGATAGGTCTGAAATGCTGCAGCGGAGAAGAGGGTAAAGAGAAGAGGCAAAAAGAAAAGAGAAGAACAAAGTGATGTCAGAGGCTTTCCAGCATAGAGAGCAAAGAAGAAAGACTATGTCTTACAGTTACAAGTGTCCGTCTCCGGATGTAGACTAAAAACACACTCTCATAGGGGGAGAAGGGGAAGGGAAGAGGCGGAGGTGAGGGCATGGAGGATGGGGGATGGGGAAGGATGTGGAAAAGGAAGGCATGCAGCCCGGAAAGGAAAGACAGCCGCACTAGCTCGGTGTCCCATGCTCGTCACGCACATATCCACAAAAGAGTTGTGGACCCCCTGCTGGGGTGGGAGGGGGGCAGGGGGTGTCCAGATGTTGGAATCAGGTGTAAGATTACCACCAAACCCCCATAAGGGAATTTATTTTCATAATTTAATCCAATTTCAGTAAGAACTTAGCGTTTGTGCCTTGGTCAGGCCACATACCATGGGCCTTAAGCTCACGGTCGTATTAATGCTCTGTGTTTAACGGAAATTCTTTCATTTAATATATTTTAATGTGGTCTTTCTTTTACAGTAATAATTTGGGGGATTGTTATTTATTTTTTCATATATTTCTGTACTGGCTTTTTCAACATGTGGTCGGTTGGAGGAACCGCCACATTGGTATACTGCAGTTTCATTCTGAAAGTTTATAGTAGTCGACTGAATAACCATACGCTAGTGGGTGAGTGTAAGATAGAGAAGAAATAATCTTGTGTGTCCGTATTTTTTTGCATTTCTGTTGGCTCCAGTTGCTTCGTCACGTGTGTGGAATTGTATTGATGTGATAGTTAGTTAATGTTTCTTGTGCTCCCCATAACTATTTGATTCGCCTGCAATAAAATGCGTTACGTAAAGTACACAGTTTAAACTCTTTTATCTAGGAAAGTTCAGATTTTAATTCCCATTGATGGAATAAAGATTTGCAAAATTTTTCCACCATATAACAGTAAATGCTGCCAAAATTGGCAGTCATAGTTAAGTGCACCACTTGCTACTCCTTCTTCAGCGTACGTTTTAACGAAAATTGAAATATTTAGGAAAATATTCTTCCGCCCTGCCAGAGTTCGCTTGCAGGGTCTTTGCCGAACTTGTTCTGCGTGAGCTATAGTAATTTACTGTAATAAGCATGGGTTTCTGTATAATTGTGTGCCTGCATAAAATTACATCGAAGCCAGGTCTGTGCTCCCCTCTCCCTTTCCATAATTACATGGCGAAAGTGAATCTTGTTAGAGGCCAGTTGTGATGATGTATGTTCGTAAAGACACTCGGCTAGTTATGGAAATGACATCGGTATTGAATGAATATCAATTAACCTACAGACTGGTTTCATTATTTGCTCTCTTCATTACAAAGAATAGGCGAAAGTCAGTACCACAGTTGAATGCTGGGTCATGAAAGTAAATACGGCTCTATGCTCCCTATTAAGCCCTACATAGGTGCCTTCTGTAGAGTATTTAAAAATTATTGCGTTATCATTCGTGTTCAAATATTTACCGGTTGGTTAAAAATTTCCGCTAGAATTTAATACCTGGCAATAGCACACTTGGGCTTGTAATTTAGTGGACCACACGTATTTGTTAAACCGTACTGCAGAGGGTAACTTGCAGAAACTGTAGGACATAAGTGACGGTAATCGTCATACCACGTCGAGTTACAAACTTAACTATGCCACCACCAGTACGAAGGTTACGTTGCACGTGGCGTCCCTGTCCAGGATCTCGAGTCGCAGGCCTTCTGACCTGTAATTAGAATGTACTAATTATAACAACATGTTAATTTACTAATAATTATTTTTTTCCTTGTACAGCATAGCACCATTCTGCTTTTGTTGAATACAGCGTTGTCTTCATTTGTGTTGTATTCTGTTGCTTTGAGTGTGCTGTGTTCTAGCGTAAAATTGATGGGATTTATTTGAACTTCAACTTCGGTAATTAGAATTTTCATTTTTGTTTTGTGCTTGTACGTTGTGTACGGTGTAGAAGACACTGTTTATAACGGTAGAGATAGGTAATGAGTCAGATTATTACCAATTCTCACGCTGAAAGTATAGTGGAAATGGACGCGCCTAGTGTTGGAAATAGTAGTCCGGCATTGCCGGGTGCCCCGGATTCCGAACGCGGGGCAGTGAACCGGCAAGGTCAGCTGACCACGGGTGGTGAACAAAAAGGTAGACCTTGGGGCCCTATTCTGCATCGTTCATACTGATCGGTGTAGTAGATTAGTCTCGGTAGTGACGTCATATTAGGTTCTTTATCGAAAAATCCTATTCAGTAAGCTTCTGAGACCTGTTACCAAAAGGTCCTCCCACCGATTTTACGACAATTGTACCGAGAGGTTTTGGATTTCGGTCTGGCCCTGTCGATCAGTGCGCTGTGGTTTATGTACAACTATAATTTGTTATTTTAAACATATTTAGCGGGTTTAGCTTTGGATTTAGTGATTGTGTTACTAAAGAATCACCAGAGGACGCATCCGGTTGGAAAGTGAGTTCATAATAGACTTTTTTCCTTTGTTAGAAATATGGTTAGTTTAGGTTGTTACTGTGAATGATTACATCCAAAACAAAACGTTTTCAGTCAATATTCTCTAAAAATACGTGTTATTTTTATGGAAATAAATCATTAAATACCAAGACACCGGCTCTGCTTACGTATATTACATGAGTGTGAACTGACGTTACTAGTGCCTTTGTGTACATTTTTCCACAAACGAGTTACTTAGTAACTATCGAAACGTGTTTACAACTTTCAAGTAAGAATGGAAAGCAATTATGTGAAGCTGATATTAGAAATCTTCCGAACTATCACGCATTTATGACTTACGCAACACCGTTTGGCAACGAAGTCAGCCTACGTTCCTCTTCACAATACTACAACAATTGAGCATTGCCTGTCTTTTGTTTGGCGTGGCCAGGTGGTTAGCGCGTGAATATAGGATACGAAAGTACACGGGATCGCGGATAGGTGGGTGCAAAATAATTTCTTTTTCCTTTTCATATATTCAACACGTTCTGAGACATTGTTATTCGTGTTAGTTAAGATTTTTGTGCAATATTCGTTATTACTTACATGTAAAAGCGCACTTCTTCACTAATGATTTCGTGGTTTCTGTGTGATGAAAATACGAAATATGAAATTGTTCGAGATGAAATTGCTGTGAGTGCAACAACCGACAGTGACCTTTATATTTTTTCTTGTCAGAAATAATTCACCATTTTTTCCGAATATGTAGCGATTTCCGAGTATGCGGTTAGACAGGAATCTAAGAGCACAACTAAAGTTACTGGGAATGTAACTGGCATTATCTTGCTTGTCACAAGTATTTATCTGCTATCGAATTCTCAACCACAGTAGACAGAGATGAAAGACTTCTACCGTGATATTTTTAGACTGTAGCACCATATACGAAACATTTTCATTCATGAGATGCAGGCTTGAAAATAGTGAGGTGGTGTTAGAAAAGGAACTGTCCTCGTGAGAAATCGTCATTCCTTCAGAGTCGTCTGCAAGGAGTAGAGAGAAGCTGTTGCTCGTGTGAGCGGACAAGTGGCTGCTCAGGGTGCGCGGATTACGGCGCAAGCAGACGAGATTGAGAAAGTAATCAATCAGGTAGGCGCCCTAACGAGTGCGGTAGAAAAGGTCACGCTAACGAATGAGGCAGACTCGCACAGGACACAGACAGCCGCAGTTGCGGAATCCGAAGAAGTGTAATTGCTGCTGCGGTTTAAACGCAACCGAGACCTGATAGCTGGGTTGCACAATCAGCTGCGGCAAAACGAAAGCGCAGAGGGCAGTGCCACTATCAGTAACACGGCTAGAGGAGTGGAAAGCTCCAACGGTAAGAGTGGGCGTGGTGAAGGCGAGGAATACCGTGACTTCGAAGAGAGGCTCTGTAATCTGAGAGGAAATTCGGCGCCACCTGTGCGGACAGCGAACAGCGGTACGAATTTCGATAGTGACGAGGAAGAATGCAGGAGACACTTCGTCTCTGTACAGTCTTACTCACTTTTCCCAGACCCGAAACACGACATTGTGCCTTCGATGTGGTTAAACAAATATGAGCACTCGCTACCTCACTCTTCGTGAGATATGCTGAGAATAAAATTTGAATACAGTCACCTGAGAGGTGAAGCGGCTACCCGAATGGAAATAATGCTTAAGAACTGTCGAACGTACGAGGATTTTAAAACGGCTTTCCTTAACGAGTTCTGGTCTCGGAACATGCAAGAACAGGTAAAGTAGGCAGCTTGATGCGTGAAAACTATGCTGTTAGTACATACAAGCACCCTGTGGAATTTTACAAAGAACTTGTGAAAATTAATCAGTTTCTTGATGTACCGTATGAACCCAAGGTACTCAATAGGATTTGCCTGACCAAGCTTCCGAATAAATTGCGCAAAGAAATTACAATTGCGGGAAGAGGAATGGAAGACGTTAGTGGTTTTCAGAACCTGCTGCAAGAATTAGGCACTGAAAGAAGTGTAAATGAGCAGCAAAATGTAGTTAGCTTCGAAGGCGATCATGATGGGAATCACGGGCAGAGGCGCATCCAGAGTTGAGGGCCTCAGTTCGCTCGCAATAGCGATCATGATCGTAGTAATGACAGGCGTGGGCGTGGACCTTGGACCCCACGCGGCAACGATAGAGGTTGGAGACGCTTTAGGGAAGATCGGCTCTGGCCCGATAATGGTGATGTGTTGCACACAAAGGACGGAAGGTCAGTGGAGCCACACGATAATTACCGAGGCAGCAATATAAACAAAAGTAGGGACGCATGACTAGCAGTGATAGGAGCGAGCACATCTGCGATGCAGAATAATGAAACTTACAATGCCAATGCAATGTGCTTAGAATCCGAAGACATCCGGGACGTGTTGTTATTAGAGGAGACAGCAGACTCAGTCAGATGCCCTACAATCAGCATAACAACTAACGAAATTACGATTCCCTGTCTACTTGATTCAGGAATCGGAAAATCAGTGATGAGAGAAGATGTGTTCGCGCGGTGCAGAAAACAAGAGTGCGTCGTGCAGTAGGGAACAAGATCGTAGAAACGAAAGAGCAGGCGTACATCGATTATACTTGTCAGTCGTGTGACCGTACGGCCGTGTTCCTGATAGTGCCGTCACTAACAGTTGAGGCAGTGCTTGGCCTGGACTTTCTGAGACGTTATAAGGCCGTTCTAGATTCTGACAGTATGTGAGCCCATTGAGGGACGCGTAGAAGAAGGAGTACGATCTGCGTCCCTCGGTATACGCGTGATCGGCGAGGATGATGACGCCGAATTGTGCCTAGATACAGAGGAAGGAGATAGGGAGAACAATAAAACAGCAGAGGAAGTAATCGGCGAGAAAACGCGGCATTTAGGATCAACAGAGATAGGGGAACAACTACGTGGGATTCGCAGAAGTAACCAAACCGTTTTTTTTTTTTTTGCAGATTCACCTGGGCTCATAGAATATTTCAAAAAGGAAGCGCAAAGTAGGAAACAGCAAGAAAAGGAACGTACAAGACAATTGACCCTTGAAATAAAAGTTCTCGTTAAAACTAATAGACTGTCCAAAAGACCAGTACATTAGCAGCAAATTCTTCAGTATCTAACCTGGACCATTTCTGGTGTGGTGTGTCGCTTATCATAGCGCGAATGAAATAGAAACGACCAGGTCTCGTAGACCAAGAGATCTGCATCACATATCTAATGTCAAGAAATGGATTGAGTAAGAATTAGGGGCAGATGTGTAATCTCTCGTAAACAACAAATTAGCTTTGTATAAAAATAGTACTCTACAACATCATGTGTAAAGGATTTGGTACTCTTTACTGTCTTTGCCTAGTCATCTGTTAGGTTCGAATAATTTTAACAAATTTCGAAGAAAGATATTATTACATTATGGTCGTGATTTGCTCTGGAGGAGCGATGATCACTTGTAAGGGAAACAAGAAGATATTATGCTAGGAAACCCTTCGCAATGTATAATGATGGGGAAAGACTCATAAATGCGCTTATGTGTAGTAATGGCTCACGCCGAAGTAGCGACGGCACCAATTGTCAGTTGCAAAAGGCACAGAATTTTGTGTGTTGTTGTATTTGTGTTATAGTGGTGCGAAGAGACGCAGCGCTATGAAGTTTTACTGACTTAGGCAGTGATGACTTTGAGAGATCCCGAGGGAGAGCTGAATTCTATAAAGAGGGCATGACAGACCATAGCGAGAAAAATGAGACTGAGGCAAGTTAAAGATCCTGGAGGTAAACCATCCAGAGGAATTACGGCAGGACTAACTAAGGAAGAAGGCCATGGAGGTAACAGTAGGGAGTATTGGTTGTAGTCATGAATGACATCTATTTGGTGAAAGATGATGCTAGTAGAATAAGAAGTAAATGTGAAGTGTGCCCTTAGCTGTAAACTATTTGTATGTGATATGCAATATTTGTGCCTGGTTTTTGTTCACAGGGAATAAAAGGCACTAAAGAGGACGAGATGCTGATGACGATAGATTGAGATGAATTGCGAATAACAAGAATTTTTGCAATGACTAACGTGCAGATATAATGTTTCCATGAGATTTTAAGTAAGCGAACTACACTGGATAGAACGAAGAGCAAAATGTCCGAATTGAGTAACTTGTATATCTGCTCTGAGAGGTAATAACTCCAGGTGCTATCGTTCCTATGAGCTTTGATTTTGTATATTGTTCTCGTGTACTGTGTAATTGTGTACTTAGCATTTGATGGTGTGTTATCCTGGTCATACCCTCATGGATGAGCAGATACATCACCTGTTTTGAATGTTGGTGAGTGGTAAAGGAAAAGTAATAAAACATCTAATCGGTTTTGGAAGTAGATAAGAGGAAAGTGTGATAGTAAGACCATATTACGATTTGTAAATGTTTTGGGTAATGAGCATGTAACTTAGACCCAGATAATCGGAGATGTGAGCATAGGCGAAAGTCAGTACCGCAGTTGAATGCTGGGTCTTGAAAGTAAATAAGGGCTCTATGGTCCCTATTACGTCCTGCATATGTGGCTTCTGTAGTGGTACTAAAAATATTGCATTATCCGTTGCTTTCGAATTTTTACCGGTTGGTTAAAACCTTCCGCTAAAAATGATTAATTCCCGGCAATAACATGCAGGGGCATGTCATTTCGTGGACCACACGACTTTGTTAATTCATTACTACAGAGGGTGGCTTGCACGAGCTGTAGGACATGGTAAGCGACAGTAGTCTTCTTACCAGGTCGAGTTATAACCTTAACTATACCGCCATAAGTACGAAGGTTGCGTTGCAAAATGTATATGTATATACGAAATGTTTGTGTGTGCACATACTGCCCGGCTTTTCTAGATGACCACACTGCCACCAACTCGTGGTTGTGGTGGTAGACAGCTGTTGGTTTCACGCTTTTAGTAACGCAGTTGATCGCGGTGCGTGTCAGTGGGTGAGCTGGAGAGCAAAAATCTGCGAAATATGGAACAATAAACACTCTTAGCAAAAGGTGTGACTTACCAACTTGGGTAATGCACTTTTTACAACTCCCATAACGCGACGCCATTTTGACGTCACGCGCAATATCGACAACCGCATGATCACCTATCGACTTTGTGACAAGGAAAAATACGAACGTTATTGCTCCTCGATTCACTCGCAGCGATTTAAACTCTCCTCTTACATTCCTGCCTAATCGCTCGCTCGAAAGTCCCCAGATATTCGGAAATAGAGCCAAATATTTGTGTAAAGGCAGAATATGAATGTTATTGCAGCTCGTTTTAGTGGCAGCCTTTAAAGCTGTTCTCTTAGGCTGCCGCCTAACCACACACTCGGAAATCACCACATATTCGTAAACAAACAGCAAAATATTTGTGACAAGGAAGAAAACGAATTTTATTGTCACTTGTTTCAGACGCAGTTGTTCAAGCTGTCCTCTTAGGTTCCTGCCTAACCACACATTCTGAAATCGCTAAATATTTATTCCATTCTTCGTTTTCAAATCAGACCGAATATAAAGATTGCGGAACATTCTAGTATTACATTCATAACCAAGTCCCAGAACGTGTTAACAACGCTAACATCAAAAAGAAAAATATTTGCATGTGATGGGACTTGAAACCACGACGTTATCCAGTACTTTAGCACTTAATCATATGATGTTTGACTCCTGTCTTGATTATCATATTCTCTCTTGAAGGCTTATATCGGTGATCCGTTATTAAATGACATTTAATGATAATGGCGGCGTGTCTATGATAAATTTTCAGTGTTCTGTGACACTGAAAATAAATAGCGCAAATCATAAACAAGCGTGTTTCATGCTTAATTTGTAAATTATTGACGGAAGTAACTCATTCCTGAGAGAATATTCTTATAGGGGGGCATTAACCGTCGATAAATCATTATGCGTCGTTTATTATAGCAATAATTATAATAAATCATTCCAAGAATGATGCATCTTTGTAAATCTCCAGTACACGCGCATGAAGTCTTGTGAGACACTCGAATCGAACGCTAACGAAAGTCGATAGCTGCTCATGCGTTCGTCGGTACTGTGTATGACGTCAAAATCACATGACGTTTGCGGGAAGTAGTGTGAAACGAGCGTTACACTAAGAACTTTATCTTTCATGTGAAAAGCCGTTTACTGTTTCGTTTGTCCGATATCATACGGCGCTTACGTGGTTTCGTCATTGAGACTTTAATAACGACGTGTAACATCAAAGAGATCAGTTTTTAATCTAGCTGAGAAATATGACGTTGCTCATGTCAGAATATATGGCACTGGAGAAGGCGTGATTACCATTCTAGATATCAGATGGATACAGGCGTATATCTCATTAAGGATATTATGGATGCAGTT
Organism: Schistocerca nitens; assembly: GCF_023898315.1. Classification (NCBI taxonomy): domain Eukaryota; kingdom Metazoa; phylum Arthropoda; class Insecta; order Orthoptera; family Acrididae; genus Schistocerca; species Schistocerca nitens. The sequence goes on from NC_064619.1 coordinate 706,761,191, forward strand.
TCGTACGTGGCAGCGAATGAGTCTAGTGGGCAAAAAACCGCGAAATATGAAGCAATAAATGCTCTTAGGTAAAGCTAAATAATATATGAGTTACCAACTTTACCGTGTATCTGAAAATATTTTTATTGTTTCATTCAGGATGCAATGTAACGGTGACAGCCTTCAACGTGTTGAATCCATATTGTGACGGGTGCAAATGTATGGTGACGATTGGTAGATATTTCAATATAATTCGCGAAGTGGAACATTTCGTTTCCTTAGAAAAAGCTGTATTCTCTACGGTTTTTTAACTTTGCCATTTTACTGAATGTATTTACTTATACAATCCTCAGCCTCTTACATCCGTTCTGGCATTAACGCTACCTGACAGATGCATACCTAAGAGTATTTACTGCTCCATATTTCGCAGAGTTTTGCTCCCACACTCACCCACTGCCACGGACCGGTACGAGACCACCTTACTGATAGGATAACTGCGATCAGAAAGTGGTTAATAAAATGAAAGGCTTCTATGTGAACCAAGCACGGGCGTTCGTAGAAATTTATACAAGAGCGGTCAAGTTGGCAAAATTACCATATTTGACGTGACTGATTCGACGACTTTAAGAACTAAATTTGAGAAGAAACATAATAAACTTGTATGCTAAACTATTTTTAGTGGCAAGTCAACATTTTTGCAAGGCGTATTCCTTTAATAGTGAACAGGTAGGCATACTTAATTAATATACGCGAAGTGCATTTTTTCTATTATCAGTATGGTCAGAGATTCCACCTTTTCAGTTTAACAACACCCGCAAATCATTAAATACAACCCAACCAACGAGATAGAAAATATATTTAGAAACATTGGAAAAAAATATTTTTGACAGTGTATGAATAATGTTAGTTTGATGCAGAAAATACAAAATCTGGTCTACAAAAAAGTCTGAAAACTTGAGAATATCTGTAGATTGGAGAATTTGAATTTTAATCCGCAATTTTTTTGTTTTATTGCCACTTTGCTGAATTTTAGTTGACTGAAAGGTTTTGCGATTTTTAAATATCACCGCTTTTTAGAAGAGAGTGAAAATTATTTGTGCAAACAGCCAGAAGGCGATGGAAAACGTGCTGCCAATAATATCCAGTTTATAAGTCCACAGCTCAGCTCGCCAAAACCGAAATTAAATGTTCTATCTGTCTACGTAATATCCAGAGGAGTCAGGACCTGTGACAGTAAATGAAAGTCTACTGTCATTTACAAATCAGTACATTTGATAAGAATGTACAGGAACAATTGATATTTTTTGCAATGGATTACATTTTTCCTATCCTAATCAGCACTCGATAGAGTCCAGGGACTACTACTACTTGAAGATATTGCTAATTAACACTCCCTCTGTTAAATACTGTTAACTGCTCACTTCAAAACTGGTGAATAAGATAGGCCATTTGCCGCTTGGTTTTGCTACACTACAGGTGGCGCACAAAATATAAATATGGAAACTGAAGCACAGGCTTCCCAGTAAATTATTACTCCACGAAAATTAGTGCATCTGCACTAAATAAGTGCAATATTAAATTCGACCGGAAAACACTCAAGCAAAGCCGTCTTCAGTGCCACCCGAGGCTTAGCGTACATGCACGCGGGTAGAATTACGGCTCAGTCTGAAGCGAACGAGACACCTCACGGGTGACAGATGACTATCGAATGACCTCTCTATATCACTGCGATGGTAATTTTATAGCCTCGCTGATGCCCCGCACCAGACGGCAAACAGAACGCCTGTAGTTAACACACAGTAAATACCAGCAGCAGTGCTAACATGGCATACTCTCGGACTACAAAATTGCACATATCTTAGCTGAAGACTAACAACAATCCCAATTTTTCTGTGATTAATACTGTACGCTATGTGTGTTCTATAAAGATAGATAGCTCAAATTGTTTGTCACACGAGCATCATAACGAGACCGAGTGTACATTGTGACCTCTCAGCTACCTCTATTCTACCGTGCGTACCTGTAAAGTTACATGATTGTCTGCTAATTTGGTGCAGCTCAATCATTACATCGTATAAACACAGGCTAGTTAATCTATCATGTTTTTATCGATTTTAATACAGTCTTTTTTCTTGATAACTCATAAATTAAAAGAGGCAAACCCAGACAAATATCTATAGTATGTTTTTATATAGAACGGAACCTATAACCAAAATTACAACTTTCTATCGTCAATATTACACGCTTTTGAAATTTCGTAGTAAGGTGCAATTGTTTGGAAAGTAATCAGGGGATCACGCTGAAACTCAAAATGTGTGTGACATTGCTACGTTACACATGAGGCGCGATCGGCTTGGCCTTGGATCGAGTGTCGGGGAAGTCCTTATCTCACTCGCTCGCCACAGTTGGTCAGTTGGTATGTAGCCACTGATCATTCTGCCCCTCAAATGATCTTGGTCACGAACAAGGTCAACGAGCAGAAATGCCGTTCATTCACTCTCCAGAGTGGAGATACGGGATGCAAACATTAAAAGAGATCTACAGGGGCCATCTGCATCTACAGTCCTTTCCTTGCTTAGAAATCTTCACGTCATATCATTTTAATAGGTTCACCGATTTATTTTCAAACGTTACAGTTTTCACTGTGGACTGGCATAATTAAAGTTTAATAGAGCTGGATTCACAGCCTAATATTTTTAGACTGTTTGACTGAAATATATCCAGACCGAGCATTCCAAGTGATGAATGGTGAAAACGTCCCAAGAGAACCTAATATTGACAGGTAAAACCGACCCTTAGCAGCCTTGTGTAGGCAGTTTGACGTATTATTGTGCTGCCTTGAAAACTGGACAACCGAATTCGTAATTCTATAACTGAGTCTCGTGCTGTGTTGCACTCAGTTTGAGAAGGTCTAGATACCTGGGATGGAGAACTTTTCTAACTTGCAATTTTTCATTTTGTTCCTCTCTTCAAGTGTAGAAAGGGTGTTTTTTCTTTTCTCTTGAAGCATTTGGGTCAATATATATAGATAAACACACAAATGTGTAGCAAAACCGTGCTTTTCAGAATCTTCTAGCAGAGCTCTGCAGTGTTGTATCAGCAACCCGTGATGGGTCTTCTTTGACCCCAGACAAATGGTACAGCTCTGTTGTGATTCGGTTGTGCAGTAGCTATAGGGCGTGTCCTTGTGGAATTTGGGGACGGATACTGGGAAGTTATACCACGTTTATATTGTGTTGGGAATAGGCGCCCGACACCTTTCATCAGAGTGTCAGAACGGTGCCTTTCTGCATCTCGATTAGGTCTGTACCCGGAAACGATTGAGAGTATGTTGGGGGCTATTTTGGAATATTCTGTATATCTTCACATTCGTCATGACTGTAGGTCTCTGTCAAAACCACCAGTGTGCATTTAAGAAAGACATAATTCCCGTAGACTAGATAAACAATGAAACAAATCCAAGGTACACAGCCATTGCTATAGACACAATATTTCCGTTGCACTCAGTAATACTGGATATACGGTTTACTACAATCACAGACTGACTTATCTAGAAATGAGTGCTGTAAATGGACGACCTCATAGATTTATTATTCAAATTTAGGTTTGTATCTGATACCAGTAAACATATTTAGACTACGTATATTCTTTCCGCCGACCTCGCAGAAAGAGATAGAGAAAGTTTATGAGGACATGTAACGGGTAGTTCGGTACATAAATGGAGATGATAATCTAGTAGTCACCGAGGACTGGAGTGCGGTTACAGGGGAAGGGGTAGAAGAAAGTGTTATAGGAGAATATGGGGTTGGTAGAAGGAATGTGAAAGGAGAAAGACCAATGGAGTTCTGTAGTAAATTTCAGATGGTAATAGAGAATACACCGTTCAAGAATCACAAGAGGGGGAGGTAGAGTTGGAAAAGACTGGGAGATACAAGAATATATCAGTTAGATTACACCATGGTCAGGCAGAGTTTGCGAAATCTGATATTGGATTGTAAGGCCTAACCAGGGGCAGATATTAACTCTGGTCACAATTTGGTAGTAATGAAGATTACTCTGAATTTAAGGACAAGTCAAGAAAAATCAATAGGCAAAGCAGTGGAATGCGGAAGTGGTAAGGTATGAAATTCTCTGATGTTACAGATACTGCGATAACAAATAGCTTAGTAGACACTTCAGTAGAAGAGGAACGGACATTTCTAAAAATGGCAGTCACAGACGATGGAGAGAAGAAAGTAGGTACAACGACGGTACCCGCGAAGAAGTCATCAGTAACAGAAGAAATGCTTAAGCTGATCGTCGAAAGAAGGAAGCATAAAAATGTCCAGGGCAATTCGGAACTACAGAATGCAAGTCACTGAGGAATGAAATAAATACGAAGTGCAGGGAATTTAAGGCGAAATGGCCTCTTGAAAAATTGAAGATATCGAAAAAGGAATAATTGTCCGAGGAATTGACTCAGCATATAGAAAACTAAAAACAACATTTGGTGAAATTAAAAGCTAGGCTGGTAACATTAAGAGAGCAGTCGGAATTTCACTGTTAGATGCAGAGAAGGGAGCAGAGAGGCAGAAAGAGTATATGACGGGGAGGACTTACACGATAACGTGATAAAAGAAGAAACAGGAGTCGATAGGGAAGAGACGGGGGCTCACTATTAGAATCGGAACTTAGAATAGCTTTGGAAGACTTAAAATCAAATAAGGCAGAACGGAAGAGATAGATACTATTCCATCGGCTGGGTGATGTGTGTGTCTACCATAATTTTCATCATCATTGACTCGTAAGTCGCCGAAGTGGCTTCAACTAAAAAGGACTTGAAATACGGCGGCCTCCCGGCCAACGAAGCTATACAATCATTTCATTTCATTTTCTAAAATCACTCACTGAAGGAAGTGGCAACAAAACTATTATTTACGTTGGTGTGTACGATTTATGAGGCTGGCAATATACTGTCAGACTTTCGGTAAACATCAACCACACACTTCGCAAGATTGGAAATACCGACAAGAGCGACAATTATCGCACAATCAGCGTAATAGCTCATGCGACCAAGTTGCTAATACGAATAATATACAGAAGAATGGAAAAGAAAATAGAGTATCTATTAGATGATGATCAGTTTTATTTTTAGAAAGATAAAAGCACCAGAGAAGCAGTTCCAACGTTGCAGTTGAAAATAGATGCAAGACCGATAAAATATCAGTACACATTCTTAATATATGTTGACCTGGGAAAAGGTTTTCGACAATGTAAAATTGTGTAAGATGTTCGGAAACCTGAGTAAACATGGGATACGTTATAGGGAAATACGGGTAATATACAATATTTACGAGAACCAAGAGGGAACAACAAAAATGGAATACTGGAAACGAAGTACACGGATTATAAAGGATGTAAGACAGGGATGTAGTCTTTCCCACTATTCTATAGGTCAAGGAGGCAGTAATGGAAATAAAAGAAAGATTCAAGAGTGGGATTAAAATTGAAAGTGAAAGGATATCAATGTTAAGATTAGCTGGTGACGTTACTATCTTCAGTGAAAGTGAAGAAGAATTACAGGAGATGTCGAATGGAATGAACAGTCTAATGAGGACAGAATATGGATTGAGAGTAAATCGAAGGAAGACGAAAGTAATGAGAAGTAGCAGAAATGAGAATAGCGAGAAACTTAACTTCAGAAATGGTGATCAAGAAGTTTGAAGAGGTTAAGGAATTCCGCTGGGCAGCAAAATAAACCATGACGGACGGAGCAAGGAGAACAATAAAAGCAGACTAGCTCTGGCAAAAAGGAGATTGCTGGCCAAGACAAGGTCTCAATTTGAGGCAGAAACTTCTGAGAATGTACGTTTGGAGAACAGCATTGTATGGCATTGAGATATGGACTGTGACAGAACTGGAACAAAAGAGAATACAAGCTACAGAAGAATTTTTCAAATTACGTGGACTAATAAGGTAAGGAATGAGAACGTTCCCCTCAGAATCGGCGAGGAAGGGAATAGAGGGAAAACATTGACAAGAAGGGACAAGATGATAGGACATCTGTTAAGCCATCAGGGATAATTTCTGTGGTACTAGAAGCTGTAGAGGGTAAAAACTGTAGAGGAAGACAGATTGTGATACATGTAGAAAATAGGCGTACTACTACGTTTACTACGAGCTCCCCATTTCTGATTCCACGTTTGTCGCTAGCGCGATTTATGCTGGTCCTCACTATTTTCATCTGTCTTTAGTTTACGCTCAGCCCATATTTTGTGCACAGTTATCTTTCCATTTAGTACGTCCAGTACGTTTTCCCCCACTCTCACCGAGAACAATAACCTCATCAGTGCATCTTATAACCGATATATTTCCACTCTGAATTTTAGTTCCACTTCAGAAGACTTTCTTTTGTTTCCTACGTACCTGCTTCGATATTGAGGATCAACACTTGATGAGGAAGACAGTAGCGTTGCCTCGCACTATTTTTAAACTCAGTACCTCTCTCTAGATCTTCCACTCTTAAGGTACCCTCCTGGTTCTTGTCCATAACATATATTACACATGTTTCCCTTCTACGTATTGCTTTTTACGAAAAGGAACAATTCTGTTGGTTTAACTTAAATGATCAGAGAATGTATGAAATACACATTACTGCTATCTATGAACGACGTGCCGTACCTCTTGAGTATGAAGGGTGCTGTAGAACAATTACACTAAAATGCTTACAATTCACAAGTTCCTAGAAGATAAATGTACCTGAAAAGAACTACATACAACTCATTAGTTACAAAACAGCACAGAACGATTACGATTACAGAAGAGTAAACGATCCAGAGGGCTAAGAATTCAATATGATGTGATAATCCCACGTGTTGCAAGCAGAACTTGTAAGTGTTGGGGCATGATCTCGAAGAGTTGAAGAATCATTTCCTGCGAAATTTCTCTACTTGAAATATGTATATGAGTCTAGAAAAAAAGCAAATACTGCTGTTGTTGTAGGATCTTGACAACTAGTTTTCGAACAAAAGTAGATAGACACTATTGTGTCGTGAGCAATCGACTAGAAGATGTCACGCAGGCGGACAGTTCAGTATAAAAACAGGCGGGGAGCACTGTTCTCAGTGGACAACCAGTAACGTCAGAAGGGGTCGGACAGGGAAACTCAATGACTTCGCATGTAGACTGGTCACTGGATGTCATCAGAGTAGCAAATCTATCAGGGACATTTAAATTTTCTGAAGTTGCCCAGGTAGACTGGTACTGATGTGGTGGTGAAGTGGAAACGCTAAGGGTCCACCACAGATAAACCAAGACCAAGCAGTCTTCATATACTGATGGACAGTGCAGCATGCCAACTGATAAGGAAATGGGTTAATTTCCTAATTAGATTGATTCCCTTACGAGAAACCATATTGGCGACGTACCAAAATTAGGTTCAAATGGCTCTGAGCATTATGGGACTTAACTGCTGAGGTCATTAGTCCCCTAGAACTTAGAACTACATAAACCTAACTAACCTAAGGACATCACACACATCCATGCCCGAGGCAGGATTCGAACCTGTGACGGTAGCGGTCGCGCGTTCCAGACTGTAGCGCCTAGAACAGCTCGGCCACCCCGGCCGGCACAAAAATTAGTTGGTGGTAGGTAGGTAGCTGCACTGTACACGGCTCTTTTCAAAAAATGTGGCTCGATGTTGCCATGGGGTCGAACAGTGCATACTTGCTTTCATACCCATTGGCTAAGATTGCTGAAGTAACGGTTACAGATTAAGATGCTCCAGTTAAATAGCTAAAGCAATGGCAAGTACAGCGGAATTTTAAATGGCATATAATTTAATAATAACACTGGTCAACACTCTTTTTCTTGCCAAGGATATTTGAGTGGCTTTAGGATGGGTTAGTGGTGCTGAGGACGAATATAGCAACCATTTATGCAGTTTGGCTCTAGTTTTTGAGATAATGCATGATTTATTCAAGAAATTAGAAAAAATTGCTAATACTGAACTCGAGCGCTACAAACTACAATGAAAAAAGAAAATAATCTTTATAAATAGCTTCTATGAAAACCTGATAGGCATTTGTCCACGTATAAAACATAATTGAAAAGTTTCTCTATAAGTATATCATTTTCCGTCCATGACGAACCGCTTCCTGCACGCTTTCCTTTTATAGGTCTCTTCAGAACAGTCACGTTGCAGATTCCAGCAATAATCTGCCATCATATGCCTGTCCCATCTTCCTTTATATCTTTCCTCTATTCCTTTCATATCTTGATGGAACCGCTCTCCTTGTTCCTCACTGAAATCACCTAGATTACGAGGAAATCGATCCAAGTGGCTGTGAAGGAAGTGCAATTTTATACTCATGTTAGCTCCTAAGTTTTGAAAGTTAGTGAGCACGTTTTTGACCAGTTCCTCGTAATTGGGAGCTTTATGATTGCCCAAAAAACATTTTACAACAGCGACAAAACTGTTCCAGGCCGATCCTTCAGTGACAGTCATGACGCTTATAAAATTGGTATCGTTGATGAGCCTGCGAATTTGAGGACCATCAAATATTCCTGCCTTAAGTTTTTCACTACTGAGTCCAGGGAACGTATTGCAGATGTATGTGAAGCAATTACCATTTCTGTCTAAAGCTTTGCTGAATTGCTTCATTAGTCCTAACTTAATATGTAATGGTGGAAGAACAATCTTGTCCCTACTAACCAGAGGTTCATTAATGATGTTTGCTTCACCAACAGCCATATGTTCCCTTGGAGGCCATGTTTTCTGCTTCCAATGTTCGTGCTTTGCCCTACTATCCCACATGCAGATAAAACATGGGTGCTTTGTGTATCCACTTTGTTGTCCAAGCAAGAAGTTCACCATTTTCAAATCAACACAAATCAACCACTGGTGCTGCATATACTGAATTTTCTGCAGAACCATCTTGATGTTAGCATATGCTTCACAAAGTTTTGTTGAGTGGGCAATTGGAATAGATGCGTAACGATTGCCATTGTGTAGGAGAACACATTTTAAACTTCTAGTGGAACTGTCTATGAAGAGACGCCAGTCCTCTGGTCTATATTCTGGCAGCCCCAATTCAAGTAAAAGTCCAGGTATATTGCTGAAATACACTATAACCTCTTCTTGGTTGAAGTATGGAAGAAGGTTTTCTTCTCTCGTCCGGTAAGCTGTTATTTTAACACTTGGATGAAGACAGTTCTTTTCCTTAAGCCTGGATGCTAAGAGTTCTGATGCTTGCTTTGAAAGATTGAGTTCTCGTATCAAGTCACTGAGCTCCTTCTGGTCGAACTGCTGGGGTTGTGTCTCACGTCCATCGTATTCCGAACCACTACTTGTACATTCCTCGCCGTGCACATCGTCATCTGATGATGTTAGCGTGGGTAATGTTGTGAAGGTTGGTACAGGAACATCGTTGTTGTTCACCACCGGTCTTCTTGCTGACTCCAAATCGGGATATTCCCACTTTCGTTTTTTGAACCTATTAAAACCTTTCACATTAACACTGCAAAAATAGCAATCATCTGTATGGTTCTTCTGCTCTCGCCATACCATAGGCACTCCGAAGTTTAAGCTTTTCCTTTTTCGTTTTGTCCACTGCCGTAAGCACTCCACACAGCATTTACAAACTTTATGGGGTGCCCACGCCTTGTCTTGATCTCCAAGTTTAATTCCGAAATATGCCAGATACGCTTCCTTCACAAAAGGAGTGATATTCTTCCTGTTCTTTTGAAGAACGTATTCACCACAAATGTAGCAGAACTCATCTGGATGGTGCACGCAAAGACGGCGTGAAGAACTCATGTTTTCCTAAAACAAAATTGCACAAATACTACATATTATGCAGAACTTTCTTGTATTTGCATGTCAATCACATCCAACAAACATCATTAATTGTTTTGTGTGAAATGAATACTCACCTCTTATTTGCTACGTCACGATGAAAAGGTTCTATCTCCTTGAAGCTGCACTGCACATGTGTGTGACTTTCGACCATCGCCATTTTTCATGTTTACACTGAACGCTACCTATCGGCTGTTGCGGGGATTACCACGGCCAACAAATGAATGTCGAGTACCGCCGAATTCAAATCTGCACAACCCTCAATATCTTCAACACACGCACCGCACAACAGGACTGAACACATGCTGACAGTGTGATGTTTGCATGATGTAATCCTCAACCACACAGATGCACTCCCTGAGCACAATTGTTTAATAAAGATAGTACAATATCACTAATTAAAAAACAGGTAGCAAATACATTACACCATATATGGACCTTGCAGTCGATATTATCCCCATGAAACTCTCATTTCCACAAATAACCTATATCTCAAAAACCAGAGCCAATTTGGAAAAAGTACAAATATACTCGGAATGAGTATCATAACAATATCCCATTTTCGTTCAAACTTCCCTGGCAACGAAAAAAAAATTTTATTTTGTAGAGCTGTGTAATACGAGGGATGGAACATAAATAGTGGCAACTGTTTATTCACAACCGTTACAAAAGAGTTACATGTTTGCACCTGTTACTGTCCTTCAAAGTAGTCACCAGCGTTGTGTTAGAATCCGTTGCTAGCGATGGGGAAGGTGTAGTATACGGTCAGTAGAGCCTGTTCTGTTCATGGTGCGAATGGAGCGGTCTAAAGTTACGGTGATTCTCTTGTACGATTGTGATCTTAACGCATTACGTCCCTCGACGGCAGACCGTCAATGCACAGTATTGCTGTTAGTTTTTGGAGCATCACCTGCGACCAGCTTTGCGGAACAAGCGGCGACACTTTCTGCGCAACCCACCCACCATTTTGCACTACAAAGCGCGGGCGCATACAGCTGCTCTGTTCGGTCGATGGGTCTGGGAAGTACTGTACCATCCACCATACTCCCCGGACTTAAGTCCTTGTGACTTTGATTTGTTTCCGAAAATGAATTAATCATTCGTAGCATTCGCTTCAGAACTGTTCCAGGTGTTCGACATGTAAGAGACCGCTCCATTCGCGCCATCAACAAACAGGCTCTGCTAACGGTATATTATGCCTTCAACATGGCTGGAAACGGATTCTACACAACGCTGGTGACTATTTTGAAGGACAGTAACAGATGCAAACATGTAACTCTTTAGTATCGGTTGTGGATAAACAGTTGCCACTATTTAAGTTCCAACCCTCGTAAATAGCAATAAGAGGTCATTATCTGCTAATAATATATTGATGTCAATGATACCACAAGTCTGTGTTGAGTGAATTGACTAATCAGTCAATGACATGAAAGAATATCTAGAAATGAGGGTCTTACAATCAGTCAGTTGGAAAGATACAAATGGAAAAATATTCAGTTGATTCAATTGCAGTTAAGATTGCGTAAATCTGCGCAATCACAAGGATAGTGGACTTACGAAAAATCAATAAATCATCGCCAGTTCGCCAAAATAACGAAGTCCCAACTCACTGAGTCGAAGTTGTATTTGCCTCGTAATTTCTCTTCGATCAAATGTTAAAGTTCTTGCGGCGACTACCTGCTCATATTCTGTCAGTTCACCCCACTAAATGCCTTGCAGCATAAAGTCTCTCCTCCATCAAGTTCACTGTATGACATCTCCACCAAGTGTTTAGAATCTTCACCTCTCCCAAAAATCACGCCGTGTTCCCGACATCCACACGACTGTCCACGCCAATGAGAAACTCTCCAACAAATAGCGTGATCTACTAAAATCTATAAATTGAACCATTATTTTCGTTATTTATAGTATTTATAATATGAAAGTCGTAATAAATGCTCCTCAATGATGCGAACACACTGATTTGCTTGAAATTATCGTACTGTGAAACATCGAATTATTACAGAATTGTGAAATAATACAATTGGCCAGATTTCATACTGTAGGAAATACCGCCATTGTACCAAACAAGCAGTGTAGCTCAGGTTGGAGGTTCGCCACTTGTTACTTACGAATGGTGAAAAACCTCATTACTGTCTGTTGTTGGCCGGTCCTTTGTCAATGCACACGGACCACAAGGATAAACCCTGCAGCTGCACCCCAATCCCATGATACGCTTTAAAACTTCTCTCACACTGGTTTCTAGAGGGAATGCATTATGTGACAACAGGGATTTTTGTCTATTGCGGACAGTGGTTGCAAAAAGTGGCATGAAATCAGCAGAAAGAATCACTCGTGAATTCCAAAAAGCTACCAGCATTCTAGCTAGGCAGTGTAAACAGCAACATCAGTGGGCAGCGGGTGACTGGAAACGAGTAATTTGGAATGATTAATCACGCTAAACCCTGTGGCAGTCCGATGGAAAGGTTTGGTTTCTGCGAATGCCTGGTGGACATTAGCTGCCATCGTATGAAGTGCCAACAATGAAGTACAGAGGTGTTGTTACGGTATCACAGAATTTTTCGAGGTTCCTATTGGTCTCCTTAAGAAAACGCTAAACACGGAAGGACATGATCACTTTTTACACCATTGTGTTCTGCATTCCGAAACAATGATTCATTGTATCGTCTGCATCCAGTGATAAAGCAGCATTTGTGAGTCAGTGGTTTGTGACCAATAACGTTACTGAAATTGACTGACACTCCTCGTGCCCCATCCTGAACCCTGTCGAACATTTTTGGGACCAGTTAGAATACAGATCTCGCTTCATACCCAGCGTCACTGCTTTCTCTGGTTCCGGCTATTGAGGAAGAATGGACTGCCATTCCTCCGCCGACACACTTATACATCATTGGAACCGTCAACAGCAGAATTCGAGCCGTCATATAGGCGCAGGGTGGACGCGCCACATATTAATGTCTACTAATATGTGTGAGAATACTTTTGATCATGTGCACCGAGAAAATGTCAGGCGATCGTTCGCAGCAAGGGGGCATTGCTACACGTCGTATTTCGAAGGCGATTTGTGTGTAACTTTTGTAATACTATTTGTGAACACGTGAGCAACACATGCAGTGGAAGGAAAAGTTCATTCGCATGACGGAGTGGCATCACTGGAACTGAAACCCAGACATTTTTTCGTATAGGATTTCATGAAATCGTCGGGAAACGAATCGTCAATAAAAACTGATGAAATTATTGTTGGTAGGACCCCAGCAGCCTGTATTATTGAGCGTCAGGCAAGAGAGAAACGTGAAAGAGTGTGATCAAATTTATGCGTCTTTTTAGCGCACGCACTGACACAACAGTTCGCTGCTTCGAACAGCTGATATGAATTTAACACGTTCCAACAAAATATTAAGTCAATAAAAAGTGAATAGCAGTTACATAACATTGGTCTTTATCTCAAAGTTTAGTGTCTTCTAGAACTTGTATAATTGTGACATTATGGATCTTGGACAACCTGTGTTGTACATTCTGGATTTTACGAACAGTAACATCAATCAAAATTGTTTATTGCGAGAAACATGTTAATCAACAATGAACAGTAAAGCATGGCATTGTTCATACTACAGAACACAAATTTTAACGGAATCTGTTTCACTAACCGACTAAGAAGGTGCGTTTGTAGTTGCTGGTTGCCTATCTAATGGCTGGCAGGGTCAACAAAAATTTAAATTTCGGTATTCCATATCACTGTCGATGAAGTTTAAAAATTAAAATGATATCGTAATATTACCCATTAAGAGGTCAAATCTTATCTTACATATTTAATGGAATACAATTAAAATTAGAAACTGTGTGTACAGTATGCGTAAAGGCTGTGTAACTTTTCGGCGCGCGAGCTGTCCAGACTTGTTTCGTACAGCATTTGGAAATAAGAGCAGTTATTGTTTTCCAGCAAACTTACACATAATTTCAAACTTGTTTGCAGCTTTTCGTCTGTGACACCAAGCCTCCTTGCCCCCCCCCCCCCCCCCCCATAATCTAATAAATGGAAAGAAGTTTATCGCTTACTGCATTTTCGCTGTTCCTGCAATAAATGTTCAGCAGCAGGCACGACGTTCTAATTTATTGCTTGTGTACTACTAACTACTCGCAGTACATTGTGCAAGCAGTATCTTACAAACAACTGTAAATTTGTATCATTGTACGACAGATAGTTCAGGAGATGTGGTGTCATAAGCACTGTGATGCGTGAAGAAATAGCTTTTTTTTAAAACGGAGCACACATTACCGCAAACTATATTCATCTAGTATTTCATAACAAGACCACTTAGTGACTTGTAGCATCCTTTGAACATTATTTCAAACCTTTTATAAACTTGTTTATTAGTGTATGGATGAACAATCCGAAAGTAATAAAACAAACATAATTTGGCTTTTACGTCCTGCGCCAGATAGCTGTAACGTCAGATATTTAACACATCAACAAATTTGTAAGTTAATCAGGCATTTGAAGCCGTTTTATTCTTATGTGTTCGGTTATTTTAAGAAATGAGATGGGAGAGGTTACGGGTTACAAAGAACCTCGATATTGCGCGTCACTGCAAAACATTAATATCCTGAGAATGATATCCGGAAATCATACTCGTGATTTTGAATTATATTGTTGTATATATGTCTCGTGGAAATCACTGCAGGAAAACTTCATGAGTTATAGCTTTCTTTGTTAAAGCAAATAATAATGAATTAATGCTTCCAAGATTTGGAAACTTCCTTTTAAAGCACCATCTCCTTGTAATTCTATCAAACTCCCCGCTAAGATGAAATCCCTAATATGACGTTTGCATTAGTCGGGTTCTGTAGACAACCTACAAAAGCGTTGTAAATCGCGAGATTGCCATGCAAGATATCTAGTAACATGTTAACTTTGGGGTTTTCTTAAATTCAGGTACATTCTACGAAACGAATCTTATTTGTCGCCCAAGAAACGCCTTTCTCATGGTTCTAATTTCTCTATTATAGTTATCAGTGTCATTCCATTTCGAACATTTCAAGAGTTACTGTGCTGGGCTTTTAACCAGCCACAGGTCGTTTGCTTAAATGTCACGGTTCACCCTCGGCAACATCAACGTCTATTTCGTTTATTTTCCTGACCTTTTCTCGGGTGAGTTTCTTTTGTAGAACTGGCAGTATAAATATAACATCCGGAAGAACGAGGAAGGAATATAAGAAGCGATTCGTCAAGTAACACTCACCGTTAGCCTGTTATATTTACGTCCAGCCTGTTAGCGATGTGTTATTGTTTCCGACCCCTTACAAACGTTTCCGCGAATCGAAGGTTAACCGGGGACCCTTTTCTACAAAGTTCTCTTATTCGCTGTGTGAGTCCGTTGTAAACATTCCTTCAAGGTGTTGCAGTTTTCACAAGCGTTACTGTACGGGCGTTGTCACTAGCCAGATTTCGTGAAGAGTGGAAAACCATGGGGGAAGCTCAAGGACATGGGCACATTTTGTGTCAGTTACACTAATAACCGCAAATGTTGCTGTTCAGGATCGCTATTTACGACGAAGCTCAACCATTATATCAACAACAAAAGCATACCCCTAATTTTGATCAAGTACAGGAGGGTCAAGGTCAACAATTAAGAAAAATGCAGCAGAATACATAACATAACAACAGCCTGTACAAATCGCTCTTTTTATATTAAGGACGTTAGTGCTACAAAATGGTTTCCGTCCAAAAGAATATGTAGAATACGAAACGGACTGAAGGATGTACATTTTATCAATGTGGAGCACAATGAGGAGACACAACGTTACAAAATATCATTATATTATGGTGCTAATATTGTTTATATAATAACTTATTAAACAACTGAAATACCCTTTAGCGTTGCAGAAGATATTTTAAAACAGAAAGTTCTTTAATTCAGTTTGAAAGTGCACCAAAGTATTTACAAGACAGTTGATATGGAAGGACAAGTTGTTGAGTGCACATGTATCCGACTTCTTTCCCGTACTGATGTTAGGTGCTTTAAGTTTTTCAAGAGGGTTCCTTGAACCCAATGAGGTACAGAATTGCAGTTATTCTGTTGACGATGGTCTAGTTGTTTAGTATTTGTTTTAGGGCGTCGTGAGGCGTTACAGAACGAATATTCTGCTCTGCAGCGTAGTGTTAGCAGTTTTGTAACTGTGTGCCACCATACATACAGGTATGTATACGGTTGATTGTACTATGTGTGTTAAAGGTCACCCGTGTAACGTAACGACACTTACGGTGTATCACTGAAGATTGAATTAGGCCATATTCAAATTTTGCATAATAAATTAAAAAATGTGGCCGATTTCGATTTTTAGCCATCTAAAGTTAAGATTCTGAGATGTCTTCGAGCGGCAGAGCAACGTGTGCATAAAAGTATTTTCAAGTATTCTCTTGCTTCCATATTCTAACCAAAAACATTAGGGGAAAATTATTCGGAAACGATGATGTATTTCCACGATGGTTCGAGAACATCAACATCAGACCGAGAAGACTTCTACTGAGTCAAGAAATTCCCCAACCGTTGAGACATGGCAATAGTCCGCCGATCTGTATAGTTTTCAATAATTCAATCTTCCTATCCATTTAAAAACAAATTTTATGTGGGAACAAAAGATAACTTACAACGTTTCCACTTCTGTTGTCGGCAAACTGTCAAATTTCATTTTCTTACTATAGAGCCTGTTTACTGAGTAAGAGCTAAGTAATACCTCCAGTTATGGTCTATGACTGTTTCTTAGTTTCAACTTTAATAGTTTTACCGATTTTTTAATTTGTATCCCCTCTAAGGTGCGATGGGTGACTAGTAATCTGACGTGTATTTGGAATTATAGGCTAATGTTAGGACGCAACGAAAATTCACTGCGGCGGAAACAACGTAATTTTCGTCACAACAATCATTCCTGGTAGATACCTTCCGAGAAAACAGTTGTGTAACATTTTCTATCAGTGTGCCGGACGCTACACTTCATCGGTATTACTTCAAATGTCAACGCCAAAAACGTCGATCATCTAACATTTATGTACGCCGAGGATCAAATAGATGTTCAATCAACACAACAATGCGAAGAAAGGCATTTCTGATCCTATACAACATCTGTTACCGTTTACACGTAAACAAGTCGTCTCGCCTGCTTTCAGTAACTTTAAGCCCCTCACCCGCCTCCCTGGTCTTCACCTTCCCCACCCCTGCATCGTTGAATAATAACACTGCCTTACTGAAGACCTCAATAGGTGCTTCCATAAACTGATTGAGTGCCTTTAAAAAGAAATAAATATTTTACTGCTGTAATGTGACATACCTCTAGCTCTAGAGCATTTCTGGTGCAACTGAAACAAAATAAATCAGTAACTGATGGAGCTCTTGTCGTCCACGTAAGCAAATTAATCATTGTTCTCGGTGAAGGAGTAAATTTACACCTAAAAATATTTCACACATGATACTATTTGTCGCAGTTATTGCTACAAAATTTTACAAGATTTGTAGTCTTTTTGATCACTGGAGAAGTGTTTGAATTATATTTCCGCCATTTGAATGTCCAAAATTGCTTCATTTTATATTACTATCATGATCTCCGCCTTAAGCCATTATCAAGTACAATAATGTTAGGCATAATTAGGCCCTGGTAAGCCAAGCCATCGTCAAGGTCTATTGAAAGGTGAACAAAATCATCGAAATGTGCGGGAGACATGTAATAAACATGTTTTCCAGCATAAAACAACTTTTTTCCTACGAATAACTCTTTAAACATAGAAAATTTAAAGGTATGTGTGTGTGACACAAATTAAATTTTGATTGGGTCTATACTTTTGCCTTCTGAAAGTAGCAAAAGATGATAAATTTTCTTAGAATTTCAATAAGTGAAGAAATTACTTAAGATCTAATTACCTTTCTTTTTGTGTGCCAACTACCGAGATTTATAAACAAGCAAAATCAGGCGCTGCGGTCGGCAACGACTATATAAGAGAACAAGTGACTGGCGCAGTTGTTAGATCGTTTACTGCTGCTACAATGGCAGATTATCAAGACTTAAGTGAGTTTGAACGTGGTGCTATACTCGGAGCACGAGCGATGGGACACAGCATGTCCGAGGTAGCAACGAAGTGGGGATTTTCCCATGCGACCATTTCACGAGTGTTCCGTGAAATCAGGAATCTGGTAAAACATCAAATATTCGACATTGCTGAGGCCGGAAAATGTCGAATGAAAAGAATCGTTCAGAGTGACAGAAATGCAACCCTTCCGTCAATTGCTGCAGATTTCAGTGTGGGCCCTTAACAAGTGTCAGTGCACGAACCTTTAAACGAAATATCATCGATATGGGCTTTCGGAGCGGGAGGCCCAATTGTGTACCCTTGATTACCGCATGTCACAAAGCTTCTCGCTTCCCTGGACCCGTCAACACCGACGTTGGACTGTTAATGACTGTAAACATATTGCCTGGTCGGACGAGTCGTGTTTCAAATTGTATGGAGCGGATGGACGTGTACGGGTATGGAGACAACCTTATGAACCCATGGACGCTGCATGTTAGCAGTGGACTGTTGAAACTGGGGGCCCTGTAATGGCGTGGGACGTATGTAGTTGGAGTGATATTAGACCCCTGATACGTCTAGATACGGTTCCGACGGGTGTCTCGTCTGTAAGCATCCTGTCTGATCACCAGCAACCTTTCATGTCCATTGTGCATTCTGACGGACTTGTGCAATCCCAGGAGGACAGTGAGACACCTACACGTCTAGAATTGCTACAGGGGGGATCCAGGAGTACTCTTGTGAGTGAACACATTCGTTCGTCACCAATCTCCCCAGACACGAACATTATTGAGCATATCTGGGATGCCTTGCAACGCGCTGTTGCAGAAGAGATCTCCACCCCATAGTATACCTACGGATTTATGGGTAGCCCCGCAGGACTCATGGTGTTAATTCCCTCCAGCAGTACATCAGACATTAGTCGGCTGTATGCCACGTGATGTTGCAGCACTTCTGCGGGCTCGCTGGTGCCCCACACGTTATTAGGCAGGTTTACGAGTTTCTTTGGCTCTTCAATTTCTACTGATTGACATACGCTACCTCCACCCGCAAATGAATGACGTCCTCAGCACGTCCTTCAGCTCTATAGAGAAAACCAATGTGAACCTAAAGTTTTCTCACTAACAAGAGATGTGTTACTGCTAAGGCCGACGAGCAACGCGTTGATATAGCAAGAAACATGCGTCACAGTACAGTCGCGAAGACCCAACTCACTAAAAACACGTTTCATGTTTTGGGTGAAGTTCTTGTGGCCGATATGTACTACTGACTGCCAGAAGCTTCACTCTGACACTTCGGCAGTGTGTACGGACATCCTCAGGAGATCGTCTGAAACAAGTTGTTGCATCTACTTTGAGCAACATCGAATTACCTGAGCCTAAACACATAACAGATGGTAATTTTACCGGCGTGGAATATGTGCAAACAGCGGTGCTCTTGTTTTATATCCAACTGATTTCTGTCGACCGACAGTTTCGAATTTTATGGTACCCCCACAGGGCAACTTTTTCTCCTACAAAACCCACGTTATACAGAAGCTATCAAGGTACAAAATTTTTACGCGTATTCTGTCACCTCGATTTCAATCACCACGACTGCAATTTCCAGTGTTGAGTCATTTTAATATGGCATATTTTGTGCCTAGGCACATGACAGAACATTTAAACATCTCTTGGCACAAGTATGCACTTGATGCGACAATGGACTCCGGCAACATTCCGCATCACCGTCACAAATTTCCGAAAATCATTTTACTGCTGTGTTCTTCACAGTCATGCTGTGACAGTAATAAACAGGGCTAACGCGAAGAGAACGTTCCGCTCTACTGAAAATCATATTGTAATAGCCAGAAATGTGAAACCAATAGTGATAAATCAGGTTAGAATTCGAGAATGGATTAATAAAGATTTTTACTAAGATACTGTGTAAAATGTCGGAGTATATGTTTCATATGCTCAGGGTGTATCACATATGCCTTCACAACTTTGAGGAAAGGTTATGCACACTGAAACATGTTATGAGAGCTATTGAAATTTTTCGAATGTCTTATGCCTGAAACCAATAAAAGCTGTTCAAAATGTCCTTCGCTTGGTTGAAACACTGTTTGACTCGTCAGGTCAGCATACTGGGAACCAGACTGAAGATACAAAAAAGGAATAAGCAGTTTCTCCGAAATATCATCAAAAGAATTTTCTCCCCCGGTTGGCGAAAGGCATTCAACGATCTGAAGCTGATAAAAACACTTGGACTATCGTGAAGTTCTCTCCGTGCGTTGCTGTTAGATGTACCATACGCTACGGCGATTGATAGTCTGCTCGTGCCTGGATCCTCTTCGACAGCCTCCAGAATTCTTCCTGCACGGTCAGGTGAATAACGGTACCTTGATCTACCTCGATGTACTGTTTGTGTTGCTAGGGATCTTATCTCAGCAACTCGACGATAAACAGTGGTAATCCTGTCTGGAAACGCATTTCTATACAGCAGTGCGATCTTACGCCTACTACCATTCATACTGCCGTACATAAAATAATACTATATCTGACAACTCACGAACTAAATATTCTGTCGTGGTTAAATGGAGTATTTATCAGTAAATTCGATACAAGTCCTCACGTGAAACGCTTAGAACAGGCTAACTGCAAATCTATGTCATTGTCAAATTCAAACGTGCTTCCTAAGTAAAACGTCACCATCGAGGACTGTAAGGATACTTAAGTTAGGCAGCATCAGCGAGAGGTAATGATTAATCTAATGAGTTTATAACTGACCTGTACTTGTAATTAAGCACAAAGGCATCAAACATGCCTCTTGAAATTTGCCCTGAATAGAACACCTCTTTTATGTCTACAAATGTTGAACCATGAAAATACTGTTATAACCTAGTCTGATCTATCTTCATTAATAACATAGCACAGGCAGCGTTTGGTTATGCAATCATTAAATAGTGTATAAAGAATGATTAATTCACTTTAATGACAAATTTTTCTAACGAAAGAGCTATCATTAGACACTGGAAAATTAAAATATGTCCTACCTTATAGGCAAAACATGTGCTCTCAGCATGCTTGCCTCATAAATGTGATCCCAAATATCTCTCTACAAAAATCTGAAAATATTGAACATTGGGAGAAAATTATCTGGAACATAATACAGCATCTGCTGGTCACAAGATCTCGACGAAAACTCTCTTTCTGGAGCCCGTAAGTATGTTACTAAAACTACTACGGGTAACCTTACGCCGACTAAATGAATACTCTACATGAAAAATGATACTTAGTGACTAACAAACTCTGCTGAAGGTGAATGATCCCTGCTAGAACCGTATTAATCAATCATCTAGAAGCTCATGGTGAAGGCGAATGATCCCTGATGGGACCATATTAATGAATCATCTACAATATCATGGCCACGTGTTTCTCTTAAGAGAACTGTTGTATATATATATATATATATATATATATATATATATATATATATATATATATATATATATGTATATATGTATATATATATATATATATATATATATATATATATATATATAGTGTCAGTTTAACGACGGGGCGATGCTTGAATAAGTATAGAATGATCTCACGTCACTTGATAATTATTGGGACCCAGAAACTGCAGCCGCTCCCCATGAATATTGAGAATCAACGTCACGACAAATGCATGATGACTATACCGTGACAAGCTACAGACTTTCTTCACAAATTATGCGTGAAACACACAAAATAGCAATGATTGTTTCGGCGAATGAATAACAGGGGTTGCTTAGCTCATTTAGGAATCAAATGCAACTTATGAGAAAACTGATTGTGATCCACACTAACCAAAACTATGCGTTCCACCAGGAGTCTCATAATGGACCAGTACCGGCTTGAATACCTTGCATTTATATAACTCGACCGGCTATGCATTGCAGCAAATATTACCTAGTCCTCAGCCACACATACACAAAGAAACGAAGGTGGCATTTCTCATTACGGCCAGCCGGGGTGGCCGAGCGGTACTAGGCACTACAGTCTGGAACCGCGTGACCCCTACGGTCGCAGGTTCGAATCCTGCCTCGGGCATGGATGTGTGTGATGTCCTTAGGTTAGGTAGGCTTAAGTAGTTCTAAGTTCTAGGAGACTGATGACCTCAGAAGTTAAGTCCCATAGCGCTCAGAGCCATCTGAACCATTTCTATTTATAAGTTTACACATACAAAGCCAGATCGTAGTCATCAACCACACACTTTTTAAGTCAATATACACTCCTGGAAATTGAAATAAGAACACCGTGAATTCATTGTCCCAGGAAGGGGAAACTTTATTGACACATTCCTGGGGTCAGATACATCACATGATCACACTGACAGAACCACAGGCACATAGACACAGGCAACAGAGCATGCACAATGTCGGCACTAGTACAGTGTATATCCACCTTTCGCAGCAATGCAGGCTGCTATTCTCCCATGGAGACGATCGTAGAGATGCTGGATGTAGTCCTGTGGAACGGCTTGCCATGCCATTTCCACCTGGCGCCTCAGTTGGACCAGCGTTCGTGCTGGACGTGCAGACCGCGTGAGACGACGCTTCATCCAGTCCCAAACATGCTCAATGGGGGACAGATCCGGAGATCTTGCTGGCCAGGGTAGTTGACTTACACCTTCTAGAGCACGTTGGGTGGCACGGGATACATGCGGACGTGCATTGTCCTGTTGGAACAGCAAGTTCCCTTGCCGGTCTAGGAATGGTAGAACGATGGGTTCGATGACGGTTTGGATGTACCGTGCACTATTCAGTGTCCTCTCGACGATCACCAGTGGTGTACGGCCAGTGTAGGAGATCGCTCCCCACACCATGATGCCGGGTGTTGGCCCTGTGTGCCTCGGTCGTACGCAGTCCTGATTGTGGCGCTCACCTGCACCTCGCCAAACACGCATACGACCATCATTGGCACCAAGGCAGAAGCGACTCTCATCGCTGAAGACGACACGTCTCCATTCGTCCCTCCATTCACGCCTGTCGCGACACCACTGGAGGCGGGCTGCACGATGTTGGGGCGTGAGCGGAAGACGGCCTAACGGTGTGCGGGACCGTAGCCCAGCTTCATGGAGACGGTTGCGAATGGTCCTCGCCGATACCCCAGGAGCAACAGTGTCCCTAATTTGCTGGGAAGTGGCGGTGCGGTCCCCTACGGCACTGCGTAGGATCCTACGGTCTTGGCGTGCATCCGTGCGTCGCTGCGGTCCGGTCCCAGGTCGACGGGCACGTGCACCTTCCGCCGACCACTGGCGACAACATCGATGTACTGTGGAGACCTCACGCCCCACGTGTTGAGCAATTCGGCGGTACGTCCACCCGGCCTCCCGCATGCCCACTATACGCCCTCGCTCAAAGTCCGTCAACTGCACATACGGTTCACGTCCACGCTGTCGCGGCATGCTACCAGTGTTAAAGACTGCGATGGAGCTCCGTATGCCACGGCAAACTGGCTGACACTGACGGCGGCGGTGCACAAATGCTGCGCAGCTAGCGCCATTCGACGGCCAACACCGCGGTTTCTGGTGTGTCCGCTGTGCCGTGCGTGTGATCATTGCTTGTACAGCCCTCTCGCAGTGTCCGGAGCAATTATGGTGGGTCTGACACACCGGTGTCAATGTGTTCTTTTTTCCATTTCCAGGAGTGTAGATCGGAGCAGCTACACTTCCACTTTACAGCCACACCTCAGTACAGACAAGAATTGAATAGCAGTCAAAAAAAAAAAAAAAAAAAAAAAGGCTCTGAGCACTATGGGACTCAACTGCTGAGGTTATTAGTCCCCTAGAACTTAGAACTAGTTAAACCTAACTAACCTAAGGACATCACAAACATCCATGCCCGAGGCAGGAATTGAACCTGCGACCGTAGCGGTCTTGCGGTTCCAGACTGCAGCGCCTTTAACCGCACGGCCACTTCGGCCGGCAAATAGCAGTCACTAGAACCATATGCACTATGGCAGCGTAAAGTTGCTATTGGCGAAGTCACTGCAAAGTCACCGCCATTGAGACAAATTACTTCAGCCGAGCTTTGAGTGGCTGTACCACAGATATCGACCGATGGAAACACATTATCATAGAAAAGATTGCTTGCGAGTTCACGAATGCGCAAAACGTCAGAAATTTGAAGTACACCAAATTAAGGGGCAGCTTCAAAGCTTATATAATATTTTTTTTCTTTAATGAAAACTACAGGGTGTTCTGTTTGATTCTGCTTGTAACATGAACATCACAGATTTTTGGCAAGTGCTGAAGTCTATACATGGTAATTCACAACTCTGAGGTTTCAGAAGAAGGCTGCACAGAAACTAGAAGACATACAGAAAAAAGATAAAAATATCTGTTCATAGAGCATCGCTCCATGTTTTTAACCCATATTCGAGGTACTCAATGTGGGCACCACTGGTGACGTGACAAACATCAACAGCTCATTAACGTCGCTGACACGAATGCCTAGAAAGCCGTGACGGAACCCCACTTTGGAAACCTGTATGTTGGGTTGCCTCTCTGCATGCTCGAGTTAATTCGGTACAACAGTATGTAGCAGACGATTTCTCTGTGTGTGCTGACATACCTCCACCCTTCTTCAACCAGGCCACAGCGTGTATTACGAATCTAAACTTGAAGAGATACTCTCTCCAGTTATACGTGTCGGTTTTATCTATATCTTGTAGTTTCTGCGCAATCGCCTGCTGAAACTCCGGAGGTATTTACAAATAGCTCTGTTCTTCGTGGATCATAAATTAACATACTGACGGACACAACGTTAAGTTCGCTGATGAAGGTCCGATGCAGCAAGAGATCCGAAGTCGTGACACATCTCCTGCGGCGAATAAGAACATATAATGAAATAATTGAATGAATAATTAATATAAAGCACATCACTACAAAGTATTCACACTCTTCCTGGCCACCCTAGTTTCAAGAACAGTTTTATGGAATAAAGTAGGAATTATTATTAGATGGCCTACTCTTTCTGTCGTTGGAAAATAGACCCACTTAAACCTTTTATATGAAATATCGAATTGTCACTGAATGTGTACCTCAGTGTCTAACATACGAAATTTTGGTCGTACTAAAGCTGTAATTTGGAGTAATGGTGTAATTTTTTTGTAATATACTTTGTCACTGTTTTGCAAATATTTTCTTATGAATGAATATGATTATGTAACTTAATTGCAACACTGTGTGATCAAAAGTACCCGGAAATCCCCAAAAACATATGTTTTTCATATTAGGTGCATTGTGCTGCCACCTACTGTGAGGTACTCCATATTAGCGACCTCTGTAGTCATTATACATCGTGAGAGAGCAGAATGGGGCGCTCCGCCGAACTCACGGACATCGAATGTGTTTGGGTGATTGGTGTCACTTGTGTTATAAGCCTGTAAACGAGATTTCCACTGTCCTATTCATCCCAAGGTCCACAGTTTTTTATGTGATAGTGAAGTGAAAACGTGAAGGGACACGTACAGGACAAAAGCGTACAGACCGACCTCGTATGTTGACTGACAGAGACCACCGACAGTTGAAGAGGGCCGTAAAGTGTAATAGGAAGACATCTATCCACTCCATCAGACAGGAAAAGTGCATCAGGAGCCACTGCAAGTACTATTACAGTTAGGCGGGAGGTGAGGAAACTTGGATTTCATGGTCGGGCGGCTGCTCATAAGCCACAAATCACGCCGGTAAATGCCAAACGATGCCTCGCTTGGTGTAAGGAACGTAAACATTGGACAATTGAACAGTGGAAAGACGTTGTGTGGAGTGACGAACCACGGTACATAATGTGGCGATCATATGGCAGGGTGTGGGTTTGGCGAATGCTCGGTGAACGTCATCTGCCAGCGTGTGTAGTCCTAACAGTAAATTTCGGAGGCTGTGGTCTACATCTACATCCATACTCCGCAAGCCACCTGACAGTGTGTGGCGGAGGGTACCTTGAGTACCTCTATCGGTTCTCCCTTCTATTCCAGTCTCGTATTGTTCGTGGAAAGAAGGATTGTCGGTATGCTTCTGTGTGGGCTCTAATCTCTCTGATTTTATCCTCATGGTCCCTTCGCGAGATATACGTAGGAGGGAGAAATATACTGTTTGACTCTTCGGTGAGGGTATGTTCTCGAAACTTGAACAAAAGTCCGTACCGAGCTACTGAGCGTCTCTCCTGCAGAGTCTTCCACTGGAGTTTATCTATCATCTCCGTAACGCTTTCGCGATTACTAAATGATCCGGTAACGAAGTGCGCTGCTCTCCGTTGGATTTTCTCTATCTCTTCTATCAACCCTATCTCGTACGGATCCCACACTGCTGAGCAGTGTTCAAGCAGCGGGCGAACAAGCGTACTGTAACCTACTACCTTTGTTTTCGGATTGCATTTCCTTAGGCTTCTTCCACTGAATCTCAGTCTGGAATCTGCTTTCCCAACGATCAACATTATGTGATCATTCCATTTTAAATCACTCCTAATACATACTCCCAGATAATTGATGGAATTAACTGCTTCCAGTTGCTGACCTGCTATATTGTAGCTAAATGATAAGGGATCTGTCTTTCTATGTATTCTCAGTACATTACACTTGTCTACATTGAGATTAAATTGCCATTCCCTGCACCATGCGTCAATTCGTTGCAGATCCTCCTGCATTTCAATACAATTTTCCATTGTTACAACCTCTCGATATACCACAGCATCATCCGCAAAAAGCCTCAGTGAACTTCCGATGTCATCCACAAGGTCATTTATGTATATTGTGAATAGCAACGGTCCTACGACACTCCCCTGCGGCACACCTGAAATCACTCTTACTTCGGAAGACATCTCTCCATTGAGAATGACATGCTGCGTTCTGTTATCTCGGAACTCTTCAATCCATTCATACAATTGCTCTAATAGTCCATATGCTCTTACTTTGTTCATTAAGCGACTGTGGGGAACTGTATCAAACGCCTTGCGGAAGTCAAGAAACACGGCATCTACCTGGGGAACCGTGACTATGGCCCTCTGAGTCTCGTGGACGAATAGCGCAAGCTGGGTTTCACACGACTGTCTTTTTCGAAACCCATGCTGATTCCTACAGAGTAGATTTCTAGTCTCCAGAAAAGTCATTATACTCGAACATAATACGTATTCCAAAATTCTACAACTGATCGACGTTAGAGATATAGTTCTGCACATCTGTTCAACGTCCCTTCTTGAAAACGGAGATGACCTGTGCCATTTTCCAATCCTTTGGAACGCTACGCTCTTCTAGAGACCTACGGTACACCGCTGCAAGAAGGGGGGCAAGTTCCTTCGCGTACTCTGTGTAAAATCGAACTGGTATCCCATCACGTCCAGCGGCCTTTCCTCTTTTGAGCGATTTTAATAGTTTCTCTATCCCTCTGTCGTCTATTTCGATATCTACCATTTTGTCATCTGTGCGACAATCTAGAGAAGGAACTGAAATGCAGTCTTCCTCTGTGAAACAGCTTTGGAAGAAGACATTTAGTATTTCGGCCTTAAGTCTGTCATCCTCTGTTTCAGTATCATTTTGGTCACAGGGAGTTTGGACATTTTGTTTTGATCCACCTACCGCTTTGACATCAAAATTTCTTCCGATTTTCTGCCAAGTCAGTACAAGAACTTTACTTTCGAATTCATTGAACGCCTCTCGCATAGCGCTCCTCACACTACATTTCGTTTCGCGTAATTTTTGTTTGTCTGCAAGGCTTTGGCTATGTTTATGTTTGCTGTGAAGTTCCCTTTGCTTCCGCAGCAGTTTTCTAACTCGGTTGTTGTACCACGGTGGCTCTTTTCCATCTATTACGATCTTGTTTGGCACATACTCATCTAACACATATTGTACGATGGTTTTGAACTTTGTCCACTGATCCTCAACACTATCTGTACTTGAGACAAAACTTTCGTGTTGAGCCGTCAGGTACTCTCAAATCTGCTTTTTGTCACTTCTGCTAAACTGAAAAATCTTCCTACCTTTTCTAATATTTCTATTTACGGCTGAAATAATCGATGCAGTAACCGCTTTATGATCGCTGATTCCCTGTTCCGCGTTAACTGTTTCAAATAGTTCGGGTCTGTTTGTCAACACAAGGTCTAATATTTTATCGCCACGAGTCGATTCTCTGTTTAACTGCTCAAGGTAGTTTTCAGATAAAGCACTTAAAAAAATTTCACTGGTTTCTTTGTCCCTGCCACCCGTTATGAACGTTTGAGTCTCCCAGTCTATATCCGGAAAATTAAAATCTCCACCCAGAACTATAACATGGTGGGAAAATCTACTCGAAATATTTGGTGCTATGGTGTGGTCGTGTTTTTCATGGAGGGGGCATGCACCCCTTTTTGTTTTGCGCGGCACTATCACAGCACAGGCCTACATTGTTGTTGTAAGCACCTTCTTGCTTCCCACTGTTGAAGAACAATTCCGGGATGGCGATTGCATCTTTGAACACGATCGAGGACCTGTTCATAATGCACGGCATGTAGCGGAGTGGTTATACGACAATAACATCCCCGTAATGCTATGGCCTGCACAGAGTCCTGAGCTGAATCCTATAAACACCTTTGGGTTGTTTTGAAACGCCGACATCGTGCCAGGCCTCACCGACTGACATTGATACCTCTTCTCAGTGCAGCATTCCGTGAAGGATGGGCTACCATTCCCCAAGAAACCTTCCAGCACCTGACTGAACGTATGCCTGCGAGTGTGGAAGCCGTCATCAAGGCTACTGGTGGACCAACATCATATTGAATTCCAGCGTTACCGATGGAGGGTGCGACGAAGTCGTAAGTGATTCTCCGGATACTTTTGATCACACAGTATATATATTTAAAAAAGGATTATGTAATAACAAGTATTGAACACGCGATTTGATATTGAGAACAGTCAAAGAATGTATTTGAAGTAGGGACTATTGTCTTTGGGCGCAGACGCGCACACTGCATTGTGTCTGTCTCGGGCTCTTGTGCAGTATAGAGTCTGACAGAAGCGCTGAGGCATAATGGTTGCTAGTGGTACATAGTGCGGGACACCGTAAGGTATCAAACTGGAGGAACTGTATGTTGTGACCAGGCATAATTACTGTATTATCTTAGGCACAGTGTAAACAGTATCAAGAGGAATTAATATGAAAGGAGAGCATTGTGGGCCCACAATGTTTTATTGCAAAGTGACGCTAAGAAGAGCTTGTTGCCGTGCATTGCCGGCAGTTGTTACCTTACGCAGCACCGGGAGCCACTTACAGAAGTAATACCAGACCAACTTTAATATTTAGAAGTGTATCAAGGCTAGCTAACGTACTAGTTTCAGTTTGTGCATAATTACCTAGTTTAACGCTTTGTCTCGTTTAACTTGCACAATTCCGAAGTAAGGCACTGTCCTGTCATTATTAATTAAAACCGAGTGTAACCGTTAATGATAAAAGGACTAAAATTGTGAGCTAATTTAATGTTAATAATTTGTTTAAAAAGTGAAAGTTATCAAAACTTAATTATTGATACTGATAGTTAAAGACAATTGATTTTGTTGCTCATTGAAGTCTTCACTTAAAAACCAGAATGAATACACAATCATTATATAAAAGTAATTTCACTACCTTTTTAAAGGTTATTGTTTATCGTAACGTTTAATTTCTTTGTGTGACCAATTATTTCTGATCTCATTTCCAAAAAAGCGTAACAATGTTATGCGAAAGTTATCCAGTAGTTATTTGATGAAAGTTATACACTAATAAGATATACCTTGCATAGTAGCAAATATTTATGGAAGAACAATTACAACAGTAGAAGTGTTGACAGTAGGCATTACGATAGATTGTACGTAGCTATTTACTACCCAAACTGAGTGCCAAACAATTAGCAGTCAAGAGCATATGCTCAGCGCAATTTGCTTCACTGATTTCACTGCTAGATTTGTTTCATGGTGCTAACGATGATTTTCAATCTGAACTCGAGTCAGCGTTATTTTTCCAGTTCCCACCTGATTGTCTCACGTTAATTATCAGGTAAACGCTTTTCCGCATTGATTGACAACTGCCTACTATTGTTCGCTCACACCGTGAGCTGGTGGCCGTTTTCTATAACCACTGGAATCTAAACTAAAGAATATTTAACTTCGTCATCTGAATTTTCACTAAGTACATTGAAATTCTTATCTGTTATCAAAAATATTTGGATCGTTGTTGCGGAGAAGTAGTCACACAATAACGATTCGGTTATAACTGACCTTATCCTTTCTTTTAAAATTTAACTTGTTTTTCGTAACCGATCCTTTTCCCTAGTCAACAGGAGCATTAGGGACACGTGTCATCAATTATCTCAATTATCCGAAAGTTTAGGTCTGCTATAAATGGTGCATACTACCTTATGTATCCAAGACGAAGGTCATTTAAGTTAAATGTTGTGGGTTCCTTGAGTACCCCGGAAGATGATTAAATTTTAACTTAAACATATTAAATATTAGTTCTCTTCATTACATGAATGAATAAAGAGTTACTTACCCTGAAACAGGTCTTTACCGCAGGAGAGCATATAATAATTACACCGCCGGCCGGAGTGGCCGAGCGGTTCTAGGCGCTACAGTCTGGAGCTGCGCGACCGCTACGGTCGCAGGCTAGAATCCTGCCTCGGGCATGTATGTGTGTGTGTGATGTCCTTAGGTTAGTTAGGTTTAAGTAGTTCTAAGTTCTAGGGGACTGATGACCTCAGAAGTTAAGTCTCTTAGTGCTCAGAGCCATTTGAACCATTTGAACCAATAATTACACCTGTCATTGACTATTAGAGCAACACATGATTCATACAACCACAAACTGTTCTCTTGGAGTGCAACGTTCAGCATTAATACAAGTCATACTTCACTCAGACTTCGACTAACAATGTCCTAGCAGATGACGTTGACCGCTGAAGATTAATTTACAAACTGGTCCTTGCTCTTGCATGCTCGACTCTTTATTGACTTCAGTGTGAGAGCGCTGCTATGCTGAGAGGGATGGAATGTCTTCTGAAGTGTCTCCCACTAGTTGTTGTAGATTGGTGCGAACCCTCGCTAATGTCTGTGGCATCGATTCGCGTTGCCGACTTTCGCATTACACTCACCACCTCTGGATGATATAACATTTATGGACAGCGTGACCCAAAACTCCGTTCACATTTGAATATCAGTACTTCGCAAAATAATGTAGATAGAGAGGTAAAAACTGACACACATGCTTGCCACGGCAGAAAATCCAAAGAGATTTTGGTCGTATGTTAAGTATGTTTGCGGCAAGAAACAATCAATGCCTTCTCTGCGCGATGACAATGGAGATACTAACGAGAACAGTGTTGCCAAAGCAGAGTTGCTAAACACAGCCTTCCGAAATGCCTTCACAAAAGAAGACGAAGTAAGTAATCCAGAATTCGAAACAAGAACAGGTACCAACATGAGTAACGTAGAAGTAAATAGCCGCGGAGTAGTGAAGCAACTTAAATCTATTAATAAAAGCAAGTCTTCTGGTCCAGACTATGTACCAATGGCTCTGAGCACTATGGGACTTAACATCTGACGTCATCAGTCCCCTAAAACTACTTAAACCGAACTAACCTTAGGACATCACACACATCCATGCCCGAAGCAGGTTTCGAACCTGCGTCCGCAGCGGTCGCGCGGTTCCAGACTGAAGCGCCTAGAACCGCTCGACCACACCGGTCGGCAGACTGTGTACCAATTACTTTCATTTCATAGTATGCTGATGCACTAGCTCTATAATTAACAATTATATATAACCGTTCGCTCGACGAAAGATCCGTACCCAAAGACTGAAAAGTGTCACAGGTCATTCCAATGTTCAAGAGTGGTAGTAGGAGTAAGCCACTTCATTACAGGCCCATATCAAATGGTTCAAATGGCTCTGAGCACTATGGGACTCAACTGCTGAGGTTATTAGTCCCCTAGAACTTAGAACTAGTTAAACCTAACTAACCTAAGGACATCACAAACATCCATGCCCGAGGCAGGATTCGAACCTGCGACCGTAGCGGTCTTGCGGTTCCAGACTGCAGCGCCTTTAACCGCACGGCCACTTCGGCCGGCTACAGGCCCATATCATTAACGTCGATATGCAACTGCATTCTGGAACATATATAGTGTTCCAACATTATGAATTACCTCGAAGAAATCGGTATATTGACACACAGTCAACATGAGTTTAGAAAACGTTCTTGTGGAACACAACTAGCTCTTTATTCGCATGAAGTGCTGAGTGCAATAGACATGGGATTTCAGATCGATTCCGTATTTCTGAATTTCCGGAAGGCTTTTGACACTGTAACACACAAGCGGCTTGTGTGAAATTGCGTGCTTATGTAATAACGTCTGAGTTATATGACTGGATTTGTGGCTTCCTGTCAGAGAGATCACAATTCGTAGTAACTGACGGAAAGTCATCAAGTAAAACAGAAGTGATTTCTGACGTTCTCGAAGGTAGTGTTATAGTCCCTTTGCTGTTTCTTATCTATATAAACGATTTGGGAGACAATCTGAGCAGCCGTGTTAGGTTGTTTGCAGATGATGCTGTCGTTTATCGTCTAATGAAGTCATCAGCAGATCAAAAAAAATTGCAAAACAATTTAGAAAAGATACCCGAATGGTGCAAAAATTGGCAGTTGACTCTAAATAACGAAAGGTATGAGGTCATCCACATGAGCGCTAAAAGGAATTCGTTAGTCTTCGGTTACACGATAAATCAGTCAAATCTAAAGACCGTAAATTCAACTAAATACCTAGGAATTTCAATTACGAACACCTTAAATTGTAAGTCTCTCAAAGATTGCGTTTTATTGGCAGGACACTTAGAAAATTTAACAGATCTACTAAGGAGACTGCCTATACCATGCTTGACCATCATCTTCTAGAATACTGCTGCGTGGTGTAGTGTCCTTACCAGACAGGACTGACGGAGTACATCGAAATAGTACAAAGAAGGGCAGCTTGTTTTGTATTATCGCGAAATATGGGAGAGAGTGTCACTGCAATCACACAGGATTTGGGCTCTACATCACTAAAACAAAGGCGTTTTCGTTACGACGGAATCTTCTCACGAAATTCCAATCACCAACTTTCTCCTCCGAATGCGCAAATATTTTGTTGAGACCGACCTACACAGGGAGAGACGATCACCACAATAAAATAAGGGAAATCAGAGCTCGTACGGAAAGATAAAGGTATTCGTTCTTTCCGCGCGCTATACGAAATTGGAATATAAGAAAACTGTGAAGGTGATTCGACGAACCCTCTGCCAGGCACTTAAATGTGATTTTCTGAGTATCTATGTAGAAGTAGATGACATGAAATGGAGCTTTAATGAAAGCAAAACAAAGTGCACAGAATGAGCAACATAAGGCGCTTTATATGATAACAAAGCAATAATCAGCGTAACAGTTGATTTTTTAGGAAAGACAATGTTCTTTATAAGAAATACTCAACATGTCGGCCGCCATTCATCAACAATACCTGTAGTGGAGGGACAATATTATGAACAGCACTGCACAGCATGTCAGAAGGTATGGTGTGAAACTGCGTCGGGTTATGCCTTTCAGCGTCCCTAATAAGATGCAACGAGTGTGGCAGACTTGTGACTTCACACAATCAGTAATAACACTGACTGAGGTCTGTGGACATGGGAAGTCAAGCATGTCGGAAGTGGCGGCACAGCACGCGATCCGCACCCAGCGATGTGCGCAAGAGATCTTTTACCCGTGTAGCAATATGGAATAGAGCGCCATCCTGCATAAAAGTCATACCTTCCAGCAGGGGTTTATCAGTCAGGCTAGGAATGATGGAATTGTGTAACATATCGGTATACCTCCCACCCGTCACTATTTTACACACGATTCTCATGTGGCGTCACTGACGTGTTGCTGTCCAGCGCCATCTGTCAGCCGATTTTGGCACTTGTTTTGATTTCAGTAAAACCCCATGTCGTCTTAGGCATGTCTGTCAAATTGTAGCTTTCTTCCTACATTATTCCGTGAACTAGTGCTTTGTCAAATCTTACCCGAGTTTTCGTTCACCCTGTATTACGAAATTTTAATCAAATGATGAGATGCATATGTAAAAGTTACTTAACTTGAGAAGTGTTAGAGTAGTAGAGAGTAGAGGGGTTGTGTGGGCGTACGACAGCAAGGTCTTCAGCGCCAGAAGTGTTAGAAGACCAAAGTGCATCTCTGCTGTTATAACCTTCGACGCCGTGCACTTGCAAAAGAATATTTTGGTGTTTCGAGAATCGGAAAGAGCTTTATTCTCTATGATCATGAAAGGTACACAGTCCGATTGCCTTGTCAATAATCCTACGGTCTACAGAGTAAAGGAAGCCGTATAACAACAAAATAAAATCATTGCTTCGGAAGAACTATCTATAATATCACTCGAACACCTAACGCAGTTAATTTTCAGTATCGGATACAAACTGTAGATCCTGGAATTTTTTCGCAAAGAACTGAATTAAACTTTCGTTACTAATTAAAAAATGCAACATTTACGGATACTTGTTCAAATGGACGTTATTCCTAGATTTGTTCGGGGCAATCTAGCTCCATATGAGAATGCAGGCTTTCTCGGCGAATCTCGATGATAAAATCTTCTCGGGTTGCCAGCCGAGTCAATGTGTCAATGTGCTGGAAACAACATATTGACTCGGCTGTCAACCGGAAAAGATTTTATCATCAATTTAGCTCTAGGCTCTGTGAAAATGTTTCTGTTAGCGTATGTATATATGCCTTCTTTTCTGGAGTTCATATTCTAGTTTAAACATGGAATCTGGAATACGTTATTGCGCTAAACATCTCGTGCTGAGAAGCTATGAGACCCTCGAATTAGAGTGGAGACGCGCGCAGCGATGCGAAACGTCCTGGAAGGTGGCTCATGCGTTATTCATGCCCGTAAGACATTCCGTCATAAGGAAAGGAACGCTGTATAAGTCTCCACGAAGGACGGGAGGCAGAATATGAGAGATGTTACCCAGCAATGAAAATAAGAAATCCGAGAAAGACTGTACATTAAAACGTCCTGCCACTGAGACTGTGAATAAATGTGAGAAAGAGGACATCCTTGTCTGACAAGGTGTATACGGGACACGTAACTGAATCGTTTCGCGCACTTTTAAATACATGTGGTACAAAATTTTCTAGAGAAGAGATTAAAGATTTACCTGTCTTAGTTGATGTAGCTTCCCTCTCAACATATCCCAGCTACCTCATTTCCGTGCAACAGCGAATTAGTATTTATATCAAAAGATTAACACTTCCCGTGCTTTCCTCTTCTACCTACTTTTCATTTCTTTCTCCTGCAAATTGTGGGAGTAGATGGCCACAATGAAGGCTGGTAGAACTGAGTTGCTACTCAGTACTATCACGCCCATGGTGCCTCTGCTTGGCTAAAGCATATGGTAACTGCCTCGACGCTTTGGAGACAGTTCTCGGCGTATCAGCAGGTAGCTCCTAGTATAGCTGTGTCTGGTCAGCTTCGGTGTGACCCGTATTTGAGGCCTCTTACCTTAGGTGTGACAGCGTCGTTATTTTATTCAGTCACGCCAAACGATAGTGGTAGTGCTACACTTTCAACTCATCTGCCAACCTTTCCCTGTTCTTTCTCTCCTTTCTACGGGCTAGTTTACTTCTTCTTCACATTTAGTTCCTTCTGTACTGTTAGTATTTAGTTCTGATAGATATCATTGATCACATTCAAATAACTTCCGGGAATTCAGCCAGGTAACACTTTCAGCGACCGCCGATATTTCGGCGGGAGAACACCCCGCCATTTTCAAGGCGAACTGCAACGGACAGGCGGCGTACATGCAAATTTAATACCTCGGTTCTCGAAGGTATCGTCAACGTATCTTTAAAACCCGCCTGTTTCTTTAGATACGTTGACGATACCTTCGTTGTTTGGCCTCACGGTAGAGACAATTTGAATGTCTTTCTAGAACATCTGAGCTCGATCCACCCGAACATTCGTTTTACGATGGAGGTGGAAGAGGATGGTTGCCTTCCCTTTCTCGACGTGTTGGTTAGGAGGAAGGATGATGGATCATTGGGACATGCAGTCTACAGGAAACGTACTCACACCGACTTGTACTTACAAGCTAATAGTTGTCACCATTCGGCTCAGCGTGAAGGGGTACTTCGTACCTTGGTACACAGGGCACATGTCGTTTCTAACGCTGAGACTTTGCCAGCTGAGCTGTCCCATCTTGAAGTTACATTTCGTCAAAATGGTTATAGTGATAGACAGATTTAACATGCGTTGCGCTATCGACCAACTGTACATCGGGTGATTGATGATAATTCTGAGTCAACACCTAAATCTACTGCCTTTTTGCCTTACGTAGGAAACACGTCCAATAAGATCGGTCGTATTTTACGGAGATACGATGTGAACTGTGTTTTACGACCTCCATCTAAAATTAGAGCACTTTTGAGTTCCGTTAAGGATGATCTTGGACTGCGTAAGGCGGGTGTATATCGTATTCCTTGTAGCTGCGGCATGGCATATATTGGTCAAACTATCAGGACCGTGGAGGACAGATGTACTGAGCATAAATGGCACACACGATTACAGCAGCAAAATAGATCTGCTATTGCCGAACATTGCTTGGATACTGGTCACCCCATGTTATATAATAACACCCAGATATTGGCATGCATGTCCAGTTATTGGGACAGTGTCATTAGGGAGGCAGTTGAGATTAAATTAGCGAGCAACCTCGTTAACAGGGATGGAGGTTTCTGTTTAAACTCTGTTTGGAATCCGGCTCTCTCCCTTGTCAAAAAACAGAGGAACAGAGTCAATGCTACCTCACCTGCGAATTCATAGTCTCACTATCGATAGCTCTGACTTTGGTCATCTTTGGTGGCACTAGTGTTCAGTGTGTGTGTGCGTGTGTTATCTTCCTGCTTCTGTCCGAGAACCGAGGTATTAAATTTGCATGTACGCCGCCTGTCCGTTGCAGTTTGCCTTGAAAATGGCGGGGTGTTCTCCCGCCGAAATATCGGCGGTCGCTGGAAGTGTTACCTGGCTGAATTCCCGGTAGTTATTTGAAAGTTGTATACGCCAGGAGAAACTCAGGTCTCATCATTGATCACATCTGATAAGAACGAAATGAGGAAACCGCACTGAAGAGCCAAGGAACCAGGACACCTGCCTAATATCGTATAGGGCCCCCCGCGAGCACGCACAAGTGGCGCAACACGGCGTGGCATGGGCTCTACTGATGTCTGAAGTAGTTCCAGAGGGAATAGACACCATTAATCCTGCAGGGCTGTCCGTAAATCCGTAAGAATACGAGGCGTACAGTACGTTGCAAGGGCTCCTAGATATGCTCAATAATTGTCATGTCTGGGGAGTTTGGTGGCCAGCGGAAGTATTTAAAATCAGAAGAGTCTTCCTGGAGCCACTCAGTAGCAATTTTGGACGTGTGGGGCGTCGCATTGTCCTGATGTAATTGCGTAAGTCCGTCGGAATGCACAATCGACGGGAATAGATGCAAGTGATCAGACAGGGTGCTTACGTACCTGTCCCTGTTAGAGTCGTATCTAGACGTATCAGGGGTCCCATATCACTTCACCTGCACACACTGCACATCATTACATAGCCTCCACCTGCTTTAACAGTCCTTTGCTGACATGCAGGGTCCATGGATTCATAAGGTTGTGTCCATACCCGTGCACGTCCATCCGCTCGATAGAATTTGAAACGAGGCTCGTCCGACCAGGCAACATGATTCCAGTCACCCAGTCCAATGTCCGGTGTTGACGAGCCCAGATGAGGCGTAAAGCTTTGTGTCGTGCAGTCATCAAGGGGACACGAGTGGGCCCTCGACTCTAAAAGCCCATATCGATGATGTTTCGTTGAATGGTTCGCAGCCTGACAGTTAACGATGGCCCAACATTGAAATCTGTGGCAATTTGCAGAAGGGTTGCACTTCTGTCAAGTTGAACGATTGTCTTCGGTCGTCATTCGCACCATTGTTGCAGGAACTTTTTCCGGCCGCAGCGATGTCGGAGATTTGATTTTTACCGGACTCCTGATACGGTACACTCGTGAAATGGTCGTGCGGGAAAATCCACACTTCATCGCTCCCTCGGACATGGTGTGTCCCATCGCTCGTGTGCCGACTATAGCATCACATTCAAACTAGCTTAAATCTTGATAACCTTCCATTGTAGCAGCAGTTACCGATCTAACAACTGCTCCAGACACTTGTTGTCTTATATAGGCGTTGCCGACAGCAGCGCCGTATTATACTTGTTTATGTATCTCAGTATTTGAATACGCATGCCTGTACCAGCTTCTTTGGGGCTTCTATGTACTTAAATCGAAAGTAATGTGACTGACATTTCTAATATTATTGTTATTATTTTTGTGATGTACTGCTTATGTATTATTTACAACATCCAGTCACTTTATTGTGACCGTCTGTCAAAAGCCTAAGTAGCCTGCTTTTGCAGCGCGGACCGGCGTGAGACTTGCCGGAAGAGTGTCAGGGAGATTCTGAAATGTACCGACAGCTATGCCGACTCCGGTGCTGCGGGAAGCTGACCTAGCTCTCCCGGGTGAGGATCCATGGCGCAAACTACCCGATCGAGGTGGTTCCACAGATTCTCGATTGGGATTGGACTCGGAGAATAAGGTGGCTAAGGGAGTACAGCAAGGTCATCCTGGCTTCATTTGGCCGGCCGGAGTGGCCGTGCGGTTCTGGGCGCTACAGTCTGGAGCCAAGCGACCACTACGATCGCAGGTTTGAATCCGGCCTGTGGTATGGATGTGTGTGATGTCCTTAGGTTAGTTAGGTTTAATTACTTCTAAATTCTAGGCGACTGATGACCTCCGAAGTTAAGTCGCATAGTGCTCAGAGCCGTTTGAACCATTTTTTTCTGGTTTCATTTGAACCACGCACGCAAACTGCGAGTTGCGCGTCACGTTGCGTTGTCCTTCTGGTAGACGCCATTGCGCCGAGGAAAAACAAACTGCATGTCGGGGTGCACATGGTCTATTATGTCTTCCAGAATGACGAGACCACCCGGGGAATGTCTTGCGGCCCGGACCCTTCCGATGATAGCTGCAGGGTGTTTGCCCTCAGTCGTTTCACGCCATACACGCCAACAACCATCTGAGATGGAGCATAAAACGTGATTCATTTCAAAAGGCCACCTGTCTCAATGGACGTCTGGTTGTGGATTGGCATGCAAATTACAGCCTACGTCGTCAATGAACAATTTTGAGGATAGATGCATGAACCTGGAATCAGGTCAGAATGCAGCAACGTCCGCTGAACGGTCGTTGAGGAGACGCTGCTGTCAGCCCCTTGCTTCATATCTACTGAAAATTGTTCAACAGTTCCACATCTATTCTATCGTACACATTTCCGCAGCCGTCATTCATCCCGAACATCCGTGGCCCGTAATCCAGCACAGTGGCCTCCGTGCCGGTTTTGGACAGCGTCATTTTGCTATGCACGGTATACTTCAACCACGGAGGCACACGAGAACTTTACAAACGTATAAGTTTAGAAAAGGCTTCCACTCTTGGCCCGGAAGGCAATGAAGAGCCGTTGTGGTCTTAAGATATATCACTCCGTTTCCGCATTACGATAACGCCTACACTGTTTTCCGCGTCCCCCAACACGCTTTATATAAACTTCATAGCCAGTGCTACCTGTGGTGTCACCGCCAGACACCACACTTGCTAGGTGGTAGCCTTTAAATCGGCCGCGGTCCGTTAGTATACGTCGGACCCGCGTGTCGCCACTATCAGTGATTGCAGACCGAGCGCCGCCACACGGCAGGTCTAGTCTAGAGAGACTAGACTCCCTAGCACTCGCCCCAGTTGTACAGCCGAGTTTGCTAGCGATGGTTCACTGACTACAGACGCTCTCATTTTCAGAGACGACACTTTATCATAGCCTTCAGCTATGTCATTTGCTACGACCTAGCAGGCGCCATATTCAGTTGCTATAAGTATTCTGAACAGATAATATTGTAAATCATGTACCGTCAAGAGCGACCTTCATCATTAATGGATTAAAGTTAAGTATGAAACTAATTCCGTCCGCTTTCTGAATTCTAATTCCTTGACATGTTCCAGACCTCACGTCTGTATAGTTCTTCCCTCCTCACGCCAGCCTGCGTGAGCTAAAACGCGTGCATTTCGGCCTCCTCTAGTAACACGGTGTTGGCTCTTCTTCTAACACAACACTACCATCTGCCGTCTGTGAGTGGTTATTTGACGTAGAACATAGCCGATGGTCACATTAATCTGACTGGACCATGTTTGTATAATTTATTAGCGATCACGTATGCTGTAATATTTACATATCTGTTTTTACATACTTCTATTATTCTATTAATATTGTAAGGAGAACTCACGAAGAATGTGTAGTTGAACGTAAGCAGTAATAATACTGTAAAAATGATTGGATGTGTTTATGAACGTTGCAGTATAGCCTTACCCTCCTCCTACACAGACATCAGGTACGCTTTCTGTGACATTTTGGCAGATATTTGCAGTTTCGCTTATTTCACTGTATAGCTGCAGTAAGAAAAACAAATATTGCTCATCATGGGTCTCATGAGACGCACGGCGTCTACGGAAAGCCTCTGTTCGTCTCCTGTTGCAAACGAAATAGTTTTTAAAGCGGAACTTTACGCGCCCACTCGATAGAGTGGTTACAAATTAGTCTAACGCGGTATTTGTCCTACCGCTATGTGTTAACAGGAGCAGTAAAACACGTAGAATGGCCAGTATTGCAGGATCGACTGAACATAGCTGCTGCATGCCGGTAGCAGTCAGCTCTGGCCAGGGCCGTGCTGTAGTTCCTCTAGTGATGGTTATTCTTAGTGTTTTACTGTTCCTGTTAAGACATAGCGGTAGGACAAATACCGCGTTAGACTAATTTGGAAACATTATCGAGTTTAAAGGAATATGAAAGTTCCAGCAAAGTTGTGTGCAGAGGTACAGCGTTCATTAATGTTAGAGCAGAAACTTATCACTATTGCATCCAGATGCATCCGAGAAATGCGCTAAAGTTGTAACATAAATCGTCCAGAATCGTGTGTTATGTAGCAAACTCCAGAGCTTCGTCGTCTCATGTCAGGCTCCTTCGTTATAAGCAGCAAGAAAACAGGCATCGCTACTAACATAAAACTTATTTCCTTTAGGTCCTGCTTTATACGACGTATGTATGATCGCTTACTGTTGTTGTAAATGTCATTATGTACTAACGTCTAGCGTATCTGCAAAATGTGTGTAGTACCATAGTGAACAACTCTTGTGGAAGCAAGTAAAAGTCAAAATTTTTCATTAAAAATACGAATCCTGGCATGAGAGCTCCACAGAAAACGCTTATCTCATCCGATTCGTCCGTCAATTGTAGCCTGACGGATCTGTTGTGCAGGTGGCCGGCAGTGTAGGCGCACAGCCGACATGTATTACTTGGTGTCGTTATGCACATTCAGGTGGCACTGCAAGATTTGAAGTGCCTCAGTCGATCTAAATATAAGTCCTGACGTGACGTTGTAGTAGGAAATTGCTGGCCTTTTGATTTTGTACTTCTATTCTTCAAAACTATGCAATTGCATTATGCAGGTAACGACATAAATTCGTTGACAAATTTTTTAGAAGAGTTGTTGCTTTCAGTTTGTGCAATGTCAGTGCTCATAATGTAGAAACTTTTATGCAAAGTTCCAACACTAATATTAACAATCGTAACATAAATGTACTAGTCTTTCAAGAACTTTCGAACACCGTCAAAGAAGTATATCATTCTGTTTCAAAATAACATACTTGCTTCAGTATCTCCGCTGATTAAAGAGATGAGAGTATTAAACATGGAACAAAAGTATGTGGGTCTCTCCATAACAACATTTGGCAAAACACCCTATTCAGTGTCATGAACTGATCACGAAATAAAAGGGTTTTATGTCCTACGCAAAACACACATACGCACACGTATATACACTCCTGGAAAAGAAAAAAAGAACACATTGACACCGGTGTGTCAGACCCACCATACTTGCTCCGGACACTGCGAGAGGGCTGTACAAGCAATGATCACACGCACGGCACAGCGGACACACCAGGACCCGCGGTGTTGGCCGTCGAATGGCGCTAGCTGCGCAGCATTTGTGCACCGCCGCCGTCAGTGTCAGCCCGTTTGCCGTGGCATACGGAGCTCCATCGCAGTCTTG
The DNA here is from genome assembly GCF_023898315.1 of Schistocerca nitens. Taxonomy (NCBI): domain Eukaryota; kingdom Metazoa; phylum Arthropoda; class Insecta; order Orthoptera; family Acrididae; genus Schistocerca; species Schistocerca nitens. Next base: position 706,803,308 of record NC_064619.1, read on the forward strand.
AACACTGGTAGCATGCCGCGGCAGCGTGGACGTGAACCGTATGTGCAGTTGACGGACTTTGAGCGAGGGCGTATAGTGGGCATGCGGGAGGCCGGGTGGACGTACCGCCGAATTGCTCAACACGTGGGGCGTGAGGTCTCCACAGTACATCGATGTTGTCGCCAGTGGTCGGCGGAAGGTGCACGTGCCCGTCGACCTGGGACCGGACCGCAGCGACGCACGGATGCACGCCAAGACCGTAGGATCCTACGCAGTGCCGTAGGGGACCGCACCGCCACTTCCCAGCAAATTAGGGACACTGTTGCTCCTGGGGTATCGGCGAGGACCATTCGCAACCGTCTCCATGAAGCTGGGCTACGGTCCCGCACACCGTTAGGCCGTCTTCCGCTCACGCCCCAACATCGTGCAGCCCGCCTCCAGTGGTGTCGCGACAGGCGTGAATGGAGGGACGAATGGAGACGTGTCGTCTTCAGCGATGAGAGTCGCTTCTGCCTTGGTGCCAATGATGGTCGTATGCGTGTTTGGCGCCGTGCAGGTGAGCGCCACAATCAGGACTGCATACGACCGAGGCACACAGGGCCAACACCCGGCATCATGGTGTGGGGAGCGATCTCCTACACTGGCCGTACACCACTGGTGATCGTCGAGGGGACACTGAATAGTGCACGGTACATCCAAACCGTCATCGAACCCATCGTTCTACCATTCCTAGACCGGCAAGGGAACTTGCTGTTCCAACAGGACAATGCACGTCCGCATGTATCCCGTGCCACCCAACGTCCTCTAGAAGGTGTAAGTCAACTATCCTGGCCAGCAAGATCTCCGGATCTGTCCCCCATTGAGCATGTTTGGGACTGGATGAAGCGTCGTCTCACGCGGTCTGCACGTCCAGCACGAACGCTGGTCCAACTGAGGCGCCAGGTGGAAATGGCATGGCAAGCCGTTCCACAGGACTACATCCAGCATCTCTACGATCGTCTCCATGGGAGAATAGCAGCCTGCGTTGCTGAGAAAGGTGGATACACTGTACTAGTGCCGACATTGTGCATGCTCTGTTGCCTGTGTCTATGTGCCTGTGGTTCTGTTAGTGTGATCATGTGATGTATCTGACCCCAGGAATGTGTCAATAAAGTTTCCCTTCCTGGGACAATGAATTCACGGTGTTCTTATTTCAATTTCCAGGAGTGTATATAGTGGCACCTCTGCGTTTCTTAATAAACTGGTGCACCTGCCTGATATCGTGTAGAGCCCCCACGAGCAAGCAGAAGTACCACTACACGACGTGGCATGGACTCGAATAATGTCCGAAATAGTGCTGGAGGGAGCTGACACCATGAATCCTGCGGGGCTCTCCATAAATCAATAAGAGTACGAGGAGTGGAGTTCTCCTCTGAACAGCACGTTGCAAGACATCCAAGATATGCTCGATAATGTTCATTTTTGGGGAGTTTGATGGCCAGTGGAAGTGTTTAATCTCAGAAGTGTTCCTGGCGTCACTCTCTAGCTATTCTGGACGTGTTGGGTGTCGCATTATCCTGATGGATCTGACCAAGTCCGTCGAAAGGCACAATGGACATGGTTGGATGCAGGTGATCAGAGATGACACTTACGTATGTGTCACCTGTCAGAGTATTATCCAGATGTATCAGGAGGCCCACATCAATCCAACTGCAAACGCCTCCACCAACTTGTACGATCCCCTGTATACATGCAGGATCCACGGATTCACGAGATTATCTCCATATCCGTACACGTCCATACACTCGATATAATTTGAAACGCGACTCGTCCGACCACGCAACATTTCCCACTCATCAACACTCCAAATGTCGGTGTTGACGCGTCCAGGCGAGGCGTGAAGCTTTGTGCCGTGCAGTGATCAATGGTACGCGAGTGGGCCTTCGCCTCCGAAAGTCCATATCGATGATGTTTCGTTGAATGGTTCGCACGGCGACACTTGTTGATGGCCAAGCATGTAAATCTGCAATAATTTGCGGAAGGGTTGCACTTAGGTGACTCTGAACGATTCTCCTCAGTCGTCGTTGGTCCCGTTCTTGCAGGATATTTTTCCGGCCGCAGCGATGTCGGACATTTGATGTTTTATCGGATGCCTGATATTTAAAGTAGACTTGTAAATGGTCGTACGGGAAAATCCCCACTTCATCGCTACAGATGCTGTGTCCTATCGCTCGTGTGCCGACTACAGCACCACCTCCAAACTCACCTAAATCTTGATAAGCTGCCATTGTAGAAGCAGTTACCGATCTAACAACTGCGCCAGATAGTTGTTGTCTTGTATAGGCGTTGTCCACCGCTGCGCCGTCCTCTGTTTACGTATCTCTCTATTTGAATACGCATGACTATATCAGTTTCTTTGGCCCTTCAGTATATATACACTCCTGGAAATTGAAATAAGAACACCGTGAATTCATTGTCCCAGGAAGGGGAAACTTTATTGACACATTCCTGGGGTCAGATACATCACATGATCACACTGACAGAACCACAGGCACATAGACACAGGCAACAGAGCATGCACAATGTCGGCACTAGTACAGTGTATATCCACCTTTCGCAGCAATGCAGGCTGCTATTCTCCCATGGAGACGATCGTAGAGATGCTGGATGTAGTCCTGTGGAACGGCTTGCCATGCCATTTCCACCTGGCGCCTTAGTTGGACCAGCGTTCGTGCTGGACGTGCAGACCGCGTGAGACGACGCTTCATCCAGTCCCAAACATGCTCAATGGGGGACAGATCCGGAGATCTTGCTGGCCAGGGTAGTTGACTTACACCTTCTAGAGCACGTTGGGTGGCACGGGATACATGCGGACGTGCATTGTCCTGTTGGAACAACAAGTTCCCTTGCCGGTCTAGGAATGGTAGAACGATGGGTTCGATGACGGTTTGGATGTACCGTGCACTATTCAGTGTCCCCTCGACGATCACCAGAGGTGTACGGCCAGTGTAGGAGATCGCTCCCCACACCATGATGGCGGGTGTTGGCCCTGTGTGCCTCTGTCGTATGCAGTCCTGATTGTGGAGCTCACCTGCACGGCGCCAAACACGCATACGACCATCATTGGCACCAAGGCAGAAGCGACTCTCATCGCTGAAGACCACACGTCTCCATTCGTCCCTCCATTCACGCCTGTCGCGACACCACTGGAGGCGGGCTGCACGATGTTGAGGCGTGAGCGGAAGACGGCCTAACGGTGTGCGGGACCGTAGCCCAGCTTCATGGAGACGGTTGCGAATGGTCCTCGCCGATACCCCAGGAGCAACAGTGTCCCTAATTTGCTGGGAAGTGGCGGTGCGGTCCCCTACGGCACTGCGTAGGATCCTACGGTCTTGGCGTGCATCCGTGCGTCGCTGCGGTCCGGTCCCATGTCGACGGGCACGTGCACCTTCCGCCGACCACTGGCGACAACATCGATGTACTGTGGAGACCTCACGCCCCACGTGTTGAGCAATTCGGCGGTACGTCCACCCGGCCTCCCGCATGCCCACTATACGCCCTCGCTCAAAGTCCGTCAACTGCACATACGGTTCACGTCCACGCTGTCGCGGCATGCTACCAGTGTTAAAGACTGCGATGGAGCTCCGTATGCCACGGCAAACTGGCTGACACTGACGGCGGCGGTGCACAAATGCTGCGCAGCTAGCGCCATTCGACGGCCAACACCGCGGTTCCTGGTGTGTCCGCTGTGCCGTGCATGTGATCATTGCTTGTACAGCCCTCTCGCAGTGTCCGGAGCAAGTATGGTGGGTCTGACACACCGGTGTCAATGTGTTCTTTTTTCCATTTCCAGGAGTGTATATACACACATTAAAAAAGTTTGCATCACCCCAGTTCCCAGAACTCCTGAAGGCAGACGTTGACTGCGGATATTGTATCACAGACACAGTCCCTTTGACTGTTCAGAGATGTCACTGAACCCGCCTAAAGATGTAAACAACCGTGCACGAGCAGCACTTACTAGACGGAGGGGGTCCGACAGCCGATCATTTTTAGTCATTCCAACAGGAAGGAGGAACATGGCTCGTGTTGTCTGTAGTTCATCCATGCCTAGACGGTCAGTCAATACCGCGGTTCGGACGCGTCCGCATTGTTACTTTGTGCCAGGAAAGGCTCTCAACAAGGGAAGTGTCCAGGCGTCTTGGAGTGAACCAAAGCGATGTTGCTCGGCGAGGTCCATCTTTGCAACCACGACACCATGCAGCGCGGTACAGATGGGCCCAACATGCCGAATTGAACGTTCAGGATTGGCATCACGTTCTCTCCACCGATGAATGTCGCATGTGCCTTCAACCAGATAATCACTGGAGACGTGTTTGGAAGCAACCCGGTCAGGCTGAACGCCTTAGACAAACTGTCCAGCGAGTGCATCAAGGTTCCCTGCAGTTTTGGGGTGCCATTATGTGGAGCCAACGTACGCCGCTGGTGGCCATGGAAGGCGCCGTAACGGCTGTACGATACGTGAATGCCATCCTCCAACCGATAGTGCAACCATATCGGCAGCATATTGCCGAGACCTTCGTCTTCACGGACGACAATTCATGTCCCTATCACGTACATCTTGTGAATTACTTCTTCAGGATACGACGTCGCTCGACCTGAGTGGCCAGCATCTTCTCTAGACATGAATGCTATCGAACATGCCTAGGATCGATTGAAAACGGCTGTTAATGGACGACGTGACCATCCAACCACTCTGAGGGATCTACGACGAATCGCCGTTGAGGAGTGGGGCAATCGGGACCAATAGTGCCTTGATGAAACTGTGGATAGTGTGCCACGAGGAATACAGGCATGCATCAATGCAAGAGGACGTGCTACTTGGTATTAGAGGTACCGGTGTGTACAGCAGTATCGACCACCACCTCTGAAGGTCTCGGTGTATGATGGTGGAAAATGTAATGTGTGGTCTTCATGAGCAATAAAAAGGCGGAAATGATGTTTATGTTGATCTCTATTCCAATTTTCTGTACGGTCCGGGAATTCTCGGAAAGGAGGTGATGCAAACCTTTTTTATGTGTGTAAATATATAGTTATATGTATGTATGTATGTATGTATGTATGTGTGTGTGTGTGTGTGTGTGTGTGTGTGTCTTAAATATGTAATTTGTCAAAATATAGCGACATGGGAAAAAATTTCTAAAATTCCCGGGAGTTCTGTAGAGTACCATCCCATTAAACGTGACCTTAAGTGTAAGCTGGAAATGACACCTATTAACCTAGAGATTCATTTAAACTAAGGACTCAACAGCAACTTCGACAATTTCTGTTATTTATACATGGAACACCTTTAGAAGAACCACGGTCACACTTGTTCACAGCCTCTTATTTCCTAATCCTTGGTTAATAATGTTACAGATTACATTATGCTTTTGCGATCACTGAAAACGTTTCCGTCGGCAGGAAACCGTGTTAAACATCGGTACTACTTTTAGTTTGCTCCTTTTAATAATAATTATTTTACACAACTACTATAAAAAGCGTTACAAAACAACCAGCACGCCACTTAAAATGACAGTTGTCGTTTGTGTTGCGGAACACGAAATGACATACCAAGAACAAGTTAAGAGTGCTATTAACGCATCTCTTTGGCAGGTAAAGAGGTTTTCATCCTCTAGTCTTCTGTTTCCAGCTACGATTAAATCTATCTCTCATTATTTAAGAAAATGAAAGTCATCAAAATATCAAATAGTGACTGAATTCACTATGCAGTTCACTGTTTCAGATATAGCCTTGTATTTATACTTACCTGAAAGGTATATGAAGTCTTAATATCCTTCCTTTATTGTGATGTTTACCGTTTAACACCATATTCAGTGTGTCAAACATGATGTAATGACATCGTCACGATCTCCAGTCTCGCAAGTATACGTTGCAATAACAGTGGAATTTGCTTCGGTAAATTTTTAGTGATCTTCGTATAACATTGGCAGTGAATGGTAATGAATACGGAACGTACTATTTACTGAAACTTGTCTTTATAATTGTGGAGTAATAATTAGATTTTGCTTTAAGGCAAAGTATCCTTTGTGCTTTAACCATGGTCAGCGGACAAGAACAATTCTCAAGACGTAAAAGAAACAAAGTTTATTTCCTGCATGTAAACACAGGTCTGTTTTCAGTGGTGGTGACCTGTGAGCTGAAGCACTAATTAAGTAACAATAATTGATCTGAGGGCAGAATTACAACAAAAGCAAATAATTTCTGACTACCTGCCCAGACCACAGAATACCTCTTGGCAGAAGACTTATTCGAATAAGGACAACAGTTAATACACCAAGTAATGAGTTCTGGGAGAAGGCTAGTATTGGAAAGAACTTAAACCAAATGAAATTAGGCGGATGGCTGTTGGCGTAAACCTGTATAGTGACAAGTAAGTCAATTACTGTTTCTGGAGTTGAACATCAATCACTGATAGTCAACTTCCACAATAGGTGAGAGTAATTACATTTGGTTGTAGCCAAAGTTAACAATCGGCATTAATTACAAATCCAACTGTTGATATGGCATCATACATAATGGTCCGGAGCCTTGCGGTTCCCCCGGGAGCATGACTGGATGGCGTAGCTGGTTGTGGACAGTAACTCATCTTCATGGATGCACCGTAGTAAGCCCCCTATTGTGAAAGAGCTGTTGCTCTCGGCCCTCGGTCCCAAGGTTTACTCGATGAAAACTACTTTTTTCGGTCTGTGCGCGGTCTACAATGGGCTGCATGAAGAACAATACACTGCGCACTATTTTCAGTCACGTTTCTATGCGTAACGAACTAGTGCTCTCTTACGGTGTATGTGACGCCTCCTGGTGGCAAGCACCTTGACCTGGTTTCTGCTTCACAGCTGACATGCTGACGCCTACTCAGTCCGAGACCCGCCTGACGGATCTGCTGTGCAAATGGCCGGCAGTGTAGGCGCACAGCCGACATGTATTACTTGGTGCCGTTATGCACATTCAGGTGGTAATGCAAGATTCGAAGTGCCTCAATCGATCTAAATATAAGTCCTGACGTGACGTTGTAGTAGGAAATTGCTGGCCTTTTGATTTTGTACTTCTATTCTTCAAAACTACGCGATTGCATTATGCAGGTAACGACATAAATTCGTTGACAAATTTTTTAGAAGAGTTGTTGCTTTCAGTTTGTGCAATGTCAGTGCTCATAATGTAGAATGTGCAGTCAGTAAAGTATTGGCTTAAAATCACACATTTACGCAGCGGTGTTTGATAAAATTTAGTGGAATTTCTGAAAGTCGATATTGCTTACACAGCAGCGTCAAAATATACTTTAAATTGTACTGTTTGACGCTTTCCCGGCGCTGCATCTGCTTGATAGGTTCCCGGGAATTACGCCGGATAATACTGTAGAAACCGCACAATATTTCAGCGAGACAACTGCCCGCCATCTTCAGGTGCTACTGCCGCGTGGCTGAGAAGCTCGCCAATTTATCTGTTGGCTTTCTAGAACAGCGCAGGCGCCAGCGGGGGCGTAACGTCATCCAAGACCAATCGTGGACGGCGTCGAAAACCAGAGCCCTCTGCTGGAGAAACGGGTCACGGTCTGCGGAAGTGCGCCGAGGCGCGGGAAAATGCGGCCGGGAGCGACCGACCCCCGTTTTTGGAGATATGTAGATGATACGTTTGTTGTATGGCCGCATGGGACAGCAACGCTTCCTTCTTTTCTGGAACATCTGAACTCCCTCCATCCAAGCTAGTTTCACCAAGGAGGTAGAGAAAGATGGTAACCTCCCGTTTCTGGATGTTTTGGTTGTTAGAAAAGGAGACGGCTCCTTGGGTCACAGTGTGTTCCGGAAGCCTACGCACACAGACTTGTATTTACAATCTGCGAGCTGTCATCATCCCTCACAGCTCAGCGGTGTATTACGGACGCTAGTGCGTAGGGCTGGAGCCATCTCAGATCAGGACAGCTTATCGGCAGAGCTTACCCGTCTCCGCTCTGTGTTTGTCCAGAACGGGTATTCCAAGAAGCAGATCCGGAACGCGTTTCGACCAGCACGCTCCAAACCTCAAGAACAGCCTGAAGAAGCAGAGAACACCACGGGGTTGGTTTTTCTACCGTATGTCGGTGGCGTGTCTTTTAAGGTGGGCAGAATTTTCAAGAAATAGCGTATCAAATGTGTTTTCCGGCCTCCAGGAGGAGTGCAATCAATGCTGGGATCTGTTAAAGACAACCTCGGCTTGAGGAGACCAGGAATATATAAAATCCCGTGCCACTATGGGAAGTCTTATATAGGCCAGACGTGTCGTACGGTTAAGGACAGATGGGACGAACATAAACGTCACACGAGGTTGGGTCAGCCAGAGAAATCTGCGGTTACTGAACACTGCCTTGACACAGGACTCGGCATGAACTATGAAGAAACGAAGATCCTCTCGTATGCTTTCACATACTGGGACTCCACCATCAAAGAGGCGGTCGAAATACGTATAAGCAGTGACCTAATAAACAGAGACACGGGATTTCACCTGAGCAAAGCCTGGGAGCCAGCCTTGGCGGCACTAAGAAATCGTCAGCCGCAGATTAGTAACTGCACCGAGTCAACGCAGATGGGAAACCTTAGCGCAGATGTTTAAATCGCGCGCCAACACATCGTGCGCGCGAATGGGATCCGTCGCTCCCGGCCGCATTTTCCCGCGCCTCGGCGCTCTTCCGCAGACCGCGACCCGTTTCTCCGGCAGAGGGCTCTGGTGTTCGACGCCGTCCACGATTGGTCTTCGATGACCTTATTCCCCCGCTGGCGCCTGCGCTGTTCTAGAAAGCCAACATCTAAATTGGCGAGCTTATCGGTAACGCGATACCCTTCAACGGTCCCAACGTACCCTTCAAACCCACTTTAACCAGTTCACCACTTGGTGTAACCATTGGTTCCTCCGACTCAACCCCTCCAAAACCCAGGCAATCATCATAGGCCGCACCACCCGCTCCCTTCGTCTCCATGATTTCTACCTCACCCTTTATGGTCGTCCCATCCAGCTCACCCCCACCCTGAGATACCTTGGCCTCACCTCCAGACTACACCTCACCTGGAACCCTCACCTCCAGACCATCCAGCAGAAAGCCTATTCCTGCCTCCGCCTTCTGAAACTCCTGTCTTGCCGGACATGGGGATTGCATCCTTCTACCATCCTCCACACCTACAAATCCCTCATCCGTCCTATCCTCTGTTATGCTAGCATTGCCTGGATATCCGCACCCACCCGCTTTTACAAGGCCCTCCAAATCCTCAAATGCCATGCACTCAGCCTTGCCTTCCGTATTTGCCTTCCTTCCCCCACACGGATCCTGTATGAACTGATCCCCTTCCTCCACCTCCTCCTTTTCCTCCAACATCTCCACATCCTTTACATTGTCCACAGGCTTGATACCCCCCACCTTCTGGTTTCCTCCTTCTTCTCCACCCGCCGCCCATTGCTGCGCCTCTCTCCACCTCCACACCCTCCATCTCCTTCATCAGGGCAATTTCCAGCACCTCCCCCTCCCGGATGATCGCCGTGACATATACCCTTCCTTCCAACTATAACCTGGCCTTGTTCCCCCCCCTCCCCAGTTCCCCCTTTTTTCCTCTCCATCTCCCTAGAGCGGATTTTCGTCCTTCACCCCCTCCCCCCTGAGCCCCTGCCCCCATTCTTTCCTCTTTCCCTCCCATGTCCCTCCCTACCTGGCCCTCTATGGCGCGGCCCCTGCCCATCTCCACTCTCTTCCCTCTTCCCCTCCCTCCCTTCTTCCCTGCTCCCTCGCCTCCTTGCGCCTGGCAGATCGTCCGTTTTGATCATCGTCATCGGTGTGCCACGTCAGTGTTGTGTATCGTGCTGTTTCTCCTGTGCGTCAAGATGTGTGATTTTAATTGTGTGCTGCCTTGAGGTTCGCTGTCAGTGTTTGTTATGTGCTATGCCATCCGTCGATACTTTTATGCTCCAGTCATACTGTGCCTTGTGTTCTTTTAATTGTCCCAGTGTGTGGTTTTATTGCGTGCGCTACTTTTTTACGGTTTTTATTTCCATTTTACAGTCGCTCCTTTTTTGCCTATTCCCTTCAATGATGTTCCCCCTTTTTTATATCTACGTTCACAATATTCTCTCCTTTGCATATTTTTAACTTCTTCTATTGTTTGTTCTATGTCTTTCGGCTGAAGAGCAGCGCATATGCTGCTGCCAGCCCGCCCCGATGGGGAACTGAAATACAATAAAGAAAAAAAAAAAAAAAAAAAAAGGAAGGTAACTCGACAGTAGCAGCTGAAGATGGCGGTCAGTTGTCTCACTGAAATATTGTGCAGTTTTTACAATATTTTCCGGCGTAATTCCCGGGAACCTATCAAGCACATACTTTAAATTAATTCAGAGTCTTTTGAAAATTAGTACTTCTTCTTGTCTGGTTCGTTTTTTTCTTTTAATCAAAGGAGACGACAATAGTTGTGATCAATCAGTTCATCTAACTCTGACGTATGGTAGGCATAAGGAAGTAAACCTAAGTCATTAAATGTTCAGACGTAACGTCAAGCGCCGGCACGTCGGTGAAGAACATCATAGCAGAGAGATCTGTGAGACGGCGTCAACCAATAGTACGCTAACCATTACCTCTCCAGGACGACACCGGGGCAACAGCGGCCTCTAGGCGAAGAGAACATAAGAGCCGCCCCACCTGGCCGCAGCCAGTTTAAGACTGGCCGTTCTACGAGCTCTGCAGCAGCGATTTAGGAACCGTATCGTTTCGCTTGTATTAGCATTTGTGTACACTGAAGAGACGTCTGAAACGCCCTGCTAAACACGCAGGACAGGACAGGTTGTTTAAATTGTGGAAAGGGGCCAAAATAAGATGCTTTCAGATACACTCGGACATGCAGAATTATTTATTTGACCAAACGCTACAAGAAAATTAAAAAAAGAAAAACCACAGCATTAATTTTTGGAACTTAATAACCGGCTGAATACGCCATACAATCTCATGCTCTAAGTGTAAGACCACTTTAATTTAAAAACGGCTGAAAGCCAATAACTTAAAGCTCAACCAAATTCAAAAATTTAAAAGGCAGTGCCTTATCTTAAAACAGTTCCTTAAGTAGGCTGAAGGCCCAAAGAGTGTGACACTTTAAGAGCAAAAAACTTTAATTCAAAATCGGCTGAAGATCCAACACTTAAGACTCAATAACATTCATTTTAAAAATGCCAAAACTTTTACGTAAAACAGTTCTTAAATTAGGCTGAAGGCTCAAACCATCTGACGCCGTAAATGTAAAACAATCTTAATCTAAAAATCGGCTAGAAGCCATACAAGTACAAACAACAAGAACAAACAAGAAACAGCCGTACACTGAAGAGCGCTTAGAAGTTCAGAGGGTCGGCCTGGAATTCCAACACTGTCGCTCGCTTAGGTGAGACAGGCCGTCGGCCCAACTATTGTCGATCCGACAACAACCCAACTGACAGACAGCCAACGGACCAAGCGACAGGATAGCTTCCGCGCCGGTCGGAGTGGCTGAGCGGTTCTAGGCGCTACAGTCTGGAGCTGCGTGACCGCTACGGTCGCAGGTTCGAATCCTGCCTCGCGCATGGATATGTGTGATGTCCTTAGGTTAATTTGGTTTAAGTAGTTCTAAGTTATAGGGAACTGATGACCTCAGATGTTAAGTCCCATAGTACTCAGAGCCATTTGAACCATTTTTTGATAACTTCCGCTCCATCCGACCAGCACACAACAGGGAGTTCAATGGAACAATGTAAAAAGTATTGGTGCCCGCAGCCAATTATACATTGAGCTGTCAAAACTACACACCGTGCTGGACAGTGACAACACGACGTAGAAAATACACTGCCTGAATTTAAGTCAACGGCCAGGGCAGGTAATAGGAACGTTAACGGCCAATAAGGCAGAACATTCCGCTGGTGCACTTCAATTCCTAAATAATTAGGTTAAGTTAAACTCCATTAGAATTTCGCCAGCTTGAAAACACACGTTTTTGCTCTAGGAATGTCCCAACAGCCCACAACGAAATTCAAACGACACAATGTGAACAGACGAGGCTGGCTGGTAGATTAAGTAAAGACTCAACTTTCGTGTCCGAGATCGGTGGGCAACGGATTTCGTAGCAATGGAAACAGCCTCTCACACTCCGACCGCTCATGGACCCCGCCAGCGGGCCCGGCCAAGCTACACGCGACGGAGATTTCCTTGCTGCTCCACGACAACCGAGGAACTCCCAGGCACTGAAACGGTGAAAGGACCAAATATATGTCGGCCGACGAGAGGACCAACCGAACGACCAAGCCACGGTCGTCCCGCTCCAATCTCCCTCCGTCTGATAGTTCATGTGTGTCTCCAGTGGTCGGCGAGCACTGGCTGTCGGCACCTCACCGGCGCTTCGTCCCCGACTTCACTGCTGCTGCCTCCCGACTGCCCTGCTGGTCCGTCCCGAACTGACTGCCAGACACTCGACGACCCGGAAGTACTATCGGTCGCTCCAGAGATGGTACGACAGTGCACTTATCGATACGCGCTGCTGCTGCCGCTCACGGGCAAGTAAGGCAGGAAGTTAGAAACGCCAGTAAATGGAATAAGATAACGGTCCGGCAGTATCGTAATAGATGACAAACAATAAATGGGATAAACGCGAGTCGTGCTCGGCTCAACTTCTTATTTGACTGTCGCTAATTGCTTGCGACACACCATTGGAAATTTCCTAAGTACAGTCATATATATTACTGTAACAAAAATTAATTAATACGATTTGCTTGAATTTCTGTCTAGCGATCTGACAGAGCAAGTTTTCCAGGCATCCCATATTCGACGACTAGGCAGGACAGAACATTAATATATATAATACAAGGTTTTCTCGTAATATGAAAATGTATTTTTCTTTTAAATACGTTAAATGTATCTCACGCTACTCTACTTCTATTACGTCTAGTCAGTCTGATTCTTCCAAACATTTATTCCTCAAGTCGCGCATTTTCAGCAAATAACACAAAAAGTTAATTCGCACTAAATCGGCTATACGCTGTCCGTGTTATCACTTCATTCCTGTGACACACTTTATATAATCTTGTATAAACTTGAGCTGCGGAAGGTCAGTTAATATAAACCCAAGCTCATAAAGCAAACTGAGATATTTTCTTTCAATTACAGTGTTCTTTCGAAATTTTCCCTGTCGTACCACTTTTTGCCGACGACGCTGTCGGAAGACGCCAATCTTCTTGCCGTTTGCAGATTCGCGCAGCGCTGCCGTATAACGGCCAATTCTGTGGGTTGGCTGCAGGTTGCTCTGAATGAACATCTCTCGCACGGAGAGAAAAAACATAAAACAAAACACCAGAAAAAGATTATTATGTTAAAACAATTTTTAATTTGCTTATCGCATGTGACTGAAGCGGGTTTAGCACACTGGACTCGCATTCGGGAGGACGACGGTTCAATCCCCTCTCCGGCCATCCTGATTTAGGTTTTCCGTGATTTCCCTAAATCGTTTCAGGCAAATGCCGGGATGGTTCCTTTGGAAGGGCACGGCCGATTTCCTTCCCAATCCTTCCCTAACCCGAGCTTGCGCTCCGTCTCTAATGACCTCGATGTCGACGGGACGTTAAACACTAACCACCACCACCACCTGAAGCGGGTCTGAAACATTACGTTTTCTGACAGTACAGCTTTTTTCCTTCATATGTTTTTCCGGCCTGAAATGAATTGATCCATCTGATTAGCCGAAAAATTTCGCAGAAATTTGCGTATTTCACACATGGAGCTTTGTACCGTGTCCTATGAAGGATGGTGGCAGCTGGAAGCGTGGAGATATAAATCTCTGCGGATGGCACTTTTATGTAGGCTTCGTATTCACCATAATGCCGCTTGCTGGTTCTCTCAACGTCATGAGGGTGACATTCAACCCCACAATTACTTATCTCTTCCATTTGGTCCTCATGCCCATATTGTTCTTCTTCATCAGTGACTCTTTTGAACAAACGGACAGCTTCACTATTGGCTTTCTCTGTCACTGGTTGTGACAAACATGTGCATGGACGATTTTGAAGAGAAGGCTCTGTAAAAAGCTACGCTGCCCAGATGCTTTCTCAGATATGTTGATGACACATTTGTGGTGTGACCGCACGAGATTGAATTGCTTCACGGGTTTCTCCAACATTTCAACCCTCTGCACCGAGCATCAGGTGGAAGAGAATGGCGAGCCCCAGTCTTTGAACGCAAAGTGGGCGGCAATATGGGACTGATTGCGTACAGGAAAGCCACTCACACTGATTTGTACGCTAATATCCACAACTCGAGCTGCCATCATTCACAGCATAAGCGTATGCTGCTCACACTGGTCCACAGGGACCATGAAGTATCGGATGAGGAAAACCTGCCAAGGGAGCTCAGCCATACTGCTGCCCTGTTTTATCTTTTCAAGAGGGACGGATACGGCGTGAGAAAAATCCGGCGTGCCTTCAGGTAGAAGGTACAGGCCCGGAAAATACAACATGTACATCCACATGACGGTGAAGAATGCTGTCGAAACATCGTGCACCGTAAACTACAGCACCTGCCTGGCCACCTAAGAGCAACACAAACAGTTCATTTGACGGCAAAGCTTAAGATTACACATACCACTGAAATTCATTCGAATCTGTGTATTACGAGTACGTCTTCAGCACCGATAAATACCGAAGACAATAATGTAACACGGGCAGATCAGTGCTGTGAATCATCTTGATAACAGGTGCTTACGTCTCAGTTTAGATTTGTACTCCAGCTAATATGTGTCCCGAGTCAGGGCCATACAGCCAATTCCTATTATCGATCTGCACCACACGATCCTTAACAAGTTGCAAATTCATGGTCCAGTTACATTAATGGGGCCACCACCTGTGGTCGACATCCATGTACGGTAACCATTCACAGACGCAATGTGGCAACAGTAGCAGTGGAGTGTATAAAAAACATGACGCGTGGACGCGGAAATAGAGTGCAATCGTTGTTGTAACGCCGAATCGAAACGATTTTTGGACATCATCAATGGCTTTCTGGTCAACGGGGGAAGCATTCTCGAAACGGTGAAGTTTATATCTGTTCGCTTGCGTGTCAGGTTGAAGTGCCCTCGGTAGCTGAGTGGTCAGCGTGACAGAATGTTAAACCTAAGGGCCCGAGTTCGATTCGCGGCTGGGTCGGAGATTTTCTGCGCTCAGGGACTGGGTGCTGTGCTGTCCTAATCATCATCATTTAATACCCATCGACGCGCAGGTCGTCGAAGTGGCGTCAAATCGGCGAACGGAGCACCCGACGGGAGGCCCTAGTAACACGACGTTCACGTTTTATGGTTTACCGTGCATGGTAGAACGGCGCTATCCAAAACCGGCGCCGAGGCAACTGGGCCATAGATACCAGGGGTGTACGACAGCTGTGAAGATGTGTACGGACGAATAGACGTACAACTGTTGAGCAACAGCCGGCCGCGGTGGTCTCGCGGTTAAGGCGCTCAGTCCGGAACCGCGCGACTGCTACGGTCGCAGGTTCGAATCCTGCCTTGGGCATGGATGTGTGTGATGTCCTTAGGTTAGTTAGGTTTAAGTAGTTCTAAGTTCTAGGGGACTGATGACCACAGATGTTAAGTCCCATAGTGCTCAGAGCCATTTGAACCATTTTATTGTTGAGCAACTGACCGCCCAGACGAACCAAGTGGCGACCAAAAGTGTCTCGTGAAAGACTGTTCAGCGAACGTTGCTGCATTTGGGCCTTCGCAGCAGGTCCTGATTCATTCACCCATACTGACCGCTGGTCATCAGCGATGAAGGCTGGAATTTGCAAGCTAGTACCGTAGCTAGATGTCCACTAAATGGCGACAGGTGACCTTCTCAGATGAATCACGTTCTTAGATGCAATGGACAAATGGAAAACACACTTCAACAATCGTCGGAAGAGTCCACGGCGGGAGCGTTATGTCCTGGGAAATGATTTTGTGGCTTTCCCTGGGTGATATCGTCATTATGGTAAACGCAGTGCATCAACACAAGTAAGCATATATCCTATAAGACCATGCACACCCCTTTATGCACGTGTCTTTTCTCGGCAAGACGGCACCTACCAGCAGGACAATGCTACGTGTGACATAACTTGCAGTGTACGTACGTGGTTTGAAGAACACCAGGACGAGTACATCGTATTCCCTGGCCACCACTCTCCGAATTTAAACTCGAATGAGAATCGGTGAGACCATCTGGAGTGAGTTGTTCGTGCCATGGATCCTTAATGGAGCAACCTAGCGCAACTGGACATTTTACTGAGTGGGCATGGCTCCAGACCCCTGTCGGTACCTTCCAGAATGTAAATGACTCCCTTCCTGTAGGTATGGCCGCGCTGTAAACGGCACGATTTTGATAAGATAATCTTACTGGAAAGAGTATTATGGACATGAGCAAGTGCTAGCTCGAAGATCATATACACATGGTATGACTTGCAAGCTGCAATTGAGAGCCGTGATAGCAGCAACAGGTTTTGTCACAATCGTAGTCATCAACCATATACAAGAGATTCATTGAAGGGCAGTTGATCCTATAAATGTTTAACGTACACTACAGAAATATATGGAAAGACCCTATATTATTCAGTCAGCCACTAATCTGTAACGTGTATCTGTCCGAAATGATCTAGAAGGCCGGCCGGAGTGGCCGAGCGTTTCTAGGCGCTTCAGACTGGAACCGCGCTACCGCTACGGTCGCAAGTTCGAATCCTGCCTCAGACGTGGATATGTGTGATGTCCTTAGCTGTCAGCTTTAAGTAGTTCTAAGTTCTAGGTGACTTATCACCTCAGATGTTAAGTCCCATAGTGCTCAGAGCCATTTGATCCAACCATTTTTGATCTACAAGGGAACGACCACACAAATCTAGCAGTAGCATAAGCTGACGTCATGCTGGGGCTCATTCGAAGAACTGGAAATAAGGTTCAGGTACAAAAGGACGAGGTTATAAGACGTTCGTTCGATCGATTGTCAGTTTATTATCGGGCGATATTGGTTGGGACAGTAAAGAAGTTGTGGCGGAGCACCCCGTGCGTGCGTTTAGCAAGAGCGAGAGCTTTGCGAAGATTTTGATGAAACCATCAAACTGCAGTGGCAGAAGCTGCAAGAGAAACTTCGAGCATCACAGAAAAATGTCACTGTAAAAATTTCGAAAGCGTAAGTTCCAATACCAGTCAAGCAACACATTACGTCCTCCTACAAACATTCTTAATGTTTAATGAAAGTAATCAAACTTGGAATAAGCTTTGTTTGGTGCATGTAAGTTCACCCTCGGAAACGTTATAAAGAGCGCTTAGTAACATCGCTCAAATTTTTGCTCGTAAAAAGTATACCTAACAATATGAGTATATGACAATTGTATATAAAATACTGCAGATAATCTACGTTCCGTATCATTCACCGCATATCCGTACTTTTAAATGGAGTTGGAATGCACCTTCGTATTTGTAGACACTTAAAAATTCTCCCTCTATAATCTGTATACATTTTTCATCGAACTTGAGATTAGTATGTTAATTACAGTTTTGTTAACCGTATAATTACTATTTTAATAACAGTTTTGTGAACTCCAGATGATATCACTATGTAAATGCTTTTCAGAGTGACGAGATATGGGACCGACTTGTAATAATTTTATAAATGTGTATTTTCAATGTTACAAACTTCAAAAAAATGGTTCAAATGGCTCTGAGCACTATGGGACTCAACTGCTGAGGTCGTAAGTCCCCTAGAACTTAGAACTACTCAAACCTAACTAACCTAAGGACAACACACACATCCATGCCCGAGGCAGGATTCGAACCTGCGACCGTAGCGGTCGCGCGGTTCCAGACTGTAGCGCCAGAACCGCTCGGCCACCAGCGGCCGGCGTTACAAACTTCAAGAAACGATGTTACGTGGCTTTGGAGGGGAATATTTCCATAAATCAAACGCAGAAATAATCCTTACAGTGTGATTTTTAATTACCAATAATCGATTTTCCACATAATCACCAGCCAGTTGGATACATTTCTGCCAACGAGGAACAAGTTTTCTGAAGCCGTTACGGAAGAAGTCGACACTCTGTTTCCGCAACTCACAGTTCTCTCAACGTCTTCATCACAAGGATAATGGTGTCCCCGCAGATCCTCTTTCATTATCGGGTACAGATGGAAGACACGGTGCTAAATCTGGACTGTGTGGAGGATACCGTACGGTGGTGAGATTGTCCCTGAAGTTCTGCTGTAGTGGCCCGTGACGTGTGTGGTTTGGCATTGTGATGCTGTAGGAAAACATTTCCCTTTTCCTTTAGCACCCTTGTTAGCAGTCGTTTCAGAACTCGCAGCGTTGTGATGTAACGCTCTGAATTTATTGTTGTTCCACGATCAAGGACATCAACATGGATAACACCATCGGCGTCCCAGAACGCTGTGGACATGATTCTTCCAGCTGAGGGCTGCGTCTTCAGTTTCTTTTTCTGGGGAGAGTCTTTGTATCGCTATTCCATAAACTGACGTTTCGTCTCCGGGTCGTAATGGTGTACCCACGTTTCGTCTCCTATCACAACTGCATGGAGAAAGGCGTCGCCTTTATTCTCGTAACGCGAGAGAAGTTCCTAGCAAATTTCAAGTCTGTGCACTTTCATTTCAGGAGTCAGCATCCGGGGTACCCATCGTGCACAGATCTTCCGACAGCCAAGCAAAGCAATAATGTGACCCACACGTTCTTGTGAAATGCCGATTATGCTTGCAATTTCTCTCTGAGTGATAACACGATCATCCTGAATCAATCTGTCAACAGTCTGCTTATAAAACTCGGTGTTTGCTGTCACAGGACGTCCAACTCTTTGTTTGTCTCGCAGGTCAGATGTTCCCGCCTCAACATCTTTAAACATACTCGGTCAACGACGCACAGTACTCACATCAACACAATCGCCATAAACTGCTTTCATTCTCTGATGAATCTGCTTTGGGGTGGCACCTTCTACTGTCAAGGACCCAATGACCGCACCCTGTTTAAATCGCATTGACCGACCGTCTGCTTAGGGTTCGATACTTTACACTGTAACAATACAACCGTTCAATGCTAAGGTTCCCCCCCCCCCCCCCAACTGGAGCAGAAGAGGATACGGAACAAGCCAGTACCTGCCGCGTACCAATGCTGCCAACTGTTGAAGAGTTACGAAGGTGAAGGCATCACTTTTCAGTCAACCCTAGTATTAAACTGAATTGCAACAATTTCTATAATATCTTTGTGTTTTGTGAATAGACGATGTGTTTTAGTTTGTGAACCGATGTGGCAATAAATTAAATTGTTATATACACTGGTCATGTTGGATGTTCTGTTGAGGCTGATGTTCAACATACACTTCTTATTCAAAATAATCCGGAGACCCGTTAATGAACATTAAAATTGGATGTGCCCATTCATCGCGTTTATGACAGCTTGAATTCTGGTGCGGACACTTTGGGGGTGTTGGGTGTCTCAATATTTGTTGAGGCATGGCAGTCCATCCTTACTGAGGAACCGAAATCAGAAAGATTGTGATATCGGGTCTCTGGCCAGGTCGATCCATTTCAGGAATATTATTTTCCACAGACCATTCCCTCCGAGATTCTGACTTAAGACAGGATGCATCGATTCCAGACCGTTCCTCTACTGTACGCAGTACACGATGCTGTAAAATGTATTCGTATGATTTCGCATTCAGCGTTTTCTTAGACACAATAGCAGGATAAGCCCTAAACACGAAATACACCCCCACACCGTAATACCACCTCCTCCATACTTCGCGTTTGTAACTACACATGATAGCAGATAACGTTCACCAAGCATTCGTGACATCGAAACCCTTCCATCGGATCGCCACCGGGTAAGTCGTCATTTGTCACTCCAAATCACTCGTTTCCTGTCGCCCAGTGTCCAGTAATGTACTGACTACAAATATATGTGGCTTGTATGGAGCTGCTCGGCCGTTTTGCCTCATTCTTTTTAACTGCCTACGTGCTTAATTCTGCTGGGCGGACTACTAGTGGCGCTTTGGAACTCACGAATGATTCGATCCACAGAGCTGATGCAGTTTTTCTTACGGTCACCTTCTGCAATGATCAGCGGTTGCGGTCTGCCAGTACATGTCTTCCTGGTGTTGGTTTAGCTTTGGTCGTGCCTTACATTTCCTCTTCATAATCGCATCATAAACTGTCTACTTGGGTTGCTTTAGATGGGTTGAAATGTCCCTGATGGAGTGTTACTCAGGTGGCATCGAATGACTGGTGCATCTCCGAAGTCACTACGCTCTCGTGACTGAACCATCCTCCTGTTACTGCTTCTCTGCCATCAACAGGATACTCTCTGTCTCCCTTCATACTGGCGGCTCTGCTTCTCGTAACATCTGGTGTTCAATTCCACATTATATAGTCGTGTCCGGATAATTTTGATCAGATAGTGTATGACCACTGCCGAGTTCTGAGTAGGCGAGATATAACAGTTAATTTTTTTGCCAGCGTTCTCCATTGCGTAAAAGAGATTCACTATATTCTGACACTTGCCACCATTTAAAGAAGTCGTTTCATTTCACGAGGTAGAGCGATACACTTTGTTATTTCGAGAACGTAATGTCGGGGCCAGTATAGTACATCAGAGGTGGCCAGATGCCAATGAAAACTCCTGCCAAGTCCATAAAGCTGTTTAAAGGCCAGTTGCTAGTTAGACACCCGTGGTTACTCAAGTGAGGAATCGTTGTGGCTGCAGAGGTCGCAGACGGTCAGAAGAATACGGACGAACAAGTTTCATACCGCTGCCACTAGAAGCAGGTCGATAAGTGGCCAATTACTGCGTGACATAGTTCGAACGCGAATATGCTATACGTGTTTTAGTTGTTATGGAAAAGATGCTGTCTGCAGTTCCGGCTTGCATTTTGTTAGAAATAGATTTTGTGACCGCGCATTTCGGCAAGAGGTGCATTGTAACAGAAGCAAATTCAGACAATTTCGAAAAGATAGAAAAAAATTAGTGGCTGCAAAAGAAGTGAGGGAGTCCCACAGGGTTTAATTTTTTATTCACTCCTGTCCTTCAATATGTGAATGACTTTCCACTTAACATTCATCAAGCGAAATTATAACAAATCACCTTAGAGGGAGAGAGAGAGAGAGACAGAGAGAGAGAGAGAGAGAGAGAGAGAGAGAGCAACACAAGAGTGGCTGAATGATATTTTTTATTTATTAGCTGCGAGGTTGTCTGAAAACGGACTCTCCTTAAATTTCGAAAAAAAAAACTTGCTGCATTCAGTTCTGTACAACAAAATAGTGTCATACTAATAACTGACGTAGCGCATGAGCAGGAGTCAGTAAATAGGGTACAGTGCCCCAAATGTTTGGGTGTACATACTGATCAGAAATTGAAGTGGAAGAACCAAATGGCTGACATGTCAAACAATTAGGTTCAGCTACTTTTACTCTTTGTATAGTTGCTAATCTTGAAAAGAAACGTATCAGCCTCCTGAAATATTTTTCATATTTGCTGTCAGTAATGTCTTGCTTGTTAATTTTCTGGGGTAACATTTCTTTTAGAGAGAAAGTACTGATTCCACATAAGCGAGCAGTAAGAATAATATGTGGGGTTCACCAACGGAGGTCATGTATTTCGAGGAGCTAGACATTTTAACTGCACCGTCACGATACTTATATTCGCTAATTAAATTCGTCATAAATAATCCATCAAAATTTGAGAAGAACAGTGATGTTATTTTCCCAGTAACATAAAGTGTCTGACAGGTAGCGAAGCACGTTTCAAATCTAATTTACAGTCGTCTCTGCCAGAGAACTTCTTCTGTTCCAATGGCGAATTTATACTTAAAAAGTGGTAGCCAGTAAGAAATAAATACATAAAATAAAGGTAGGTGTAGATTCATGAGCGGCACTAAAAATAATTCATTAATGTTAACACTAGTCATATACACATATCCTATAAACTGTCCGCCCCCCGTAGCTGAGTGGTCAGCGTGACAGATTGTGAATCCTAAGGGCCCGGGTCCGATTCCCGGCTAGGTCGCATATTTTCTCCGCTCAGGGACTGGGTGTTGTGTAGTCCTCATCATCATCATTTCATCCCCATCGACGCCCAAGTCGCCGAAGTGGCGTCAAATGGAAAGACTTGCACCTGGCGAGTGGTCTACCCGACGGGAGACCGTCGTCCCACGCCATTTTTTTATCATATAAACTGATTTGTTTCCTATCATTTCGATGACAGAATCGTTCAAATGAGCTATGTAACGTGTGACTAACTTACTAGGATTGAGGAATGTGTCTCACGAAGCATCGTAATCAATTATAAAATAAGTGTGGAAAGAAAACAATAAAAAAGTTTTCTGTAATTACGAAGAATACTTTTTTCACCGTCAAGTGTAATTACTAGAAACCGATTCAGAAGATCTCCGAGCGATGTCAAGCTAAACTAAACTGTAAAGCTCTTCACGGGATAGGGAGGGAGGAGAGAGGGTGAGTATCTGTGCTACGTCGAGTATGGAGTAAAGCTACCTAAAACTCACCAGTGAGCAAATGACGTTCAAATCTCTCAGAAACAGACCTATAAACACAAGATATTACGATGCAATCCAAAACGCAAATCATGGGGCGAGGTGGTGAAGTGGTTGTCATTCGGAAGAAGTTGGGTTCAAAAAATGGTTCAAATGGCTCTGAGCACTGTGGGACTTAACAGCTATGGACATTAGTCCCCTAGAACATAGAACTACTTAAACCTAACTAATCTAAGGACATCAGATAACACACAGTCATCACGAGGCAGAGAAAATCCCTGACCCCGCCGAGAATCGAACCCGGGAACCCGGGCGTGGGAAGCGAGAACGCTACCGCACGACCACGAGCTGCGGATGAAGAAGTTGGGGCACGAATCCAGTGTCTCTGGTCACCATATTTTATTCATCCAACTGTTTCTCATAAATTTACTAGCTTCGATACTGGAAAGAGCATGTGAGACTAGTTTACCGAAACAGGTGAAATAGGCAACCGTTTGCAGAGTGTCTGCATCAAGCAACCCAGCACCGAAAGTATGGATGGCAGAGCACAGAATAACAGAGATATACAGTGTGAGGTAGCTGCGCCCGGTCATCAGAAATTTCTGTACCGTGCTCAGCAAGAACATTATGACCACCTAACTACTATCGATATAACCCCGTCCAGGCGATATCAGCCTCACCAGGCGAGGACTGACTGCTAGTCAGACACATTAACGGTGCGTGTAGGATCAGTGAGAGTGCCGGCCGTGCGTAGAATGTGGTAGGCGCGTATCTGTCTGAGTTTGCCGACGGCAGATTGTCACGATCCGGAGGTTCGGCACGAGCATTTCGGAAACTGCAGGCCTTGTCGGGTGTTCGAGGAGTGGTGTGATCAGTTTCTTCAACACGTGGCGAAATCAAGGTGAAACCACGTCCAGAAGTCGTGGGGTTGGGCGGCCACCACTCATTACAGATGTCGGACGTCGTGGGCTGAATAGACGGGTAAAACAGGACAAGTGGCGAGCTGTGACGGAACTGGCATCAGACTTAAATGCTGGGCGGAGTACAAGTGTTTATGAACACACAGTGCACCGAACACTGCTAACGCTGTGCCACCGCTGCGGGTGACCCATGCATGTGTCAGTGTTAACACCCCGACAGCGGCAACTACGACAGAAATGGGCACACGACCATCGGCACCGGACGCTGGCATAGTGGCAGAGCGTTGGATGGTGTGATGAATCCCGACATCTTCTTCGTTATGCCTGCACTGCAGGACGGAGAAAAGTTGGCAGCTGCTCGATTATGCTGTGGGAAACATTCACGGGGGATTCCATGGGTCCAGTGGAGCTCGTGCAAGGCACCATGATGGCCAAAGTGTACCGTAAACTGGTTGCAGACCAACACACCACTTCGTGACGAACATGTTTCCCGACAGCTGGGGCATTTTGGAATAAGATAACGCACCATGTCACAAGGAAGTGTGATGGAGGAATTTGAGAACACAGTGGCGAGTTCCATTTGATGTGCCGACTCCCCCGCCCCTCTCCCCCAACTCTCCAGATCTGAAAAGTATAGAACACGCTTGCGACGTGATTGAACGTGGCCTCAGAGCTCATCGCCCCCCTGCACGGTATTTACGGGAGTTAGGTAACTTACGTTGCCTCATTGCTTCCATGGCAAGACGCGTCGCCACTGTTATCCGTCGATATTCCGACTGTTCGGTTGGTGGTCATAATTTTCTGACCGAACAGTGTATGTAGGGCGATTATATATATAGAGGTATAGTTATGGTTAATACCGAATACTGTGGTGAATGATCACACAGTATAAGCTTTCACGGCCGGTGTTCACACCACTTAAAACTTCTGGACTGATAGGTCGATGAATAAAAGTTTGTTTCTCCTAAAGTCGGGAGACATTTTCAGAGGTAAAGTGGTGAACTACAGCCAAAACTCGAGGGAGCAGCGAGTAGAGGGCACCACAGTCCATCGCGTGAGGTTGGCTACGAGATTATCTCTGGTAACACCAACATTTTCGATTGAAAGTAATCGATCGTCGTTCTTACGGTGCAACGTTGATATCCAAATTTATCTAACAGCTTCATCTTTTCTGTTAAAATTATCACCGTGTTCATGAATGTCATTTGCCTCCCTGTACATGCGAGCATAATAATGCGATGTTTTCGGTACTACGGTCGTCTCACTGAATTTTATTTTTCGATCGCTCTCTTGATAAGCATGTTCCGCTACGTCCGGTTTATCCGTGTGTCCCAGGTGGCAATTCCTCTTTCCTTCAACAAGACGATTGTGAACATCTCTTTTCGTGATGCCGATATAAACCAGTCCACAGCTACTTGGATCTGAAGATAGTTTCCACACCATACGTGTTCAACGGTTTCCCAATGCGACCAGTAACCTTAGTGATTAACGGAAGCGAAACTTCCCCTTGGGCGTCCATTGTTCCTCCCTATGGCGAAGTTCTCGATCATTCTCCTTCTTAGAACACCCATTCCTCTTGAACGTCGATCATGACGTTCAACCTTATATTTTAAATGAGTCGGTTCCCAAATTTTGAACGCTCTAACAAGGTTGTAATGGCAGCTCTGTTTAGTCAGCGATGGTGGTTAGAATCTTTATGAAGGTGACGGTCAGTATGCTTCGCTTTTCTGATGTTAGAGGACGCGGTAGTTGAATACGTGCCAGAGGGTACGGACCTGGATACCCACTAGGGAGCTCTGTGCTCCAGCGCGACTGCTCTGTGAGCCTCGATGTATGAGTGCGCCACTCTCTGTACCACGTGAAATCCACGGCCAATCGCATTTCCCACGGTTAGGTATTTAGGCGGACGTGTGGCGCTACACTGGGGCCCCTGGTCACGACTGTGTCACCTACCGCCACCTTAGAGAAAGCCCCTTCTCTTTCCTAACTGACCTTGCCCATCTCTATAACGTCATCCTCTCTACCGGCTTCTACCCGGACCTGTGAAAGACGTCCCTCATCCTCTTATGCCTCAAACCTAACAGACCACCTTCCGTTTCCTCTTACTGTCGTCCCATCTGCCTCATATCCGTCTTCAGCAAGCTCTTCGAATCCATGCTCTCCCGTCGTATCCATCAGCACCTTAACCAACACCACCTCCTGCCCCTTACCCAGTGTGGCTTCCAACCCTCCTTCTCCGCCGAAGACGAACTCCTTAATCTCATTCACCTTCTCTCCCTTCAGTTTAACTCCCATCGCTCCGCCATTTTTGTTTCCCCTCGACCTCCAAAATGCCTATGACTGTGTATGGCATCCCGGTCTCCTCTTTAAACTCCTAACCTACTCCCTGCCTATCAGTTTTGTCCGTCTGGTCGCTTCCTTCCTCTCGCGCCGTCCTTCCTATGTCACCCTCCACAACACCAACTCCCGTACCTATTGTCCCACTCCTGGCATCCCCCAGTGCTCCGTCCTCTCCCCTCTCCTTTATCTTTTGTACACGGCTGATATGCCGAAGCCACTACCACCTGTCCACCTTCTCCAATATGCTGATGACACCTACCCTTCAACGGTCCCAATGCACCCTCCAAACCCACCTTTACCAGATCACCACTTGGTGTAACCAGTGGCTCCTTCGTCTCAACCCCTCCAAAACCCAGGCAATCGTCATAGGCCACATCACCCACTCCTGTCTCCATGATTTCTACCTCACCCTTTATAGTCGACCCATCCAGCTCACCCCCACCCTGAGATACCTTGGCCTCACCCTCGACTGTCACCTCACCTGGACCCCTCACCTCCTGCCCATCCAGCAGAAAGCCCATTCCCGCCTCTGCCTCCTGAAACTCCTGTCTGGTCAGACATGAGGACTGCATCCTTCCACCATCCTCCATACCTACAAATCCCTCATTTGTCCTATCCTCTGTTATGCCAGCATTGCGTCGATCTCTGCATCCACCAGCTTTTACAAGGCCCCCAAACCCTTAAACGCCATAAGCTCTGCCTTGCTTTATCCTCCTTCCTTCCCCCCCAAACGGCTCCTGTACGATCTCATCCCCTTCCCCCTCCTCCTCCTTTTCCTCCTTTACACTATATGTAGGCTTGATCCCCCTCACCCCCTGGTTTCGTCCTTCCTCTGCCCCCTGCCTGTTGCTGCGCCTCTACCGATGTATCCCTCCCTCTCTCCACCTCCACACCCTCCATCTCCTTCATCAGGGCAATTTCCAGCACCTCCCCCTCCCGGATGTTCACCTTGACATATACTCTTCCTTCCAACTGTAACCAGGCCTTGTTTCCCTCCTCCCCAGGGCTCCTGTTTTACTCTCCCCTCCTTCTCCAGAGGTCATATGCCTCCTCCCCCCCCTGACTCTCTGCACCCCATCCTCGCCCCTTTCCCTCCCACGTCCCTCCCTCCCAAGCCCTGGCACACCCCCCACCCGTCTCCCCCCCTCTCTTCCCCTCCCTCCCTTCTTCCCTTCTCCCTCACCTCCTTGTACATGGCAGATCCTCCGTTTTGCTCATCGTCATCTGTGTGCTACGTCAGTGCTGTGTTTTGTGTTCTACTCCTGTGCATCGAGCGGTGTAATTTTAATTGTGTGCTGGCCTTGTACATAGTTACATAGTGTTCCCATCAGTGATTGTTACGTGCTACACCGTCCATCGATACTTTTGTGCTCCAGCCATCCTTCATCCTTCGCCTTGTGTTCTTTTAACCGTCCCAGTGTGTGGTTTTATTTGTGTGTGCTACTTTTTTAGGTTTTTATCTCCATTTTACAGTTGCCCCTTTTTATCTATTGTCTTCCATTATGTTCCCCATTTTTATATCTATGTACACCATGTTTTCTCTTTTACATTCTTTTTAAATGTCTTCTATTATATGTTTAATGTCTTTCAGCTGAAGAACAGCGCACATGCTGCCCATTGGGGAATTGTAATATAATAAAGAAAAAAAAAACGGTACACCGGCAGGTACTCGCCGTAGTTCGCTTTCGCATCTGAGCAGTACTGTGTTCCATCTCCATGTACTATTTATCACTGTTTAGAATGCTCCGGAATTGTTATTGTCTCTCCCCGTTTATCCCAGTTCATGCTTGCTTGCTTCGTGTGGTGTCCTGGTCAGTCGTAGTGCCTGCCGTCCGCCCCTTGTTCGTCTGTCCTGTCTGTTCGTCGTTAGCGATACCTCCAGCGCCTTCCCCACCTGCCACCTTAGCGTCTGCATTCTCCACCGTCCATCGCTCGTCGGTCGTTCGCGGCTGTAACACCTACGGCCCAACGTCCCCCCCCCCCCTTCCCGCCGCCACCATCGTTGATAACAGACACATCCAAAACTTCAGTTGGTTATTATTATCCCTGTCCAAAGTAAACTGTGTTTTCGGACTGATACTGTTCGGATGTATCAGGAAGGCACCAACTCCTCTTCATCATGTGGTCGTACTATGAAAGAATCATCGACATGAGAACTGCCCATGGCCACCTCATCAAACTGTTCATAAAATTCATTATAGTAATGAAAATAAATTTTGGTGACGTAGTGTAGAAATAACTCTACAATATCTGCTGTAAAAATGGCCGTATACATGAAATAGCTTCGTTCTCCGCAATCATGGGAAATAACGAACAACATCAAAACTAACAATATTATCATGTGGGACCACCTACATTTCTTTTAATTTGTCAGCGAAATACAGCTATGAGTTCCATCAACATGAGTTGCAGCAAGAGGCAAGGTATATAGCTATCTCGTGGGGTGAGGAGCGGGGAGGGAAGTTACCTTACAGCACTCAGAACAGACCTCAAGGGAACCTACGGTTTGTGTACCTTAGGTAATCCATAGAGCCTAGGGCAGTACACTTCCGTTTTGCAGAGTAGCTTCTTGTCATCTGGGGAAGATGAGGATACTTTTACCAATCGATTGGTGATTTTTAAAATATTCGTAGATGGATCCTTCTGAAGTTTTTTTATAATTGTTGGGATTCTCAATATTATTGAGAATGTCGGCATTACCAGAAATAACCTCGTAGCCGACGTCACGTGATGGACTGTGGTGCCCTATACACTGTTCACATTTTCGGCGCTCCATCGAGTTCTGGTCGTTGTTCGCTGCTTTCCCTCTAAACATGTCTCTCGCAGTCGAAAAGGAAAGCTTAGGAGAATGCTTTTGATATCGACCACGGCCTATTAACCCGGAAGTTTTAACTGATGACTCTGGTGAATCTGCTGATAGATGTCAAATTATGAACCACACAAACCCCATGTATGATTACTTTATTTTCCTCTGTTAAGACTCCTTTTTCTCAAAACGCTTAGGAGTATAGAGTTTAAATTTAATACTAATGTCTACACTCCCTTAGCGGTGTAAAAAATTTAAGCTTCTAAGTCAGATCAATCAAATGATACGGTCATTTATGTCATGTTTTGATAGTCACCAACTCACTCATCAGAGTCTATTGATCCGTGGTTCCCTCTCTTTCTGAGACTGGATAGTACCCACTCCCCTTGCTCCATCAACAACAGCAGCGCCCAACAAAACTTCAGAATGAGAAAGAATTTTCTTTGAACCTCTTTAATGTCTAAATGATGGAAGATAAATGATATTTTGTTTTCGTAGGCGTCTTATTAAGCCCCGAAATAATGAGTCAATAAGACAATTGGTACCGCTTAATACTAACGACATTTTATTTATATTGATGAAGCAGTTTTTAGTGCATCGCGAGAGCTACCTACAACTTCTCCTCAGAAAAAAGAAGCTTATTATGTACTTAGTACAAAACATGCTTCCTTTGCACCGCTCCTCTGCCTAGTGCCATTTGTTTCACTCGCAACACTATTTTACAACCAGACAAGTCAAAGAGTGTACACTATACCTACTGCTTGTGTACCAATAGGTTCTTGAACCCCTTAGCTCTGAAATGATAGAAATTGGAAGACTTTAGGTTGCCAATGCTTTGCGTCTGACCACTGCTACACAGCAATGTAGTAGCCATTATATAGATTCTCCTGTGTTGTGATCTCAATTAGATCGTTTACTGTAGCGACGTGAATAAGGAAGCAGTTTCTGGTCCATTGTGGGAACTACATATAACTCGGAGAAGGCATTTTCATGAGCTATTTAAACATATATGTATCAATTTTACTGTCACAGATGAATGATAATAAAAGTATATGTGCAGTACGCAGACTACGTGAGGACGAAGGAAGATGATGTTCATACATTCATTTCACAAGCTGCGACCTCCACAACATTGCCTCATGCGTCACTGCTAGTATCTGAAATAAAAAATATAATTGTTGCTAGCTTATGTAATCAGTATTACAGTTTTACGATATAGTGATGATCTCATGAAAATAGTTCGGTTTCGAGACCCAAACACTTCTGAAACCTTTTTTTACCTCTTAGAAAATTTCGTTTTACCCCTCAGCAGGTAATTATCACCAGGTTTGGAACGACTGCTCTAGATGAACTATCCACATACAAAATTAATTTTGTACGAAACGCTCAGAACGTGGGTCCTATTCGCGCATGTCAGGCTTTTAATGGAACTACAGTGAAACATATTAATTGTTGCGAGTTTCACCTCTAATTATAGAGCGTCTAAATTACATAAATGTCTTCTAAACTAGTTATGTGAAGCTATAATTAGGATTTTAACATACAGTGTAGATAGTGGTTAAATAAAACGTAGATCAACTGTAATACTATGAGAAACAACGCGATGTAATGATATCACAATAACGAATAATAGGATTAAACAAATGAAAGTTACAACAAATATTCGAAGCTTACAGTAAACAAGTTTGGTGTATAGTCTACAGCACTTTCACATGCTTTGAAACGGGCAAAGAGATGGAATTTAACACAATTCGTCATGTGGGTTTCAGCAAGCGAATTGGGGAATTTTTTACTTTGTTGTGTGCTTGTGTCCAAGAATTGTATTCGTCTTAGTCATTATCGGTCACTGAAGAAGCAAAGGGGAAGGGAGCGTTTTACAGTAAGTCAGAAAATGAGGTGGGCGCGAATGATATCCAGTGCAGTACTATGGCGTTTCACTTTGCAACAAAAAATAGTCCAAATTATCAACAATGCTGAGTTAGTCAAGCCAGAATCAGAAAGGGTTTACTGTATGTACTGTCCTCTGTGCCATTAAAGAGATCCTCCGAAGAGGAATTCAGCAACATAACATGTGAGGAACAAGATCAAATAGCAACAAGACGACAGCGCCGTAAACCACTGTCCCACCATCTGAATAAGATTGTCCTATTGTAACAAATATAAACCATCACATTAACATCGGTACGGTTCTTACGTTCACTATTACGACTGTGAAATAAAGTGTTCAAAATGTTGAGCTTGTGTGCTGTAAAGCGAGTTGTGACAGATAATATGTGCACACGTTGAATTTCATCTTGACTTTTTGCAGCACAAGCCTATGTTTAGCGACATTTTATGTCTTCGGCAGTAATCAATGTTTCCTTGTACACCTCTTGTTTTAATTTTCCTCACAGATAAAAGTCCACACACGTCAAATCTGGCGAGTATGCAGGCCCTTGCGATTTTTCAGAATAAAACGATCTCCAACTGATCTGTTAAGGTCTGCAATTATATGTGCTCTAAATGTTCTGCTAAGAAGCATTGGAAATATCTTTGCAGAATTGACGAGATAGTATCATGTTGGTACCACATGGACTGTCTAATGCCCAGTGCAATGTCTTCCATTAACTGTAGCAGTCTGACTATTAGGAACTGTATATACTTGTGACTATTTAGACTCCCATCACTAAAACAGGTAACAGTGATGTTAGTCATGTACAGTTGCCACCACACATTGGCAGATTAAGGCTGTTATTTATCCACGTCAACCATCATGAATTTTTAACTAGGTAGTAGTGCATACTGTGAAGATTTATTAATCAATGGTGTGTAAACAATGCTTTGGGCATAAACAAAATCTTCCATAGAAAGATCGCTTCTCTCTGCAGTTTTCGTAGGCATCATTTAGAGTATTGCAAACTGATTACGTAAGTCGCTGACATGAAGCTGGTGATGGAACGAATACTGGCATGGATGAAGTGCATTGGTATGTAGTATTCACACAAATGTCCCACTCATATGTTCAAGCTGCCATGTACCGACTTGTGGGTTGTGTGTTACCATTACAAAAGTGTTAGTGGCATTTCTATCATCATATGCTCTCCTGTTTTGTTCATGTTTCTTCTTTCAAATTTCCAGCTTCTTGAAATTTACTTATTTTGTGTTGTTGTTGTTGTGGTCTTCAGTCCTGAGACTGGTTTGATGCAGCTCGCCATGTTATTCTATCCTGTGCAAGCTTCTTCATCTCTCAGTACCTACTGCAACCTACATCCTTCTGAATCTGCTTAGTGTATTCATCTCTTGGTCTCCCTCTACGATTTTTACCCTCCACGCTGCCCTCCAATGCTAAATTTGTGATCCCTTGATGCCTCAAAACATGTCCTACCAACCGATCCCTTCTTCTAGTCAAGTTGTACCACAAACTTCTCCCCAATCCTATTCAATACCTCCTCATTAGTTATGTGATCTACCAACCTTATCTTCAGCATTCTTCTGTAGCACCACATTTCGAAAGCTTCTATTCTCTTCTTGTCCAAACTAGTTATCGTCCATGTTTCACTTCCATACATGGCTACACTCCTTACAAATACTTTCAGAAACGACTTCCTGACACTTAAATCTATACTCGATGTTAACAAATTTCTCTTCTTCAGAAACGATTTCCTTACCATTGCCAGTCTACATTTTATATCCTCTCTACTTCGACCATCATCAGTTATTTTACTCATTAAATAGCAAAACACCTTTACTACTTTAAGTGTCTCATTTCCTAATTTAATTCCCTCAGCATCACCCGATTTAATTTGACTACATTCCATTATCCTCGTTTTGCTTTTGTTGATGTCCATCTTCTATCCTCCTTTCAAGACACAGTCCATTCCGTTCAACTGCTCTTCCAAGTCCTTTGCTGTCTCTGACAGTATTACAATGTCATCGGCGAACCTCAAAGTTTTTACTTCTTCTCCATGAATTGTAATACCAACTCCAAATTTTTCTTTTGTTTCCTCTACTGCTTGCTCAATATACAGATTGAATAACCTCGGGGAGAGGCTACAACCCTGTGTCAGTCCTTTCCCAACCACTGCTTCCCTTTCATGCCCCTCGACTCTTATAACTGCCACCTGGTTTCTGTACAAATTGTAAATAGCCTTTCGGTCCCTGTATTTTACCCCTGCCACCTTCAGAATTTGAAAGAGAGTATTCCAGTTAACATTGTCAAAAGCTTTCTCTAAGTCTACAAATGCTAGAAACGTAGGTTTGCCTTTTCTTAATCTTTCTTCTAAGATAAGTCGTAAGGTTAGTATTGCCTCACGTGTTCCAACATTTCTACGGAATCCAAACTGATCTTCCCCGATGTCCGCTTCTACCAGTTTTTCCATTCGTCTGTAAAGAATTCGCGTTAGTATTTTGCAGCCATGACTTATTAAACTGATAATTCGGTAATTTTCACATCTGTCAACACCTGCTTTCTTTGGGATTGGAATTATTATATTCTTCTTGAAGTCTGAGGGTATTTCGCCTGTCTCATACATTGTGCTCACCAGATGGTAGAGTTTTGTCATGACTGGCTCTCCCAAGGCCATCAGTAGTTCTAATGGAATGTTGTCTACTCCCGGGGCCTTGTTTCGACTCAGGTCTTTCAGTGCTCTGTCAAACTCTTCACGCAGTATCTTATCTCCCATTTCGTCTTCATCTACATCCTCTTCCATTTCCATAATATTGTCCTCAAGTACATCGCCCTTGTATAAACCCTCTATATACTCCTTCCACCTTTCTGCCTTCCCTTCTTTGCTTAGAACTGGGTTGCCATCTGAGCTCTTGATATTCATACAAGTGGTTCTCTTCTCTCCAAAGATCTCTTTAATTTTCCTGTAGGGTGTATCTATCTCACCCCTAGTGAGACAAGCCTCTACATCCTTACATTTGTCCTCTAGCCATCCCTGCTTAGACATTTTGCACTTCCTGTCATATCATTTTGGAGACGTTTGTATTCCTTTTTGCCTGCTTCATTTACTGCATTTTTATATTTTCTCCTTTCATCAATTAAATTCAATATTTCTTCTGTTACCCAAGGATTTCTACTAGCCCTCGTCTTTTTACCTACTTGATCGTCTGCTGCCTTCACTACTTCATCCCTCAGTTCTACCCATTCTTCTTCTATTTTATTTCTTTCCCCCATTCCTGTCAATTCTTCCCGTATGCTCTCCCTGAAACTCTCTACAACCTCCTCTGGTTCTTTCAGTTTATGCAGGTCCCATCTCCTTAAATTCCCACCTTTTTGCAGTTTCTTCAGTTTCAATCTACAGTTCATAACCAATAGATTGTGGTCAGAGTCCACATCTGCCCCTGGAAATGTCTTACAATTTAAAACCTGGTTCCTAAATCTCTGTCTTACCATTATATAATCGATCTGATACCTTTTAGTAACCCCAGGATTCTTCCAGGTATACAACCTTCCTTTATGATTCTTGATCCAAGTGTTAGCTATGATCAAGTCATGCTCTGTGCAAAATTCTACAAGGCGGCTTCCTCTTTCATTTCTTCCCCCCCATCCATATTCACCTACTGATGAATTCCAGTCACCCATAACTATTAAATTTTCGTCTCCCTTCACTACCTGAATAATTTCTTTTACTCGTCATGCATTTCATCTATTTCTTCATCATCTGCAGAGCTAGTTGGCATATAAACTTGTACTACTGTAGTAGGCATGGGATTTGTGTCTATCTTGGCCACAATAATGCGTTCACTATGCTGTTTGTAGTAACTAACCCGCACTCCTATTTTTTATACATTATTAAACCTACTCCTGCATTACCCCTATTTGATTTTGTATTTATAACCCTGTATTCACCTGACCAAAAGTCTTGTTCCTCCTGCCACCGAACTTCACTAATTCCCACTATATCTAACTTTAACCTATCCATTTCCCTTTTTAAATTTTCTAACCTACCTGCCCGATTAAGGGATCTGACATTTCACGCCCCGATCCGTAGAATGTCAGTTTTCTTTCTCCTGATAACAACGTCCTCTTGAGTAGTCCCCGCCCGGAGATCAGAATGGGGGACTATTTTACCTCCGGAATATTTTACCCAAGAGGACGCCATCATGATTTAATCATACAGTAAAGGGAAAAATTACGGCTGTAGTTTCCCCTTGCTTTCAGCCGTTCGCAGTACCAGCACAGAAAGGCCGTTTTGGTTAATGTTACAAGGCCAGATCAGTCAATCATCCAGATTGTTGCCCCTGCAACAACTGAAAAGGCTGCTGCCCCTCTTCAGGAACCACATGTTTGTCTGGCTTCTCAACTGATACCCCTCCGTTGTGGTTGCACCTACGGTACGGCCATCTGTATCGCTGAGGCACGCAAGCCTCCCCACCAACGGCAAGGTCCATGGTTCATGGAGGGACTTATTTTGTAAAGACGGATAATAAGATCGTGGCACGATCAGGATAGCCTTCGATATACAACCACACTGTTGCTCTAAGAGTACGTTTACGCTGCATCCTCGCAGTTTGCACCTTACTACTCGCTGCTGGCACGTCGCACCTTTCTGCTCGCTGGAAGCCTTGCTACATTTATTCAGCAGCCCAATTGCTGGTACACTGTTGCTCGCTGGTGTTCATATCGCTTTCAGAGTGCATTTACCTGCAGTGGTGTGAAGCATAAAACATGTTAGCCGCTTGGTCTGACACACTGACAGTGATTCATTTGCTTCATAATGTGGTTATTTGCTAGGAGGAAGATAAGCAAATATGGATTTTACACTATGAAAGTAAAATGTCCAAACTACGGATACTTTCATCAGTTCTGTCAAAAACTCAAAAAATGTAGATAGCGCTTTTTGAGACAATACGGGCGTCATAATGAAATTCCCAGCTTATTTTCAATATTTCTGAGCTATAGATAGTTAAATAGACATTGTATGCCGATATTAGTACTGCAGTTTCTGTGGAGGCGTCACTTGTTCTCACTACGAGTTAATACTCCATCAGTTTTTATTTGACTCTGCTTTGTGTACTATAACTATCACATGGAGATTTTCGTCCGGATGGTACAAACAATACATCTACATCTACATGGACACACTTCAAATCACATTTAAGTGCCTGGCAGAGGGTTCATGGAACCATCTTCATAATTCTCTTTTTTACAATCTCGTATAGCGCGCGGAAAGAACGAACGTACCTTCCGTACGACCTCTGATTTCCCTTATTTTATCGTGGTGATCGTTTCTCCCTATGTAGGTCGGTGTCATCAAAATATTTTCGCATTCGGAGGAGAAAGTTGGTGATTGGAATTTCGTGAGAAGATTCCATCGCAACTAAAAACGCCTTTCTTTTAATGATGTCCAGCCCAAATACTGTATCATTTCTGTGACACTCTCTCTCCCATAATATAGAAAATGCAAAACGTGCTCCGTCAGTCCTATCTGGTAAGGATCCCACACCGCGCAACAGTGTTCTAAAAGAGGACGGACAAGCTTAGCGTAGGAAGACTCCTTAGTAGATCTGTTACATTTCCTAAGTGTCCTGCCAATAAAACGCAGTCTCTGGTTAGCCTTCCCCACAACACTTTCTATGTGTTCCTTCCAATTTAAGTTGTTCGTGATTGTAATACCTAGGTATTTAGTTGAATTTACGGCCTTTAGATTAGACTGATTTATTGTGTAACCAAACTTTAACGAATTCCTTTTAGTACTCATGTGGACGACCTCACACTTTTCATTATTTAGGGTCAACTGCCAATCTTCGCACCATTCAGATACTTTTCTAAATCGTTTTGCAATTTGTTTTGATCTTCTGTTGACTTTATTAGTCGATAAACGACAGCGTCATCTGTAAACAACCTAAGACGGCTGCTTATATTGTCTCCCAAATCGTTTACGTAGATAAGGAACAGCAAAGAGCCTACAACACTACCTTGCGGAACGCCAGAAATCACTTCTGTTTTGCTCGATGACTTTTCGTCAGTTACTACGAACTATGGCAAATCCAATCACATAACTGAGACCATAATCCATAAACACGCAATTTAACTACAAGCCGCTTGTGTGGTACAGTGTCAAAAGCCTTCCGGAAATCCAGAAATACGGAATCGATCTGAAATTCCTTGTCAATAGCACTCAACACTTCATGTGAATAAAGAGCTACAAGTTAAGTGAAACAGTGTTGCTAACTTCAAGAAATGTTACACCAGGTTTATTTAAGAAATTTTGCAATAACAACAAATACCTACCAATAAAAATAATCTTCTCAGATAGTTGTGTTGTATAAGAAGTTCTAACCACATCATAATGTGAATTAAAACGTCAAAAAAATTTCAGTTTTTCCTTTTTTAAGTAAAAAAATAATGTGTGTCTGTGAGAATCACAAAACTTTCTTCAGTCTTTTCTGGGTCATTGTAGGCCTTACCAGCAGTTATGTGTCTCAACTGGGTGTGACCACGGTGCGTTTATGCTGCGAGCTCACTGCTGGCACCTCTCTGCTGATACATAGCACCTCGCTGCTCACTGGGATCCTTGTTCATTATAAATTGCAGCCTCACTGTTCGCAGGGCGTAATTTCTCTGCAGCTGTTCACATAGCTATCAGAGTCAAACTCGGCACTGCTGGAGTGACCTTGAAGAAATCAATCGCCGCTCGAGTCTCAGGACATTTGGCACTGGTTGCAGTGGGAAACACAGACTGTTTTATTATCATCACCCACCTTGCGAGGACTGTAGCTAGAATAGTGGGGGGAGCACCGATGGTGTAGGTTAAATGTGCCACAAAGCTCAGTGGGCGAGCAGCGAGGAAGCATATACACACCCTTACAGTTTCGTGACATTCCCCATAGCATACACCACGAAAGGCTGAACAGCTTTTTCAGAAAACTCTCCGATCATGGGCTAGAAGAGTTTTTTTTTACATTTGGAACTGCAGGGTAGACGTTTGTGGAACATGGTCTGTGGCTCTGTTATGTTGTTGCTATTCTACCAAGTTCCACACGTGTTATGTCTTTGAAGCCCTCTTTGAAGGATGTTTCAAATACTATAGACAGTTATATATGATCATCAAAAATTGAGGCAGCTCCATATTGCAGCAGCTATAAACCTCGATTTTTTTTCAGAAAACTCGTAACATTTTCCGATATAACTTAGTGAAAACTTCACTTTCAATTATTACTCTGTCTTGATATATTCGGGATAGCTAGCATAACTGCCACCAACTGTATATGAAATCTATGTGTTTTTATGTGCTAACTATTTAAGAAATATTCTGAGTCTTAATTATATTGAATTTAAAGGTTAGAAAGCACTATTTAGTACACAAATATCAACATTTATTTCTTTGATGAATGTAAATTATTTGCTTTTTGTATTTTTTCTATTATGCACCACATATTTGACAATATTGTAAGGCTGTAGGCTAAATAACACGGAATCTGAGTCAGAAAAATAAATAATTAGTTGATCAAGTGCCAAGTAAGTGTGGGTTTTTTCTGTGTAATAATGTTTCATCAAGAAGCAATAGTGAAATTATCAGAAAATATTGAAGTTTAATAGGAAGTGAGCGTTATTGATATGTAATATTTAAAATGTAAAGTAAGTTTTATTTTAAAATTTAAGTTGCTAGGTAATAGTAATCCCTTAGTGCACTTATATCGCTGCAAGAAATAAATCCTAAGTGCTCTTACCATCACAGTAAATATTGGGTCTAGAATTATCTGCTACATGCATATTTCTCTTTCAAGAACTCACAATGCTTGGCACACTGTTTATTTAATTCTTGTGGCGGTGTTTTACTTCAGAGTTAGGCGCCACTGGATCTATTACGAAGTGATCTCAGCATGAAATATCCACATTACCTGGAGAGCTCTGATCCATACAGCTTGCTCTAGAAATTAAACACTCATTTTGAATTCTGTTGTGACAAGCCGAAGATAAGAAAAGTTGGAGTTAATCATCAGTGTTTGGTATTTTGACAAGTACCCAAGGTTAGCACTTACTTCCAAAATTAACAACAAGTATAATGATCATGATACGTGTTACAAACCGGACACAATAGGAAGGACCAGGCCCCTTTGCTTTTCTCTGTTATCACTTGTTTATTACATCAGAGAAATACTCATTTTAAGACAAAATTTAACTACATGAAATATTGTTCCCAGTAAAGGTTAACATAAGCAGTGACAAAACTTAGTTCTCTTAAGGGTTTCTGCTAGCAACAAATTTTAAGGAGGCAATGTAAGGTTTATATCAATTTAGCTCAAACACGTAACTAGTGATTAAGTCACGACACAGACACTTTAACAATTTCGGCAACAAATAAATAGCGTGAATTTGTACTCACAGTAACCAACTAATCTACAGCCTTGCCATTGAATAAGTAGTAGGCCATTAGGAACGAATTATCAACACCCAGTAACCAGGGGAGTTAATACCAACAATCTTTAAATGCCTTGCTCCCTATTAAATAAACAAACTTACAGTAATTAAATGAATAACAAATTACACACGCTACGCTCCACTCAAACTCTTCAGTGGAAGCCAAGCCAAAATGAAGATTCCATTAACTGACTAGCACCGAAGTCACACTAAAGCTCATCTCTGTGTTCCCAGGCACACATGGGGCAAACTTATACAAGACAAGATTTTGAAGGGAGCACATCAGTAAAACCGGTAGTGGAGCTAACTCATTCCACTGAAAATTAAGGTACTAGACCGGTTGCCTAAGTGCTATACTGCGCTACAAAATATTAATTCAAATGGCCAATTCAAAATGAAGTACACATAAATGGCTCTGAGCACTATGGGACTTAACTGCTGTGGTCATCAGTCCCCTAGAACTAGGAACTACTTAAACCTAACTAACCTAAGGACATCACACACATCCATGCCCGAGGCAGGATTCGAACCTGCGACCGTAGCGGTCACGCGGCTCCAGACTGTAGCGCCCAGAACCGCACGGCCACTACGGCCGGCTAAGTACGCATAAACCAGCATTAATTGACGAGGAGTGACACCAGGTCGCTCGAAGGGATGACAACACTTCATTGAAAAGACGAATGCCGGAAGCGGCAGTAACATCAAACACCTCCTCCAGGTTTAAAAAAAAAATGGTTGAAATGGCTCTGAGCACTATGGGACTTAACTTCTGAGGTCATCAGTTCCCTAGAGCTTAGAACTACTTAAACCTAACTAACCGAAGGACATCACACACATCCATGCCCGAGGCAGGATTCGAACCTGCGACCGTAGCCGGCCTCCGAGTTTTAACCAGGAGTCACTTCCCGCTATACAAGTAAACATTTAACCAAACACAAGGAAGGAATCCCAAAGAGAAAATTCAAATAAAACCCCCAAAAGATTATAAGGACAGGGAACCCCAACTATTTAAATTTAAAAGAATTAGCTCTCCCCAAAGGCAGTGTAAATGCTAAGGCCACACTTAAGAGGCCACCACAATTGGTTACAAAATGTCTTATACATTTTGTGAGTTGATTTTAGGATCCGGCAGCAAACCCGAAGAGACTTTCAAGACTTATCACGCCGGAAAAGCCTACGTAGTGACGTCTTGTACATTTGCTCCATCTCTTTAAAAGAAACACAAGGCTGCTTAACTTCTGCTGGACGTCCGATATGGCTCGTGTAGGATACACCAGGCAGCAACCCAAGCTAGGCGGTCGCAAGGCACGGAACCTGCAGACCGCGTACAACCAACTCCACATATACGTGGTTGCTTCCCACCTCGAACCTCACGGCGTCTCAGCAGGTCGCCCGAGCAAACGTCAACTGCCACTCGGCCTGCGAATGCGGAAAACAACAAGACAAGCAAAGATAAGAAACATCGAAGGATCGATAATGGACATCCAAGAGACTGGCGCGCCAGTAACGAGCGCCACGGCTCAGACCATATTGTGTAGGTAGCTCAAGCAGTTTCTACATCCACCACAAAGTTTGCTTGTAATTCCGTACTCACTGGATAGAGATGTAACACAGTGGACTCAGCGCAACAAGGAGTTCATATCATCCCAGGGAACAGTGACTATCATTCTGCGCCCACTGGTTTTATAAATAAATAATAAGTGGAATGCGGGTGGCTCTTAACTTGTACAAATATCTCACGTTCGCACACTCGATGGCTGTGCGTCCAGAATTTGAGTCACTGTATGGATTAATGCATGTTCCTCCTCTAACTGTCCATGAGTAGCATTCCCGCATGCGATTGTGTTCACAGTACCCTACGGAAAATATTCAAGTGATGTAAGATCTGGTGACCATTGCGGTCTAGGAACAGCTTGCTCTTTGCTGTTTGTTCCGAGTTGGTGTCACCTTTTGGCGCACGTTGAATGGGCTGGAGCTGAATCGTTATGCTGACACATTATCGGATGAACGTACAGTCATCGAATATGGAAGAAAATCAGTGTTACGATAAGGCAGAACAGTCCTGTTAGTATGAATGGTATCAGCTACCGCCGAAGGTTAATGCGCTTCCGTTTTAAAACATTATAAGGTGCCCACTGCGATTTTAGTGTTTGGTAGCATGGAGTGATCTGATGGGAAACTAGATATCCTAATGAGCATTGTTTGATGGGAATAGGCAAAAATGTTATAGTAACCATTCAGTCACTGATTCCTATTGTCCTTTTAACACGTCGACTGATGATCGTATCGTAATCCGGAAGCGCAAAGGCCACACTATGATTAATTAAAGTAGGGGGAATTCCAGTCCTTCAAACATGTAAAATAATTCCTTTAACCTAACGGAACGGAAGCGAACAGCACAGTATGGCCTTATGGGGACAAACTCAGTGTTTAGCCGTACCTCATGTACACTCCTGGAAATTGAAATAAGAACACCGTGAATTCATTGTCCCAGGAAGGGGAAACTTTATTGACACATTCCTGGGGTCAGATACATCACATGATCACACTGACAGAACCACAGGCACATAGACACAGGCAACAGAGCATGCACAATGTCGGCACTAGTACAGTGTATATCCACCTTTCGCAGCAATGCAGGCTGCTATTCTCCCATGGAGACGATCGTAGAGATTCTGGATGTAGTCCTGTAGAACGGCTTGCCATGCCATTTCCACCTGGCGCCTCAGTTGGACCAGCGTTCGTGCTGGACGTGCAGACCGCGTGAGACGACGCTTCATCCAGTCCCAAACATGCTCAATGGGGGACAGATCCGGAGATCTTGCTGGCCAGGGTAGTTGACTTACACCTTCTAGAGCACGTTGGGTGGCACGGGATACATGCGGACGTGCATTGTCCTGTTGGAACAGCAAGTTCCCTTGCCGGTCTAGGAATGGTAGAACGATGGGTTCGATGACGGTTTGGATGTACCGTACACTATTCAGTGTCCCCTCGACGATCACCAGTCGTGTACGGCCAGTGTAGGAGATCGCTCCCCACACCATGATGCCGGGTGTTGGCCCTGTGTGCCTCGGTCGTATGCAGTCCTGATTGTGGCGCTCACCTGCACGGCGCCAAACACGCATACGACCATCATTGGCACCAAGGCAGAAGCGACTCTCATCGCTGAAGACGACACGTCTCCATTCGTCCCTCCATTCACGCCTGTCGCGACACCACTGGAGGCGGGCTGCACGATGTTGGGGCGTGAGCGGAAGACGGCCTAACGGTGTGCGGGACCGTAGCCCAGCTTCATGGAGACGGTTGCGAATGGTCCTCGCCGATACCCCAGGAGCAACAGTGTCCCTAATTTGCTGGGAAGTGGCGGTGCGGTCCCCTACGGCACTGCGTAGGATCCTACGGTCTTGGCGTGCATCCGTGCGTCGCTGCGGTCCGGTCCCAGGTCGACGGGCACGTGCACCTTCCGCCGACCACTGGCGACAACATCGATGTACTGTGGAGACCTCACGCCCCACGTGTTGAGCAATTCGGCGGTACGTCCACCCGGCCTCCCGCATGCCCACTATACGCCCTCGCTCAAAGTCCGTCAACTGCACATACGGTTCACGTCCACGCTGTCGCGGCATGCTACCAGTGTTAAAGACTGCGATGGAGCTCCGTATGCCACGGAAAACTGGCTGACACTGACGGCGGCGGTGCACAAATGCTGCGCAGCTAGCGCCATTCGACGGCCAACACCGCGGTTCCTGGTGTGTCCGCTGTGCCGTGCGTGTGATCATTGCTTGTACAGCCCTCTCGCAGTGTCCGGAGCAAGTATGGTGGGTCTGACACACCGGTGTCAATGTGTTCTTTTTTCCATTTCCAGGAGTGTATTTCTAACTCTACTGTCTGATACATCCGAAAATGACCTGGAAGACTCGAAGTAAAAGATTGAATTCAAACCTTTGGATTTATTAAAGGTTACATGTACGCGAAGGAAATATGAACTGCATAACAAGCTATATTGTTAAATGCTACTCTCCCTTGAGTTACGAAGACTTGACAACAACGTAGCAGGCAAAATTGCCAGCATAGGGGATACCTCTATGGGAACAAGGGAAAGGATTTTATAAGCTTGTGTGTGATCCGGAATGCTAAAACAGAGACAAGCGTTGCTGAGAGCAAAGGAGCAGAGAGAAAGTTGTTATTAATCATTTACAGAGATTCGCGGAGCTGTAAACTTAGAACTTCGTTAATCAGTTTGCACGAGACAAGAGCAGAGCGAGAGAAACGTGGATGTGAGCTGCAGTTATTGAAGCAAGAGAACGAACAGGGCGGTGTACAGAATTTAACGTACGACACACGTGGCAAAGATTTCAAATATTCGCAACGATTTTGGTAGAAGGAGTTGTGACTAGGAACAAGTTCTGACCGCGACCTAATAGCAGCACGCCAGAAAGCAGTACGGTTGCACAGCTTCTCACCGTCGTGCCTCGTGGTGCAGCTGCTCAGCGCGTCCCCACGAGCCGGCAGCATCTCCAAACCGTCGAGACTGGAGCCCTCTCCGTCTTCAGCTGCCCACCGTTCGCTCCCCAACACCCGCGAGAAGACGTACATTTGGCTCACGTTCCAGCCAATCGTCGGCTCAGCTTCGAGGCACAACAAACGGCCCATTCGGCTCGCCACATAAAACGTGCCTTGTGGATCCCTTGTCTGTGCATTTGAACTGACAGATTTTCTAGAAATAATTCGATACTCCTACGGCAAACTTCCAGCAACGAATGTAAACGCTCGCCGACAAATTTGGCAGGAAATATGGTTGCATCCTCGCGCTCCAAGTTATGTCCACAAGGACAGAGAAGTCTTGGGGGGTCGTCTGCCAACATTTCTCTCCTTCTTCATCGAGGCCCCCCCCCCCCACCCTATTATTTTCTTGTGGATTCCAACGGTTCAACCATCCGCTTCTAAGCTCGGAGAAGGCGGAAAATTCTCTTTAGCCCGTTGCCGAATTAACAGAATGAATTTCATGCAAGACGAGGAGTGTTCATGAAATAGAGGCTGCTGATCATAAAGGGAAGGTTAGGACTAA
Organism: Schistocerca nitens; assembly: GCF_023898315.1. NCBI lineage: Eukaryota > Metazoa > Arthropoda > Insecta > Orthoptera > Acrididae > Schistocerca > Schistocerca nitens. The sequence goes on from NC_064619.1 coordinate 706,847,327, forward strand.
ATAAAACACGCAGGCCATAGATCACTTTCTGTGCTCATTGGTACAAGTAGAGTGTGGTAAATAGACGGCACACAGGAACTGGCCAATTGTGACTAGGGCTCGCGCACTGAGAGTTCCGTACGAAGTTATGGGAAATGAAAATCTCAACTATTTTTGTCTGTTAGCAATATCCATACTGTCAAGATATCGGTCCCACGAATTCCAAGAATGTATAAAAATCTCGATAGTAGTTCGTCAGGCTACCATGCACTTACAAAAAGAAGTGAGTAAGGAACTTCAGTTTGTATGTATAGAGAAAGAAGATTCAGTAAAACATATTATTTACATATTATTTACATACTAAAACACGACTACAACTTAGATTTTATGTTTACAGGCAGTAATGTTAATCTGTAATCCTTTTGACCGAAAGCGAATGCAATGTACGTTTAAATGGCAACATATATATCCGATCTGATATAGTTATAATTTAACAAGTTTCATATTTCTTACTTTGTTTGTACTGCGAAACCTAGCTACTTGCCGAATTTCACGATTCCAGGTCAACGGGAAGTACCCTACAGTTCCTAATCAGTGACTTTGTGACTAACAAAATATGTGACACAAATAACAAATCTTTTGACTGAAATGGTTTAGAAGATTAATTTTTTTGCACCGCCAAGAGACCATGTATCTTAGTATATAAAATAAATTTTGTCTTGATATATCAAACTGTTCCCGAGAAAAACGGTGTTCACAGACGAACAGACCTATAGATGGATAGAGAATGTGAGAAAAATATATTTTTCCTCTGACATAATTACAAAATAGCAGTTGGAATTTTCCTTTTACTTGTAAAGTGAAAACATGCTTCATGTCAAAATTCATGATCTTAAATCGATGGGAAGCACGCTATAGATTTTGATTAGTGTGTTCTTGAGTATGAAAATATGTGACACAAATGGCCGTATCTTTTGATTGCATTGGCTTAGAAGCTTACAATTCACACACCGCCAAGTAACCGTGAACCCTAATATGTGACACGAATTTTAACTTGATACGTTTACCCGTTCCTGAGAAAAAAAGGTTCTTAACAGTCGGACAAACAATCAGATAGAAAGATAGATAGACGAAACACAAGGCGATGCCGTTGTTTCACACTTAGGCACGAAAAGGCACGGAACCAAAAAATTGATAAAAGACTGCACATACACAATGTGATCAAAAGTATCCGAATACCTGGCAGAAGATGACTTACAAGTTCGTGGAGCCCTCCATCGTTACGGCTGGAATTCAGTATGGTATTGACTCACCCTTAGCCTTTCTGATAGCTTCCAGTCTCGGAGGCATACGTTCAGTCAGGTGTTGGAAGGTTTCCTGGGGAATGGCAGCCCAGACTTTACGGAGTGCTGCATTGAGGAGAGGTATCGGTACCGGACGGTGAGGCCTGGCACGAAGTCGGCGTTCCAGACATCCCAAAGGTATTCTATAGAACTCAGGTCCGGACTGTGTGCAGGCCAGTCCATTACAGGGATGTTTATTCTCGTACAACCACGCCACCACAGGCCGTGCGTTATGGACAGGGCCTCGGTCATGTTGTAGGATGCAGTCCCCGTCCCCGAATTGCGCTTCAACACTGGGAAGTAAGAAGATGCTTAAAACATCAATGTAGGCCTGTGCTGTGACAGTGCCACGCGAAACAACAAGGTGTGCAAGCCCCGGCCATGAAAAAGATGACTACACCATAACATCACCGCCTCCGAATTTTACTTTTGGCACTGCACACGCAGGCAGATAACGTTCACCGGGCACTCACCATACCCACACCCTGGCACCGGATCGCCACATGGTGTACCGTGATTCGTCACACCACACAACGTTTTTCCACTGTTCAATCGTCCAATGTTTACGCTCCTTACAACAAGCGAAGCGTCGTTTGGCATTTACCGGCGTGATGTGTGGTTTATGAGCAGCCGCTCGAGCATGAGAGCCAAGTTTCCTCAAAAAAATAGTTCAAATGGCTCTGAGCACTATGGGACTTCAGAGGTCATGCGTCCCATAGAACTTAGAATTACTTAAACCTAACTAACCTAAGGACATCACACACATCCATGCCCGAGGCAGAATTCGAACCTGCGACCGAAGCGGTCGCGCGGTTCCAGACTTTAGCGCCTAGAACCGCTCGGCTACCCCGGCCGGCCAAGTTTCTTCACCTCCCACCTAACTGTCATAGTACTTCCAGTGCATCCTGATGCAGTTTGGAATTCCTGTGTGATGGCCTGTATAGATGTCTGCCGATTACACATTACGACCGTATTCCACTGTCGGCGGTCTCGGTCAGACAACAGACGAGATCGGCCTGTACGCTTTTGTGCTTTACGTGTCTCTTCACGTTTCCACTTCACTATTACATAGGAAAAAGTGGACCCACGGATGTTTAGGAGTGTGTAAATCTCGCGTACAGACGTATGAACAGGTGACACCCAATCACCTGACCACGTTCGAAGTCCGTGAGTTCCGCGGAGCACCCCATTCTGTTCTCCGACGATGTTTAATAACTACTGAGGTCGTTGATATGGAGTACCTGGCAGTAGGTGGCAGCACAATGCAAAAAAAACGGCTCTGAGCACTATTGGACTTAGCTTCTGAGGTCATCAGTCCCCTAGAACTTAGAACTTCTTAAACCTAACTAACCTAAGACATCACACACATCCATGCCCGAGGCAGGATTCGAACCTGCGACCATAGCGTTCGCGCGGTTCCTGACTGTATCGCCAAGAACAGCTCGGCCACCCCGGCCGGCAGCACAATGCACTTAATATGAAAAATGTATATTTTTGGGGGTTGTCCGGATATTTCTGATCACAAGATAAAGTTCACTGAAAGATGTAGTCAAATACAAGTACGTCTTTCAGCATCACTCTTTATTCTGCAAACTCGTATAGCATGAAGGAGATTAGAAGCATAGCTGGTGCTTTCTGCTTATCACCGACGTCACAGAGGCTTCACGCCAGAGACGTTCGTAGTTCGTGGCCTGCCGGCAGAGTGCGGCAGGCGTCGCAGCAGACGTTTGTTCCAATCCCACCAACACAATGCCCCTCACTCACACACACACACACACACAGGGCCGCTAGCGCGCACCCGTCCCTTGTTCCGCGCCACACAATGGCGGCCGAGTTAAATGTGGAATATGTATCGCAGGCGTCGCGCGGCGTCGCGGCGCCGGCGCTCCGTGATTTGCTGCTCTCATTGTTGATCGGCGCTGGTTAGGGCGGGCGCCGGATGCCGCGACTAATGACGCCCGCGGCGAGCTGGCGGCGGCTGCCGGGCCCGCCATTCTGCTGTGCCGCCTCCTCTCCCGTCTCTCTGCCGCTGGAGCGCGCCGGCTATCGACGGAACCTCATTGCGAGACAATGGCGCCGCCATCGGACTCCATCGAGCGGACCCGGTTGTCGCTGTCCGGATGAGTTAGCCGCCGCAACGCCGCTAAATAGCGTGTAATGCTTTATTTCACGCCCGGCCTGGCACGTGTCGCTGACGCAGTATGAATGTTTACGTTGCGACGGGAAAATCCTCTCACAGACGTAGGCAGTCACGAATAACGTACGGCGTGCCGAGGGAAAGAACGCGAGCGACATCGTTTCGGTGTCCAATACTGCTCACGTACACACGCTCCCGTTTACACTGTCAACACACAAGTGAGAGAAGCGAGCTGAGAATTAAAACTGTTTGGCGTGCTGGTATCTGCTTCTGTCTAGAATGAGATTTTCACTGTGCAGCGGAGTGTGCGCTGATATGAAACTTCCTGGCAGATTAACACTGTGTGCCAGACCGAGACTCGAACTCGGGACCTTTGGCTTTCGCGGGCAAGTGCTCTACCGTCTAAGCTACCCTAGCACGACTCACGCCCCGTCCTCACAGTGGAAGGTAGGAGACGAGGTACTGGCAGAAGTAAAGCTGTGAAGGTAGGAGACGAAGTACTGGCAGAAGTAAAGCTGTGAGGACGGGGCGTGAGTCGTGATTGGGTAGCTCAGACAGTAGAGCACTTGCCCGCGAAAGCCAAAGTTCCCGAGTTCGAGTCTCGATCCAGCACACAGTTTTAACCTGCCAGGAAGTTTCTGCTTCAGTCTAGTTTTACGCTCCAACACTGTAGCAGATAGTATTGTCGACAGTGCTATGACGCATCCTGATGTACCCCTTACGCATCGTTTGTTGTCTGGAACATTCAGCGCACACAGTACCTTTTACGAACCGGAGGCATTGTCCTGCTGTTTGGTTCAATAGTGGCCAAGCGCCTTTATTTGAAGCGATGGCAGCCACTGTTGAGGTTTCGCGATGGAACGTTTAAAGGTACATCTGTGGGTAAGACCGAATTTTGCGTCAAGATATTTGAAACGTAATAAGTAAACTAAACTAAGCTCCTACAGAACAGGCCATGAAAGCCCCACGGCACCGACCGGTCGCCGTGTCATCCTCAGACCATAGGCGTCACTTGATGCGGATATGGAGGGGTATGTGGTCAGCACACCGCTCTCCTGGCCGTATGTCAGTTTCCGAGACCGGAGCCGCTACTTCTCAATCAAGTAGCTCCTTAGCTTGGCTCACAAGGTCTCAGTGCACCCCACCTGCCAACAGCGCTCTGCAGACCGGATGGTCAGCCATCCAAGAGCTAGCCCAGCCCGACAGCGTTTCTGACGGGAACCGATGTTACCACTGCGGCAAGGGCGTTGGCACGTAATAAATAAATAAAATATAAAAAGTGAAGTACTACGAACGACTGTATCGACTGTTGGATACAACAGCAGAAACAAATGTAGAATGGCGCCCATCAATTATTGTTGTGAAGCGGACGGCATCTTTTTGTTTTAGAAGCGATGCAAATCGGACACTTTTCTGCAATTACGGCAGGTTCATACGGCACCCCGCCATTATCATTTATATTTTGTAGAGGCGCAATCATAGAAGGCGCACTCGCATATTCATGCATACAGCAATGCTCTGTATGTAGGCAATCAGTGAGATTTCATGCCAGAACCACGAGCAAATTGCACTTTATCATTTCGGGCGACAAAAGACAGAGTCGCTTTCCCGTCGATGAATCCTATGATTCACTTGTAAGTAACAATGCTAGTAACATGTATCTATGGATTACTATTTCCGCAGCTTTATATCTTTCTTCAGGGTCATAAGGGAACTACGACCAAAAATTTAAAGAACGATTGTTTAGAAGCGAAAATCTTGTAATCGATGTAGCAAAATCTAGAAAAATGAGAGAGAATAAGGTTCAGTATTTTTTTTACCAGCTGTAGAAAAAAAAATCATTGCTTTTGATGGTTGGGCTCTTGCCCTGGACCTTCCTTTAGGTGGTCGACGAAGAGACTACCAAAGTAATTTGGATTCTACTCGAAGGAAATAGTGCGATTCAGATCTCGATGAAGTAATTTTCTAGAGTGTAAAGCTTTTTTCACAATTTTGTCGGACAGTATAATTTCAATAGCTCTTGGTCATTTCAGGCTCATCACTGGATCGGTATTATTAAACTTTAGTTATTTGTGCATCACAATGTTTTACGAATTTGATCAGGTATGCGTGATATGCAGCACAATATGCACAACAACGGCCACGAACATTTCTTCTGCGATCCCAGTTTCGTCTAAATAAGACCAGTAATTACTGTAAAATGAGTGAATACGTTAATTTTTATTTTATCAGGTGTGTCTGGTATAAGGTAGTTGTTTGTTTTCGTCATGGAAGAGACACTTCGCATTTTCGTTAGGATTGCACGGAATAAACAAGGAACTGTTTCATTGTCTGTAAAATAAACGTTATTTAAAAATTATTATAAGAACTGTGCTACAGGAATTGTTATACAACATTTCATATCCACAAATTAAAATCCTGATTGATGGAAGTCGTCATATAACGCCATACATTGCCTTGATCTTCTTTTCTCTACTAGTAACTTCTATAACGAATACATCTGAAGCAGTTTAGCTGCGACATGAATTGCAAGTTATTCAGAAAACTAATTATTTGATGCATATCGATGTGGTTTAAGTGATTAAAATTCGCGAGTGAGTACGCACTACGTTTTCTTGCCTCGCCTGCGGCTGCTTATTCGCCGATTAGTGCCCTTATAGGAACGGCTGTACAAGTTGATGTCTTAAGTGGCTCTTCGTTCAGGAATTAGGAGTAAACTTATCTTTTTTTAATACTTGCAGTGCACCTTAGCAGCTAAAATTTTGACAGTGAATTTCTTTCAGGATGTTCTCTGGGTGAAAAGTTTCAGGGTAGGTTTCGACATGTCAGATTGGATTATGGAGAGGTAGATGTAAAAGCAAAATTGAGCTTCAATTTGTATCTTTTCGATACCTCGTACCCTCAGGGGCTGGAGAGCCCATAAGAACAATATTTTTGGAGGTGCTTGGTGGAGGCCAAACCTGTAAGTGGACAAGGGAGCAGTGAGAGAAAGCGTGAGCAGAAGTTTTGGACAAAGAGTATGTCTGGGTTGCATTTCCTTTCTCATATTTATCCGAAAACTGCACCCTCACAAATCCAGTAACATCGATCACAAGTTTCAGTATTATTCTAAGCTGTCAACCCATTTTCCCGTGTAAGACCTACTAACCATACGTGTATTACTGACACTGCTTAGCGCCTGATATGTAAGACCGCAAGTACCAGTATACCTTATACGTGTGGACGACACGGTGGAAGTCCTAGTGGAAAATGCGTTTGAGAACCGGCTGCACTGTTTGTGTGTGAGTTGGGAGCCTTGGCAGAAGGATGGGTCAAAATTACATTTCAGTAATGAAGGACGAAATTTACTTATTCAGTCGCGTCGAAAAAAAAAAAAAAAAGCACGGTGCTCCTATACCACAGAAATAGACTCCCGTAACAGGAAGTAATACAAGTAATAACAGCGAACACCCTCTCCTATTCGTTCAATTTTTAAGAGGATTTTGTTGGAACATTTTCCAACTACGAAACCATTTTCTCCAGAAATTTGGAACTAGTAAACGAAGAGTTAGGCGTTTCAAAATTTTATTACATTAAATTCGATATCATGTCTTCCGATCGCTGCCTAAACCTAATTCGAGTTTGTCTTTTTTTTTAACGGTGGTGGAGGAAAGAATAGTGTTTAACGTCGATTTTATTCAGCACCGATTGCAATCTCGAACTGGAGGAAGTTGACGAAGGAAAACGTCTATATCGTTCTGTCATCACCACGTTTGGCTTAATCGGTTTTGCCGGCCGCGGTGGTCTAGCGAGTCTGACGCTGCAGTCCGGAACCACGGGACTGCTACGGTCGCAGGTTCGAATCCTGCCTCGGGCATGGGTGTGTGTGATGTCCTTAGGTTAGTTAGGTTTAAGTAGTTCTAAGTTCTAGGGGACTTATGACCTAAGATGTTCAGTCCCATGGTGCTCAGAGCCATTTGAACCATTTGAGCCTTAATCGGTTTTCTGAAGCCGCCATTACGACATCTGGATTAATCGATTTTCTGCAGCCTTAGACCGGTTACTGCATTAAAATCTTACCTTGCAACTAATCTCAACCGACAGTCCTGCAGTTACCTTTGGATTTATTACACTATAAGGACTGCCCAGAAATCCGAAAACAAGGTCACGTGTCAGTGTAAGGGCTTTTACTTTTTGCAAAACCTACAAGTGTGGTTAAAAAGTACTGACATCGCTTAGTACGCCAGAGGAGTAATTTTGCGAGGGGTAACACTTACTGTATCTAGGAACGCGACGATTGAGTGCGGTGGCGCCAAAGTTTCTGAGTACTGTGTCTGGTGCCCTAATTATTCATCCAAAAAATTTTAGCCATCAGTTTAAGATGAATGCGCGAACCGCCCCTGTGGGAAGCTTATTATATTGAGCGCGACGGGAGATTGATCACCTTTTAAAGGGGACCTCATATGGTCGCCGTGGACGTCAGTGTTTGAGAACTGCTTGCGTGTCATGGGCGTGCATTACGTATTTCGTTACGAAACCGAACTAGAGGATCATACCGCACTGTAAATTACAAAAGGGCTCCACAATATTTACCTCCATCTCGACTGAGGAGTGCACACCAGTGGTGTAGAGGCTGCCGCGGTTAATCAAGAGTGGTTGTGAGCTTAGTACTTCAACTGCAGCATGTGCTCATGCGGTAGAGCCATCCTGTTATACTCTGATCAAAAATATCCCAGAATCCCTACATAATGTGGAATCGACGACAAGATGTCACTAGAGGCGGACCCGCCGTAATAAAAGAAAGCCAGGTCTGTTTTCGATCGAAGAATAGTCACTGGATGTCCGCTGAGTAGCTGATCCGTCAGGGACATTACATCCCTTGTAACGCTCCCCAAGCCTACTGCTGGTGATGTAACTGTGAATTGAAAACGCGAAGGAACTACCGTAGTTAAACCTAGACCATGCAGACCTCGAGTATTTAAGTACAGAGCCCATCGAGCATTTCAGAGGATTGTTGTAAGTACTCGCATGGAATCAGCGAGTGAATCATTTTTTAGTTCTTAAGTACTACCTGCAGTCCAGCTGACTGAGAGTGCGGAATTAAAAAGGATGGGTTACACAGGCCGAGTACCTCCTCATAATCCGCTCATTTCAGCAGTCAGTGCTGAGTGACGCTTGAGCTGACGTAACGAGCAACGACACTGGACATTCGATGACTGGTTACCAAGCTGTAGGCAGTGACAGTCCGATGGAAGGGTTTGGGTTTGGTGAAAGTATGGAGAACGTTACCTGCCCTCATTTGCAGTACTAACAGTGAAGTATGGAGAAGACGGAATTACGACAAGGGGGGGTGTTCTTGGTGGTTGAGGTGTGGTCCGTTGTTTGCACTTAAGTGGAGACGTACGCTAAAACTGCCAAAATAGTGAAATATTTTTTACTGGATCTTCATTTACTACATGGTATTGAAATTTAAATTCCTGAATATTACATTCCAGTTCCACTCTTAAGCGTGATGAAAATAATAATTACCAAAAGCTTGCACGAAGCCACGCTCCTCTGTTTTTCTACGTTTCCTCATATTGTTCATGCCTGTGATGTTTTCTTCCAGTTCTATGTAGTCACAGTGTGGGGAACTTTTCGGTGTTTAGAAGATCTAGAACTTCTACAAAAATGTATGCATTGAAAAACTCAAAATCCAAATGATGGGAAAACATTGCCCCAGGACAACATTTGTTTCCATAACTGCTGATGAAGTTGCATCGTATGATATCTGTTTAGTTTATAATTGGGCTGATATTGCCAGACTACGGACTCTACAGAGGCTAGGATTTGATTCAGGAGCTTTCGCACTGCCGCGATCTTGAAGGAAATCGATAACAGGAGAAGTGATGCAGCTGACAATATTGTTATTCAGTTTGAAAATCAAATTAACCCATCAGAATAAGCAAAGAGAAGACTACTTGAAGATGAAGAGGAGAATGGTTTGCACTAGTTCAGCCAGGTGAGGTAAAGCTTAATACAAACACTGTCAAATCTTTGGTTGGTTGGTTGATTTGGGCGAGGGTACCAAACAGCGAGGTCATCTGTCCCATTGGGTTGGGGAAGGATGGAGGAGGAAGTCAGCCGTGCCATTTCAAAGGAACCAGCCCGGCATTTACCTGAAGCGATTTAGAGGAATCACGGGAAATCTAAATGAGGATGGCCGGATGCGTCCTCCCGAATGCGAGTCCTGTGTGCAAACCACTGTGCGAGCGCTCTCGCTGTCCAATCTTTGATTCATATTTCCTGGAACTGACATTTTGTCACCATATGTAACTTTTCCTTGCAAAGCACTTAAATCACTTAAATTTGACATTCAATCAGTCAATACTACAATGAGACTTTCATTTACTGCAATTCTAACGCATTTATGTATGAGAAAAGCAACAAGATTTTGTATGAAACTTCCTGGCAGATTAAAACTGTGTGCCCGACCGAGACTCGAATGCGGGACCTTTGCACTTGCCCGCGAAAGGCAAAGGTCCCGAGTTCGAGTCTCGATCGGGCACACAGTTTTAATCTGCCAGGAAGTTTCATATCAGCGCACACTCCACTGCAGAGTGAAAATCTCATTCTGGGAAGATTTTGTATATTTTATTTACAGAAATTTAGAGAACTGTAAAAATCTACCAAAGGAAGATATCAATATTCTGTTCCACATTTATTTGTGATACTGGTATATCAAACTTTGTGCAAAAGTACATTAATTTCGTTCTGACAGTTTTCAAAAAGGAACTTTTATACTCACCTTGTTCAAAGAATTTCAGTTGATTATAATTAAAAATGTATAATTTCAATAAGCATAAAAAAGTATGTTCGTATTCATATAACATTCCTTAACAACTATACCAATTTCGTTACACTGTCTTCAAAATTTTGGACTTTTTAAGGTTTTTTCAAAGTATTGCAACTTTTTATACGTCCTTCCCTCCTTAAGAAAACACTACATGCGCAAGCATATGAACATATTTTATAACATCGAGTACTGCGTTCAGTCGATGAACGGATCTGAAACTACGATTCTTTGTATCAGCATGAGAATGCACCCTGTCATCTGTGAGGCAAAGTTTTGTGGACTTTAACACTTCTGAAACGAGGTAGCCTGCCGAGAGACCCTATCTGAACACAATCGAACACTTTTGGGATGGGTCAGAAGAGCGACTTCGCTCCAGACTCCAGCAACCAATGTCACTCTCTTGTCTGGATTCGACTCTTAAGGAACAATGGGCTGTCATTACGCCATAGACGTTCAGACACCTCTTTGAAAGTGTCCTCAGCAGAGACCGAGCCGTGGGAAAGGATCGTCGCACCCTATGTTAATGTATACTAAATGCTGCCCGAATGCTTTTGATCAGATAGCGTTTGCTTTGCACTCAGACTGTAATAGCGCGACTTGTTCAGTACACCACGCATTTAGAAAACATCAATCTTGTAAAACACAAAAATCTCCTTACTCACACGAAGTGCTGAGTGCTGTCGACAAGGAATTTCAAACTGATTCCGTATTTATAGATTTCCAGAAGGCTTTTAACACTGTACCTCACAAGTGGATTCTAATCAAATTGTGTGTTTATGGAATATCGTCTCAGTTATGCGACTGGATTGGTGATTTTCTGTCAGAGAGGTCATAATTCGTAGAAACTGACGGAAAGTCGCCGACTAGAACTGATTTCCGGTGTTTCCCAAGGTAGTATTATAGGTCCTCTGCTGTGCCTTAGCTATATAAACGATTTAGGAGACAATCTGAGCAGATGTCTTAGGTTGTTTGCAGATGATACTGTCGTTTGTCGTCTAGTAAAGTCATCAGTCAAATTCCAAAAGATTTAGAAAAGATACCTGTATGGTGCGAAAATTGGCAATAATGAAAGATGTGTGGTCATACACATTAGTACTAAAAGGAATCAGTTAAACTTCGATTACACGATGAATAAATCTAACAAAAGGCCTTAAATTCAACTAAATATCTTGGAATTACAATTACGAACAACTTTAATTGCAAAGAAAGCACAAAAAATGTTGTGGGGAAGGCGAACCAAAGACTGCGTTTTATGGGCTGAACACTATGAAGATGCAACAGATCTACTAAAGATAATGCCTGCACTACGCTTGCCAATCCTCTTTTGGAGTACTGCTACTCGGTGTGGATCCTTGTTGTTGTTGTTGTGGTCTTCAGTCCTGAGACTGGTTTGATGCAGCTCTCCATGCTACTCTATCCTGTGCAAGCTTCTTCATCTCCCAGTACCTACTGCAACCTACATCCTTCTGAATCTGCTTAGTGTATTCATCTCTTGGTCTCCCTCTACGATTTTTACCCTCCACGCTGCCCTCCAATGCTAAATTTGTGATCCCTTGATGCCTCAAAACATGTCCTACCAACCGATCCCTTCTTCTAGTCAAGTTGTGCCACAAACTTCTCCCAAATCCTATTCAATACCTCCTCATTAGTTACGTGATCTACCCACCTCATCTTCAGCATTCTTCTGTAGCACCACATTTCGAAAGCTTCTATTCTCTTCTTGTCCAAACTGGTTATCGTCCATGTTTCACTTCCATACATGTCTACACTCCATACAAATACTTTCAGAAACGACTTCCTGACACTTAAATCTATACTCGACTTTAACAAATTTCTCTTCTTCAGAAACGATTTCCTTGCTATTGCCAGTCTACATTTTATATCCTCTCTACTTCGATCATCATCAGTTATTTTGCTCCCCAAATAGCAAAACTCCTTTTATACTTTAAGTGTCTCATTTCCTAATCTAGTCCCCTCAGCATCACCTGATTTAATTTGACTACATTCCATTATCCTCGTTTTGCTTTTGTTGATGTTCATCTTATATCCTCCTTTCAAGACACTGTCCATTCCGTTCAACTGCTCTTCCAAGTCCTTTGCTGTCTCTGACAGAATTACAATGTCATCGGCGAACCTCAAAGTTTTTACTTCTTCTCCATGAATTTTAATACCTACTCCGAATTTTTCTTTTGTTTCCTTTACTGCTTGCTCAATATACAGATGGAATAACATCGGGGAAAGGCTACAATTCTGTCTCACTCGTTTCCCAACCACTGCTTCCCTTTCATGCCCCTCGACTCTTATAACTGCCATGTGGTTTCTGTACAAATTGTAAATAGTCTTTCGCTCCCTGTATTTTACCCCTGCCACCTTCAGAATTTGAAAGAGAGTATTCCAGTTAACGTTGTCAAAAGCTTTCTCTAAGTCTACAAATGCTAGAAACGTAGGTTTGCCTTTTGTTAATCTTTCTTCTAAGATAAGTCGTAAGGTTAGTATTGCCTCACGTGTTCCAACATTTCTACGGAATCCAAACTGATCTTCCCCGAGGTCCGCTTCTACCAGTTTTTCCATTCGTCTGCAAAGAATTCGCGTTAGTATTTTGTAGCTGTGACTTATTAAACTGATAGTTCGGTAATTTTCACATCTGTCAACACCTGCTTTCTTTGGGATTGGAATTATTATATTCTTCTTGAAGTCTGTGGGTATTTCACACTTCTGTGGGTATTTCATACATCTTGCTCACCAGATGGTAGAGTTTTGTCATGACTGGCTCTCCCAAGGCCATCAGTAGTTCTAATGGAATGTTGTCTACTCCGGGGGCATTGTTTCGACTCAGGTCTTTCAGTGCTCTGTCAAACTCTTCACGCAGTATCTTATCTCCCATCTCATCTTCATCTACATCCTCTTCCATTTCCATAATATTGTCCTCAAGTACATCGCCCTTGTATAAACCCTCTATATACTCCTTCCACCTTTCTGCCTTCCCTTCTTTGCTTAGAACTGGGTTGCCATCTGAGCTCTTGATATTCATACAAGTGGTTCTCTTCTCTCCAAAGGTCTCTTTAATTTTCCTGTAGGCAGTATCTATCTTACCCCTAGTGAGACAAGCCTCTACATCCTTACATTTGTCATCTAGCCATCCCTGCTTAGCCATTTTGCACTTTCTGTCGATCTCATTTTTGAGACGTTTGTATTCCCTTTTGCCTGATTCATTTACTGCATTTTTATATTTTCTCCTTTCATCAATTAAATTCAATATTTCTTCTGTTACCCAAGGATTTCTATTAGCCCTCGTCTTTTTACCTACTTAATCCTCTGCTGCCTTCACTACTTCATCCCTCAGAGCTACCCATTCTTCTTCTACTGTATTTCTTTCCCCCATTGCTGTCAGTTGTTCCCTTATGCTCTTCCTGAAACTCTCTACAACCTCTGGTTCTTTCAGTTCATCCAGGTCCCATCTCCTTAAATTCCCACCTTTTTGCAGTTTCTTCAGTTTCAATCTGCAGTTCATAACCAATAGATTGTGGTCAGAATCCACATCTGCCCCTGGAAATGTCTTACAATTTAAAACCTGGTTCCTAAATCTCTATCTGATACCCATTAGTATCTCCAGGATTCTTCCAGGTATACAACCTTCTTTTATGATTCTTGAACCAAGTGTTAGCTATGATTAAGTTATGCTCTGTGCAAAATTCTACAAGGCGGCTCCCTCTTTCATTTCTTCCCCCCAATCCATATTCACCTACTATGTTTCCTTCTCTCCCTTTTCCTACTGACGAATTCCAGTCACCCATGACTATTAAATTTTCGTCTCCCTTCACTACCTGAATAATTTCTTTTATCTCGTCATACATTTCATCAATTTCTTCATCATCTGCAGAGCTAGTTGGCATATAGACTTGTACTACTGTAGTAGGCATGGGCTTTGTGTCTATCTTGGCCACAATACTGCGTTCACTATGCTGTTTGTAGTAGCTAACCCGCACTCCTATTTTGTTATTCATTATTAAACCTACTCCTGCATTACCCCTATTTGATTTTGTATTTATAACCCTGTAATCACCTGACCAAAAGTCTTGTTCCTCCTGCCACCGAACTTCACTAATTCCCACTATATCTAACTTTAACCTATCCATTTCCCTTTTTAAATTTTCTAACCTATCTGCCCGATTAAGGGATCTGACATGCCACGCTCCGATCCGTAGAATGCCAGTTTTCTTTCTCCTGATAACGACGTCCTCTTGAGTAGTCCCCGCCCGGAGATCCGAATGGGGGACTATTTTACCTCCGGAATATTTTACCCAAGAGGACGCCATCATCATTTAATCATACAGTAAAGCTGCATGTCCTCGGGAATAATTACGGCTGTAGTTTCCCCTTGCTTTCAGCCGTTCGCAGTACCAGCACAGCAAGGCCGTTTTGGTTAATGTTACAAGGCCAGATCAGTCAATCATCCAGACTGTTGCCCCTGCAACTACTGAAAAGGCTGCTGCCCCTCTTCAGGAACCACACGTTTGTCTGGCCTCTCAACAGATACCCTTCCGTTGTGGTTGCACCTACGGTACGGCCATCTGTATCGCTGAGGAACGCAATCCTCCCCACCAACGGCAAGGTCCATGGTTCGTGGGGGATGTGTGGATTCTTACCGGATAGGAATAACGGAGTAAAGTACACCGAGAAAGTTCAAGGAAGTGCAGCACGTTTTGTATTATCATGAAATAAGGAATAGAGTTTCACAGACATGATACAAGAATTGGGGTAGACATCATTAAAACAAAGGCGGTTCTCGTTGTGGCGGTATCTTCTCACGAAATTTCAGTCACCAACTTTCTCCTCCGAATGCGAAAATAGTTTGTTGACGGCGACATACATATGGAGAAACGATCATCATAATAAAATAAGGGAAATTAGAGCGCGCACGGGAAGATACAGGTGTTCCTTTTTTCCGCGCGTTGTTACAAAATTCAATAATAGTGAATTATTGTGAAGGTCGATCTATGAACCCTTTGCCAGGCACTTAAGTGTGGTTTTCAGAGTACCCACTCAGATGTAAATTTAGTTGTAAAAGTTAGTCGCCATGAATAAAAATACATCTGCTACTGCTCCTACCAGCACTAAAGCAACCTTCACCTAAATAGTTTTTTATTCAGTATAATAGGGCATTAAGAAAGTTGTGTTCAGTAGATAACCGTGCACCTTGCAGAAGCCTTTCTAAGCACCCTGGAATTCTTTCACTCACTTCCCATTACATTTACCCCGTAATGATTTTAGTGGCTGCAATAAATATCAGTATGAGCTGAATTGTGATCTATAAGCAGTCACTGTAGAAGACATAAAATAATTTTTATTCACACTTTTCTTCGTTGTCTCGGAATCAGAGTGGGATTATATACTTTAGTGGAAAGGCATTCAATAACTTCCATCTCGCGCGAGATCGAGTATTTCAACAAGTTCAAATAAAACCTGAAACCTCATTAGTTACTGTTTCACAAATTATGCGAACATCTACATTAAAACACTGAAACACGCTGCGGCCGTTTCTTCTTTTGTCTGTCGCAGAAGGAATAGTTACCCTTTCGTTTTCCGGACTCCACACAAGAAGGACACATTCTATATTTCTCGATGCGGTACCACGCCATGTTCTGAACTGTACGTTTACCTTTGAGGAAATAGGTGAATTCTTAATTCTTTATTCTACTTCTGCATATTTTGTTTACGTAGAAAAAACTTGTAGATGAATTTGTAGAATTTGCTTGAAGACATCGCTATGTAAATTTAACCTGGTGATGCTGTTTCACTGAAAAAAGACAAGTTCGCAATCTGAATCATAAAAAGAGAGGTAAAGGTATATCCATTAAGAACGAATTTTTGAGACTTCATTAATATAAAAAATAAAGGAAAGTAAAAGTAAGATGGTGATTTTAGTGCTTCAGGTGTTCTACATTGTCCCTCTACGCCTCCCATACACACAACTCATAGAACGATCGTACAACCAGGTGAAACTATAAAAAAAATTCCTCCCTGGGATGTTGTTCAACTCGACGATCACACTAGATTGAATGTCCGTTGTGTCGTCAAAGCGTTGACAGTTCATTTGAATTTCTGCAATTTCATCGATTTGTGGTACATTCGCGTTGATAGCACCAAGTCTCATCATCCGTGATGATGTTTTCCAGAAACGAGATGTCCACGTTTTACCATCAAATCAAGTTACAGTAAGCGTCAACGAGTCGTTTTCTTTCGAGGGCCAAGGTGTACGAGACAAACTCTGCACATACATTTCTCTTCTTCAAAACATTCTGGAGACTGTCTTGAACTCTTCATTAGGACAAAGTGCTCGATTTCGATCTGCGACAGAATAACGTTAACCCACTGCGGCTACACGTCCACTACTCAGCACTGCCAGCTCACAACTGACTGATCGAGTGCACACCCGTTGTTTAGAGTTGTTAGTTCAAGTTGCCACTGTAGTTATTGCGATGACGTTGCTTACACGCCGGAAATAAAATCAGTCTCAGAACTTTTTAGATGGCTCCTGTAGACAGATATGTGCAGGTAAGTAGAAAGAGATAATATAACTGACAACTGTAAAGGGACGGAGAGGTGCTATCTTCGGATGAAGAAATTATTAATAATACACTCCTGGAAATTGAAATAAGAACACCGTGAATTCATTGTCCCAGGAAGGGGAAACTTTATTGACACATTCCTGGGGTCAGATACATCACATGATCACACTGACAGAACCACGGGCACATAGACACAGGCAACAGAGCATGCACAATGTCGGCACTAGTACAGTGTATATCCACCTTTCGCAGCAATGCAGGCTGCTATTCTCCCATGGAGACGATCGTAGAGATGCTGGATGTAGTCCTGTGGAACGGCTTGCCATGCCATTTCCACCTGGCGCCTCAGTTGGACCAGCGTTCGTGCTGGACGTGCAGACCGCGTGAGACGACGCTTCATCCAGTCCCAAACATGCTCAATGGGGGACAGATCCGGAGATCTTGCTGGACAGGTTAGTTGACTTACACCTTCTAGAGCACGTTGGGTGGCACGGGATACATGCGGACGTGCATTGTCCTGTTGGAACAGCAAGTTCCCTTGCCGGTCTAGGAATGGTAGAACGATGGGTTCGATGACGGTTTGGATGTACCGTGCACTATTCAGTGTCCCCTCGACGATCACCAGTGGTGTACGGCCAGTGTAGGAGATCGCTCCCCACACCATGATGCCGGGTGTTGGCCCTGTGTGCCTCGGTCGTATGCAGTCCTGATTGTGGCGCTCACCTGCACGGCGCCAAACACGCATACGACCATCATTGGCACCAAGGCAGAAGCGACTCTCATCGCTGAAGACGACACGTCTCCATTCGTCCCTCCATTCACGCCTGTCGCGACACCACTGGAGGCGGGCTGCACGATGTTGGGGCGTGAGCGGAAGACGGCCTAACGGTGTGCGGGACCGTAGCCCAGCTTCATGGAGACGGTTGCGAATGGTCCTCGCCGATACCCCAGGAGCAACAGTGTCCCTAATTTGCTGGGAAGTGGCGGTGCGGTCCCCTACGGCACTGCGTAGGATCCTACAGTCTTGGCGTGCATCCGTGCGTCGCTGCGGTCCGGTCCCAGGTCGACGGGCACGTGCACCTTCCGCCGACCACTGGCGACAACATCGATGTACTGTGGAGACCTCACGCCCCACGTGTTGAGCAATTCGGCGGTACGTCCACCCGGCCTCCCGCATGCCCACTATACGCCCTCGCTCAAAGTCCGTCAACTGCACATACGGTTCACGTCCACGCTGTCGCGGCATGCTACCAGTGTTAAAGACTGCGATGGAGCTCCGTATGCCACGGCAAACTGGCTGACACTGACGGCGGCGGTGCACAAATACTGCGCAGCTAGCGCCATTCGACGGCCAACACCGCGGTTCCTGGTGTGTCCGCTGTGCCGTGCGTGTGATCATTGCTTGTACAGCCCTCTCGCAGTGTCCGGAGCAAGTATGGTGGGTCTGACACACCGGTGTCAATGTGTTCTTTTTTCCATTTCCAGGAGTGTAGTATAAGAGTAAAATATATCGGCTAATTTTATTACTTTTTGTGAACCGGTATCTGTTACTCTGTTTCGTGAAAATAAGAGAATTTTCGGCAATCCATGTATGAAATAAGACAGCCCCAGCCGTTGGAGAGCCGAAAATAATGGCAGTACTGCTGCTGAAGCTACACCATTCCCGAGAATAAAGCCTGCATCGAGACATGTTTCTAAATTTTGTAGTAAAATCTAATTCATGTAGATAGATTTCCATCTGTGGACCTAATTACTTTAAAAAGCACGCAGGAATAAGATTTAAGTTGCTTTTGCTTGACAGTAACAGTAGTTTCGCCTGGAAATGTGCTGAAAGGATGGAATTATCATTTTGCTTAGGAAAATGAACGCTCGAATTCAATCACAGCTGTTTTACTTATACAATATCCTTAAACAACGTCATCGTTAAATTTCTGGAAATTTTACTTTAGATTTTTTTCCTCATCGTTATTTATTCTGCTAGTGCTGTATCGAAAGACGCGCAGTGGCTCCATGCGGTACTGTCATTTGGGTTGCCTGCTCTACAGGCGTTAAGTGGCGAGACGACGTATGGCTAAAGCTATAGTTGCTGTCTGATCTACAGAGGCCAACGTCTTTGCCGCCCTACTTTGCTTCGCTTGTCACGTGGGCCGAAGAAGAGCGTTGCTTGGTATCACCCCGCCTTCCTGGTACTTATGTGGGCTATATGGCCAGACAAGCAGGGTTGCTCCTTCTGGAGCCGACGCACAGCCTTGTTGTTTCGTCGAGCGCCAGCGAACAACAACCTGCAACCAGACGTTGACTGCCATCACTCGTCCACTTCTTCATCGCTTTTTATGATGGGACAGAAGAATTTCTTGAAAATAATACCAACTGGAATAGGACTATGATTTAGGCTGATACCTGTCAAATATTGTACCTGATTGCCTGACTTCTAAACGATAGTTTAGTACTGTAAACAGGGTGATTCTGTTATGATGTTAGAAACTTTCATGCATAATAGAAAAGGATAAATATATACAGTTGAGGTTATGGGCCCTGCTTCTGAAACGCTTTAGTCGAAAATTATATGAGAAAATCGTTCGGGTACCTCTAACAGTGTGATATGTGCACCAGTAGCGTTGTCGCTAAGATTGTGGGACAGGCAACTTCCAGAAGTCATAGTGTGGATAAAAAGAAGAAAAAAAAATTTAATGAACGTGGGCTCTTCAATGCATGTCTTAACAGCTAAGAACACTTGTTCATCTTCGGTACTGTGAAACACATCTCTTCCACTGCGATCTCCTTGGTTTCTGTGTTTCTGTAGGAGGTAATATGACAAAAACAAGAAAAAATGTACAATAAAAATAGGCTCTAAATTGCATATCTTAAAAGCTATTGGCACTTGTTCAGAAGACGAGATGTGGTTTACAACAGCGAATGTGTTTTGGCCATATTACCACCACTGAAAGTTGACTACCCAACAATCTTCGCAATAACAGTACCAGTCCATGAATTCCACTTGTCAGAGGTATCAGAACGACTTTCGTCTGTATCTTTCGACTCGGTCATTTCAGGAAAGGGGTCCCTGACCTCAAATCATACATTTACACTTTTCCATCATCCCGGGAAATTTGCGACATCATCACGGACGACCTTGTATAATTAATTCATTAATACATAATGTGAAATTTGAGGGTTATCTCAGTAGTTGTGTTAGTCGTAGCCATCTTGATGGTACTAACATAACCACTTTTACCCGTGTTGAGTGTAGTAGCACGCTGAGACCTAGCAAACCTCGAAGCTGAAGTATGCTCAACAATGGGTCTGTTCAGGAGACGGCTAGGTGAAAACGAGCGCTGAATCTCGCTCGGCGCCTGAGTACTGAACGCTGGCGATAAAATATGGCTGTCAGACATCATTATCTAGCGTACGGAAAGTGCAAACTGTGTGCTGTCCTCAGAGGAATGACAATATGTTAACTTCACCGTAGTCTTAAACGCAAGCATGTATATTTAATGGCTTGGTGCTTAAAGTGAGGAGTAGCTCTTTCAAAATCGCTGTAATGGCAGGATTACAGAGGGTTAGGAAATTTGGAGCAGTATTACTTTATAACACGTCGGTGCAGGATGCCTAGCTACAGTTACAACCTAATGACCTGCTGTGTGAAAGGGAATCCGCTACAAGATTCATAAAAAAAAAAAAAAAATAGCTTGTACACTCGTATAAAAATTTCCTTTAGATAAACTTCCTTTACTTCAAAAGTTTGCAGCTACGATTACGTCAATATCTGGATCTACATATTTGTGACAGCAAGTGTTTTCTGCGATGAAGAGAACGAAATCCACCCACAAAAGCTCAATGTCCGACTTCAATTTAAAAGCTTATTTTCGAATAAGCAGTGCTGAGAAAGTGGTACCAGACACTGATGCCTTAATGAAAAGCAAAACATATAGTATTAAACACCATGCAGTGTTTCTGCGATTAACGTGTGAATAAAATATGATAACGTAGGCTTTCCCGGCGTAATAAGTCTCGAAAGTCTCTGCGGGTTTGCTGCCGGATCCTAAAATCAACTGCACTCGATATTTCGGCGATCTCAGCTGGAGTCATCAGCAGAAGCATCATTTTCCTGAAGATGGTGACCAGTTGGATCTCCGAAATATCGAGTCAAGTTGATTTTAGGATCCGTCTGCAAACCCGAAGAGACTTTCATGTGAATAAAATAGTCACGAAGTACATGCTGATGTCAATTTAATCTTTGCCGGAAAACAACGTTCACCAGAAGGGTGCATCAATTGCAACAAATATTATCTTTTGCAATTGTCTCGGCCGGCCGCGGTGGTCTCGCGGTTCTAGGCGCGCAGTCCGGAACCGCGCGACTGCTACGGTCGCAGATTCGAATCCTGCCTCGGGCATGGATGTGTGTGATGTCCTTAGGTTAGTTAGGTTTAACTAGTTCTAAGTTCTAGGGGACTGATGACCTAAGATGTTAAGTCCCATAGTGCTCAGAGCCATTTTTTTTTTTTTTTTGCAATTATCTCACCCATGTTCTTTGCCTCATCAATCAAAAGAAATGTAAATTTTATTTCATTGTCATTTCTTATCAATGCAACAATTTTACCAAATTTATTTGCCCTGAAGCGATACATCTCCGAAGAACGGTTAGAGGCCGTAGAATAGACTCGTTGACAACAGTTTCTCTGACAGAGCTGACTTGTTAGATCCCTCTCCCCTTCCTCCCCTCAACCTCTTCCATAACTAGCCGCGACGCAGCGGGCTGCTCACTGTTGAGCCAGCTCGCACGGGCAGATTGGTCAACAGGTCTGGTCTACAACAAGACACAATACATCAACTGAAAAAAGAGAATTTCTAGTTCTCACTTCTCGGATACAGAGAGGTAAGAAGCATTTGACATCTAAGGGTGATAGACTTATTTGTTATTAATATAAATGTTGGCTAGAACAGCACACTACTTTATTAAACAAAATCCAATTGAACATAGTGCGCTTCTACCTTCCTCTGACGTCTGGAATTACCTTCCCGATCAGAGGGGAAGCTACGGCTTACGTCGACTCCAAAGCACAGAGAAACTTGGCATTTTCCACATCTACAAATCATTCTCAGAGGTGTTTCTTAGTTATTTTAATGGATTTTCCTAGAATTTTGCGTGCCCAAGCTAACGAATCTAACCCAGCTGATCTTGCACTAGACAATTTTAGTTCTGAAAGTTGCAGAGTTGCCCGATTGTTCTAACCGATGTGAGTTTCGCTTCGTACGTCCTCATTTGCGCAGGTACAGTCAGATGTCGACCATATTCCGCGCATGGACGGCCGATCCTTCATCAGGACGGACAGCAAGGCCGTCGTTAATAGTCAGACTCGGCAGGCGCGGACGCCGACCACCCGCGAAGTTGCGTAATGAATTCAGGAAGGGGAGCCGATGGCGCCATCTTGTGCCCGCTGGCAAAGCGGCTCACAACTTGGAGAACAGCTGTTTAGCCCCGAGCCAGAGGGATCTGCGGTGACTGCTAACAAGTGCGCCAACTTGGGAGGGGCTGGCTGCGAATCCCCCCGCCCTCTCCCCGCGGGAAGTAGCGCGGTTAGGTGCGCCATCTGCTGCAGAAAAAACTCAGCATCTGGTAGCGCGAGTATAGTGTGCCGAGCACATCCAAGTGTTACAGTAAAGGAACAAGTGATTTCCATAAGAAAAGAGAGGAATTACCGTCAATACCATCTCAGTGACGAAGTCACTACGAGACTGATATAACAAGAAGACGGCAAGCAATCTACCACCTGGTTTTCAAAGGGAAGCATCTCAGCATCCTTCTTAGGCGACTTCGGTCAACTGCAGAAAACTGCTGTTGCAAGTTTCCATCCCTTCTGAGTACTATAGTTCAGTGAACATTATCGGAAGCAAGTTTGATTAAAGGCAATCACAAATTATTCACTGGCGCTCTAGTGTTCTGTGGCTGTGTCCTTTTGTGATGTTCTGTTGTTCCTGGCTGGATGAGGTGAGAGTGGTATGATAGGTGGATGGCCGATTTCCTCCTACTACAACACAAAATGCACACGTGGTTAAAATACACTTTATTACAGGAACCAATTGAGTACTTTAATTCACTGACGTCCAACCTGAAGTTCTGTGGTTAACAGCAATCAAATAACAAGTGCTAATTCTTGAATCTTGTCCGTGTCCGTATCACAACTAAATACAATGATTAAAGTTCACTCACAGCTAGCTAAGGTGCGAGGTAATTGGTCTGGCATAACCACAAGCGCCGGAACGAAGACCAGAGAAGGCTGTGAGGAAACGTCGGCCAATGGTGCGCGGAATTGGACTGCGCCGCGCCAGGAGTGACATCTGCAAGAAGAGAACTTAAGCGCCGCTCCAGCCAGCCTCGACCGCTCAGATCGGTTCACTGTACAGGCATTGGTGGAACGTATTTGCGGAGCGTGCTATAAGAAAAACTAGTTGTAATCCTTATTCCGCCTACTTAGCCCTTTATCCTCCCCTTCAACGGTCTCAGCATACCCTCCAAACCCACCTTAACCAATTCACCGCTTGGTGCAACCAGTGCTTCCTCCGTATCAACCCCTCCAAGACCCAGGCGATCATCAGAGGCCACACCACCCGATCTTCCCGCCTCCATGATTTCTACCTCACCATTTATGGCCATCCTATCCACCTCACTCCTACCCTCAAATACCTTGTCCTCACCCGCGACCGCCACCTCTCCTGGACTCCCCATCTCCTTACGATCCAACACGAAGCTCACAACAGACTCCGCCTCCTGAAACCCCTCTCTGGTCGGACATGGGGTCTGCATCCTTGCACCATCCTTCACACCTACAAATCCTTGATCCGCCCCATGCTCTGTTATGCCAGCGTTGCTTGGATTTCCGCTCCTCCCAGGTTCTATAAATCCCTCCAAATCCTCGAGCACCATGCACTCCGCCTCGCCTTCCGCATCCATCTTCCATCCCCCACTTGCGTCTTTTACGACCTGATACTCTTCCCCCACCTTCACCTTTTCCTTGAACACATCTGCACACTATATATAGTCCGCTGTCTTGATCCCCCTCATCCCCTGGTGTCTCCCTTCCTCTCCACCCCCAGCCAATTGCCACGCCTTTACCGTTATGTCCCACCCTCTCTCCATCTCCACACCCTCTGCCTCCTTTCCCAACGCAACTTCCACCATCCACCCCTCCAGGATGATGAGCTTCGCCCTGATGTCTACCTTCCTACCAACTGTAACCCGATCTTCCTCCCGCCTCCTCCTCGGGGCTCTCTCTCCTCCCCCTCCCTTCTCCTTTCCCCCCCTAATCCCCCTCCCTCTCTTGTGCTCCCCTTCAGTGTCTCTGTACTCCCTCCTGCCTTGTTTTCCCTCTTCACGTCCTTCCCCACCTGTCTCCTGCCTCGTGGTGCACTCCCTGACGCCCCTCCTCTTTTTATCCTACCCCTGCCCTGCTGCCCCTTGCTCTCCCCTCTTTTTGCATCCTCTCAGGCCTCTCCCTCGACAGGTCCCACATGGCAGTTTTATTCTTCTTCGTGTGTACTACAAGTTGGTTTAAAATGTGTTGTTCTGGAGTGTTTTTAATACTGTGGTCAACTTTTAACCTGTGCATGTGACTTCAGTGTCTTTTTTGTGTTCTACGAATCACCAACTGTGTTTTTTAAATTTATGTCGACTTTTTAAATTGTCAACCCATGAACGTCTCAATGTCAGTGTGTTTTTACCTCCATTATCTCCACTTACTCTGTTTTACGTCCCCCTTTTTTGTCGCCTTATACGTAACATTTTGTATTAGTTGCCATGTCACTCGGCTGAAGAGCGGCGAATAATGCCACTGACAGCCCTCCGCTGCCCATATGCGGCAGAGGAATGAAATCAAAATAAAGAAAAAAAATATCCTTATCAGCTACTTGTCTGGAATTCGTCTATAGGAACGACTATTACTGCTTGCATGTCAATTTCGACACCGACGTAACTCCAAAGTATTTGCTAGCTTCTTTATAGAAATAAAACTACTAATGTTATTTGCTTGAATTGTTGAATAGCTTTCCGAGAACGCAGCATCCTTTAAGGCACCCTATAAGCAACGAGTGGACAAGATCCAATAGTTACGACTATCGCTATGGAAGACGAGACCACAGTGCGACGTACTGAGGTGCAATGCGAACTCAGTCCCGATGCGACGTACTGAGGTACTGAGACTGAGACACTGAGTGATCGGTCGGCGTGGCGGCCTACATGCACGCTGCCCAGGGGCCGTTATCGGCGCGTAGCCTGGGGGCGTGTCTTGGTTTTCTCTTGTCATAGTTCAGCGCCTGCTGAACAATGTTTTCTAGTGTCGACCGGTGTGCTGCCAAGGCGTACGCCAGCACGCTTGTGCTCATGTAACTCTATGTTTTTAACAAGAATAATTCTTTATCTGTCTGGAGGTGGTGTTTTTATTGATTCTTGCTATCATCTTTTGCGCTGAGGGACTTCTATGTTTTATGTAGGGTGCCATATAGTCAACACTTCAGGTTTTTCGCGTCGATGTTACCGTATATTATATCTTATATTTGTATTTGCATTTATCAACATCCCACTGAGGTGTATTTTACGACTTAGCCGTTGCACTTGGTTGGCATCCAGACATAGTATTGACACCGTTAGTCACTAGTGACAGATAGCACAATCTCGTGCATCGGGGGGGGGGGGGGGGGAGAGGAGATTTGACGTAGATACTGCTTTTAGGAAGATTCGCTTATGCTCGATTCTGTTGGCTATAATAATACACGGAATAATCAGAAATTGGTATTTGGACACTCATTATGTACTTTTTACACTTTACCGCTATAGTAATGTACTTTTATGTTCCGTACTTTGGTCTTCTAATTCTTATTCACCTTGATTATTATGGCTATTATGTAAGCATTTATCAGCAGTATTTGTAACATTAGTCGTTTATAATAACTGCCTGATTATTGTGGATATTAATGTAAGCATTGTAGCAGCAGTTTTTGTAACGCCAGTCGTCTATAATAACCTCTCGTGGTTTGTTATTCTGACAATATTTAGCAATAACATCATCATAGCTGCAGGCGCCATCTACCGAAAGCATTATTTTAGGCTTCATGCCGTTTTGTTTGCATTGCACTGCGCGACAAGCCGTAATCTGCTGTTTATTTCTAACATGGATTGTCAATTTACGGACAAAGCATTTAATTTTAAAATAACATTTAGCTGCCTTTTCATAGGACGCCGTGCAGTGGTTTTAAAGCTTTGACAAAGGCTTTTACCTGCGGGATATTTTATGTGCGCTATCCCACGTACCCATCGCTACCAAATATTATTAAGTTCTGTAATATCATCTTGGGAATACAATTTCACTAAATGGGGTTACGTCACTGTTATGAAATTTCGTATTTCTTCTGTAGGCTAATCCGAAAATGCATAAAGAAAGGTGCACCGTTGTGAAATAAAAAAAAAAAAATTAACAGGGCAACCAAGACTGCCGTTTCTTATATAAATTATTTATTTATGAGGGAGGGAGACCTCACGTACGAGCAAAGAAGTGAAAGTTAAGAAATGTCACCGTGTCTCTTAGCACTCATACCATCCCCTTGTTCGATTTAAATCCAGTTGGAATATTATTCATTGCTGACCCAAATGGGAATCAGAATGTAAACATGTGAGACGGTTAAAAGCTGTGTGGCATGGAAGCGTGCAGCGACAGCCTTACACCTCGCCCTTATCACCCCTAAGGCATCGAGTTCATCTCGTACTGCAGCCGTTATTCGTCCTCGTCTTCAGTCACACTGGAGCAGATCAGGTATGAAGATAGAAAGAAAGTAGATGGAAGGAGGTACCACAGCTTTACTTAAGTAACAGTAATCAACAGACTCAATTACTATTGACACTACTGGCCATTAAAATTGCTACACCAAGAAGAAATGCAGATGATAAACGGGTATTCATTGGACAAATATATTATACTAGAACTGACATGTGATTACATTTTCACGCAATTTGGGTGCATAGATCCTGAGAAATCAGTACCCAGAACTACCACCTCTGGCCGTAATAACAGCCTTGTTACGCCTGGGCATTGAGTCAAACAGGACTTGGATGGCGTGTACAGGTACAGCTGCTCAAGCAGCTTCAACGTGATACCGCAGTACATAAAGAGTAGTGACTGGCGTATTATGACGGGCCAGTTGCTCGTCCACGATTGGACAGACGTTTTCAATTGGTAAGAGATCTGGAGAATGTGCTTACCAGGGCAGCAATCAAACATTTTCTATACCCAGAAAGTGCCGTACAAGACCTGCAACATGCGGTCGTGCCTTATCCTGATGAAATATAGGGTTTCGCAGGGATCGAATGAAGGGTAGAGCCACGGGTCGTAACACATCTGAAATGTAACGTCCACTGCTCAAAGTGCCGTCAATGCGAACAAGAGGTCACCGAGACGTGTAACCAATGGCATCCAATTCCATCACGCCGGGTGCTACACCAGTATCGCGATGACGAATACAGGCTTCCAATGTGCGCTCACCGCGATGTCGCCAAACACGGGTGCGACCATCATGATGCTGAAAACAGAACCTGGATTCATCCGAAAAAATGACGTTTTGCCATTCGTGCACCCAGGTTCGTCGTTGAGTACACCATCGCAGCCGCTCCTGTCTCTGATGGAGCGTCAAGAGTAACC
The DNA here is from genome assembly GCF_023898315.1 of Schistocerca nitens. Taxonomy (NCBI): domain Eukaryota; kingdom Metazoa; phylum Arthropoda; class Insecta; order Orthoptera; family Acrididae; genus Schistocerca; species Schistocerca nitens. The sequence goes on from NC_064619.1 coordinate 706,874,854, forward strand.
GCAGCCATGGTCTCCAAGGTGACAGTCCATGCTGCTACGTCGTCGAATTGTCCGTGCAGATGGTTGTTCTCTTACAAACGTCCCCATCTGTTGACTGAGGGATCGAGACGTGGCTGCACGATCCGTTCCAGCCATGCGGATAAGATGCCTGTCATCTCGACTGCTGGTGATACGAGGCCGTTGGGATCCAGCACGGCGTTCCGTATTACCTTCCTGAACCCACCGATTCCATGTTCTGCTAACAGTCATTGGATCTCGACCAACGTGAGTAGCAATGTCGCGATACGATAAACCGCAATCGCGATAGGCTACAATCCGACCTTTATCAAAGTCGGAAACGTGATGGTACGCATTTCTCCTCCTTACACGAGGCATCAGAACAACATTTCACCAGGCAACGCCGGTCAACTGCTATTTGAGAAATCTGTTGGAAACTTTCCTCATGTCAGCACGTTGTAGGTGTCGCCACCGGCGCCAACCTTGTGTGAATGCTCTGAAAAGCTCATCATTTGCATATCACAGCATCTTCTTCCTGTCGGTTAAATTTCGCGTCTGTAGCACGTTATCTTGGTGGTGTAGCAATTTTAATGGGCAGTAGTGTATATTTTGATAAAGACACGGAAATACATTAACAATGAAACTCACATGATAATGTAAAAATAAAAGCAATGGAATATGTGGGAAAAGTGCCTGTATACAAGAAAGATGTTACTCGGCTGACAGAAAACGCTCGGTAAAGTCGAGGAAAACACCGAATCAGTTCCGTGAAATGCACCTCACCATGCTACGACAAAACCCACTTCCTCCATACGACCCGCTACTCGTGCACTGTGCTCCAATAACAAGTGCCTGCCGCAAGCTCCGGCAAAACGCCTCCTGTTCCACACACGCGGCCGTTCCTCCCAACTTGCCTATCTGCTTCCAAGCTCTATCTCCAGAGCCGTCTCCAAATTGCATGATGGCTCCCTCTTAAGACCAGCTACACCAAACAGCACAATGACAGACGTACATGCAGCGGTGGACAGTCTTTCGCCAAAGCGTTCAGGCTCTCAAAAACACGGAATACAAGTAAACAAGTATCGGTATCATCAATGTACAAGCAATATGTTTCTGAAAGTATTTGTATGGAGTGTTGCCATGTATGGAAGTGAAACACGGACGATAAATAGTTTGGACCAGAAGAGAATAGAAGCTTTCGAAATGTGGTGCTACAGAAAAATGCTGAAGATTAGATGAGTGGATCACGTAACTAGTGATGAAGTAGTGAATAGAATTGGGGAGAAGAGGAGTTTGTGGCACAACTTGACAAAAAGAAGGGACCGGTTAGTAGGACATTTTCTGAGGCGTCAAGGGATCACAAATTTAGCATTGGAGGGCATCGTGGAGGGTAAAAATCATAGAGGGAGACCAAGAGATGAATGCACTAAGCAGATTCAGAAGGATGTAGGTTGCAGTAGGTACTGGGAGATGAAGAAGCTTGTGCAGGATAGGGTAGCATGGAGAGCTGCATCAAACCAGTCTCAGGACTGAAGACCACAACAACAACAAGCAAGATGAACGCAACTTTACAGAATTCGTGATATTCCTCGCGGCACAAGCAGTACGCTGTCCTTAGGACAAGACGGAACAGCTTGACGATCGCAGGTGGAAACTACTGGTCCAGAACTTCCATTAAGTCTCGTATTTACAGCCTCGTTATGAGATGACGAATGGCACAGCGGTGGGATCACCAATGTCTTTGACAGGAGCAAATTTCTTCAGGGAACACTTTAAGGAGCTGGCTCTGAACCCTGCTACGTTGCGTCCGTCATGCTTCCTACGGTACGTTGATGACACCTTCCTGATATCGAGCAAAAGCAAAGACGGATACTTGACTCTTGTAGGGAGCCGGGGGCGGTAGTTTCAAATGTGGCGCCGACCCCTCGCGCCATCTGACGTCACACGGTCCCGCGGCGAGGCCCACGGAAGAGACAGGTCGCGGCGAGTAAGTCACATCACGTGACACTGCAGGTCTTACGTGTGCCAGCAGGCGTTTCTGTTTATCAGTACCACCACTTGCAAAATAGGTTAGAAATCGGATTAAAAATGTTGCTCACGCAGCATATGTTCGCTTTATCGGGCAACAGCAAAGTTATTGACTGTGGATGGTATCGTCAGAATCGAAATAATGAAGTCACTGTAAAAAAGTCATTTCTTGTGGCACTTATCTTGAATGGATTCCCACGTAGATTTCGTCGAAGTTGTTATGGCTCATCTTGTTGATTCTAGGGTGATTCCACTTACACTGCTAGAAGGTTCAGATCTGTATTTTAGCAATATTTGAAGACCTAACAAATGCGGTTTTCGGGAAATTCTTAATGATCAAACAATCCCAGATCAGAACAATGGCATGGTAGAAACAATTTTTGACTTTGTGTTCACGATCCACATTTTTATTAAACTTCTTGTAAATTCACATATACTTCTTCTTAAGTGTCACATCATCAAGAAAACAGTTTTGTTTCAATCTTCATATATTTAATTTCCATTTTAACCAAACACAAGACTTGACTGTTCTTTTACAAAGCGAAATAACAACTATCTTCTTCAAAGTGAAACAAAGACTGCTCTGTGCGCATTCGCGCCAAAAACGGTTACAAGTAAGTCAAAGACTATGACAGTCTCTCAGAAATGAATACACACAAGAACCATATCACTGTAATACGTCGATACATCGGAGTACCTATACATTAATAAAACCAAATGTTAATATTGTCACAAAAATATGTCTGTTACTTCGCAGAAAAGTAGTACGACATTACTCGTATCGAGAACTGGGGTTGGAGTGCCGTAAAGGTCACGTAAATAAAGAACCATTACATCTGGCACGGAGCGAGTAACTATTTCAGACGAGTTTAATAATTCTTAACTGCGGGTTTCAATGTACGCAAGTTCGCGATGGCAGCCGACAAAATTAAAAAGTTTAATGGGTAACTTTTCAATTTAACACTGATTTCCTGTGGGACCTGCACGGAGCCGAGCATTCGCGAAGTGTAGCAGACAGGCTAACTAGTGTGACGTCAGAAGTTCGTTGCAGTGTCCGTATATCTCGTTGGCCCCGGTCTCGCTGCGCACCGGAGCTGATAACAGCCACTTAGGCCGTCTCTGGTTCCAGGTGCTGCAATCATGCCCATATGATGACGATGATGACGATGTCTGAGTGCTCGATTGCTTTATTCGAAATGTCACGTCTTGTAAACCGAGAAGGGTTTCTTCAGTATTTTAAAAGTCCGTCTCCATTTTTTCTCATTTGTTAACCGTTAAGAATAGATTAAGGAAAGGCAAACCTACGTTCCTAGCATTTGTAGACTTAGAGAAAGCTTTTCAAAATGTTGACTGGACTACTCTCTTTCAAATTCTGAATGTGGCAGGGGTAAAATACGGGAAGCGAAAGGCTATTTACAATTTGTACAGAAACCAGATCTCAGTTATAAGAGTCGAGGGGCACGTAAGTGAAGTAGTCGTTGGGAAGGGAGTGAGACAGGGTTGTAGCCTATCCCCGATGTTATTCGATCTGTATATTCAGCAAGCAGTAAAGGAAACAACTAAAAAATTTGGAATTGGAAAGTCATAGAGAAGAAACAAAAACTTTGAGGTTGGCCAATGACATTGTAATTTTGTCAGAGACAGCAAAGGACCTGGAAGAGCAGCTGAAACGAATGGACCATGTCTCGAAAGGAGGATATAAGATGAACATCAACAAAATCAAAACGAGAGTAATGGAATATAGTCGAATTAAATCGGGTGATGCTGCAGGAATTAGATTAGGAAATGAGACGCTTAAAATGGTAAATGAGTTTTGATATTTGGGGAGCAAAATAACTGATGATGGTCGAAGTAGAGAGGATACAAAATGTAGACTGGCAATGGCAAGGAAAGCATTTCTGAAGAAGAGAAATTTATTAACATCGAGTATAGATTTACGTGTCAGGAAGTCGTTTCTGAAAGTAATTGTATGGAGTGTAGCCATGTATGGAAGTGAAACTGGACGATAGATAGTTTATACAAGAAGACAATAGACGCTTTCAAAATGTGGTACTACAGAAGAATGCTGAAGATTAGATTGGTAGATCACATAACTAATGAGGAGGTATTGAATAGAATTGGAGAGAAGAGAAATTTGTGGCACAACTTGTCTAGAAGAAGGGATCGGTTTGTAGGGCATATTCTGAGGCATCAACGGATCACCAATTCAGCATTGCAGGGCAGCGTGGAGGGTAAAAATCGTAGAGGGAGACCAAGAGATGAATGCACTAAACAGATTCAGAGGGATGTAGGCTGCAAAAAAAAAAAAAAAAAAAAAAATGGCTCGAAGCACTATGGGACTTAACATCTGAGGTCGTCAGTCCCCTAGACTTAGAACTAGGTAAACCTAACTAACCTAAGGACATCACACACATCCATGCCCAAGGCAGGATTCGAACCTGCGACCGTAGCGGTCTCGCGGTTCCGAACTGAAGCTCCTAGAACCGCTCGGTCACACTGGCCGGCTGATGTAGGTTGCAGTAGGTACTGGGAGATGAAGAACTTTGCACAGGCTAGAGTAGCATGGATAGCTGCATCAAACCAGTCTCTGGACTGAAGACACAACAACAACAACAAGAATGACTGTGTGTATTAAAGGGAGGAATAGTGCGCGAGAGCGAATGTAATCTTATGTAGCTTTTCAGCACGTCTGCATTTAATATGTTTTACCCTTGTTCGGCTCACCCAGTCTTTGTTAGGAAGCCGATAATCACAATGTTGGGAACCTTAAACAACAATAACAAGAACGACAATAGTTTATCCCTTAAGGTCTTGTAATACGGATCCATATCCACTATAAATGTTGTAAATGATGTCATGCTTGCTTTTAGCTGTAACTCTTTTATTGAACTATTGCAATTTCGGCTTTCGTCCGTTTACAACCATAAGCCTTGATGTTGTATTAGAGCACAGAAACAGGTTAAAAATAACGTTACTGTAGGGCTATGTCACTCTTGATGTTAATGTAGACACTGATTCTTATCAATGACATGTCCAGATTTGTTATTTCCATGCAGACTGAACTGAGTGAACACGACATAATTTACAGAATTTTAACCAAGACTCGCTGGTGAATCGTGGCTGCGATCTTTACTTAGTAAGTATATGTGTAGCGGTGCTCAGAAGCAATCGCGGTCCGCCATTAAACGGTTCTGTCGAAGTCTGCGGATCGGAACATACCGTATCCCATGTCACGCGCCTATCATCGCAAAGCATAAGACGATCCTGCCTGCGGTTGCGCCTGGAACATTGCCAGCCGCTACGTAAGCTCCGCACGAGGGAAGCGCTTCATCAGGAGCTGCCAGTTATCCACTTGCTGCTTCTCCGCGAGAATGCAAACGTGGCGAATACTATTGGGTTTGCCGTCTGAGTTGCACAATGTTATTCGGTTTTGGAGCCGAAGGGCATAATGCAGCAGAAATTCACCGTCGGTCGAGTACAGTACTAACTTTATGGATGAGTGTGAGTAGCGGTAGTAATGCAGGAAATTTGGGAATGCAAAAGGAAAGTGCGTGATGGAGGGTGGCCACGGATGGTAATCAGTGGGAAGTGAAGACTGTACAAACAGTACATCAGGTCGTTCGACGCAGGCGTAAGTTTACGATGTATGAACTCACAAATGATATCTCACAAATTTTCAGAACTATTATAGAGCCTATTGGATACCATATTCTTCATGAGGTTTACGTAACCAAACTTGTGAGTGAAGTCGAGCTTAGAGTTTGCTTCGTGATCATGTGGAAACCGACGGCGTTTCAAAAGAAGTGTATCAGGCAATGTGACATTGATTTCTTTCACTACATTAAAAAAAGAAAAGTGAGAGTAGTGCCAGTCTGAAGGGACTGTTTGAGCCACGCTTTTCCGTCCTCTCCTGAAGTGTTGCTATGCGGTAAAAAATGAAATGTCGTGTGGCATTGATGGCCAGGAGGCCCCATCCAAGGAAGTCCGGCGGCCGAGTTGCAAGTCTTATCGCAGGTGGCGCCGCATTGGGAAACTTGTGTGTCGGTGATGATGAACTGATGATGAGGACAGCAAAACACCCATCCCACAAGCGGAGAAAATCTCCAACACGGCCGGGAATCGAACCGGGACTCACTGTATGGTAGGCAAACACATTGTCACATTTCTTTTTTATCAATTTTCCCTGATTGTTCGTTGCATTTGTTCTGGGCGGACATTCCGTGATACCCATCCAAGTTCATCGTTGATGTGTTAAATCATTTTATTATATTACAGAAGGCAGCTAATCCTCCGACCGAACACACTGAGCTACCGTGCCGGCAGCATTCAGCTGAGCAGGCAGACCGCTTTGAGGTGTAGCATTCTCATCAGTTACGATTGATGGAGGACATCCAAAAGGTCTAAAGGAGAGTAGCTCGTTTTGTATTGTCGCGAAATAGGGGAGAGAATTTCACGGATATGATACGCGAAATGCAGTGGCAATCATTAAAACAAACGGGTTTTCCACTGCGGGAGCGTCTTCTCACGACATTTGAATCATCAGCTTCCTCCTCAGCGGGTTGGCCCCACCTACATAGAGAGAAATGATGACCGTAATAAAATAATTGAAATCACAGCTCGCTCACTGGACTCGCATTCGGGAGGCCGACGGTTCAATCCCGTCTCCAGCCATCCTCATTTAGGTTTTCCGTGATTTCCCTAAATCGTTTCAGGCAAATGCCGGGATGGTTCCTTTGAAAGGGCACGGCCGATTTCCTCCCCCATCCTTCCCTAACCCGAGCTTGCGCTCCGTCTCTAATGACCTCGGCCGGCCGCGGTGGTCTCGCGGTTCTAGGCGCGCAGTCCGGAACCGCGCGACTGCTACGGTCGCAGGTTCGAATCCTGCGTCGGGGATGGATGTGTGTGATGTCCTTAGGTTAGTTAGGTTTAAGTAGTTCTAAGTTCTAGGGGACTGATGACCAAACATGTTAAGTCCCATAGTGCTCAGAGCCATTTGAACCATTTTTTTTCTAATGACCTCGTTGTCGACGGGACGTTAAACAACACTAACCTAACCTAACCTCATAGCTCGCACGGAAAGATTTAACTGTTCGTTTCTCCCAAGAGTAGAAAGGCCGAGAAATAGTTAAAAATAGCTCGATGAACCCTCTGCCAAGCACTTGATTGTAAATTACAGTGTAATCATGTACATGTAGCCCGGCGAAGTGGCCGTGTGATTCTAGGCCCTGCAGTCTGGAACCGCGAGACCGCTACGGTCGCAGGTTAGAAACCTGCCTCGGGCATGGATGTGTGTGATGTCCTTAGGTTCGTTAGGTTTAACTAGTTCTAAATTCTAGGGGACTAATGACCTCAGAAGTTGAGTCCCATAGTGCTCAGAGCCATTTGAACCATGTACATGTAGATGCATACACGCTTCTGAGAAAGACAATATAATTCGAGCAGACAAAAAATGCTCGTTGTATGGGTACTCTCTCGGCACTGGCAACAGTTGACTGCCCGATCCTACAAGTCGGCGACTTTAGTTGTATTACCGCTGGCTGGTGGCTCCGCAAGGTACACTCTGATACCAGTTTCTGGGATGTTGTTTGTATCTGGAAGCGTGAATCCCTAGACTGATTACTAGCGAGTCATTGACCGCTGACAATGAAAACCAAAAGGGAAATCTGTTTGGAGAAGAATCGCGTTTTTCTTGTTACCTTTACTCCTTGGAAGACAGTGATCGATGGCGCTGAACACAGTGAAACATTGCAAAGCAAGACAGACTCACTAGGAACAAATGAGGCATGCGGTTGTAAGACATCTTTCCGCTGCACGGCAATGTTCGACACGATGTCACTGCATCAACTCAACGTTGTATTCAGTTATTCAAATAACGGGCGAGGACGCAGCTTCCGTTTATTCTAGATTTGGTACGAATTTCTTTAATTAAAAGGAAGTGACTGGGTAGACACGTTTCATCTCGGAGGACAAACTGCAGAGCGCCTTGGCTGCATGGTATCCAATAAAGGTGTAGGAAAGTTGCTACACTGCTTGTCTCAATCAGCATTACGGTTATGCTTAAAAATTGTGAATATAGGTGTATACTATCTGAATATATACTCTTTACTTTTCTGTACAATTGAAGGAAAAAGTTCTCGCATAAATTAGTTTCATCTTGTGAAGACACACTACATATATTATCAATGAGGTCTCCGTTGATACACATCATTTAAAAGTTGTGTTGAACATGATCTTATACACTTTCGTCAGTATTTTACTGAAGCTGATGGATGTAAGTAACATTTTGATCCTTCAGTCCTTCCCACAGAAGTAAGGGACGTAACGACACTTGAAAAGGAGAAGCTCGAGAACCATACACGTTCCTCACAGTCGTCCCAGAAACTGGTATAAACAGCAAAATGCTACAACGGTTTTAGAGACTCTCAGATTACATTCTACAACATAACGTAGCTATGATATGGTAGTCAAGTAGGAGAGTTTTCACTAAAGCATATGACCAACATCCAAAATGTAGTACCTGTGCAAGAGCCGCATGATGTGAAACGTAACGAACTAAGAAGCTACCTAAGACAGAGCATTAAAGTAATTCAGTTCATGTCAACACCCGTGAGTAATTAAACTTACCAAGTACTCTTGATTACATTCCAGGTTTCTGCAAATGAAAATGTTGTAGGTGGTCACAGAATGATAGTTTGAAACTATAGTATTGTAAAAGAAAAGGCTCATCGGATACACACTTGCATTACGTCACTCCCATAACGAAGATTTCGAATTAAGTATACTTGCAAACTAATTAATTTCGAAAAAGTGCACAACATCACAAAGAGCTGTAAACCACTTGCTGTAGTCAGGTGAATGAATAATAACTGAAGGCTGGCCTTACATTGTGTGATTATGAACATTCCACTGGGATGGAATCACAGCAGTCTTGGATCTTTGGGATGTACAAATCGATACAAATAGCGCCTCCCGTTAGAGTGCAACTCCCTCTCCCGCCCCCCCCCCCTTTCCGGGCACGTCTCTGGAGATGGGCAACGGCACGAAGTGGTGACTGCCTCGTGTGATGTTGTACAGTCGTGTGACTAGAGCCTCCTGTCGGGTTGTAGACCGTTCGCCGGGTGCAAGTACTTCGCTTGGACGCCACTTCGGCGACGTGCGTGTCGATGGGGATGAAATGATGATAATTAGGACAACACAACACCCGGTCCCTGAGCGGAGAAAATCTCCGACCCAGCCGGGAATCGAGCCCGGGCGCTTAGGATTGACATCCTGTCGCGCCGACCACTCAGCTACCGGGGCCAGGCTATGGTGTACAGTGGGGAGTACATGAACCCCGTGATCGTTTGGAAAGCTGGAAAGGCCCAGCATGAAGCCTGAAACGTGGCCGTTAACGGGACTCTGGTGAAGATGCTGAATGGCGTGAAACATTACGACGGGAAGGCAGGTTCATTCGAAACAAATGTAGGCGCATGTTGTTGTAAGACTTTACGCTGAATGCCATTGTCTGACATCATGTTGTGTTACTAACTTAATTTTTAGTCAATCATTCAAATGGGGCGGGGTTAACTGTTCACCTTTCGTTTACACAGATTTGGTACGAATTTCTGAAAATAAGAAAGTTTGGAGAACTTGCATTTGAAGCTGACAGCTGAACGACTTTACTGCCGCCATCATATATTTCACGTAAGGATCACGAAGATAAGATACTAGAAATCAGGTCTCAAACGGAAGCTTTTCCATCGCTCTGTTTGGGAGTAGAACAGGGAAGGAAATTAATTATATAGTGGTACAGGGTAACTTCCGTCAAGCCTGTGGAGTATGGATGTAGACATACATGCTGCTGTCTTGTAGTACGTGGAATTGTCTCCCAGAAGGTTAAAGTGTGATTGAAAATTACCTTTCATTTGGAAGAGATTGGCCGTAGGACTGAGCGTAAGGTGAGGAAGAAGTGAAATCGTAGAAAAGCTAGAAGCGTAGTCCATAGCTGTAATGTCAAGATTCACGAGCTCGGTAGAGGAGCTGTGATGCACCAAAATACACTCCTGGAAATTGAAATAAGAACACCGTGAATTCATTGTCCCAGGAAGGGGAAACTTTATTGACACATTGCTGGGGTCAGATACATCACATGATCACACTGACAGAACCACAGGCACATAGACACAGGCAACAGAGCATGCACAATGTCGGCACTAGTACAGTGTATATCCACCTTTCGCAGCAATGCAGGCTGCTATTCTCCCATGGAGACGATCGTAGAGATGCTGGATGTAGTCCTGTGGAACGGCTTGCCATGCCATTTCCACCTGGCGCCTCAGTTGGACCAGCGTTCGTGCTGGACATGCAGACCGCGTGAGACGACGCTTCATCCAGTCCCAAACATGCTCAATGGGGGACAGATCCGGAGATCTTGCTGGCCAGGGTAGTTGACTTACACCTTCTAGAGCACGTTGGGTGGCACGGGATACATGCGGACGTGCATTGTCCTGTTGGAACAGCAAGTTCCCTTGCCGGTCTAGGAATGGTAGAACGATGGGTTCGATGACGGTTTGGATGTACCGTGCACTATTCAGTGTCCCCTCGACGATCACCAGTGGTGTACAGACAGTGTAGGAGATCGCTCCCCACACCATGATGCCGGGTGTTGGCCCTGTGTGCCTCGGTCGTATGCAGTCCTGATTGTGGCGCTCACCTGCACGGCGCCAAACACGCATACGACCATCATTGGCACCAAGGCAGAAGCGACTCTCATCGCTGAAGACGACACGTCTCCACTCGTGCCTCTATTCACGCCTGTCGCGACACCACTGGAGGCGGGCTGCACGATGTTGGGGCGTGAGCGGAAGACGGCCTAACGGTGTGCGGGACCGTAGCCCAGCTTCATGGAGACGGTTGCGAATGGTCCTCGCCGATACCCCAGGAGCAACAGTGTCCCTAATTTGCTGGGAAGTGGCGGTGCGGTCCCCTACGGCACTGCGTAGGATCCTACGGTCTTGGCGTGCATCCGTGCGTCGCTGCGGTCCGGTCCCAGGTCGACGGGCACGTGCACCTTCCGCCGACCACTGGCGACAACATCGATGTACTGTGGAGACCTCATGCCCCACGTGTTGAGCAATTCGGCGGTACGTCCACCCGGCCTCCCGCATGCCCACTATACGCCCTCGCTCAAAGTCCGTCAACTGCACATACGGTTCACGTCCACGCTGTCGCGGCATGCTACCAGTGTTAAAGACTGCGATGGAGCTCCGTATGCCACGGCAAACTGGCTGACACTGACGGCGGCGGTGTACAAATGCTGCGCAGCTAGCGCCATTCGACGGCCAACACCGCGGTTCCTGGTGTGTCCGCTGTGCCGTGCGTGTGATCATTGCTTGTACAGCCCTCCCGCAGTGTCCGGAGCAAGTATGGTGGGTCTGACACACCGGTGTCAATGTGTTCTTTTTTCCATTTCCAGGAGTGTATTAGAAATCTTGTGATAGGTTTCGCACCTAATACTCCATGGCTCTCAATATTCACTACAAACGGGAAATTTTTCAATTATTCTGTAATTACTGCCGATACACCAACCGAGGAAGCCTAGGAAGATAAGTAGACTTGCTTTATGAACTCGTGGAAATTACACGATGACTGTCCGGACCTCACCGTAAAAATAGCCGCTCAGGTGGAAATCTAACAGATAACGTAAACCAACAGCTGTTCCCCATTTAACACACCGCAAACAACGATAACGGACTCTTCTTATGCACAGCATCCCAAAACGTCTTTGAGGGTTCCTCACAATTACGACGCTAAGGAATACACAAAGGAACATGGGAGCCTTCAAATGGGACCATTTCTAACCGTATGCATTTTTTGACTGATGAAAAAAAACAAGTCTAACCTCTTCGACGTGAGGAGCCTCACAGGCCCAAATATTTACCACGCGACACAATTGAACGATCACTTCTCTGTATTCCCATAACTGTCACCCATTGAGCCGCAGATATTTAAAATTTGGTTCAAAGGTATCTATAACTTTCCTCTATAATGGTGGAAAAGTGTGGTGCCCTGAGATATCATCGTCGAACTCCGCGGCACTTCAAACAACAAGGTATCGACACATGTGGAAAAAAGGTCAGAGCTCCGAACTTCATGAGAGGTGTAAAGTAGGTTGGTGATGTTACATTCGCACCAAATTTTACGACAAGTGTGCCAAACGCCACAGTAGACGGTCAGCGCGATGTGAAGGTCTCCAAACACCCTGTCACCCACAATTCGCCCCTTCGTTCGACCCCTCTGCGATGGAGGTCAGAACTGAGACACCCAGCGTAGAAATGGCGCGATTTTCTTATATGTGGCCGAGGAAAAGGTTTCAAATACATCGCCGCTCAGGACGTCAGGGAGTAGGATACCGAGCGGTCTAGGGCGCTGCAGTCGTGGACTGTGCGGCTGGTCCCGGCGGAGGTTCGAGTCCTCCCTCAGGCATGGGTGTGTGTGTTTGTCCTTAGGATAATTTAAGTTAAGTAGTGTGTAAGCTTAGGGACTGATGACCTTAGCAGTTAAGTCCCATAAGATTTCACACACATTTGAACATTTTTTGGAATTGGATAAAGGGCGTCAACGAAACGGCCCCTTTCCATGGGACGTTGACTCTCCACATTTCGAGATCGAAAACAACGGTTCACAGTGCTCTGTGCAACAGAACGACGTTCTTGCCAACTTTTGACGCTGCAGATACCCCGTGGACGACTAAACCCTTGTCTAAGGACACAGTGGAGCTGCAATCTGATTGGACGAGATCTGATCCATTTGGAATGTAGCATGATCGCAATTTTTGCTTTTGTATACGCTGTGCAGCTGAGATATCGGCAAATGAAACACTGGGAACTGAATCGAGGCCCATAAGGTTATTGTGGTTTGATTTTGAGCGTGCGATGAAAACAGAGGAGAAGAAAGAGATGTACATAAGAATGTCACAGTCAAATTGTGCAAGAGCAATGGTGGAAGTTTATAAAGAAGAAAAGAAAGGGTGGAAAGAGCGTCCATCGACGACAAAAGAGAGAGTTTGGATGAAAACAACCATCAAAGAAATGGAGCTTCTAAGGAATCAAAATGAAACGAAAATGAGGCAGTTTCTACGAAATTAAACGCTTCTCGGAAAAACTTTCAGTGGGAAAACTGGTTCTGTAAACGACAAAAAAGGCAAAAACGTGATCGGAAAGAGATCTGTGAAAGATGGCGCCAATGTTTTGATAAAAATCTCTATTCCAGAATGATACCAAGAGTTTCTACGGATGTGCAAGTATTAAATAACTTGGTCGAAAATCCTGGCCCACCAGCTTAGAAGGCATGAGAACTGATTTGAAGAAATTGAAAAATAATTGATTATCAGAAACAGACAATACTGAAGCGGAATTCTACAAGAAAGGTGGCAGTCAGAACAGATTCCCCTAAAACTAGGGGACGAGGAGAAAACACCCCTGCAGTGGAGAGAAGGAATTATATGGAGATGTATTGGAGTGTGAAACTGCCGAGGAATTATCCTACTACATTTAGAATACGAAGCATTCTACGGCATACTGTTCGACTGTCTCTTCCCACTTGTTTAGAGAAAGATTGGCTCATAGCAATGTGGACCTGTGCTAGGGAAATCAACAACAGATCAGATTTTGACCCTAAGGCAGTTTCTGGAAAAGACAATTGAATTTAGAATCGGTACGCATCACCTTATCATCGTCTACAAATCAGCATGCGATAGCATGGACAGAAGCCGGCCAGGGTGGCCGAGCGTTTCTAGGCGCTACAGTCTGGAACCGCGTGACCGCTACGGTCGCAGGTCCGACTCCTGCCTCGGGTATGGATGTGTGTGATGTCCTTAGGTTAGTTTTAAGTAGTTCTAAGTTCTAGGAGACCGATGACATCAGAAGTTGAGTCCCATAGTGCTCAGAGCCATTTGAACCATTTTGAGCATGGTCAGAAAATAACTGCACCGTGATTGAGTAATGTAGGAACTCCTGGAAAACTGTTAATGTTTCTCAAAACGACGATGAATGAGGTACAGAGCAGAGCGGAAGGAATGGTGTCTAATCCACCAAATATACAAGTTGGTGTAAGCCTAAAAAAAAAAAAGTCTTTGAACACTACGGGACTTAACATCTGGGGTCATCAGTCCCATAGAACTTAGAACTACTTAAACCTAACTAACCTAAGGACATCACACGCATCCATGCCCGAGTGAGGATTCGAACCTGCGACCGTAGCAGTCACGCGGTTCTGGACTGAAGTGTCTAGAACCACTCGGTCACCGCGGTCGGCTGGTGTCAGGCTAGTTGATGTGCTGGCGTGTCTCCTTTTTAATGTTGTCTTATAGGAAGTTGTAGGGGATTCAGACCTGCTGAGCATGGTAATGATGTATTATAATTCAGTACATATACTCGCTTATGGAGATGACATACAGAAAGTTGCAAGAATTCGGTTGGAAATTGAGGAGACATTCATCACACTCAAGCAGGTCAGTAGATTTATGGGACTGAACATCAACCAACAGAAAACAAACTATAAGGCTGCTGGGAAAACTCGAGAGGTGAGCAGAACGCCCTATGTATTAATAGGAAGCTATGCTATTGAGATAGCTGAGAAGTTTAAATATCTGCGATTCACTCCAATGACACCTTTTAGGAAATTTAAAAAAATATATTAATAGTAGGTATTAAAGCCTATTATGCGTTATTCTTCTTTTTCCTGGTCTGTTCCAGTGGCTTCACCGGGTCAGCAGGTTCATTATTGGATTCGCTGTTGTTAATGGTACGGATGTTCTTCCTCTTCTCTCTCTTGCCATCCCAAAAAAACTGAACAAAGCCAAAATCAGCGTGAAACGTTCGACGAACTCAAAGGAAAGCACAGCAAAGAAGGAAATATGAAACGTCTTTTTCCGAAACTCTGTCACTGACAAGATCGCGGTGTAATTCCTTAGTTAAATCGTCTCACGATCTTCAGAATGACAGATATCGCAAAAAGTGACCCTAGGATGAAAAATCAACTGAAACCACTCTAACGCGGAAAGGCCACAGGGCCTGATGGGAGATCTGTACGATTCTACATGGAGTGTGTGAAAGAACTTGCCCCTCTTCTAGCAGCTGTATAGCGTAGGTCTATGGAAGAGAAAAGCGTTCCTAACGATTGGAGAAATGTTTTAAAATCTATAGACCCACCAGAATGAAAACAGCTTCTGCCACAGCACAAGAATAGGCGGTAAGTCCTCGGCAGAGCTAGGTATACAAAAGAAGGGTCTAGATTTTCGCCTTATCTGCCAACTTCAAAAATATTTCAATCCAGACATCTTGACACAGTCGGCTTTTTTACTTTGCAGTGTTAGTGTCGATTTGATGTAATGCATCGTGTCAAGTAAAGTAACATGATACATGATGTCATGTCGTGTAATATGACACATGCTATCATGTCATCCAACATAGCATTTGTCATGCCGTGAAGCATGACACAATGTGTCATTAAAGTTTAATAGGCGTGCAATCCCTCGGACCATTTTTCGAAGTGAGTTATGAATTTTGTTGTAAGAAAGCTTTTTTTATTTATATGATTCACTTTAAACTATTTCCGCGCATTTAGTTCCCCTCCCAAACCACAAATAAAAAAATTGTTTGTGCTCCCCTCCCATCTCCCACAGGAAAAAAACCACCCCTAAAAACTTCAACTCTCCAGAAAATCGTTTTTAGTCGTTACATGTATGTTCTTCAGTCATTGACGAATTTTCTGGACTTTGGACTCAAGATCGGGGACTTCAGCGTACAAGACGCAGGTGCGGCACACATTGAAGCTCACTGCGCTACGAAAGTAGGGTTAACTCGTAAAAAAAGCGCGAATATATCAATATACGCTCCTGGAAATTGAAATAAGAACACCGTGAATTCATTGTCCCAGGAAGGGGAAACTTTATTGACACATTCCTGGGGTCAGATACACCACATGATCACACTGACAGAACCACAGGCACATAGACACAGGCAACAGAGCATGCACAATGTCGGCACTAGTACAGTGTATATCCACCTTTCGCAGCAATGCAGGCTGCTATTCTCCCATGGAGACGATCGTAGAGATGCTGGATGTAGTCCTGTGGAACGGCTTGCCATGCCATTTCCACCTGGCGCCTCAGTTGGACCAGCGTTCGTGCTGGACGTGCAGACCGCGTGAGACGATGCTTCATCCAGTCCCAAACATGCTCAATGGGGGACAGATCCGGAGATCTTGCTGGCCAGGGTAGTTGACTTACACCTTCTAGAGCACGTTGGGTGGCACGGGATACATGCGGACGTGCATTGTCCTGTTGGAACAGCAAGTTCCCTTGCCGGTCTAGGAATGGTAGAACGATGGGTTCGATGACGGTTTGGATGTACCGTGCACTATTCAGTGTCCCCTCGACGATCACCAGTGGTGTACGGCCAGTGTAGGAGATCGCTCCCCACACCATGATGCCGGGTGTTGGCCCTGTGTGCCTCGGTCGTATGCAGTCCTGATTGTGGCGCTCACCTGCACGGCGCCAAACACGCATACGACCATCATTGGCACCAAGGCAGAAGCGACTCTCATCGCTGAAGACGACACGTCTCCATTCGTCCCTCCATTCACGCCTGTCGCAACACCACTGGAGGCGGGCTGCACGATGTTGGGGCGTGAGCGGAAGACGGCCTAACGGTGTGCGGGACCGTAGCCCAGCTTCATGGAGACGGTTGCGAATGGTCCTCGCCGATACCCCAGGAGCAACAGTGTCCCTAATTTGCTGGGAAGTGGCGGTGCGGTCCCCTACGGCACTGCGTAGGATCCTACGGTCTTGGCGTGCATCCGTGCGTCGCTGCGGTCCGGTCCCAGGTCGACGGGCACGTGCACCTTCCGCCGACCACTGGCGACAACATCGATGTACTGTGGAGACCTCACGCCCCACGTGTTGAGCAATTCGGTGGTACGTCCACCCGGCCTCCCGCATGCCCACTTTACGCCCTCGCTCAAAGTCCGTCAACTGCACATACGGTTCACGTCCACGCTGTCGCGGCATGCTACCAGTGTTAAAGACTGCGATGGAGCTCCGTATGCCACGGCAAACTGGCTGACACTGACGGCGGCGGTGCACAAATGCTGCGCAGCTAGCGCCATTCGACGGCCAACACCGCGGTTCCTGGTGTGTCCGCTGTGCCGTGCGTGTGATCATTGCTTGTACAGCCCTCTCGCAGTGTCCGGAGCAAGTATGGTGGGTGTGACACACCGGTGTGAATGTGTTCTTTTTTCCATTTCCAGGAGTGTATTTTTATTTAAATGTCTTTTAAGCTGTCAGATAAGTCGAAAAGCTACTTCCCTTCTTTTACATCATTAACTCTGACAAGAACATATTCGCCGTTGTTGTGCTATGGCAGGAGCGCTTCTCATTCTGCTTCGCACCCTTTTTACTCTACCATAATTTTGACGTTAGACCACCATAGGTTGGCAACCGATGTGTAGACTCGGGCAGCGACTGATCACGTATGCATTCGTCTTTTTAATTTCTTTAAAACCACGTTTCTTGTATCGTGCCAACTGAGAAAGTTTTCGTAAAGTGACAGCATGACCATTAATTAGATATATCTGTCTACCTTCTTACAAGATTTGAACCTATTCCTATTCGCACAATTTTGAAATATAGAAGAGGCGCGCGTAAAAAAAAAAAAAAAAAAAAAAAATATAGAAAACGTGGCTTTTGCACCTGCAATTCGAATAAAGCCATTTTTTGGAAGATAGTTTTCAATTTTATCGGAAGGATACATTTTTCATTTATCTGATTCACTTTAAACTGTTTACGCGCATTCAGTTCACTTAAGAACGAAATTTGTGTGCTACATTTAGCTCGACTTTAAACCATCGCATGTCGCGACTGATAAAGATTATTCGATATAAAAAGTTCCTCTTGACTTTAGCCATTTATCAACCTTCATGAAAAATTTGAACCGGTTACAACAACTTTAAAGCACAGAAGTCGTTCGCTTCAAAAAACTCACAGAAAAACGTGTTTTTTGTATGTGTTTTCACGTAAAATCCTAACGGTGCACACAAAAATGGTCCATTAGCTGAGCATTGATTGCAGCCCAGTTAAAATCTTTTGCAAAAGGAATTAATGGATTCTTACAATTTGCCTGGGCGCCAACTCCGGTTGTCGTTCAAACGTTGCTTAACATAGTGAAACATAGCTACACTAAAACATTTGTTCGAATGGATATACAAATGGCCGATGGCACGGACTAAACATGGAACCTTTTACCCTATGGTCCCAGCTTAAATAGGAACTGAGTACCAAGACTTTTCCCCACCCCTCGCCCCAAACCTCGAATCTGACGCATCTGGCGTCAGCCTAATGTAGAAGTCTGGAACATGTTTTACGCTCGCTCATTATGACATTTCTGGAGACCCAAAATCTCGTCTGTACGAGTCAACGTGAATTACGCAATCTACGCTCGTGTCAAAACCAGCTCGCTCGGTTCGTTCACGAGACACAGAAAGAAGTTGACGCAGGCGCCGGGGTACGTGCCGTGTTTTCGTCTTCCGGACGGCGTTCGATGTCTCTGTATTGAAGAGTTTCAAGATAACAGATTGCAGCATGTCATTATGGACGGAGAGAAATATTCAGAGTTAAGAGTATCTTCAGGCATATCCCAAGGGTGTGTTATAGGAACATAACTTTTCAAAAAATAAGGGGTCTCCCAGAAGGGATGGCCAGTATTGAAGGATATGAAAGGAATGATGATTCGAAACAAAAAGGTCAAGTAAACATGGGCTTCAATATGCATACCTTAAGAGCTATGAGCACTTCTTCATCTGAGAAACTACACTTCTGGCCACCGTAAATGCAACACCAAGAAAGACAAGAGGTAGCACAACAAAATTTATTTTGTAGATAACATGTTGACCAAGTATCAAATGATTACGTTTACAGACGTCTGTGACATGTGGTCCCTGCCAGAATCAGTAGCCAGAGTAGCCTCCATTGTTGGAGATCACCGCTGCCAAACGTCTCGGCATTGAGTCAAAGAGACGTTGGATGTGTTACTGGGGTACAGCAGCCCAAGCAGCTTCCACACGTTGCCAAAGATCATCTGGTGTGGCAGCTGGGGATGTAATCTGGGTCACTCGTTGAGCAACCATGGACCACATGTTTTCTATCGGCGAAAGATCCGGAGAGCGAGCCGGCCAGGAAAGCAATTCAATCTGGTTATTGACGAAGAACCTTTGGACAATGCGTGCCACGTGTGGTCGCGCATTATCCTGTTGAAATATGGCTGTGGCCGAGCCCTGAATGTAAGGAAGGACAACTGGCTCCAGCACCTCGGATATGTAGCACCGGCTATTTAAAGTACCGGCAATGCGTACTAGAGGCATGCGAGAGTAATATCCAATACCGCCCCATACCATAATACCCGGTGCAAGACCAGTGTGGCGGTGTATAATGCAGCTGTCCAGCATCCTCTCTCCACGGTGTCTCCACACTCGAATCCGACCATCGTGGTGCTGCAGACAGAAGCGTCCTCGTCAGTAAAGACAACGTCATTCCATTCTGCCGTCCACATCCGTCTGTCATCACACCATTGGCGACGGAGACGTCTGTGGTTCTGCGTCAATGGTAGACGAAGCAATGGACGTCTTGCGGACAGACCACTCTGCTGTAAACGGCGTCGAATGGTACGCGCAGACACTGGATGATGCATTACAGACGCAATGTGCTGTGCTATGGTTCGGGATGTCACTGAGCGATCCGTCACTGCCATGCGCACAATTTGCCTATCAGCACGTGCAGTGGTGCACCGAGGTGAATGCGATCGACCACGTCGGTCCGTCGTACCCTCCTGCATCCAACGGTCACATATCCGCATTACAGTTGTTTGGTTTCGTCCAACACGACTAGAGATTTCTCTGTATGATAATCCACACTCTCGGTAAGCCACTATCCTTCCTCTGTCGAACTCGGATACTTGATCAAAAGATGTTCGCTGTTGTCTATGAGGCATAACTGATCGTCTTGTGAAACAACCACAAGGTAAACACACGCGCCGAACGTACACTCGTCGAAATCGCCAAGCCTTAAATGGCGCTATGAGGTGGCGCCACAGGCGCGCGTGATGTGCGTCTGCGCTGAAATTCTAATCAGTTGCATATCTCATCGCTGCAAACTCATGGTGTAAATTTCACTCGATTCGGATGCTTCCTTCAGGGTGTTGCATTTACGGTGGCCAGCAGTGTATGAAACACATCTCTTCTACCGGAGCTCTTTGCTTTACTTATTTTGGGAAGAGTTATAATGGACCAAAACGAGGAAAAGTTCTCTACCGATCATTGGCTCTAAAATACCTACCTTAAGAACTATAACAGTTTGTTCGGTAGAACAAGTGTTTCACAGTAAGGAAGATGAACATCACAGCTCCTAAGCTATGCAGTTTGCAGTCCATGTTCACTGTACTTTCTTTCGTCTTTTGGTCCTTATTACCAAATCCCAAAATATGGAAAGCAAAGACCTTCGAGTAGAAGAGATTTGTTGCACAGTATCGATTATGAAGTAGTGCTCGAAACGTCTAAAATCTGCATTTTAGCCTGCCGGAGTGACCGTGCGGTTCTAGGCGCTGCAGTCTGGAACCGAGCGGCTGCTACGGTCGCAGTTTCGAATCCTGCCTCGGGCATGGATGTAGGTGATGTCCTTAGGTTCGTTACGTTTAATTAGTTCTAAGTTCTAGGTGACTGATGACCTCAGAAGTTAAGTCGCATAGTGCTCGGAGCCATTTTGTGCATTTTAGAGCACAAGCTTACCAGACTTTTTTGCTTCGAATGATCGTAGCTCTCAAATCCCTGAACACTGACCATTAATCCAGTGGAGAGAATCCTCGCGGACGATACTTTTGCATGCAAAGACGTGGCAACGTTAGAAAATCGTAGCGAAAGCACGTAGGCCTGCAGAATATCACCGCTTGGGGTAACGATTGGCAATTGCCACGTCAGCATAATCAGAGTAAGGTACTGCACATGGCTAGGCAGGTGGATCCTTATGGATCACATCATTGCAGAATAATTACTCAAAGAAGTTGCATCCGTAAAATATCTAGGTCTAAATGTACGGAGCGATTTAAAGTCGAACAAGTACATAAGGCCAATCGGAGGTAAGCACATGCCAGACTGAGATTCAGTGGAAGAATCCTCTGGAAATGTAGTCCGTCAACAAAGGAGGCAGCTTGCAAGACACTCGTCTGACCACCATTTACTCGTCAGTCTGGGATCCGTACCGAACAGAACAGGTAGAGGAAAGAGAGATGGTTGAAATGGCTTTGACCACTATGGGACTTAACATCTGAGGTCATCTGTTCCCTAGAACTTAGAACTACTTAAATCTAACTAACCTAAGGACATCACACACATCCATGCCCGAGGCAGTATTCGAACCTGCGACTGTAGCAGTCACGCGGTTCCGGACTGTAGCGCCTAGAACCGCTCGGCCACCTCGGCCGGCAATGAGAGATGCTCCAAAGGAGAGCAGAGCGTTTTGTCATATGTTGATGTAGTCACCCCAAAGCGTCGCGAAAATGCTCAGCCGTCTCCAGCAGCAAACACTACGAAAGAATCGTTCTGTGTCACGTGGCTTACTGTTAACATCCCGAGAGCATACGTTCCAGAAGTCAGCCGGTATATTCTTCCTACATACATCGCGCAAAAGGCCATTGAGGTAAGATTAGATTCGAGCCTCCATGCAGGCATACAAACATTGGAAGAAACTGCAGAAGAGGTGTGGAGGAAGGGTTTAATACGAGGGGTGGTCAACAAGTAATGCAACAATTTTTTTTTCCCAAAGCAGGTCAGTTTCATTCAAGATTCCAGTCCACCATATTATTGCCCACTTTTGGCTTCCAAACCCTTTCTTCCAAAATAATCTCCTTCAGTGGGACGGCCTTAGGCCACATTACTGGGAGGCCTTACATGCCCGGATGATACCACTCAACTGGTCAATGGAGGAGCCAGCGTCCTGCCATGTCAGTAACCTCCCCGTCGTTCACGTACTGCTTCTCGAGAGTGGTTCCTTGCTCGGGCTGTAGGGTGGACGGGGAAGAACAGTCCAATGAAGTTTTCTGAGCTCATCTATGGTGCACTGGCACTTGTGAGGTCTTGCCTTGTCTTGGAGAGACGGAAGTACTTTCCTACATTTGTGGTGACGAACACGCTAAAGTTGTTTTTCAATTTCTTGAGTGTAGCGCAATACATCTCAGAGCTTATCGTTGCACTATGAAGGAGGACATCAAACAGACTAACCCCTTCAGAGTCTCAGAAGACCATTACCATTACTTTACCACATGAGGGTTCGACTTTCAACTTTTTCTTCGGAAGAGATGTGGTGTGGCGCTACTCTATGAATTGGCGTTTTTTTTCAGGTTAGAAGTGCTGAACCCATGTTTCATGGCCTGTGACGATGTTCGACGAAAAATTGTCTTGATCAGCCTCGCAACACGCAATTAATTCCGCACAGATGGTCCTTCGTTGCTCTTTATTGTCTTCTGATAGGCAGCGAGGAACCCAGCAGGTACACACCTCAGAGTACCCCAACTGGTGGGCAAGTGTATCAGCCCTACCAACAAAGACGTCCAGTTGGGCAGCGAGTTGTTTGACTGTGATTCGTCGGTCACCTCGAATGAGAGTGTCAGCACGTTCCGTAACTGCGTCCATCCAGCCGGCACACGGGACATCGGACAGGTTTGCGCAACCTTATGATGATGGAACAGGCCTCGCCTAGAGACTCACCGTGCTTTTGTTCACTGCCAGGTCATCGTAGACATTCTGCAAGCACTATGAATATCTGTGATGTTCTGATTTTTCGCCAAAGGAAACTGAGTGTCAGCGTCTGCTTGGAACGCTTTTCTGTTACAAATTCCATTTTGAAGTCTACGAATAGCGCCGTCGCCTATCGGAACTTTGTGAAAGTGCAGGGGCTAAAGTGGAAGTATTTCACGACGTCGCACAATAAATGCCGTCCTCTTCAACCATATTTTACCAAGAAAATATATGCTGCATTACTCATGAACTCCACTCATAATTTTATTGTTTATATCGATTGTCAACGGTTCTACCGCAGTGTAGAGCACTGGTTCCTGTCAGATCACTTAAGTCAGGCACAGTCGGACGTTGTTGGCACTTGGTTGGTTGTTCATCTGGTGCGTTTTGGGCTGTTGAGCTGACGGGTGCACTCAGCCTCGAGATGCCAACTGAAGAACTACTTAACCGAGTAGCAGCGGCTCCAGCTCAAGAAAACTTATGACAGGTAGCTGAGCTGTCAACTAAAATGGAAACGTCGTGTGACTAGGGCCACCCGTCGGGTAGACCGTTCGCCGGGTGCAAGTCTTCCGATTTGACGCCACTTCGGCGACTTGGGCGTCGATGGGGATGAAATGATGATGATTAGGATAGCACAACACCCATTCTCTTAGCGGAGAAACTCCCCGACCCAGCCGGGAATCGAATCCGGGCCTTAGAACTGACATTCTTTCTCGCTGACCACTCAGCTACCGGGGGTGGACAGCAGTCTACTGTCCCAACTCCCCTTCATATTCGCATCCGATTACGCCAGTCAGTGTTCTGTCGGTACCGCTGGCCCCTCCAAAGTCGGTTAGGAAGGTGTAGTTATAATCATTCCGAATTATATGTTGCTTTCTTCTGTCGTACGTACGGCGTCTACTGAAAATCCGTGGAGTGATTTCACATGGGATATTGAGAGGAACCACATATCCGCACTGTGAATGCCACACGAGAGCCAGATGCGTAGCTCAAAGAATATATGAAGAAGATGGAGCAGAGACGTGTACTGCTCCGCAGCGAGGGGCTGCAATTTAGAGGCCATTATAGCGCGAGGCACCTCCTCTCGCCTCGGGGATGCGGTGTGAAACTCGATATCGGCTGCCACCTACCTTGCATCAGCGTCCCGTTCTCAGCGCCGAGTGCAGCAAATGCCGAGAGCCTCTTCCGCTGGTGCTGGCTCAAATTTCGTAAAATCCTCGGAATGCCGCTGGCACCTTCTCCTTGAATTTCAAATATACTTTAACACGGCCTTTCATCCTGTCCATCAGTATTACAGTCACTTTGCTCCAGTGTGAAGAGAGGTTTTTCATCACCAGAGTATTTCCCCTCTTCATTTACGAAGCAATGTTCTGGTTGCAGGGATAGTTGTTAGTCTTAATAAGAGGGCTATTCGTAAATTAATATCCAGTTGTCTACTAAAAATACACGGTCCTACAATATTAATGTGACCATCGACTATGCTGGACGTCAACGTGCAGTAACCACTTACTGGCGAGAGATGGATCACAAGCAGTGGAGGAGTATATAAGGCTTGTCGGGGGAACGCAGAATACCATGCTGTAGTTGTCGGAATGCGGAAACAGAGCGTTTTTTCTGATGTCCAAATAAAATGATCATTAGTTTTCAGCCGAAAGGTAGAAGCATTTCTGAAACAGCTAGTTTTGTAAATTGTACGCGTGGCGCCTTGTTTAAAGTACCGTGCATTGTAAAATGGTTCTATCCAAAACCGGCCCGAGGCACCACGGGCCATAGCCGGCCGCTGTGGCCGAGCGGTTCAATGCGCTTCCGTCCGGAACCGCGCTGCGGCTACGGTCGCAGGTTCGAATCCCGTCTCGACCATGGATGTGTGTGTTGTCCTTAGGTTAGTTGGGTTTAAGTAGTTCTAAGTCTAGGGGACTGATGACATCAGATGTTAAGTCCCATAGTGCTTAGAGCCATTTTGAACGGGCCATAGATGACAGAGGTCAACGACGGCTGTGGGGATGTATTCGGGCGAATGGATGTGCAGCTGTTGCACGCCAGTACCACATTTGGACGTCCACTGAATGACAACAGGTTGCCTTTACAGATGAATGACGTTTTATGCTTGCATCGGACAGTTGGTCGTTGGTGTGTAAGGCGTGAAATCTCTGAAAGCAAACTCCCTGCAACCAGGAGGGAGCGTTATGGTCTGTGGAATGTTTTCGTGGCATTCCGTGGGTGATCTCAGCATTCTGAAAGGCGCAATAGTTCAACAGAAGAATGCATCTACCCTTAGGGACCATGTCCATTCTTACATATAGCTTGCTTTTTCTCGGCACGATTGTATCTACCAGCAGGACAGTGCAAAGTGCCAAACAGCTCGCAGTGTACGTGCATCGTTCGAAGAACACTAGGACGAGTTTACCGTTCTCGCCTGACCGACAGACTCCCCGGATTTAAACTCAGTCTAGAATCTGTGGAACCACCTCAACCGGGATGTTGCATGGCGCCATGAATCCTCAAGTCACATAGCGCAGTTGGTCATGGCAGAGGAGTCGGCCTGTCTCTGCATCGTTGCTGGTAGCTTCCATAATCTCACTGTCTCTCTTGCTACACGTCCTGCAGCAGTTAGAGCTGCAAAAGGTGATTATTCGGGTTTTTGACAAGTGCTCGTACTGATGTGACTTACTCGACAGTGAAAATACGTGTAGCTACATGAGGCTCGCGCATTTGGAAGATGGGGCTTTGAAGGTCACGTCGTGTTAGGCACTGCTCTGTTTCATTCGTCAGTTTGTAAGCGGCAAACGATTAAAATGGATGGTGCTATTGCTTCTCTCGCCTACTGCGACGTACGTTCTGTCATTCGCCTGCAGCAGCCAGACGGAGTCACTGCCGCCGACATTCTAAGTTGATTGGATCGTGTATATGGGGATAGGGTCGTAAGTGACAATGGTGCAAGCAGGTGGTTCCAGAAAATTCAAGGTCAGTCGCAGAGATGTGCATGTTTCAAGTGGTCGAGGAGGACATTCAGATATGGCTGAGCCGGCCAGGGTGGCCGAGCGGTTCTACGCGCTACAGTATGGAACCGCGCGACCGCTACGGTCGCAGGTTCGAATCCTGCCTCGGGCATGGATGTGTGTGATGTCCTTAGGTTACTTAGGTTGAACCAGTTCTACGTTCTAAGGGACTGATGACATCAGAAGTTAAGTCCCATAGTTCTCAGAGCCATTTGAGCCAGATATGGCTGCGGAACTTGTTGACGAAATTGTGCGTGCGAGATTTTGGTTCACAGGTTCCTAACTTTCTGAAGATATGCCTAAAAATTCAAGGGCAACCCTGCTCTATCCTGTGACGGAGTGTTTGTGTTCGATTAGGTTTTGTCCTCGGTGGGTACCATAACGTGCAACAGCCGTTCAAAAAACTCATGGGAAGGGTGCAGCCTTGGCATTCCTTCCGCGCTACTATGGAGAGGGTGACGAATTTGTGAACGCTGACTGGGGCCGAGGCATGCATACTCGTTCTCCGAATATACCCTAAAATTTCAAGCAAATGCTGTCGAACCACGAAACAATGGTCACAGTTTCCAGGGATCGTGAAGGAATTTTGACAAAAGATTCGATGTGAGTAATGGGTGAAAAGACAGTGATCACAGGTTTATTGTGAGACTCTCAAGAAACCCCGAACGTCAGTCCAAAACAAACGGCGCGGCACGATTAGCGAAGGTATCGTTCCCCTTCACGATAATGCATGAGCCCATACTTTCTGGCTGGGAGACTTTCCAACATTTTCCCCTTAGACCAGATTTGGCACCAAGCTATTTTCATCTCTTCGGTCAAGAATACCATCTTACGAGCGGGAGAGCGGTGTGCTGACCCCATGCCCCTCCTATTCGCATCCTCAACCGAGGATGACACGGCGGTCGGATGGTCCCGGTAGGCCACTCGTCGTCTGAAGACGGAGTGCTCTGAAAGAAGACCAGGTTGGTTACTCAGCACTGACAAACGACGATTCGCTCAAGCAAGAAAACTGGCTGAAGACCAGGGTCACCGCGATATGCGGTACCACAAATCTTTGAATTTGGGCAACATCTGTGATGAGAATTGTGCCATCCTGTAGGTACATACTGTATATTAAATTTTTGTTTGTCTCTTCAATAGGAGGTTAATTTATGAATAATCCATGCTTCTATTCGTATTCTGCACATCACAGTGGATGATACACAATACACCGAGTAGTTGTTTTCTCCTCCCCCGCCTCACCTCCCTCCTCCCCGGTGTGTCTAAGAATTTTGTAAATACAGTTCACTGTGATGCACAGCGCCTTTCTAGCAGCGTCAATTTCTTGAGCAATTTTGTAATGTTCTCGCAGTGCCTGATCAAAACCGCTGTGAATCGAGTACATCTCCTTTGAATCTTTTCTTTCTTTTCTGTTAATCCATTTCTACAATGGTCCCAGACCAAGGAGCAATACACATTGATCTTGAAACATGACAGGTTGTAGCCAGTCTCGTGTTTCATTCTTTTGCATCCTGCAAGCTTAATACCTTGATACAGCGGGACATTTACTTCTGTAAAATACGAGGCCTGTTCAGAAAGTAAGCTCCGATTGATTGCCAAATTGAAACCACAGTGAACATCAGAAATGTTTTACTTGTAACAATTAGCTACACCTTTCAGCTACTTCTCTACGTAGTCGCCGTTCTGACTTAGACTTTTGTCATAGCGTTGTACCAACTTTTCAATAGCCTCATCATAGAAGGCAGCCGCCAGTGCTTTCCGCCAATTCTCCACGCTGGCCTACACCTCGTTGTCTGTGTCAAAATGTTGTCGTCAAAGACAGCGGTTCATGTGACCAGAGATGAAACTCAGGGGGAGACAATTGCGGACTGTATTGTGGGTAATCTAACATTTCCATTTGCAAACGATGCAGGAGCATCTTCATTGCCCCTGCAGAATGCGGCTGAGAATTGTCTTGAAGACGAAACAGCACGACAGTTATGTAATGTTAGCTGCATAGCTTCAGGCGAAATTTCTCACCAGGCCCTCGTACTTGGCGGCAGACACTATTTTCTAGACATCTTTACGCACTCACTGCGAGCTCAGAAATGAGAAGAGCGACGTGATGCTAACTGGGGTTATACTAGAGACACTACCCAACACATCTGTGCAAAGCTTTATCGGATTTTCATAGTCGTTTCCATTTCGCGACCGATCGGAGCTTACTTTCTGAACGCCCCTCGTATAATGTATAAATACAGAGCCGTAATATCCGTAAGAGTGTGTGATGGGTGTTGAGGGTTGCATACTTTATTTTAATTCTAAAGTGCACGTTGAGTTGATTTGTTTGCTAGCTAGCTGGGGAATGAAGTTGTGACCCATCGGTTTCCCGCTACCCAGAGAAGGCGAGGCGAGTCGCTGGACGCACGACAGGGGTGTGGGTCTGGGTGGGAGTGGGAGGGTCGCGAGGGAGAGGTGAAAGGCGGCAGAGAGGAGGACGGGTGAACGTAGGTGCGTCCTAGCTCCTGGGGAGAAGTCCCTCAACCTGTTCTCTGCGGCAGAGGGCATTTGCCAGAAATAGCGAGGCTAACAGAGGATGCCGTCTGCGGCCTGTGAGCTCAGTGATCACCATCAAATCCCGCCACAGCGGCAGACATAAATACCGGGTTTCTGCAAGGCTCTTGATCACCAGCACAGTGCTGTGCACCTAGGAAAGATAACCTCTTGCCCCCATAGGCAAGCCTTCATATCGTACCGCTGGCGACGACGGTAAACATTGCTGAAGGAAAGTTTTGACCGCAGGTCCCGGCGGAGGTTCGAGTCCTCCCTCGGGCATGTGTGTGTGTGTTTGTCCTTAGGATAATTTAGGTAAAGTAGTGTGTAGGCTTAGGGACTGATGACCTTAGCAGTTAAGTCCCATAGGATTTCACACAGACACACACACAAAGTTTTGGCGGGACAGCTTTTGGTTGTTCGACCCTCGCAACTTTTGGGAGTGGCGATTTACTATAGGTCGACACTGACAATCTGACGGAAAGTGTCACCGAACATTCTGGGGTAAGCTTGTTAGAAATTTTCTGGTTGGGGATATGGAACGCAGCTCCAGACTGACTTAAACTGCAGTTTTTAGCAGGCTCGCAGCGTGAAGAAGTGGAGAACACAAATTCTCGGCATTCCAGCTTGAGACGTCAGAGATTCGACATTCCTTCGAGAGACTGCAGTCGAGGTTAAGCATTCGAGATTCGACTTTCAGAATTCGGGTTTTTCATCCTGGAGAGCAGACGGGCCAACCCATGCCAAAGTCCGTCACCACCTGCAACCTGCCTCACCTTGTCTCATACAATGGTGTAAGTTTCGCAGCGAAGATGCGTACACAAATCGTACAGGTTGACAGACGCTTATTTTCACATTAATTGTCGAGCGGGGTAGCCACGCCCACTGAGGCGCCTTGCCACAGTTCGTGCGGCTGCCCCCGTCGGAGGTTCGAATCTTCCCTCGGGCACGGAGGTGTGTGGTTCGTCCTTAGCGTAAGTTAATTTAAGTTATATTGTGTCAGCCTAGGGGCCGATGACATCAGCATTTTGGTCCCATAAGACCTCACCACAAAGGAAATTCATATTAATTCATCATTCAACTTTACGGTAACCGCTTGGCCGCAACTTTGCACTTTAGGATTCTCATTATTTTACTCACTACTGTTCCTACGCAATCATTACCGTCAACTAAATTTTACAATTAAAATTCAGTTATCATGGGTGGACACGTCCTTACCAATTCTGTTTCACCCTTATTTTCTGGTGACCTATGGTTGACATCAATATCTCCTCAAGTTATTTGATTCAATGTTTGTTCTTAGCATTGCTGTTTGAGTTCTCAATCAATGAAAGTACGTGATTTACAACCCTTCTTTCATTACAGTAGTTGACAGTCCCCGTCGCCACTTAGTTTACCAGGGCACAGAGCTATGATTCACATGTGAGGGCTACCCTTCCTTCCGCTTCCTTGCGAGCAGTTCATTTCGTATATCAAGACCGTAGTGAGGGGTTGCACCTTCAGAGGGGGCACTCAGTGCATGAGACGCAAATTTGAATTAGTATAGGCCGACCTCTGAGTCGTCTTGCAATATGTCGTAATCGCCCCATCAAGAGCGAACAGCATTTCCTTGGAATTTTACCGATCAATCCCAATTTCTCATGTACCTTCTTCATAGATAGGTTGACAGCCCTCCAGTGAGACAGTCCTACTTCCTCCACGTCTATCCATCTATTGACTGGACATAACTGAAATATTTCACACCTCGTACCTATTATCTAATAGTAGACTAGTTTGAATCACACGCGACCCTAGTAATGTCAGAGATGAACCCGACCGCCACTCACTTCAGTGCAACGACACATCACACGTAAAAGAAATATCGTGCGGGTAGAGTGTATATTATTTGCAGCTGCCCGGATAACAATGAGCGTCAACTTCACGTTTTCAGGGAGGCACGCTGGCCCAGATCAAAGGGACGGCGTGCCAGCCATCCCGGATGCGGTTTTTAGGCGGATTACCACATCCCACTACGTGAATACTGGACTGGTTCCCACGTCCCGCCTCAGTTACACAACGCAAAAACATTCTGAAAATGATCTCACACTTGAACGTGTGATTTACACTAGACGCTGACAGATGGGACAGACGAATTCCGTCAGAAAGGACATTCCGCCACTGCCTCTCACTAACAAAGCTTCCGACCATGCAAACAGTGTCGATCACATAGGGTAACGGGACTAGGCAACGATGCAAAAAGAGAGGAAAGAAGAGCAAAAAAAGGAAACAACCGATGGAAACGTATTTACGTACTAATAGTAACGAAATGTGTGTGTAACCGAAAAGTAATTTAGACTGATTATTAAGTAGAAATCACATAAACATCTGCATCGATTTCCATATGTTCTTTGCACTCACAAAATTACCAAATTCCGAATTTTGGACAAATTAGTGTGTATACCGATATTAGTTGCCTGTTTAATTTTCACTGTAATGCTTATAAATTAACACTCCCGGGCTTACAGCACATGAATAAGAAAAAAGTTGCTCGGTAGCTGCGATACATCATTCAGATTTTTTCCAGATCAACCACGCATTGTTTCTACTACCAATGCTGGAAATTTAAAGATATCATACGTTATTAAACTGTGCACACGTTCCACGAAACAAGTCCAAGTAATAAACTGTAACAAGCCGCACGAATAATTTATGCCATTATAACATCATTTACTACACGATTGACATCAACATATCGTTGACAGCAACACTGATTGATTTGAATGCGTTAACAACGTTACGCTGCGATACCGTTTCATAAATGGAGTTTTGACAAGTGACTGCCACAGGCTATCAGTTATTACACGGATGACAATAGCCCTGCATCGTTTAGGTGCCTTACCAGCAAT
This sequence comes from Schistocerca nitens, assembly GCF_023898315.1. Taxonomy (NCBI): domain Eukaryota; kingdom Metazoa; phylum Arthropoda; class Insecta; order Orthoptera; family Acrididae; genus Schistocerca; species Schistocerca nitens. Next base: position 706,906,115 of record NC_064619.1, read on the forward strand.
TTCAATAGCTCTGCCGCAGTATTCGACGTTTGTTTACGGTGAATATTCGAAGTTTGTTTAGAGTGACTACTTTGCCTACAAAACTGCGATAGTGAACTCCACTCTGCTCTATACTACAGCTGATATTCCTGGCAGCTGAAGATACAACCCCCCCCCCCCCCTCCAGCCGGTCCGTCCGTCCAAAAGCAGCAGTAGCGACTATGTCAAGCAGTGGTCCCCATTTCTTCGCCTCTGTGGATATGGCTCACAAGACAAATCTACAGAGGCAGTGTCATAATACAAAGCTTTGATTTTCTCGTGAAAATGTAATCCTATACCTGTCATAGCATAGGCTGTCCTAACCTGCAATGATGTAACTATTAATCTCGTCTTAGGTGTACTTTCTTAACTACAACAGAGGTTTTCTGATGGTTGTATTGTAGCTTCATCTGCTGCACTAGATGACTCAGATCTGCGTCCTTAGTATAGACACGAGGCTTGCCGAGGGTGTGAGTAAACCATTGTCCCACAATTTATTAGTAAATACTTGACAATTGCGGTTCATTTCTGCAGATGGGGCATATGAAACATTTTTACGGTCTATACTAGAATATTCTTCAAATGTGCGGCATCTGTACAAGGTCGGAGTGCAGAGAACACTAAACTTGTGCAATGAAGGGAGGTGTGAATAGTTGTTGCCCTGTTGATTGGCAAGAGAATCTACTAGAAATACTTAAAAATCTCAAATGATAGCCATTCGAGCAAAGCCTGTGCAAAAAATGTTTCAAGAATCTGCGATCTGGGCGGAAACCCTGAATATTCTTCAACCAGAATTATTCAGTCTGTAGAGACGCTAAAGAGAAAATTTACGTTTTCATCTACTGGCTGAAGCTTACATTTCGTCCGTGTTTGCTTTCGGATACATCATGATGAACACATTCTTTCATTTCTGTCATATAACTTATAAGCATTTTGCATGAAAATATATACTGTTTTCGGATTGGGGTAGCCATATTCATAATTATATGAACATAAGATATACACTTTAGTATCACATAATGATGTTTATATGGCTTTCTGCAGTATAGCTGATATTTTGCTTCAGTTTCTGGTGTGGGATTAATCATGATTTTTCAATACTGTTTTACACAAAATGTATTACACTTATTGTATTAGATATATTTTCAATTCGTTTTCCCTGCCATGATGAACCATGGACTTCAGTGATACAGATAACGGTGCCGTTTTTGCAATCACAAGAGAAGTGTATTTGTGATCAGGGCAGAGTAACCTATTTTTCTCAACAGGGGCAATTGCCTTTTCTGTAATTGCAGGGCAACAATCTGCATGACTGACTGATCTCTCCTTTGTAACCTTTTGCGCAGGTACTGCGAACATCTGAAAACACTGAGGAAATTTCAGACGTTCCAGTTTCCGAGAACATGAAGAGCTACTTTGTGGCTAAATGCTGATGGCATAGGCTCCCATTCGCATCCCTAGGAGGAGATTACTCAGGAGAATATCTTTGAATCTAATTGACGAAAGGAGAAAATAATAAACCGCAGCAAATGAAGAAGACAAAAGGAATAAAAAATGAGGTTGACGAGAAGTGCAAAGTTATAGAGCTGTAACGGCTATTCGGAAAATGCAAAGTTGTAAAAGTATGCATAACTAGGGAAAAGATATATTCCGCCGACAGGAAAATTAAAGATACTTCGAGGAAAAGAGAATCAGCTATATGAATACCAACAGCTCATATGGCAATCAGGTAGTAACCAATGGAAACAAAGTAGGGAAGTGTGTGGAATAAGGGAAATGAACTTTAAGACAATTTTGTAGTGAGAGATGTTGATGAAGTCCCATACTCCCTGACAGAGCGTAGGGGAACGATGCGGGAGACCCGCACCGCCGTACTAGGAAAGGTCCTAATGGAGGTGGTTTGCCATTGCTTTCCTCCGACCGTAATGGGGATGAATGATGATGATGAAGACGACACAACACCGTCATCTCGAGGCAGGGAAAATCCCTGATCCCTCCGGGAATCGAACACGGGACCCCGTGCACGGGAAGTGAGTACGCTACCGCGACACCAAGAGCAGCGAACATAGAGAGAGAAGAGGAGGCAAATGAAAATGAAACGGGAAATACGATACTGGGAGAAGAATTTGATAGTGCACTCATAGACCTTACCCGGAACAAGAGTCCTAGAGCGGACATTTATCACAATTATTGTGATCCTTGTTAAAGTCAGCCATAAAAATCTATTCTACCAGGTGTGCAAGAGAGACGACAGCTACTCGGAAAATGAGTTCCAGTCTGTCGTGAAATCGAAACCACTGTGAAAATCCGCTGAAGATTTGCATAGATGTGTTGGTCAGAGACCTTAGTACGCCTGTCGATCGCATCACGTAAAGATGCCTAGAAAATAATGTCTCCCGCAAAGTGTCTTGCCATGCAGCCTACATAAGATTACTGTCGAGCGGTTCCTTCTCCATGAACATTCTCTACTGCACTCTGTAGGGGCACTGAAGTTACTCCTGCAGCGTTTGCGATGGTAAGTGTTCGATCACCCACAATACAGGGCGTAATTGGCTCCCGCTGACTTTTATCTCCGCTGACATGAACAGATGGCTGTGATGATAACACTTTGGCTCAGATAAAAGGGTTGTACACCAGCGTAGGGCATTGGCGGGCAGCACGGGAGGCTGCCTTCTATGATGAGGATATTGGAAAGTTTGTACAACTCGGTGACTAAGTGGAGAAGTACTGTAACTAACTGTTGCTAGTAAAACATTTCGCAAGCGATCGCAATTTACTTTCCGAATTACTGTCGTATCAGACACGCAAAATACCCTCATACTTCAAGAATTATGTAATGATTCCAGTTCCATAGAAGGCACGTGCTAACAGGTGTGAAGATGACCGAACTACAAGTTTAGTAATTCCCGGTTGCAAAATACTTGACACGGATTACTTACAGTGGAGTAGAACAGTTGGTGGAAACCGACCTCGGGGAACATCAGTTTGGGTTCGGAAGAAATGTACGACCACAGGAGACAATACCGACTGTACGACTTACCTTAGAAGATAGGTTAAAGAAAGTCATACCTGCTTTTATAGCATTCGTAGATCTAGAGAAAGCTTTTGACAATGTTGACAGGAAATTATAAATGTAGCAGGGGTTAATTACAGCCACAGCTTGTACAGAAACCAGATTGCAGTTATAAGAGCCGAAGGACATAAAGGGAACGTGTAGCTGATAAGGAGTGAGGCAGGGTTGTTCCCTATCCCCAACGTTATTCAATCTGCACAACGAGCAAGCACTGAAGGAAATGAAAAAGTTAACTAAGATAGGGACAGAAGTCCACGGAAAAGAACAAAAACCTTGAGGTTTGCCGATAACTTTGTAATTGTGTCAGAACGACAAGGGATTTGGAACAATAGTTGAAAAGAATTGATAGTGTTTTGAAAAGGCGTTATAAGATGCATACAAGGAAAAGTAAAACAAAAATAGTGAAAAGTAGTGGGATTAAATCAGAATCAACTAGAATCCATTTAGTTCTCTCAAGAAAAATAAATAAAGTTGAGAATTAATATATATGTGGAGCATATAATTTATTCTGATTAATATATCGCTTACGCATTACAGGCAGCATTATCCCCATTTCGTTGAATGCTAACGTTCTAGTCCAGTGTGGGGGAGCCTCTGCAGTACTGATACCAGTTAAGAAGGGGAATGGCAAGATGGGGTGAGGCGTGGAGTTCGTATGGAGCACTATTACCGCCGAGCGACACTTAAAGTACGAGGGCAGTTCAATAAGTAATGCAACACATTTTTTTTTCTGAAACAGGGGTTGTTTTATTCAGCATTGAAATACACCAGGTTATTCCCCAATCTTTTAGCTACACAACACTATTTTTCAACGTAATCTCCATTCACTGCTACGGCCTTACGCCACCTTGAAATGAGGGCCTGTATGCCTGCACGGTACCATTCCACTGGTCGATGTCGGAGCCAACGTCGTACTGCATCAATAACTTCTTCATCATCCACGTAGTGCCTCCCACGGATTGCGTCCTTCATTAGGCCAAACATATGGAAATCCGACGGTGCGAGATCGGGGCTGTAGGGTGCATGAGGAAGAACAGTCCACTGAAGTTTTGTGAGCTCCTCTCGGGTGCGAAGACTTGTGTGAGGTCTTGCGTTGTCATGAAGAAGGAGAAGTTCGTTCAGATTTTTGTGCCTACGAACACGCTGAAGTCGTTTCTTCAATTTCTGAAGAGTAGCACAATACACTTCAGAGTTGATCGTTTGACCATGGGGAAGGACATCGAACAGAATAACCTCTTCAGCGTCCCAGAAGACTGTAACCATGACTTTACCGGCTGAGGGTATGGCTTTAAACTTTTTCTTGGTAGGGGAGTGGGTGTGGCGCCAATCCATTGATTGCCGTTTTGTTTCAGGTTCGAAGTGATGAACCCATGTTTCATCGCCTGTAACAATCTTTGACAAGAAATTGTCACCCTCAGCCACATGACGAGCAAGCAATTCCGCACAGAAGGTTCTCCTTTGCTCTTTATGGTGTTCGGTTAGACAACGAGGGACCCAGCGGGAACAAATCTTTGAATATCCCAACTGGTGAACAATTGTGACAGCACTACCAACAGAGATGTCAAGTTGAGCACTGAGTTGTTTGATGGTGATCCGTCGATCATCTCGAACGAGTGTGTTCGCACACTCCGCCATTGCAGGAGTCACAGCTGTGCACGGCCGGCCCGCACGCGGGAGATCAGACAGTCTTGCTTGACCTTGCGGCGATGATGACACACGCTTTGCCCAACGACTCACCGTGCTTTTGTCCACTGCCAGATCACCGTAGACATTCTGCAAGCACCTATGAATATCTGAGATGCCCTGGTTTTCCGCCAAAAGAAACTCGATCACTGCCCGTTGTTTGCAACGCACATCCGTTACAGACGCCATTTTAACAGCTCCGTACAGCGCTGCCACCTGTCGGAAGTCAATGAAACTATACGAGACGAAGCGGGAATGTTTGAAAATATTCCGCAAGAAATTTCCGGTTTTTCAACCAAAATTGGCCGAGAAAAAAAATGTGTTGCATTACTTATTGAACTGCCCTCGTAACATTCCAAGCCGAACATGCACGACCACTTGCTTATGAAACTGAAAAATTCATTAACGAAGAGCTACGTCTGGACCCCAAGGAAGTGATAGGTATTCACTTCTCTATCACTGGTAGCATCGTCTATATTAAAATGACGACGGAGGAAGAATGTGCTGAGGTAGTTCGACAACACACACAGGGCCTCGTTTAAGCATTCTGACGGGCATATTGGAGTGGTAACGGTAGATCACGCTGGTTTCGCTCTTCGAACAATTCGTGTCTTTGAGCTCCCTTTTGAAGTACCACAAGACGTGGTCGTCGAAGCTTTCCGATCCTACGGCAATGTTATGGGGCATATCGCGGAAAAATGGCAAACGTTCAAGACATACCATTTTTTGAATTGTGTCTGCGAAATCAAAATCGAACTCTCCAAACATGTGCCATCCTATCTGCTGATAGGTGGCGCGCGAGCCATCGTTATGTATGTTTGCCAGCCAAGGACGTGTGCCTGTTACGGACAATGGGGCCATGTTCGGTCCGACTGTCTCCACCGACGTGTGCTCCAGGTTGCGATCAGTGACTCAGCTCCCAAAGCGACCGTCACTTCTTTACCAGAGAGGTACGCCACAGCCGTACGCAGCCCCGATGAGTCAGTTCAGAAAGCGCCTGTCGCCCCCCCCCCCCCCCCGGCACACCCCACTGGAAATGTCGCTGCTGCCGCGACCTCACCTCACCTGACGGCTACGAGACTACCAACTCTTCAGAGCTCGATGACCAGCCCACCCGCTGCGATGGTCATCGATGCGTGTGCGGTGCCCACCTCTGCTTTTCTTCAGACTGGCGCGACCTCCGACATCGGAAGTCCACATTATGATACAGAACAGTACATCCGAAAGCAGCGGTCGCGCCGAAAACGGAAGAAGAGAACGCCATCTGACGACACACTTCTTCATGTGGCATCACAGGCAGTGGAGCGGATACTAGACAGTGATTCCCTTCGAGCGCCCTGACGACAGGAGTGGCCGCTCCTGATGTCCCATCTGAGGAACGATCCCACCCGACAACGATGGATCCCATGGAGGGAGAGTCCCTGAACCCAGCTACAGCAGCGTCACCTCGATGAGTGCGACAGTTGCTTGCCACCTGTTCCAGTATCCTCAGCTGATGATGTCGACGATGGAGCAGATCGAGAAGGTGGCTCTCCCATCAGGAAGTGCCTCTTGGAGGTGCCTGACCCACCTTCCGCCCTGTGATTGCGCCTAAAGTGACTGCGCTGGATGTTACACGCCAGCTGGGAATTTCTGCTGGAACATCTGTGCCAATGATGGGAGCACGCTCACAACACTACCGCAACACGACGAAGAATCTGACCACCATTCGGACTTTACACAAACTGGCAATGTTCTGAGAGACCATTTATACTGCTAATGTCAACATTGCCGTCCTCCGAGAAGTGATCGCCGCTGATTTCTACATCCCCACTAGCTACAGGGCACACGTCTCCCATACTTCTGACAACGGTAGAGGACACGCCATCTTCCTGGACTCCCTGCTGAAGACGTAATGTACCATCCCAATGCCAGAGGTATGGCACTCACGGTGTTCGGCGTGTGCATCCTCAACGTATATGCGCCATCCGCTTCCAGTCGACGTCGTGACCGACACATCTTTGCTGACGTGCTAACGCCGCTTTTTTAGGGTCCCCTGTATGAAATGGTCCTCAGCGATTTCAACTCAACGGCCTGATGACCGCGTCGTTTCCCGTGTGCGGCCATCTCCGTCATCATCGACAGACCTCAGCTTGTTGACACATGGACCAAAGTTCATGGCACCCGCGCAGGGCTTACATACTATACGCAGCAATCGTCCAGTCGCCTCAACAGTATATACTTCACACGTTCCTTTGATGCCGACACTCGACGTACCGAAGTATGGTCTCTGTCTTTCTCTGACCACGACGCCTACATCTGTGATGTCGTCCCCGCCCTCCAAAAGCCACAGTCGTGGCCTGCGGAAATTAAACGTTTCCCATCTGAATGTCCCTGAATGCCGACGGATCACTGAGGATATGTGGGCCCTCTGTCGTCGACGACGCCCCACGAATACATCCACCTTATCCTTGTGGGTATCCTGGGCGAAACCAGCTCTACGCAGGGCACTGATGGGGAAAAACTTCAAAGCTTGGAAAGTGAGCATCATGGGCTTTTATTATGCGGTGCTTCGTGACTTCACTTCGATGGCATTCTCTCCTGTCTGTCAGATGATAGTGCATCATGCTAAAGTGCAGATCACTCATGCCCACCGATGCGGTTCTAGGCGCTTCAGTCTGGAGCCTCGCGACCGCTACTGTCGCAGGTTCCAATCCTGCCTCGGGCATGGATGTGTGTGATGTCCTTAGGATAATTAGGTTTAAAGTAGTTCTAGGTTCTAGGTGGCTGATCACCTCAGATTTGTTATGTCCCACAGTGCTCAGAGCCATTTGAACCATTTCGGACTTCACTCATACGACGACGCTTGGATAGGGACCCATGTAAGATCCTGCACCGGTGACCATATGTAACACGAAACGCCATCAATGTACTACCTTCCCACAGAACGCCGACGTCGTAGTCGAGCTCTCATCCACGACCTCACCAATGATGAAGGACGACGATACATTACGCAATGTGCCATTGGCCCCGCTTTCTGTTCTCGTTTCCACCGGCTGTAAGCTGCCGTCCCACATTCCCCGACCTTAATTCAGGAGGTAGCAGCATTGCCTGTCAACACCTTGCCAAGAGACGTGGCTCAAAAAATTCAGGAACAGGTGATATCCGATGAAGTTCTAGATGCTATCAAGCTGGTAGCTGCCAAAACGCCCGCTGGACCTGATGGCCTCCCCCGTCAATTTTACAAGTGTTTTAGCTATCTTTTGGTACCTACTTGGACGTCCATCTGTCGTGAACTGATGTCAGCCACAACGACGATCCCAGCCACCTTTTCTGATTGGTTCCCTAAGCCACATGGGCGATGACGGATCCGTGATCACTGGCCCATCACTCTACTCAACAGTGACATGGAAATTTTTACCCTTTTGTCGACATCATGACTCAAGAAGGCAGAAAGATGTCACATCCCTTGATCAGACTTCGCTGGGCGGTGTCAACAACATCCACACGGCCGTTACAGGAACATGATCGCTTTCGCGTGGACGCAACGTTTACTGGCGGACTGGTATCGCTTGACTTCAGTCAGGCATTCGACCGTGTCGCCCATACCTTTCTGAAATGTGTCCTCCAACACATGCGTTTTCCGGCTCGTATAGTAACTGTGGTAATGCTGCTCTTGAGCGGCGCGACTTCAAGAATACTTTGTAATGGTCGTCTCACCGCGCCTCTAGTGATCGAACTCTCTGTCCGACAGGGTTGCCCTCTTTCCACGATACTGTATGCTTTGCCATTAAGGGTCTCCGGAAAGGCTCAAAATCATGAAAAGTTCAATTTTTACTTTTTTGCGTTTTCTGAATCTGCAGACTATTAACTTTTAATAGATATATAGTTTATTCAATTCCGAAGACTACAACTATTTTTAAATTGTTTTTGAAATGTGTTCTACATGGGCGTGACCCACTGTGGCGCTGTTAAACTGCTGTCAAATTGTGTTATTATTAACGTCCGTGTTCATCAGGTACATTTTAGTGATGTGAGATAAAGTATAAAACCTATTTTCAGACACTTAGCAGCAACTGAACTGTTGAAAAAGTGTATTCACGGAAAAACTCAAAACCCCAATGAAAGTGTAAATAGTGTTATATGGTCGAGAATCCCCAAGACTGTATTTGTTGGAATAGAAACACTTCACTTTGGTGTGTATGATGCTGTTGCGACTTTCAATGATGGCAACATTGTAAGGTGCAAGGTATTTAGAAATATGGGAATGAAGATATGTTCTAACATGGTACGAGCGATGCTTGCTTTAGACAAGGAACGCCTTCGGGCTGCAGACAGGGCTGTAAAGAGTCTAGAAATACAAGCAAGAGTAAACAGGAGGAGGAACAAGAGGAAGCTGGAGGAGGAGTTTGCAGAGGATGAAGATAATCCATCCTATGGACCTGGAATGCACTAAAAAGTTAATCCAATCTTTGTCGCTCGATTCCCAAAACTTTTATTTTCTCATACTAATTACATGTTTTCTAAGGATCTTCCACACATATTTGTTTCAAACTTTCAGTAAATGTTACACAGTACCTTCTGCATAATTTAACACAGCCTTTTTCCAAAAAACTGTATATTTTTGAATATATAAATAAAAAATTGCAAAAAATGTTGTGAATTTTCATAAAATTGAAAAAAAATCATCTTTAATAACTGAACTAAAATTTTGTAAAATCCCTGTGTTAAGTTGTAGCCCATATTCCAATAAATAATCTGTAAAAAGTTCAACTTCCTACCTCAAATACTTTGTGAGGAAAGATGTAATTTATAAGCGTTATTTTAATATTGCAAGTATAGGGCGTTCCGGAGCCCCTTAAAGCCCATACTCCAGGGGCTTCGCTAACGCCTGGTGGGCCTGACATTACATGGGCACCGCTTCTGTTGTACAACCTATGCTGACGATCTAGTCCTCTACCTCCGCAAGGAAGACGATGTTCGTGCGGCTTTGATTTGGTCGGCGACATATGGGGAGGCATCGGGCAGTTCTCTTAATATTTCCAAATCGAAGGGTCTGCTCATTGGTGAGGGTCTACCTGAGAGATATGTCGCTCCTCTGTGATCACCTGCATCCGCTATTTGGGCCTTGAATTTTGAATGACTTCCGTCGCTCAGCGGCAACCAACAGTAGATGATGATGATGTTAGGTTTGTGGTGCGCTCAACTGCGCGGTTATCAGCGCCTGTGGTACAACGTCCCAACCTTTGCTTAGTACAAGCTCGCCACGTTCATGAATGGTGATGAAATGATGAGGATAACACAAACACCCAGTCATCTCGAGGCAGGTGAAAATAAACCAACGGTAGACGTCTCCTCCAAACGATCAGGGCTAACCTTGTGGAACACCGGCTTTGATCCCTCGACACTGTGCAGCGTGCGCAATACGTGAATGTTCACCACGCCTCAAGTTACCCCCATGTGGACCCCCGGCTCCGATTACCCTTGCACGTCGTATGTTGATGCCGATGGGATCCTTTGTCTGCACCGGTATGTTATTCAAAGTTCAATATTCCTTCCTTACCCCCCCCCCCCCCTGGGAGCGTCGTGGAGTGGGCTTATTCCATGTACCAGACAGAGCTCCCAACTGAAAATATGGCGTCGCTGTTTAACAAGAATAATAAGTTGTCGTCTCTTCCTCTATGAATAGATGCTGAATGCAGCTAGCCGCTAACTTTGTGTAATGTCTTGTCTGTATAGACGTGTATCTGTTGCCTTTAAGACCCTTTCACCTTCACACATAAATCTATACAGTAATGTAAGGGCCTCCCGTGTCTTGGCTGATCCGTGATAAGACAGGCGAAAAGTTAGACTAATGGAGGATTATTAGTATTATCTCTATTTTCATTCGCTCTCTCTCTCTCTCTCTCTCCTTTATCTATGTACAGTTTTTAATATAATATTTCATTACGTGAAATCAGCCAAATAGGGTCTTCGTCTTGGTAATCAGTGGCTGGCTTGCTGTAAGAGATCTTTACATTTATTATTACTGTTAAACACTGTATTCAGTCGGGAGAATCAATCGTGTGGACAATTTGTTCCTTTTACGAAAGATTGCGAATTCCAGATATGTACGAAGCCTTTTTGGACGATTTAACACAGACTCAGTGATTGCAGGCTCTCTTCGACACAGCTGAAACTTCCCCACTAATTACAGGGCCAACGTGATCATCAAATGGTTCAGAAAAAACTCATTCGTTCATTCACTCCGGAACAAAAAGTCACAAACATTATTTATGAAGGAAATTGTGTATTAAATCCATCTCCATTACATGTCCAGATCTCCGGTGATTCCACGTCTTAATTATTTTCCGTTTACACTCTCTTTCTATTCAAACAAACCGCTAGTGGCACAAACGTTAATTCGCTCGATTTAGCGAGAAGAAAATCAGAATATGTATCTCTCAGAAACACGTCAATCCCTCAATCCCTACTCCAGAAGCTGTCCTAGTTACCACTCTAACAACCATGGAGAATGCATATATGCATCTCTGTTATTTCAAAGAATAAACGCGCTAGAAAATACTTTGGCGTCGTCTAGCTGTCGCCGCATATGTTACGAGAAAATCAGATCAGATACTTTTCCAAAGTGAATGAATGTGGATGGTTTGATTGACAATGATTAATTGGTGCGTGGTAGAGGGTATTTTCTGTGGGGACATTACAGCTGCCCGACGAGCCTTATCGTACTGCTTTTGCATGAATACGCGCCAGTCTCCATGTCAGCCACAGTCATATTATCATACATTCCACCCTCCTTTTATCACTTTCGGCACTTCTTTCTTGAATTAAGTTACATCCTCCACTCCCTTCCACGTATACTGCAGGCAAAGACTGTACACGACACCTTACAAATGCCTCGAACCCCAACGCCATCGAACACAAGTTTCCCCAGATCATATGGCGTCGTGTGTGCAAAGCGGTGCATGCTGGTTATCTCGACACCAGCGTTCAGTCCACCTGGGCTATCACCGTCAATGGCAAACAGGTCAACCAGTTTCGTTTGCACAGCATCCGCGTCGCTGACACACCCCTCTGTGTTCACTGTGGTGTAGAGGACACAGGCGCTCATCGATTCACATGTGGTCTGTCGTCTGACGTCTGGAGGCTCACGCAGCTTATCTTGCCTTTTATTAACCGACAGACACCTGCTCAGATCAGTTTTCTGACGCTTTTATTCCCGGATATGATTCATTACCGCGCAACAAAATCTAACGCTGTGAGTTGTATACGCAGTTATACCGTCCGACGAGAAATGAGAACTAGGTTATTGGACGTACCTCAACGACCGACACTGTGCACTTCTTTGCAACCCCAGATACAAGCAGCTCTATTCCAGTTTTCTATGGAGCACTTTTCACGACCCGCCTTCCAGCTGGAACGTCCAGGGCATGAGATGCTGATGCTTTTCCCGACATGATGTTCTGAACAGACCACAAACGGAATCTCCATTAAAATTTTGAGAAGACACATTTGGATATTCTGCTAATCGGAGGGCGCTAGCGACTCCTGGAATGCTGGTACATAGAATAATTTAATAAAAAAATAAAAAAGTAAGGAAAAAAATAAAAGAAAATAAAAAATACACAAAGAAGCAAAAAATTAAATGGAATATTCGAGAAAAAAGCATGACACCAGGTTTCGAATCCTGGCTTTGACAGAAATTTTTATTCATTGCTTCGCTCTCTATTCATTTCTTAAGGTGTTTGTCTGGAGTGTAGACGTGAAACATGGACCATAATCAGTTAAGATAAGAAGAGAAAAAATTTTAAGGAATGTGGTGTCACAGGAGAATATTGAAGATAAGATGGGCAGATTTATAACTAATGTGTAGGTAGTGAATCAAACTGCCGGCCTGTCGCAGGTTCGAATCCTGAATTGGACATGGATGTGTGTGATGTTCTTAGGTCAGTTAGGTTTAAGTAGTTCTAAGTTCTAGGGGACTGGTGACCTCAGAAGTTAAGTCCCATACTGCTCAGAGCCATTTGAACCACTTTTTTTTTAATCGAACTGTGGAAAACATTTATGGCACAACTCACCCAAAAGAATGGATCAGTTGATAGTACACATGAAGTCAAAGAATCGTCAACTTGATAATTAATTGAAGTGTGAGATGAAAACATTGTAGAAGGAAGCAAAGGGATCAAAACAGGAAGTAGGTCGACATGCATGTAGGCTGCAGTAGGTATTCAGTGAAGTAGAGGCTTTTGCAGAATAGACAACTGTGGAAATCTGTATCAAGCCAGTCTTTGCTTTGAGGACGATAACAACACACAAAAATTTTCATTTCAGGCAAAACATTTCGGTAAATACAATGACAAAAAAAATCGCAGTACAAAAAGTTATTAATGTAGAGTAAAGAAATTTCCGGAATTACATTTGTCTAGGTAACGTGTTTAAGTGATAGACATTGTAAGATCACAGATTACTGTAAGCGCGAGATAAGACATTACAAATGTGAGATGCTGGTACATTAATAAGCGGTGTAACAGACAGAAAGTTGAATGCAAGAATGGAAACGTGCATTTATTGTGTTGTACAGGTGTCCGATGTCAGGTTGTCGGGCGGAGTTCATGCCTGATGTACTTGGTTGGTCAATAGAGTGATGGTTAACGCTGGTTGTGGATGACACTTGAGCAATCGCCCGGTGATGCCCCATACGTGGTCGATTCTAGACAGATCTGGTGATCGAGCAGGCCAAAGCAACGTAGAGCATGCTGGATTACAACAGTGGTATGTGGGCGAGAGTTATCCTGTCGTAAAACACCCCCTGGAATGCTGTTCGTGAATGGCTGCACAACAGGTCGAATCACCAAAATGGGGTACAATTTTAGAGGCATGGTGCATGGAATAACCACGGGAGTGCTCCTGCTGTCATACGAAATCGCGTCCCAGAGAATAACAACAGGTGTAGGTCCAATGTGTTTAGCACTCAGACAGGTTGGTTGTTGGCCGACACTGGCACCGAGGCAGAATCAACTTTCATCAGAAAACCAAACAGACCTCCACCCTGCCATCCAATGAGCAATCACTTGACACCACTGAAGTCGCAAATGGCGGTGGTTTGAGGTTGGTGGGATGAGCGCTACGGGGCGTCTGGCTCGGAGCTGTCCTTGAAGTATTGGGAACAGTTCACTGTGGTGCCAACTGCTGCTCAAATTGGTGCTGCAGATGCAGTACGGTGCGCCAGAGCCACACACTGAACACGATGGCCTTCGCTCTCGGTAATGCCACGTGGCCATGCGCAGCCCGCTTTTTTGCGGCCACACATTATCGTGGCCACCGCTGGCACCAATCTACATCTACATCTACATCTATACTCCGCAAGCCACCCAACGGTGTGTGGCGGAGGGCACTTTACGTGCCACTGTCATTACCTCCCTTTCCTGTTCCAGTCGCGTATGGTTCGCGGGGAGAACGACTGTCTGAAAGCCTCCGTGCGCGCTCTAATCTCTCTAATTTTACATTCGTGATCTCCTCGGGAGGTATAAGTAGGGGGAAGCAATATATTCGATACCTCATCCAGAAACACAACCTCTCGAAACCTGGCGAGCAAGCTACACCGCGATGCAGAGCGCCTCTCTTGCAGAGTCTGCCACTTGAGTTTATTAAACATCTCCGTAACGCTATCACGGTTACCAAATAACCCTGTGACGAAACGCGCCGCTCTTCTTTGGATCTTCTCTATCTCCTCCGTCAACCCGATCTGGTACGGATCCCACACTGATCAGCAATACTCAAGTATAGGTCGAACGAGTGTATTGTAAGCCACCTCCTTTGTTGATGGACTACATTTTCTAAGCACTCTCCCAATGAATCTCAATCTGGTACCCGCCTCACCAACAATTAATTTTATATGATCATTCCACTTCAAATCGTTCCGCACGCACACTCCCAGATATCTCACAGAAGTAACTGCTACCAGTGTTTGTTCCGCTATCATATAATCATACAATAAAGGATCCTTCTTTCTATGTATTCGCAATACATTACATTTGTCTATGTTAAGGGTCACTTGCCACTCCCTGCACCAAGTGCCTATCCGCTGCAGATCTTCCTGCATTTCGCTACAATTTTCTAATGCTGCAACTTCTCTGTATACTACAGCATCATCCGCGAAAAGCCGCATGGAACTTCCGACACTATCTACTACGTCATTTACATATATTGTGAAAAGCAATGGTCCCATAACACTCCCCTGTGGCACGCCAGAGGTTACTTTAACGTCCGTAGACGTCTATTCATTGATAACAACATGCTGTGTTCTGTTTGCTAAAAACTCTTCAATCCAGCCACACAGCTGGTCTGATCTGATCTGTACAATGGCCACATTCCTGTCAAATATTTCTGCAGTATCGCAGAAGAAACATCCAGTTCCTCGTAGCCATATTACTCAACCTCATTCAAATTCAGTGAGGTGTTGATAATGACGTGTTTGTCGCCTAAAGGCATTCTTGACTGAGATCAGCTTACCACGTCGAATCTCAAAGGTAACTAACGCTTACGACCAATTACACAGTATATTTAAACATGGTTTTCATCCTCATATGTTACTGCAGCGAAATTGGAAGAGACATCATCTTTCAGATGTAGAAACGCGTCTGCCAACTTTCATTTATGTCTTGCGATTTTTTCCGTCCATGTACATGTATTGAACGGAATGGACAGTGTATTGAACGGAATGGACAGTGTCTTGAAAGGAGGATATAAGATGAACATCAACAAAAGCAAAACGAGGATAATGGAATGTAGTCACAGTAAATCGGGTGATGCTGAGGGGATTAGATTAGGAAATGAGACACTTAAAGTAGTAAAGGAGTTTTGATATTTAGGGAGTAAAATAACTGATGATGGTCGAAGTAGAGAGGATATAAAATGTATACTGGCAATGGCAAGGAAATCGTTTCTGAAGAAGAGAAATTTGTTAACATCGAGTATAGATTTAAGTGTCAGGAAGTCGTTTCTGAAAGTATTTGTATGGAGTGTAGCCATGTATGGAAGTGAAACATGGACGATAACCAGTTGGGACAAGAAGAGAATAGAAGCTTCCGAAATGTGGTGCTACAGAAGAATGCTGAAGATAAGGTGGGTAGATCACGTAACTAATGAGGAGGTATTGAATAGGATTGGGGAGAAGAGAAGTTTGTGGCACAACTTGACTAGAAGAAGGGATCGGTTGGTAGGACATGTTTTGAGGCATCAAGGGATCACAAATTTAGCATTGGAGGGCAGCGTGGAGGGTAAAAATCGTAGAGGGAGACCAAGAGATCAATACACTAAGCAGATTCAGAAGGATGTAGGTTGCAGTAGGTACTGGGAGATGAAGAAGCTTGCACAGGATAGAGGAGCATGGAGAGCTGCATCAAACCAGTCTCAGGACTGAAGACCACAACAACAACAATGTACATGTAATCCACTGCGGAGGAATCCTGGTTCGTTGTGCACGACAAACTGGAGCAAATTATCAGTTGTACTGCGTATGACAGCCTGCCATACAAACATCAAAATGTGGTTTTAAGGTATAGTACAATGCCCTCTGTGTGGTTCAAATGGCTCTGAGCACTATGGAACTCAACTGCTGAGGTCATTAGTCCCCTAGAACTTAGAACTAGTTAAACCTAACTAACCTAAGGACATCACAAACATCCATGCCCGAGGCAGGATTCGAACCTGCGACCGTAGCGGTCTCGCGGTTCCAGACTGCAGCGCCTTTAACCGCACGGCCACTGCGGCCGGCTGCCCTCTGTGTTATTGTAGTGAGAAGGAAGCGACTCTGCCTTACTTCTCTGGTTCCGGTATAACTAACCTGGTGTCTTGCTGCTTCGTCAGTCCCTCGTCGCATAGTAGTAGCGCTCAGCTGCCAGGTTGAATGTTGGTTTATGATCCTGCTGATGTGAGGTGTGACGGGATACGAGTTGTTTAACGTTAACAACGTTTTGATTAAAATTCTTCTGGACATCATGCCGCGTCATTGCAAAAAAAACTAACAACAATAATAAAATAAAACCGACGTTTAGACCGAATTGCAACGGCCTTCCTCAGTGCCAAAACGTCGGTTTTAGTTTTTCTTATTGTTGTTAGTTTTTTAGCAAAGACGCGGCATAATACCCAGAAGAATTTTAATCACAATGACACCGGCCGCGGAAGCCTATGTTCTAATATCGTTAACAACGTTTTTTAATATACTCGTTTTCATGAAGATTTCTTTGAAACACACGTCACTCAATTTCCAATATGGCAGCTCTTGCCCTCGCCGTTATACTGAACCCCTAACAACATATTTATCACTTTCAATACTCGTTATAGATACTGCCAACGACACGTGGCGTTCACTAATAATTAATACCTTCACATTAACTTTATATTTTATTTATCACTGCTATATTTAGTCGAGACTGTTCTTTTGGAGCCGCCTCCGGTTACTCGACCGTGCGTTTTTGAGTGCCACCTCGCTACAAACTCGCCCTGTCTTCCCGACGGCACAAGAGCACAAGAGAGACACCACCTTTCTCCCTCAGGAAGGAGACTCCACTCGTCTGCTAAGCATATATATATATATATATATATATATATATATATATATATATATATATATATATATATATATACTCTCAACCAATGGGTTTTAGATCGCTGTTGCCAGCCGGATCTGACGTCACGTTTGCGGACATTGTCACGGAAGTTTATCTCGGAACACTGTCTCCGATTGTAAGACCCTACTCCCGAATAGTCGGATCTTGTCCCCACTAAGGTTGCACAACATTGCCTCATATGATGTTATCGTTAATGCTCCTTACTGACGCATAATTGTCAGATGTACAAGTAGCCTTCTCATGTACATGTAGCATTCCCGATCCCATAAATGTGCGTAATAACTATCATAAAGACGTGAAGGGAATCCAGGTATGCATTACAATAGGTTATCAAGCAATATATCTGTGTGTTATTTGATAGAAAATAAATTAACCCAATGATGATGGAGAAACTTCACTGAAATATTCTTGGGTGTTAAAGAAGCAAAATTTATTTTTACTCAAGGCAGAACCGATTTCCCTAATTATGTGTAAAACCACAGATCGCATCAAGTAGGATATGCACTCATTCTTCTCGCGCCAAAATCGGCGAATGTGGCGGGAGAAAGAGTCAGTAATACAATCATAAAAAATCCCCTCTATCGTGCACTTCATAGTGATTTACAGAGTATCGACGTGAATACAGATGTGTTACACAATAAGTATTCTGTTGAGATGAAATTCTTTCATTCTTAATAAATCATGAGCTTCGTTAATCACTTTGGAATTTAAAATCTCAGCCTAATAGGCATTAGAATACTGGACACTTGAATTCAGCACCGAGTCCTCTCTGAAATTTTTTACCTGCACTTAGGACTGGTTGCTCTCCAAGCGGACGCTCCGAGCTACAGATTGAAGGTGATACTACGTCATCTTTGATGTGTGCACATTGCGTGTGCTCACTCCTGAACTGAACGAGAGCCTGCATAATACTCGGCAGTCCTTAACTAAGACTGCAAAGGCCTGGGACAACCGCGTGAGGTGCAGTTTCGTTCTGTCCTCGTACCCGTCGGTGGTTCGCCGCTCTTTCTTCGCAGGGGAGGAAAGAGTAGTATGGCGTCGAGGGCGCAATGAGGGATTAACGCGATAATTCGGGGCACTTTTCGGCCCAATTACACGGCAAGCCGGCAAATTAGGCGTGTCTGCACGCAACGTGTTAATTAAGCCCCCTGTGAGTGGCGGCTTGGTAACCCGGCGCCGTCGCGATCCCCTGACGAAGTCTGCGCTAAAAGAAGGCCGCCGCCGACATGGTTTCGTTCGCAGGCTCCCCGACCTAATGACGCCGTGGAGCACTCCCAGCTCTACACGGCGGGCGCCCCGCCAAAGGCGCGATAAGCAGGTGGAGGCGGCGGCGGCGGCGGTAGCGGCACCACAAACGTACCTGCGCAATTCCGGCACTGTGGTCGGAAGTTCAGCGAAGCGGCTAGACACAGGGTAGCTAAAAGTCTCTGTGCACTTGCTAGAAAAATTCAGGTTGAAAATTTAATGCTCCTGGTTGTCACGTGAAGCATAATGTGTCGTGAATAATTGTATTAAAAAAATTGTTGCCTTTTATTTGTTTGATCCTGAAAGAACAAGTTCCTGACAGGGGGACCGACGAGTGGCAACGAGGGTCACTAAAAGAGCAAAGCCGGCAACCAGTGCTAGGAACTGCTGCACTGCATTGTGACGAGAGACAATATACTTCGTTCTTTATAAAACCTGAATGAAATATACTGAATTTTTTTTCATTTCATGTAATGTCTAGACTGATAGTACATCTATCACTGCTGTGGCCTTCTCCACCAGACATCACGGCGCCTACAGTATCAGCAACCAAACTGATAGCCTGGAGCTGCGGGTTGCCCGCCTCGCAGGCACACCGAAGCACTACACAACCGACAGGCAATATTGATGAACGGCCACAGTCATTACCACAACAAAAACACCACAGCAAAGACACCAGCGGCCACCAGGGGCCACTACCGGCTCACATAAACATAAGGAAGAGGTCGATGAAGATCCCAGAACTATTTTCACACGTCAAACCACGTGATAGAAAATAGTTCCGAGGTACTCATCCGCCGAAGCGCTATAAAGGCCGGCGCTCGGGCGCACATCGGCAGTTAGACGACCGCCAGCAGACATGGATAACTGCCGCACCGGCAGCCGGCTTGGATCTTCTCGCTGATCTCTGAATTATGCTTGGTATATCGGAGAAGTTTCTGGCGGAGACTAGTAGGAAATTATTTCAGTTGTTTTCTATATTATTCTTTTATGTTGTTGTGATTCGGAGACGGATCATTGTTTTGTGTTGGTGTTATACCAGGAGAATTTGTTTTGGTTAATTGAACAGTGCAATAAATTGTTTCGGACTTTGATCGTTAGTTTCCTCTGTTTACGCAGACATAGCAATCACGGTGTGCATGGTAAAAAGTGTGTCCACAATATTTTGTGTTTTATGTACTGCTGTACCTCACCAAGCTAATTCTCTATTAAGGAAAATATTATTCAGTCAAAATTGGATTGAAAGTACTTGAAGTGGAAAGCAACCATTATCGTAGTAAATATGTAATAGACTTTAAAAATGCTGTAAGATGCTCAAAAGTAATCTCTGCTTTTTGAGAATTTCTTTGTTTCTTGTCACGACACGTGTAAAAATATCTTGTTTTATTGGAAGTATGTAGACGACATTTTCTTTGTATTCGGTGACAGCACAGAAGAAATTGCTGAGTTGGATGTTGCCTTAAATTCCTTGCATGCTAATATACCTCTTACGAAATAAATGGAACAGAAGAGTTTTCCCATCTTCCTTGACTCACATATAGCGAGGATAGGTTCAAGCCTTGCACACTACATCTTTCGCAAGCCAACAGCCTCTGACATAATTATTTCAGCAGATCATGCCATCCGCGATCGCAGAAAAAAGCATTTTTTAGTGCACTGTTTCACAGGTTAGCTAAGTTTTAGTTATATGAGGGAGATAAGAACAGAGAAACTGATACCATTGTTCAGATAGACAAGCAAATGGCTACAGGGAAAGTGATATTAGAAAGGTGGGTGAAAAAGTATTTAGGAAATTAGAAAATAAAAAACCGTTTAAAGGTGTTAATACGAAATACATATCTCCGCCATATTATGGCTCGTTTTCTGAAAAAGTTTGAAATGCTTCTGGAAAACATAACATACAGGGGTGTGCGTGTGGGTGTTTGGAGGAGGGATTTACGGAGAGTGAAGAGGGATACCAATCCGAAGTTCACGTGTGACACTCGTTTTCCATTCATCTGTGTCTATATTTCAATTACTCACCAAATCACCCTTTTGTATTTTAACTCATGCATCGGACGATCTGTCTTTTTACTGTACAAAATGTTTTTGTCAGCTGCCGTCTCCCCTTTTTATACTATATTTTTAAAATTTTTATTCCCTGGCTGAAGAGCGGTAAATTTTATCCGTTGAAATAATAAAGAAAAAAAGTCTACCACAAAGAATTTTTTTTTTTTTACAGGACATCAGATGATGGATTAATCCCGCAACACTCCATGACAAGAAGAAATAAAGAAATTAACAAAGAACTGAACAATTTAGAGCAACCTTATAGCATTTTAAAAATCGGTTTCATAATATTATTCAGTTTCCACCATTTTTATTAAAAGATGAACAAGCTTGTAGGCAATTTATTTGAAAGATACTAGCTATAGGAAAGATGCTGATTTGAATCACGAGTTTTAAGCCTATTTCATTGAAGGAAGTTATTCACAAAACAATTACTTGAATATTAAGAATAGCGGTGAAGGGTAGCGTCTCTGAACCATGAATGAAATCTTATTCAGTGTCATAAATCTCTCTGAATGCTGTTAGAAAAAGGGGATTCATAAAATGTGACTGATTTTGTTTGATACATAGCGATCTTATCAGAAAGCGATTGTCGCAGTTGAACTTCAGAAACATTTATATGAATATAACTCAGAGACGTAATCTTTGAATTATCGATCTCAGCGATGACGTGATGTTTATCACATATGAGCATTTTCGAACTTAAGCATTAATAGAAAGTGGTCTGAACGAGGTCTTCTCTCTCGATAAAAGGCTCTGCATCGTACTTACAAGGTCCAAATGACAAATTTACAACCTACAGAAGCAATGATCTTCCTGAAAAATTATTAGTATGCGGTGAGACGATATCACTACGCACGGTAAACTAGTCACATCAACAAAATATTTTGTCGCTATTATAGAGATTGAAATCTCTCGGTAATAAACATTTATATATACATTTCACTTACATAAAGCTCAGACTCTTTATAGCTAATGGAGTGCTAAGGAACCGTAGAATCTGATACTGAATATTTTAAAAAGCTGTTTTTATCAGCTTTGTTGAAACAACAGAGTCCGGTCATCCTAAAACACACTGGAATTTATTAATATTGCAACATCAGGAAGGATGTAAAATAACGAAATTTTACTTACAGTGCGTATTCAGTATACTAGGAAGAATACAAAAAAATGGCTCTGAGCACTATGGGACTCAACATCTGAGGTCATCAGTCCTCTAGAACTTAGAACTAATTAAACCTAACGAACCTAAGGATATCACACACATCCATGCCCGCGGCAGGATTCGAACCTGCGATCGTAGCGGTCGTGCGGCTCCAGACTGCAGCGCCTAGAACCGCTCGGCCACAACGGCCGACAGGAAGAATACACAATTGAATTTTGTCGGTTGTTTGGCACTAGAGATGGTGCGAAGTTTAGAGCACATATCTGACAACATTCGCCGCGCAACGGTTTCTTCCGGATGGGAATGAAGCTGATCAGAACTTGGATGACAGATACGTCTGTCATTCCATTCATCTTCAGGTAATGGCCAGAGTTCATGTTTTGTGTTGGTTAATGAGTAGCGGTGTGGTAGTGTTTCAGTAATTCTTCAGCAGACGTTTCAGTGGGTCAAAGATGTCGGGAACGTGTTGGTCAGGTAACACTCGAACTCCCTCTAAATAGTGGTAGGTCTAGATAGCAGGGAAAATGCGGTTTTTCGTTACTTTGTTGAAAGATAACATCTCAGACGCCTCGAAGGCCAGACATGGCCACCGGTCTCAACATGTTCCAAACGTAACGCCTGCTCTCCGGGTTACTTACTGGAGTTCTTTTGGGAAAAGTTCTCAAGTCATCGTTGTGAGAGCGAGAGAAATAGTTTGACCCTTCTTGGATAGATTTTAAAGGCCAGAAGATACGGGTTACTAGAGTAATCCTATTAGTGCGGAAATTGATGTAGCAGCGAATATAGATCTCATCCGAATAAACAGTGGACAGTGCTGTTGGTGTCTGATAAGTTTGCCTCCGTAGAACAGACTTTACCTGTGGATGCAACACACAGAACGGGAAAACCGTATCTGCACAATCAAAAATAGTGACATCTAACCATTTGTTGCGCTGAATGTAGGAGTTAATATGAATATATAAGAGTTAGACACGTGTCGATTATACATCAATAGTGAATAGTGGGTAAGTTTGAAGGAATAAGGACGTACACTTATAAGTTCTATCAAAAGTCGGAAGAAACATCGAATAGTCAGAAGTTAAGGGAATTAATTTTGCCTAACGCTTAAAATGGAAGTGATAATCGGCAATCACAATGCCTCAGGAACCTCGGTTGTGATGCCCATAGCCCAGGGTACGCACTCCTGACAAGCGCCCAGCAGTACACGAGCTATCGCCAGCCGCTGGTGGCCTGTGCTGTGCTAGCAAAAAACCTCGTCTGCAGAATGTGCGTCGTTGGAGACTGTACTAACACGATCTGAATGAAATAAAAAAATCAAAGAAATAATAAAAAGAAATCGGTGAACCGTGTAAAAATTGCTGTTTTGAAGAGCGCGCCAGAGCGCGCAGTGTTAAGCAGTCGCTCTCCGTTTTTGGCAGTGGCGCAGCTGTGGCAATCGCAACTTTGGTGTCTCCCTCTGGTGGGATGGGAAAAGGTTGCCTGCTCACGTGCATTTAAGGGGCGCAATGAGCTCGCTAAGTGGGCGAGTCTGGTCAGTTGGTCAGCCGGGTCAGTGTGGGGCAGTCAGAGTCTGTCTGTCGTCCGGAGTGCTAGTATGTGTTAGGCCGCCAGTCTGCTCGAGTTTGTTCAGACAATGCTCATTGGCGGTTGGATCGATCGGTCGGTCGGTCGGTCGCGCACTGGACAGAAGATGACTTGTCCTTCTTGAGCGTCGGCGCATGTGAAATCGCCACGTCAGTCCAGTGGGCCACGCCGTATAGCGAGGGGTAGTGACTTCGCAGCCGACACGAGAGCAACAGGAGTCAACCCACGACATCGGTCTGGCCGGTGTGAGCTGCGAAGTCGTCGTGAGACCGGAGATCGGCGCGCCTTCCTGCGTCCGTTGAAGCGGCTGGCAGCGGACGATTCGGGAGAGCGTTTTGGGGGTGCTGCGTCAGGTCTTCGCTAGACGTCGCAGTTTATTAAAAGTTAAGTGATTCGTGATATGTTGTTTCGGGTCGACAGAAGCGTCCGATCCCACGCGTCGGCTTTGACCCGTGACGTAAGGGTGTTGTCGTGGGTGACGTCATGACGGCGCGAAGTTTGGCTTGAGTGTGGCTGTCTCCAGTTCCGTTTTATCTTATTTTATTTACTTTTCTGATCTATTCGTTCTATCTCGTGAGATTTTTTTTTAAATTTAAAAACACTTATTACTTATTTTAATTATCTGTTTCCTCCAATTTCTGTTTTAATGGCTCTGAGCACTATGGGACTGAACATCGATGGTCATCAGTCCCCTAGAACTGAGAACTACTTAAACCTAACTAACCTAAGGACATCACACACATCCATGCCCGAGGCAGGATTCGAACCTGCGACCGTAGCAGTAGCGCGGTTCCGGACTGAGCCCCTTAACCGCGAGACCACCGCGGCCGGCTTCTGTTTTAGTTTATTATATTTATCTTTCTGATCTGCTCGTTCTATCCCGTGAGATTTTTTTTTAAAAAGACAAAAAACACTAATCAGCTACTGAAGCATCTTTATCTTCTATGGGTTGCAGGGGTTACGACCCTTGGGGAGGTGGGTGGGTATTCATGCATGGCTGTCTTCACTTACACGTTGTAGCTACGCAAGGCGTCTAAATTTGTTTATATTTAGTTTGCCCCCACCCAAAACACCCCATTTCGCGCGCTTGTCCCGTTAGTGTCATTAGGCTTCTTGTGGAAAGTGTGTGTGTTTGTTTTTGTTTCCGCCATATTTGTGACGTCATGGGTCAAAGCAGACGGGCGGGATCGGACGCTTCCGTATTTCCGTTGTTTCATTTACTTGTTGAATTCTACTTGTTTTCTTGGTCAGTCTCTAGTCCCCAGCTTACTCGTCTGTCTCTCGTCTACATTTGTTAGGCACTTAGTGTCTGTCTGTCTGTTGGTCGGTTGTACGTTGATAGCTGCCTCTGTCATGTTTGTCGGATTCGATGTTAACGAATTTACTATTTGAAGTGTAACGGCCGAATTCCTGAAATATGTTTTCATCTTGCCTATCATATTGAGAGGCGGTATATGTGTACTGTAGAGCATGTTTGTATATTTTATGTAAGACTGCATTTCATGGGTTTTTGTTTAAATGGTCATTTTAGTATAAAAAGTTGCCACCTTTCCACCGTAAGAGTTCTTTTTTTTTTAAAAAAAATCAAGTTGCACCATCGGTGGCAAGTTATTTTTTTTAATGTTAGTGTTTTGTACCATTTCCATCCCTCCTACGGTGTGCATAGTTTATGTGCTTGTGTAAGTTGTTAAAATTTTTAGTTTAAAGTAATCTGGTGTGTTGCAGTTTTGCACCAGTGTAGTCTTTGAGAGGCTGTGTGAGCTGTCGTGACTACGGCCGTGTCAAAAGGGAGCGGCAAGGTTCTCAGCCCGAAAGCTCATACTGTCAAAATTTGTTCTTTCTGCCTCTGAATAAATTGTAACTTGATATTTAGAGGGTGCTTTCCGATTAAAATTTTAAATCTGTTTAAAAAAAAGGCTTTTAGAAATAAAATTTTCATTGGTTGAAAGAAATTTAATTTGTTTTCATCAGTTACCCCTGGAAACTACTATCACGCTCAAATGTTGTTGTTGTTGTGGTCTTCAGTCCTGAGACTGGTTTGATGCAGCTCTCCATGCTACTCTATCCTGTGCAAGCTTCTTCATCTCCCAGTACTTACTGCAACCTACATCCTTCTGAATCTGCTTAGTGTATTCATCTCTTGGTCTCCCTCTACGATTTTTACCCTCCACGCTGCCCTCCAATGCTAAATTTGTGATCCCTTGATGCCTCAGAACATGTCCTACCATCCGGCCCCTTCTTCTTGTCAAGTTGTGCCACAAACTCCTCTTCTCCCCAATTCTATTCAATACCTCCTCATTAGTTACGTGATCTACCCACCTTATCTTCAGCATTCTTCTGTAGCACCACATTTCGAAAGCTTCTATTGTCTTCTTGTCCAAACTGGTTATCGTCCATGTTTCACTTCCATACACGGCTACACTCCGTACAAATACTTTCGCAAACGGCTTCCTGACACTTAAATCTATACTCGATGTTAACAAATTTCTCTCCTTCAGAAACGATTTCCTTGCCATTGCCAGTCTACATTTTATATCCTCTCTACTTCGACCATCATCAGGTATTTTACTCCCTAAAAAGCAAAACTCCTTTACTACTTTAAATGTCTCATTTCCTAATCTAATCCCCTCAGCATCACCCTATTTAATTTGACTACATTCCATTATCCTAGTTTTGCTTTTGTTGATGTTCATCTTCTATCCTCCTTTCAAGACACTGTCCATTCCGTTCAACTGCTCTTCCAAGTCCTTTGCTGTCTCTGACAGAATTACAATGTCATCGGCGAACCTCAAAGTTTTTACTTCTTCTCCATGAATTTTAATACCTACTCCGAATTTTTCTTTTGTTTCCTTTACTGCTTGCTCAATATACAGATTGAATAACATCGGGGAGAGGCTACAACCCTGTCTCACTCCTTTCCCAACCACTGCTTCCCTTTCATGCCCCTCGAATCTTATAACTGCCATCTGGTTTCGGTACAAATTGTAAATAGCCTTTCGCTCCCTGTATTTTACCCCTGCCACCTTCAGAATTTGAAAGAGAGTATTCCAGTTAACGTTGTCAAAAGCTTTCTCTAAGTCTACAAATGCTAGAACTGTAGGTTTGCCTTTCCTTAATCTTTCTTCTAAGATAAGTCGTAGGGTTAGTATTGCCTCACGTGTTCCAACATTTCTACGGAATCCAAACTGATAATCACCGAGGTCCGCTTCTACCAGTTTTTCTATTCGTCTGTAAAGAATTCGCGTTAGTATTTTGCAGCTGTGACTTATTAAACTGATAGTTCGGTAATTTTCACATCTGTCAACACCTGCTTTCTTTGGGATTGGAATTATTGTATTCTTCTTGAAGTCTGAGGGTATTTCGCCTGTCTCATACATCTTGCTCACCAGATGGTAGAGTTTTGTCATGACTGGATCTCCCAAGGTCATCAATAGTTCTAATGGAATGTTGTCTACTCCCGGGGCCTTGTTTCGACTCAGGTCTTTCAGTGCTCTGTCACACTCTTCACGCAGTATCGTATCTCCCATTTCATCTTCATCGACATCCTCTTCCATTTCCATAATATTGTCCTCAAGTACATCGCCCTTGTATAGACCCTCTATATACTCCTTCCACCTTTCTGCCTTCCCTTCTTTGCTTAGAACTGGGTTGCCATCTGAGCTCTTGATATTCATACAAGTGGTTCTCTTCTCTCCAAAGGTTTCTTTAATTTTCCTGTAGGCAGTATCTAGCTTACCCCTAGTGAGGCAAGCCTCTACATCCTTACATTTGTCCTCTAGCCATCCCTGCTTAGCCATTTAGCACTTCCTGTCGATCTCATTTTTGAGACGTTTGTATTCCTTTTTGCCTGCTTCATTTACTGCATTTTTATATTTTCTCCTTTCATCAATTAAATTCAATATTTCTTCTGTTACCCAAGGATTTCTATTAGCCCTCGTCTTTTTACCTACTTGATCGTCGGCTGCCTTCACTACTTCATCCCTCAGAGCTACCCCATTCCTGTCAATTGTTCCCTTATGCTCTCCCTGAAACTCTCTACAACCTTTGGTTCTTTCAGTTTATCCAGGTCCCATCTCCTTAAATTCCCACCTTTTTGCAGTTTCTTCAGTTTCAATCTGCAGTTCATAACCAATAGATTGTGGTCAGAATCCACATCTGCCCCTGGAAATGTCTTATAATTTAAAACCTGGTTCCTAAATCTATGTCTTACCATTATAACATCTATCTGATACTTTTTATTATCTCCAGGATTCTTCCAGGTATACAACCTTCTTTTATGATTCTTGAACCAAGTGTTAGCTATGATTAAGTTATGCTCTGTGCAAAATTCTACAAGGCGGCTTCCTCTTTCATTTCTTCCCCGCAATCCATATTCACCTACTATGTTTCCTTCTCTCCCTTTTCCTATTGATGAATTCCAGTCACCCATGACTATTAAATTTTCGTCTCCCTTCACTACCTGAATAATTTCTTTTATCTCGTCATACATTTCACAATTTCTTCATCATCTGCAGAGCTAGTTGGCATATAAACTTGTACTACTGTAGTAGGCATGGGCTTATGTCTATCTTGGCCACAAGAATGCGTTCACTATGCTGTTAGTAGTAGCGTACCCGCACTCCTATTTTTTTATTCATTATTAAACCTACTCCTGCATTACCCCTATTTGATTTTGTATTTATAGCCCTGTAATCACCTGACCAAAAGTCTTGTTCCACGTCTTCCTCACACGCTCACATAGTGTGATTAAATGTGTTAATGTTCTTCATGAATCGCTAGTAAATAAATTCTTAAGAAAACGTTCTGAAAGTAAATTCACGGTTCAAACGGCAGGTACGAGTAGAACTCGCGATCTGAGGATTCTGTACGAACGTAATTATTTAACAGAGGGTGACGAATTATCTCTTTGCACAATCTACCTAACACCCTTACAACCTTCTTTAGCCTAGTTCTGTTCATAACAAGTCTTAAAAGATTGTAAGGATGTTGGGAAGGTTGTGGTGACTAATAATTCTTAACAAAAAATTTGATATGTTGCGCTGTTTCCGGGTTAATTAGCATTGGAGTTAGCCAATAAGGCAGTTGCGCATGGAAATTCAAGCGGGCTGCCAGAGACGGTGTTGTGAAACGTGATCTTCCTTTGGTTTCCTAAAACCGAACAAGGGAGCAGTACAAAAATTGATCATTGGAGAGCAGTAAGAATCGAATCAGAGCGAAAGGCTGAGCAGCCTCGTCCGCTATCATCTACGCTATGAGAACAACTGATATTAACTGTATCTAGCAGTCGGCTTCATTTTCCGCACGCTACGTCCTGATTGTCTAAATCCAACGCTAATTGACTCCGAAATCGCACAATGTATCGAATTCATTTCTTAACAATTACTTCCCAGCGCAGCCTACCCTGCAACACCATTGCAAGCTTTTCAGACTGTTTCTTACCACGCTATAGATAGTACGTGTACAGGTATAGATGAGTGAGTCTGCGAGTATGAAAATGCTTTAAGTAAATGACCGTATTTTTATTGCATTAACTTGGAAGCTTGATTGTTTTTCACCACCAAGGAGCTCAAAATGGCTCTGAGCACTATGGGACTTAACATCTATGGTCATCAGACCCCTAGAACTTAGAACTACTTAAACCTAACTAACCTAAGGACATCACACAACACCCAGCCATCACGAGACAGAGAAAATCCCTGACCCCGCCGGGAATCGAACCCGGGAACCCGAACCAAGGAGCCATATACCTTAGTATTAGACTTATGTACAACTTAATACCTAAATCAGTTCCTGTGAATTAAGGGTATTAATAGACGAACAAACGGAGAACAAACTTATTCTACAAGGTTTCCATTTATACCAGTTCATGCATGGAACCATAAAAACGAGAGAAATGGGCGAGATGAGAGACAGCGAATAAAATAAAATTCGGCCCATAATCACCTCGGTGCTGGAGAAATGATCTAACCAGTCCCACTCTCCAGCGGGTCACATTACCAACACACATGCTGAGTAGCAGGAGATGGCACCCTTTCTTTCTTTTTCTGGGGGAGCGAATCTGTTTCCTCAAGCTGGTAGACACGAAACATAGATGGTGCTGCTGCGGAGGCGTATTTGTTAATGGGCCTCAGGCTCCTTCTCTTTCAACGGAAGTAAGACAGGGAATCCCTCCGCGCAAAAGTCGTTTCCGAGTGCCCTGTATGATGCATTTTTCTTGTTTGTTGACTTATATTGAAGGATTTTAAGTTCACACTTAAGTTGTAACTAACTAATTTTTTAGTTTTGACAACGTACAAATTAGCTGATACGGAAATAAGAATCACATTTTTAAAAAAAAAGCTTTACTTATCTTGCAGCGGTTGTCTCAGTGTCCGGGCTTCTTCTTTTGTGTTGTTGTAACCTATAAAAAGATTTGGTCCAGGTTCATCCCAACGAGTAACACTGAAACGCTGTCTTGGTTCAAAATGGCTCTGAGCACTATGGGACTTAACATCTATGGTCATGAGTCCCCTAGAACTTAGAACTACTTAAACCTAACTAACCTAAGGACAGCACACAACACCCAGTCATCACGAGTCAGAGAAAATCCCTGACCCGCCGGGAATCGAACCCGGCAACCAGGGCGTGGGAAGCGAGAACGCTACCACACGACCAAACGCTGTCTTGCTGTTGTCCATCATTCTTTTTGTTATTTGCTTGAAATATGATTTCTGATAACATCGTAACAAACACTTCTTCAATAGTACTCCACAGAACTAGCTTCCACTATACAAACTACGAAGTAATCGGAGAAAGCTCTGCTGTAGTAGAAATATGATGTCATATTACAACTACATTCCTGGAAATTGAAATAAGAACACCGTGAATTCATTGTCCCAGGAAGGGGAAACTTCATTGACACATTCCTGGGGTCAGATACATCACATGATCACACTGACAGAACCACAGGCACATAGACACAGGCAACAGAGCATGCACAATGTCGGCATTAGTACAGTGTATATCCACCTTTCGCAGCAATGCAGGCTGCTATTCTCCCATGGAGACGATCGTAGAGATGCTGGATGTAGTCCTGTGGAACGGCTTGCCATGCCATTTCCACCTGGCGCCTCAGTTGGACCAGCGTTCGTGCTGGACGTGCAGACCGCGTCAGACGACGCTTCATCCAGTCCCAAACATGCTCAATGGGGGACAGATCCGGAGATCTTGCTGGCCAGGGTAGTTGACTTACACCTTCTAGAGCACGTTGGGTGGCACGGGATACATGCGGACGTGCATTGTCCTGTTGGAACAGCAAGTTCCCTTGCCGGTCTAGGAATGGTAGAGCGATGGGTTCGATGCCGGTTTGGATGTACCGTGCACCATTCAGTGTCCCCTCGACGATCACCAGTGGTGTACGGCCAGTGTAGGAGATCGCTCCCCACACCATGATGCCGGGTGTTGGCCCTGTGTGCCTCGGTCGTATGCAGTCCTGATTGTGGCGCTCACCTGCACGGCGCCAAACACGCATACGACCATCATTGGTACCAAGGCAGAAGCGACTCTCATCGCTGAAGACGACACGTCTCCATTCGTCCCTCCATTCACGCCTGTCGCGACACCACTGGAGGCGGGCTGCTCGATGTTGGGGCGTGAGCGGAAGACGGCCTAACGGTGTGCGGGACCGTAGCCCAGCTTCATGGAGACGGTTGCGAATGGTCCTCGCCGATACCCCAGGAGCAACAGTGTCCCTAATTTGCTGGGAAGTGGCGGTGCGGTGCCCTACGGCACTGCGTAGGATCCTACGGTCTTGGCGTGCATCCGTGCGTCGCTGCGTTCCGGTCCCAGGTCGACGGGCACGTGCACCTTCCGCCGACCACTGGCGACAACATCGATGTACTGTGGAGACCTCACGCCCCACGTGTTGAGCAATTCGGCGGTACGTCCACCCGGCCTCCCGCATGCCCACTATACGCCCTCGCTCAAAGTCCGTCAACTGCACATACGGTTCACGTCCACGCTGTCGCGTCATGCTACCAGTGTTAAAGACTGCGATGGAGCTCCGTATGCCACGGCAAACTGGCTGACACTGACGGCGGCGGTGCACAAATGCTGCGCAGCTAGCGCCATTCGACGGCCAACACCGCGGTTCCTGGTGTGTCCGCTGAGCCGTGCGTGTGATCATTGCTTGTACAGCCCTCTCGCAGTGTCCGGAGCAAGTATGGTGGGTCTGACACACCGGTGTCAATGTGTTCTTTTTTTCCATTTCCAGGAGTGTACATGAGGCTGTCTAATCCTGTGTAAAGGTATCTCAAATTGTCTGAAGGTTTCTAACCAAAAATCATATATATGTTACAAACCCAGGTTCCAGAACCTTCGCCGGCTGCGGTGGCCGAGCGGTTCTAGGCGCTACTGTATGGTACCGCGTGTCCACTACGGTCGCAGGTTCGAATCCTGCCTCGGGCATGGATGTGTGTGATGTCCTTAGGTCAGTTAGGTTTAAGTGGTTCTAAGTTCTAGGGGACTGATGACTTCAGAAGTTAAGTCCCATAGTGCTCAGAGCCATTTGAACCATCCAGAACTTTGCAGAACAGGAAATGGACCAAATTAGTGTAGTGTCGTACAGAGAATGCGTTGCGTTGCTGGTAACGCGAATGGATACCACAGACATTAGCGAGGGCTCACTGAAGAGCTCTGCCTAGTTCGAGACTTCAGCTACAGCAGCCAGCACCGCAGTGTAGGAAAGATGTGATAGTTAAGGTTTCTGATAGACTTGTTCATTTAAATGTGGAACATTTATTAATTAGTGAATCGGGTAATGCTTTGCTAGTCCATCACAGTTTCAAATTATAGAGTACAACTGTGGCACAGATCTGCGACAAAATCAAGTCAATTTTTTATACAGTTATTTGATAAAGCGAACAAATATTTCATGATTTCTTGTTTGATGTGTAACATTACCGTGCAGTCGAAAACCCACAGTTATGGTCAGGTGAAAGTAGCCACAACAATTAATATTAACATGACTTTCGTAATTGAAATTGTTTATCAGTTTTAATTGATACATTGTTTCTGAAGCTAATGATATACATGAAGAAGTACAGGCCTGATGGTTAATAACAGACGTTCCAAACTCTGACAAAATGAAAGATACACTGAAGCGCCAAAGAAACTGGTATAGGCATGCGTATTCAAATACAGAGATGTGTAAACAGGCAGAATACGCCGCTGTTGTCGGCAACGCCTAAGTAAGACAAGTGCCTAGCCCAGTTGTGGGAAAGGTTACTGCTGTTACAATGCCAGGTTATCCAGATAGAAGTTAGTTTGAACGTGGTCTTATACTCGGCGCACGATTGATGGGACACAGCATTTCCGATGGAATGGGGATTTGCCCCTTACGACCATTTCACGAGTGTAGCGTGAATATCAGGAATCCGGCAAAATCTCCTACATTGCTGCGGCCGAAAAAGATCCTGCAAGAATGAGAACAACGAAGACTGAAAGGAATAGTTCAACGTGACGGAAGAGCAAGTCTTCCGCAAATTTCTGCAGATTTCAGTGATGGGCCGTAAACAAGTGTCAGCGTGTGAACCATTCAACAAAACATTACCGATATGGCCTTTCGGAGCCAAATGACCAATCGTGTACCTTTGATGACTGCATGACACAAAGCTTTACGCCTCGCCTTGGCCTGACATTGGACTGTTGATGACTGGAAACATGTTGCCTGGTCGGACGAGTCTCGTTTCAAATTGTATAGAGCGGATGGATGTGTACGGGTATGGAGACAATCTCATTAATCCATGGACCCTCCATGTCAGCAAGGAAATGTTCAAGCACGTGGAAGCTCTGTAATTGTGTGTGGCGTGTGCAGTTGGAGTGTAATGGGACCCCTGATACGTCTAGATACAACTCTAGCAGGTGAGTAGTAGTAGGTAAGCATACTGTCTGATCACCTGTATCCATTCATGTGCGTTTTGTATTCCGACGGACTAGGGCAATTCTAGCAGGACAATGCGACATTCCACATGTCCAGAATTGCTACTCTTATGAGTTTAAGCACATCCGCTGGCACCAAATTTTCCAGACATGAACATTATGGAACATATCTGGGATGTCTTGCAATGTGCTGTTCAGAAGAGATCTCCAACCCCTCGTACTCTTACGAATTTACGGACAGCTCTGGAGGGTTCATGGTGTCCGCTCCCTCCTGCACTACTTCAGACATCAGTCGAGTCCACGCCACGTCATGTTGCGGCACGCGGGAGGCATGGACGATACTAGGGAGGTGTACAAATTTCTTTGGGTCTTCAGTGTAGAAGTTTCTTTACCAATAATAAAACTGATAAAATTATAAATGAACACAGACATTGTTTTGAGATAACATTGTATGTACTGTACACTTTATTTCAGATCATAAACTTTTGAAATTTTGACTACTAATTTTCATGGTGTATGATCGACACTAGAAAATCAGCTGGTGTAAATAATAAAAATTATTGGAACAAAAATAGTTTTTGACAAAAAGAATATTCAGAAATACCTGCAGATGAGAAACACGTAATTAAACTAAGAAATTTAACCCAAGTCTGGTAAAAGCTTTTATGGACTCGAACATTTCTGCTGACATGCGGAAGTTCCGAAAGGACTTGATTTATTGCACTTGGAATGCTCTAGAGGGACAAGGCTTTTGAAGTGAATTAACAGCCATCTTAGTTAACTTCTTAATTACTTGGGAGAGAAAATTGCACTTCTACCGAAATCAGTAAGACGGTTTTCCCGTTTCTAGTCCAATTTTAGCCCTATCAACTGCCGCGAAACTACTCTATCAATGCGTTTGCATTATTAATGTAACACTTAATCATTATTTTAAAATAAGCGACTCCTTCAGCATTCATTCATCACTCATTGCCAGTTTCCATTCATGCATCGTTCTCTATATTTCTCTGACACATGAGGCTTCAGAAGTTGATCCTGTTGCGCATCCAATCGCATCCCATATCAGTCGCATGTCGTGATGCAGTACGCAGAGCAGGGAATCGTACGAAAAGACGTCGTGGTACCACTTTTGTGTCGACGCCTGCTGTTGGGCGCACCAGCGTCGAATGGACTACCTCTGGTATCCCGTGAAGGATAGCCGGAACAATGGTACCTGCGATGACAATATAGGGAGTTCCAGACGACGTCTTATTGTCGGTGTGGACAATCTGAAACCTTCCTCTCTCCTCTATATCGCTTTTGTTACGCATCCTTCCCTTCTACAATAACCTATGAAACGTTCCCTTAGGATTTCTATCTCTTGCTTAATAATAACAAATGAAATTTTCCCTTTGAAATTTATTCTCTTTCTCCATCTTCGCATACAAATTTTATTGCTGCTTATTAAAAGTGATTTTTTGATTATTTCGACCAAACATAGAATGTGTCGTCGTCGTGGCCCTCAGTCGTTGTCTGCAATGACCCAAAACAGTTCTTTATCTTTTTTACTGTTACTGGATCGCCATCTGACTGCTACATCGAACTGCGACATTAATATACTTACTATGATTTACTATCCTCTATTAGCTGCTGGTGGGCTGTCATAATAAGTGGCTGTATTTATTACCAAAGCTGACGTTATTCTGTGATAGCAAAGCTGACGTTATTCTTTAATTAATTTGACTGAAGTTACGTAATTCATAGACAACATTTTTCTTGAGAACAATAAAATTTTGCAAAGATTTACGTTGATTATTTTTGGTATGCATTATAATCAGTAATGCAATATTGCTGGCAAAAATTAATTATATTCTGAACGTTCAAATGGGACTTACTTTTTACAATAATCTTACAACTAGCATCGCGCAAACATACCAGCAGTAGTCTTGAGTTTCTCCAAAAAAAAAAAAAAAAAAAAAAAAAAACAATAATATTAGTTCCTCTTATGATAATAGTTATCTGATGTCTCTGTACATCCGTTTATAATCTCTTTTAAATCATAGCTGCTGGCTGGCATGCACACCGCTCCTCTCAACCTCTCGCTTCTGACCTCCTACCGACTTGCTTCACTTCTCGCATACTACTGACTTCCTACGAACGCTAATGTGCGGTCTCTCCCGCCAACAATGCTTTCTGGTGCAGACATTCCCTGCTACCACAATTATTTCCAACATGACAAATATTAATTATTCCTACTTAATCATGTTAATAAAATAAAACATCTTTCATAAATTGTGGCTTGACAGTAGACTATAGAAATACACACGTCTTACAGCTTGTCTTGCTGTAAATAAACCCATTTTCTGATAAATGTATGTGACGTGTCGGTACGATCCTGCTCACCCGAAACAACAACACTAACGAGACGAAACATTATCGGCACATACTTAATGTCTTGTATGTGCGTCTTTGGAACGCAATACATCAATGGATCTGCGTATCAGGGGACGACAGCTTTTTGTTAGGTTTGTGATGTGGCATTATGTCCACACCCCGGTCACGCAATTCGCGTAAATAACGGCTCTCCAATTTACGTACGCGGTGATGGTGCCCGATAGCGACCCAGAAGAGTTCCATAGGAATTACTTCAGGCGAATCTGGTCGCCGAGACATCAACGTCAGTTCACTACGGTGCTCCTCAAACTACTGTAGTGCGAGACACAGACAGTTATACTGCTGAAAGACGACATCGCCGTCGAGGAAGCATGAAGGGATCGAGATGATTCGCACTGTCAGCTTGTCTGCGATTAGTACCACAGGTCCCACGCAAACGCGAGAGAATGTCTCCCGTAGCATAATACGAGGTGCATTCAAGTTCTAAGGCCCCCGATTTTTTTTCTCCGGACTGGAAAGAGATAGAAACATGCGCATTGTTTTAAAATAAGGCCGCGTTCATTGTCAATATGTCCAGAGATGGCAGCACCGTACGGCAGATGGAATTTTACCGCCAGCGGCGAGAATGAGAACTGTTTAAATACTTAAAATGCGACGTTTTCCTTACTTAAACAGCGTGCAATCATTCGTTTTCTGAATTTGCGTGGTGTGAAACCAATTGAAATTCATCGAGAGTTGAAGGAAACATGTGGTGATGGAGTTATGGATGTGTCGAAAGTGCGTTCGTGGGTGCGACAGTTTAATGAAGGCAGAACATCGTGTGACAACAAACCGAAACAACCTCAGTCTCGCACAAGCCGGTCTGACGACATGATCGAGAAAGTGGAGAGAATTGTTTTGGGGGATCGCCGAATGACTGTTGAGCAGATCGCCTCCAGAGTTGGCATTTCTGTGGGTTCTGTGCACACAATCCTGCATGACGACATAAAAATGCGAAAAGTGTCATCCAGGTGGGTGCCACGAATGCTGACGGACGACCACATGGCTGCCCGTGTGGCATGTTGCCAAACATTGTTGACGCGCAACGACAGCATGAATGGGACTTTCTTTTCGTCGGTTGTGACAATGGATGAGACGTGGAAGCCATTTTTCAATCCAGAAACAAAGCGCCAGTCAGCTCAATGGAAGCACATAGATTCACCGACACCAAAAAAATTTCGGGTAACCGCCAGTGCTGAAAAAATGATGGTGTCCATGTTCTGGGACAGCGAGGGCGTAATCCTTACCCATTGCGTTCCAAAGGGCACTACGGTAACAGGTGCATCCCACGAAAATGTTTTGAAGAACAAATTCCTTCCAGCACTGCAACAAAAACGTCTGGGAAAGGCTGCGCGTGTGCTGTTTCACCTAGACAACGCACCCGCACATCGAGCTAACGTTACGCAACAGTTTCTTCGTGATAACAACTTTGAAGTGATTCCTCACGCTCCCTACTCACCTGACCTGGCTCCTAGTGACTTTGGGCTTTTTCCAACACTCTCCGTGGCCGCACATTCACCAGCCGTGCTGCTATTGCCTCAGCGATTTTCCAGTGGTCAAAACCGACTCCTAAAGAAGCCTTCGCCGCTGCCATGGAATCATGGCGTCAGCGTTGTGAAAAATGTGTACGTCTGAAGGGCGATTACGTCGAGAAGTAACGCCAGTTTCATCGATTTCGGGTGAATAGTTAATTAGAAAAAAAAATCGGAGGCCTTAGAACTTGAATGCACCTCGTACTGCTCCCACCAGCCTGCGTCCATAACGGCGTTTGTGGAGACGACCAGCGACCTACTGTAGCAAAAATGTAATTCAGCGAAGATGAGACACATTTCCATTGTTCGACAGCAGGATACCCGATGGTCCCACGCCCCCTGCAATCATAATTGACGATGTCGTTTGGTCAACGTGTGAACACGAAGGGACGGTCCACATCTACATCTACATCCATAATCCGCAAGCCACCTGACGGTGCGTGGCGGAGGGTCTGCTGCGGAGCTCTGTGCTCAACAATGTACAATGAACAGTGCACTCCGAAACTCTTGTACGTATACCAGCATTGTGCTCCTTCGGCGGAGATGCCACAAATAACCATCTATCCTACTTTACAGAGCAGACAAGCCTCTGAACCCCACGTGGACGTTCAACCAATTAACGCCAGATGGTAGTTTCACTCTACTCTACTTTTTCCCGCTGGTTCTCACGACAGTAGCACGTGAACATTCAACCCGCTTCGACGTTTTCGAGATACCCGTTCACTGGCTCACTGAGATAATAATCCGCCCTTTGTCAAAGTCGTTAAAGTCGTTTACAACAGTGGATTTTCCCATTTGCAGCCCATATCTTCATTGGTGAATCCCCGTCTCTGTTTGCACTGTTTACATAATTTTGCTACCGCGTCACGTGCCTGCAACGCCAACAGGCTTCATCCAACGTCGTGGTGGGCAATGGTTATAATATTTTGGCTTATCAGTGTACCTGTGTCATCTCAGGCGCTAGTCGAGTGGGGTCGTCTATGACACTGAGCTTAAGTGTGTAAGTTTTCTGCACCCCCAGTTTCTATATTCACAAGGCAGTCATGGGATTCAGACCGACACGAGCAGCAATGTTGCAGTACGATAAATCGTAGTCTCGATAGACTACGATGTTCGTGATTTCGGTTTCCGACACGTGCTGGGAAACCTTTCTCCATCTCTCACGAGGTTTAGCACGATCTTCTCACAAACGAGCAACGTTTAAATGCAATTGGTGTGTATAATGAGTGAAATTGGCGATAAACTTTCAGACTTCGGGAGTAACATCATCCACATAATTCCGAAGACTGCAGGAGACGTCAAGTGCGAGAACTATCGCAGAATCGGCTTAACGGCACATGCATCCAATTTGCTGACTAGAATAATATACAGCTGAATAGAAAAGAAAATTTAGGCTGTGTTAGATGACCATAAATTTGGCTTTAGGAAAGGTAGAGGATCGAAAGAGACAGTTCTGATGCTACGGTTGAAATGGAAGCGAGATTGAAGAAAATATGTTCACATGATATGTTGACCTGAAAGAAACGTTCTTCAACTTCAAATGGTGCAATTTGTTCTAAATTCTGACAAAAATACGGATACGCTATAGGAAAAGGGGGTAATATACAATAGCAGTTGGACGAAGACAGAACAATAAGACTGGAAAACCAAGAACGAAATGCTCGGATTAAAAAGTGTTATTTTTCGCCCCTGGTGTTCAGTCTATATGTCGAAGAGGCAATGACGGAAATAAAAGAAAGGTTTAAGATTGGAATTTGAATTCAAGGTGAAAGGATGTCAATTCAATGACCACGCGTCATAACGAGGTACTCTGTCTTGACTTCGTTTATCAGAAGACTGATAACTGAAAAACAATCTTTTCTTGCATGTACACTTGCGTTCAAGATTTGAGGACGAAATTAAACTAATGACTATTAAAATTGCTACATCACGAAGATGACGCGCTATAGACGCGAAATTTAACCGACAGGAAGAAGATGCTGTGATATGCAAATGATTAGCTTCTGAGAGCATTCACACAAGGTTGGCGCCGGTGGCGACACCTACAACGTGCTGACATGAGGAAAGCTTCCAACCGATTTCTCATACACAAACAGCAGTTGACCGGCGTTGCCTGGTGAAAGGTTGTTGTGACGCTTCGTTTAAGGAGGAGAAATGCGTACCATCACGTTTCCGACTTTGATAAAGGTCGGATTGTAGACTATCGCGATTGCGACATTTCTGCTCGCGTTGGTCGAGATCCAAAGCCTGTTAGCAGAATATGGAATCGGTGGTTTGAGGAGGGTAATACGGAACGCTGTGCTGGATCCCAACGGCCGCGTATCACTAGCAGTCGAGATGACAGGCATCTTATCCGCATGGATGTAACGGATCGTGCAGCCACGTCTCGATCCCTCAGTCAACAGACGGGGACGTTTGCAAGACAACAACCATCTGCACGAACAATTCGACGACGTTCGCAGCAGCATGGACAATCAGCTCGGAGACCATGGCTGCGGTTACCCTTGATGCTGCATCACAGACAGGAGCGCCAGCGATGGTGTACTCAACAACGAACCTGGGTACACGAATGGCAAAACGTCATTTTTTCAGATGAATCCAGGTTCTGTTTACAGCATCATGATGGTCGCATCCGTGTTTGGCGACATCGCGGTGAACACACATTGGAAGTGTGTATTCGTCATAGCCATACTGGCGTATCACGCGGCGTGATGGTATGGGGTGCCATTGGTTACACGTCTCGGTCACCTCTTGTTCGCATTGACGGCACTTTGAACAGTGGACGCTACATTTCAGATATGTTACGACCCGTGGCTCTACCCCTCATTCGATCCCTGCGAAACCCTATATTTCAGCAGGATAATACACGACCGCATGTTGCAGGTCTTGTACAGGCCTTTCTGGATACAGAAGCAGCACATTCTCCAGATCTCTCAGCAATTGAAAACGTCTGGTCAATGGTGGCCGAGCAACTAGCTCGTCACAATACTCCAGTCACTACCGTTGATGAACTGTGGTATCGTGTTGAAACTGCATGGGCAGCTGTACCTGTACACGCCATCCAAGCTCTGTTTGACTGAATGCCCACGCGTATCAAGGCCGTTATTACGGGCAGAGGTGGTTGTTTTGGGTACTGATTTCTTAGAATCTATGCACCCAAATTGCGTGAAAATGTAATCACATGTCAGTTCTATTATAATATATTTGTCCAATGAATACCCGTTTATCATATGCATTTCTTCTTGGTGTAGCAATTTTAATGGCCAGTAGTGTAGCTTCGCTTGATGTTACACTGCCATTTAGTGTAGTTTGATGAAACTTAGAGCAGTACAGAAGTTACCTGAAAGAAATACGTAATGGGACAAACATAAAAAATACTGTGGCAGATGGTTCTTAATAGGGTATGACAGCACCACAGACGGCAACATATTCTCTGCAATATGCTGCCATGGTGGCC
Source organism: Schistocerca nitens (assembly GCF_023898315.1). Lineage (NCBI taxonomy): Eukaryota > Metazoa > Arthropoda > Insecta > Orthoptera > Acrididae > Schistocerca > Schistocerca nitens. Next base: position 706,946,862 of record NC_064619.1, read on the forward strand.
GCAAAGTTGGTAAGGAGTTTTTGAGATAGCGCGTTTCATTCCTCCAACAGTGTGATTGACAACTTCTGGACTGTCGTTAGTGTAGGTGAACGTGCTGCAGTAGGACTCACCAACGCACCCCACACTTACTCGAAGGCGTTTAAGTGGAGACAACGGGCAAGGACAGCCCACTCGCTCTAAGACCTCCTATATCTAAGCTGCACGTTGTGGTCGGGCATTGTCACCCACAACAAGAAGTCAGAACTGAAAGAAACGCCTTAAAAGACAAATATGGGAAAGAGAACAGTTGTCCTGTGAGTGTAGCGACTTCAAGGATTTGGTGATTAGTAGAACCATTCAAAACCACGGCTGTAACACCTGGACCACCAGAACGATCGTGTTCGAAAATATTTCTTGTTGCATTACGTGTGCCCACGACTCGCCATATGAGGGTACTTCCAGAATCATTCAGAATCAGTCTGAAGAGCACCCCACTCCTCGGTGGTTCTGTCCGTACGCTATTTGCGCCGCCGATGCGCTGGTCTCAACAGAACACACAGTGCTCGTCGTCGGACAAAGATCCCGCCCTTATGCAGTCGCCGTGCCGCTGTGGAGCATGAGATTGAATGCCTTATGGACCAGTTACATGTGGTTGAAGTTGCACCAGCTGCTTGGCGGTGGTCCCTTGTTGCCTGTTGCACGACGCAGCGGTCATCTGTTGCTGTATTTCGCCCTGATCGATCTCCATTTGTCCTTCTGGCAGCAGTGGCTTGTGGTTCGGAATGCTCCCCCGGGTAAGTGAAACAATGCTCTGAGCGGTGCCAAACGCCTGGGCTTCAGTCATCACACTTCGTCCTTCTTTCGGTCTCTGATGATTCCTCTCCATGTGGAGTCATTCAAAAGTTGCCTCCGGGCCATGTTGTAGTGAAGAACACCACCACATAGCACCACAGTCACTACTCGGTGACTGACACACACACACACACACACACACACACACACACACACACACACACACACACAACGTCTATCTTTTCGCATTCAACTGCCTCGTGTTCACGCCAGCCCCATTTGTTACTGTGGTCGCAATAAACTCACATCATGTCACGTTCATCTTCCTGTACCCAACTGGGCGACCTCTGCCAACACTCTCCCACACTTTCATTCGTTTCCACTGAGTGTTTAATACTTAACGTTACTTTATCTGCCTCCTCGGCCTCAAGTTTTGCTGAGCAGCGTATATCTGCGTTTGTGTGGTGATTTTAAAGTGACCATCAACTCCCACTTGGAAATCAACAAATATCCACTAGCTTGTACGGAAGAAATATTGGCGAAACTCCACATTGCCTGTATCGCCTAAAGCACCTCACGTATGGCATTGCTAATGCACCAGCCATTTTCCAGCGCTTTCTTGAACAATTGGTCAACTCAGTCGACTACCTTGATGATGGAATTGTTACAGGATGCACGTAGGATGACCACATCCAGAATATTCTGCGCGATGAATAATGCTTATCCCTTACTAACAATGCTGAATGAAAATTTCTGGTAAGTCACAAAGGACAATAATTTTAAATTCAAGGCAAATGATGGCAATTGTAAACGAATTCACTTTGTCATTCCACTGAAACATACTTACGAAGCGGAAATTAATACTGAGAGCATGTTTGACAAGCATAAACTACGGAAACATCGAGCGCGCCAAACACGGTCTAAAATAGATCTCGGAAGCAAAGCGATTGTGGAGAGACAGGTCCCCTTTGTGCCGGGTGTTTGTTTCCCCCACCTGGACCTCGGCCACCGTCCACCGACCGAGGTTCGTGCACCTGCTGTTAGGGGCCATCGCTGTAACGAGGCGTAAACAGCTCCGAAATACGACTCCGGGAACTGGGGCTAACGCTCAGCGTGAACCTGGGCCCTGGCAGAGGCAACAGAGGCTTTCAGACCTTGTAGGAAACTCGACAGCACGTACTAGCTAAACTCAGTCGCACGTTTCATAATTATAAAATGAATGTAGAAAAGTCTATGTCTATATTCATAGAGAACTAATACATTTTAAAATAAATTTTCTCATCAGCATGAATCTTTCAATACTGCTTTCTCCTCAATCTCCAGAACTCATTCCCAATGTGAAGTGTGTATTAATCACATAGTTCACACGGACACGAATTAGCTGTTGGACACGGTTCCAGGTTTCGAATCTTTTTCTGTTACTGTTTAAAAAATGTAACTGATCCAACAAAGTCGAACTTAAAGAACATCAGAAGTAGGGGCGATTCTAGAAGTCGGTCAAGGGGGGGGGGGCTAATGGGTGGGGGGAGGTTGGGGGAATGGAAAATCGCTTAACAAAAGGGGAGTTGGGATCCTCCACCAACAAATTGGTAAATAGTTTTTGTTAACTGTTTTGGATTTCAGGGTAAAAAAACTTACTTCAACATGGAATATTTTATAAATTACATAAACCATAAAAAGGCCAACTTACAACAAATAAGTTTTCATTAATTTTCTGGATACAGAAGATGATATGAATGTAAAAATTTGAACTTGACATGAATATAAAAAATATTCTGTAACAAAATTCACAGGATATTTGCGTCTTCTGCCCAATTTGTCATGCACATTCGTCTCTGTTTCTGTTTACTGAATATGTCAGTGATATTTTCAATGTCTATATATCTCTCTCTTTATGGATATTTGTAGGAGCATATTTAGCTTTCTTGGTTAATGTAAGTGGTACATTAATACACATCCAATGTACAATCATGCTCATAAATTAAAGATAATTGCAAAATGTGATGCCACACAACGTGGCACTACATAAAAACTGGCGCTAATAGCATAGGCACAGAGGGAACACACACGGCACAGATCTGTAAGTCCACGGTATTGATGATAAGTTGGGAAAACTTTCGCGAAACACATGTGCTACTAAATGCCACTGTTTCCTGCGCATGTACCCCGACATCAGTACGGGATGTGATCACCATGCACACGTACACAGGCCGCACAACGGGTTGTCATACTCTGGATCAGGTGGCCAAGCAGCTGCTGGGATATAACCTCGCGTGCTTGCACCAGTGCCTGTTGGAGCGCCTGAAATGTCGTAGGGGTTTGAGGACGTGCCGCGATACGTCGATCGAGAGCATCCCCGACGTGCTCGATGGGGTTTAGGTCTGGAGAACAGGCAGGCCACTCCATTCGCCTGATATCTTCTGATTCAAGGTACTCTTCCACGATGGTAGCTCGGTGTGGCGGTGCGTTATCATCTATCAGGAGGAAGGTGGGAACCTTTGCACCACTGAAAAGGCGGACATACTGGTGGAAAATGACTACCCGATACACCTGACCTGTTACAGTTCCTCTGTCAAAGACATTCAGGTGGAGACGTGCACCAATCGTAATCCCATCCCACATCATCAAACCACGACATCCATACAGGTCCCTTTCAAGGACATTAAGAGGTAGGTATCTGGTTCCTGGTTCACACCAGGTGAAAACCCGGCGAGAATCATTGTTCAGTCTATACCCGGACTCGTCCGTGATCATAACCTAGGTCAACAGTTCCAATGTCCATGTACTGTCTTCTTGACACCAGGCTTTACGGGCTCTCCTGTCACCAGGGGTCAGTGGAATGCACCTTGCAGGTCTCCGGGTGAATGAACCATGTCTGTTCAGTTGTCTGTAGACTGTGTGTCTGGAGACAACTGTTCCAGTGGCTGCGGTAAGGTCCCGAGCAAGGCTGCCTGCAGTACTCCGTGGCCGTCTGCGGGCACTGATGGTGAGATATCGGTATTCTTGTGGTGTTGTACAATGTGGACATCCCGTACTGTAGCGCCTGGACACGTTTCCTGTCTGCTGGAATCGTTGCCATAATCTCGAGATCACACTTTGTGGCACACGGAGGGCCCGTGCTACGACCTGCTGTGTTCGACCAGCCTCCAGTCGCCCTAGTATTCTACCCCTCATAACGTCATCAATATGTGTTCTTTGAACCATTTTCAACACAGTCACCATTCGCACGTCTGAAAACGTCAGCACACTTACTCGCTGCACCGTACTCTGACATGCACCAACACACCTCTGCGTATGTGGACTGCTGCCAGCGCCACCGTGCGACGACCGCAGGTCAAATGCACCGCATAGTCATACGCCGAAGTGATTTAAACCCGCAAACCACCCACCAGAGCGTTGTTTCACCATGTATCAGCATTATCCTTAAATTATGAGCATGAGTGTATATTAATAAATAATAAGACGCCCATTTTAAATTAAATGATATTTATTGGTTTAGATACTAAGCTATTTGTCGCTCTTATTCTTTTGTTAAAATATGTTTGAAATATAGTGAAATCTATATTGCTACATAATTATAAAAACATGATTGAATTTGTTGAAGTAATATATTCACTGATTTCTGAAGTAATTTTATTCAGTGTAATATGATACTCCATTGGGTGGGCGGGGGAGGGGGGGCGGTTGTAGCCTCCATAGGGCCCCCCCCCCCTGCCACTGATCAGAAGTTAAATTTTTGGGAAATCTTTCTGCCCCATTCGAGAAAGGTTGATGGTTGAGGCCCACTGTGAGCCAATTAAGTTCTGAAAAGTGCGATTAAAAATGTCTGAATGAATCTGAGGGTATAACTGTTGGCTGGTGTCTCCTAAAGAAAATTCCCGTTTACTGCTTATCGTTTGCTGTTTATACTGCAGCCTCCCCTGTAACAGACAAAAAGCTGTTCAGTTTGTAAAGAAACTGCATGAAGCAGCGGCAAAATTACGACACCGAATTTTAAATTACAATACACAGCCTATGAAAAGAACCGAAAGAGGATTCAACAATCAAACTTTTAATTATCAGTTCGACAAAATTTCCCAAGTGGGCCAATTCACGTATTCAGACGACAATATTGAGCCGGCAGGGCTACCTCGAGAAGTTAACAAAGAAAGAATTCTGAGACCAAAAGTAGTATACAAACCCAAATGGAAGAAATAATGTAAAAAATCTCTCTCATAAATGGCAAGAATAATATTTTATAAAATGTTTATTAAAACTAAAGTACGTTATGCATGTCATAACTGGTGGCACATATCACATTTAAAAAAATGGAAAAAAACAGGAAAGAAAAGTTATGTCGGAAATCGTAGAACCCTTAACTGTGAAAATGGAATTTGGTGAAGAAAAAATCTAAATACATCTATGAAATTGTAGAAAAAATATCAGATCGAGTCAGGAGAAAGCTATTGTTATTTTACTGTCACTAATACAGAATGAATAACAAGAGGGTCACGAAAAATTTTCAACTTAGCCTTATCGATGAAAGAATTAAAGAAATTAACAGAAATATGTGAAGTCCTGACGGAAACTGGCATACATGAGGAAATATTTCAAAATTTTGAGCCATAATAATCACAGATGAGAAGCTTGTCACGCAGCAGTATGGAAGGAGGAAGGAAGCAAAAAATACGCCGATCGTTGGGACAGGTATAGGAGCAAACTACGTAAGTTCAGTCACGATCTCTTGTTGGATACATCGAATAAAATAAAAACAATAAATACGTAAAATATTGTAACGTATTAATAGATAAAATTCACAATACAAATTCAAGACGACTTCTGTGCTCTTGTAAATTTTGTAACAAAATTGCATTTGAAAATTTTGGAAATACAATGGCAGAAAATTATTTTATCGCAAAAATCGTTTTACTACTTCTCACTGTTTTTGCCTTAAAAACTTATACAATTCTACATGCATTCGAGTCAGTTCTAGAAACAGAATGAGGTTTTCACTCTGCAGCGGAGTGCACGCTGATATGAAACTTCTTGGCAGATTAAAACTGTATGCTGGACCGTGACTGGAAGACCGAGGCGAAGTTCGAGTCTCGATCGGGCACAGAGTTTCAATCTGCCTGGAAGTTTTAGTTCTAGAAAAATTTTAGTACTCTGATGTTGGTTTCTCGAAAATATGGATTTGGTAGGAACCAACAGCTTCTTGGAGTGATGAAAACCTGTGACCTCGTATGTTTTGCTTAACATATGGGGGGGGGGGGGGGGGAGAGAAGTCTTTACATGATAAATCACATGAATATGGGCAATGAGATATTAATTCAATTAGTTTCTGTCAAATAACCAACTCTTCAACGTTCTGTATAACAGTTGGCATTAGCGTTAGAACGAATGAAGCTTCGCTTTCGATTGTTTCTCCTGATTTGATCGATGACTTGTGACAATGAGGGTGTTGTAAATCATTTGGCGTCAACTTTTTTTCGATACCCTAAAGTAATGGTCGTGACATGTCCATTTGAAAGTTTGTTAGAAACGTTTTTCGCATTTAATACCACTACACGCATTGCAATATACGATCAAGATGCAAATACTCTCTAAGCGCTGATCTAGTCTACCGGAGAATCCACATCTTTGGCTGCACAGTAAAAGCTATCTGAGTGGTATTCTTTGAGCGTGGAACACTGCTGGTAACTGGGCGCTTAATGCCTGAATTCGCTTGGCCACGTTATTGAACGCAAAGGCACTCTTCTGTTGATCCTGGGTGTGTGTGCGCTGTTTCTTCTCTTGGACGCCACACGCAGCCAACATGGTTCAGTTTGTTAAGTTCTGACAATTCTTTTGCCTTGTGTTTTGCCGAGATGACCGCTTCTATGCTGCAAAGTTCAGGAATTTACGGTGAAACCATTGCTTGCTAGCGTGCCTCGGCATAATATTTCCAGCTCTATAACTGTATTATTTTGTAACCTATGTTAGATCTGATGTTCCTGTCAAGGCTTTACCCACTGTACAAGGATAACTAAAGGTCTTTCATTAAGTCATCTGTAGGTATACTTCGTAGTTCACGTTATTTTGTTCTGTTTTTGATAATACGTGGTACTGTACTCCCTTGTGATACCTTGGAGTATATGTGTAGCATTGTTACTGTATTTTCTTACTTATTTACTGAATAACTAGCGAATCTGACAATTCTTTGTTATTGCTAAATGTTTTGGGGAACCGTACGTACATCCTATATTCCTTACTCCCTTATCTCTGCCATCTTCTTAGCCTCCTCCTCTCCCATTACACCTCCTCGAACCCCCCCCCCCCCTCCAATCTGAGTACATCTCCTATCTGTCGTCCTCGCCACCTCCCTCCCTCTATGTGCATTTTGTGGTATCATGTATCCATAGTACCCCACACGCGTCATGGTAACGGAATTGTAAGTTTCTGTAAGACACTGATAGCGGTTGCGTGGAATCTTGCGGACCAAATGGTACGCGCCTCTTTAACCACATCTTCAGCATCTTTGTACATCGAACGCCCTTTGCTGTCTGAATATACGCCATGTGATGAAAAGTATCCGGACACCTAACTGAAAAAGGCTTACTAGTTCGTGGCGGCCTCCATCGGTAATGCTGGAATTCAGTGTGGTGTTGGCCCACACTTAGCCTTGATGACAGCTTCCACTCTCGCAGGCATACGTTCAGTCAGGTGCAGGAAGGTTTCTTCGGGAACAGCAGCCCATTCTTGACGGAGTGCTAGCCCGGGGAGAGGAATCGATTTCGATCGGTGAGGCCTGACACGAAGTCGGCGTTTCCAAAACATCCCGAAGGTGTTCTATAGGATTCAGGTCAGGACTCTGTGCAGGCCAGTCCATTACAGGGCTGTTAATGTCGTGTAACAACTCCGCCACAGGCCGTGCATTACGAACAGATGCTCGATCGTGTTGAAAGATACAATCGCCATCCCCCAATTGCTCTTCAGCAGCAGGAAGCAAGAAGGTGCTTAAAACATCAATGTAGGCCTGTGCTGTGACAGTGCCACGCTAAACAACGGGTGTAAGACCCCTCCATGAAGAACACGACCACACAATAACACCACCGCCTCCGAATTTTACTGTTGGCACCACACACGCTGGCAGATTACGTTCATCGGGCATTCGCCATACCCACACCCTGCCATCGGATCGCCACGTTGTGTACCGTGATTCGCAACTCAACACAACGTTTTTCCACTGCTCAATCGTCCAATGTTTACGCTCCTTACACCAAGCGAGGCGTCGTTTGTCATTTACCGACGTGACGGGTGGTTTATGAGCAACCGCTCGACCGTGAAATCGAAGTTTTCTCCCCTCCCGCCTAACTATCGTAGTACTTGCAGTGGATCCTGATGGAGTTTGGAATTCCTGTGTAATGGTCTGGATAGATGTTGCCTATTATACAGTACGGCCCTCTTCAACTGTCAGCAGTCTCTATCACTCAGCAGACGAGATCGGCCTGTACGCTTTTGTGCTGTACGAGTCCCATCACGTTTACACTTCACTGTCACATCGAAAACCTAGGGATGCTTAGGAGTGTGGAAATCTCGCGTATACGTGTATGACACAAGTGACACACAATCACCTGACCACGTTCGAAGTCCGTGAGTTCCACGAAACGCCCCATTCTGCTCTCTCACGATGTCTAATGACTACTGAGGTCGCTGTTATGGAGTACCTGGCAGTAGGTGGCAGCACAATGCATCTAAAATGAAAAACGTGCGTTTTCGGCGTTGTCCGGGTGGCTCCGGACTGAAGCGCCTAGAATCGCTCGACCACAGCGGCCGGCTCTTCTCCTCCCTCCATATCTCTGTGCATAACCTCCTGCCCCCTCTCTCTGTCCATCTCTTGCTCCCACTCTTTATGTCAGGTTCCATCTGAATATCCAGTAGAGTATCATGTAAAAATTTGAGATAAATACGTCAGGAAGTTTTCTTGATTTCCGGTAACAACGCTTTCCTTCTATATATTACGTATATATATGTATATATTCCCCTCAGGAACCATGGACCTTGTAGTTTGTGGGGAAGTTTGCGTGTCTCAGCGATAGAGATAGCCGTACCGCAGGTGCAACCACAACGGAGGGGTATCTGTTGAGAGGCCAGACAAACATTGGTTCCTGAAGAGGGGCAGTAGCCTTTTCAGTAGTTGCACGGGCAACAGTCTGGATGATTGACTGATCTGGCCTTGTAACACTAACCAAAACGGAGTTGCTGTGCTGGTACTGCGAACGGCTGAAAGCAAGGGGAAACTACAGCCGTAATTTTTCCCGAGGGCTTGCAGCAAAACTGTATGGTTAAATGATGATGGCGTCCTCTTGCGTAAAATATTCAGGAGGTAAAATAGTCCCCCATTCAGATCTCTGGGCGGGGACTACTCAGGAGGACGTCATTATCAGGAGAAAGAAAACTTTCGTTCTACGGGTCGGAGAGTGGAATGTCAGATCCCTTAATCCGGCAGGTAGGTTAGAAAATTTAAAAAGGGAAATGGATAGGTTAAAGTTAGATATAGTGGGAATTAGTGAAGTTCGGTGGCAGGAGGAACATGACTTCTGGTCAGGTGAATACAGGGCTATAAATACAAAATCAAATAGGGTTAATGCAGGAGTAGGTTTAATAATGAATAAAAAATAGGACTGCGGGTAAGCTACTACCAACAGCGTAGTGAACGCATTATTCTGGCCAAGACAGATACGAAGCCCACGCCTACCAAAGTAGTACAAGTTTATATGCCAACTAGCTCCACAGATGACGAAGAGATTGATGAAATGTATGATGAGATAAAAGAAATTATTCAGATAATGAAGGGAGACGAAAATTAGATACTCATGGGTGACTGGAATTCGACAGCAGGACAAGGAAGAGAAGGAAACGTAGAAGGTGATTATGGAATGGTGGTAAGGAATGAAAGAGGAAGCCGGCTGGTAGAATTTTGCATGCAGCATAACTTGATCATAGCTAACACTTGGTTCAAGAATCGTAAAAGGAGGTTGTATACATGGAAGAAGCCTGGAGATACTGGAAGACTTCAGATAGATTATATAATGGTAAGACAGAGATTTAGGAACCAGGTTTTAAATTGTAAGACATTTCCAGAGACAGATGTGGACTCTGACCACAATCTGTTGATTAAAACTGAAAAAAACTTCAAAAAGATGGGAATTTAAGGAGATGGGACCTGGATATACTGAGAAAACCAGAGGTTGTAGAGAGTTTCAGGGAGGGCATTAGGGAACGACTGACAAGAATGGTGGAAAGAAATATAGTAGAAGAAGATTAGGTAGCTTTGAGAGATGAAATAGTGCAGGCAGCAGAGGATCAATTAGATAAAAAGACGAGGGCTAATAGAAATCCTTGGGTAACAGAAGAAATGTAGAATTTAATTGATGAAAGGCGAAAATACAAAAATGCAGTAAATGAAGCAGGCAAAAAGGAATACAAACGTCTCAAAAATGAGATTGACAGGAAGTCCAAAATGGGTAAGCAGGAGTGACTAGAGGACAAATGTAAGTATGTAGAGGTGTGTATCACGAGGGGTAAGATATACTGCCTACAGTAGAATTAGAGAGACCTTTGGAGAAATATATAGTGGGTCTATACAAGGGCGATGTACTTGAGGACAGTATTATGGAAATGGAAGAGTATGTAGATGAAGATGAATGGGAGATATGATACTGCGTGAAGAGTTTGACAGAGCTCTAAAAGACCTAAGTCGAAACAAGGCCTCGGGAGTAGTAGACAACATTCCATTAGAACTACTGATGGCCTTGGGACAGCCAGCCCTGTCAAAACTCTACCATCTGGTGAGCAAGATGTATGTGACAGGCGAATAATCCTCAGACTTCAAGAAGAATATAATAATTCCAACCCCAAAGAAAGCAGGTGTTGACAGATATGAGAATTACCCAACTATCAGTTTAATAGGCCACGGCTGCTAAATACTAACAGGAATTCTTTACAGACGAATGGGAAAACTGGTAGAAGCCGACCTCGGGGAAGATCAGTTTAGATTCCGTATACATGTTGGAACACGTGAGGTAATACTGACCCTACGACTTAGAAAATATGTTAAGGAAAGGCAAACCTACGTTTCTTGCATTTGTAGACTTAGAGAAAGCTTTTGACAATGTTGACTAGAATACACTCTTTCAAATTCTGAAGGCGGCAGGGGTAAAATACAGGTAACGAAAGACTATTTACAATTTGTACAGAAACCAGATGGCAGTTATAAGAGTCGAGGGGCATGAAAGGAAAGCACTGGTTGGGAAGGGGGTAAGCCAGGATTGTAGCCTATACCAGATGTTATTCAATCTGTATATTGTGCAAGCAGTAAAGGAAACAACAGAAAAATTGGGAGTAGGAATTAAAATCCATGGAGAAGAAGTGAAAACAATGAGGTTCGCCGATGACATTGTAATTCTGTCAGAGGCAGCAAAGGACCTGGAAGAGCAGCTGAATGGAATGGACAGTGCCTTGAAAGGAGGTTATAGGATGAACATCAACAAAAGCAAAACGAGGGTAGTGGAATGTAGTCGAATTAAATGCTAAGGGAATTAGATTAGGAAATGAGATGCTTAAAGTAGTAAATGAGTTTTGCTATAACTAACGATGGTCGAAGTAGAGAGGTTATAAAATGTAGACTGGCAATGGCAAGGATAGCGTTTCTGAAGAAGAGAAATTTAAGTCTTTTCTTAAAGTATTTGTATGGAGTGTAGCCATGTATGGAAGTGAAACAAGGACGATAAATAGTTTAGACAAGAAGAGAATAGAATCTTTCGAAATGTGGTGCTACAGAAGAATGCTGAAGATTAGATGGGTAGATCACATAACTAATGATGAAGTATTGAATAGAATGCTCTGTGGCATCAAGATACCCATAATTTAGTATTGGAAGGCAGCGAGGAGGGTAAAAATCGTGGAGGGAGATCAAGAGATGAATGCACTAAGAAGACTCAGAATGATGTAGGTTGCAGTAGTTACTCGGAGATGAAGAGGCTTGTACAGGATAGAGTAGCATGGAGAGCTGCATAAAAACCAGTCTCTGGACTGAAGACCACAACGACAACAACTGAGAAGTGCAATTGTGGTCACGACTCATATTCTATGCGGACCGTTACTTATTTATTTTCCATTTGATTCTGTTTGCGGCTTCTTCTTGTAACGTTGGCCTCGATTACGTCAGCTGCTCAGATTGTGCGCTGCTTCCAACAGTCTTGCAAGGTTTTCTGGTACCTGCACGTGTGAGCGTCTTTTGTAATATAATTTTAACTATGTAGAAATTTGCTCTCTATTAAGCTCATTGTGATTCACGTCAGCCATCAAGACAAATATGTAACTGTTAATCTCAGCCTTGACATAGGTTTTTATATCCTTCAACTTGTCATGCAACGTATCCTGATCAGGCGACCGTTAAAAAGAAACATAACCACCTCTGAAACTTCCTGGCAGATTAAAACTGTGTGCCCGACCGAGACTCGAACTCGGGACCTTTGCCTTTCGCGGGCAAGTGCTCTACCAACTGAGCTACCGAAGCACGACTCACGCCCGGTACTCACAGCTTTACTTCTGCCAGTACCTCGTCTCCTACCTTCGAAACTTTATAGAAGCGAGGTACTGGCAGAAGTAAAGCTGTGAGTACCGGGCGTGAGTCGTGCTTCGGTAGCTCAGTTGGTAGAGCACTTGCCCGCGAAAGGCAAAGGTCCCGGGTTCGATTCTCGGTCGGGCACACAGTTTTAATCTGCCAGGAAGTTTCATATCAGCGCACACTCCGCTGCAGAGTGAAAATCTCACTCTGATAACCACCTCTATTCACAACTGCTTCTCTTCACTGTGTTGTCGTTGTTCTTGTGCACAGTCGCTCACTACAAGGATAAGTTATTCTGTCGCAGCAGTGAGCGTTGCATTCGCTTGTGTTTTATCAGTACGATTTAGTTTCTCCAGATATTATTTTGTCAATGCTACTAGCATCACAGTCGGTCGTCTTATACCGGTACCACTTAACTTCTCCTGATGCAGTACCACTTAATTTCTCCTGATGCGAGTGTCAGTACAACGAACATTGCACTCTGTCGCCCCGCATCAATACGCTGTCCTGTTGACTATTGGTCGAAAGCGATGAGCGTTTCACATTGCTGGACATGCATCACACACACACACACACACACACACACACACACACACACTGAAGGCCTAGAACAACTGATCAGTATCATCCTCACAATCCTGGAGACAGCAAAGAAAAAAAAATGCGGGGACTATTGGTCAACCATCTTAACAGCTTATGTATCCAAGTTGTCAATATTGTGTTGGCTACTCTGGGAGTCAGCACTTACTCAAACAAGAAAGGAGAGAAGTTGCGATGGCCGATAACAGGATTCCAAAATTGTCTGTACACGTGACATGCTGATTAATATCGCACTTTATTTCTACAAAGAACAGAACCATTTCTTAATTTTTTGTGCCTCCCACGTGCAAGTACTTTACTCTCTATTACTACTCGCAGAACGATAGCTAAGTATCGTCTTCCTAATTCTCAGTGTTGATGTCGAAAAGTCTGCAACCGATCTGCGGCCGACAAGCGATGGGCGGCTAGTTAAGTCAGAGTTGACAGGAGGCGCTGAACTCTGTCTTCCTGCAGACGTGGCGCTGCTCGCTTTTTTTCAATGGCTCGCGGGTCAGCACTTTCTTGATGCCGTTTCGCGGCGTTGCGCTTGTTAGTGTGCAGTCGATGCCTTAGCACTGCATAGTCAACAACAATAACGAAATAAGAATGGAAAATAAGTTTGAGAATGTTGAATGACCTATAATTTGAGTTTAGGAAAAGTAGAGGCCTCAGACATTCAATTTTAATCTTATCCTTGATAATGGGGGCAAGGTAGAACGACAATAACACCAGAGGAGGCACGCAGTATTTGTCACTACCCAGAAAGTCCAAGGCTGTCCACACAAGTGAGGGGAAAGGTTATGCTTACCTTCTTCTTTGACTGAAAGGGCTCCCTTCATGTCGACTTCCTGCAGCGTGGGACAACGATGAATGATACACAGTAAGTCTCACAAATCTTGACCCTCTTCGCAAAGCGATAAAAATAAGACGGCCGAGGTAGCTCACACATGGGGTCATTCTGTTCCACGATACACCAAGGCACCGTACAGAAACTCGTGCATAAATTCAAATGCAATCTCCTCAGTCGCCCTTCATACAATCGGGACGTGTTTTCCTGCCATAATGCCGGTTTTCTGAGCTAAATGAGGAGTCTGAGAGGCCAAAAGAATCACCTCGGGTGAAGGCGACAAACAGTACGTTCGGAAGTGGTTCACAACGTAGCATCAGGAATTTTACGAGACGGCCATTTACTGCCTTTTGTTACAGTGGGACAAGTGCCTCAATAGGGCTGAGCAATTCGTTTAAAATAGAGATTCAAGCTCTGTTTTCAGGCGTCCAGCTTTTTCATCTTTTTATTTTCCTGCATGGGGATGAACTGTGGTGGGAGTCCCACAGGGTTTTGTAACTGGCCGATTACTATTGCTGCTTTATGTTAAATGATTGGCGTTTTTGTTTGAATCAGAAGGCAGAATTAGTCCCGTTGTCAGATAATGCAACCAATGTTGTGAAACCGATCAAATAAACATCAACAGAGGAAACAGAAAACGATATTTTAATGAAACTTACAGTATGGTTTTGCACAAACTGGCGAGATTTAAACTTTGAAAAGCACAGCTCGCTGCAGTTTTGTACTAACAAAAATATACGATTTCCTGCTAACCTAGTATACCAACAAACAGGGTTAAACAAGCGTAGTAAATTCTATGTTTTTAAGTGTGGATATTGATGTCAACGTGAAGAGGAAACACCACATAATAAACCTGCTGAAATATTTAAGTTTGGCTACTTTTACCACAAGAATAACTGTCAGCTTTTGGGACATAAAAGTCAGCAAGTTAACATATCTTTATTCACCGATGTCTTATGGATTAATATTCTGGGGTAACACCTCACTTAGGCAAAAGTTTTTCATACCGCAAAAGGTAGTAATTAGATTCATGTGTGGGGTTCACACACATACGTCTTGCAGGCATCTCCTTAAGCAAGAGGGAATAATAAACACTGTCTCACAGCACACTTATTCACTTACGAAATTTGCTGTCAACAATACATCCGAGATTCAGAATAACATAGATACTCGGAAGTAAAGTACTACAAGACTAAATAATCTCCATTTTACTTTCTTGAATCTAACTTTAACACAGAAAGGTGCGAATCTACAGCTATAAAACGTTTTCGAACATTTACCAGCTAAAATAAAGTGTCTCACAAACAGCAGAAGTGTTTTCAACTATAGGTTAAACATGTTTCTCCTTAACAACCGTTTTCCATACTTTCGAGGAATTCTTGAACAGAAGCATCTAGCCATATGCACTGACGAAAAAAGAAAAAAAAACACAACATCAAGAAGGAGTTATGCGGCATAAAGTTGGTAGGCGCGTTTCTACATCTGAGAGATCACGTCTATTCAAATTTCGCACCAGTCGCTTAAGAGTGGCGC
This sequence comes from Schistocerca nitens, assembly GCF_023898315.1. NCBI lineage: Eukaryota > Metazoa > Arthropoda > Insecta > Orthoptera > Acrididae > Schistocerca > Schistocerca nitens. Next base: position 706,962,182 of record NC_064619.1, read on the forward strand.
TAGTTGCACGACTATGAGAATGCAAATTAGGTTTGTTTTAAAGACACGCTGTAATGGTTGTGAGTTTTAGTCAGCTTTGAGGTTGAACACAGTCAGTCGGTGTTAATCAACGATGACTTAAAGGCGTCCAAGACGCAATTTATCAGCACCTCGCTGAGTTTGAACGGGATCGTACAATAGCGCTACGAGAATCTGGATGTTCCTTCTGCAATATTCTAAAAATACTTGGCAGGAACATAGCCACTGTAAATGATTGCTGGCAGCAGTGGTCACGAAAATATATCGTCGCAAGAAAACCCGGCTGTGGATAGTAACGTGGCGGTGCCGAGAGGAAGACCATCGTGTTGGGCGTATGGCTCTGGCGCATCGTTAATCTGAAGCAGAAATGTAGGCAGCAGTTGACACCACAGTGACACAACGAACTGTTAGAGATTGGTTACATGAAGGGCAGCTCCGAACTTTATGGTCTGCAGCGTGCAATCCATCGACCCGAAACCACCGCCATTTGCTACTTAAGTGGTGTCAAACGAGAGCTCATTGTAGGGCAGGGTGCAGGCCTGTTGTGTTTTCGGATGAAAGATGGTTCTGCCTCGGTGTCAGTGATCGCCGAGTGTTAGTTACAATGAGGCCTGGTGAGGGCCAGCAACTAACATGTTTGCGTGCTACACACACTCGAACTGTTCCTGGAGTTTTGGTGTGGGGTGCGATTTTGTATGACAGTAGGAGCACTGTCTTGTCTAACCCATACACCCTGACTGCAGAATCGTACATCATTCTGGTGAAACGACCTGCTGTGCTGCCATTATGGTCAGCATTGCTAGTGCCGCTTCTATGAGGATAATATGTTCTACACAGGTGTTGATATGCTGCTTTGGCCTGCTCGATTCACCGCATTTCTCTCCAATTGAACGCAAATGGGACAGCATTGGACGGCAACTCCTGTGTCATCCATAAACAGTCTGACACTCCACTCCTTGTCACGTTTGTCATACATTAGTAAAAACACCCTGTGAGTGCGTTAGATTCACTAGAATAAATGACTGGGGTTAGGAGTGGATCCTTTCTCTATGACAGAGCACATTGGTGTTTAGCTGTACACAATTTGCTTCATTTCATAATTATTGTCAAAGTACACAAATTTACATAGATTGTGACATGGCAATCTCAGGACAGTTCTCAAGATGACGCATAACGTCCTGTTTAGCAGAAGTAACAATGAACACAACAACATCAAATTTGAGTAGAAGTTTCTTTACAAGATTTTTCTTACCTATGCACCGTAAAGTTGGCTAATATTACGACAAATCATCCGATTCCGGTTCTAAGTTCTGTACTATTTAGGATGACAATCAAGTCTATGGAGGATGGTTAATTTTTTTGGCAAGATGAGGAAAAGATAACTCAAGATTGCTCGAGTTCACAGTGGATGCAAGCTGGTGAACCAACAAGTTTACGCTTCTGACAGCGGTATTTACCTTTCAGCTGCGATGTGCTGTCGACTGCTTGGCTGCTCTCGCCCTCTGATCTTACAAAAAGCTAATCAAAACCTTTACTGATTTTTATCTCTATTACTTGCTTCCCATTTAAAACTTTCTCCACTGTCCAAATCCATTATTTTAGGGCTTGTACTTTATTTTAGCTATCCGTATCACCTTCTTCTAAACAGTAACCTTTTATTATACTTTCTCCCCCACCATACTCTTCCTTGCTGAAATCATCCCTGTGTTTAACTCACATCCATCTGTCTTCATCCTTCCACCAAATAACATGTTTCTTACTTTCTTAATTATTCAATTCTCTCTCTAAATTCTTATCGCCTAACAATTTTGATATCTCTTTCCATCACATCTCCTTTTAATATGAACTTGTGGTAATCATAGATGCTTCTCATTTTCCCCTAAAATATCTTCTCATCAAAATGTTCACCGTCCATTACGGACAAGCTAACATAAATATTTATTTCTTATCTAACTCTTTACTCATAGTTTCTTGGCTTCCTTTTTGTTCACAAAAATCAACTTCTTTCTACTTTACACTACATTTTAAGAGAGAATCTACTACTATTTTGTCAAACTATCCACATACTAATCTCTATCTTGCTCCTTGCTTTCTACTCATTCCTCATAAAACATTTCTTTTACATAAGAGTTAGTTTAGTTCTTACTATATTGTTCTTCCTTCACAAGTATCCTTTTGATATACTGAGAAAGTTAACCATTTTACTTTATTGAGATAAGTACAAATTAAATATTTTTATTTGTTTACATTTTCTTAGCTTCCCTACTCTTTGACTTCAACAATTTGCTCTTATTGGAATCTGGGTATTTGATACATCTAATTTTTCTTGCGGGGTTAATATTCACTGTTTTACCCTTTAAACAATTTCAAGTGACTCACATGGTGCAAGCCAATGATTTTCCTGTTTTTGGGTTAATCAATTCGATTGCATTATCAGGAACCACTTTACTTACTTCCATAGGGCCTTTATATGCTGAAAAATTTATGACTTTGGTATTTTATCTTGCTAGGAAGATACTGGGTTTTCACAACTACTTTTTGTCCTAGTGAAAACACTCGTGAGGTTGCCGTTTTGTCCACTCGGTTATTTCTATTTAACGCCGCAGCCATCAAATTGCTTAGTGCCAAATATACTAGGTGTTGGTGTTGTACTCTGGGTACTGGTGAGAAATTAATTATTTTCCAGATAAGTCCCTATCCTACATCTTTGTCTATCAATACGGGTGTTGCCAATTGTACATTATCCTCTTGGCATACCATTTCTCCCTCGGTTTCGTATAAATAAATTACATCCTCCACAATTTGGTCATTATCAGTTTTTGTACACCTGCGTAAATTAACTGCAGACAACTCTTGTTCCTCATCATCGGACGATTCCCAGTCAATTGTTTCCCAGCATGCTGGTATTTGTATCTGATCACGCCTAAACCTATTTCAGAATCTTGTTGTTCAAAGCTGTTTACACATTTAATTATAAAATCAACTTCATTTGGTGAATGAATGTGAGTAGTGTTCGTACCGTTCATCTCGTCAATTCTGTTTTTTACCACGGTTTGGTGGCCTCAACTCGACTTCCTGTACTGGTTCATCTCGCGTGTGTTATCCTGCTGAAGTCTGTTTCTCCCAACCTTTCTGCGTTCTGGGCATTCCAGTTCCACCCGAATAATTTGGGTTTCGTGGTAGAAAACGTCTAAACTTTCCCGCTTCGTTTTACGGTGATCATATCGCTAATTATAGTTACCACCATAGTTTCTGGAACCAATGTCGTTATTGCAATTCCGGGGCTCACCAAAACCACAGTTATTGTTTGACCTCTGGAAGTTGTCAAATCCGTAGGTATTATAATCCCGTGGGCGATTACTATTCTTCCCAAAATGATTACCTTTCCCAGTATTACTATTGCCATTTTAAGCATTATTAAAGGCCAATCGGTTGCTATTATTCCCCTGCCACTGCACTTTGTTTCTTCTTAACATCCCTTTAAATGCCTGTATATTGTATCCAGCTTGGCCAACCAACGATTGTAGATAACGCAAGGGTAACTTCATCGTGCCCATACCTTTCAGTTCCCAATCACAGTATAGACTGAGAATTTCACCCTGCAGCGGAGTGTGCGATGCTATGAAACTTCCTGGCAGATTAAAACTGTATGCCGGACCGAGACTCGAACTTGAGACCTTCGTCTTTCACGCGCAAGTGCTGTACCAACTGAGCTAGCCAAGCACGACTCACGCCCCGTCCTCACAGCTTCACTTCTACCAGGACCTACCTTCCAAACATTACAGAAGCTCTCCTGCGAACCTAGCAGAACTAGCACTCCTGAAAGAAAGGATTTCGCGGAGACATGGCTTAGACATGGTCCCGAGTTCGAGTCTCGGTCCGGCACACAGTTTTGATCTGCCAGGAAGTTTCACTGTATGGATTGTCTATACACTGATCCTTTTTCTTCATTTCTTCAAACAAATCTAACTGGCTTCTCTTCTCCCCGATTTTCAAATGACGACTTCTGTAAAACTTCATATTTTATCCCATTCTGGGATTCGGCGGACCAGTATCGCTCCAAGAATGCAGACTTAAATTGTTCATACGACTGACAAATTGCAGCGTCTCTTTGCAACGTTTCCGCTATTGCGCCTTCCATATGACCTCAAATAAAATCTATGGGTAAGTAGTTAATGTTCTGGTAAACCGATCTGGAATTGGTATATAAACGTGCGAGGGTGTAAGCCGTTCCCGTTTTCTTTGTAATGTTGGAATTTCCTGACTGTCAAAAAATGATCATCGTTAAACTTTTCTGTTGCACCATATGGCGTTTGTCTTTTGGCACCATTTTCCGTTCCTTTCAATTGCGTCATTTTTTCCTTTATTCGTACTACCACATTTGGACCCTGAGACGACATATTTGAGTCCCATCTAACATCGCATCTACGCAGAGGTGTGCAATTATCTAAAAAATGCAGTAAATGAAGCAGGTAAAAAGGAATACAAACGTCTCAAAAATGAGATCGACAGGAAGTGCAAAATGGCTAAGCAGGGATGGCTAGAGGACAAATGTAAGGATGTAGAGCCTTGCCTCACTAGGGGTAAGCTAGATACTGCCTACAGGAAAATTAAAGAGACCTTTGGAGAGAAGAGAACCACTTATATGAATATCAAGAGCTCAGATGGCAACCCAGTTCTAAGCAAAGAAGGGAAGGCAGAAAGGTGGAAGGAGTATATAGAGGGTTTATACAAGGGCGATGTACTTGAGGACAATATTATGGAAATCGAAGAGGATGTAGATGAAGATGAAATGGGAGATAAGATACTGCGTGAAGAGTTTGACAGAGCACTGAAAGACCTGAGTCGAAACAAGGCCCCGGGAGTAGACAACATTCCATTAGAAATACTGATGGCCTTGGGAGAGCCAGTCATGACAAAACTCTACCATCTGGTGAGCAAGATGTATGAGACAGGCGAAATACCCACAGACTTCAAGAAGAATATATTCCAATACCAAAGAAAGCAGGTGTTGACAGATGTGAAAATTACCGAACTATCAGTTTAATAAGTCACAGCTGCAAAATACTAACGCGAATTCCTTACAGACGAATGGAAAAACTGGTAGAAGCGGATCTCGGGGAAGATCAGTTTGGATTCCGTAGAAATGTTGGAACACGTGAGGCAATACTAACCTTACGACGTATCTTAGAAGAAAGATTAAGAAAAGGCAAACCTACGTTTCTAGCATTTGTAGACTTAGAGAAAGCTTTTGACAACGTTAACTGGAATACTCTCTTTCAAATTCTGAAGGTGGCAGGGGTACAATACAGGAAGCGAAAGGCTATTTACAATTTGTACAGAAACGAGATGGCAGTTATAAGAGTCGAGGGGCATGAAAGGGAAGCAGTGGTTGGGAAGGGAGTGAGACAGGGTTGTAGCCTCTCCCCGATGTTATTCAATCTGTATATTGAGCAAGCAGTAAAGGAAACGAAAGAAAAATTCGGAGTAGGTATTAAAATTCATGGAGAAGAAGAAAAAACTTTGAGGTTCGCCGATGACATTGTAATTCTGTCAGAGACAGCAAAGGACTTGGAAGAGCAGTTGATCGGAATGGACAGTGTCTTGAAAGGAGGATATAAGATGAACATCAACAAAAGCAAAACGAGGATAATGGAATGTAGTCAAATTAAATCGGGTGATGCTGAGGGAATTAGATTAGGATATGAGACACTGAAAGTAGTAAAGGAGTTTTGCTATTTAGGGAGTAAAATAACTGATGATGGTCGAAGTAGAGAGGATATAAAATGTAGACTGGCAATGGCAAGGAAAGCGTTTCTGAAGAAGAGAAATTTGTTAACATCAGTATAGATTTAAGCGTCAGGAAGTCGTTTCTGAAAGTATTTGTATGGAGTGTAGCCATGTATGGAAGTGAAACATGGACGATAACCAGTTTGGACAAGAAGAGAATAGAAGCTTTCGAAATGTGGTGCTACAGAAGAATGCTGAAGATAAGGTGGGTAGATCACGTAACTAATGAGGAGGTATTGAATAGGATTGGGGAGAAGAGAAGTTTGTGGCACAACTTGACTAGAAGAAGGGATCGGTTGGTAGGACATGTTTTGAGGCATCAAGGGATCACAAATTTAGCATTGGAGGGCAGCGTGGAGGGTAAAAATCGTAGAGGGAGACCAAGAGATGAATACACTAAGGAGATTCAGAAGGATGTAGGTTGCAGTAGGTACTGGGAGATGAAGAAGCTTGCACAGGATAGAGTAGCATGGAGAGCTGCATCAAACCAGTCTCAGGACTGAAGACCACAACAACAACAACAACAACCGTTCCTCGTGTATCCGACTGGCAGATACGTTTACATTTCCCGTTACTGGATCAGTGTTTGGCTTTATACTTGTTTCGTATTGACCTCCGGTATTTGGCCTGTTGAACTGAAACTGGTAAGTTGAGAATTTGGTACGGGTGGCGCAATAAACTGCTCTGTTATCGCTTACGCTCGGAGGGTCGGCTGCCGCTCTGTTGGAATGCTCGCAGTTACCGCTTCTCGCATCACTGTCTGCTGTGAACGCACATTATCTGCTTCGCTCACCTGTCTTAACCGTACTTCTACCACTTGCTTCGGTTTCGGCTCGGAAGATACTGACGCAACATCTTGTGGACATACAAGTGGAATCTCATGTTTTTTTGTGTTTCCGCAACTGACACAGCAAAATGCATAACGGACTTGGTTACCTATGGATTTTGTTCCACCACTATGTCAGATGATACTACAGATTCCGTCGCCTCACTACTGCTTTATGTACGGTTCTCAATGCACTGCTTCAGTTCTGTACGTAGCTGTTCGTACTGCTGCTTATTTTTCGAGACGATGTTTACAATGCGTGTATCGAATCTTTTTAACGTGTCTCGCCTGACGCGTTTTCTGACACTGAGTTCTTCCAGTATTTGTTGTGCCTTACTAGACACCTTAAGTGCTAAATTATTAACTCTCTGATTGATATTAGACTCTGCATCCTGCACTTGGTCAATGTCAGTGCGCATCTTTCACTGATCAGTTATTAGCGATTGAATCAGTTCGCGCGAGTCTCTCGCCTCTTTCCGGTTTTCAATAAACTGTTCATTAACTTCCGTTCCCAACTTTTGCTGATCTTTGAGAACTTTTTCGAACCCAGCATTGGTTTAAAATTTGAGATCATTTACAGCAGCATTTGTTTCTGTTTTTAAGTCAGCTAACCCTGAATTTATTTCTGTTTTTAGGTCTCCTAACCATTACCTTGTTCCTGTTTTTAAGTCTACTAACCTTGCTCTGATCGTTTAGCTTCTTTGCTTTTCAACCATAGTGAGTTGCTCAGCAATGCGAACACACTATCAGACTCTTCGCCATCGTCATCTGTCACCATTTGGTGTAGATTCTGCCGTTCGCGTCTTTCATGTGACGTCTCACCGACTTCACACATTCTTTCCGTAGGAAAGTGTCCCGTTTAATTCTGAATTACAACATTTGGTTCAATGTATCGAAGTTGAACATCCCCCTATTCCGCTTCTGAACCGCTGGATCCGTCATCTGTTCGGTTTTGTGCGGTCGCAACCTGAGATACCGATCGCGAAAAGGCCATCATTTCTTCGGCATTGTCACTTCGTTCGGTTCCGTGACTTGCTTTCGTACATTTTGTTGTACAGCTGATTCCATCCTATCAAGATATTCAGTTTGCCCTCTATGCTATGATCTGCATCCGTCCGCCAACTCAGACCGTCTAACTGACCTCTGCCTTTCACTATTTGCACGAGCCTGAGCTCTAGTCAACATGAAGTCTCCAAAATATCATAGAAAGTCTCTTATGCCAATAACACATCATTATCAACACCATTCTCAGTTTGTGGGTACTCAGACCAAATCAACAACGCTGTGAATAACTTCGCGCGAGCCGTAAGTCATTCACAAGCAACTTTTACTCAAAACACAAACATTTTTCTTTCCTCGTTAATACAACCTTTTCTGCTTTGTGGGTCACACAATTACAATACTCGGACCACTATGGAAAGACATACATCGAGTAACCTTGTGACTTTTTAAAAAAATTAATACCAAATTTTAATTTGAGTAAGTGCCATCCTGGAAGACCAATTACCATCCTAGCATGGTCGCCATTATCTGACTCTCGACTCCTTTTCACGTTTTTCAGACATCAACAAAAACTCTCTGTGAGTGCGTTAGTGTTACCACAATAAATGACAGGGGTTAGGAGTGGACCCTTTTTCTATGTCAGAGCACATCGGTGTTTAGCTGTACACAATTTGTTTGGTTTCAGAATTATTGTGAAAGAAGTACACGAATTTACATAGAGTGTGACATGACAATTTCAGGACAGTTGTCAGGGTAACGCAGTTTGTCCTGTTTAGCAGTAATAACACTGAACACAACAATATCAATTTTGAGTAGAAGGTTCTCTACAACATTTTTCTTACTTATGCACCATGAAGTTGGCCAATATTACGGTAAATCATCCGATTCCGGTTCTAAGTTCTGTACTATTTAGGGTGACAGTCACGTGAATGGAGGATGGTTAGTTTTTGTGGCAAGTTGAGCAAAAGATTACTCAAGGTTGCTCGAGTTCACAGTGGATGCAAGCTGGTGCGCGTTTTGCCTAGGTACTGGAAGCTGGGAGCTAGGGGCAAGGCAGCAGTGTTAGTGCATTTTTAGATGACAGGGGAAAAGAAGAAATCAAAAAGAATGGCATCAGAGATGGAGAAGATGTCATATAGGTAGGATGCTCAGTTTATAAGGTATGGGATGGTTGTTGTGGAGGAGTGAAATGTGAGGTATGGGGTTATGGCCTTTGAGTCGATGGAATACTTCGCTGTACTTGGAAGAATTGATGTGGAAGTTAGTGTTGAGTGGTCTAGGAGTAGTGTCTTCCATTATTAATCAAACCGTCCTCGTTCCTGGGTTCGAAACTGGCCACAGCTTAAATTTTTAGTGGAAGAGTTGATGGGGAGGGTAGTGTTGAGTGGTCTAGGTGTAGCGTCTTTGATCACTAAACAAAACGTTCTCGGTTCCGTGTTCGAACATTGCTGCAGCTTGTACTTCGATTAATAATCAGCATTGGCGCCTGAAGACTTCCAGCATAAGAAGTCACATCAACTTGTCAATTGTCTTGTCAAAGAGGGTGGAGGAGTGGACAGAGATTCAGGACACTCCCTTGTCCTTGGGGTGGGAAACTGACCCTAATGGTGGAAGAATCAGCAATGATCAACGGCATGAGAATGAAGGAGGCAATGGAAATTGTAGTGGACTGACAAGGCAGCCAGTCCACAGAGACGGGTAGCCGAAAGGGCACACGTACACACACGCCGACTGGCGCGAAGTCTGGAACAGGATGCGTGATGAATTTGATAAAGAAAAGAACGTAGCTACTAGAACACTTAACTTTTATATCGTCCTTTGGTATACAGCATTCTTGATGAAGTAACTAATGGCGCCTTGCTAGGTCGTAGCCATGGACTTAGCTGAAGGCTATTCTAACTGTCTCTCGGCAAATGAGAGAAAGGCTTCGTCAGTGTAGTCGCTAGCAAAGTCGTCGTACAACTGCGGCGAGTGCTAGTACGTCTCTCGGACCTGCCTTGTGGTGGCGCTCGGTCTGCGATCCTGACAGTGGCGACACGCGGGTCCGACATGTACTAATGGACCGCGGCCGATTTAAGCTACCACCTAGCAAGTGTGGTGTCTGGCGGTGACACCACAGAAATCACTGCATTAAAGACACATAACGTGTATCCACAGGACAAATGGCTTGTAATTGAAAAAGTGTCGCCGGCCGAAGTGGCCGTGCGGTTAAAGGCGCTGCAGTCTGGAACCGCAAGACCGCTACGGTCGCAGGTTCGAATCCTGCCTCGGGCATGGATGTTTGTGATGTCCTTAGGTTCGTTAGGTTTAACTATTTCTAAGTTCTAGGGGACTAATGACCTCAGAAGTTGAGTCCCATAGTGCTCAGAGCCATTTGAACCATTTGAAAAAGTGTCATGATGATCTCTCCATTGGCAAAAGATTCCAGAGTTGCCCCCATTCGGATTTATGGGAGGGGACTGTCAAGCAGGAGGTGACCATGACGAAAAGGTTGAATAATCAACGAAAGGATAACGTTCTACGAGTCAGGGGGGCGTCGAAAGTCAGAAGCTTGATTGTGACAGGGAAGCTAGAAAACCTTAAATGGGAAATGCAAGGGTACAGTAAGGTGAAGTGGAAAGAAGACAAGGATTTCTGATCATATGAGTATAGTGTAACATCAACAGCACCGGAAAACGATATAATGGGAGTAGGATTCGTTATGAATAGGAAGGTTTGGCAGACAGTGTGCCACTGTCAACAATACAGTGACAGGGTTGTTCTTATCAGAAAAACCAACATCGACAACGATAGTTCACGTATATATGCCGACATCACAAGCTGAAGATGAAGAGGTAGGGAAATTATGTGAGGATATTGAACGGGTAATACAGTACATAAAAGTAGATGAAAATCTAATAGTCATGGGGGACTGGAACGCAGTTGTAGCAGAAGGTGTAGAAGAAAAGGTTACAGGAGAGTATGGTCTTGGACCAAGGAATGAGAGAGGAGAAAGACTAATTGAATTCTGTAATAAATTTCAGCAAGTAATAGCGAATACTCTGTTCAAGAATCACTCGAGGAGGAGGTATACTTGGAAAAGGCTGGGTGACGTGGGAAGATTTCAGTAGATTACGTCATGGTCAGACAGGGATTTCGAAATCAGACACTGGATTGTAAGGCTTACCCAGGAGTAGATATAGACTCGCATCACAATGTAGTAGTAATGAAGAGTAGGCTGAAGTTTAAGAGATTAGTCAGTAAGAATCAATATACAAAGAAGTGGGATACAAAAGTACTAAGGAATGACGAGATACACTTGAAGTTCTCTAAGGCTGTACGTACAACTCAGCAGGTAGTAGAGTTGAAGAGGAATTGACAGCTCTAATAAGAGCAATTACGGAAGTTGGAAAGACAAACATTGGTACAAAGAAGGTAACTGCGAAGAAAACATGGGTAACAGAATAAATGCTTCAGTTGATCAGTGAAGGAAGTGCAAATATGTCCTGGGAAATTCAGGAATACATGAATGCAAGTCGCTGAGGAATGAAATAAATCGGAAATGCAGGGAAGCTAAACGAAATGACTGCATGAAAAACGTGAAGAAATTGAAAAAGAAATGATTGTCGTAAGGACTGACTCAGCATATAGGAAAGTCAAAACAACCTTCGGTGAAATTAAAAACAAGGGTTGCAACATTAAGAGTGCAACGGGAATTCCACTGCTAAATGCCGAGCAGAGAGCGGATGGATGGGAAGAGTACACTAAAGGCCTCTACGAGGGGGAATATTTGTCTGAGATGATATCAGAAGAAGCAGAAGTCGATTTAGAGAAGACAGGCGATCCAGTATTAGTATTGGAATTCAAGAGAGCTTTGAAGAACTTAGGATCAAATAAGGCAGAAGAGATAGAAAACATTCCATTAAAATTTCTAAAGTCATTGGGGGAAGTGGCGACCAAACGACCGTTCAGTAGGTATGCAGAATGAATGACTCTGGGGACATACCATCTGACTTTCGAAAAAATATCATCCACGCAGTTCCGAAGACTGCAACACTGTCAAGTGCGAGAATTACCGCACAATCAGCTTAACAGCTCATGCATCCAAACTGCTGACAAGAATAATATACGGAACAAGGGAAAAAATTGAGGATATGTTAAATGAAGATCAGTTTGGCTTCAGGAAAGACACCAGAGAGGCAATTCTGACGTGGCGGTTTGACATGTTCATAGGATTTGTCGACCTGGAGAAAGCGTTCGACAATGTAAAATGATGCAAGATAAGAACAATAGGGTTAAGCTGTAGGGAGAGACAGGTAATATACAACATGTAAAAGAGCCATGAGGGAATAATAAGAGTGGAGGACCAAGAACGATGTCCTCAGCTTAGAAAGGGTGTAAGACAAGAATGTAGTCTTTCGCCACTATTGTTCAAACTGTACGTCGAAGAAGCAATGACGTAAATAAAATAAAAGTTCAGGAGTGGAATTAAAATTCAGTTTGAAACAATATCAATGATACTATTCGCTGATGATATTGCTATCCTGACTGAAAGTGAAGAAAAATTAAATGATCTGATGAATGGAATGAACAGTCTTATGAGTAGACAATATGGACTGAGAGTAAATCGAAGAAAGATGAAAATAATAAGAAGTAGCAGAAATGGGAACAGCGAGAAATTTAACATCAGGACCGATGGTCACGAAGTAGATGAAGTTAAGGAATTCTACTACCCAGGCAGCAAAGTAACTAATGATGCACAGAGCAAGGAGGACACCAAAAGCAGACTACCAACGGCAAAAATGGCATTCCTGGCCAAGAGAAGTTTACTAGTATCAAACATCGTAGTTCTTAATTTGAGGAAGAAATTTTTGAAAATATATGCTTGGAGCACAGCATTGTATGGTAGTGAAACATGGACTGTGGGAAAACTGGAACACAAGAGAATCGAAGCATTTGAGATGTGGTGCTACATAAGAATAATTTCGAAAATTAGGTGGACTGATAGGGTAAGGAATGAGGAGGTTCTGCGCAGAATCAGAGAAGAAAGGAATGTATGGAAAACATTGACAAGGAGAAGGGACAGGATGATAGGACATCTGTTAAGACGTCAGGGAATTACTTCCATGTTACTAGAGGGAGCTGTAGAGGGAAAAAACAGTAGAGGAAGACAGAGATTGGAATACGTCCAGCAAATAGTTGAGGATGTAGGTTTCCAGGGCTACTCTGAGATGAAAATGTTGGCACAGGAGAGGAATTCGTAGTGGGCAGCATCAAACGAGTCAGAAGACTGATGACTCACAAAAAAGTGTTGAGTGTGGTGCATGTCTGGTACCAAAGCCGACTGTTTTCCATTTAATAAATTCCTGATATGTCTCTGTATTTGTCAGTGGCATGTGAGTGTATCCTGGTAACGAGTTCAAAGAAAGGAGTGTCTCATATGATGGAATAATCAAAGAAGGAGTAGGTGTTCTGGGGCGAGGGTGAGATGGTGATATATGTGGATATAACGTTTGACCAGCTCTGCTGCAGGAAGGATGTGGCCGGTTGTGTGGAGGTCAGGGAGTGGCTTCTAATCTGTATTTCACAACAGTCATTCTAGCTGTGTAGCCTTGGAAAACTCTTGGTCTGAGATTAGGATGGGGTGCACGGGGATGAGGCTGTATCCTGGGGATAGTGAAGAGTACAGGTGGGTGGTCACTTCCAAACCGATCGAGGACTTCTTTGGTGAGGTGTCCAAGGAGACTGGGTCATGCTAGAATGACAATGGGTCTGATATTGCTTCCATGATAGGGGTGGTGTGAGATGGGAACAATGTAACCTTGCAGGGAGCCGGGAAACTGATGTCACCTCTGGAATTCTGCTGGGGCTCTACTAAGAATTTTGAATTCAATAGCAATAACATAGGTAGAAAAGGTACAATGTATGTGGGCGAGGAAATGGTAGGGGAGGGGGTTATTAGGTTGGATGTAGATGGATAAAGAGGATAAGGACAAACTGTTCAGTGGGCGTACTGTACAACGTTTGTAACCAAGTAGGGATATTCTTGTGATGGCCATTTGCCACTCCACCTCTGGCCAGGGAAGGTGTGGTGTAGGATCGAGGGAGTAGTTTGGATAGTGTGATTGGTTGGGTTGGAGGAATGTTTCATTGAGCATTAAGGTGTGGACATTGTGTTGACACAGGATATGCATTAGAAGATGTCTATTGGTGGGTAGGTAGCGGATGTTGTGGTGCAAGGTTTTGTAGTGCTGTCGCGCCATTGCAAGGAAAGCAATGGTGGTGTGTGTGGCTGAGTATGAGACACACCTTAGCCTAGGATGAAGAGGAAATGGACTTTATTGTGGAAGTAAGTGGTTTCGGTGCTGAGATGAGCGATGGAAGGACTAACAAGCGAAATTTGTTGAAGGGTGTGTGGACGTTGGAATGGATTATTATTTTGGATGACGGTTGTTATGAATTTGATAATGTGTTCAGCAGTGGGAGTTGGGCAGAGAGAACTGCTGGGATGAATGAGGTATCAATGGGACAGATTGGGACAGTGAGTTGATCGGTTGAGGCTTTGCATTTTGTGGAGTAGGTTGGATGGGATTCATTGCAGGTGTTGAAGATAGGACAGGAAGCTACGCCTTGCAGTTTGGACAGGTAGGTGGGCTTTTACAATTTGCAGCGAGGTGATAATTGTAACAAAAGCATTTTTGAATGTGGTAAGACGGGATGGGATTTGGAAGGTTAAACCTTGTGGTGCTGGTGGTTTAAGGAGAAGGTCTGTGGTGGGGGTGGATTCAGTAAATACATTTGAATGATAATTGGGACTAGGATCATCGTTGATCTGCATAGTTTTTCAGACTTCTAAATTTGAGATGGTGGTCAGTTCATATTCCACTTCAGCCTCCATGATATCAAGGTCAATCTTGGTGATCACTACAGTGATATTAGGAGGACAGTGGGGATGTTGGGGCTGTCTGGCATGAGGTACTGTGGTAAGGGGTGTTAAGGAGGCGTTAGGGCCAAAGGTACCATCAGGAATTTTGGAGAGGAGGTTACTGTAGAAGGTAGGGTTGAGGAATTTAAGTAATACCGAGTCTTTTCTAGGGATGATTTGTTGGATGTGAAGCCTACATACGTATTTTTTGATTTCGAGAGTGCGTGATTTGGGTTTGAGGAATTTTGGGTCTGGGTTGTACAGGACAAAGGTGTGAATGGTAGGGGGGACCTTGGAGGGCAAGAGTTCTGTCCAGGGCTGATGGTAGTGTTTTGTCATTTTGCTGGATTTTGAAGGGCTGTTGCAGGGAAGTATGGTTGTGGGATGTGATGTTGGTGAGAGTTACGTCTGAGTGATGCAGGTACTTCAGCATGGTATACATTCGTTAGCGCAGTGAGCCTCGGTGAGGCGATGCTGGTGAGGCAACTGTTGCTCAATGGGCTGTTACATGCGCGGCAGTGGTGGATGTTGTGGCTGATGGACCATGGCTGGAAAAGAAATTATAAGGGGAGTTGGGTACAGAGAAAGAGATGCATAGGTTACAGTCGTTGTGGAAGAGGATATTGTTGGTAAGGGTAGATAGGTGTAGGGGCGTGTGAGAGAGGATGTGCTCCATGAAGTGACGGTGGGAGCAGGAGGAGAGGTATAATGATAGTCATCATGGAGTTATCCATGACGGCAGACAGTGATGACCGGGTGTTGAGTGGGGTGAGTGGCCGCTGGAGCGCCGGGGGGACGACGGCGACGGCTGTGGAGCAGTTGCGAGTGATGAGAGTGTCTGTGATGTGGTGCGGTGACGGCGAGAAAGATAGAGGCGGCGGCGGTGACAAACGGGCGATGAAACGGCGATGACTAGCAGATGGAGATGAAGACTGGCAGTGAATATGTGGACTGTCGATGACCAGTGGGTAGGGCGAGGTCGGGATACGACGATGACGACCGGCAACGTAGGCGATGACAGGAAGCGAGCGCTGGCAGCGTGGGCTGGCAGCAAAGGCGATGGCGATAATGTAGACAGCTCAAAACATCCCTGTCGGAATTGTAACCCTGAGACCGGCCCGGGCAGTTTTTATTCCTGAGAAGAAGAGTGTTTCCAACCCTCTAACGCTGTAATGTACTATTTATAATGGTATTTTTATAAGCCAGTGTCTCACTTACTAACTGGACATTGTACTTTCCTCGTTGCCCTATACCCAGCTCACGGATACAAAAGTTTTTATTTATGTATATTATAGACAGAACATGTCTAGAATACGGACAATGGATAAAATGTGCATTGTAATGGAGATACCACAGGAATTTTTCGTCCGTTCATTTCGTAGATAGTATGGTTCGCGAGTCGGTTACAATTGAAAAGTGCTACTGGAGCATGCCGCAATCGCATGTACCACTTGCGGGCTTTCAAAAAAGGATATGGAATGATAAGGTGTGGTGGTGGCCCTCAACTACGTACTCACTGACTCAGAGTTGACATATTAAAAATGTTGGCTGTTTTCATTGTCTAGGGGCTGGGAAACGTAGTTGCCGCATTACAACCCAAATACTGCTGAGTCTACAGTATAGAATATGAATAGACACATGAATTGAATTGTCGAAGGTTCCTATCACTCGGCAACTGTGAATTTTGAACTTACCATAGACGATTATAATGAAAAATTGTAGTTAAATAAAATCTGCAGGTACTACCTTAACAACTTTAAATGATGAGTACGATAGTAGAAGTGCTTTTGAGAATGTGGTACATCTCTACAAAACACTTATTGGTGTTGATGGTCCAGCAATTAAATAAAATGTAAGTTCAACAACAGATAAACAATAGATTCGTAGTGCACGTAATTAGTTATGAACGACAACATAGCGTCTGAGACATTCACTTCTAAACGCATACTTCGTCTTCACTGTAGAAACCACGGAAAACTCACAAGTCCACACTCCGAAGTATTTCTATCACTGGCGACTACGTGCAAACCGCTCTACACTCCAAGTCTCTGTGGCGACCGTGCGTCCCTCGCTCCGTACTGTCCCAGACTCCCCTCCGTGTGCTGCGTGGCCGTCCCCCGGGCCGCACTCTTCCAAACCTTCATCCAGTCTCCCCATTCACGAGGGCTGCGACTGGCTAGAGCGCTCGCGCCATACTTTCAAGCTAACGCACCCACAGAAACATAATGAAACACATTCGAGATACTGGATTTACATTTAAATAACTTGAAATTAAATAAATATTCCTACGGGTGGACCATAAACACGCTCTAACACACATTATTAAATACACAAACAAATTAAATAGACATACATCAAAGGAATAGCAACCAAAATTAGGCCAGTAGGCTAACGTCTCTGTGATTTCTAAAACACAGTAAATAATTGACAAATTTCTTCAGGAATAGCGTATATTGGATGTAAACAAAGACATAGATGAATAAATATGTTTATAAGTATGCTGCCACCGTTTTTTCGTGAAACTGTGGAGTACTTATGGCGTGACGCGATCGATAGTAATTGACCACTTTGACCTCCAATAACGCATGTACTCTTGAAGTTACATGCCTGTAATTCATAACAATTTAGGTTTATACTAATAGCTTTCTAAAGACACGTCGAACGACGAAATCGGATGAAGCATTTAGATTTTGGAAATTCGTTACTGGGTGTTACTTGTATAATCTGCCTTCAGATACAAAACTTTAAACTAATAAAGATATTGAAAATCTGATTACACCATCAGAATCGTCATGCGGCATACAAGCCTCTTTCATTGACACAGCGTCACCATGGAATTCCCAGCCACGCCCTCGGGCTGCGCTCTCTTCGGCCACAATTCGCCCGTTACCTCACACACTTTAACGCACACGCACCATAGGCACAAGTCACATCGTTCCTGACCGTTCAGCAGCATATTGGACTCGGCACGCTAAACGCTGACGATCGATAGCACGGTCTGTGTACCGACAGCTTAATTGGGAAATCGGCTACGGGGTTTCTTTAGGAGGCCTGAGGTAAGCATTTTGCGAGGGAAGGTCATCGAGACATTATTTACTAAAATTTACCGTGTTTGTTGATCTAGGCACATCTTTAAGGTGGGAATTATCGTCTGCTGTGAGCCATCACGTAACTTATTGGGGGACCAAATTCGAGTTTACCGTGAGACTACAATTTACTAAAGCACCCAACGACCCTCATATTAGTTACAGTTGGCATCGCTATTCGTGTAAGTGTAATTAATATGGAGAATATTGTTTTGAGCAAGTGCAGTTCTGATATTAAATATTCGTTGCAAGAAATTGTTAACTAAAGCCCGAGCACATGGAACTGGTTTCCAGGTATGTTGAGTGGCTCGACGATTTCTTAAGTAAGAGTACTTCTGGAAGGCGGGTGTTCATCAGAGACAGGGGTATCGTCAGGTGTTCCAGAGGAAAGAACCACTCTGGTTCTCAATACAAATAAAATATCTGACGGGCAGGGTGAGAAGTAATCTCTTTGGTGATGCTGCTTTGCGCAGGAACGTGTTGTCTCTGATTGGCTGTAGGCGGATACAGGACGACTTACACAGAATTTCCGTTTGCTGTGATGAATAACAGCTAGCTCTAAATGTAGAAAGGCGCAAGTTAACGCAGATGAGTAGGGAAAGCCATCCCATAATGTTCGGATATAGTATTAGTGATGTGCTTCATGAGACGTGTCGATTAAATACCTAGGTGTAACGTTGCAAAGCCATTTGACTCGGAACGAGCACGTAAGGCGTGAGGTCGACTTGCATTTATTTGGAGAACTCTACGTAAGTGTAGCCCGCCTACAGAGGACGTCACGTGTAGAACACTTGTCTGACCCATTATTGATTACTGCTCTACTGATTTTGACCCACACGAGGTCGGGTTAAGGGAAGAGGTCGAAGGTATTCGGAGGCATATTCATAGGTATGTAGCCGGAAGGTTCGACCAGCACACGAGTATTGCGAAAATGCTCCGTGAACTGCAATGGCAATTCCTTGAGGCAGGATAACTTTCCTTTTGCTAAACACTTGCAAGGACATAACATCTATGGCCAAGCATACGCAAACATAACGGCACAGGCGAGCCCCTGTTAATCAGACGCATTTACCCAATATCCAGCTGAAATACACTGCCGAATAACTGGCACCACACAGGGAAGCCGTACCGTACACTGCATGCAAACAAGCTCCACACATCCCCCACACAGTGAGATGATCTATGGCCGATCTCCCACTACTGTATAACGATCTCGATTGTTCCAGAAATGCAGCAGCTGCAGTAACTGGGACACATCGCCATGATGCATTATACCTATACTAACAAATCCAACCTTGCACGAGCTATCGCAGCTAGTAAGCCACTACTGCTCTTACTACCCATCCCACTGTCGCAGAGATTTTTTTTCCCACGGCACGAGCCATGGCATTTTTTTCCCTCTGCTCTTCAAATCGCTTCCCTCACTCGCGTTTCGTCCACTATCTATCACCTGATGGACCGTGTTAATGCGTAGCCTTACCCAGACGCACGGACAACATCACAGCCCAGCATCCTCTGATCCACTTACTAGATAACTAACATGTTTACGGAGGTGACAGTAGAACTTTTGGTTTGGTCACCACGTTGGTGCGGGCGTGGAGGGGCATCATCTCTCTCCTGCGAAATTCTTCAAAAATGAACTACGAAAAGCTGTTGTATCACCATTTAATACATTACCCGTTTCACAACGTTAGAATTGCATCTTCAGGTACATCTAAATATATGAGAACATTACATAGGGGAACTAAAAATATTAAAAAGAATAGAAATGGCAAACATCTAGGTAGAACTCAGAATAACGTGATGTAGCGGACGGATGAAAGCAGCTTTAACCACAGAAGACAAATTACTTATTTTCAGAAATTTTACAGGAAAAAGTTGAACGCTTCGAACGTCGCATCATTCCCAGTCAGGTTGTAATGAATTCATAGAAATAGCGACAAAAGCCAAAATTTAAAACAGGTAGAATGAAGAACGCGGTCTTAAAAGGGGGGCATCCAATGAATTCAACATTTTCTATTTTTCGAGAATGCACATCTTCCGCTGCGGATGCCAATATTACATAGTTTGCCATCGAGAAAGTTTAGAGAACTGAAAATTATGGCTGACTGCAGAACGATTCCACAACGTCGCGTAAGGATCATGAAGGGAAGACTAGAGAAATCACGACTCGTACGAAGAAGGCATATAGGCACTCGTTTTTCGATGGCTCCATTTACGAGTGTAAAAGGAAAGCAAATTTTCTTCAAGTTTGTTTCCATCAGGAACACCGAGCTCCACGACAGCGTAAATGAGAACGAAAATATGAGATAGGCAAGTAACAGTCTTAATTGTTCATCTGTTTATTGCAGATCGATTTCATATAGTGAAGACAGCTACACAGCAGCTCATATCGATCTGCAATAAACAGATTGAAAATTTACGAATGATGCTGGCTGCCCTTCCTCCTGTCTTAGGACAGGAAGTGGTTAGGAATGTTAAAGCCACCCTCCGTCATGCTCCGTACGGTGGCTTGCAGAGTATGTGCGTCGACATAGAAACTAGACTCCCTTAGCGCTGCTCTGAGCTACTGCTCTGGTGTTAATACAATCACGGGCATAAAGTAGTAACGCTTTTTTGCACCTGTGTTGTGTTCTCGTCGCCCGGTTCTCTCATCTCTGTGTCTTTCCGCTAAATCCGCAGGATTAAGTTTTCTGCTTCTAGGTACTACTCATCAAACATCGTATCGGCGCACCCGCAGTGACGTAACAGCCAGGGAAGGGCTGGATAAGGTGATGAAAGCCAATCATGTATTAGCCCCAGATTTTCCTGTCCACGTAGTGTCTGTCACAGTTCAGTGTATCAGCCCACGCACCCTGAATGCGGACAACCCTAAACTGTGATGACAGGAAGTGAGTAATTAGCCAAAAGTTGGTGGGGGAATCCATTCCACTCAAGGAGTTACCACACTGCCGGAAAACATGCGTCTAACTACGTTCAGTCAAAGTCAGGAGAGTTCTTGCCTCTTAGTTGACAGCGGCGTTACGTCGGGTGATGAATAGGCGAGATGGCGCACAAACAATATCCGAGGAAAATTACACTCTAGAAGTTTTATTAAAGTAATAGACTGCAGACCGGAATAAAGCGAAATTTGAACAGCGTCAAGTTGATAAAGTCAAGCCTGATCCCATTTATATAGTAACTGTAATTTTACTGTCTTCTAGAAATGACTGTTTATTCTCAGTTTACGAAAAACAAAGGAAACAACTCAGTAGCAAGTTTCTTTCGGCGAATAAATATGTATACGTTTTTCTGTAGAAGTTAATCCTGTAACCACCATACATTAACTGTCAGCATAAAGACACAATCATAATGAATCTGTAGAAAAGAAGATAAATCATGACTTATGATGTGTTGGCAGAAGAGCCAACACCGTGTTGCTAGTGGAGGCCGAAATGCATGCGTTTAAGCTCACGCAGACTGGCGTGAGGTCTGGAACAGTTAGAGGAGTTATAGTAGCCAAAAATAGTACATAGCTTCTGGAATAATTAACTTTAATCCATAATTGGAGAACATCACTCTTGATGATACATTAATTTCAATCTCAATATAAACTGGTAATGGCGCCTTGCTAGGTCGTAGCAAATGACGTAGCTGAAGGCTATGCTAACTATCGTCTCGGCAAATGAGAGCGTATTTGTCATTGATCCATCTGTGGCAAAGTCTGCTGTACAACTGGGGCGAGTGCTAGGACGTCTCTCTAGACCTGCCGTGTGGCGGCGCTCGGTCTGCAATCACTGACAGTGGCGACACGCGGGTCCGACATATACTAACGGACCGCGGCAGATTTAAAGGCTACCACCTAGCAAGTGTGGTGTCTGGTGGTGACACCACAACTTAGAACAATGTTGTGATCGGGAAAGGGGCAGAGAGGATCTCTTGTGAAGCTCTAGGGAGTGATGGTGCCACGATTTTTATGCATTACGAACAGCTTGCTTTCTGTGATGAACGTGATATTTCTCAATAGTAACAATAGTGCCATAAACAAGACATGCACCTTAATGAAACACAGACAATGTCTTCTAAAATTCTTAACTATGCATTTCAGCCTCAGGTCATACAATAACAAGGTTGTAACTCTTCAGGCTTTCCCGGTGAGATCTTGACATGTGGAATAATCGGGTCTACTGCCGGATGTTTGTGTCGCTCTGGCACAATATTTCGGCCACATAAGTCGTTGACTTCTTCAGGTGCTACCTGAGGCTGCTGTGTTGGAGGATCTTGTGCAGTATTTATGACCAGGGGGCGCTGGGTGCTCTCTTTGCCGTCCGTGCCCGCTGGGCGGTGCTTGTGAGGTGTTGTCTCTTCCACGGTGCTCCAACGGACGTCCGCGCCCGACTAGGTCGCCATCTATCGCAGCTCTCTTAGGCCCGTCCTGTGTCGGGCATTCCGTTCGCGGTCCGCGCCCGGCTTGTCCACCATCTGTTGTCGTGGCGGCTGTCTGGGGCCGACCCGCGTTTGGCGTTCCGTCCGTAGGGGCACCAGGGAGGGGCCAAAACCTCAGCAGCAGCACCAGGCGGGCGCGGACCGCGAACCAAACGCCCGACACAGGACGGCCTCATAGAGCTGCCACAGATGGCGACCTAGTCGGGCGCGGACGTCCGAGGGAGCACAGGGGAAGAGACAACACTTTACAAGCAGCGCCAGGCGGGCGCGGACGGCAAAGGGAGCACCCAGCGCCCTCTGGGCATAAATACTGAACTAGATCCTCCACTACGGCAGTCTCAGGTAGCACCTGAAGAAGTAACGAGTTACGTGGCCGAAATATTGTGCCAGAGCGATACAAACATCCGGCAGTAGACCAGATTTTCCACATGTCAATTACAAGGTTATTATAAACGACTGAAACGAGATCACAGATTTGTTGTACCTAAATTATTTGACGTACTGCTACAGGGCTTTGAACAGTATGAAAACGTAAAAACTTATTTTTGACATATTATTACACGTACTCCTTGTGTGCTGTCCCAACTACTTCTGTAGATATCAAGTCTATAATCAAGTTATTCCCACGTACAACGTACCAAGTTCCTATCTATATGTTCAAAATCACTGTTGATGCGAGCTCGCAAATCTGGTAGCTTTGTGGGCAGAGGAGGCGTAAACACCGAATGTTTCACAAAACCTAACACAAAAATTCGACTGGGATTAGGTCGGGAGAGTGTAGAGGCCATGACGTTAATTGCTGATCGTCAGACCCACCATGAGAGATATATCGGTTTCTCAATTTACTATTTAATAATTCACTAAGAGCATGATGGAAGTACGATGGAGCATCATCCTGCCTGCAGGTGAAGTCCATACTGTCAGTCTCCAATTGTGACAGGAGCCAATTTTCCAGCATGTCCAGATACACGTGTCCTGACCAATCTCTTCGCAGAAGAAAAGGGGACCATAACGTAATATTTACACCGTGAGACCGCACGGAGCACATTAATTTTTGGTGAATCTCGAATGTGCTGCACGATAGCGTGGGGATTCTCTGTCCCATAAACTCGCATGTCGTGCCTATTCACTGGACTGCTCACAATAAATGTTGCTCCATCACTGAAGATGAATTAATCACAAAACCCATACTGTTCCGTAAGTTACTGCAAATGTGCCTGACACTCAAACCACCTGACGTTTTCATCGGCAGGCAGGGATTGCAGCAATTGCAAGAGGTAACGCTTTAACTTCAGTCGCCTCCTTAAGATCTTCCAAACAGTCAATTAAGGTATGATCAGCTCTGCGGCTGTGTTAGTCGACTTATGTAGTCTACGAGCGAAACTCGCCCGTAGGCAATCAACCGTTTCTTCACTCACTGACCCTTCCAAATGCATCCTCAAGCTGTAACAGTACATATTATCACCGAATGGAGCTGGAAGTTGATGGATCTTTGTTGAACTTTGTTCTGAAGTGCCGTTGCACTATAATGGCAGGCTGACGTGAATGCGTTACAAATGCAACATACGCTTCTCGACGCCTGTAATCATCTTGTCTAACTCTCACTGCTGCGCTCTTGTGGCAGAAATATGAAGTATGGCTGCAACAGTAAAAAAATTAAAAAATAAGAAAGTTTTTCTATATGAGTGTTGAGTGTTGTGACAAAATTTCAATTAATATAGTTATAGTGAACTTGGCAAATTGCTTCCGTGATTCATAATAACTTTGTAGTATCGTTATGGTGAGAGGGGTCCTTTATTACAACAACTCCTTCATAATTTTATCTTTCCCTCACTTTTTCTTTAATTATATCTGTTAGGTACATTTTTGTCTGTCACGTGGCGATGCTTGCAGAAGGATTTCTTGCTGGATATTTGTGTTCATTTTACCTTTAATTTAATTATTGGAATAAACAGCCTCATTTTGTTTTCCCAGTGCAGTAACTTGGATGAGATTTGAAAATGAGACATAGCATCAAATCAGAGGCAGTCACTTTCTTAGGGTTTTAGGAGAGTTTGTTGCTTTCTTTGTGCCTGCCTGGAAACAATAAGTCTCAACGGCAGAATGAGCCTTCCCGCCATTTCTAAAACGGATTTCTTTGAGTGGCTCTGTTGAAACATGTGCCGAAATTTCTAGATCTTTTTTGTATCTTTCTCTGTTTAAAAAGAACCTAGGGGCAACGGTTGCCTGCGGTTTTCCAACTCCTCTGGTTGGCTTAGCGGCTCACGATTTTCAACAGGCGCTGTGGTTGGTCAGTTGCCTCCCGTCTATAAAGAACTGGCTCTGGACACAGTGTCTGGGGAAGGTTTGTGCATTTTCGTTACAGAGACACTCGGACCCGAGCAGCCGGTCAGTACAATCTTCTGGCGGAGTGCGGAGTTACAAACTAAGTAAGGTTCAGATTACGCGGTATCAGCATAAAAAGAAGTCGTAAATGAATCACTTTACTTGTTTTCTTTTGTGTACGAAGTTCAATCACTTCATATGGAACTTAAAGTTCTGAAGTTGTTGCGTTGGCTTGTGCTAAGCCACGTGGTAGTACTACGAAATCGGTGATTAATTTTACACTACTTCTCCCCCGCGACACTCATATGCAACTAGGTGACCAAAATGATAATTTCGTTTGTTCTAAATTCATTGCTGAGCGAGTTTGAAGCAGCTCTCCATGCTACTCTATCCTGTGTAAGCTTCTTCATCTCCGAGTAACTACTGCAACGTACACCTTTCTGAATATGTTTAGTGTATTCATGCCTTGGACTCCCTCTACGATTTTTACCCTCCACGCTGCGCTCCAATACTAAACTGATGATCCCTTGATGCCTCAGAACGTATCCTACCAACTGATCCCTTCTTCTAGTCAAATTAAGTCACAAACTCCTGTTCTCCCCAATTGTATTCAGTACCTAGTCATTAGTTAAGTGATGTACCCATCTAATCTTCAGCATTCTTCTGTAACACCACTTTTCGAAATCTATTCCTTGTCTAAACTGTTTATCGTCCATGTTTCACTTCCATGCATAGCTACACTCCAAACAAATACTTTAAGAAATGACTGCCTGACACATCTATACTCCATGTTAAAAAATTTCTCTTCTTAAGAAATGCTTTCCTTGCCATTGCCAATCTACATTTTATACCCTCTCTACTTCGACCATCATCAGTAATTTTGCTCCCCAAATAGCAAACTTCATTTATACTTTCAGTGTCTCATTTCCTAAATTGATTCCCTCAGCATCACCCTACTTAATTCGACTACATGACATTATCCTCGTTTTGCTTTTGTTGATGTTCATCTTATATTCCGCTTTCAAGAAACTGACCATTCCGTTCAACTGCTCTTCCAGATCCACTGCTGACTCAGACAGAATTACAGTGTCGACAGCAAACCTCAAAACTTTTATTTCTTCTCAATTGGTTTAGATTTCAAATCCAAATTTTTCCTTTGTTTCCTTTACTGCTTGCTCAGTATATAGATTCAACTACATCAGGGCAGGCTACAACCATGTCTCACTCCATTCTCAACCACTGCTTCCCTTTCGTGCCCCTCGACACTTATAACTGCCATCTGGTTTCTGTACAAATTGTAAATAGCCTCTCGCTACCTGTACTCGACCCCTGCCACCTTCAGAATTTGAAAGAGAGTAATCCAGTCAACATTGTGAAAAGCTTTCTGTAAGTCTACAAATGCTAGAAACGTATTTTTGCCTTTCCGTAATCTACCTTCTAAGATAAGTCGTAAGGTCAGTATTGCCTCACGTGTTCCAACATTTCTACCAGTTTTTCCATTTGTCTGCAGGGATTCGTGTAGGTATTTTGCAGCCGTGACTTATTAAACTGATAGTTCGGTAATTTTCACACGTGTCAACACTTACTTTCTTTGAAATTGGACATTATTTTCTTCTTGAAGTCTGAAGGTATTTCGCCTGTCTCATACATCTTGCTTGCCAGATGGTAGAGTTTTGTCAGGGCTGGCTCTCCCAAGACTGTCAGTAGCTCTAATGGAATGTTGTCTACACCAGGGGCCTTGTTTCGACTTAGGTCATTCAGTGTTCTCTCATACTCTTCACGCAGTATCATATCTCCCATTTCATCTACGTCCTCTTCCATTTCCAAAATATTGCCCTCAAGCTTATCGCCGTTGTATAGACCCTCTATACACTCCTTCCACCTTTCTGCCTCCCGTTCTTTGCTTAGAACTAGTTTTTCATCTGAGCTCTTGATATTCATACACGTGGTTCTCTTTTCTACAAAGGTCACTTTAATTTTCCTGTATGCAGTATCTGTCCTAACCCTAGTGATATATGCCTCTACATCCTTACGTTTGTCCCTGCTCAGCCATTTTGCACTTTCTTTCGATCTCATTTTTGAGACGTTTGTATTCATTTTTGCCTTGTATTCATTTTTGCCTGCTGCATTTTCATATTTTGTCCTTTCATTAATTAAATTCAATATCTATAAGCTCCTTATCTGGAGCGAATTGAGCCCTGCGAGTATATGGAGCACGAGTAGTCATTGTATGAAATGATTAATCCATGGGCCTGTAGAATTTATTGAGGTCTCGGGACGATTGGTTTTCCCCTTTCGCTAATTTCCGAATTCCCTGTGAGAATGCAAGTCCATTGAACTATTCTAAAGTAGATAATTATCCCGAAAGTATGAAGAAGCCTTACGTGCTGTATTCCGATACTAAAATATAGAAACACTCCCCTTCTTTGCGTGTTCATAAGAAACTAAATTAGTTTAAGATTGTCCATGATTTGCATATGTCCTATCTGGCATCAAGCTTTGTAATAAATAACCTGATTTATGAACGCAGGTTCATTGTCATTTAAGATTATTCAGCCTACCTTTTCCTTCAGTAAGTGTTGGAATGACATGTGCAATCTAGCGAAGGAAAATTGTAGAGCTTCATCACTACATGATCGTGCCACATCTTGTGATGCGTTTATTGTTTCCTTTTTGCCAGATAAATTATAAAGTTTAGAGCTTAGATGCTTTATAGACTGATAAGCCAAAACTTTATGACCACCGTCCACCTCGACTTTGGATGCCGCCTGCCAGCGATATGGACAAGCGACGCACTAACAAAAGTATGTACGTTGAGCAGACATGGACGGCAGATCACCCTGCCGAAGATATGGGCTCCAAAAGAGGAAATCCACTGAGATAAGCGACTTTGACAAAGATATTATTATTAAGCAGAGCCTTTTAGCGAATATCTCGAAAACGGCGAAGCTGGTAGAATGTTGACGTGCTACTGTCATGAAAACCTACGAAAAGAGGTATAACTGCATTGAAACTACCACCAGGCGCTAAGCAGTTGGATGCCCAAGACTCTTCACAGAACGTGGGGTTCGGAGGCTTGTCTCTTCTGTAAATAGGATAGGTAGTGATCTGTAGCATCTCTGGCGAATGAGCACAGTGCTTGTGTACGTATAGGTGTTTCGGATCACATCGTTCCTAGTAGATTATTGAACGTGGAGCTCCACGGACGACCATCGCTTCATGTTCATATGTTGACCCAACGACTTCGTCGTTTACGGTTGCAGTGGACACGAGACCTTCCTGCTGCTCTAGGTCGATGGCCGTCTCCACAAGCGACTCGAAACGTGCGGCGCGCCACGGACGTATGATGGTGGGGGCAGTATTATGCTATGGGAGGCATTTTCCTGTGCCTGCATGGGACGTGTGGTAGTAATCGAAGACGCGCTAACAAATTCCAACCACCTACGTTCTTTCATGCTTGAGGTCTTCTCCCATGGCGAAGTCATCTTTCAGCACCATAATTTTCCTTGTCTCGGAGTCAGAACCGTGCTACAGTAGTTTGGAGAGCATTATAGGGAACTCACTTTGATGTCTCTGCGATCAAAGTCGCCTGATGTAAATCCTATGGAACCCATCGTAGGCCGGCCGGTGTGGCCGAGCGGTTCTAGGCGCTACATTCTGGAACCGCGCGACCGCTACGGTCACAGGTTCGAATCCTGCCTCGGGCATGGATGTGTGTGATGTCCTTAGGTTAAGTTAGGTTTAAGTAGTTCTAGGGGACTGATGACCACTGCAGTTGAGTCCCATAGTGCTCAGAGCCATTTGAACCATTTGAACCCATCGTAGGCCACTATCTGGCGCCATCACCGCGTGTGCAAATCAACGGCCAGTTATTGAAGCGAATTACGTGACCTGTGCGTGGACGTCTAACACAACATACCCCCACAAACCTACAAACTGTCGGTTCCCTGATACGCAGAGTGATGTACTTAGTTCCAAAGACGGACAAACAAGCTATTAAGCAGGTGGTCATGAGGAAGTTTTGCGTAGCATGACTGCTTGGGCTTTTGTGTTTGGAATGGATTCTTTGGAATATGTACTCTTGCATGAAAAAGTACAGAATCACTGATCTTACAAGGCAAAGCGGACTGTAGATTCTGCCCTAGTCGGAACAAATTTGGTCGAAGCCACACTCCTTTCAGGTGCCGTTGTGCTTGCTGTCACTTTGCAGTCCAAAGAACTGAAGGTGAGCGCGGAAAAAGGCTTCACGGGTAAAAGCAATCGACTGATTTTAAAAATGGTTCAAATGGCTCTGAGCACTATGGGACTTAACATCTATTGTCATCAGTCCCCTAGAACTTAGAACTACTTAAACCTAACTAACCTAAGGACAGCACACAACACCCAGCCATCACGAGGCAGAGAAAATCCCTGACCCCGCCGGGAACCGAACCCGGGAACCCGGGCGCGGGAAGCGAGAACGCTACCGCACGACCACGAGATGCGGGCTGATTTTAAACTCTTGAATTTATTTGACGAGGAGAAACTGAAAGATGTGACAGACAAAGTAACGAGCAATTCTAACTTGTGTAAATTACGGAGGGAGGAATATGATGACAAGCTGAATGATGTTTAGGTATATAAGCAAAAAGTAGCGAAGTGCACACACCAAATATTTTATGGATGATACGATGTGCTATTGCGAAACAGTTTCTGTGATACTATGAACTTAAAGCCTAGTAATGAACCTGTGAAAAACATTTTCTGTGGCATTTTGATTTCAAAAGTTTGCCGAATAAATGAATCAACATTGAATTCTTACGAAAAAATGAAGCTGCAGAAATAAAGCAGCCAGCGGTTCGTATGGAAAAATGTGGATTCACACGCACTACCATTGAATAAACGTTTACTAAGTGACAGTGTGCGAGGAATATTCCCCATTAAGGTTCAGTTGTTGTTCATATTGGCAGAGGCAAGAGCCTGTTAATCATTATCGTCTGCTTCTAAAGCTACAGACACTGAAGAAACTGCAAAGTGGAGTTACGGAAACAGCCAGCGAAGCGTCATGTGTATCAAAGGCACGATGAATTTACTGTCGAGTCCCGTGTCTGTTCTTGTTCTAATTGGGCAATTATTTCTGTGCCGTGTGTTGAGGCAGAGCGTGTGACAGCGTTTCACCTGTTAGGATGCTGTGGTGTCTCTGCTGGCACCTCCAGTTGCTGTTTATCGAGCGTAAGCACATCACGACGGCGCTGCCACCCTATCAAGGAGTTCTTATGGTTGAGAGTCTGGTGGGGTACCCCTTCTGTTCACGCAACATTTTATTTCCATATTTTCCACATCAGCTATTTTGTATCGTAGCTGCAGGCATAATATAGTATTCAGTGAGTAAAGTGGTACTACAGAACGCACACCTTCGGCAGCAAGATTTCAATTCACACGCTGGCAGAAGGAGCCGGTGGACCGTGACGTGAGAGGCTATGTGGCTACACTTCGTTCATCGTAAGAAGAAACCTGATGTCAACAAACACAAACGCAATGTTTGATCAGCGGTGTTGTTCCGTTTTTGTAAGTAGGACCAACTTTGTATTAGAGATCTTATTACTATGTCACTGTAAATGAAACTTTAAGGCATTCTGAAGTAGTAAGAACAGTCAACGTTTTTCTTAATTATACTTAAGCTACGAAATCTTAAATTCAAAAGTCATGTACAGTCACAGTCTCTGTAAGCGCTGCTTTGGCCCTGATTGTCTCATTGTTCACGCGTATCGCGGAATTGGATGACACTGCTTCCTGCTTGGTAGCGAAACACGTGCGCGGAACACTGTTAATGGCTTGAACTAAGTTGATCTTCATGTTTCTCGCAAGATTACAGAGAAAAGAATCAGTTTTGACGTTTCTCAAGAAACACTACGTAACAAATATCACTGAGCATTCCGTTGCGTGGGTGGTGTAATCGGTAGCGTTAGTAGGTGATAATCGTGTGTGCCAGCGAGCGGCATTTCGGAACCCGTTACGGTCTGCAATTTTATTGTTCCGTTTGAATATCTAAATCATTTAAATACGAAATTCATCAAATATATGGTATTAACTCATACTTAACCATCATTTTTTAAAAAAAATGTATGTCTCCTAGTTCCCAGTTACATATCGCACGCAAAATTCTGGTTTTCATTGCAAGTACACATTATTAATTATCGATATTTTATAAAAGATTGTAAACATTAGACAATTAAACTTTTCGGACAAAAATGGTTCAAATGGCTCTGAGCACTATCGGACTTCAGATCTGAGGTCATCAGTCCCCTAGACTTAGAACTACTTAAACCTAACTTACCTAAGGACGTCACACACATCCATACCCGAGTTAGGTCGCGGTCGCGCGGTTTCAGACTGAAGCGCCTAGAACCGCTAGGCCGCACCGGCCAGCACTTTTTAGACAGAAATTAATAATTAAATGTTCTTTGTCTGAAAACGCCCTTTGCTTTGTAGGACAGATGTGGTCTGACATGATCCATAGTGATAAGCGTCACAGAAGCATGGGAACAAATAATTTTCATATCGTCAAGCACACTGAACAAATGTTTCATTTTTACAGTTGTCACCGTACCAGTGCTATGTGAAACCAACAGGACTAATCTAGAGCCAAGTTAAGAGATTTGTCGCGAGAAATAACAAAACATTTAAGCTTCCAAGAGTACTGGCACTAATGCACGAAGTTGTTCCACAAAATTTCGGGAAAACTGCCGGATGTCTATAACTTACTGTCACAATATTTCGGCGCAGTGTCCACTGGCCATTTTCGTGTGTTACTGGCGAAAATGCACTGAGCTCGGGTATTTAAGGCCCCGCCGGCGCATGCGTGGTGGATTCACTTGGCGTTGCGCGTGCGCTATTTGAGCGCGTTCGATTCTGCTGCGTCGCGCGCCCTCCGGGGTGAAAACTCGCCCCATCGATATCAGTTCGATTGTCTTCCCGCGGTTCCATTACAGAACTACGCCGGCTACGGAGGACACGAAGTTTTTCGACGACTGGATTCTATGCCGAATTCAATTGGTCGTCACGATTAATAAGAGACTCATTGAAACTTCCTGGCAGATTGAAACTGTGTGCCCGACCGAGACTCGAACTCGGGACCTTTGCCTTTCGCGGGCAAGCGCTCTACCATCTGAGCTACCGAAGCACGACTCACGCCCGGTACTCACAGCTTCACTTCTGCCAGTATCGCGTCTCCTACATTCCAAACTCATTGTCAGACAGCCGTATTTCCACGGATTCATTAATAACAGAACTCCAAAACTTAGACGTGTGGGTCACAATTTTTGCCTCAATGTAATTCATGGCATGACCAGTGGAAATACAGTGCTCGGCGATGGCAGACTTACAAGTCTGAAGAAGGCGAGTATGCCGCTGATGTTCTACAATGCCATCCCTCACAGTACGCGTATTTGCCCTATATAAGATTTGCTTGATTGGCACGGAATCCTACGAACATCGATCTTGAGCAGCTCTAGGTCATCTTTCACATATCCCAACAGCGACTAAATTTTTGCCGAAGGTGAAAGACTACTTTCACTTTATATTTTCTTAGTATTCTGCCTACCTGCGCTGAAATATTACCAGTATGTGGTAAATGGGCAGTCGTTTTAAAGGCCTCTTCCTCTTATTTGCTCTGCCGTTTACAGGTCTGCAGAGGTCTCTCCACTTGCTGGGAAGAATACCCATTCTTCAGAAATAGAGTCTCCCGGCGTTCCAGTTCCGTTTGCAAACTATCGGTGTCAGAGATGACGTGGGCTAGATGAATCAATGTCTTCAAAACACCCATCGTTTCTGCCGGATGGTGGCAACTAGCTGCTTCCAAGTAAAAGTCTGTGCGAGTGGGCTTTCTGTATACTGAATGACCAAGTGTTCCCTCGCTCTTGCGTCGCACCAAGACCTCTAAAAAAGGCAGGCAACCCTCCTTCTCCAAACTCCATAGTAAATTTTATGTTTTCGTATATGGAATTCAGATGTTGTAAGAACTCTCGCAGACAATCCAAACCAAGAGGCCAAACTATAAAAGTATCGTCAACATATCGCCAAAATACTGTTGGTTTAAAAGTGGATGAGGCGTGTGCTCGCTCTTCAAAAACTCCCATAAAACGATTGGCTACGAGGGGAGACAAAGGACTCCCCGTGGTTACACCGTCTGATAGTTCATAAAACTCGTTGTTAAATAAAAAATACGAAGAGGGGAGGGTGTGCTCAAATAGTGCTGTAATGTCAGCTCCAAATCTATTGCCAATGAGATGTAGTGAGTCCACAAGACGTAAATTTGTTAAAAGTGAAACCACATCAAAACTGACCAAAAAAAAAAATGGTTCAAATGGCTTTGAGCACTATGGGACTTAACATCTGGGGTCGTGAGTCCAATAGAACGTAGAACTATTTAAATCTAACTAAACTTAGGACATCACACACATCCATGCCCGAGGTAGGATTCGAACCTGCGACCGTAGCGGTCGCGCGGTTCCAGACTGAAGCGCCTAGAACCACTCGGTGACACTGGCCGGCCAAAACTGACCAACAAAGGCCTCTTCCTCTTATTTGTTCTGTTGTAGCTGCAGTAACTTAAGTCTGCTGATAAAATCACTAGAATTCTTTATGTGATTTGGACACTTTCCTACCATTGGTTTGAGCAAAGACACCAAATACTTTGCTAAGTCGTAGGTGGCTGCTCCAATATTACTCACAATTGGACGTAATGACACGTTGTCCTTGTGGATCTTCGGCAATCCATACAGCCTAGGTGGAACTGAACCAATTGGTTCCAGTTTCTTAATTACCTCCTTTGGTAAGGGACTGTTAGAAATTCTTCTGTTTTCCTCACCAGTTAGGTAATAACATCCTTATCGATTTTGCGATATGTTGAGTCGCTTAATTAAACACTGATCTTATAAATTTAGTCCTCCCGTAGCACTAAAACAGTAGCGTTACCTTTTTCCGGGGCTGCTCGCAAGTTCCGGAGGGCTGCCCTCTTCACAGGCGAGATGTTGCTCTTCGGCAGTGTAGCTCTTGTCAACATAGGACAAGAGTCCTTGCGCACGTCCTCAGCTTCATCTGTAGCAAGACGGCGCACAGCTTCTTCGATGGAACTCACGAAGTCCAGCAGTGGTGGTGAAACAGGTGTAGGAGCAAAAGTGAGACCTATTTCTAACACGGATGTAGTCGCGTCATCTATAGGTTTTCCCGTTAAGTTAATAACGGTTCGTCGAGTAGGAAATTACTCCTGCATCTGTGTAGAAAGTCGGTCGAACATGGCCATTTGCCTCGTCGTAGCCTTGTCATGGCTCCAGTTTGGTTTGACCCATATCACACCAACCACTCAGTCCCAAGACAACCAACTGAACAACTGCTATCGCGGAAATACATTATGGTGCGCATATAGCGACACATCTTTTACTACTAAGAACAGCGGGAAGACAGCGCAAATATCGTTAATGGAAGCATCCAATTGTGAGTCAAATACTAGTGAAAGGACAGTTTTACAAACTATACGAAAAGTTACAAAAACAACCTAAAAAAATTCTTTCAGTACTATCGATGTAGTAAGAACAGTTTGAAACAATAGGACCGAAAATAAGAAAACAAGACACATGAAGAAACTGTGTACCTTCTGTGGAGCGCTTACCAGTTATCTTGAAGCAAGCGCACATTATTGCATTCAACAGTTTTTATTTCCCGTTTACATTATTGATTAGATACATCAAGACGAAGACTACAACAAGTCGAAATTGGAGAACTTGTTTTCTGTGAAAACTGATAAAACAAGTTGTGGGTGGAAGTTTGTGTTGCGACTGTCAGCAGACGGGCATAGGAACACAGTTTGTGGTGACTCAGTTTCGTTTAGGACTTTTGACAAATACGGCTGAACGAATGAAGTTGCTGGAGAATAAGGTGATTGAGTGGTGCTCTTAAATGCATGTCCTAATGCTACGGAGGAACTGTTGGAACCTGATGATACTTGGCATTCCTCATAACGTTCAGTATTTCTGCTTTCGAGTAATGTTAATGTTCTTCGTTTAACATCTCCGACACGGGGACAGCGAAATTTTTGTCCTTGTTAATTTTTTCGTTTTGTTTGTGTTTCAATATATGTAAGAGAGTCCTTGAATGGGGTAAGTGATTACCTCTCAGTCTTGAATACATTAGAACCCCCACTGGCACCGAACAGAACCATATCCATCCCAGTAAATCAATAGTCAGCGTCAGCTACGCGCAAAGGTATTGTCGAAAAATAATTCTTGTAATTATAAAGCCGGCCGGAGTGGCCGAGCGGTTCTAGGCGCTACAGTCTGGAGCCGCGCGTCCGCTACGGTCGCAGGTTCGAATCCTGCCTCGGGTTTGGATGAGTGTGACGTCCTTAGGTTAGTTAGGTTTGAGTAGTTCTAAGGTCTAGGGGACTGATGATCTCAGAAGTTAAGTCCCATAGTACTCAGAGCCATTTGAACCATTTTTTTGTTATTATAAAACTGTAAGACCTTGTGAGCAGGTTTATTAACTCTAACATCTTTTCTGTCCAGGCTTTACTACTTGCATTGGTGCTGTGGACGGAAAATATGTAAGACTTAAGGAATATGCGAACAGTCTCACAGCGTTTCACAATTACAAGAACGTTTTTGGACAGTACTTTTGGCTGTAGTTAACGCTGACTACTGTTTCACTGTGACAGACAAGGGATTAAACGGTGCCATTGGGGACTGTAATGCATTCAATAAATCTAACTTCTATCAAAGACTGAGAGTTAATCACTTAAAATTTCAAATTCTCAATAATTACCTCACCACGCGAAGGAGAACTTCGGCCTTTTAAATTGGTAGAAGATGAAGAATTTGCTTATCTGGACATATTCTGCAGCCTTATAGTAAGAGAAATCTGACAATGGAACAGCATGTTTTTAATTACAGAATTTGTCGAGCTCGTAGATTGTACTTTTGAGATTTTGGCTAACAAATGGAGAATGTTTTATCTGTCTGTCAATGTGGATGTCGGCTTTTAAGACAAAGTAATAAAAGAATCTTGTATTACGTACAATTTAATAAGAAGAAATGATAGTGTACGAACTGAGGACGAGTCATCCGAATGCCTTCTGCAATGCCGTGAGCCTTTTGAAATAAGAGCTGATAGGTGAGGTATGCAGATAGGGACTACTTTGTGTCAACACATGAATCAGTATCTAGGTAATGGATACGGCCACCGCATGGAACCTCTCCTGGTAATCCAGTAGCTGGTTTCGATTCACCGCAACCCGTTTACTGTAGCCCTCGCACCCTCACATTGACGATGAAACACAGAAATTGCTTCACTGTTGAATACAGCAGGCTCCATGCCGACTTCTCTCCGAGAGGCTAACGTGTCTACGATCACTGCATGGAACTACCCCTGGGAGTCCATTACCTTGTTTCCGATGCACTACAAAACGTTTACTGTATCCCTCGGACCCTCACATTGACGATGCAACACAGAAATAGCGTCGCAATTGAATACTAGACGAATGAATAAAATGTGTGAACTATGACATACATTTGTTATATCTTTCCGGTCCAGACGATTCAGCCCAGTCCCCACGTCGCCGCAACACATTTCTCCCCATAGCTTCTCTTTCAAATTAAGATTACTTTATTCTTTTAAATTCCTATTTTTTAGAGCTGGCCCCCTCTTGTACTTCCGCAGTCAGTCTCTCTGAATCTAATACACAAATAACAGTGCAATCCGTAGCGCAGCTCTTGTTGTCAGACATGCCGCTGCCGCACGGAACGTGTCTGTCTGCAACACAGTGAAAGAGCGACTGAGGTGCAGCGTCGCTACTGCACGCGGGCCCATGGCAGTACGTGTCATTCTTTCACCATCTGAGATTATCGCCTGGCACGTGAAATAGGGCCGGTTGCGTCTTTCAAATCGCCGCTACTGTCTGATCGCAAGTGGGGGCGCTCGAATTCTAGCCACCGTGTTTCATTCTTGCGTCAAACAAATGGAGCGGCGGAAAACCTCCAGTGCGCGTCTAGCCTTATTCTGAGGCGTAGGATGTAATCATGATCAGTACATATTAGTTAATAGAAGTCGCTTTTTCAAACACAGATATTAGAAGACTACAGGTCATAAGTACTTTCCTACGACAATATCACAACGCCAGAAGTTGGTCATGTTAATAAATAAATGAATACCGTTATACTAAGCTAGCGAAAATGCACGAACGGGTACAAGTGTCTGGCGCAATTGTTAGATTAGTTGCTGCTGTTACAATGGCAGGTTATCAAGATTGAAATGAGTTTGAACGTCGTGTTATAGTCGGCGCACGAGCGACGGGACACAGCACTTCCGATGTAGCGATGAAGTGGGTATTTCAATGTACGACCATTTCACGAATGTATCAGGAATCTGGTGAGACATCAAATTTCCGACATCGCTGCATCCGGAAAAAGATCCTGCAAGAACAGGACCAACGACGACTGAAGAGAATCTTTCAACATGCAGGAAGTGCTGCAGATTTTAATGCTGAGCTATCAATAAGTGTGAGCGTGCCAACAATTCAATGAATCATCATCGATTTGGGCCTTCGAAGCCGAAAGCCCATTCGTGTACCGTTGATGACTGCGTGACACAAAACTTTACGCCTCACATGGGCCCGTCAACACGGACATTGGTATGTTGATGACGGGAAACATGTTGCGTGCTCGGACGAGTCTCGTTTCAAATTGTGTGGAGCGGGTGGACGTGTACGCGGGTGGAGACAACCTAATGAATCCATGGACCCTATATGTCAGCCGGGGACTGTTCAGACTGGTGGAGGCTCTGTAATGGTGTGGGGCGTGTGCATTTGGAGTGATAAGGGACCGCTGACACGTCTAGATACGACTCTGACAGCACTCATGTCCATTGTGCATTGCGACGGACTTGGGTAATTCCAGCAGGACAATGCGACGCCCCACACGTCCAGAATTGCTGCAGAGTGGCTCCAGAATCACTCCTCTGAGTTTAAACACCTACGCCGGACACCATACTCTCCAAACAGGAGCATTATTGAGCATATCTGGGATGCATTGCAACGTACTATTCAGAAGAAATCTGCACCCGCTCGTTATCTTACGAATTTATGGACAACCCTGCAGGATTCATGGTGTCAGTTCCCTCAAATGGTTCAAATGGCTCTGAGCACTATGGGTCTTAACTGCTGAGGTCAGCAGTCCCCTAGAACTTAGAACTGCTTATACCTAACTAACCTAAGGACATCACACACATGAATGCCCGAGGCAGGGTTCGAACCTGCGAAAGTAGCGGTCGCGCGGTTCCGGACTGTAGCGCCTAGAACCGCTCGGCCACTTCTGCCGGCTCAGTTCCGTCCAGCACAACTCCAGACATTAGTCGAGTCCATGCCACGTCGTGTTGCTACACTTGTGCATGCTCGGGAGGGCCCCACACGATTTTAGGCAGGAGTACCAGTTTCTTCGGCTCTTCAGTGTAGCTCTGTCGTGAGAGGATGCTCTGAGGAAAGTATTAGTTTTCAGTTAATCATTATTAATTGCGTCGGTACTATTTATTTATGGTCTTTAGGAAATAAATAAATCATAATGACATCCCTTTGGAACGTTATTCCGAACAAAATAGTTTCCCTTTTCATCACTAAGAAGCACAGGAAGTAGAACCGCACTTGACAGAGAACACGAAGACGCTGACACAGCTTCTGCGAGGGACATAAACTTTGGGAGCACCTCGGGAAAACAGGCAGAAAGCATCCTGCACAACGACTCACTAAGCACTGTCTCAATCTCCGTAAAACTTTGATGGAAAAGCACGAGCAGTCAT
The DNA here is from genome assembly GCF_023898315.1 of Schistocerca nitens. NCBI lineage: Eukaryota > Metazoa > Arthropoda > Insecta > Orthoptera > Acrididae > Schistocerca > Schistocerca nitens. The sequence goes on from NC_064619.1 coordinate 707,000,379, forward strand.
ACAATACGTCTCTTATGATTAGTTCCACGTGCCCATAAAAGTTCTCAGGTCTCTCCTGTTTGCAAACAGGATGCACAGAATTACAAATCACTATTCATACACTCTTCCATTTTCCATCTCGGCTGTATTAGGATCTTAGTAATTTATTTGACACGATCAGCTGATGTGCCATTTTGAAGTGTCATGCATCCCCACTGCGTCACAACGCCACGAAACCTTCCTGACGGCGCAAACTAACTACGACAGCCAGCGGGGTCTTGACTGTGGGAACCAGGATGCTGGACCTCGGAAGACAAAAATAAACTTAATGTGCAGGTCTGTGGACGGGGAAGTACGGAGTCGGAGCACTGTGTAGAGACGGGCACTGAAAAAGGCAGAAAACGCGAGCAGAGCGAATGACCAGCTAGCGCGCTGAACCGAGAGCACGGTACGATTGTGAGGTCAGTTCTGAGTCGGTCGATGTCAGGGTAAGAAGTGAAAGCCGGGCCAACGACGGCCGGCAAGTAAAACCTTAGTCAGTGGCTCTGCCCATACAATGAATGTTGGCTCGCAACACTACTCTGCCTTAAGGCTTCCGGCAGCTGTTCCACATCAATATCTGTATCTACTGCTACATGATTACCCTGCAATTCACAGTTATGTGCCTTGCAGAGAGTTCATCGAAACACATTCAAACTTCTACCGTCCCATCCGAAAGCAGCGCTTGGGAAAAACGAATGCCAAAATCTCTTCCCGCGGACTCAGATTTTTCTTATTATTTTATGGTAATCAATTACCCGTATATAGGTGGGCGCCTACAAAATATTTTCGTACTCTGAGCACAAAGTTGGTGATGCAAATATCGTGAGAGGGTCCTCCCGCAGCGAAAAACGCCTTTCTTTCAATGACTGCTACCCTCATCCATGCATCAAGTCTGTGCCAATCTCTCCCCTATTTCGCTATAATACAAAAGAAGCGGTCCTTCTTTCAACTTTATAGATGTCCGCCAAAAATTGTATGTGACGCGGATCCCACACCGCGCAGCAGTACTACAGAAGCATAGTGTAAGCAGTCTCCTTAGGAGACCTGTTACATTTTGTAAATATTCGGCAAATAAATCGCAATCTTTGGTTTCCTTTCCCCACAACGCTGTCCCCTGTCGGTAACTCTCATTACTTCGAAAGAATAATGAACTACGTGTGTTTCGGAGGAACGCTATTTTCTGAATCCGTGTTGGCTATTTGTCGATGAATCGTTCTGTTCAAGCTTATTAATAATGTTCGAGCACAGTACACATTCTAAAATCCTACTACAAATTGCCTTTAGCGATATGAGTCTGTAATTCAGCGGATTGCTTGTATTTCCTTTCTTGGGTGTTGGTACGAATTGCTCAAGTTTCCACTCTGCGTCCATATTGATGTCCGCTGGTGGGCATACTAAATAGTGCTTGCTCATAGCCCCGTAATTATACAATTCTACATGTCCATTTAGATGTACAGAGTTATTTCGCTAAATGTGGACACACTGCAGGAAACGATTCCTGAGAGAGGAAGGAGAGAATAATTGGTCGTAGGGAGATATGGCTGAAAATACATGCAAGGAAGGTACAGCCACTTAAAGGTGGAGATATAAGATATTTGGCAGTGCAGCTTTCAGTGCTTAAAAGCACAGATGAGTACACACTTGCCACGTAGCTAAGGTATGTCTGTATTTGTGTTTCAACTGTATATTCAATAGGACAAGCGTGGTGTGCATGGTACAGGACCACTTTAGAGACAAGACCGTAGGTAATAAGGGCTGCAAGCGTTGTAAGTGATACGGACAGCGGCAGTTGTCACGGAAAGCGTTACTACCGTCTTGAGACTTGAAGATTCCATATTCCTAGATTTCCGGAAAGCGTGTGACACAGCGCCACACTGCAGATCATCGATGAAGGTCCGAGCATACGCTTTAGGTTTCCAGACATAAGAGTAGCTGGAACACTTTTAAGTTGTATAATCCCGTATGTAGTTCTGAACGGCGAGTGTTCATCAGGGTCAAGAATATCGTCAAGAGTGCCCCAGGGAAGTGTGACAGGACCGGTTCTATTCTCTACATACATAAATGACCTGACGGACTTCGTGAGCAGCAATTTACGGCTGTTTGCTGACGACGCTATGGTGTACGGGAAGGAGTCGTCGTTGAGTGACTGTGAGAATATACAAGATGACTCAGACAAAATTTGTAGATGGTGTGATGAGAGGCAGCTTGCTCTAAATGTAGAAAAATGGAAGTTAATGCGGATGAGTGCGAAAAACAGCAGTCATGTCATTTCGCATATAGTACTAGTAGAGTGTAGCTTGATATAGCCACTTCAATTAAATATCTATTTGTTACATTGCAAAGCGCCACGAAATGGAATGAACACCTCAGGTTGGCAGCAGGGAAGGCGAAGGTCCATTTTCTTTTATTGGGAGAATTTTCGAAAAGTGTAGCTCATCCATAAAGGAGCTGGCATGTAGAAATCTAGTGAGACAATTTCTTCAGTACTGTTCGAGTGTTTGGTGTCACAAATAGGTTGGATTACAGGAAGACGTGGGAGCATTTCAGAGAGGGGCTGCTAAATGTCTTACCAGTAGGTTCTATCGGCACACAAGAATTGAGGAGATGCATCGTGCACTCAAATGGGAGTCCCTGGAAGGAAAGCGATGGTTCTTCCTTAAGGCACTGTTGCGCAAATTTAGAGAACCGGCATCTAAGGCCAACTGCAGAACGATTCTACAGCTGCCAAAGCACATCTCGCGTTAGGACCACGAAGGTAAGACGTGGCAAACTAGGGCTCATATGGAGGATTTTAGACATTCGTTTTTCTTCCGCTCCACCAGCGAGTGGAACAGGGGAGGAAATGACGTAGTGGTACAATGTACGCTACTCCATGCACCGTACGATGATTTGCAGAGTATGTATGTTGATGTAGGTGTAGAGCTAAAACACTGGCACAGGCAAAACATTCGCACTTGCCTAGTGTGCATTTTCATTCATTGTGACGTACACTGTTAAAGATTATTTATCTCTGCTTTGAAGTGGGTTACATCCATTGGATGCATTTCCGGGTACAAGTACACATAACCTTTTTTACTCCTTAACCTCTCAGGGATTGCTGCCAGAAATGTGTGACCCTGCAGCAAAATGAGACTGTATAACTGCTGGAGTAGCAGAGTGTGACGAGAACAACGTTCCAGATTCGGCAGATTTAAATAGCACTGCTGCCGTAATGGTATACATACATAAACACAAAAAGTCACGAGACGTCGTACAGAAACCTTCTCTCCATTGTTTATTTTGCCGCTGTCCACTCAACCATAAACAGCACTTAAAGTATTATTCCGGTAAACTGTAACGCCAAATGTCTCAGACACTACTTTACAAGAATACTAGCTTAGCGCTCGTAGACTGTATGGCTGGCAGAGATTCTTTTTTGTTTTTATTTAATCGAATTTAATGTTGTTCACAAAGTACAACACATTCTAAGCTTTTCACGCTAATTACGGCCATACAAGCATGGCCTTTTCCGAATTTAGGAGGTATATTCCGAAAGTAAGGTCCTACCGGTCGCGAAATGGAAATCACAGTGAAAATCAAAACTGTTTTATTTGCAATAGTTAACCACATCTTCCAGCAACGTCTCTACATACTTGACGTCATAGCCAGCGGTTCATGTCAGCAAAGATGAAAATCGTAGGGAGCGAAGTCTGGGTCGTATGGAGGGCGATCAAAGACACATAGAAAACGCTGCAGAAGCGTCCTCATTGCCCCAGCAGAGCGCGGCCGAGAAGTGTCATGAAGAAGGAAACGCATGACAGTTCTGTTGTGTGGGCTGCATCACATCAGGCGAAATCTCTCGCGGGCACTCGTACTTCGCGGGAGGCACTGTTTTCTAGGCACTTTTACGTGCGCACTGTGCGCTCAGAACTGAAAAGACGGACGTGACGCTACCGACGGGCATACTCGAGACACTGTCCAACACACCTATGCAAATCTTTTTCTTATTTTCACTGTGGTTTCCATTTCGCGATCGATCCTACCTTACTTTCGCATTACGCCTCGTACTTCTGACCACAAAGGGATTATGATAGGTGGAGTCCAAATGTTTGGTTGATTATGCCTTCCGCGTTCTTGTGAAGATGTCTGTGTAGGAAATCTCATCTCCTAACAAATATTTCTTTATATCTAACCAAGAAGTGAAATACCAATTTTCATAAATTTAGCTTTAGAGTTTTTTTATGTAATATTTTCTTAAAAATTTTCAGGTACCTTTTTTTATTTGTAACCGAGATGTCAAGTATTTTATTTTCTGACTGAGAAACTAAATTCCAGTTTTCGTAATACTACGTTTACAATTCCCTTAATAGTGGCCGGCCGGAGTGACCGTGCGTTTCTAGGCGCTACAGTCTGGAGCCGAGCGACCGCTACGGTCGCAGGTTCGAATCCTGCCTCGGGCATGGATGTGTGTGATGTCCTTAGTTAGTTAGGTTTAAGTAGTTCTAAGTTCTAGGTGACTGATGACCTCATAAGTTAAGTCGCATAGTGCTCAGAGCCATTGGAACCATTTTGATCCTTAAGAGCGACACAGTTTCACAAACACCTTCATCCTCTATTTCACCCGCATAGGAGTCGAATTTCGGACAATCCCTTCTTAAACTTCAAACTTCAAGTTTCTGTCCTTAGCGTTTTGGGCTGGGTGATGATGAGTCACTGAATCAATGTGACACTATTTCACCCGCTTCGGGGTTGAATTTCCAGAAACAGTGACACACAAATAAAAATATTCTTACGTTTAGCTTCAATAACGGTTGCACTTTGAAATATTTCCACAAAAATTTTCAGCCTCAGTTTCACCCCCAGAAAGGCTGAATATTCAAAAACACGTATTCTTTTATTTCTAACTGAGAAGCCAAATGTAAAGTTTTACAGATTTAGCTTTAAAATTGCGTTCATAATAAAACGTTTTCATAAAAAATCTCATTCCTATTTCACCCCCTTAAGTGTTCACTTTCCAAAAACACTGAAACACTCATTTTTCATCTCTAACCGACTAGTCAAACACCAACTTTCAAAGATTTAGCTTTAAAAATGCTTTAACAATGAAATATTTTCTAAGCTGTTTCACCCCCTATCCAACCCCCTTAGGTGCTGATTTTGAAAAACAGTAACATGTGTATTTTTTATTTTTAACAGAGAAGCCAAACACAAATTTTCGTTGATTTAGCTTCCATCCGCAGTTTCTAGCACAGGTATCAAATTAAAATCTTCATAGATGTAGCTTTAAAATATTTACCTAAGCAAACATTTTCATAAAATATCTCATCTCCTATTTTCGCTATTTACGCGGTACATTTTCAAAAACTCTGAAACATGTATCTTTTTATTTGTAAGGCTGAAGTCAAATACCAATGTTCATAGATGTAGCTTTAGCAGTTCCTTAATAATGAAATAGTTTCAAACGAAGCTTTCACCCACTATTTCACCCAATAAGGTTAAATAACCAAAAATGCTGAAACACATATTTCTTTGTTTCTGACCGAGAAACCAAATACAAATTTTCGTAGTTCCAGCTTCAAAACTGCCTTAATAGCGACGTTTTTCATAAAAAAAAACCTTCATCCCCATTTCACCCCCTTAGGGCTGAAATTTCGAAAGTCCCTTCTTAAACGACGCCTGCAGTGTAAGATCCACGCCTTCCCCAAATTTCAAGTTCCTATGCTTAGCGGTTTGGGCTGGGCGATGACGAGTCAGCAATCACAATTGCATATCACTCACTGGTGTAGCGTCGTTGGCTCCCTTTCGTGAGCCTGGTACATTTGTCTTTTCTCTGAGCGTCTTCCGCCGACACCTTGGACGCAAGCGCAACGGTTCTGTGTGAATGACAGTTTGAATTGAAAATGAACCTCACGATGAGAATAAATTCTGTACACTCAGTAAGCGTAGGGGTTATTGTAAAATTACTTTTCTAATTATTCAGTCACCAGATAGTTTTGACTATCTGGTGACTGAATAATTAGAAAGGTAAACTGTCTTTGCGACATTCATCATTCGCAGTTTAGACTAACCTCTGTCATTTTTAAAATGTGTTATATTTTGTTTAAGTGTGTTCGTCCTCGTCTGGTATGAATTACTCAAGCTGCGAGGAAGGAAAAAACTGGGTACGAATTCTAGTAGCGCGTTTGTTCACTCGCAGATTGCGTTGTTGCTATAGTACCCCTGCATTTATCGCGGTCACAATTTAGTTTGCTGTTTCTTCTTCAAAGTGCTGCGCTATTTAAGTCTTAAGAAGACTGATTCACATTCCACGTGAGGGACCTAATTAGCAAGCACCATTCTTTTACAAAGCCCTAAACGAGCAATTACAATTTATTTTTTACGAGTTGATTCGACAAAACGAAATTTAACGGCTGTCTGTAGTAGACAGGACAGTGTCGAAGCAACCATTGGAGAGCAGTGTTCTGTATGACGTATCATGAACTTTTGTGTTTACGTACTCACGCCATAACGGCAGTACAGTTAATCAAATCGTTGACAAGTAGAGTCGTACTGAGTTCCCCCTGAGCCGCTAGCAGAACTGCCAAACGCCTCGTTCTTGTCATTCTTCTTTATCCTCTTCTATTCCTCTTCTCTCACTCGCTTCTCGGATACCATTTAGCCACACTTTCTGTTGTCCTCCTCTTTTTCTTCTTCCAGGAGGTTCCCATGATAGTAGCCTTCTGGGCCATCAGTCTTGATCCACTCTTTCGACATCCCCAAAGCATACTATCTGTGTCTACTATTTAGTCTGTAATACTACAGGAGCCCGTGTCCTTTCTCTTATTTCCTCTCTTCTTATGTGGTCAAGTTGGGAAATTCTACATGCACTTCTCGAGTGGTCCATTTCTATAACTCTTTTCTTTATTATTTCTCTCTGTGGGCTCCCAGCACTCACTCCCATATCTTCTTATTGCTACAATAATAGACTTGTATAGATTTATTTTAATAGTTAAACCCATTTTACGGACCGTTTTTTGTATAGCCTCCCTACCCTGCTAGCGTTTTAATACACCAGTCACTTGTACTCTTAACTAAGGTAAACAATGTATTAAAACGTTTGCGCGACCGTGTCTAAGACACATCGTGTAATTCAATAGAACACGAATTTGACTGAAGGCGACATTATTCACACTTCCTGTGTACTGAATACAGTCGCGTGAAAAACTGCAAAATATGGATAAAACTAAGCGAAAAATGATAAAACAACACTCGCCATTTCCAGAACATCTGAAGGAATTTGGCCATTGTCCTCCTATCAGCCGGCCTTTGTGACCGAGAGGTTCTAGGCGCTACAGTCTGGAACCGCGCGACCGCTACGATCGCAGGTTCTAATCCTGCCTCGGGCATGGATGTGTGTGATGTCCTTAGGTTAGTTAGGTTTAAGTAGTTCTAAATTCTAGGGGACTGATGACCTCAGAAGTTAAGTCCCATAGTGCTCAGAGCCATTTGAACCATTTCCTACTATCAATGACAAGCAAACTTTGCATTTTCCCCATAAGGGATGGAAACTTAATCGACTTGAGAATCTGAGATAGCTAAACGCACGTGTTTTGATGTTGATATCCTCTTCAATGATCAGCTGATCAGCAAACATCAATTATTTTTTGATATAATGGAGCTCCCATTCAAAGACGTTTAGCCTCATTGCTGTGAAATAAGTTGGAATCTCTTTTGTTGTTTGTTTGACTCCCTTATCTTTAAGGCGGAATTTAATTCTTGTTCTTTTATGCTTATGACAACCATCTCATCTACATCTACATCTACATTTATACTCCGCAAGCCACCCAACGGTGTGTGGCGGAGGGCACTTTACGTGCCACTGTCATTACCTCCCTTTCCTGTTCCAGTCGCGTATGGTTCGCGGGAAGAACGACTGTCTGAAAGCCTCCATGCGCGCTCTAATCTCTCTACTTTTACATTCGTGATCTCCTCGGGAGGTATAAGTAGGGGGAAGCAATATATTCGATACCTCATCCAGAAACGCGCCCTCTCGAAACCTGGAGAGCAAGATGCACCGCGATGCAGAGCGCCTCTCTTGCAGAGTCTGCCACTTGAGTTTATTAAACATCTCCGTAACGCTATCACGCTTACCAAATAACCCTGTGACGAAACGCGCCGCTCTTCTATGGATCTTCTCTATCTCCTCCGTCAACCCGATCTGGTACGGATCCCACACTGATGAGCAATACTCAAGTATAGGTCGGACGAGTTTTTGTAAGCCACCTCCTTTGTTGATGGACTACACTTTCTAAGCACTCTCCCAATGAATCTCAACCTGGTACGCGCCTTACCAACAATTAATTTTATATGATCATTCCACTTCAAATCGTTCCGCACGCATACTTCCAGATATTTTACAGAAGTAACTGCTACCAGTGTTTGTTCCGCTATCATATAATCATACAATAATGGATCCTTCTTTCTATGTATTCGCAATACATTACATTTGTCTATGTTAAGGGACAGTTGCCACTCCCTGCACCTAGAGCCTATCCGCTGCAGATCTTCCTGCATTTCGCTACAATTTTCTAATGCTGCAACTTCTCTGTATACTACAGTATCATCCGCGAAAAGCCGCATGGAACTTCCGACACTATCTACTAGGTCATTTATATATATTGTGAAAAGCAATGGTCCCATAACACTCCCCTGTGGCACGCCAGAGGTTACTGTAACGTCTGTAGACGTCTCTCCATTGATATCAACATGCTGTGTTCTGTTTGCTAAAAACTCTTCAATCCAGCCACACAGCTGGTCTGATATTCCGTAGGCTCTTACTTTGTTTATCAGACGACAGTGCGGAAATGTGTCGAACGCCTTCCGGAAGTCAAGAAAAATAGCATCTACCTGGGAGCCTGTATCTAATATTTTCTGGGTCTCAAGAACAAATAAAGCGAGTTGGGTCTCACACGATCGCTCTTTCCGGAATCCATGTTGATTCCTACGTAGTAGATTCTGGGATTCCAAAAACGACATGATACTCGAGCAAAAAACATCTAAAATTCTACAACAGATCGACGTCAGAGATATAGGTGTCTAGTTTTGCGCATCTGCTGGACGACCATTCTTGAAGACTGGGACTACCTGTGCTCTTTTCCAATCATTTGGAACCTTCCGTTCCTCTAGAGACTTGCGGTACACGGCTGTTAGAATGGGGGCAAGTTCTTTCGCGTACTCTGTGTAGAATCGAATTGATATCCCGTCAGGTCCAGTGGACTTTCCTCTGTTGAGTGATTCCAGTTGGTTTTCTATTCCTTGGACACTTATTTCGATGTCAGCCATTTTTTCGTTTGTGCGAGGATTTAGAGAAGGAACTGCAGTGCGGTCTTCCTCTGTGAAACAGCTTTGGAAAAAGGTGTTTAGTATTTCAGCTTTACGCGTGTCATCCTCTGTTTCAATGCCATCATCATCCCGGAGTGTCTGGATATGCTGTTTCGAGCCACGTACTGATTTAACGTAAGACCAGAACTTCCCAGGATTTTCAGTCAAGTCGGTACATAGAATTTTACTTTCGAATTCACTGAACGCTTCACGCATAGCCCTCCTTACGCTAACTTTGACATCGTTTAGCTTCTGTTTGTGTGAGAGGTTTTGGCTGCGTTTAAACTTGGAGTGAAGCTCTGTTTGCTTTCGCTCATAAGGTGTTAGGTTATGGGATGGATGCCAGTTAACATTACTCTTATTTTTAGGGCTGTCACTTTAGAAGTGAAGCACATTTTGATTTATAAGGCTATTTTATGTTCTATGTATGAATACAATCTTGAGCAATGGTTAACGAATGGATTAGCCAACGCCATCTGTCTGCGTCTACTCCATTACTTTCACTCGAGGCCCGGCTATCACACTTTTCCACATTCTATGTTTGTCAGTGGAACCACTCATGCAAATTGAGCTTCCGCATTACTGCCATGCATCTGTTCCTAACTTGGGCGGTGTCCTTTACAGATGACGAGTAAGGCAATTAAAAGAATTTTTGGTATTTATTTTTACAGCCTGCTTATCCGCCTTTTTCAAATCTAATTCCAGTTTATCAAACCTACAATTTTTTTTTTTTTTTTTGCTGCAACTTTCCATCGGCCCCATTCGTTTCAGGAACCCACTTGACAGGTATTGTGAATTTTCAAATTTTTGGTATTGTAAGCGCATTGTGTCGATGGACTCACATAATGTAATCATTGTTATGGACGGCGCACTCCATGATCAGGTTCTGTAACTTCGCATAAAATTGTTCCCGTAGATTACGTTCTTATGCAACGTGGGACCAGGACAGTTCCTTACGCCTATTTTTTGTAACTTTTTGTTTGTAGGTAATCCAAAGATGTCTAACACAGGTGAAATGCGTCATTCAAATTTGGAAATAAATAACTGCACAAGCAAATCTGTATTTTTATCTCGATAATTAATATGATATTACTCATGAAGTGGAAGATATTCTCCTTTTTTTTTTTTTTTTTTGACAGTCTTATGACTACAGACTCCGTGCAATTTTTTCGAGTATGCATGCTGCCCCCGGGTTGCCAGCCACTCGCTTAGCGTTTCTGTTCAACGCCGAATTAACAGACTGGCACAGAAGAGAACACTCCGTAAATATTTATCTAATACATCTACATGATTACTCTGCAATTCACATTTAAGTGCTTGGCTGAGGGTTCATCAAACCACAATCATACTATCTCTCTACCATTCCACTTCCGAACAGCGCGCGGGAAAAACTAACACCTAAACCTTTCTGTTCGAGCTCTGACTTCTCTTACTTTATTTTGATGATCATTCCTACCTATGTAGGTTGGGCTCAACAAAATATTTTCGCATTCGAAAGAGAAAGTTGGTGACTGAAATTTCGTAGACAGATCTCGCCGCGATGAAAGACGTCTTTGCTTTAATGACTTCCATCCCATCTCGCGTATCATATCTGCCACACACTCTCCCCTGTTACGTGATAATACAAAACGAGCTGCCCTTTTTCGCACCCTTTCGATGTCCTCCGTCAGTCCCACCTGGTAAGGATCCCACACCGCGCAGCAATATTCTAACAGAGGACGAACGAGTGTAGTGTAAGCTGTCTCTTTAGTGGACTTGTTGCATCTTGTAAGTGTCCTGCCAATGAAACGCAACCTTTGGCTCGCCTTCCCCACAATATTATCTATGTGGTCTTCCAAAATGAAGTTATTCGTAATTTTAACACCCAGGTACTTAGTTGAATTGACAGCCTTGAGAATTGTACTATTTATCGAGTAATCGAATTCCAACGGATTTCTTTTGTAACTCATGAGGATCACCTAACACTTTTCGTTATTTAGCGTCAACTGCCACCTGCCACACCATACAGCAATCTTTTCTAAATCGCTTTGCAACTGATACTGGTCTTCGGATGACGTTACTAGACGGTAAATTACAGCATCATCTGCGAACAACCTAAGAGAACTGCTCAGATTGTCACCTAGGTCATTTATATAGATCAGGAACAGCAGAGGTCCCAAGACGCTTCCCTGGGGAACACCTGATATCACATCAGTTTTACTCGATGATTTGCCGTCTATTACTATGAACTGCGACCTTCCTGACAGGAAATCACGAATCCAGTCGCACAACTGAGACGATAACCCATAGGCCCGCAGCTTGATTAGAAGTCGCTTGTGAGGAACGGTGTCAAAAGCTTTCCGGAAATCTAGATAAACGGACTCAACTTGAGATCCCCTGTCGATAGCCGCCATTACTTCGTGCGAATAAAGAGATAGCTAGCTGCGCTGCACAAGAGTGCCAAAGTGAGAAGAATGTGTCGGAGCGTAAACAACGACAGGCAGCTGTTCGCGGCATCAGAAGGCTCGTCACTCGCGGCAAACGCCAGCGCTAATGATCCGGGTCAGTTCGAGGGATCCGCAACAGTGCCTTACGGGACACGGGGGTGCCGCGACGGCAGCGCCGCGGGCGGCGGCGGTGCGCGGCTGAGCGGTGGCTGGCCCGGCGCGGCCAGTCGTGAGCGCGCCGTGGCCGTGGCTGAGGCGAGCGCCCGAGCCGAGCCGAGCGCAGCCGATCCGAGCCGAGGCGAGCGCGGGCCAGGCAGCCAGAGCGACTGCGAGCGGCCGGGAACATGGCGACCGGGGGCGGCGGCGCAGCGCGCCAGCAGCAGGGACCCGGGCCCGGGGGCGGCGGGCACGGCCCGGGGGCGGGGCCGGGGGCGGCGGCGGCGGCCACCGCCAGGGTGCAGGTCAAGCCCTTCACCAAGGAGTCGCTGGACCGCCTGGAGAGCAAGACGGTGCAGCTGGTGCGCGAGTACGGCTTCCAGCCGCGCCGCAAACTCAGCGTCGAGGATGGCTCCGTGCTGCCCACCAAGTTCGAGCCGTTCCCGCGCAGCCTCTACGGCAGGCCGCTCGAGGAGATCGACAACTTCATCTACGAGGAGGTAAAGCCCGCAGGCGCAGACGCTAGCCCGCCCCTGCTGAGCTAGCCGCCGCGGCGGGACCTTCCTCAGGGCCTGGAACGGAGCCTGCCCTGCACTGCCCTGCACTGCCCTGTCCTGTTGTGTACACGTCGCACGGTTCCCTAAGTGAGCGCCAGGTGGTTCGCCAAACAGTGGCCACACGGATCTGAGACGCGCTACCATTGTTGCACATCTCAAGCGAGCGAGCTGTCGACCAGTAGGTGGCGGTTCACACGTAAACGAATTTTACTTATTAATTAGACAACACATGCAGATTTTATCACGGACGTTTCAGTTCCTCTATCATGAAGCGAAACATAAAAATATCACTCATCGATTGTTTATGGTTCAGATACACTGCCCTTGATCCTGCTCTCCCTCGAGTGAAAATCGAAGAATAAAGCTCAGATTGGTTCCAAACGACACGTTCCAGTTTTTGATGACAGTCCTTTTATAGCATCATATTTTCTGCCCAATTGTGTTTGCGTTTTCGACTTGTTGCGGTTGGAAATGGAAGTGCTCAGTTCGCATTTTAGTGCTTACGTACAACTAATCGTTTTCGTGTCCTACGTAGCCTAAAAAAGTGCGTTCATAAAGGTTTGGTTGTTAAACCTATAAAATGTCCCCCATTTATCGATTATTAGTGGACAAAATGAACGTGAACCCATCATATTTTCAGGCAGTATTCCACCTGAGAATCAACTCAGAATTTCAAATTAACAATGGTAAAATTCTTCCCTGTTCTTCTTATTAATCTGACACTATATTGTCTCTTTTGATTAGGTTTCAAGACTACATATATCTCTACGTGATGTTCTGAAGCTGCCTACCACCAGCACGTGGAAAATGAAGTATTCAAACCTCTTGTTCTTCACGTTGGCTTAAGAAGGTGTACAGTAAACGCTTAAGTGGTTTAGGAATGTCTATACAGTATCTGTGACAAGTAGACGGTTTAACCACTGTTTGTTCTCAGTGCAGTGACTAAAGAAGTTATACCATCAAAGTTAAAGTGCTTTAGAAACACCGATACAGTATCAGCGACCAGTCGGTGGTTTGTGGTTTGAATGACGTAACGTAAATGCAACATCCGATTGTTCCTGAACCACGAGGTTTTGCAATGGGAGTGAAGTGTTAAACGTAACCTGATAGTGAAAATATTACTCCACGTGTTTGTTCTGAGAGTGATAGTTTTCAGCATATGATTACTGCCACCTTAGAGTGTATATTCTGACGTCCTCACTGTCTCCGGATTTGGATTTCTCGCAGAAATTACTATGTACAAACAGTGAACTTGTGTCAACTAGATTTCTCGAAATACGTTATTAGGATTCTCTACCTCGTCATTGGTCCTGCGTTCCATCACGTGTTGATGTGCACTAGCTCAATCGGCGCGTTCAGTGCTCTACAGCATACCTTGCTACACAGTGCGATCCTTTCCCATTTTCAGGACAATTTCGTCGTTGGGAGAGCGGTGGAACATAAAGTGCGCTTCGTATCGACTGATTTTTGAGACCTGTATCGAAATGCCGGTACGCCATGTCAGTGGAATGTGGTACGCCATGATGGTTTTGAACTCCGACATCTTCAGCGACTCATAATCACGTTGTTTCAACTACAGAAAGTGTTTGTCTCGTGGACAGCGTGATTTAGAGTGTGTTGTCAGAAGACGAATCCATTCTCATTCGCAATGTTTAGACGGCTGTACTCGTTTTCGATTCCTCTTTTGTAATAGACCGCAATTTGTAATTTATAGAATTCATTTTTGAAACTATTTCTTGACTACCACAATGACATGAACTTTTAACAGGAATTGCAGATTTCGGCCATCATTACCTGACGGCCTGCATTGTCTGCTGAAGTTTTTGTGTGTTTGTGTCAGTCAGTAAATATTTGTAAGAAAAGTAGTGGTCTTCATCATGAACTGTCTGGATCCAATAAGAATGGTTGGAAAAACTGTGAGCAAGAATGTAACTGATAACCCAGTAGTACGCTTGGGAACATGCCATCTACCAATCGCATCAAGAGACCTTCAGGAATGCCGTCTGTCTCTTTCGTAAGCTATTAAACACGTGAAAACAAATTAATTCTTCCAAGCGTGCAGATGGTTACTGGCAAACTGTAAAAAGAATGTACGTAATCCCTAACGAATTACAAATTATTAACCAAAGTATTCGTAAGAAGCGCTTCTGGTTGGACTGCAGTACATCTGTACCGCGATGTGGCTGCATCAGTGACAAAAAATGAAATTTGTCCTTTGCTCATTTTGTTTATAGAGTACGTGTTTTGCTATTGTCTGCAGCATTTCTTCTATTACTTCTTTTTTTTCAATAAACGACAAATTCAATTGCTTAAAATCTCTAAGAGATCTCACAGCGTACTTCCTTTCACAAATATATTTGTGAGTACCAATGAAACGATTGGTCGTTATCAGCTGTTGTCGTTCTGGATTGATCTGTTAGATCTACACTGAACGAAAATGGACGCCTCATACATCAATAAGGCGCTCAAACCCATTTCTGTACGGAAAATAAAAATAAAAAAATAAAAAATACATAAAAATAGGTCAGGAAACAATTACTACTATTTGTTTCCACATGCCCTCGGCAGTATGTAGAGGAGCAAAACACAGCATTCTGTACAAATGTAATTGTCTGATCCTGAATTAGTATAGGGTGTATATATTTACCAATAACACAAGAAACATTTCCTCTGTTTTTGTTCCAAACCTTTGGTCACAAATTACTCCAAAAATCGGGGAATAATTTCCTTCACCATTGGAAAATTCTTGAAATCACGTTCATTTAATTTTGGTCAGAAATGGCACTTGACTATCTTTTGTTCTTTAGTGTTGGCCAAAAGTCATTCATTCATTTATCTGCGTAATCAACGCATCTCTGAGACAGTTCCACCAATTGTGCAACATTGCGCCATCCAACATGGGAGTTGTTTACAAGCACTTTTAAAGTGCAACTCAACATTTTTCTACTGTCGTCCTGTTTATACCTACTTTATTTGTATGGAAAGTAGTACGCAGTTAAAAAGGTGACTGAGTAAATTATGACTGTATCAACTGTCATAGCGACTATCTAATCTATACTCGGCGCAAAAGTTTCTTAACTATAGTAAAAGCTGTAACCGAAAATCAGATCGGAGTTCTTAGACGCTGTTGAGATGCTATGGTTCAGGTTTTAAGTTGCACAGCTGGGGACCGTTGCGGTGGCCAGACGGAAATGCATCTCGGCAAAGGATGCTGTTTACAACATATTTCATCGACTGTCCCTTCGTTAACGGCAGACCGAGGCACGGCTTCCAATCGCCTACAGCCAATTTTCTAAATGTCTGGTGGGACCACAATCGTGCATTCACCCGCGCTCTTGTTCGTTTTAAGAATGCCACAAATATAATGTCACAATAAAGGAGATGTGATTTGTTCGATAACTGGAACGAGATCTATTTCTATCACCACTCGCCCACTCGCCTCAACAAGTTTGCAGCCTTTTTTTTTTTTTAAGACCACCTATGCAGTGAGGTGTCGTTAGGAAGGTTTCTTAAACTTACAATTTGTGGAAAGTTTTACATAAAAGAGGTTTTTAACTATCACAAGCAAAGGGCATCATGGATGCCCGATAGGAATTGTGGCCATTGCGGCAGTCTGTTATCTCTGTCCGTCGAAAAAGCTGACTTTTCTAAACTAATGTATTTTCCGAAACGAGAAACATGTTCGTTCTTGCCGCCTTGCACTGTGATTTACCTATTGCTACTACGGCATAACGCGGTTACTGTAACTGTAAATGTTGTGGTGTTAAGGTTATATGTCACGTGACCGTGGTGTTAAAGTTATATGTCACGTGACCCAACTGACTGTCGTACAAGCTAGGAAAACACATTTATACACACATGGAAATGTATGTAGAATGATGTATCATAAATTCACGATTATTATTTCACATCGGTCGGCTCATTTTTTAAGATGTTTTCTCCTTCTTTCCACAATTATCCTTAAGTCAAAGACTATACTTATTCCAAATACTGTCATTGTTTAAAACTATAAAAGTGTGAAAGTTTTGCACAGGTCCTCACGTCACACAAATTTAGTCACACGACTCTCTCGTTGTCCTTATGAAAGGGCATATTACTTAGATGTGCGTTGCATTGCAACAGAGATGGACCCTATAGCGCGAGACGATTGCATTGCCGGTTTTATTCGAGAAAGACTTGTCCTCCAGAAAAATAAATGTCTTTACAGCTATGGAGGTAAATCTCCAATAACTCTTTTCCGCTGACAGACTATTTTTCACTGTGAGCTTCTAATATTCTGTAGTGCTGAACCTTCTTATCCGAAAAAATATCTATGGTGTGAAACGTTTTACTGCCGAGAAAAGGAAGAATAAAGATATAGGAGCGGATGAGGAAATAAAAACGAATTGCAGAGCCAAGAGGGTCAGGTAGACCAGAAACTTCCGTCAAAGAAGGTGGCAGTAGCTATTAAAAATGAAAGGAAAGTAATAATTTAAGTTCAGTAGGATAAACTACAAATTAGATTTACAGAAAAACTAGCCTCTGTCATAAATCTGTAAGGAAGAGTGAAAGGAGGTGAAACAGGTAGGGCACTTAAAAAGAGATTCGTGTTACCCTATACATAGGGCCCAGAGTTCCCAATAAGGTATTGTACCTGGAATGATAGAGAAAAACAAGCTCTTAGACACTTGTGCTACGTATCAAAGCTCATCTCGTTTCGACATAACGTCAAAGTTCCCGAAGCAGGCTACGCGTCATCGGTTGTGCCATCAGATTAATTCGTAGAAAATAAGATATATCGCTTTAAAATTTCTGTCCAGGCAATAAAACACACTTTTATAGTGCGGATGAGACAACACGTGATGCGGAGTCAGGTGAAACATTTGGTGTACAAAATAAATCATTGGAATTTTTCACAGAGGAACTGCTTTCATTTTCATTCAGCTCCAACTTCACATTCACTGTAGTTGTGTCAGTTTGCATCAACTTTAGTTCACATTGCAAAGTAATAGATCCTGCTCGTGTAAGGTTTTCATGACCCAAAATTAACAGGCTTTCAGTTAAGATTCATGAGATGTTTGGTCAAAGATGAAATGATCGTGGTCGTCCGTGGGCTATGTTGATTCTGCACACCAGACGTGTTGCTGCTGAACTTTTATCACGTCAAGCTGCTAGATTCGAGATTTATCGCAACCAGAGTGAGTTTTGTCTCTTAGAGTCGTTAGACATTGACTATCTTGTATAGCACAAATTATTATGCACTGCGCATCGCTGTGCGTAATCGTGTCAGTTGGCATTATGAGCAGTTGCTTGAAATAATCAGTCAGTACTGAAACTAGACAGTTAGTTGGTTATTCATCCACAGATAATTTTAAAATCAGGAATGAAATACCAGCTCAATACAATAGTAAACAATAAGTTATCAAATTTCAAAAATGTAAGCTCACAGTTACTTACATTGCTATTTTCACAAATATATATTACCTTGAGTAGAATTCTCACTTATATGTACATACTAGCAGACAGCCGATAATGATAAAACTAATGTTGCACTATCCATTAACAGCTCATCACTTCTCATTACCTGCACTTCATAGATTCGATGAATATAGACTCACCTTTCAATTTACATCAGGGGGTTGACAATAATTCACCTTTACAATGCATTATTCGTTTTTTTATCACATGTCTGTCACAAATTCTGAATCAGGCAGATGATAGAGGGTTAATGTTATCCATCGCAAAATCTTGGGCTCTTGATTCTCCAGCAAAATGCATTATACTGTGACACCGTATTGTAGAACGATAATGTTTATCCATTTATGGTACATCTATACTAACCCCTACATGGCGTTACTTACATAATGCCTCACTGCATAGTATCTATTGAATGAGAGGTAAGCTTTAATTCGCTTCATAATGTTTTGCTTTCCGGTACACCTTTAATCCTCTACAGAAATTTTTAGTATAGTTCATTTCCCTCTAAAATTCACTTCCGTCGGTACAGAAGCAAACAGCAAAATTTTCACTCGTTCATATTTCAGCAATGATGTATTTACTTGCTAGTGTTGTAATAACCATTTATCTTGTTCTGGTGTTCATGATGGTACAGTAAGCATGTCACCTGCACATGTCGAGCTGATTGATATGCCATTTGCATTGATTCGAACGTATACGTGAGACTCCTTGGAACGTGATTCATCCCTATCACACCTAAATTATTCTCCTCTGCACTAACCGAATTTCCACATTCCTGGAAACCACAAAAAATTATGTCAGGGAGAATAGAATTCCCATGTATTTCGAAGTAGAAATGGGTTTAGATATGTCAACGTTTCTTTCCATATACTCTTGGCTGAGTAGGTCTACGTACGTGACATTCTGTTTAGACCCGTACGTTTAGTGTAAGCAGCCTATCAAGACGTACTATAAAAAATTTGAAAATAATTGTGTGGATCTGACCCACAAAGCAATAAAATGATGAAGACAGCTGCGCGATACAATCATCGTACTGCAGTAGGTTAACCTGAATCCTCAAACGGCCTCCATCATAAGCAGTCAGTTTGTCTGCGATATGAATGACGCCATGTGTCCTGAAGTATCGCCCCAGTGTCAGCAGAACTAAACATGTGTGAGGGGATAGCTTTCTGTTGTTGCAACGCTGTGTCAGAAGTATCATGGCGCCGACCTCGGGATGCTTGAACATATACGAAGAAAATATCTTGTTTACTAGATCGGCGTTATTTAGGACGGATGTGATGAAAGATGTTAGCCTCGACATCAGACTTGTCCCTGCTGACTTTTTCCCCAAACATACAATAGCTGGCACATTCAGTACGTGTTATTTCGAACAGGATCTCAAATCTTTATTTCTTTATCACTACGCATTATTACTATTGCTAGTTTTTTTTATTGTACGCTTAGCTGACTTCACCACAAATTGATAGGTTTTTGATGACTTCATTATTTTATTTTTCTTATTCAGGCTTCTTTACGTTACATTATCTGTAGAACCAACAATGCGCATGTCGACATGTTTTGTACAAACATTACATTTGGATATGCAAACGTACCGGTAGCTAATTTCCTTTAATGTTATAAGCTGTATAAAGAATAATCAATGTTCATTTCATGGTTGCATAACGTTCTTAACAAGTTGTAGGCTTTATTCCTATAGCACGGCGACGCAAGCACAGTTTGGTTTTCTGAATGGTTTGTATACGTGTACTGTACACAGGATTTTCATTGGTATTTTATACCAAATGTTGGACCAAACATAACAGATACAAGTATTAAATAACGAAAACAAGGTGAAGTGAAAATTATAAAGGGAAATTACATCAAAACTTCTGGTCAGACTGTAGTATAAACAAATATTTGGTAACGTTTTAGTCTCGGAAGTCCCATTACTTCCAATAAGTAATATCCCTGGTCGTGATACAGTCTACATCGACCTCCATCAACAATTTAGCAATCAATGTACACCAATGTAAGTGAAAACCACATAGCAAAGCAGTGACAATTGCAGGAAACTGAATGTCTCTTGAAAGAAGAGTCCTCTATAATGAAACATAAGCTTGTTGTTGATTTGTTCATTGTAGTACTCAGTGTTCCAAATCAGTATCGTTACTTTGACTGTGCTCGCAGTTGTTACCTATATATAAATTTTTATGCAGTGTATATGTTGTTTGTAGCACATGTACCCAATGTTAAACGGATTATAGGCGCGACCTGCCAACATTCCAGAGCTGTGCTACGGAAGATATATCCGATGGTTTTACTACAAGGCTTCTTCCATTGTAATGCGGAGATTGCAGCTGTACCCATCTCCAATCATGATGACCAGAGTTACAAAATTGGCTTTGAAAACATAATTTCGGATCAGCGTTAGCTGGAACTTGTTTCGGTGGTTCTCATTTTTACTATGACGTCAGCTCTCTCATTTTGTCAGCAAGACGCTAAACACATACTACCGTTCCTTCCTTTTATCCTCAACAAATTCAGTGACAGTCTGTTATGCTGTTCCTGGACTTTTATGTTAGTTGTCTTTACCGCAGCGATGCACGACAATATTTGAAAAACAGACTAGTTAGTAGCTTGCTCACCTCATTTCAAATTTGATAATATCTGTAGTAATTCATACGAAACCAGATTGCTTTTGAAGCAATTTGAGTATGACAAGCACTTGTTATAGACAACTTTTTTTGTATATTTAACAAAATTCTAATATGTGGGCTAAGTCTTGAAAATAGTGTTTCATGCCTGCTGCAACCTCAACTTATTTTTTTATAAGGAACATAGGTGTGGTACCGTGGTAAAGCGTGTAAGTCGTTGTAGAATCTGAGCGCGCGTTATATAAAATTGCTACCACAGATGCTACAACAGAAAATTGTTTCCTTTCTGCGAAAAGCTGTTGAATCAGAATGTAAGACCGTTTTGAAAACGAAAGTAAAAATTAAAATCTCTGAAAAAGTGCAGAGTGTGGGTGTAGGTACTGTAGATCATGGTGCAAGAAACATTAGAGGGTAGCAGACTCTCCCAACAATATAAGTTGGCGACCAGTTCTTGCTACTAGAATATGGAGAAGGAAATCAATCCTGGATGAAAATAATGGGCACCATTTCTTCCAGGAGTCAGACATCCTAGCTAAACTAAATTCCTGACGTACTAGAACCAGGTGTGTAAATGTAATGAATCTTAGTAGTTCACGATCTGGTCCACTATTTTATGTATGTGAGCACTGGGTGTAGTGACTGATGGACGTATTTTCCTGCTTGTCTCGTAGATGCGAAACGGATTCAACTTTATTGTTGGGTTAATTTGGCAAACTTTAGAGAAGTATACTCATTATTATATACTCCACGAGTATAAGTTTTGTCAACTGCTTTAGAGTAACTTTCTAGTTAAAGAACTTTGGAAAGAATAAAGAAGGTTATCGTCACATCACACATTAAAAAATTTATGGTTCAAACCTTAGTTGGTTCTAGGACTTTCTCTGTCATTTAACCTTCTGAATACCAAGCTAAAAATGTAGTATTCCATGGAGGGTACCAGAGAGCCTCAAAGTAAAGTATATTGTTAGACATGGTACTTGTACAGAAACAAAAGTAATCACATACAATAACACTGACATGGAAGAAGAAGTCCTTTGCAATGATGTGTAATGAAATATAATTTCTTACTGCATGTGTATCGTTAACAAAGTATGTAAATTATGAATTTTTCTAAATATAGTGTGTATTAGTAATTTCACAGCTGTTGTATACTTTTTCCGTTTTCATAACTACGTGTTCACAGCACACAAAAGAGTAGCACTTGCGACATTTTGTTTTAAACTTCCTGGGGGACAGTTGGAAACGCTAACACAGGTAGTCCCTTGCGAACGTGCTATCGAACTTCATTGTTGTGTCACTGGACTTGCATCTTCACCAAACAATAATTCCTTCATAGCTGTTCTCGTGTTTGTGAGAATTCCATTCCGCTTCTGCATTCTTTACTTCGCGTGACATCTTACAAAACTTTTCTGCTGCTGTCGTGTGCAAGAGCCTTCCAGTCAGGATTTTTTTTCTTCCAAATAACTTAGACATACAAATACAATCGTGTTCAACAAGAGCATGAATGGTCATTGCTTGGTTGTGATACTGCATGAACTCTTATAATTTTTTGCATTGTATCAAGAGAACCTTTGTTTTTATTGTACTGTTGAGTAATATCAGGGCTGAACTCCGCCTTTTCAGGGTTGCAATTGTCATCGTGATCTTCAGAAGGATTACTACCTTCTTTTTTTTTTTGGATACGTATGACACTAGTGTTAGATTTTTATTGAAGGTAAACATAGATGAAAATTGTAATTCCAGAGGCATTGGTTGAAGTTTGGATAGGATTTTGCGCTTGTTTTTTGTGAGAGTACCAGTCAGAGTTAGCCCTTGTTTCAAGATCTTCTGTACAAGTGGGACACTCTTGAAAGGAGTCGTTCATTGTCATTCCACATCCAGTTCCCAAAGGGCATGTAAGGTTCATTACAACTCTAGCGCCTTGATTCTTCTCCGTAGCTCCTTCTTTCCCTGTGAGTACCTGCAAGTTGAAAGCATACAGGGATCGAAAATCGCAGAGGCCGAAGTTTTTATGATGTATCTGGCTGGTTTGGACTTCAGGTGTACCCTATGCGGGCAGTTCCCACGAAAAGATACCAACTGTTCATACACGGTCAATTGAAAGTGTAATAGTGTACACGTCATTCCTGTGTAAAAGCTGTAAATATTTTTCTAAATTCACAAATTGTGTCCATTAGTCTCTGTTCCTTTCTAGTGGTCATGTCTTCGAATCTGGTGTTAAAAAGGTGTTCAGAAAACCTATTTCTCGAAAATGAAGATAGATTTATTTCCATTTGGTGCATGAGTCCGTGGACCATAACATAGGAAGTGGTTCTCTTTTAGCTTATAGTACTCCCGTAGTTAGGGCAAGAAACCATATGAAACCGAATATTTCTATTGTATTTTCTACGACCTACTTACGTTTGTTAGAGGAGTGAGTCACATTCCATAAATTATAAACTGTCTCTCCTTTTTGGTTTGTGTGTTTCCCAACTTTGTGCGCTATTTTAGATGTAATGAACAAGATGAAAGTCTCCATAGTGGAAGACATACTCTTGAAAGTCATTGTGAGATCGCTATATTTAGATCTTATATTAGATATTAGATATTATGTTTCTGATGCCTGCATGGCTGTCTGTACATTGATTGCCATATCATTCCATTTTTTTCTGGCATGTTTAGGTTTCTCCGGCATCTGAATCTCATCAATCACTTCTTTGTTGTACCTTCCTTCAATAAGGCCCTCAACCAAGTCCGTTTCTTCCATACTGACTACTATTTCTGAACACACGGAATCCGCATGACGATCTGCTTGTTCTGATTTTGCTTCTGTTAGATGCATTACTTCTCCTAGATCTTGTTCATTGCGTAAATCATATTTCTTCTGTAGTTTTAGTTTTTTCGACGTGACCGTTTCACAACATAATGTTCTATAGGAACGCAGCTGAAGAAAGTGGATAACACAGAAAACGTTTGATTTAACATCATTACACTCAACAATGCACTAAAATTTAAGACATTCATTTCACATTTGAACCAACTTAACTATGTAAATTGTGCTTTTACAGATGTGTGTTTTCTTGTCAGGAGGGCTCGCAGCCAGGCCCCAATAAGCATTTCCACTATTATTTATTATGTAGATAAATTTACTTAAAAACTGAACATCGCTAGTGTTTAGTGGGGTCAGATTAAAAAAGTCTGAGAAATATAAACTATTTTAAACGGCTAAAAATAATAGTTATTTCGGGCTTCTTCAGTACTCCGCTTGGTTTATCTGTTTAGCAAGAGTAATAGAAGGCAGATTTCAGACTACCTAACAGATCAAAACGAAAATTCCTGTTCCGACACTGACAATGTTGAGAGTTTACGGAAAAAGTTCAAGGCAATCGTAAAATGCGTTTTAGACAGGTACGTGCCGAGTAAAACTGTGAGGGACGGGAAAAACCCACCGTGGTACAACAACAAAGTTAGGAAACAACTGCGAAAGCAAAGAGAGCTTCACTCCAAGTTTAAAGGCAGCCAAAACGTCTCAGACAAACAGAAGCTAAACGATGTCAAAGTTAGCGTAAGGAGGGCTATGCGTGAAGCGTTCAGTGAATTCGAAAGTGAAATTCTATGTACCGATTTGACAGAAAATCCTAGGAAGTTCTGGTCTTACGTTAAATCAGTAAGTGGCTCGAAACAGCATATCCAGACACTCCGGGATGATGATGGCATTGAAACAGAGGATGACACGCGTAAAGCTGAAATACTAAACATCTTTTTCCAAAGCTGTTTCACAGAGGAAGACCGCACTGCAGTTCCTTCTCTAAATCCTCGCACAAACGAAAAAATGGCTGACGCCGAAATAAGTGTCCAAGGAATACAAAACCAACTGGAATCACTCAACAGAGGAAAGTACACTGGACCTGACGGGACACCAATTCGATTCTACACAGAGTACGCGAAAGAACTTGCCCCCCTTCTAACAGCCGTGTACCGCAAGTCTCTAGAGGAACGGAAGGTTCCAAATGATTGGAAAAGAGCACAGGTAGTCCCAGTCTTCAAGAAGGGTCGTCGAGCAGATGCGCAAAACTATAGATCTATATCCCTGACGTCGATTTGTTGTAGAATTTTAGAACATGTTTTTTGCTCGAGTGTCACGTCGTTTTTGGAAACCCAGAATCTACTATGTAGGAATCAACATGGATTCCGGAAACATCGATCGTGTGAGACCCAACTCGCTTTATTTGTTCATGAGACCCAGAAAATATTGGATACAGGCTCCCAGGTAGATGCTATTTTTCTTGACTTCCGGAAGGCGTTCGATACAGTTCCGCACTGTCGTCTGATAAACAAAGTAAGAGCCTACGGAATATCAGACCAGCTGTGTGGCTGGATTGAAGAGTTTTTAGCAAACAGAACACAGCATGTTGTTATCAGTGGAGAGACGTCTACAGACGTTACAGTAACCTGTGGCGTGCCACAGGGGACTGTTATGGGACCATTGCTTTTCACAATATATATAAATGACCTAGTAGATAGTGTCGGAAGTTCCATGCGGCTTTTCGCGGATGATGCTGTCGTATACAGAGAAGTTGCAGCATTAGAAAATTGCAGCGAAATGCAGGAAGATCTGTAGCGGATAGGCACTTGGTGCAGGGAGTGGCAACTGTCCCTTAACATAGACAAATGTGATGTATTGCGAATACATAGAAAGAAGGATCGTTTATTGTACGATTATATGATAGCGGAACAAACACTGGTAGCAGTTACTTCTGTAAAATATCTGGGAGTATGCGTGCGGAACGATTTGAAGTGGAATGATCATATAAAATTAATTGTTGGTAAGGCGGGTACGAGGTTGAGATTCATTGGGAGAGTGCTTAGAAAGTGTAGTCCATCAACAAAGGAGGTGGCTTACAAAACACTCGTTCGACCTATACTTGAGTATTGCTCATCAGTGTGGGATCCGTACCAGATCGGGTTGACGGAGGAGATAGAGAAGATCCAAAGAAGAGCGGCGCGTTTCGTCACAGGGTTATTTGGTAACCGTGATAGCGCTACGGAAATGTTTAATAAACTCAAGTGGCAGACTCTGCAAGAGAGGCGCTCTGCATCGCGGTGTAGCTTGCTGTCCAGGTTTCGAGAGGGTGCGTTTCTGGATGAGGTATCGAATATATTGCTTCCCCCTACTTATACCTCCCGAGGAGATCAAGAATGTAAAATTAGAGAGATTAGAGCGCGCACGGAGGCTTTCAGACAGTCGTTCTTCCCGCGAACCATACGCGACTGGAACAGGAAAGGGAGGTAATGACAGTGGCACGTAAAGTGCCCTCCGCCACACACCGTTGGGTGGCTTGCGGAGTATAAATGTAGATGTAGATGTAGGTATGGAGAAGATTAACATTTATTTTATCTATTACAGTGAAAGTGCCATGTCGCTCATTGGATCCCAATGGACGTAAGACTTAAGCCCCTTTGCCGACCCCGCTCTCCTCCCACCACCTGAAGGCCAGGCCGTACTATGTCCAATTGAGT
Source organism: Schistocerca nitens (assembly GCF_023898315.1). NCBI lineage: Eukaryota > Metazoa > Arthropoda > Insecta > Orthoptera > Acrididae > Schistocerca > Schistocerca nitens. The sequence continues at coordinate 707,026,470 of NC_064619.1, forward strand.
TAGTAAGGCAGAGCAGCTTTCAAACCAAGATTGAGAAACGTTCTCTAACTTTTTAGGTGGTATGTAAGAGAAAATAACGTAACTGTAAATAATAATGAGAAGTGATTTACTGTTCTATTAGAGGTCGTAACTGATTTTCGCCCTTAAGCACCTAAAATCGTGATCGATTTACTGTCTTATTTTCCTTAGTTATTGGCTTTTCATTTCATGACCACATAACCATCCATTATTTATGCAGTGTGATTCGGCTGCCGCTGCCTATGTCGTTTTATGGAACCAGCATTACGCCTGTATCAGGAACGGTATCCAGACAGGAGACAGCCACGTAATTGATATGTGTTCTCCCTCAGAGCTTTGGGCGACTTTTATCAGACGTAATTGTACCGTAAAAAATAAAAAAATGAGGATTAAGTCCTGAGTTACACGGTATTTTTGGACCAAGATGTGCCTTACTTCTGCCATACTTATCCATGTGTCTCCAGTATTTCTTAGCGGTGAACATTGTCTACACACAAAGATATTTAAACACTAATTACAATACTACTGCCACAAAAAATCGTTTGAAGTGTTAGGGACATACTTTTTTGTTATTCTGCTGTAAAATTTGTTATACTTCTGTTCTACAGTGAGAGTGTTCAGTTCATCTTCCATAGTGTTGGGTAGTTAGTCATTCGCCCAGGCAATGTCTTTGTTCATTTTGGTTGTTATTGCCGCCTTTGTGGGCACCTCAGTGTGGCTGTGTTCCTGTACTGAAGGTCTTACACGGTTGATTCGTATGCAAAAACGTTTTTCTAGTGACGTTTACAGCAGAAAAACACATTTTCCGCTGCCTAGTTGTACGGTCACTCTCAAGTCCTTGAGGTACGAAATGCAAAAGAGTGACTCTTATTTCTAGTAAAGCTCCACTGTGACATGACTTTCATCGATCACTATGTGGTACTGTTTCTTTTTCTGCCACCATTTCGTGACTTAACTGAGTGCGTTGGACAAACTTGCGCGGAAGAAAAATTTTGGAATTTTCTTGCTTGGAAGGTGTGTTCCCAGTGTGTGGTCTCACAAAGAGAACACGGCAAGTGTCATAACATGGTTTCCCAGGAATGTCATTCACTAGAAGAGGGGTCAAAATAAGCGATCACGAGTCTCGGCTTATTCGCAGATAATCAACCGTTTCTGAGGAAACGACGGTCAAAGTTTTCGAAATACTTTATGTAGCTTTTAACCAGGAAACAGTTCAACCAAAGCGGTGGCACATGCCTAACCAGGAAACAGTTCAACCAAAGCGGTGGCACATGCCTAGTGCCGCGGCTTCGTACTTTTGCTCCCCGTGTTCGAAACCCGATTATTATTATTGTTATTATTATTACTATTATTATTATTAATATTATTATTTTATTCTTCATTTATCTACCCATGTCCGTAGAAGATTACTACATAAATATTTTTGAATGTGTACAGGAATAACGTTGTCCTTACTTGTCTTCTAATTGTATGTGCGTTGAATGAAAAAAAAAGGGGAAAGTAGCTTGAAATTGTTTTCGGTGAAATTCTTGTAGTTTATCTTCACCCAGCATCCAAGTAAATGGACCAGATCTTCCGAAAGGTTAAATATGAGAATCAAATATATCAATTAATAATTTATATAAGAATGTAATGTAAGAATATGAGGATTTAAAACGTTCGTAAAGCGTGAAAATGCCATACACACATATGCGTATTATATAATAAATGTTCGACACTTATAGTGAAATCCAGATGTAATGTTACAATTAATGTAGCACCCTTGTGTCCCCTAACTTGGTATGAAAGTGCAGTAACCTGCTACGGACATGGCCAGATAAATGAAAAATATAAAATAAATGAAAACAGTTATCGGGTTTCAAACACGGGACGTGAAAACGAGAGGCCACTATGCTAGCGACTGTGTCACTAGCTGGGCTGACGTAATTGGGCGCAAAAAGGCATCTAAATTACATCGAAAACTTTGACGGTCGTTTTCCCAGAAACGGTCGAGCTTCTACAGATAAGACGAGATACGTGTTCGCTTACTTTCACTACTCCTCCACTGAAGAAAGTTTCTGGGAAATTTGGTTGTGTCAGTTGCCATGTTCTCGTGTCAGTTCCTGCTTGTCAGCAGGGGGCGGTCAGTGAGTCTCATTAAGAGGGGTGCGCGTCCCCGAAGAGTTGGGAGCTTTCGTGGAAGTTGCCCTGCGGCCTCCTCCACTCCTTTGTTGGCGAAGACAGCGCTTGCCCTCGCTCAGGACAGAGGACGTCTTACTGCCACTGCCGTCTCCGGAGAATAATTGCGGATGACACTTTGCCTTTTCCGTACGTACATGTAAGGACGGGGCGTCATGGTACCGCCCAGCCATAGCGGGAAATTCGGTTGCTTTCACTCCATTTCACTCCAAAATTTAGGTGTATCGAAACAAACAAGTCACCCTTGCCTCCAAGATTGGCGATAAAAGACACTGCTTGATGGGAGTACCAACATCTCGTCTGCAAATGTGAATTTTGCAGCCGGCCGGAGTGGCCGTGCGGTTCTAGGCGCTACAGTCTGGAACAGAGCGATCGCTACGGTCGCAGGTTCGAATCCTGCCTCGGGCATGGATGTGTGTAATGTCCTTAGGTTAGTTAGGTTTAATTAGTTCTAAGTTCTAGGTGACTGATGACCTCAGAAGTTAAGTCGCATAGTGCTCAGAGCCAACCATTTTTATGAATTTTGCACTCCGAGAGTATGCAGATTCTGCAACAGTATTGGTTAAAATCAGTCTTGGTTGCAATTTTAGTTTTTTATTTTTCAACTACGCGTTTCGCCTTATTTAGGCATCTTCAGGTTATCTTAATATGGTATTTCTTAGAAGGAACCTTTAGTCAGTGTAGACAAAGGGCATCGTCGAATATATCAGGCCAACATCGCCTTCTGTTGTTGATAATTCTTCCGGATTATATGGCCGTGTTCCATGGAATTCTTCTATTCCTAACGTTTCGCCCAATGCTACGTTGGACATCCTCAGAGGTATGGCTGGTCCTGTCAGTCGGCAGTCCAACGTAGTGAAACTTCCTGGCAGATTAAAACTGTGTGCCGGACCGAGACTCTAACTCGGGACCTTTGCCTTTCGCGGGCAAGTGCTCTACGGACTGAGCTACCCAAGCACGACTCACGCACCGTCCTCACAGCTTTAATTCCGCCAGTACCCCGTCTCTTACCTTGGTAGAGCACTTGCCCGCGAAAGGCAAAGGTCCCGAGTTCGAGTCTCGGTCCGGCACACAGTTTTAATCTGCCAGGAAGTTTCATATCAGCGCACACACCGCTGTAGAGTGAAAATTTCATTCTAGTCCAACGTAGTATTGGACGAAACGTTAGGAATAGAACAATTCCATGGACCACGGCCATATAACCCGGAAGAATTATTAACAACAGTACCATCCGGTCGTGAAAGCATTCATTGCAACATCGCCTTCGTTAAACTCAGTAAAAACTTTTCTAGATGGACGCGAGTAACTCCAAGACCTGCAGAACGCGTTGCCATTCACAGGAGCGAGTAACAGAACCATTGGCATTATGTTTACTACCTGAACCCCATCTTATTCTGTTACTCGCTCCTGTGAACGGGAACGCGTTATGCAGGTCTTGGAGTTACTCGCGTCCATCTAGAAAAGTTGGCCTGATATATTGGACGATGCCCTTTGGCTACACTGACTAAAGGATCATTCTAAGAAATAGCAAATTAAGATAACCTAAAGATGCCTAAACAAGGCGAAGCGCGTAATTGAGTAGTAAAAAACTAAAATTGCAACGAAGACTGTTTTTAACCAATACTGTTAAGCACTGGTTTGCTGTATGCCACATAAGGATTGGAAGATTCTGCAACGTTTGGATTGTCTGTTCTTAATATAGGCGACATTCTTGCTTATCTCACTGACAGCAAAATTTGAATCGTCTCCTTCGTGGAGAATTTTCTTTTCTTTTTTTTAAGTGAGCATTAGAGAGTTTTGAGCTAAGATTCTGGCCTATTCGTCGCAGTCTGGTGACGATCAGAGCAGATTAGCTGATTTTTGGAGAAATGTCGCAGTTGCGGCAGCATGGCCCTTATTATGAGCAGCTCGCTACTTAACTTTGACACATAACTTCTGTTACTTAATTGGTTACAATTGTGCCCTCCTTATTTCTTGTTAACTTCGAATTTATGAGTTCCCCAGACGAGAAGATCTTGTGTTTTCTCCGTATGGTCTTCCGTACACGGGGTGAACATTAACAAAACTGACAAACTGCAGGGACGGATTCGTGACTGGAAACGGAGGAAGAAAGGTGCTGTGGACGTATGTCCAGAAATGCATCGTAGCCAAGGTAGATGGCGTTGACGATTGACAGTTCCTCTGACCATCGCCGTGAGTACCTTGGGTGTTGTTGGCTGTGTGATTGACGCAGCGTGCTGTTAGCAAGAGAATGGTCCGCTATTCATGTCGGGAACAAGCCGGGGCAGTGTTTGTGTACCTCCAAGCAGATGGAAACGGTCGACAGGCAGCACGGCTATATCAAAGCAAGCACCCTCACAGACACCAACCTTTCAGACATACTGCCGGCCGCTGGTGGCCGAGCGGTTCTGGCGCTACAGTCTGGAACCGCGCAACCGCTACGGTCGCAGGTTCGAATCCTGCCTCGGGCATGGATGTGTGTGATGTCCTTAGGTTAGTTAGGTTTAAGTAGTTCTAAGTTCTAGGGGACTTATGACCTCAGCAGTTGAGTCCCATAGTGCTCAGAGCCATTTTTTTCAGACATACGAGGTGCGGCTAGAAAAAAACCGGACTAGTACTGGTGAAACACTAAAACGAATGCAATAACGCTGAAAGTCGCGTGGCCTGTCACGTGACTCTCGCTCCGCCTACTGCTCGAGTTTCATCCTGCACTCAGTCTGCCCGTTGCGTCTGTTTTAAGTAGTTGACGTTTTGTCTGTGGGTCGGAAAATGTTGAGTGTACAGAAAGAACAGCGTGTTAACATCAAATTTTGTTTCAAACTAGGAAAATCTGCAAGTGAAACGTTTGTAATGTTACAACAAGTGTACGGCGATGATTGTTTATCGCGAACACAAGTGTTTGAGTGGTTTAAACGATTTAAAGATGGCCGCGAAGACACCAGTGATGACACTCGCACTGGCAGACCATTGTCAGCAAAAACTGATGCAAACATTGAAAAAATCGGTAAACTTGTTCGACAAGATCGCCGTTTAGCAATCAGAGCAGTGTCTGAGTTAACAGGAGTTGACAAGGAAAGTGTTAGGCAGATTCTTCATGAAAGTTTCAACATGAACAAAGTGTGTTCAAAAATGGTTCCAAAGTGTCTCACAATTGAACAGAAGGAACGCCGAAGAATGATTTGTTCTGACATCCTGGAAAACATTGAAAGTGATCCCACCTTCTTACAAAATGTTATTACTTGCGATGAATCGTGGGTTTTTACTTACGATCCCGAAACTAAACGCCAATCGATGCATTGGAAAACTCCTGGTTCTCCACGACAAAAAAAAGCACGAATGTCAAAATCGAAATTCAAGGCAATGCTGATTGTTTTTTTGACATCAAAGGGATTGTGCACATTGATTGGGTACCAGAGGGACAAACAGTGAATCAGCATTACTACGTTAGCGTCCTGGCTACCCTACGTGAGTGAGTACGGAGAAAACGGAACGATTTGTGGAGAAAGAAGTCATGGATCCTTCACCAAGACAATGCCCCACCTCACAGTGCGTTGTCAGTGAAGACGTTTTTGGCAAAACACAACATTCCCATCTTAGATCATCCACCCTACTCACCTGATTTGGCCCCCTGTGACTTTTTTCTTTTCCCTAAAGTCAAGTCAGCTTTGAAAGGAACTAGATTTGAGACTGTTGAAGCACTAAAAGAAAAAGCGACGGAAGTAATGTATGGACTTACCGAAAATGATCTGCAGCATTGCTATGAACAGTGGAAAATTCGTATGGAGCGGTGTAGAGACCGAGGAGGAGAGTACATTGAAGGAGATAACATGAAATTGTAAATAATTGTAAACAAATGTTTTTTCCAGCATCAGTCCGGTTTTTTTCTAGCCGCTTCTCGTACTAACTTGCAGGGAGGCGGCGAACGGTGCGCGAACCAGATCTGGACGACCGGGTTCTACAGTATACTGAGACGAACCCTAGTACAAGCTCCGGGCAAGTGGCCCTTCAACATAGCGCAAGCCACAGTTCGATTACGTGCATTCTGCACGACAATCGCTATTATCCCTATTACCTGCAATCCCACGGAGCCCACTCTGAACACCTGTTGTGGTGTGGACGCCATGCATCTCTGTTCCTCTGACCATCGCCGTGAGTACCTTGGGTGTTGTTGGCTGTGTGATTGACGCAGCGTGCTGTTAGCAAGAGAATGGTCCGCTATTCATGTCGGGAACAAGCCGGGGCAGTGTTTGTGTACCTCCAAGCAGATGGAAACGGTCGACAGGCAGCACGGCTATATCAAAGCAAGCACCCTCACAGACACCAACCTTTCAGACATACTGCCGGCCGCTGGTGGCCGAGCGGTTCTGGCGCTACAGTCTGGAACCGCGCAACCGCTACGGTCGCAGGTTCGAATCCTGCCTCGGGCATGGATGTGTGTGATGTCCTTAGGTTAGTTAGGTTTAAGTAGTTCTAAGTTCTAGGGGACTTATGACCTCAGCAGTTGAGTCCCATAGTGCTCAGAGCCATTTTTTTCAGACATACGAGGTGCGGCTAGAAAAAAACCGGACTAGTACTGGTGAAACACTAAAACGAATGCAATAACGCTGAAAGTCGCGTGGCCTGTCACGTGACTCTCGCTCCGCCTACTACTCGAGTTTCATCCTGCACTCAGTCTGCCCGTTGCGTCTGTTTTAAGTAGTTGACGTTTTGTCTGTGGGTCGGAAAATGTTGAGTGTACAGAAAGAACAGCGTGTTAACATCAAATTTTGTTTCAAACTAGGAAAATCTGCAAGTGAAACGTTTGTAATGTTACAACAAGTGTACGGCGATGATTGTTTATCGCGAACACAAGTGTTTGAGTGGTTTAAACGATTTAAAGATGGCCGCGAAGACACCAGTGATGACACTCGCACTGGCAGACCATTGTCAGCAAAAACTGATGCAAACATTGAAAAAATCGGTAAACTTGTTCGACAAGATCGCCGTTTAGCAATCAGATCAGTGTCTGAGTTAACAGGAGTTGACAAGGAAAGTGTTAGGCAGATTCTTCATGAAAGTTTCAACATGAACAAAGTGTGTTCAAAAATGGTTCCAAAGTGTCTCACAATTGAACAGAAGGAACGCCGAAGAATGATTTGTTCTGACATCCTGGAAAACATTGAAAGTGATCCCACCTTCTTACAAAATGTTATTACTTGCGATGAATCGTGGGTTTTTACTTACGATCCCGAAACTAAACGCCAATCGATGCATTGGAAAACTCCTGGTTCTCCACAACAAAAAAAAGCACGAATGTCAAAATCGAAATTCAAGGCAATGCTGATTGTTTTTTTGACATCAAAGGGATTGTGCACATTGATTGGGTACCAGAGGGATAAACAGTGAATCAGCATTACTACGTTAGCGTCCTGGCTACCCTACGTGAGTGAGTACGGAGAAAACGGAACGATTTGTGGAGAAAGAAGTCATGGATCCTTCACCAAGACAATGCCCCACCTCACAGTGCGTTGTCAGTGAAGACGTTTTTGGCAAAACACAACATTCCCATCTTAGATCATCCACCATACTCACCTGATTTGGCCCCCTGTGACTTTTTTCTTTTCCCTAAAGTCAAGTCAGCTTTGAAAGGAACTAGATTTGAGACTGTTGAAGCACTAAAAGAAAAAGCGACGGAAGTAATGTATGGACTTACCGAAAATGATCTGCAGCATTGCTATGAACAGTGGAAAATTCGTATGGAGCGGTGTAGAGACCGAGGAGGAGAGTACATTGAAGGAGATAACATGAAATTGTAAATAATTGTAAACAAATGTTTTTTCCAGCATCAGTCCGGTTTTTTTCTAGCCGCTTCTCGTACTAACTTGCAGGGAGGCGGCGAACGGTGCGCGAACCAGATCTGGACGACCGGGTTCTACAGTATACTGAGACGAACCCTAGTACAAGCTCCGGGCAAGTGGCCCTTCAACATAGCGCAAGCCACAGTTCGATTACGTGCATTCTGCACGACAATCGCTATTATCCCTATTACCGGCAATCCCACGGAGCCCACTCTGAACACCTGTTGTGGTGTGGACGCCATGCATCTCTGTATTCTGTTCCGTGACGATCTGTTGTCGTTGCATGCACACTGTCCACTTCCGGACACATATTGATAGGACCTTTTTTCCTTCAATTTCAGCTGTCCCCGCAGTTTGTCGGTTTCATAATGTTCCCTCTGTAATTCATTACCTCCCAACAGCATTAGTGCCATTTTGTAATTTGATCCATGCTTTTAGACAACTTTGCTCTGCATTAATATTATGCCAACTATGTCCATAGCTGAGAGAAAATAAATACGTGATGAGTTAGTAGGAAAGGTACACGAACAAAGAAACTTCGCATGGACATATGCCCTGTTCCGAATGGTTCCCAAGATAGAACAACTTTAATAGTTTTGTACTTTTATCTTGAATAACTCAAAAACCGCTGCCTCTAGCGAAAACGTGTCGCAGAACAACATTAAACTACAGTACATTTTCTAGAAAAAAGGTCTTGTCCATTTACTCTACAGGCCTAATACACTACTGGAAATGGAAAATAGAACACATTGACACCGGTGTGTCAGACCCACCATACTTGCTCCGGACACTGCGAGAGGGCTGTACAAGCAATGATCACACGCACGGCACAGCGGACACACCAGGAACCGCGGTGTTGGCCGTCGAATGGCGCTAGCTGCGCAGCATTTGTGCACCGCCGCCGTCAGTGTCAGCCAGTTTGCCGTGGCATACGGAGCTCCATCGCAGTCTTTAACACTGGTAGCATGCCGCGACAGCGTGGGCGTGAACCGTATGTGCAGTTGACGGACTTTGAGCGAGGGCGTATAGTGGGCATGCGGGAGGCCGGGTGGACGTACCACCAAATTGCTCAACACGTGGGGCGTGAGGTCTCCACAGTACATCGATGTTGTCGCCAGTGGTCGGCGGAAGGTGCACGTGCCCGTCGACCTGGGACCGGACCGCAGCGACGCACGGATGCACGCCAAGACCGTAGGATCCTACGCAGTGCCGTAGGGGACCGCACCGCCACTTCCCAGCAAATTAGGGACACTGTTGCTCCTGGGGTATCGGCGAGGACCATTCGCAACCGTCTCCATGAAGCTGGGCTACGGTCCCGCACACCGTTAGGCCGTCTTCCGCTCACGCCCCAACATCGTGCAGCCCGCCTCCAGTGGTGTCGCGACAGGCGTGAATGGAGGGACGAATGGAGACGTGTCGTCTTCAGCGATGAGAGTCGCTTCTGCCTTGGTGCCAATGATGGTCGTATGCGTGTTTGGCGCCGTGCAGGTGAGCGCCACAATCAGGACTGCATACGACCGAGGCACACAGGGCCAACACCCGGCATCATGGTGTGGGGAGCGATCTCCTACACTGGCCGTACACCACAGGTGATCGTCGAGGGGACACTGAATAGTGCACGGTACATCCAAACCGTCATCGAACCCATCGTTCTACCATTCCTAGACCGGCAAGGGAACTTGCTGTTCCAACAGGACAATGCACGTCCGCATGTATCCCGTGCCACCCAACGTGCTCTAGAAGGTGTAAGTCAACTACCCTGGCCAGCAAGATCTCCGGATCTGTCCCCCATTGAGCATGTTTGGGACTGGATGAAGCGTCGTCTCACGCGGTCTGCACGTCCAGCACGAACGCTGGTCCAACTGAGGCGCCAGGTGGAAATGGCATGGCAAGCCGTTCCACAGGACTACATCCAGCATCTCTACGATCGTCTCCATGGGAGAATAGCAGCCTGCATTGCTGCGAAAGGTGGATATACACTGTACTAGTGCCGACATTGTGCAGGCTCTGTTGCCTGTGTCTATGTGCCTGTGGTTCTGTCAGTGTGATCATGTGATGTATCTGACCCCAGGAATGTGACAATAAAGTTTCCCCTTCCTGGGACAATGAATTCACGGTTTTCTTATTTCAATTTCCAGGAGTGTAGTTTGGGCCAAGAGAGAAACAGGATATTGAAAATCTCGTGCGGCGCGCATGTAGTGTAAGATAGCTTATTTTGAGGCCAATTTGAGATAGTTTTCTGACTTGATAGACCGCAAGTATCTGGCACCAAACTGTTTGTCTCGGAGTCCTCTACACTGATGTGGTCGTTTCAAGCAAATACAATATACTGAATAATATAGAAAGTAAGTAACAATGTACATTAAGCATGTTCTATCTCGGAAACCTTTCGGAATAGGGCATACCTCCAGATGAAGTTTTTGTTCAGATTGACCGATACTGTGAACCCTTAAAGCATGTAGCTTCCCTCCTGGCTCAGCCTGTATCTGTTACGCCCAGTCTTTACTTAGATGCCGGCCGGTGTGGCCGAGCGGTTCTAGCCGCTTCAGTCTGGAACCGCGCGACCGCTACGGTCGCAGGTTCGAATCCTGCCTCGGGCATGGATGTGTGTGATGTCCTTAGGTTGGTTAGGTTTAAGTAGTTCTAAGATCTACGGGACTGATGACCTCGGATGTTAAGTCCCATAGTGCTCAGAGCCATTTTACTTAGCTTTCGAGATCGCTCACTATTGGACAGCTTCTCCAAGGCTAGGCGACCCACAAACAATTCATGTAACCACTTGTGTTCCCATGCTGTTGATTTCAAAAATATGGTTCAAATGGCTCTGAGCACTATGGGACTTCTGAGGTCATCAGTCCCCTGTTGATCTCACTGTGAACGTGTTTCTGTTGTTCGTAGGGACCTAACGTAACTATGAGTTACTTAAACATTCATAGCCGGAAACGAGTGTTGTTCCTCTTGGACGTTTATAGCTTTATTGACGAGAAGGAGTGGTTCCAGCGTGCCCTTGGTTTATAGCGTTTCTTGGTTCAAATGGTTCAATTGGCTCTGAGCACTATGGGACTCAACTGCTGAGGTCATTAGTCCCCTAGAACTTAGAACTAGTTAAACCTAACTAACCTAAGGACATCACAAACATCCATGCCCGAGGCAGGATTCGAACCTGCGACCGTAGCGGTCTTGCGGTTCCAGACTGCAGCGCCTTTAACCGCACGGCCACTTCGGCCGGCAGCGTTTCTTGGGGACGACGGCTAACGACCTGTAAGACAGAGGTCACAACCGTCTCTGTCAACACCATGTAGATCCCTCTTGCTGCATTTCTTTCGCATGATCCGCCATCGGCCTTGGAAAGTACAGAAGGCGTCACCGCCCGTCGCAAGAAACGACCCTGTCACGACATGCCTCTCCACAGCGAATGGATCCAGAGGCCTTCGCAGAGACTGGCGCGCGGCGACACGTAAACAGCGCTGTCCCGCTGCGTTTGTTTTCGGACGGTTCCACAGTGCAGCTGCCGTCAGTCGGGCCGTGTCGTTCCCAGGTTTCAGTTACACACATATGCTCCTGGGGATAGAAAGGGCGCTAGACGACGGATGTGCCGAAATAAATCTGCCAGGTGAAGCAAATTAGGTGGCCAGTCTAAATCAGGATGGGGAAGACAGGAGTTGGATTTAAGCGCACTCCATCTGCACTCCAAAACCCATTTAATAGTGTGTGGCGGAGGTTCTTTTCTGTACCATTGTCACAACTTGTCCTCTTCAGTCGCGAATGTTCTGCGGGAAGAAGTATTATTGGTAAGTGTCTGTATGATGTCGCACTTCTCTCTCTTCATGATCGTGAGTAATATGTAGGATTATGCAATACAGGATGTTAATAAAAGTGTCACATATTCCTCCAGGAGGTACTGTCAGTCAAATCTAGAAGAAAATGTTACTGTAACGGTATGTCCGGAACACAGTACCTGTTGAAATATGGGCACTTTACATGACTACACTGCAATGTTTGTTTAAATAAAGGCAGTACATTTAAACACACACATACGTATTTTGGTAAAAGACGCATTGGTTAGTTTTCTAGCTTTCACCCTGTCAACAATCAATAGGATATAAGAGGCGATCAAAACGATTCCGTTCGAAGGCCTTACAGTCTATAAAGGTATGCCAGTAGGGAAAAATCAACCTGAGCGTTGAGACAGTCGTCAGACAGACGCATCAGGTTGAAGATAATCGCTGGACAATACACGGTTTCCTGACGCGTGAAGAAGTCCGTAGGTGCCTGCTGCCCATCTTCACCCGACAGGATTCGTCGACCTGCCAAGACCTGTTTTAAGCAACCGGAGGCGTGATAATCGCATGGGGAGGGATTAGGACTGCAGATCGGGTGCTCGAATGCCTCCCATTTGAATTGGCGGAACTTCTGCTTTACGACTTTTGCGACGTGCGTTACCATGAAGCAGCGGCACCGCCAGTCGCAGTTTTCCCGTACGTTTCACCTTGTTTGTGCACTTCAGTTTCTCCAGCGTTGCGCTGTACCGTTTCCGTCTGATGGAAACACCAGGTTACGTGAAAAGTAATAAGCGATGGACGCAGGTAAGCAGAGAACAGGATGAGCATCATCTTTCCAGCAGATGGCTGGCTCTTGAATTTCTTGGGACTAGGGGACGATTGATGACATCACTGCATCGTCGACGGCTTCGACTCCAGTTTCCAGTAGTAACACCAGCCTTCGTCGCTTTCAGCAATGAGATCAAGGAATGTGTCACCTTTAACACTGAAACGCATCAGGTGCTTAAGGCAACCAGACATCCAATTTGCTTTCTGTTCTGCATTCAACGCTCGGAGTATCCACTGGCGGTAGAGCTTCCGGTGGCCTAGCTCCTACGGATGATGTGTCACACGCTAGCGAAGCTGATGTCTAAATCATTTGCTAGTGCACCAGTGGCTATGTGCCGATACGCCCTAATCGCATCATCAACGGTCCGCTTTTTTGTTTCCTGTACTGAACGAGGCTGGCCTCTCAGATCCACTGGCGTCTTGTGTCGAATTGCCACCAGCACTGAACTGCGCTTCATTCAACAATGGTGGTTTTCGGCAGACATGCTGGCCACATACAGATTCTATATCCTCGATGGATGTCTACCGGTGTTCGTTCTTCGGCAGCCAAGAAAAGAATAACAGCACTTGCTGCAGCCTGGAAGCATTTGGCCATAGCGTCGCCATAGTTCACACTTTCGCATTTACTGCGCCAACGTCGGAAAGACAAGGACGCCACACTAAACTATTGCCTACATGTCGGTGCTTATACACCCTCATCGGAGTCGTTCAAAAATGGTTCAAATGGCTCTGAGCACTATGTGACTTAACTACTGAGGTCATCAGTCCCCTAGAACTTAGAACTACTTAAACCTAACTAATCTAAGGACATCACTCACATCCATGCTCGAGGCAGGATTCGAACCTGCGACCGTAGCGGTCGCGCGGTTCCAGACTGTAGCGCCTAGAACCGCTCGGCCACTCCGGCCGGCCATCGGAGTCGTGCTACGTTGCATATACACTAGAGCAAAGCCGACGGACGTCAAATTTTTGATCGCTCCTTATACATTTTCATTATTTTAATTATTTATTAATGTTGATTTTAAAGATAACTACGATAGATACAGTGCCATTGGCCTATATAATATGTGTATCTTAGGAGATCGAAATATGGTTGTGTAGCTTATCGTATAGTGCTTTTGTTGTTACCTTGTATAATTCATTACTTTATTGCACGTTTTGCAGCTCCACAACAACAGTTAATACATTGTTAAAGTAATAAAGAATTACGAACTAAGCCATCCGGTTTGGCCGTGCGGTTCTAGGCGCTTCAGTCTGGAACCGCGTGACCGCTACGGTCGCAGGTTCGAATCCTGCCTCGGGCATGAATGTGTGTGCTGTCTTTAGGTTCGTTAGGTTTAAGTAGTTCTAAGTTCTAGGGGACTGATGACCACAGATGTTAGGTCCCATAGTGCGCAGAACCATTTGAACCAATTACGAACTATTATGTACTTTGTAATCTCCAAATAGGTCCTACAAGTATATTCATTGCCTGTGGAAAACTATGAAGTAATGTACTTGTACTGTAATATATCTCTGTGCTTTTTTATGGTGAGCTGCGAAATACGTTTCGCAAGTGAACAATAAGGGAATTATTATATGACAAACAACACGTCATTCGTAGTGAATATTAGTTATTTCATTTTGTATTGACATTATACACTTGCCAGAAACACTTTAAAGTTGCCACCATTCACACTTCGATAATGTTACAGGATATACCACATGAAGACGAGGGACTAAAATGCTTTAAACGTAGAATGAAACAAATAAATTGCACTAGCGTCTGTATGCAACGTATTTTATTTCTAATTTAATTTATAACAAACGCAATCTTAACTAAAATCTAGCATTAAACACCCGTCATCACCCCAAAGGTTAGTTTAAGCACCATAGCACTTTATTAGGTATGGCCTTATTGGAATGTTATTTCCTTCCTCCATTATAAACACACTGAAGCGCCAAAAAACTGGTATAGAGACGTATATTCAAACAGAGATATGCAAACAGACAGAATAAGGTGTCTCGGTCGGCAATGCCTACGTAAGACAAGAGTCTGGCGCAGTTGTTAGATCGGTTACGGTTACTGCTGCTATAATGGCGATTGTCAGGATTTAAGTGATTTTGAATGTGGTGTTATGGTCGGCGCACGTCCGATGGGACACAGCATCGCCGAGACAGCGATGAAGTGAGGATTTTCCCGTGCCACCATTTCACGAGTGTACCGTCAATATCAGGAATCCGGTAAAACATCAAATATCCGACATCGCTGCAGCGAGAAAAAGATCCTGCAAGAACGGGACCAACGACGACTGAAGAGAATCGTTCAGCATGACAGAAGTGCAACCCTTCCGCAGATTGCTGCAGATTTTAATGCTTGGCAATCAACAAGTGTCAGTGTGCGAACCATTCAACGAAACCTCATCGACATGGGCTTTCGGAGCCTAATGTCTACTCTTGTACCCTTGATGACTGCACGACACAAAGCTTTACGCCTCGCCTGGGCCAGTCAACACCGGAATTGGACTGTTCATGATTGGAAATATGTTGCCTGGTCGGACGAGCCTCGTTTCAAATTGTATCGAGCGTGTGGACGCGTACGGCTGTGGAGAAAACCTCATGAATCCATGGGCCCTGCATGTCAGTAGGGGATTGTTCAAGCTGTGAAACGTCCCCTTTGAACAATTATACATGACTGTGCTTAAACTGACACACAATATTTTTATCGCAACGCAATCTGACTTTCAAAAATCCCTACAAAAGAATGGCCCTGACTATAACATTAACCTATACCTTTCACAAATCACTTACCTCACCAAAAATCTTCGTTACTCGAACTACTGCAATACAGCGAGCGCCACTACTGCAAGCTAAATAAAATATTCAAACTACGGAAGGCACTAACTACTGATAGGCATAGTTAGCAAATGAAAGATTTTGATAGAGAACAAACAATGTTTTTAGCTTAATAGTCATAATTGACATCTAGTCTTACAAATTTCAAAACTCCGCCACATCCACCACTACTGGCGGCTCACCTCCAACTGCGCAACGCTACGCGCTGTTAACAGCCAACTGCCGCTGCCCAACACTACAATGGCAGACAACAATGCAAACTAGCCACAGACTGCACACAGCACAGCCAGTGATTTTCATACAGAGCGCTACGTAACGTTGCCAATAAGAAAACATAAACAGCCTACTTACAGCTGGTGGAGGCTCTGCAATGGTGTGCCTAGATACACTCTGGCAGATGACATGTCCAAAAGCACCTGTCTGATCACATGAATCCATTCATATCCATTGTGCATTCCGACGCACTTGGACAATTCCAGCAGGACAATGCGACACCCCAAACGACCACAATTGCTACAGGTTGACTCCAAGAACACTCTTCTGAGTTTAAACACTTCAGCTGGCCACCGAACTCCCGAGGGATATTATTCATACATGTAATGCCTTGCAACGTCCTGTTCAGAAGAGATCTCCACTCCTTCGTCCTCTTACGGATTTATGGACAGCCCTGCAGGATTTGTGGTGTCAACTCCCTCCAGCACTACTTCAGACATTAGTCGAGCCCGTGGCACGTCGTGTTGCGGTACTTCTACGAGCTCTCGGGTGCCTTACAAGATATTAGGCAGGTATACCAGTTTCTTTGGTTATTTAGCGGACTATAGAAGCATTTAGTTCAAACCTTACACTGTTTTCCCATTTAATTCACAATATGATGTCTTAATGACCATGTTTAGCTAATGATGGCTGGGACGCGAACCATGGATGACTCGTATCATTAATACGGTGTAATATATCTCAATTCCTTTGATAGAGGAGAACCATGATTTTACGAGGCTGCCTGAACCTGTTAAGTGTTTTTAGTCATTCGTCTGATATCACATTCTTAATAAGGCTTCTTTCTGGTCCGATTATGTAAGTTCATGACACTTCAGATAAACGAGTTTGCCTTTTTCTCGGTTTCGGTTAATACTCCAGTATGCCTATTGAATGTTATTCCTGTTCGGCCATTACCCTAAGAAGAAAAATTGCCTTTGAGCCAACTGTATCATTGTGTTTTCTCTTTGCCAGGTACGTTGATTACGTGTGAGGCTATCGTGTCTTGTTGTCAAATTGCTTCTTGGCTTCTGTCTCGAGTTCATTGGCCGACGTTTGTTTGATAATTTTTCTGACACCACTCGTGCTAGCGAAACGTCAGAAAAATCATCAAACAAACGTCGGCCGAAGAACGCGAGGCAGAAACCAACAGGCAATCTGTCAACGTTGATTACGACTCTGTTCTGCTAAGTGCTTGCAGATTTCCACAGTCTTACTATCTGATATAATTAGAAGTTTCTTACGTAAGCTATTCTACTGTATAAATCACGTTGGGCGGCTGCTGTGGCCGAGCGGTTCTAGGCGCTTCAGCCGGGAATCGACCTGCTGCTACGGTCGCAGGTTCGAATCCTGCCTCCGGCATGGATGTGTGTGATGTCCTTAGGTTAGTTATGTTTAAATAGTTCTAAGTCTAGGCGACTGATGACCTCAGATGTTAAGTCCCATAGTGCTTAGAGCCATTTGAACCATTTTGAAATCACGTTGGCCAGGCACACCCTTTTTTCGTATGGTTATATCATCCGAGGTATATCAGCAATTATCGGATGTATATCAGGCATTATCTGGTGTAGGTTTCAAGTGAAGTTGCGCACAGAACTATAATGTAGTTGCGTTCAAACAATTTTTATGTAACACGTATGACAACACAGAGACGAAGGACTCTACTTGAATTTTAAATTATCGAGGCTGCGGTGCAAGCAGTAACTTTTCGAAACTATGCAAATTAATTGTGTTTCGTAATTAGGGGATGATGTTTAAACAACGCTTAATTTTGCACTCGCTTATTTAATTATAAGACGAAGTGTTGAGACTGGGGCTCACATGAGTTCCCCGTGTTTAACTTGACATTGTAATTGTTACGCAGAATGTGTTCTCCTTGACTACGGTGTGCGTATATAAGAGCAAGTCCTGCATGTCTGCTTACCAAAAAGTTTATTCTTCCATGTTGTGACCATCGCAGCAGGGATGGCGGTTATCGCTGAAACAACCGATTTTCGGTTACATCGTTTTGTTGACACCACTTTAACTTGACTGTTCAAAACGTTAAAAATAACCGGTTTCTGAGATAAACGATTTGTCATATTCTATTCCTATTACTTTCTGGAATAAACGTAGAAATCGAACAAAGATTGAAAAAATTTGCCTCTGAGTTTCAAGACAGATAGAATCAAAATGTTACATTAAATAGGCAAATTAAAAAAAAAAAAAAACTTAGTCTGTCCACCGTTCGCTGCTTTTCATGAAAGGTGGTTCAAATGGTTGAAATGGCTCTAAGCGCTGAGGGACTTAACATCTGAGGTCTTCAGTCCCCTAGACTTAGAACTACTTAAACCTAACTAACCTGAGAACATCACACACATCCATGCAGGCAGGATCCGAACCTGCGACCGTAGCAGCAGCGTGGTTCCGGACTAAAGCGCTTAGAACCGCTCGTCCACAGCGGCCGGCCATGAAAGATTATAAGTGGTTGAATACTACAAAATATCATCATTATTGTACTATTGATTGCAGATTTTAGAAACTCTGCTCAAAAATCAACTTGTATTCCATGAGCATGCCAGCAATAGGGCAATGTGAATAGTCAGTGCTAAAGAGTGAAAATGTAAATTGAAGAACTCTATTTTTTGTGTTAATTTGTCCATTTTCAAAGGTTACAAGAAGATTAAGGCATATTATGTAGACAAAGGTAGCAGATCAATTACTTTCTATTTTTACCGTATACTATGAATGAATTGTTAAGTTTTTAATGTGTTACTGTTACTACAATTTCCTATTTCTTTATTATTTCATAGAGATGACAGACAAATCCGTAATCTTTTAAAGCAGGTGTAGGATTGTACTTCACTGCTACGTCACTTCTTAAAATATGTCCAGACTAGTCTCGGTGCCATTTTGCAATAGAACAGATGTCCAGCGACGACGTCGAGAACCTACCGTATGGAGCAGGTGGGGGCAAGTCTTGCACAGACACGCGTACCTTGAGTCACGACTCACGGCAACAGGGACAGTATTAAATGATGACTAACTGAAAACCTCAGCTGCCGACAGCTGTTGTTGCTATACCTCGATGTGGACAGCTGAAAATGTGCGCCCCGACCGGGACTCTAACCCTGGATCTCCTGCTTACATGGCAGACGCTCTATCCATCTGAGCCACCGAGGACACGGATGAATAGCGCGACTGCAAGGACTTATCCCTTGCACACTTCTCGTGAGACTCACATTCCCAACTGTCCACAATTCTACATATGAATTGTACCTTAGAGACATTTGCCCACACACTCATTACTCGCGACGCTTTGGCGATTCCCGTAAGAGCGTCTGCCATGTAAGCAGGAGATCCCGGGTTCGAGTCCCGGTCGGGGCACACATTTTCAGCTGTCAACATCGAGGTATCTCAACAACACCTGTCGGTAGCTGAGGTTTTCAGTTAGTCATCATTTATTCCAGGGAAAAGCTGCACGGTCATCAACACTAACTGCTCTTTCGAGGGAGGGAGGAAGTGATTAGTGTTTAACGTCCCGTCGACAACGAGGTCATTAGAGACGGAGCGCAAGCTCGGGTGAGGGAAGGATGGGGAAGGAAATCGGCCGGAATTTGCATGAAGCGATTTAGGGAAATCACGGAAAACCTAAATCAGGATGGCCGGAGACGGGATTGAACCGTCGTCCTCCCGAATGCGAGTCCAGTGTGCTAACCACTGCGCCACCTCGCTCGGTGCTCTTTCGAGAACAAGTTACTGGCTCAAATGGTTCAAATGGCTCTGAGCACTATGGGACTCAACTGCTGAGGTCATTAGTCCCCTAGAACTCAGAACTAGTTAAACCTAACTAAGGACATCACAAACATCCATGCCCGAGGCAGGATTCGAACCTGCGACCGTAGCGGTCTTGCGGTTCCAGACTGCAGCGCCTTTAACCTCACGGCCACTTCGGCCGGCAACAAGTTACTGTCTTTGTATATATAGGGACAGTATTGTCTTAGCAATGCTGTACCAATTCTTATGACATGAGCTTTTTGCTCGTTTTTGCTTGCATTGCTATTAAAATAACACTAATTGATTTTCCTATTTCCTAAAATAATGTAATATTTTTAAACAAATGCAAATTTTAGGAATAAAAATTACACATTTAAAAAATGTTTTTTCAAAATAGAAATATTTTTACGTTGCTGCTCTTGTTAGTAAAAAGAAACAACTGTTATAACCGAGTACAAACAAATACTGAAAAATACTGGCCATTCAGAACTATAGTATCACTATAGGTTTTAACCGATCGGCTTTTTCCATTCCTACGCCGCAGGAGGAAATCCTACATTTACGGTGCAATCGACATTTTAGTTATGAGCAGAGTGTTGTGTTGGCAGAAGAGCCAACACCGTGTTACTAGTGGAGGCCGAAATGCACGCGTTTTAGCTCACGCAGGCTGGCGTGAGGAGGGAAGGACTATACTGACGTGAGGTCTGGGACATGACAAGGAATTAGAATTCAGAAAGCGGACGTAATTAGTTTGATAATTAACTTTAATCCATTAATGATGAAGGTCGCTCTTGACGGTACATAATTCACAATATTATCTGTTCACAATACATTCTTGAAGATAGGTCGTAGCAAATGACGTAGCTGAAGACTATGCTAAACTGTCGTCTCTGCAAATGAGAGCGTATGTAGACAGTGAACCATCGCTAGCAAAGTGGGCTGTACAACTGGTGCGAGTGCTAGGGAGTCTCTCTAGACTAGACCTGCCGTGTGGCGGCGCTCGGTCTGCAATCACTGACAATGGTGACACGCGGGTCCGACGTATACTAACGGACCGCGGCCGATTTAAAGGCTACCACCTAGCAAGTGTGGTGTCTGGCGGTGACACCACACAGAGTTCAACATACCTGTATTAACCGATATTCGAGCTGACTTTCGTTTGTTTGCTACCTTAATGTGATGTTTGTTATGTCAGTCACTGCTACCTTTTATAGAGGACACAAAACTTTTTCTCCCTTCATTTATGTTGAATCTAAATATTTCATAAAAGTATGATCCTAATACTATTAAGATAATAAAAGAAGAATGTGTTTTCAGCTACCTACCTGACCTTCAAATTTGTCTCAAGCAACCTTTCAGTCCTTGATATATTCTGCCTTTCATTTCCGGCATTAGTAATTGAACTTAGATACGGAGAGTATTCTTTTACGTAGTCATCTATTCTGCCCATAGACCTATTAAGTAATATTCTTTCACAACTTCTTTTCCTTAAGGTGGTTTAATGTGTGAATATCGTTGTACCGATAACTTGATTTGAGCATCTACCTCACAACTACAGAAAATCGGTCGCCAAACTGATTCGTTTATATGTCACCGCAATGCGGCGACATCTTAGTGGTCGCCTTCGCATTATTAGACTTTGGCGAACGTTAGTACTGGGCACACACTGTAACTTGCAGTATCATTGTGCTTATGGCGTGACGTATGAGTGTATGATTCGAAATCTCATTTGGGAGATGATTTTGATCGGTGTTTTTAAATATCTTACAATTTAACGAAATTTTCTGAAAGTTTCAGTAGTGACACGAAGTAGTTCAATCTTTGCTAAACATATAGTTGGTACACTGGTTTACCCTATACATTCACTTTCCATGATCTTTACGGGTACATTATAGTTTAACACATAAACAGAAATTTGTGATTTTTGAAATTCATTCATTTGTTAATGTGTATTGCAAGAAAAAGTCTGCATCAATCTACTTCGTGAACTAGTGGCCTATACTATTTCGAAAGTCTCATTCGTTCCATAAGTTACATTGTTTTCATCTATTTCTATTTGCTAGCACCCAGTAGAACTCAGTAGTAATCAACATGTTTGACTTACTAGCATAAAAGTGGCAAATGGAGAACACAATAATACAGTTGGCTTAGAGGTAATTATTTTACATTCTACCGGCCAGCATGGTGGCGGAGGAGCCAAAACCGAAAGAGAACATTCGGCAAGCAAGATAATTTCAAATGTCATGAACTTACATCACCGAAATCATATCAGAAAGGAGCCTTATCAGGAATGTGGTATCGGATTCAATGACTGCATACTCGTAATAGATATAGTCTTCAGTTCCCAGACTTTGTAATGTTTTTCGTTTTATTTAATCCAGATGTTGTTTAAAAATTAACCAACCAGACGAAAAAATTAAAGAAACCGAACATAAAATATTTCTTGCTAACAGAACTAGCATGCCGCTGTGTTTAAACAATTTTAGTGAAATATGTGTGAAAACACTGAGACCAAGGATTCTCCTTGAATTTTAAACTAACGATGAGTCGCTATAAAGAACACAACGCTAGACTGAGAGAAAAATTTATATGTAATTATGTAACACTCGTATATTATTATTGCCGGCCGCGGTGGTCTCGCGGTTGTAGGCGCGCAGTCCGGAACCGTGCGACTGATACGGTCGCAGGTTTGAATCCTGCCTCGGGCATGGGTGTGTGTGATGTCCTTAGGTTAGTTAGGTTTAAGTAGTTCTAAGTTCTAGGGGACTAATGACCACAGCAGTTGAGTCCCATAGTGCTCAGAGCCATTTGAACCACTCGTACATTAAACACGAGTGGCCAGTTGTTTGACACCTCCTGACCGTAAGCAAATACCAGATGTTTGTAATTTTATCATGTGTTTGGACGGTGACGCTACTTCACTGTGATGCTTGTATGGATGTGTGTGCAAAGGAAGTCTCTCCAAATTATTAAGATATAATAAAACTTCTCTTTAGTGAATAGTGTGATAAGAGCACAAATTAATTGCGGTATTGGACAGCTGCGAAATACGTCTTCTGTTATTGTGTTTGTTTTTATTTGTCGTTTTCCTCGAGCAGCACTTCCAATTTTTATTCGTATACAAGTTTCAAGTGGAACAGCAAACTGTGCGTTGTTGACTTGCGCTTTTCCTTTTGAGCGCATGTTGCTGTAAATGCTATGAAAATCAGCAAACCTTACCCTCTATTCTGAAATAAAAAGTTTTGTAGATAGAAAAGAAATATCTGTACCGGCTTACATAGATGTACGAAAACTAGAAACTGTTCTTCTTGTTGAAAATATGAATTTTCGTTTTTCGCTGGTGACAGTGACGCGTCAGTAATGCATTTTGTGTGCTTTTAAATGTAATAAATTGTATTCGTAAAATCCTTTCGCCAGGGAACTGCCTGTACATTAATGATACCAGAACAGTCGGGTGATCCAGTTTCTAAACTGATGTAGATGAAAGCAGATAAAAACCTCACCACTAGCTGACACTGAAGGGTAGGAAGATCGGTATTATTTTCTCCAAGCAGAGGCCAAACAAGGGTAAGAAAAAGAAATACTGTTGGTAGAAAATCCAAAAGACTCGATGGTAGCAATCACCTAACCTGTTTTTCCGAAACAACAATTCGCATGAACGCTCAGTTCCTAATAGCTATGTTGCGTGTTCAGACCTTTGGACTAACGTCGTAATTGCCCAGTGAACACGCGAACGTATTGTGCGTTCTAGAAAGCGCCACTCTTGCCAACGCTGCAAACTAACGTAGAAGGTGCACCACACTGACGATACAGTTCTCCTGCTGAGAAATTTATGTGCCAGCAGAATGCTACCCTAGACTCATACAACCTCAAGAAAAAAAAGGTAGAGTGACTCCATCGTTAACGTATGTTAACTATGGACTGTATGAAAGGGAGTTTGCAGCACTTCTACAATGTAAAATATTGTTTACGACGGATGCATACTCAGAAGGCATTAGTTACAAAATGTCGAATCACCACACACCTAGCCGGCCGCGGTGGTCTAGCGGTTCTGGCGCTGCAGTCCGGAACCGCGGGACTGCTACGGTCGCAGGTTCGAATCCTGCCTCGGGCATGGGTGTGTGTGATGTCCTTAGGTTAGTTAGGTTTAAGTAGTTCTAAGTTCTAGGGGACTTATGACCTAAGATGTTGAGTCCCATAGTGCTCAGAGCCATTTGAACCATTTTTGAACCACACACCTAACGTCACAACAAATACATTGCGTGATCAAAAGTATCTGGACACTCCCAAAAACATACGTTTTTCATATAAGTTGCATTGTGCTGCCACATACTGCCAGGTACTCCATATAAGAGACCACAGTAGTCATTAGGCATCGTGAGAGAGCAGAATGGGACGCTACGCGGAACTCACGGACTTCGAACGTGGTTAGGTGACTGGGTGGCACTTGTGTCACACGTCTGTACAAGAGATTTTCATACTCCTAGGTCCACTGTTTCCAATGTGATAGTGAAGTGGAAACGTGAAGGGACACATGCAGAAGAAAAGCGTACAGGCCGAACTCGTCTGTTAACTGACAGAGGCCGCCGACATTTGAAGAGGGTCGTAGTGTGTAATGCGTAGACATCTATCCAGACCATCACACAGGAATTCTAAACTGCATCGGGATCCTCTGCAAGTACTATTACAGTTAGGCGGGAGGTGAGAAAACTTGGATTTCATGGTCGGGCGGCTGCTCATTAGCTACACATCACGCCGGTAAATGCCAAAGTAGGCCTCGCTTGGTGTAAGGAGCATAAACATCAGATTATTTAAGCGGAAAAAAATTGTGTGAAGTGACGAATCACGATACACAATGTGGCGATTCGATGGCAGGGTGTGGGTATGGCGAATGCCTGGTGAACGTCATCTACCAGCGTATGTAATGCCAACAGTAAAATTCGGAGGCGGTGGTTTGGTCGTGTTTTTCATTCAGGGAGCTTGCACCCCTTGTTGTTTAGCGTTGCACTACCACAGCACAAGCCTAGATTGATGTTTCAAGAACCTTGTTGCCTCCCACTGCAGAAGAGCAATTCGGGGATGGAGATTGCATTTTTCATCACGATCGAGCACCTGCTCATAATGCACGGCATGTGGCGGAGTGGTTACTCGACATTAACATCCCTGTAATGGACTGTCCTGCACAGAGTCCTGATCGGAACTCTACAGAATATCTTTGAATACCTTTGGGATGTTTTGGAACGCTGACTTCGTGCCAGGCTTCACCGTCCGACATCGATACTTGTGCTCAATGCAGCACTCCGTGGAGAATTGGCTGCCATTCCCCAAGAATCCTTCCAGCACATGATAGAACGTATGCTTGCGAGAGTGGAAGCTTTAATCAGTGCTAAGGGTGGGCCAACACCGTATTGAATTTCAGGATTACCCATGGAGGGCGCCACGAACTTGTAAGTCATTTTCAGCCAGGTGTCCGGATACTTTTGATCACATAGCACTGTTTGTCTCGGCTGGCTGCAGTCGCTATCAGGAGGTATACGCACCGTGTGTGTGTGTGTGTGTGTGTGTATGTGTGTGGATGGGCGAGGATGTGTGGGTTCAAATGGCTCTGAGCACTATGGTACTCAACTGCTGTGGTCATCAGTCCCCTAGAACTTAGAACTACTTAAACCTAACTAACCTAAGAACATCACACACACCCATGCCCGAGGCAGGATTCGAACCTGCGACCGTAGCAGCAGCGCGGCTCCGGACTGGAGCGCCTAGAACCGCACGGCCACCGCGGCCGGCGTGGATGTGTGGGGGTTGGTGCGTATGCCTCCTGATAGCAACTGCAGTCAGCTGAGACAAACAGTGCTCGTCATATTTTTCATGCAAAGCACAGTGTCGACAGAAAACGACGGTTGGTTTCCCATTACAGACAAAATGATTTTTAAAGCGGAATTTTACGTGCTCATTCGACAGAGCGCTCCGAAATTAGTCTATCCCGATATTAATTTTATAGATACGAATTAACAGGGGCAGTAAAAACACGAAGAATAAACAGCGATCCAGCTGCGATAGAATCGCCCTAGCCCGCGTGCCGGCTACCGCCAATCATCGAGCGTTACTGAGGTGCTGCTGAATAGCTATTTATTCTTCTTGTTTTACTGTGTCTAGTAATACATATCGATAAAAATGAACATCGGACTAGACTCATTTCGGACGGCTCAATCCAATGGGCACGTAAAATTCCGATTTAAAAATCATGTTATTTGTAATGGGAAACAAGCAGACATTTCTCTTCTCACTGGACGTCGCATGAAATGCGTGACGAGCACAACTGCTCTGATTCCAGCTATGCAATGCAAAGACGAGACTGCAAATGTCTGCCAAAAAGCCAGAAAAAATGTAGCTAACAACGTTTAGGAGAGACCCAACATGCAGGACGATTCAGTTGCTCCTATGCTCCTATTTTTATGCAACCCGTAGTGCCTTGAAATACCATGCACAAGATTTTCATATTCTCTCGGTCGCTACATGCAGACTATTAGTCTTGCAGAGAAAATGAACTAGACCATTTCGTACAAAATTTTATGTAGTAAATTTTTGTGCCAGGATTCGTTCTCAGTAGAGGCCATAATTTTCATTTTATTCAAGAAAAACATGCAAAAGTGTCCTTCAAGCGCTTTTATCTTGAATAACTCGAAAATGTGTCTTCCAGCGAAAACGTGTCCCAGTACATATTTTAACTATATTAAATTCCGTACAAAAAGTTCCAGTTCATTTTTTCAGTAGGACTAATAGTTTGCACATAGCAACCGAGAGAATATGAAAATCTCACACATCGTTTTTGAATGCGTTGCAGGTTGCATAAAACATATCAGTATGGGCAGCTGAATCACACTATTTTTTATCACAAATGATGTTTAGTTTTGAGTAAAGGTGCGACATAAGTCATTTAGTGAGGGATTGTGACTAAGTATATTAAAAAGCAATTGTTCATCGACAGACTTGGTACATTAAGGAGAGATATTTGTCGAAGTGTGCTTAAAATAGTTCGACAATCTGTTATGGCGATTAACACATATGGTGCCCTCAGTGTGTACGACAGTCAAATACGTATCACAGAAGAAATATCGACTTTGGAACTATGTCAAATAACAGAGAGGTAGGTTTCCTGAACCAAGATATTTTCTGGTCACTCATGAGGTGTGTTAATGTCTCCGCTAAGACTCTTTAATATTCGTTCATTTTATTACACTTGCATGAAATAGAGCCTGGTGCTCTGGCATATAACGACTCTTTTTGGCCTTTTGCTGCTTTGGGTTATACATATTAATGTATTATGACTAACGTATTTTCTCATGACAGTCAAGCAGATGATTGTGGTAGGCACTTCCTTCTATATAATGTGAATTTTAATGAAAATTTATATGGGAGTTATAACGTAAATTAGATGCTAGCACCCCTGCTGGAATCTAAGCATCCATATACACAAACGTACTCTCTTTGTGTGGCAGTCAAGAATCACAGAGAAATAATTAACACAGTCAATGCATTGTGCTGTACTTCTATTTAATAATTTGAGTGAAAAAGATTCCTTCTGAAATCATTCAAATGTCATTCAGTTGTCTGTTTCCTTCTGGGCTACATAAATCAGGGTCAGTTTCAATCATCTGTTGTATTGTTGGTGGACCCAGTTCCATTGTTGTTTAAGGTCCACATCAGCATTATCGAATTGGACTCTGATTTCCCACTTAGACGTGACGACACTTCTTACCAGCTGGTCTAGTCATAGGCCATCCACCATGGGCTTTCAGTTAGGTACCACAATTTCCGATATTTTATTCTGAAGTCTTACAGACTTAGTAGAGCTGTGAAGAGCAAGTAAACTGGCTTTCAGTAAGATAATGCGTTAGACGGTATTTAAGAGTCGCGGTCGATGATGTACGAACCAGGAAAGTCTCTTTCTGATGAATGCTTGGGTCTGCGAGATACCTTGCGAGTGTGGCCAGTCATAGTTCGGACAGACAGTACGCACTGTGGAACAACGCAGGAAGTAGCATAAGAGGTTTCATCGCCTACGCTACCTACAGAAATGTGCTTTAGCTGAGCTCGCTTTAGAAAATTTGATGAAACATCCATCGTCGCACTAGCGGCTTCAGAGATTGTGTAATTAAAGAAGTCAATGAAATAAAAATCAACGACAACACCCTAAATAGAGACGGTAGCCTGCAGGTCAGCACGGCATGGGATCCAGCGATTGCGCGGTTAAAGCGGGTACACGGAAAGCCGCAAGCACCAGTGACGTCACAGCCGGCAGCTAATGTATATAAGGGGCATACCAGCATCGTACTGGCAGCCGTATGTACCTCTTGACAATGCCCAAGGAGTGCATGGCCGGAAGTTCGGGTAATTTTAATCACTTGACGCCACTGGAAACCCGAGAACTTTTTCTTCAATTGAAACTCTTACACAACATCATGGAGTGCTAAAAATCAACTGTTACGCTAATTATTGCTTTTGTATCATACGAAGCGTCATCTGTTGGTCATATTGCTCCCTTTTTCTCGTTTCAGTAAAACCCCACATGATTATAAGTTTGTAAGTAAAATTTTGTTTCTATACCAACATTATTCCGTGAAGTATTAAATGTTCACGTGTTAATGGGCTCTTGGGTCAGTATATCGTTCACGTTCATGCTACAATATAGGCACATACCTTTATAAAAGGCTTCCTAATACATACATTTATATTCGATAATAACATTTTTTTCTTTTTTAGGAATGCTTTTCTTGTTATTGCCAGCCTTCACTTTATTTCGTCAATCATTTTGATAGCAAAATTCATCTACCACCTTTCGTTCCTCACCCATTTGTTCCTCAGTCATTCACCATCTTTCTTTCCTATCGGTTTGTAATGATATACGTTTCTAACTGTCTTCCCCTATTCTGTTGATATATTGTGTCCATTTTATGTATGCTTACTTTATTTTCGTCATTTAGGCAATATATGTTAAGTTATTCTCTTATAATTTCGTTTTGTATATGATCTCTGTGAGTTACATCCTTAAAATTTGCTTAAAAATTTTGTAACAGCCATCATATTCTTTTCTTGTCGTTCTTAGTTAATGCCCCAGATACGCTTTCATACATTAAATAGGTTTAGCCATTCAATTAAAAATTTTGACTTTGTATCTTTCGTTCCATTGTCACACGGAGTTCTGTGTACAGTGCCATACATAATGTGAAAGTTATTTAATTTATTAGTGTCATCGTTGTCGCATTCATAGCGAATATTACAGCCTGACAGCTCAAATGTGACACGTGTTCTATTGATTGTTCATTTCGTACTGTTTAGGAGCGAACTGGAAAGTTACCTTTGAGGATCATTAATTTTGTTTATTGCTGAAATTTTTAGACGATAGTTCTAACAAATTTGATATAGACTATGTATTACAGACTGGAGGCTATTTCCTGTCTTCTATATTGTAATCAGGCTGTCGGCAAGGAACAGAGTATTTACGTGTGCGCGTCCTTGTATTCATCTGACACCCTGTTTATCTTCTCAAATGGCTCTGAGCACTATGGGACTCAACTGCTGTGGTCATAAGTCCCCTAGAACTTAGAACTACTTAAACCTAACTAACCTAAGGACAGCACACAACACCCAGCCATCACGAGGCAGAGAAAATCCCCGACCCCGCCGGGAATCGAACCCGGGAACCCGGGCGTGGGAAGCGAGAACGCTACCGCACGACCACGAGATGCGGGCCGTTTATCTTCTCAATTTCCCCTGTCTAACGGTATCGTCAAAGAGTTATATTGGATACGTGGGTGAAGCGCTACACCCTTGTCCCGCTTCTCTGTTTATCCTTGTTGATCTCGTCTCCTCTTTCCCTATATTTATTGCAATTTTTATATGCTGATAGAAATTCCTTATCACTAGTATTAAGTGTCTCGGATACTTCTTTTATCCACGATGCTCCAAAACCTGCTTCTATTCTCTCTCGAAAACTCTTTCACAATCTATAAATGCGATGTTAGTCTCCACGCTGTGCTCTCCTTTTTTTCAGTCAACTGGCGTGCAGTAGTAACACTGCAGTACAAGACTGTCCCTTTCTAAAGTCCTTTTGTCCTCCTATTAGGAGGGGGCCATCCTCTTTGTCGTTCTGTTGTTAATTCTCGCGTAGAGCATGGAAGAAGCATTTAGTAGCCTTATTCCTCTATAGTTCTCACAGACATTTCTTCCTCCCTTTTTCCAGAGCGGTAAGGTCACCGTTATCTTCCATGATTGAAGTTCAACCCTCGTCTGTCAGTATACATTCAAGAAGTGTAAGAGCTACAAATGTAGCTTAAATTTTCCTTCTTAAAAGTTTTATGTTGATTAGATGAGGCCCTGCAGCTTTCCTTTTTTTTCGTCTATTTGAAGGCCTCCTATAATTCACATAGTGTCATGTCATCCCCTTGATACAGAAGCAGGTGACCTTCACCCTCTGAATTTGCTATTCCTTCCGTTCCGTCATCTCGTTCAGTCCACAGTTCTTGATAGTGTTTTACCCAAGTCTCTTTAACTACAACATTTTATCTTGCAGCATCTCTTTCTTGCTAGTTAAGTGGTTTCATAAGGTATAGGCCACCTCTTGTTCACCGTGAGCTTCATTTTCTATCGTTCGTATACCTCTATCCCATGATTCTTAGTGATCTTTCCTTGCTTCCTTTTGGCCAAGTTGCGCTTTTCTGAATAATCCCTCGACTCTCTTCATTATTGTCATGCAATTTTATAAGATAGTCTTCTTCTTTTTTATCTGCATTTTCTCTTTCATCATTCCATATTCGGAGACCATCCTTCTTCCTGAATATCTTCTTCATCCATACAGCTTGCATTGGTGCTCTACTGAGGTACGACTTGATATTTTCACCCTCTGTGTTAGAGTAAAAATCAAATCATCCATTGATAGAGCAACAATGGAAGCCACATTGAAAAATATCATCTATTAATTTGAGTGTCTCATTTCTTAATCTAATTCCCTGTCTGATTACATTGCCGTTGTTTTACTTCGGTTAGAGCTGTTCAGATTAAATTAATCGGGCTTGAGTAAGATGCTACAAACGACCGTACTTGGTAGTTGCTTCAAAAATTTTGTTACTCACGGTAGTCGGAGAATGCTTATAGAGAACATTTGACGCCCAAGTTACGAGGCGTCCCTTGCCGAGTTTCCCTTCTTCTGCTACTGCTAATAACCATTTTGCTTATACTCTTGGCGAGGTCATATCCTGATTCACTATTTCTATGTTAAAGATCTTTTTAGACAACTGTAGTCAACCGCGACGATTGATGATGTGGCTCGGACTTATACTGCCTGAAGGAACTAATGTAGTTAAATGCGTATTATATGTTAACGTTTTTCCATTTTTCTGTGTATGGTAAGCCGCCGCTCTATTACCATTCATCAGTGCTATATGTGTTGTAATTTGGCTGTAAATTTTGGAGTATGTAATGAAGTTATTCATTGAGTTGAAATTTGACTTCGATGCTCTCGCTGCTAGTGTTCACTGCCCCACCCTGTCGATCACCATCACCCACATATATCTGGTCATTTCTTGAGAGACTTTAGTTACACTAATAGTCCTACAACGGTCTAATACAATCTCATTATTTCTAACAACGTTACTGTTTCAAACAAAATTAATAGCAGGATTAAGGATTTATTGGTCGGGAGGACCAGTATGTTGTCTTGGATGAGGACTCATCAAGTAGAAGTAATTGCAGACGTGGCCCCAGGAAGGGTATTGGAACCCCTGCTACTCACGTTCTAAGTTAATGATATTTATTTTCAAGTTGATGCCTGTTTTTTAGGACTAACTACTATCTTAGAAACGCAGCAAAAATAATGAGTTAGATCTAAAACGGTGCAGAAGCTGTTAACTTGCTTTAGATGTACAAAAATGGAAAAATGCACTTCACAGAACGAAAAATGGTAGTATCCCACGTCTCCAGACGGAAACAGTCAACTCATACACATTCCTGGCTTTATCAATTTGAATGACTGAATGAACGATACAAATGGAATCGTCAAATATGGTCGGTGGTAGGAAAAGCAAGAGGCGGACTTCGGTCTATTGCTAAGATACTGTGAGAATGCAGTCAGACTACAATGCAGAGGTAGACTACTTACAAAATCCTTGTGTGACACATCGTAGAATGTTACTCAACTGTGTGGGACCGTTAACAAATGGGATCAAAGAGGGGCAGCACGAATGGTCACAGGTTTGTTTGACTCAAGGGGGATCCTCAAGAAAATGCTGAAAAACCTTAGTTGGCAAACATGTGAATGTAGACACTAATTGTCCCACGAAAGCCTATTTACAAATTGTCAAGAACCAATATAAGTGAAACTCAAACATTACTCTTGTACAAAATTGTTAAGGCTTTCGTGGCCACTTGTTGAACTTGGGGCACTGAGTATAGCTCCCGTAGGCAAGAGTTTACGTAAACATTTATCCTTGCCATGACGTCATGTGTAGAAATGGGGGAGCCGCTCCGGAACTGTTTTATAGAGTTGAATCTTTCAAAGGAGTGAACAATCAGTGATTCAGAAAAAAAGAACGGTAGCTCCAAACGTTTCCCACAGCAGAGAGAGAGAGAGAGAGAGAGAGAGAGAGAGAGAGAGAGAGACGGAGCATATCAGCGGGGCCTCTGCTGGTCAGAGCACACTGCGCGCCACACAACACAGCCAGTGCTGGCCTCTGCCCTGCTTCTGCCTTGGCTGCCTGCATTGTGCAGTGCCCCATTGGATTTTGTGTTTCACATATCCCGTGCCGTCTCTGTGCTTCCTCTGCCGCGTGCAGTGTCTGGCGCACCTTAGCATCGCACTCCGTCGGCGATCGTTTCAGTCGCACGTCCTGCCCTCTGGGCAGTTGATGCGAGCAACAGGACAGAGAGCCTCCTAGCGGAGAACATAAGAACTACTTGCAACAACCTGCTCGCAAGAGAGCGGACGATTTGTCTCGGAGCGGGTGACTGGTGGCCGCTCACCGCTCCCCCCACCCTCGGAACTCGCCCGCTCAACGCTCACCCCACCGTTCTCGACTCTAGCCAGAGCATTGAGCAAAGCAACTCAGGTGTCACTCTGGTCTCTGCGGTCTTAGCTCACGCAGCAATACAGCTCGCGGCTCGACCAGCTTGACTCAGCGTCTCTGCATCGGAGTTCGTCTATACTGGATATTGTTCTTCGTACTAATACCGATGTGTATATTACATAATTATGTTATGTATACATCATTTGTTTTTATTTTATTTTTATTTGTTTAAACTGATCAGATGAGGTTCCTGACGACTCCTCTCACTATAGGTTTTTTTATTATGGACACTCGAATTTACACTTTAATTACGAGCGAACCAATAAACGTATCGCAAAATGTGATACACCAATATTTTCCTTGTTTTATTCTGCATAAGGCTATATGCAGCACTTTGGTCTTACAGTCAAATTTATATTTTATTTTCTAATTGTAGTACGGATTTTGCGATTTTGGGCGTCTTAGGAAGGAAATGTTCACTTTAAAAATATATGGCTTGGAATGTATTTGTACAAGGTTAATGAAATTTTAATACATTATAGCCAAATACATTGTTAATGTAAATCTAAAGTTACAAAATTTTCCGATCACCCAAAAAACCACGATAGTGCAAAATAAATCGGTAATCAAAAACTTTGTCATATCGTGGAAATTTCAATAAACAATACAAAATTCTTAGTCATTATCTGTGTTACTTCAAAATATGATCAAATAAAATCAAAATACAGGTATAGTACTGGAATAAACCAAGTTTAAAGGGCAATGTGCCTTCCATTTATTTTCTATTGTGAATGAGTGGTGAGTCATGAAAAAGACCTAGTTCATTTCAGGGAGTGAACAGTTCAGATCCGATCTCTGAAAAGAACAGTTTTGCCCATCTCTAGTCATGTGCGGTTGCTATGGGAAGATGCCTTAACATGTGCACATTACTAAGTATCCTCCGTTACGCATTTTGCAGAGTGATACATATGTAGTAGGGCCATACCATTAAAGTAGGGAGGGCGTGATTCGCTGATCACAAGCAACTGTTCGCCAACTGGATGGCAGCTTCCGTAGACGCGAATATTACAAGCAGCTAGGTGGAAGTTGTGCGGCGTTAGGCAAGCTGTACCACTACCCTCTGGAGACGAGAAGATCCACTACGGGCGTCTGCTGACAGATGCCGACCAATCAACGGACGCCCTCCGACCTCTACTGAACCTCCAGGCAGCCTACATTTGCGAGGTCACACACGTTACTGCAAGCTTGATACACATGCATGTGCAGCCAATTTGGACAAGTAGGCACAAGTAGGCTTCGCCCTACACGGTTCAAACATGCTTGTACAGTTCGCGTAACCCATACACCGCTATTGATTCTAGAAGACGATGCTGCAGGAGGGAGGTGCAGTGGGCTCCCCGAGGGGTGGAACAAACAAAGAGTGGCTACTGAGTCGAAAAACTTACTGTCTCGTTAACTTAATAACTGAATATGTATCCAGGGGATGAGCACAAGAATCTAAGGACAAATGAAGAAATGTACTTCAGCCTCTTGCCATTTGTAAAACCACTGATTCAAAAGCCACATACATCAATGCGGGAAACCACAAACATACTTGACAGCGATATTGCAGTTTTTCGCAAGCTTTGAGTTATATTCCTGAAACCTAATACGGTGTCTACAGTATCCATTAAAATAAATATCAAACTTGGGTTTACACACTAGACCTATGCCATTCCCTGGCTTCCGACCGTCACTTCTTTTTTCTGTTTTTTTCTAAAATCGCATGCATACTACGAGAATATGAATTAATTTCATGTCTTATTCCATCCTCCAGTGAGGGCTATTTCAGTACACACTATGCTTTCGATTCTTACGAAGTTAAAAGACACAATAACTAATGGGCCCTTCAGGCCACAAGCGTTTACAGATTTTCTGGTCATAAAAAATTTCACTTATAGCTTTCAAGAATTGAACAGAAGTATTTGGCGTGTCTATGCCTTGCTAATAATATCCAGACTTCTATTTTCAGATCTAGCAGTTCTTTAACAAGGACAGTGAATACTGATATGAAATAGACATAAAAAAGTACGTCTCTTCATACAAAAACATTACTTACGGAGTACCTTATGAAGTGCTGATTCAAGAGGTTGAGAAGGTCCAAAGAAGAGCGGCAAGATTCGTGACTGTTACATTTAGCCATCGCGAGAGCGTTACAAATCTCATAGAAAGTTTGTAGTGGGACACACTTGCAGACGCGCTAAACGGAAGGGGCTGCTCACTAAACTCCAAAATCAGATCTTAGCCGAGGATGTAGAGAATATATTATTTCCACCAACTTTCACTTTCGTATCGCGCAATGATCACCATTCAGAAATAAGGGAAATTAGAGGCGTTCCCTCGAGCGATCTGCGAAGGGGAACCGAGGGGGGGGGGGGAGGGGGAAGGGATATCACTTTGGCGCGAATAGTGCCTTCCGTCACACACCGCTTGGTGCCCAGCGGAGTATATATGTAGATGTATGTAGAACTCTGGAGGAAATGAAACTCAAACTTAACCAAAGCAAGGGATCGGTTGATAGATAACACCCTGAGTCGTCAAGGTATTGTCAAATCGTCAAGTTTCATGGTGGGCAGAAGTATGTATGTATATATGTGTGTTGGGGGGGGGGGGGGAGAGGGAGGGACTGAGGAAGTGTTGAGGTTCAAATAGATGTAGGTTGCAGTTAAGCAAAGAGATTAGCGTGGGGAGCTGCATCAAACCAGTCTTTCGCCTGAAACAACTCAAGTCTACACGTCCCTAGTTTCTTTCGGCACTTATCTATGACTGGCGACACAATACATAAAAATGGACTCATCCACAAATGAAAATAGATGCAAACCTGAAATCACAATGGGATAACTGCACAGAAGGATAAACTGTTCTCTCAGTTATTCTGAACTGTTGTGTGTGAATAAATTTAGCACATCTATTAGTGTATGCAACAAAGAGTTTGTCAACCAAAGCGAGGTCGTAACATTTACTGAGCAATCTGTATGTAATATGACTATCTGAATGAGGTTAGCAACGTCTGCCGACATTTTGGTAACATATTGTTGTATGCGGATTCTGGATAATAAAGTCAATGATCTATAAACTGGTGTGAATTATCGAAATTTACAGAAATACTTTCGTCAAAGTTTTAGACCGAAAAGAAACAATAACGTCAAATGTCTGTTATGGAACGTTTATTGTATGGTATGAGATCGTAATAATGAAACTCTTTCATTGTTAAATATACACTCCTGGAAATGGAAAAAAGAACACATTGACACCGGTGTGTCAGACCCACCATACTTGCTCCGGACACTGCGAGAGGGCTGTACAAGCAATGATTACACGCACGGCACAGCGGACACACCAGGAACCGCGGTGTTGGCCGTCGAATGGCGCTAGCTGCGCAGCATTTGTGCACCGCCGCCGTCAGTGTCAGCCAATTTGCCGTGGCATACGGAGCTCCATCGCAGTCTTTAACACTGGTAGCATGCCGCGACAGCGTGGACGTGAACCGTATGTGCAGTTGACGGACTTTGAGCGAGGGCGTATAGTGGGCATGCGGGAGGCCGGGTGGACGTACCGCCGAATTGCTCAACACGTGGGGCGTGAGGTCTCCACAGTACATCGATGTTGTCGCCAGTGGTCGGCGGAAGGTGCACGTGCCCGTCGACCTGGGACCGGACCGCAGCGACGCACGGATGCACGCCAAGACCGTAGGATCCTACGCAGTGCCTTAGGGAACCGCACCGCCACTTCCCAGCAAATTAGGGACACTGTTGCTCCTGGGGTATCGGCGAGGACCATTCGCAACCGTCTCCATGAAGCTGGGCTACGGTCCCGCACACCGTTAGGCCGTCTGCCGCTCACGCCCCAACAACGTGCAGCCCGCCTCCAGTGGTGTCGCGACAGGCGTGAATGGAGGGACGAATGGAGACGTGTCGTCATCAGCGATGACAGTCGCTTCTGCCTTGGTGCCAATGATGGTCGTATGCGTGTTTGGCACCGTGCAGGTGAGCGCCACAATCAGGACTGCATACGACCGAGGCACACAGGGCCAACACCCGGCATCATGGTGTGGGGAGCGATCTCCTACACTGGCCGTACACTACTGGTGATCGTCGAGGGGACACTGAATAGTGCACGGTACATCCAAACCGTCATCGAACCCATCGTTCTACCATTCCTAGACCGGCAAGGGAACTTGCTGTTCCAACAGGACAATGCACGTCCGCATGTATCCCGTGCCACCCAACGTGCTCTAGAAGGTGTAATTCAACTACCCTGGCCAGCAAGATCTCCGGATCTGTCCCCGATTGAACATGTTTGGGACTGGATGAAGCGTCGTCTCACGCGGTCTGCACGTCCAGCACGAACGCTGGTCCAACTGAGGTGCCAGGTGGAAATGGCATGGCAAGCCGTTCCACAGGACTACATCCAGCATCTCTACGATCGTCTCCATGGGAGAATAGCAGCCTGCATTGCTGCGAAAAGTGGATATACACTGTGCTAGTGCCGACATTGTGCATGCTCTGTTGCCTGTGTCTATGTGCCTGTGGTTCTGTCAGTGTGATCATGTGATGTATCTGACCCCAGGAATGTGTCAATAAAGTTTCCCCTTCCTGGGACAATGAATTCACGGTGTTCTTATTTAAATTTCCAGGAGTGTATATGACTCTGAAGCCCTGCAAATACACTAATTTACTATAAGCCATTGGAAGTTGTTCAGTTTGGTATTTTACAGTCAAGTACATATCCTTTCACAGTCCACTCCACTTGAGAACTACCACATCTCATAAGTGCAATAAATTTTAAATCTGAGTGGAAAATTAAAATATATTCAACCTGCCTGTAATTCTTTCAGGTAACTGTCTTTGATTTGAGCTGTTCCTTACGTTCGTGTAGCTGTTCACACTAAAGTCTGTGTCTAGATGTGTGTTTATAAAAATGATAAAAAATGTTCAGCTTTAGAGATGTTTAACACAATATTTTGTTGGCTCAACTTTGAAGCTGCTACTGCTGGAATAGACAGCCACTGGAGTCGTCATGTGGCAGATGTTCGGCGATTCACAGGAGAAGGACAAGATGGCGGGTACTACCTTGTCAGTACAAAAATTAGAGAGATACGAAATAAATTGCTGCCATTATTCCAATGCGACGTTCCGTCATTGAAGTCTCAATGTCGATACTCTTTAACTTCTTATTTAAAGGGTGCAGGATTGGGATGAGCTTGGACTGAACTACGGACACCGTTTTAGGCGCACAACAGTGGACGTCTGCACAGCGATATATTTTATTTCTAAGTTATCGCTTTTCAGATAATTTGCACTTTGGTCCTGTGCAACAAATAGTCCAACCACAGTCCAGATACTCTAAATACAAAACACTGCTACAGAGACTGTAGCACCGATATAATACTTGTCTCTCATCAACCCAAGTAAAGCTAGGAACTGCTTAGTACACTGCCTCACGTAATTCACAGAATAGTCGCATTTTCGCGATGAAACTGCTCTTCGTCTGAGCTTATTCTTAGTCTTGACATCCATTTGTCTTGTGTGATGGCTTACTAAATCTTCTGACTTTATTTGCTTACAGTCTTCCCCTGTTACGATTGCTCTACTGTGAGGAGAGTATCGAACCGTATTTCTTCTCGTAACTTCGTCAACAGTGCTGTTGCAGTAGTTTTAAAAAGCTAAAAGCTTTAAACAACAAAGTTAAACAGTTCATAGAAAACGGGGTACTGCACTGTACTATGCAGATATAGCTCTAAAGAATCGACCCTAGAGACGACACTAGCCCCGTGTCACGAAAGGAGATTCGTGACAGCCGGCAACGCTGTTGCCAGATTTCACTCGCGAAGCGCTTACGGCTGCCGCAACTCTGCCTCAAAGACACAAACAATTATCTAACTTTCCAGCAACAATGAGGCGTTCGGTAATAAAAATGAAAACGATTCGCGTCACATGACTGACTGCGGCAGACGGGCGAAGCAGCCGCAGAATGCCCACTGCAAGGATCTTATTTTGCTATAGCCGACAAATGGTAACGTCGAAAGCTGCAGTTGCCAGATTTTCTCACACTGTGGATGCATTGTCTTTACCCCGAAGCTGTCACGATAGAAATATGTTATCTACAGTCGACTGTTCCTTGCAGAAGTGTGCTCTATAGTCCCTGACGGTGAGTCGTTGGGTGACGCGTCAGTTATCATCGCAACGAGGTCGCACAAACTTGTCCAATCTCCCTCGTGCCGTGACACTCCTGTAATGTTGAAACGTGCGGACACTCTCATTCAACCTGATCAACGGATTACAGTGAAACACCTTGCTCCACAACTGTACGTGTCCGTTGCTACTGCTGACGGCCTCGTCCACCAGTTGGAGTACTCAAATGTATGTTCCCGTTGGTTTCCTCGCCACCTGCGCAACTTCCTATTTCCATCTGTCTGGTTCAATGAAGAATGCGATACTTGGGAAGCAGTTCGTGGATGATGGGGAGGCTATTGATGCAACAAGACGCTGGCTCAGACGTCGACAAGTAGAGTGGAACCACGCATGCAATCAGGTGCTCCCAGAAAGGTGGCGAAAGAGAGATTATGTTGAAAAATACAGTTTTATAGCCAAAATAGTAATGAATAATAAAGTGTATTGGAATCTTGAATAAAATCAAACTGCTTTCTGGAAAAAAGGGGTTGCATTACTTTTTGATGCCCCTCGTATTTTTCCCTGTGCTAGCGGCGTTTGAAGCATTTCAGGCTCTAAATCCAGATCGTCGTGAACGGTCTGAAAAGGCCAAAAATGATCATCTATACTGATGTACTGCTTTACTTTATGGTTTCCAGGTCGATTTCCTGACAACAGTGATTTGTCAGGTTGTAATGGTTCTTTATTTGCGAAACCATTACCACCCGCCAACCCAATTTGTCGATACCGTAGATTAATGAATATTTTTCTACGTAATGTCTCATATTTTTCACTCTGTTCAAATTTTGTTTCATTTATATATGTAAGTACGTCGATATTTTGAGATGTTGAAATCTATATATCATTTAGTGTTCAAAATGGCTCTGAGCACTATGCGACTTAACTTCTGAGGTCATCAGTCGCCTAGAACTTAGAACTAATTAAACCTAACTAACCTAAGGACATCACACACATGCATGCCCGAGGCAGGATTCGAATCTGCGATCGTAGCGGTCGCTCGGTTCCAGACTGTAGCGCCTAGAACCGCACGGCCACTCCGGATGGCTATTATCTAGTGTGAATATCTCTGTACTTATTGTTTTCTTTGAGGCTGGGTTGTGACTTTTGACGCGGAAGCGTACAGAGTAGTCAAGTTTCTGTGTTGAATATGAACAGTCTTGACTTTGTGTTGGAAATGAAAAGATCAGTCTGAGTTGTGGACAATGAAAAATGTTGTGAGTTTTATTAAGTGCGGTAACGGCTGCGAAATTGTATGATGAAGTAATGCTTTGAACATGCGAAACTATAAGAAGTTTAATAAATGTGAATTTTTGTGAAAAATTGTCTTCGTAAGTTCTTCAAGTCGGCGTAATTAACATCCGACTGCCTTTCGCACCAACAGCGATAGTCATGCTACCTATACAACGATTTTAATTACGAGCCAAAGCCAGAGCGAGATCGTCGTTGGATTGCAAATAAAAGATAAGTAATGGTATTGTTAATTTTCTTCAGTGACTGTAATCAATTCATGTTGCAATACCTGCCACATTAAAGACCTTTTATTTGCGCAATAAAAAGATCATACTTTGAGTGCGCGAAGTGATAATGTTTGAACTAATTAATTGTTAGTAGAGGTATTGTTATAGGGTGTAGACTGGATATTTCAAATGGAAGCTAAAATGTCACTACGCATTGCCATCTGAAGAAGGGGTCAATATGGATTGTAGGCATTAATGATACATTTAGTCAGCCCTGCTCAGTGTGTTCCCTTCTCTTTGCTTTCTTCATTTCCATCTCTTTGCATAGCTGTATGAGTCTCGAAAACAAGCATTGTAGATGAGCAAGGAGCGAACTGTATTTGCCATCAGCGAAATGAGTCTCATTTCTCGCTGTCGTTAAAGAGCCCCGTATGAGCCTAACTATTGTATTCGGGCCGGACACGTGACACCAGCCAAAGTGCAGCAGGATTTGCATAGTGCCGTAGCTCTGCTCCTGACAGTGCATAATAATTACTGTGTAACGCGTCTGGTGTAGACACCGACAAAAAGAGGCGACTCTACACAGAATCACGACGCGTCATGACATGGCGGAATGAAATACACTCCTGGAAATTGAAATAAGAACACCGTGAATTCATTGTCCCAGGAAGGGGAAACTTTATTGACACATTCCTGGGGTCAGATACATCACATGATCACACTGACAGAACCACAGGCACATAGACACAGACAACAGAGCAAGCACAATGTCGGCACTAGTACAGTGTATATCCACCTTTCGCAGCAATGCAGGCTGCTATTCTCCCATGGAGACGATCGTAGAGATGCTGGATGTAGTCCTGTGGAACGGCTTGCCATGCCATTTCCACCTGGCGCCTCAGTTGGACCAGCGTTCGTGCTGGACGTGCAGACCGCGTGAGACGACGCTTCATCCAGTCCCAAACATGCTCAATGGGGGACAGATCCGGAGATCTTGCTGGCCAGGGTAGTTGACTTACACCTTCTAGAGCACGTTGGGTGGCACGGGATACATGCGGACGTGCATTGTCCTGTTGGAACAGCAAGTTCCCTTGCCGGTCTAGGAATGGTAGAACGATGGGTTCGATGACGGTTTGGATGTACCGTGCACTATTCAGTGTCCCCTCGACGATCACCAGTGGTGTACGGCCAGTGTAGGAAATCGCTCCCCACACCATGATGCCGGGTGTTGGCCCTGTGTGCCTCGGTCGTATGCAGTCCTGATTGTGGCGCTCACCTGCACGGCGCCAAACACGCATACGACCATCATTGGCACCAAGGCAGAAGCGACTCTCATCGCTGAAGACGACACGTCTCCATTCGTCCCTCCATTCACGCCTGTCGCGACACCACTGGAGGCGGGCTGCACGATGTTGGGGCGTGAGCGGAAGACGGCCTAACGGTGTGCGGGACCGTAGCCCAGCTTCATGGAGACGGTTGCGAATGGTCCTCGCCGATACCCCAGGAGCAACAGTGTCCCTAATTTGCTGGGAAGTGGCGGTGCGGTCCCCTACGGCACTGCGTAGGATCCAACGGTCTTGGCGTGCATCCGTGCATCGCTGCGGTCCGGTCCCAGGTCGACGGGCACGTGCACCTTCCGCCGACCACTGGCGACAACATCGATGTACTGTGGAGACCTCACGCCCCACGTGTTGAGCAATTCGGCGGTACGTCCACCCGGCCTCCCGCATGCCCACTATACGCCCTCGCTCAAAGTCCGTCAACTGCACATACGGTTCACGTCCACGCTGTCGCGGCATGCTACCAGTGTTAAAGACTGCGATGGAGCTCCGTATGCCACGGCAAACTGGCTGACACTGACGGCGGCGGTGCACAAATGCTGCGCAGCTAGCGCCATTCGACGGCCAACACCGCGGTTCCTGGTGTGTCCGCTGTGCCGTGCGTGTGATCATTGATTGTACAGCCCTCTCGCAGTGTCCGGAGCAAGTATGGTGGGTCTGACACACCGGTGTCAATGTGTTCTTTTTTCCATTTCCAGGAGTGTATTTATCACCGAGTGGAAAAAACCGCTGCGTTTATCGACTGTTTCCGCATCCGTGTAAAGACGGGTATACGTTGTTTATAGCGAGGAGAATTTTTTTCGAAGAAACATCAGCATTATCATACTATATTGGACGCATATACAGTTGCAATAAAATGATGTCATATCATGGAAAAACGGCCTCATACCGGGAAGTCATTTCGCGTTTTTATTTGTAACACGCTGGCGTCATATTCTCTTCCTCTGTAATATAATATCTGCAGGAGAGTTCCGAGTTGCCATTTCCTCTGTGATTGACACCAGTGACGGGCATTTTGGGGACAAAGTCATACTTGTGCAAAGACCTGTTTTTTGGGCCATGCGGGAGTAATGTGTTTGAGAGAATTTTTTTGGTGAAATGAGTGAAAATGTTTCGAAAACTCTGCGATACATGGTGCTAGGTGGTGCTTCTAACATCCTACTCTATTTCACGACGAGCTTGCTATCCTCGTTATGGATAATGTGAAATTGTTTGTTAAAATTGCGTTTTTGAAAAGGGCTATACTAATCATGTCTTTATTTGGCACTCACACACATAAAGAGTAAAGCGATGTGACATAAGATCTTTCAGTATACAGCGTTTTATGGGTGGTAAGTCTAAATTTATAGCAATTAGCAAAAACTTGAATATTTAGTCAGACTGAGGAGATTCAGGAAAGTAGCAAAACAAATACAAAGTTAGAAAAAAAATCATTAAATGTGTAGAAATTTGAGAAAATAACGGCGAAATTTAAAGAAAAATCTACAAAAAGAATCTTAGGAACGTTCTCCTGGTTCCTTCGTTTGGCTTTACTAACACTTTTTGTGTCTACAGTTATTTGTGTTTCACTGTATTTATATATCGCCGACTCAAAAAAGGTAGTAGGAGTTATCCACTGAATTACAGGTCCACATCATTAACATCGATATGCAGCAGGATTTTGGAACATGCATTGCGTTCGAACATCATGAATAACTTTGAAGAGGTTGACACACAGTCAACACATATGTACAAAAATCATTCTTATGAATCACAACTAGCTCTTTATTTACACAAAAAGTTGAGTGTTGTTGAGAAGGTTTTTAGACTGATTACGTATTTCTAGATTTCCAGAAGGCTTTTGACACTGTAACACAGAAGCGGGTTGTAGTGAAATTGCATTTTTTGGAATATCGTCTCGGTTGTGACTGAATTTCTGATTTCCTGTCAGCAGGCCACAGTTCGTAGTAATTGGCAGAAAGTCTTCGAGTAAAACAGAAGTGATATTTCGCATTGCACAATGTAGTTTTACAGTCCCTCTGCTGTTCCTTTTCTGTACAAACGATTTAGGAGACAATCTGGGCATCCGTCTTAGGTTGTTTGAAGATGATGCTATCGTTTACCGTCCAGAAAGTCATCAGAAGATCCAAACAAATTGGAAAAAGATTTAGAAAAGATATCTGTATGATGAGAAAACTGGTCCTAAATAATGAAAAGTGTGAGATCGTTTGCATGATTGGTAAAAGGAATCCGTTAAAATTCGGTTACGCAATAAATCAGTCAAATCTAAGGGCCATAAGTTCAAGTAAATAACTAGAAAATACAATTACGGACATTATAAACGGGAAAGAACACAT
Organism: Schistocerca nitens; assembly: GCF_023898315.1. Classification (NCBI taxonomy): domain Eukaryota; kingdom Metazoa; phylum Arthropoda; class Insecta; order Orthoptera; family Acrididae; genus Schistocerca; species Schistocerca nitens. The sequence continues at coordinate 707,070,362 of NC_064619.1, forward strand.
AGAAGATGTTGTGAGGAAGGTAAACCGAAGACTGCGTTTTATTGGCTCAACACTTAGAACATACGAGTATAACGGTTCTACTACCTACACTAAGCTTGTCCTTCCTTTCTTGGAGTACTGCTGCGCAGTCTGGGATCCTTACCAGATAGGATTAACAGAGTATATCGAGAAAGTTCAAAGAAGAGCAGCACGTTTTTTTATAGCGAAATAGGGGGGAGAGTGTCACGGGCATGATACAGGATTTGGGGTGAACATCATTAAGACAAAAGTGTTTATCGTTGTGGCGGAATCTTCTCACGAAATTTGAGGGACCAACTTTCTCCTCAGAATGCGAAAACATTTTGTTGACGTCGACCTACGCAGGGAGAAACAATCATCATAATATACTAAGGGATCAGAGATCGCACGGAACAGTATAGATGGGTGTTCGTTTTCTCCGCGAGAGAATAATAGAGTGATATTGTGAAGGTGGTTCGATGAACCCTCTGCCAGGCGCTTAAGTGAGATTTAAAGAGTATCTATGTAGAGAAGAATTACTGCAATGGAAAAAATGGACAACCTACGAATTAAGGCAACTGAGTCAATAATAATAATCTGTTTGACGTGTCTAAAACTACGAATGCAGTCTTATGATTCAGCATAGATTTGGAAAGTAAACGTAGCATATCAAATAGAAAATCAGAACAACACAATTATCTTACTCTCATAGTCTGGAAGGAGTTAATGAGAAACACGAAGTAACTATCCGAACAGGACAGAAATTAGTAGATGTGTTGTACATATACAGACTGTAGTGGACTGACAAAGCAGCCAGTCCACAGTGAAGTAGCCGAAAGGGCACGCGTCAACTCACGCCGTCTGGCGTTAAGTCTGGAACAGGATGCGTAATGAATGTGATAAAGAAAAGAACGTAGCTACTACAACACTTAACTTTTATATTGTCCTTTGGTGTACAGCATTCTGGATGATACAAGTGAGACTATCTTGAGGTACATGCAATGGTACAAATGGCGCCTTGCTAGGTCGTAGCCATTAACTTAGCTGAAGGCTATTCTAACTGTCTCTCGGCAAATGAGAGAAAGGCTTCGTCAGTGTAGTCGCTAGCAACGTCGTCGTACAACTGGGGCGAGTGCTAGTCAGTCTCTCGAGACCTGCCTTGTGGTGGCGCTCGGTCTGCGATCCTGACAGTGGCGACACGCGGGTCCGACATGTACTAATGGACCGCGGCCGATTTAAGCTACCACCTAGCAAGTGTGGTGTCTGGCGGTGACACCACACAGACAAACAAATGATTACAATTTTCGAAAAAATTGGAGATTTTTTCAAGAAAAAGCTTCAGAAACTGGACATGTCAATAACGCTTTGGTCCGCTTTTGGCCATTATGTAAGCAGTTATTCGGTTTGGCATTCGTTGATTGCTCTATTCTACGTCTTTTACAACAATTGTTCTATGTCCTCCTGAGGGCTATCGTGCCAAACTCTGTCCAACTGGCACAGTGGAGGCACCTGCCTATAATGCTCCAAACCCTCTCAATCGGGAAAGATCCAGCTACCTTGGTGGCCAAAGTTGGTTTCGTAAGCACGAAGACAAGCAGCATAAACTTCCGCCGTGTGCGGTCGGGCATTATTTTGCTGAAATGTAAGCACAGGATGTCTTGCCAAGAAGGGTAGCGAAATGGGGCGTACAATATTGTCGACATACCAAAGTGTCCCTGCTATGGAAAGAAATGGCACCCCGGACCATGACTGCTGGTTGTTGGGCGGTATGACGGGAGAGTCAGGTTCGTATCCCACTGCTGGCTGGGGCGTCTCCAGACACATCTTCGCTGGTCATCAGTGCACAATTCGAAGTGCACAATGGAATAACTTGGCCCCGATGAACAGCATTGACGTGTCTGAAGGTGTCCTAAACAGCAGTGGGATACCAATCAGATTGACGCCCGCCGTACGGCCTGACAATCAGGAGTCATGATCTGGGGTGCCGTTTCTTTTCGTAGCAGGACACCTTTGGTTGTCTTGTACGGCAGCTTTACAGCGCAGAGGTACGATGACGATTTTCTACACCTCTTCAGGCAATTCATCCTCGATTTACACTTCAGCAAGATGAAGCCGTCACACCCCGGCCCCCCTTCCGCCCCCCCGCCCGCACGCGGCGAGAGGTTTTACTGTTTTTCTTTGCACTTGTCAAACTGGCCAGCAAGGTTGCCGAATCTCTCCTCAATTGAGAACGGCTGGAGAATTGTAGGCTATGCTCTCCAGCAGTGGGGATCTTGACCATCTAACACACCAGTTGGACAGAATTTAGGACGATACCCCTCAAGAGGACATACAACAATTCAGTCAATTACTGTCAAGCCGATTAACTGTTTGCATAAGATTCAGAGATGGACCAATGTGTTACTGACTTGCTCAATTTTTGAAGCTCTCTTGAACGAATCATCTAATTTTTCTGTATTTGTAATCATCTGTTTTTCTGTACATGTACATCACATCGATTTCCATACCAAGGGATTAACCATTCACGATACGTATTTTTTTCTTAGAGTGTATTTTTATTGACCCTATCCAAGGATAGGCTAATAGTCTAAAGAATGATTTTCGAGGTGAGAAGCATGATTGTTGTCAATGCCAGTTTGAAAAGAATTGGATCTGTTGAGGTATTCGAAACTATTTTTGCATTCCATGGGTTAGAAAATTAATTGGTCCATGCACGACAGTGCAGGGTATCAATATGAACCAAAAAGACGTGGGGCAAATGGCGATTCTGCAGACCATATCCTGCGGTCTATTGATCTCAAAGATAAGGGATCAAGTGTTGGATTGCTCTTGGCCTAGCGACCACATGTATATCTACCAGCTGAATAGGCACACTGTAGCTGTCCTACACTACAGGGTCAAAATTTAAAATTTACACACGTCGTCCAGACTAGAAAAATTGAAAAAAATGGCTAATTCTCTAGTACTAGGTGCGAACTAAGATTGGCCTTAAACGACTTATAAAAGCACCATTTGTTCATGGGCAGTTCCTGAGAAAACACCAAAAATCAACGAATTTTCGGTACGGAAAGTGCCAATTGTGGGAATCGACATTTCTATGGTTTTTATTCATGGAAGATCTACGAAATTTTTATTATATATTCTTAAGATGGCGCTCTCGTGGAAATTTGAAACATTTTAGATATAATTACCCGTTACCGAAATCCAGAGGGTCAGGGTTTCTGGACCTATGCAGCAAAAACGGGTGGTCAACTGATTTTGCACTGGTGCCGCAATTATCTAAATAACTAACTATAAAAATGGCTCTGATTTTAACTTTACTTTCCTTAGACATTCATCTAGAAACACCATTTTGCCGTTTTCGAAAGTGTGCATCCGTTATCAGGATACATACGAAAATCATGACTTTTGTGTAACAAAAGTACCAGTTGGGTGGAAAGTGACTCAACTCACGTACTTATATACTGTCTTAGGCGTAAATGTAGTTTTAACTGACGCAGTTAATACATGTCAAGCCTTCTAGCGTCATTGCTGGGTTCTGTGGTCACCTACGTTTTCAATAAGCATTTTTCACTAATGAAGCTTAATGACGCGCTGTCTCCGTATAATGGACAGCCGGCCTCTGTGGCTGAGCGGTTCTAGGCGGTACAGTCTGGAACCGCGAGACCGCTACGGTCGCAGGTTCGAATCCTGCCTCGGGCATGGATGTATGTGATGTCCTTAGGTTAGTTAGGTTTAAGTAGTTCTAAGTTCTAGTGGACTGATGACGTCTGATGTTAAGTCCCATAGTGCTTTGAGCCACTTGTAATGGACAATGGAAGTATATACAGAAGTTTCCAACTGGTACAGCAATAACAAGATATGGGCTTAAAAGTGGCTTAATATGCGTGGAAAAAAACTTGAAGTGACTGCCAAAAATATGTAAGAATGGTGTGATTGTAAATTCAATAGAATATTTGTAATAACTTTTTACTCCTTTAAGATAGCAATCAGATGCCGGATATTTTCGATGAAATGCGATCGATGAGCAAAGTATCAAGAAAAACTGTAAAGAAAACGATTTTGTGTTAACCTTATACTATGCGTATTATTTGTTGTTTACATGTGTAAAAGTACATAGATATATCGAAGCATGTAAATAGATTGTCAAAATCTTATTGACCTGTAGAATTCGCTTTACGTAAGCAGCATTCGTTACTATAGCAACGAAACGAACTTGTAACGTAGCACGAAAAATAGGAACATATTTCTCTTTAAAATACTGTGGCAGAAAAGTAGTGAATCAGCCGCCTCAGTCCTCCTCCTTCTTCACCAAAATTTTTGGCATGCAAAATTTTCGCGTTTTCTGTGCTGAGAGAGAGTAGCTGACAAGACAGTGAGGGTGGGAGAGAAATAGAGCAGACACAGTGATGGTGAGGAAGGAAGACAAAAGGGGAAACAGTGGCAGTGGGATGTACTGTAAATAAATGCGAGAAAAAGGAGGCAGTGGGAGAGAGAAATAAGCTGAAAAGCCAAAGAAACTGGTACACCTGCCTAATATCGTGTAGGGCCCCCACAAGCACGCAGAAGTGCAACAACACGACGTAGTATGGACTCGCCTAATGACTCAAGTACTGATGGAGCGAGCAGACATCATTAATCCTGCACGGCTGTCCCTAAATCCGTAAGAGTACGAGGGCGGGTGGGGGTGTGGAGATCTCTTCTGAGCGGCACGCCCCAAGGCATCACGGATATGCTCAATAATGTTCATGTCTGTGGAGTTTGGTGGCCAGCACGAGTGTTTAAACTCAGAAGAGTGTTCCTGGAGCTACTCTGTAGCAATTCCGGCGTTAGGGATGTCGCATTGTCCTGCTGGAATTGTCCAAGTCTGTCGGACTGCACAATGGACATGAATGGATGCAGGTGATCAGGCGGGATGCTTACGTACGTGTCACCTGTCAGAGTCGGATCAGGATTACAGAGCCTCCACCCGCTTGAAGAGTACTCTGCTGACAAGCAGGGCCAGTGTTCATGAGGGTGTCTCCATACCCGTACACATCCATCCGCTCGATACAATTTGAAACGAGGCTCGTCCACCTAGGCAACATGTTTCCAGTCATCAACCGTCCGATGCCGGTGTTGAGGGGCCCAGGCAAGGCGTAAAGTTTTGTGTCATGCGGTCATCAAGGGTACACGAGTGGGCCTTCGGCTGCGAAAGCCCATATCGATGATGTTTCGTTGAATGGTTCTCACGCAGACACTTTTTGATGGCCCAGCATTGAAATCTGCAGCAATTTGCGGAAAGGCTGCACTTCTGTCAAGCTGAACGACTGATTCTCTTCAGTCGTTGTTGGTCCCGTTCTAGCAGAATATTTTTTCGGCCGCAGCGATATCGGAGATTTGATGTTTTACCGGATTCTTGATATTCATGGCACACTGGTGAATTGGTCGTACGGGAAAATCCCCACTTCATCGCTACCTCGGTGATGCTGTGTCCCATTGCTCATGCGCCGAATATAACACCACGTTGAACCTCAGTTAAATATTGATAACCTGCCATTGAAGGAGCAGTAACCGATGTAACAACTGCGCCAGACACTTTTTGTCTTATTTAGGTGTTGCCGACCGCTGCGCTGTATTCTACCTATTTACATATATCTCTGTATTTGGATACGCATGCCTGTACTAGTTTCTTTGGCACTTCAGTGTATATAGTCAGAGAGAATAAGAGGAAGATGATGAGTATGAAAACTTTACTACAGAAAGAGAGCGGGTAAAAGGATTTAGAAAGTTCCTTATTCAAAGAGCGCATATACGTTCGCATGGCAAAATTTTTGTGTTGAAGGCGGACTGAGGATTGAGGCAGCTGCTTCCCCACTTTTCTATCAGAGCCCTTTTATGACCCGACAGGAGTATCTTTCGGTTGGTAAACTACTTACTTCCGGCTAATGGACCAATTCGCTCCCCTCTAATGTACAAATACGGCTTGATGAGGAAAATAAGGAGCATTGAAATAAAAACTAAAGTTCCGCCAAAATGTGACCATGGAATGGTTTCATGCAAAAATATCGCTACACGAGTTAAGACATCCATCCCACTAGAAGACGATACGATGAAGTCGTGTTTAGCTGAACGCGGTCAGCCGCTGACGATTCCACAGCCACACCGATTCTTGTATTTCCTCGTCCACAAACGTCTTTCTTCAGGTCCCCAAAGATGTGAAAATCTCACAGTGAATGATCCTGGCTGTACGGAGGATGTGTTTCCCAAACAAATCGATGAAGCATAGTTCTCACCGTTTGGCAGTGTGGGATCCGACGTTATCTTGAAAAAGGACTGTTCCGTCCGACAACGTTCCTGAGCGTTTCTGGCTTTATGGCGCGTCGCATAGTGCTGCACAGTGATTGTGGTTCCACACTAGAGGAATTCGGCCACCAGACGGCACCTTCAGTCGAAGAAGAAGGCCATCAAGACATTACACGGTGCCACCTTTTGGAGCCCGAGGACAAACAGCAAAGCCAAAAGGGGGAACATCCTACATCACCCCCGACTATAAATCCATAACTGTCCACGTAAATTATGGTAATGTCATGCTGATCTTCTCCTTTGACTGCAGGGGTCCTCTGCTCGTCCAGTTCCTCGAGTGTGGAACTAAAGTCAGTGCACAGTGCTACGAAGGCACTTTGCAGAAACTGCGGCACGCGATGGAGTCAAAATGCCCAAGAGTGCTGTCACGTAGTAAAAGTATTGCATATGGCATGACGTTATGGTTTATTGATGCTGTACTGATAAGTGCATTCGCGACAGATTTTACATACAGTATGCATGTACAGAACTGAATATATGTGCCAAATTGCTTTGCACTTCAGGAGATATGACGCCATAAAAAATGAGATGCGTCGAAAACGGCCGCTTGATGTATGAAATTTAAATTAATTAGTTCTTTTCTGCTAACTCTATTCGTAACAAATTTTGCAAAAAGTATCCAAATATGCCGCTGAATGTACGTGAAACGTCATATCACAGTACAATACATAGTTCAGGACATATGACGTCATAAACATTAGCACAAGGCCAGAGGGCACGTGGTATGGGCGTGGACGCACAGCTATAAATAAATACCAGGGCAGCTCCGGGTTTGTGCGCGAACGCCTACAGAAATCTCGCCAAACTCGTTACTCATTTGACTTATTATTTGTGTCACTGGAACTTTGAAACACGTGCAGAAAGTTTGTAAATATTTTCCTTCGTATGTTGCATAAAAAATATAGCTGATGAAAGGCACCCTGAGCAGCACTAGAGATAGAGGGGTATGAAAGATTCACATGTACAACTAACGTCACCTCGGAAGCGCCTTGAGCAATCTCACCCATACTTGTTGCACGTACAACGCAGCACGTGGAAAATAATATTGTGGTCGTAAGACACCACAGTCTTAGTAAGGAGCGTGGTGAAAACATGAAATCCGAAACTTCAGCAACAATTTCGAATGTGGTAGACATATGACTTAGTATAAGAAAAAAGAAATGCTGTTTCAAAACACCTATATCATCACTATTGGCAAAAGTGAGAGTAAGAAGCAGTGACATGGCAAATACTCGAATATGATCAACGTTGGCGTAAAGTCTACCCTGATAACACGTAAGTTAGCTTTTAGGTAGGGGCAAAGAATATAACAAACATTAAAAATTTCGAACAAAATTAAACCACAGGAGAATCTTCAACAAGGAGGAAAGCGTTTAAGAATAGTTCTAGCGCGAAGAAAGATTGCCGGTAAGCCTCCGTGTGGGCTTGGAGTCTCTCTAGTTTTATCTTCACGGTCTTTCCGAGGATGAAGCAATATATCTATTGCCTCTTCTAGGAACATAGGCTCTCGGCAGTAAACCACACCGTGAGCCAAACGCCTTTCTTGCAGCGTCTGTCACTTCATTTGGCAGATCATCTCTGTGATGCTCATTTCAACCTGTAACAAACACGCTGCTCTTATTTTGCTTTTCTTTATTTTCTCTATCTATACTTTATGACACGGACCCGAAACGACGAGCAATAAACAAATATAGGCCGAACGAGGGTTTTGCAAGCTGATTCCGTTGTTGGTGTATGCTTCGTGCTCCCAATGAACTTCAGTCTGGGATCTGCCTTTCCTGCGATTAGGTTTGTATGGTCGTTCCACTTTAAATAGCTCCGCGTGCACGCTCCTAGCTATTTTATGGAAGTAACTGTTTCCAGTGAGTGCATAATAATAGGTAATGCATCAATCTGCCAATTTATGTGCACTACGTTACATTTGTTTATGTTAAGGATCAACCGTCATTCCCTACACCTTGCGTCGATTCCCAGCAGATCATCCTGAATCTCGCTTCAATTTTCTTGCGTCATACTTCTCAGTATACAACAGCATCATCTGTGAAAATTCTCTAGGGACTTCCGACGTTATCTACTAGGTCATAAGTATAGGTCCTATAAAACTCCCTTGGGGTTGACCCAAAATAACTATTACGTCTTAAGACTCCTCTCCACTGACAAAAACGTGATGTGTCGCGTTTGCTAGAAACTTTTCAGTCCAATCACATAATTGGTCTGATATTCAGTACGCTCTTATTTTGTTCATAAAGCGGGAGTGCGGGACTGTATCAAAGCCCTACGGAAATCAAGGGACACGGCATCTACATGTGAGCCAGTATCTATACAACTGGCCTTTAAAATTGCAACACCAAGAAGAAATGCAGATGATAAACAGATATTCATTGGACAAATATACTAGAATTGACATGTTATTACATTTTCACGCAATTTTGGTGCATAGATACTGAGAAATCAGTACCCAGAACAACCACCTCTGGCCGTAATAACGGCCTTGATACTCCTGGGAATTGAGTCAAACAGAGCTTGGATGGCGTGTACAGGTACAGCTGCCCATGCAGCTTCAACACGATACCACAGTTCATCAAGAGTAGTGACTTGCGTATTGTGATGAGCCAGTTGCTCAGCCACCATTGACCAGACATTTTCAATTGGTGAGAGATCTAGAGAATGTGCTGGCAAGGCCAGCAGTCGAACATTTTCTGTGTCCAGAAAGGCTCGTACAGCACCTGCAACATGCGGTCGTGCATTATCCTGCTGAAATGTACGGTTTCGCAAGGATCGAATTAAGGGTAGAGACACGGGTCGTAACACATCTGAAATGTAACGTCCACTGTTCAAAGTGCCGTCAATGCGAACAAGAGTGACCGAGACGTGTAACCAATGGCACCCTATACCATCACGCCGGGTGATACGCCAGTATGGCGATGACGAATCCACGCTTCCACTGAGCGTTCACCGCGATGTCGTCAAACACGGATGCGACCATCATGATGTTGTAAACATAACCTGGATTCATCCGAAAAAAATGACGTTTTGCCATTCGTGCACCCTGGTTCGTCGTTGAGTACACCATCGCAGGCGCTCCTGTCTGAGATGCAGCGTCAAGGGTAACCGCAGCAATGCTCTCCGAGATGATGGTCCATGCTGTTGCAAACGTCGTCGAACTGGCCGTGTAGATGGTTGTTGTCTTGCAAACGTCCCGATCTGTTGACTCAGGGATCGAGACGTGGCTGCACGATCCGTTACAGCCATGCGGATAAGGTGCCTGTCATCTCGACTGCTAGTGATACGAGGCCGTTGCGACCCAGCACGGCGTTCCGTGTTACCCTCCTGAACCCACCGATTCCATATTCTGCTAACAGTCATTGGATCTCGACCAACGCGAGCAGAAACGTCGCGATACGATAAACCGCAATCGCGATAGGCTACAATCCGACCTTTATCAAAGTCGGAAACGTGATGGTACGCATTTCTCCTCCTTAAACGAGGTATCACAACAACGTTTCACCAGGCAACGCCGGTCAACTACTGTTTGTGTATGAGAAATCGGTTGGAAACTTTCCTCATGTCAGCACGTTGTAGGTGTCGCCACCGGCGCCAACCTTGTGTGAATGCTCTGAAATGCTGATCATTTGCATATCACAGCATCTTCTTCGTGTCGGTTAAATTTCGCGTCTGTAGTACGTTATCTTCGTGGTGTAACAATTTTAATGGCCAGTAGTGTATATATTCACAGCGATATGATATTTTTCTAAAGGGAGTTAGGATGTTTGATGAGAAGGGTGGAGACAAGATAGCTAAGTACCGTGTTAAGTCGAAAGTCAGCTACAGTGTTAGGCTTCATTGGTCCTCGATCTTCGTCTCAGTACGATGATTTTTCATTATGCATCTTTGCGTGACCGCAAGAAATACTTGAAGTTAGTAACGTAATCCGTGGTAGTGAACATAAATGTGCTTGTACGCTCAAATCCCATTACGTGTGAGGGAACTCCTTAACTTTCTCGAGGAACCTTTCAGTGCGGAGAGGATGGCACCAGTGCGGAGAGGGAGATAAGGCCAAGCAGGTCGGCGGAAGCATAAATTGCAGCCACTGCCATAGCGCCTCATAGCAAAATAAACCCGCGGCCGCAGCTGCACTCTCGCGAAGTCGATAAGCGTTTACAGTCCCCCACTCAGGAATTTCTGTGAGGTTCAGAACTCGTGAGTAGAAGTTCCCTGCATTTAATCTTCCGTCAAGTTACTTCCCAACACTTCTGGTTAGTAACGCGATGAGCATACAGTGTCATTCTCAAATCTTGACCACACCGAATTTTATACCGTTTTACTGTTATTCTTGAAAGTCCATCATTTTCCATATTTTCTCTACATTAATTTTCTCCTTGTGTCCAACAGGTGGTCGTTTGAAAGAAGGGGTATCATAATCGTTTTCACTAACTGATAGACTGATTCGCGAGAAAGGTGTGTATATATTATTTATTAGCGCTATGACAAACCCGTCCCACCGTAGATAATTAGTGCTATCCCTGCGAAGCTGGGTAGGTCGCTAGCGATCACAAAGGCTAACTGATAATTCTTCCATGAATACGAGGATGAAATGGAAAAGAGGAATGAAGTGTAGAATATTCAGCAGGAGTGACAGAATATGTCTAGCACAAAAGGCTAGATGATACGGCTGTTAGACCATATATGCTGTATGTAACAGTTCACGTTGTCCATTAAATGTATCCAGTTTGAGGATTATCTTCAAATGGGATTTTAAGAAACTTTTGAAAAAGATTGATTTGATAATCGCGTGTGGACATAACACTGTGAGCTTGTGTACACTGGCGTGGTATTTTTTGCCTGATCGATGGTTTCAAAGACCGAAACTGGTTGCTGCGTAAAAGCAAGACACCTAGCAGCTGTTTCTGTACGAGTTTCATAAAGAGGAAGCTTCCAAGGCCGGGCTTTTTATCCTGGCTGACGTTCTTGTTATGGGCATTAGGCAGAGGCCTAAGCCACGTTTCTGTGCCCAACGCTTCGATTTCTTCTGTACGAGATATCCTCAGCGGCTAAGACATCGAACACAGTTAATTTTTAAAAGTGTAGTTCTCTATCTAACCGAATTGGTGCATTCATTATACGTAACTGCCCTAGGCTCGACTGCGACGCCGTCCGACCAATGTCAAAGATCGTGGATTCGTGCACACGTGTCGCGTGGAGCCTGTAATGGACAATATTTAGCGCTGATTGTTTAATTTAGCACTAAGGCCTATATTCTGTGTAACTTCAGTCATTCCTTTTTTCTACGATGTTCAGATGTGTGTGAATTCCTAAGAGACCAAACTGCTGAGGACATCGGTCCCTAGACTTACTCACTAGTTAAACTTATTTAATCTAACTTATGCTAAGAACAACACACACTCACCGATGCCCGAGGGAGGACTCGAACCTCCGGCGTGAGGGGCCGCACAATCCGTGACATGGCGCCTCTAACCACGCGGCCACTCCGTGTGGCATACAGATAGACAAAAGAAATTCAAAACATAAAAACAACTTCAACAGAAAAGAGAAAGCACGGAAATTATGCAAGTTGTAGGCCTTAGTGCTAAATACGGCAACAAGGGTAGGCCAATAAATACCTGTTCTTTCATTGTAATCGTTTTCATGTTGGCAGTACGGCTTAGTACGCTCACCAGATGGCACCATTCTGTTTGAAATTAGTTCGATTTGCGCCCTAGCGACGGTAACAGCGCTGCTCCTCTCTCCGTTATCACCAATGAAGTCCAAAGTTCTGCAATCCGGCTTTTGTCGCCTGACGGTATAGCAGGAGCTGAAACTCATGGAAGACTTTCTGCACAATACGGGGCCAATGTTTTACCAGAACTTGATGTGTGTCAGTGAACTGATCCATTCAGAAGCAACCGACCAAGCGTGAAGGCCGAGAAAAGAGCAACACCATCAAACACACTATTCATGCCAACATTGAGCAAGCTCTTGACCTGACTTTGGATAACTGACTAGTGACCGTTGATAAAGTGGTAAATTAAATGCACATGACATCACACGTAACAGACTCAAATTTCGTGAAGTATGTACAAGATGGGCGCCAAAACAACTCAGTTAAGGGAGTAGGTTCACTCACGTGAGAATATGGAAGCTAGTACTGGCCCATCGAGCTTAGAAAGACGAAATTATTGAACAGAGCAAAAACGCCAGAGATTGGAATGGAAGCAATCCACAACTCCATCCAAAAGAAATTTAAGAGCCATCCTTCATCAGTGATTCTCACCGTGTTTTGAAATGCACAACGTCTACTTCTGGAACATTAACTGGAAAAATGTTCAATACGAAACAGTCAAGCTTGCGGTAACATATTTTTGAACGAAATGAAGCCTGAAATTCGAAAGACTCTCTGCGGATTATTGTTTAGTGGCGTTCTTCATATACTCTAACACAAAGAACACTACGACCCACCAAGGAATTTTTCGAATTGGACGGAAATCGATGGATGTGATGTACATGTACATAGAAATAAGTGATTGCAGTTTCAGAAAAATTGGATGATTTAGTCAAGGGAAAGGGCTTCACAATTTGAACAAGTCAATAACGTCTTGCGCCACCTCAGCAGTTATTCGGCTTGGCCCTGATTTCCAAACCTTGGCATTGTTCGATGTCCTATTGAGAGATATCGTGCCAAATTATGTGCAATTGGCGCCTTAGACCGTCAAATCCCGAGATGGTTGGAGTGCAGCCCATAATGCTCTCATTGTTCTCAATTTGGGAGAGATCCGGCGACCTTGGTTGCCACGTTAGGGTTTGATAAGTAATAAGAGAAGCAGTAGAAACTCTCGTTGTGTGCTGGTAGTCATTATCTTGCCGAAATGTCGCCCAGGATTGCTTTCCATGAAGAACAACGAAGTTGGGTGTAGAATATGGTCGATGTACTGCTCTGCTGTAAGGGTCCTGATAAGAAACAGAATGACACCTGTGATGTGACAAAATAAAAGTGATGTGGTTATTCCATGGAAAAGTTGGAATTTGAAATTTCGCTTACTGTTTTATCAATCACAATTGGCGTAAGAATCATGGATTGATCATTGTCATAAAATATTGCATTATGAAATGTGAACAGTCTTTACTCGCAGTTTCACGTGGCTTGAAGCAGTCACAGCTAGCGTGCTATTGATTAAGAAATTGCATTATAGTCTTTCTAATTACTTCATCATGGTAGATACGATCATACCGGGTTGTGAAGTTGTTGTTATGACAAAAAAATTTCCTAAGGGACCAGAAAGTTCTTAAGGGCGCAAAAGCAACTGTAACATCACACAAAAGGGAAATTCAATATTAAAGCTGATGCAAGAAGACGATAAAACAGTTTTCTTTTTGTCAATGTAACACGCACATTGGACTGCCGATCTTGGTGTCTGTAATCTTAGAAAAATGCATAATTAAAATGAAAACAATACTGAGGAGATGATAGCAATGAGCACTGCTAAATGATTCAATATTTCCAGAACAAATATTTATTATAACTAAACGCGAATTCTTTACAGACGAATGGAGAAACTGGTAGAAGCCGACCTCGGGGAAGATTAGTTTGGATTTCGTAGAAATATTGGAACACGTGAGGCAATACTGACCCTACGACTTATCTTAGAAGAAATATTAAGGAAAGGCAAACCTACGTTTCTAGCATTTGTAGACTTAAAGAAAGCTTTTGACAATGTTGACTGGAACACTCTCTTTAAAATTCTGAAGGTGGCAGGGGTAAAATACAGGAAGCGAAAGGCAATTTACCATTTGTACCGAAACCAGATGGCAGTTATAAGAGTCGAGGGACATGAAAGGGAAGCAGTGGTTGGGAAGGGAGTGAGACAGGGTTGTAGCCTCTCACCGATGCTATTCAATCTGTATATTGAGCAAGCAGTAAAAGAAACGAAAGGAAAGTCCGGAGTAGGTATTAAAATCCATGGAGAAGAAATAAAAACTTTGAGGTTCGCCGATGATATTGTAATTCTGTCAGAGACAGCAAAGGACTTGGAAGAGAACGGAATGTACAGTGTCTTGAAAGGAGGGTATAAGATGAACATCAACAAAAGCAGAACGAGGAGAATGGAATGTAGTCAAATTAAGTCAGGTGATGCTGCGGGAATTAGATTAGGAAATGAGACACTTAAAGAAGTAAAGGAGTTTTGGTATTTGGGGAGCAAAATAACTGATGATGGTCGAAGTAGAGAGGAACAAAAATGTAGACTGGCAATGGCGAGGAAAGCGTTTCTGAAGAAGAGAAATTTGTTAACATCGAGTATAGAGTTAAGTGTCAGGAAGTCATTTCTGTAAGCATTTGTATGGAGTGTAGCCATGTATGAAACTGAAACATGGACGATAAATAGTTTAGACAAGAATAGAATAGAAGCTTTCGAGATGTGGTGCTACAGAAGAATGCTGAAGATTAGATGGGTAGATCACATAACTAATGAGGAGGTATTGAATAGAATTGGGGAGAAGAGGAGTTTGTGGCACAACTTGACTAGAAGATGGGATTGGTTGGTGGGAAATGTTCTGAGGCATCAAGAGATGACCAATTTAGTACTGGAGGGCAGCGTGGAGGGTAAAAATCGTAGAGGGAGACCAAGAGATGAATACACTAAGCAGATTCAGAAGGATGTAGGCTGCAGTAGGTACTGGGAGATGAAGACGCTTGCACAGGATAGAGTAGCATGGAGAGCTGCATCAAACCAGTCTCAGGACTGTAGACCACAACAACAACAACAATGCTTAGTACTACAGTGAGGGTAGATTTGTATGTCCGTTTCATGTCCATTGAGCGCTCTTTTATATAGCCATTGTCCTCTTGAGTCGCTCGTGTGTCGTCACGGTAAGTTATAACAGTTCTTCTTTTTACACTTCATTCAAAGTTAGACGGAACACGTTTTCATAGATTTAGTAAAAATTAGATCAGACCGCCACAAATCTGCGTCCGTCTTACTTAGCGCTCAGGGCTTCATTTGTTCTCCAGCGAAACAAAACAGTGAAGGATCGCATATCGATCCGTATTTTTCTGTTGATATTGCCCCCCAAAGCCGACGAATTACATTATATATGAAATTCCACCGTCGTTGTGCGACGCCTTATTATACATTAATCATTCTTTATAAACAAGTATTTGCCTTCTGGCTGAAAGTATTTACTATTTGCTGTTTTAATTAAGCCAAAAGTAGCGAATATCACACACCCCAGACCGTCACTTCTCGCCGGCCGAAATGGCCGTGCGGTTCTGGGCACTGCAGTCTGGAACCGCGAGACCGCTACGATCGCAGGTTCGAATCCTGCGCAGTGCATGGATGTGTGTGATGTCCTTAGGTTAGTTAGGTTTAACTAGTTCTAAGTTCTAGGGGACTAATGACCGCAGAAGTTGAGTCCCATAGTGCTCAGAGCCATTTCAACCATCACTCCTCGTTGTCGGTCCGTACGGCTGGTCACAGTCGGTTTGATATGACATCACTGTCCGCGGCATATGCAGACGCATCTTTGTTGGTCATACAGGCCAGATCAAACCGGGATTCACCATTGAAGTCAAAGAGCCTCCAGGCCGAATAAATGTCTAGAGATACCACAGACAGCTGTGGGATACCACCATGAGGTTGGCCCACCACACTGCCTGACAACCAGGGTGTCGTTTCTTTTGACAGCTGGAGCGCTTTGGTTGTTATCCACGACACCCTTGGAGCACAGAGGTACGTCGATGATATTCTATGCCCTGTTCACTCGCCCGTCGTGGCAAGTCACTCTGGGCTTAGATGTCAGCAATATGGTGCACGCCTGCACATGGCGAGAGTTTCTAACTGCCAAACATTAGCTAGGCCACGAAAGTCGCTATATCGCGCCCGAATAGAGAACGTTTACAGTATTTGGGGCACTGTCCTGGGATTTTGACGATCTAACACGTTAATTGGACAGAACTTGGCACCTTATCCATCAGGAGGACATCCAATAACGCTATCAATCTATGCCATGCCGAATAACTGCTTACATAAGGCTCAGATATGGACAAATACGTAATTTACTTGAACAAATAAATAATTTAAATAAATCAACCAATTTTTATGTTGTAATCATTTGTTTGTCTGTGCATGTACGACAGGTTTATCGATTTCCGTTCCATTTGGATAGTTACTTCGTGGTGCGTAATATTTTTGTCTTAGATGCACATTTAGAAGAGTTGGAGCATGTCGCCCAATTGGATTTCCAGTTGTTTTGTCCACTTCTGGATAGTGTAGAGGCAACCACTCGCAGCCAGGCCGGTCGGGAGAACTGTGCGCGCAAACCATTCAGTACGCAGCCGTCGCCCACCTGGCTATGTGTGGAAATCGGCGACCGCCTCGTGAGCTGTACCTGCCGCGCGCCTAGCGAACACCACAGAATCGGACACTGTACTGAAGGACTGTGGGCTGGCAAGTAGCTGTCTGGGTAAGCAGGTAGCGATTCGCCGGTGGGACCGACACACCCGGACCTCGGAACCGACCGCTCGCCCATTGCCAATAGTACACGTTAACAGATCGTCTATTCGCGTCCAGGGAAACGATTGAGGTGCATACATGCCGCTCGAACGAAAAAATTCTTTTTGTGAGACTATTGGGATACCTGTGCAACAACTGACCAAATGCTCTGAAATGCAGGGCTATACTTTAGAAAAATGATGCATCCGTAAATTTTCCATTGTTGTTGTAATAAATTAGAAAAATATTTTGTAGTTATTTTTGATTTACCCCTGTAATAACAGGAGATGGCAGTGGGAACCGACAAACGATTTTAAATTATTGCAGTTATATCTCCTCAGAGATTTCTGTGGAGACCATTCATCTCTTAACGAAACACTTCTCTGTCAGCTTCCTTCCGAACAGAGTAGCGTCATGGACTGTTTTCTTCTACATGCAATAATGTCCAGGGAACAGTACAGCAGTGTTGTCTGCTATAATCATGAGTTTCGCGCCTACTTTTTTCCCTTTATGTGTATCATACCCCAATCAAGGCACAGGGGGAATTATTTTAGAACTGTATTCTGTTTTCCCAAACATTAATAGTCCCGGCATTTGCTTTTCAGGCAAGGAAAAACAGCAGAAAACCTCGTTTGGAACCAAGGAATTCGAATTACTTTTGTTTTTGTGGCCTTTAGTCCGAAGACTGTCTGGTTACTTTACCCTATGTAAACTGCTTCATTTCTCAACAACCACTGCAACTCAAATCCATTTGTAGCTGCTTACTGCACTGGTCTCCCTCTAGTAGTGTGTTGATGATTCCTTTATGTCTCAGAGTGTGACCTAACGACCGATCCTTTCCTTTAGTCAAGTTATGCCACATATTTATTTTCACGTCACTCATGTTTAGTACCTCCTTATTTGTGACCTGATCAACCCATCTAATCTTCAACATTCTTCTGTAGAAGCACATATCAAATGCCTCCACTCTTTTATGAACTCCTTATTGTCCTCGTTTCCCTTCCGTATAAGGCTGCACTCCACAGAAATACACTCAGGAAAGACTTCCTAACACTCACATTTATATTGTATGTTAACAATTGTCTTTTCGTTACACGTTGTTTTCCTTTTTGCCATTGCTAATCCGCATATTTCTTACTGTCCAAATAGCGAAACTCATCTACTACTTTTAGTGTCTCATTTGCTAATATAATTTTCTCACCATCGCCTAATTTAATACAATTACATTCCCTTTTTGTTCATTTTTCGTCCATTCAATATCCTGTCCATTTCATGCAACTCCTCTCCCAAATTCTTTGCTGTCTCTGACAGAATTACAGTGTCATTGGCAAGCATCAAAGTTTTATTTCTTTTTTCTGAACTTTAATTCCTATTTTGGTTTTCTTTACTGCTTGCTCATTGTGCAAATTGAATAATATGAGGGATAGGTTTCATCTCAGTATTAATCCCTTATCAACCACTGATTCACTTTCATGCCCTTAGGCTCTCATTACTGCCGTCTTGTTTTTGTACAAGTTGTACATTCCGTTACACTGCCTGTATTTTATCCCTGCTGCATACAGAATTTCAAAGACATATTCCAGTCAACATTGTCAAAAGCTTCCTCCAAGTCTACATATGCTATAAACGTAGATTTGCATCCCATATTCTGTCTTCCAAGATAAGTTGTAGCGTCAGTATTACCTCGCGTTTTATTACATTTCTATAGAACCCAAACTGATCTTCTCCGACGTCAGCTTTTATCAGTTCTTCTATTATTATGCTAATAATTCGTGTCAGTATGTTGAACCATGACTTATTAAACTAATAGTTCGATAATATTCACACTGTCAGCACCAAACTTCTTTCGAATTATTACATTCTTCTTGAAGGCTGAGGGTATTTCGCTTGTCTCATATATCTTGCACACCAGATGGAATACTTAAGACACACATGGATGGCTCTCCCATGGATATCAGTAGTTACGAAAGATGTGGTGTACTCGAGCAGTCTTGTTTTGGCTAAGATCTTTCATTGCACTGTAAAATTCTTCTCACAGTATCATTTATTCTATCCCAAACTGATCTACTTCATCTTCTCTTTCAGTAACTTTGCTTCCAACTTTATTTCCCTCACAGATTTCAGATTTCCCTTTTTTGCTTAGTACTGGTTTTCTATCTGAGCTCTTGATATTCGTATATCTGTTTCGCTTTCCTCCAAATATATCTTCAGTTCTCCTTTAGGCAATCTTTATCTTTCCCCTAGTTGCACACGCTTCTATAGACTTGTATTTGTCTTCTAGCCGTTACTGCTTACCCATTTTGCGCTTAACCGTCAATCTCATTTATAGACGTCTCTACTCCGTATCGCCTGCCTCACTTGTTGCATTATTATATCTTATCCTTTCATCAATTAAATTCAGTATCTTCAGTGATTTCCAACGATTTCTATTAGACCTCTTTTCACTTCTTTGATTCTCTGTTGCCTTCATTATTTCATCTCTCCTTTGTTTTCTACTGCGTTCATTAACCCTCCTTCAGTCACTCGTGACTAATGCTCAATTTGAAATCTCAACAACATCTGGTTCTTTCAACTTACTCAGGTTCCATTTCCTCAACTTCCTACCGTTTTCCAATTACTTCAGTTTTAGCCTACTGTTCATAAGCGTAAATTACTGTCACAGTCGACGCCAACCCCTGGAAATGTCTTATAATTTTAAATCGGTTTCTGAAATCTCTGTCGTATCATTGTATAATAAACGTGGAACCTTTTAGTGTCTATAGGTGTCTTCCACTTGTAAATCTTCTTGGATGTCTCTTAAACAAAGTGTTAGCGACTCCTAAATTATTATCAGAATGATTGCCCGGCTTCATTGCTGGTCATATTATTATTATTTTAAAAGTATACAATTTAACGCGTTTCGGCTACAGCTATCATCAGAATCTCTCATATAACAGAGAAAATGAGAAGCAATATTTCTACAAAACTTACAATAATGCATTTATACAATAAAGCAAAGAAGTACCATGTTTAAAAATCTCGATACACTGCATCACGTCAATTGACATGTACACTTCATTAGTGCTGTTTAGTGATGTAACCTACCGTAACTAACAATCTGTAGTCATTAGGTGGCTGTGAATGCAATTGGACTTATCACGTATCTAATGGAGCAAACATTCATGTCATGAGAAGTAATTTATAAAAATAATGAATTGGGTTTGTCACGTTAAAAGTTTGTCACGTTAAAGAGTTTATCTGTTAATAAATTCATTGTTTTAAGAGCGTTACACAAATTTTTTGCCGCATGCTTGTCTCTCATCACTCGTACGTAATTTTATAAAAGCGTCCAGAGCTCCAGCAGGATGCATTTGGGACTGAAAACAGCGTCGCGCACGCTTTAATTAGCGTGATTAACACTGCGCCTCTCCACCATCAACATGTAATCTCTGCCCCGTTATGTAATCTACACTTGTTCTCCCCACAGTTTACACCGGTCTCTGTGTTTGCATTTTGACTTCAGCACTGAAACGTTCCACTCGTGTAGCTCTGATGGACAACAGAGTGTATCTATGTAATATTTTCTTTTTAGTTCTCTTGACACGTATAAGCTTGGTTTTATAAATGTCGACCGTTCTGTGTCTTTGCATCAAGCTCTGGAGTGGATACGAGGAAACGTTATGACCAGAGCTGCTCATTGCAGGGTCTGATACCTCCTAGTGGCGTTGTGGGCACTTGACTTGGTAGAGAATGTATACCAGCGGAGAACAGATGAAATGGAAATAATTCTAACGATGGGCCGCAAATAGGAAAAGCAACTGACATAAGCGACAGTGTAAAAAACAGTAATTTTTGTTTAAAAGTTTTCAGTGACGTTACCTGTATTTGGGCACTGATGTGAGTCAGTGGTAACAGGTGAATATTTATGTCGGACCGGGGCTAGCACCGGATAACCCGCTTAACGCGAACGGTCGCCTTGACCGCCTCGGCCATCCGAGCACGCTTTCCGTACGACCCAAATTCCCAGCCCATTACTCATTACTGACGTAGACACACCACTATACATGAACCCCTTACTCTCCATTTTGGATTCCCAGATGAGATCGGCCTCGGTGTGCATTAGCACTGAAAGAATGGGTCTCTGGTCGTCGCACCTGGTTGATATATACAGGAGGTAACGAGCATTAGTGCAGAGTTTTCTATTGGTTCCTGAGGATGGTGTACTGCATAACATTACATCAGTATTTACGCTATTTGCGAAGATTATAGCTATTACAAGTCGTATGTTTGAGGTCGGTAAGTTCCTGCAAGTACGTGTGGCAAGAGAAAGTCATTAATGCTTATTTTCGCCTGGGCAACAGGTCAGGTGTTGAAGTGTAGATGCGTGGACGCTATACGGTTCGGCTATACCAATAGGTGTAGTCCGCTTACTGTTGTAGTGACGACCATGCATACAACTTTAGGTAGTAAATTACGTGACATGTCCGCAGGAAGACTGTTGGCTGCAGAGAAAAAACACAGATGTGTGTTCGTATTAAGGTACCACGTATGAAAATATCTGTACTTATAACTGTTACGTCCCGTATATAATATAGTGTCTGTTCTTTCGGACATGCCCGAAGCAGCAGACGCCTTATATGATTCGTCTTCGGCATGAAATATCATTGAGTGGAGTGGAATCGTCGCGAGTGACGAGTCCCGCATAAAATTGAGCTCCGATGTGCGGCGAAGACGTGCATTGCGACGCCCGGGACAGCGGAGGGATACCAGCCTGACTATCGTCAGCCTTTTCGTCCAGACAGCCAGCAGACATGGTCTGGGGTGCCATGTCTTTTCATAGCAGTACCCTTTTGGTTGTCAACCACAACCATTACATCAGAGTGGCACCTCGACGATGCTCTACTCTCCGTTTCGTTGCCATGCACGGAAAATCATCCTGGGCTTACATTTCAGCACGGTAGTGTGAGCGGACAGTACTTCACATCTCGCGGCGAGAGCTTCTGCTACATGTCTCGATGCTTGCCAAACCTAACCTTGCCCAACAAGGTTCGCCGGATCTCTCCCCAACTGGAAACGTTTGGAGCGCTATGAGGAGGGCCGTCCAACCAGATAGGGACTTTGACGACTAACGCTCCAATTGGACCGAATCTGGCAAGATATCCCTGAGGAGGACATGCAACAACTCTCCCAATCAATGCTAAGCACAATAATTGCTCAGTTTGTGAAGCTCTTTTTCTTGAATAGGTCATCCAGTTTTTCAGAAACTGTATTTAATGGTTCAAATGACTCTGATCATTATGGGACTTAACATCTGAGGTCATCAGTCCCCTAGAACTTAGAACTACTTAAACCTAACTAACCTAAGAACACCACACACATCCATGCCCGAGGCAGCATTCGAACCTGCGACCGTAGCGGTCACGCGGTTCCAGACTGAGGCGCCTTTAACCGCACGGCCACACCGGCCGGCAATGTATGTTCCAAAATCCTGCTGCATATCGATGTTAATGATGTGGACCTGTAATTCAGTGGATAACTCCTACTACCTTTTTTGAGTCGGCGATATATAAATACAGTGAAACACAAATAACTGTAGACACAAAAAGTGTTAGTAAAGCCAAACGAAGGAACCAGGAGAACGTTCCTAAGATTCTTTTTGTAGATTTTTCTTTTGCTACTCTCCTGAATCTCCTCAGTCTGACTAAATATTCAAGTTTTTGCTAATTGCTATAAATTTAGATTTACCACCCATAAAACGCTGTATACTGAAAGATCTTATGTCACACTCACGACGCCGTTGCTGAGTCAGTGTGCTCTATATTGGTTCAAATGGCTCTGAGCACTATGGGGCTTAACATCTGAGGTCATCAGTCCCCTAGAACTTAGAACTACTTAAACCTAACTAACCGAAGGACATCACACACATCCATGCCAGAGGCAGGATTCGAACCTGCGACCGTAGCAGTCACGCGATTCCGGACTGAAGCTCCTAGAACCGCTCGGCCACAGTGTCCGGCAACTGTACTTATTTGTGTGCCTGCACAAGTGCAGTACTTCACATCTATTTCCGCCCCATTTGGATAATTGCTTCGTAGTGCGTCGTTTCTTTGGTCTTAGTGTGTATATATACGGGTAAAACACGGATTGTTATGGCACGGCGCCTGGAAACAAGCATCTCGGTAAAGGCAAAATTGGTTTGCAAATCGCGTGTTACTGTCGTGAGGAAAGCTGTTGACGGACAGGGAAACAATGAGTAGTTGATAACACGAACGTCTGGGCTTGTCCGTTGTGTGAAGCAAGAGAGGTGAAGATCTGTGTAATTCAGAGTACGATGCCGCTGCACGCCGTTCAGAGCACATTGTTCAATACAGGGCTCCATGGTAGACGACTCCTGCGCAGTCCCTAGGTCACCCAACGACATCGTCAATTACAACTACAGTGTGCGTAGAACCGTCGGCATTGAGATGTGTGTCAATGGAAACGTGTCGCCTAGTTTCTTGTTACACTGGGTTGAAGGTCGTTTCTAGATAAGCAAAGGACACAGGTCGGTGAGTCAGTGTTATACTGTGGGCGACATTCACCTTGGGTTCAATGGGGCCTATGGTGGTAACCGAAGACACCATGTCACCTGTTGATTACGTGATCGTCATTGCGGACCTCTTGCAGTTCTTAATGCTTAGAAGCATGTTAACAAACTCACGTTGAAGTCTCTGCCACCAAATATGCTGAACTGAACCAGATGGAACACGTGTGGTGCCAGTTCCTCAGCCACAAAACACCGGACCGTGATTGACGGGATCTGCGAAGCCTGTGCATACACTAGGTGCCACATACCTCCAGAAAAGAACGCACAATTCGCTGGAATCCTGAAAACCAGGACATAACTTCTTTATTTGCACGGCCAAAAATGGGAATAAGTGGGCTTCTGACCCTTCTGATAACGATTTTTGTATGAGGACCGAAAAATTCAAAACGGCGGAGCCAGTAACGCGAAAAGAATCTCTAATAAATTAATGAAGCGCACAAAATATGTTTTTGGTGAATATTTATAATTCTTTTGGTGAATTTTATTACAGACTGCCTCAATTACTATCTCTATTACCGAGCGAGGTGGCGCAGTGATTAGCACACTGGACTCGCATTCGGGAGGGCGACGGTTCAATCCCGCGTCCGGCCATCCTGATTTAGGTTTTCCGTGATTTCCCTAGATCACTCCAGGCAAATGCCGGGATGGTTCCTTTCAAAGGGCACGGCCGACTTCCTTCCCCATCCTTCCCTAATCCGAGCTTGTGCTCCGTCTCTAATGATCTCGTTGTCGACGGGACGTTAAACACCAATATCCTCCTCCACTATCTCTATTACAGAAAATAAAAATCAGTAACTAAATTTCTTCGTAATCCTTTTCCTCGATGAAAGTGAAGAATAATTTACAGGATCTGTTGAATGGAATAAACAGCACAATGGGTACAGAATATGGATTTAGAGTGAATCGAATAAAGACAAAAGTAATGAGAAGTAGTAGAAATGTGAGCAGCGTGAAACATAAACATCATAAATGGAAATCACAAAGTAGGCAAAGTTCAGGAATTCTGCTACGTAGGCAGCAAAATAACCCACGAGGGACGGAGCAAGGAGGACATAAAAAACAGACTAGCACTGGAAAACGGGGTCTTCCCGTCCAAGAGAAGTCTACTAGTATCGAATATAGAAAGAACAACGTTCTGAGAATGTAACTTGGATTGCAGCATTGTATGTTACTGAAACATGGACTGTGGGACAACCGGAATAGAAGGGAATCGAAACATTTCCGCTGTGGTGTTACAGGAAGAATTTCGAAAATTAAGTGGACTGATAAAGTAAGGAATGAGGAGGTTTTCCACAGAATCTGTGAGGAAAGAAATGTATGGAAGACACTGACAAGAAGATTGGGAAGAATGACAGGACACCTGTTAAGACATCGGGGACTAACTTTCATGGTGATAGAGGTGGTTGTAGAGGGTAAAAACTGTAGACGAAGAGAGAGATTGGAATACGTCCAGCAAATAATTAATGACGTAGGCTGCAAATGCTACTCAGACGAAAAGGATGGCACGGGAGAGGAATTCGTGGAGGGCGCATCAAACTAGACAGAAGAGTGATGACGCAAAAAAATTGTAAATAAAATTCTTCCTCTTCTGCTTCTTGGTCTTCATCTTCATTTCCATCTTCATGTTCTTCCTCACCGACATTTGTGTCCTCTTCATCATCCTCAGCATCTAATTCCTCATAAACCTCTGCAGCATGTACCAAGAGGGCAATAGCTCCCTATGACAAAGTTTTCACTTTCCTCGAAGATGATTTCCGCTAGGTAGAAATGTAGGGATCGGTTGTTGCGAGAAGTTTTTGGAACATACTCTCCATATTTTTCAAGCGAAAAGACTCTCTGGCAAAACTTAGCTGATATTGCGTTATTAATTTGTTTGTTGATTCCTGCGCATGCACCTTCCGGTAGCTCCGATTGGTAAAATTGTAGTAATTACTTCTTTATTTTGTAATAGTTTATTGGCAGTGTTGTAGGAATAACAGTTGTATATTTGTGGGCGCACATATTTTTATTCGTATTTTACTGAAATTTTCAATTCCATTTTCTCTGCATGAATAAGAGAATTTTACAACTCACACTTGAAAAATACACTCCTGGAAATTGAAATAAGAACACCGTGAATTCATTGTCCCAGGAAGGGGAAACTTTATTGACATATTCCTGGGGTCAGATACATCACATGATCACACTGACAGAACCACAGGCACATAGACACAGGCAACAGAGCATGCACAATGTCGGCACTAGTACAGTGTATATCCACCTTTCGCAGCAATGCAGGCTGCTATTCTCCCATGGAGACGATCGTAGAGATGCTGGATGTAGTCCTGTGGAACGGCTTGCCATGCCATTTCCACCTGGCGCCTCAGTTGGACCAGCGTTCGTGCTGGACGTGCAGACCGCGTGAGACGACGCTTCATCCAGTCCCAAACATGCTCAATGGGGGACAGATCTGGAGATCTTGCTGGCCAGGGTAGTTGACTTACACCTTCTAGAGCACGTTGGGTGGCACGGGATACATGCGGACGTGCATTGTCCTGTTGGAACAGCAAGTTCCCTTGCCGGTCTAGGAATGGTAGAACGATGGGTTCGATGACGGTTTGGATGTACCGTGCACTATTCAGTGTCCCCTCGACGATCACCAGTGGTGTACGGCCAGTGTAGGAGATCGCTCCCCACACCATGATGCCGGGTGTTGGCCCTGTGTGCCTCGGTCGTATGCAGTCCTGATTGTGGCGCTCACCTGCACGGCGCCAAACACGCATACGACCATCATTGGCACCAAAGCAGAAGCGACTCTCATCGCTGAAGACGACACGTCTCCATTCGTCCCTCCATTCACGCCTGTCGCGACACCACTGGAGGCGGGCTGCACGATGTTGGGGCGTGAGCGGAAGACGGCCTAACGGTGTGCGGGACGGTAGCCCAGCTTCATGGAGACGGTTGCGAATGGTCCTCGCCGATACCCCAGGAGCAACAGTGTCCCTAATTTGCTGGGAAGTGGCGGTGCGGTCCCCTACGGCACTGCGTAGGATCCTACGGTCTTGGCGTGCATCCGTGCGTCGCTGCGGTCCGGTCCCAGGTCGACGGGCACGTGCACCTTCCGCCGACCACTGGCGACAACATCGATGTACTGTGGAGACCTCACGCCCCACGTGTTGAGCAATTCGGAAGTACGTCCACCCGGCCTCCCGCATGCCCACTATACGACCTCGCTCAAAGTCCGTCAACTGCACATACGGTTCACGTCCACGCTGTCGCGGCATGCCAGCAGTGTTAAAGACTGCGATGGAGCTCCGTATGCCACGGCAAACTGGCTGACACTGACGGCGGCGGTGCACAAATGCTGCGCAGCTAGCGCCATTCGACGGCCAACACCGCGGTTCCTGGTGTGTCCGCTGTGCCGTGCGTGTGATCATTGCTTGTACAGCCCTCTCACAGTGTCCGGAGCAAGTATGGTGGGTCTGACACACCGGTGTCAATGTGTTCTTTTTTCCATTTCCAGGAGTGTAGCTCAAAGCGAGAGTTGCTGCTAGTAGCTGAATTTTGAGACTGACTTGCGAAGATGATAGTACATACTGAACGACGGAATGAAATAGAAGGCGGAGTGTCCTGGAATGTTGAAGATATCTTTGTTTTTTGCTCGCTTTTTAGATTTTCTTTGCTTGCATTGCAGTAAGAAGTTAATTAACTAAAACCAGTTGTTAATTAATGAATAAATACTGAAATAAGCCTTTTCATATGGCTTTCATATGTTACATAGTACTTGAAATGAGTGGTTAAAATTTTGTTTTCATCTTTCACAACACTGCATTCATTACTCTTAATGTGGATTCTTATTTCGGCTACTTGACCAATACTTGTCGATATATTCCAGAATCTCAGTTTCCATGGAGCGGTTCACAAAAGGCGGCATGTGTTATTATTGTGCAAACCCATTACAGACTCGACGAATGCTATTCAGAGACTGTTCGTAGACTTCGTCCGCATCAACAGTTATGCGGTTGATACAGAAGTTCGAGGAAACCTGCTCTGTTGTAATCATAAAATCGCCCGGACGAAACCTTACGAATCGGACGGAGCAAAACATCGCATTGGTGCAGCATAGTGTGGCTGTGAGACCTCACAAGTAGCGTCAACGTCGTTCTCAACAAACGGGAATTTCGACTGCCAATTTGCAAAGAATTTTGAAAAAGGATTTTCATATGCACCCATGCAAGAGATAGTTGACTTAATATCTTAAACAGACAGATAATAGGAAACGGAGAAATTTTCTGAGTGGATTCTCACAAAATAATTCTGCAAAATAATAATCTTACTGAGGAGGCACATTTTCACCTCTGTTTGTTCTTTAACCGAAAAATTGTGTATTGGGGTCAGAAAGAATCCCTAGGATGATCCAAGAGTGTGACCTATATCCACTACGCACCACACTTTCGTGTGGCTTGTGGACAGTTTGTGTGATCGGACCTTTCTATTTCGAAGATTTCGAAAGCAAAGCAGTAACAGCGGTGAGCGTTATCCTGAAGTGGACAGAGACAGCTTCTGCCCGGCCCTGAATCAAGTGCATACAGCTTGTATGTGGTTATGCAGGACGGGGCTGCGTGTCACACATCCCGCGAGACAGTAGCCCTGCAGCATGAAAAATTCCTTCGGGCTGTAAACTCAGTTCGCGGCAGCTTGGTATGTCCTCATAGATCTTGTGACCTTGCTCCATGTGACTTCTTTTTATGGGGTTATGTGAAGCCCAAGGTCTACGAGAACAAACCACAAACAGTTCTCTGAACGTGTCATCAACGATATCAGTAGAAATGTGTGTGAAACACTCATCGCGAACTTCATACACCGACTAACTGCCTGCCGGGAGAGTGGAAGTGGACATATCCCGATATAATTTTTCGCACATAAATCGGAGTGTGTGTAGATGAAAATAAAAGAACAATTGTTTATTTCGTTGCATTTTAGACTTAATTATAGCATTTTTAAAAATTGCACGCATTTAGTGAAACGTGGCGTTGTTGAAGTATTTTGTCTAATGTTGTGACTAAACAATTAGCCTGCAACAAGTTTGAGCTCACTGAGTTCCAACATTCTATTCGAAGAACCTCTAAACTCAACGGATGATGGGTTTTCTGGGCTTCCTAATTTCGTTGCGATGTGAAAGGTAATACATGGCCAGTGGTGAGCCACGGGTGTCCTACGCTCAAGTGGAAACGAAACAGCAGTGAGTGCTCTTGGACGATACTAAAAACTAAACTCCGCCCGAGCAGGCCTTGGAGGCCCAAAGGTACCGACCGGCCGCCGAGTCATCCTCAGCGCAAAGATGTCACGGGATGCGGATATGGAGTGTCATGTGGTCAGTACACCGCTCTCCCGGCCGTATGTCAGTTTACGAGACCGGATGGACGATAGTGCCTCGTGCTACAAACGAAAAGTAACAGTAAACAGTCAGCCGGGAAGACGGCGATTTTTTTTTCAGAATACTAAAGGAGTTTTGTTTGTGGGTTCTGTGGAACATGGAAAGACATTCATTTCTTTCTGAAAAGTGCCATTCAGTGCAAGCTGATTATAATCCCACGCAGCAGTATTGTATACAGAGGAAATAAGTCAACTCGTTAAGAGATACGGGGAATATTGATAACTGGATGGTGATTATGTAATACAAAGGGTATGTATAAGATTTTTCTAATACGTTTGCCTCAACTATTCCAGTATTTTATTTATAGCCGAACAAGGGTTGTTTCCAGTTAGATCTCAACAACGCAGTTTCTTATTATTTTTATTCATTATCTGATGTGGTGATTTGATAAATTACGCCCCTAGAAAAGTTGACACGTCCCCTTAGAGAAATTTATGAATGACTCTGCTGATAAACTTCTGACATTATTTGATTTTCAAACAGCTGAGCAGAACTGAACGTACTCAGACATTTCGCTCTTTACTTATTCTGATCAGCACTAAACTGACACACAATATCTTTAGCGTAACGCAATCTGACTTTCAAAAATCCCTACAGAAGAATGGCCCTGACTAACAACAACCTACACCTTTCATGAATCACTTACCTCACAAAAATCTTCGTTACTCAAACTACTGCAATACAGCGTGCGCCAATAATGCCAGCTGAATAAAAGATTCTAACTACTGAAGGCACTAACTACTGATTGGCATAGTTAGCAAATGAAAGATTTTGATAGAGAACAAACAATGTATTTACCTTAATAGTGTTCAAAAGTCATTATATATATATATGAAAAGCGCGTAGCGTTGCGCAGTTGGAGGTGAGCCGCCAGCAGTGGTGGATGTGGTGAGAGAGATGGCGGAGTTTTGAGAGCGGATGATCTGGACGTGTGTACATCAGAGACAGTAAATTTGTAAGACTGGATGTCATGAACTGATATATATATATATATATATATATATATATATATATATATATATATATACACTCCTGGAAATGGAAAAAAGAACACATTGACACCGGTGTGTCAGACCCACCATACTTGCTCCTGACACTGCGAGAGGGCTGTACAAGCAATGATCACACGCACGGCACAGCGGACACACCAGGAACCGCGGTGTTGGCCGTCGAATGGCGCTAGCTGCGCAGCATTTGTGCACCGCCGCCGTCAGTGTCAGCCAGTTTGCCGTGGCATACGGAGCTCCATCGCAGTCTTTAACACTGGTAGCATGCCGCGACAGCGTGGACGTGAACCGTATGTGCAGTTGACGGACTTTGAGCGAGGGCGTATAGTGGGCATGCGGGAGGCCGGGTGGACGTACCGCCGAATTGCTCAACACGTGGGGCGTGAGGTCTCCACAGTACATCGATGTTGTCGCCAGTGGTCGGCGGAAGGTGCACGTGCCCGTCGACCTGGGACCGGACCGCAGCGACGCACGGATGCACGCCAAGACCGTAGGATCCTACGCAGTGCCGTAGGGGACCGCACCGCCACTTCCCAGCAAATTAGGGACACTGTTGCTCCTGGGGTATCGGCGAGGACCATTCGCAACCGTCTCCATGAAGCTGGGCTACGGTCCCGCACACCGTTAGGCCGTCTTCCGCTCACGCCCCAACATCGTGCAGCCCGCCTCCAGTGGTGTCGCGACAGGCGTGAATGGAGGGACGAATGGAGACGTGTCGTCTTCAGCGATGAGAGTCGCTTCTGCCTTGGTGCCAATGATGGTCGTATGCGTGTTTGGCGCCGTGCAGGTGAGCGCCACAATCAGGACTGCATACGACCGAGGCACACAGGGCCAACACCCGGCATCATGGTGTGGGGAGCGATCTCCTACACTGGCCGTACACCAATGGTGATCGTCGAGGGGACACTGAATAGTGCACGGTACATCCAAACCGTCATCGAACCCATCGTTCTACCATTCCTAGACCGGCAAGGGAACATACTGTTCCAACAGGACAATGCACGTCCGCATGTATCCCGTGCCACCCAACGTGCTCTAGAAGGTGTAAGTCAACTACCCTGGCCAGCAAGATCTCCGGATCTGTCCCCCATTGAGCATGTTTGGGACTGGATGAAGCGTCGTCTCACGCGGTCTGCACGTCCAGCACGAACGCTGGTCCACCTGAGGCGCCAGGTGGAAATGGCATGGCAAGCCGTTCCACAGGACTACATCTAGCATCTCTACGATCGTCTCCATGGGAGAATAGCAGCCTGCATTGCTGCGAAAGGTGGATATACACTGTACTAGTGCCGACATTGTGCATGCTCTGTTGCCTGTGTCTATGTGCCTGTGGTTCTGTCAGTGTGATCATGTGATGTATCTGACCCCAGGAATGTGTCAATAAAGTTTCCCCTTCCTGGGACAATGAATTCACGGTGTTCTTATTTCAATTTCCAGGAGTGTATATATATTGACTGACAGAACCCAGTACTTTATATTGGCCGACGAACGTTCAACAGAAACGAAAACAACACATGCGTGTCTCACGGATATCTCCGTTTTGCCCAGTATACAAAAACTATGTATCAGATAAGATCGGAATTGCTGTATGATTGCTTGCTGCTGCAGAAAAGTGCCGCAGTTATTCGATCGTATATGAAATGCAGAATACATTAACACAATTGCCATTCTGTGAAGTTAATGTGCATAGATGCAAATAATTCGCATAACGAACGCAGAGAACCCTCCGGTAAGCGATTACAAAGTTACTGGGGAACATCGCAAGCATTTTACATTGTATATTTTTTTAATGGTAATATCAAGAAGCAATAAGCAATTGCACTATCATATGGGCTTAGTGTTAGGGAACGCGAATGCAATACTTAAACTTGTGAAGAGACATCTGAGAAAGAGCTGAAAGTTGCACCAACGTTTCAATCCTACAGGAAACCGACACAAATCCAACCAGTCGATAAACAAATCTATACTCATAGAAGACGAGCAATTGCAGTGCACTTACATTCACTGAATAATAAGTAACTGATCGCTGAGATTGACTACTGTGCATACGTTTAACGATGTCACAGTGAAAACAGTAAACTTAGCTGCACAACAGGTCATATTTGGTTTTATGGCGACTCCTAATCGTGGAAAAATTATAGGACAATTAGAGGATGTTAAAATTTTATTCATGCTTATCTTATAAAAGGATTTTTTCTTCACTGTAGTTGATTCACAAAATTAACAGGCACTTGACGCAGAGCAAACTTCCCTAAACTCGCGATTGAATTTACACGAAATGATCCTAAGATTGTGACAAGGTAATAAATTATGTGGAAAACTTCATGAAGAAAACGCAATGAGGTATCCTTACATGGGCAGCTCGCTATTCAAAGTTACTGGCACATAATCACAAATTAAAAGTGATATCGGCATCTCAAGTTGAGTACCATTATAAGTCAACAGCGAGCTGCTCAGAATATGGATAGCACTACAACAGATTGGGACAGTTACATTTCCCCAAACTCAGCAAAGCGCGTGCTGAATGGAGGCTGGAAGATTAATAACCACAGATCACCGTTCTACATCCTCAGCGGACGGCTGTTGTTGCCAATATTACGGACGAGAATATCGCTTAATTCATGGAGAAACAAATGCAGCAGGAAGTTCTCATCTAGGTGCGCAAAACGCACATTAACAAACATGAGGTTGACGCCATTACGGAGCAGTGTCTTCTCTGTTGGCTGCAGGGGTGACGCAATCGTTTGGATGCACCAGCATTTTTTTGAGCGGTAGCAACTGACTTCGTGCTCAAGCTGGCTGGGTGGTGCCACGGTGCCTCTTCCTTTGATGTTCATGGAAAAAAGGGAAAAAAGTCATGCCCAGTTATTCTGTGGTGGCGATAGAGGCGCCACGGCTTCCTCTGCCCTCAGTGACGTCAGGCGCTGGCTCTGCCGAGAAAGGCAAGAGCAGGCCACCGCCCATCTGTCTAGGGAGGCTTTTCTAATGTTGTTCACCGTCTACCTTCTGCTGACGATCAGGAACATGAGACCAGTATGAGAGCACTCCTTTCTAGCGAGAAAAAGGCAAATATATCCTTCAAAGCCAACATGTCCAGTACTCTTCGTAAAATAATCAAGAAACAGTGGCAGAAAAATGCTTAGAAGTAATGTCACAGTGCAATGAATGTGTAAACGAAATTCCATACATAATGATACAGTTTAATACTATATGGACTGGCGGGAAAAGAAGTGAAACACCAAGAAGAGGTTGTGCGACATAAACGAAAGTTGGTAGGCATGTTTCTACAGCAGAAAGATGATGTCTATTGAAATTTTGCACCTGTCGCATAAGAGTGGCACTAGTAGCTCCACAGTGAATACCAAGATCGGGAGTGCTTTAATTACACTCTGTAACAGTTGTGAACATTAGCTGCCTTTGAGATTTCACGTGGTGTGTTGATGTTAATCACGAATGCCTTTAAGGCGACAAACGTGTCATTATCAACACCTTACTGAATTTGAAACAGGTCGTGTAATAGGGCTACGTGAAGATTGGTGTTCCTTCTGTGATGCTACGGAAATACTTGGCAGAAATATAGTCACAGTACATAACCGCTAGCAGTGGTGATCACGAGAATGTACGGTCAAAAGATGGCCGGGTTCCGGACCACCACATGGCACTACCGACAGGGAAGAACACTGTGCTTGGCGTATGGTTCTGCTGCATCGTACTGCATCTGCAGCAGCAGTTTGAGTACCAGATGGCATCACAGTGACACAACTCACCGATACAAGTCGGTTACTTAAGTGACAGCTCCAGGCCAGACGCACTGTAGAGTGCTGTCCACTGAACATAAATCACCTCCAGTTGCGATTTCAGCGGTCAATCTGGTGATTCGGCCTGTTGTGCTGCCATTCACGAAAGCATTCCAGAGTGTGTTTTCCAGCAGGATAACGCTCACCCACATACCGCTGTTGTAACCCAATATGCTCTAGAGAGTGTCGACATGTTGCCTTGGCCTGCTCGATCACCGTATTAGTCGATTCCAGTGTATCACGTATGGGAAATCTTCGGACGACAACACGAGGGTCCTCCACAACCGGCATTAACCACCCCTGTATTGCCCGACCAAGTGCAACAGGCGTGTAATTCCTTTCCACAAACTGACATCCGACACCTGTACAACACAATGGATGCACGTTTGTATGCTTGCATTCTGGCGGTTACAGCGGTTATTAATGTACCAGCATTTCACATTTGCAGTGGCTTATATCCCGCTTGCATTAACCTGTGACCTTGCAGTATTACGTATACTTACGTATGTTCTCTAGAGAGTGAGTGGCCGAGCGGTGCTAGGCGCTACAGTCTGGAACCGCGCGACCGCTACAGGTTCGAATCCTGCCTCGGGCATGAATGTGTGTGATGTCCTTAGGTCAGTTAGGTTTAAGTAGTTCTAAGTTCTAGGGGACTGATGACCTCAGCAGTTAAGTCCCATAGTGCTCAGAGCCATTTTTTTTTTTGTGATCTAGAGAAACGTATACCCGAAAATGCATTACTCCTCGTTAATTATTCATTGTGTTCCATTTTGTTTTCCGTCGGCGTATGTATACAGCTTAGTCCCAAAGGAAGTTTCACATTTTCATGTTCTATATCGTTAACGAAAGAGAGGGAAAGTTTAATAATGGGAATAAGATAAGGCAGAGGCATCAAGACAGTGACTATTTTATTGCTCAGTGCACTAATGAAAAGCGGAGAAAATCAGTGACATTGGTGCAAAGTATCTTCCGCGATGCACTGTGCTGTGTCTTGCAGAGAACACCTCATATAAATTTTCTCGTCTCCGTGACTTACGAGAGCAAACCCCTCGTCTGACGGTCACGCGCTAGGTGAGGCAGCCTAAGCAGCATCATTGGGAGAGAAAAATGAGCTCTTGGTGCCAGCCTTTAATTTCTGGCGTAGACTGGGCCGTAACGAGGCGTCGGTGGTGCCCTCTCTGGCCCTCGCGCTGCGCCGCGGCACGGCTTTGATCGCTGAGGCTGACGCGCCGCGCTTGCCGCTTGTTTGCCGACCGGCGGCGTCGTCGGCGGTGGAGGCGGCTGGCGAGGGCGGCGGGGGCGTCGCGTGAGCCCGGCTCAACCCAGCACAGCGGAGCACACCGCAGGCGGGGGTCCTGCACGCTCCTAGCCGCTGCCGCTGCCCGCTGCCGCCCCGCGCCTGGCGCCACGCACATCGATCTGCCCGCGCAACCGCGGCGTCGTGTGGGTTGCCGCTCGAGGCCACGGCAGGCGCAACCCTCGGGTCGTCATGACAAGCTATGACCTACATAGGCGTACCGGCTCCCTCAAACACTGGTGTCATTAGTTTAATAGACTGTTTAGCATCTTAAACCGATAAGGGGACCTGGGGGACTGACTTCGATTCATTACATTCTTACAGGATTTGAAGACCAGTGCCTGGATCTCAGTTTCCTTAAGTTGAGCTGCGCAATTACAATATTTCTGATCGCTCATAAATAGAAACATTTCAATTTTTTAAACAAAATAGCCAGCAGCATTAAAATCTGGTAATGATGAAGTTGTCAGGGCCGTTTCTCGCTAGTATTAACTATTGTGTACTTTTATTAATATTTAATCATTACTGTCGAATGGAAATGTTAACTAACAAATATTCAATCATAATTTTAAATAAAAACATCTTTTTGTTTTTAATTACTAATTCTATGAAATTGAATTAAAATTACAGACACAAATGGGGAAAGCCTTATTCTTAAACAAGAAATTATATGCATCAGTAATAAAACAGCGTATTTCATTTATATCTGATGTACCACATTTTTACAAAATATTAATTTATTGTGAACACTCATATTTTCATGTATTAAAAATAAAAAGATTTTACTTTGTTAAAAATTATGCTTCAGTATTTAACGTTTCTATTTGATTAAAGACTTGTAATTTAAATACAACTAAAAACGCCTCTAGCTAAGTTTCGGCGTTGTTGGACGTAAACGCAATATACTCAGTTAACGGCCATTTTGCTGAAATGTTTCATACTTATTGGCGCTCGAAAAACTTGGAAGGCGGCTTCCCCCCTCCCCCTACCTCTCCCCGCTCCAACCCTTCTAGAACTGCCTCATATTGTTTTTGGCAGTTTACTTCCACCTTCAAATCCGTAAGATCGTCTGTTGTGTACTTTTAGATCTGGACTCAGTGGTCAGAAATTCATATAGAGTTCTTTTCACGCACAAAGCACAGACTAGATCAGTTATTTTATTGTGGTATTGAACGGTTCGCATGAGATTTGGCCGCCTTCATATGACGTTACTTTAAGCGTGGCAGCTGCCCCCTGCATCTGGTGGTACACCTCTTCGAACGCGTTCTTCGCTTGTGCCAGGCTGCTTCTGACATCTTCCTCGCTTCTGCCATCCTGTATGATCGTTTTTTCTAGACAGGAGAACTGCATCACTCGTTCCACCTCTGTCCTCTTCCCCGATTTGATGCTATCCTAGTCTCATTTCTACTAATCTCTATTATCTCTTTGACTCGTGTTACTGCTAGTACCATCAGTTAAATAGCACCATTCCGGTTTACGTTTGGTTCATTCAGTGTTTTTATAGACGATAATTCTCTTTCGTGAAGATGCTATAAAATTAACGCACACTACTATCGTGGTGCATGAGGCAACGGCGGTCGCTTCTAACCATTGTAATGGAAGAATTTTCATTATCTTTATGTAACGTCGACTTCCTCTATGTCAAACTGCTCGTTCAAATTTCAAACCTCTCTCCTTGCTGTCTTATTGTATGTGACACTGTCGATGGTAATGTTGGTGGGACTGGTATTTTAAGCTTGATGACTATCTTGCATAGTGGGAAAAATGTTATCAACTGGCTCGTGAACTTCTATAATAACATCCTTGAAGAAGGCCGAGTGCCTAAGATATTCAAAAGATCTTAAGTACTGCCAATATTAAAACCTGGGAAAACACCAGACAAGCCTGAACATTTTAGACCAATCTCTCTCCTGAGCACCTGCTTCAAACTCTTGGAGAAACTCTTGTATAATCGTATTGGGACGACTTTGAATGAAAGAATCCCCATCGAGCAGGCTGGTTATCGACCACAACGTAACTGTTGCGACCACGTACTGGCTTTAACAACATATATCGAGAACGGTTATGAACGGAAACTTAAAACAGCTGTGGCATTTGTAGATTTAACCGCTGCATACGATACTGTGTGGAGGCATGGTCTTCTTAGCAAGATACTTGAGATTATCCCTTGCCAGACCTTGTACAAATTACTAAGTGATATGCTCAGCAATAGAACCCTTGGAGTTCATTTAGAAGGAAAGAAGAGTCGAACCATTGTTGCAAACAACGGCTTACCACAAGGTTCTGTATTGGCACCATTACTTTTCGATGTGTACGTAAGCGACATACCAAAAACAAATGCGCGGAAATTCTGTTACGCAGATGACATGGCCCTGGCTGTTCAACATGAAAGTTTTAAACAGTGTGAAAACTCCCTTAACCAATGCCTCGGAGTAATGGGTAAATATTTCAGATCTTGGAGATTAATTCCTAACCCAATAAAGTCATAAGTTAGTGTTTCATTTAAACAACCAACAGGCAACCCGATCCCTTGACGTTACCTTTGCTGGTAGAAAGTTAAAGCATAACCCAAACGAAAAATATCTTGGTATTAAATTGGATAGATCGCTTACATTCAAACCACACCTAATAGATACTGCTGCTAAGATACGTACAAGAAATAATATTATTCAAAAGCTCGCCAATACTAGCTGGAGGGCTGATGTACATACTCTGAAGATTTCTTCTGTAGCGCTGGTATACTCTGTTGCGGAATATTGCAGCCCTGTTTGGTTTAACAGCAGCCACATGTCTAAAGTGGATACTCAACTAAACAATACCATGAGAACCATAACTGGTACCATTAAATCTACCCCACTACCTTGGCTTCCTGTTCTCTGCAGTATAGCTTCACCACATCTTAGGCGGCAAACCGCCTTAGTTAATGAATGGCGTAAAATCTCCTCCAATACCAACCTTCCATTCCATCAAGACATTGCCCCAAATCTTTCCCGAGTAAGATCTAGAAGACCACCATGGAGAACAGCTCAAAACCTTATGGTTACGTCTTACGATGCTATGGATTCATGGAAAAATGAATGGTCTCAGACTGGACTACCCAATAACTGCAATGAAATATCATCTGGTGGAAACCTACCTGGTACAGACCTGCCAAGAAGAACTTTGGGTTATACTCAATAGACTCAGAACTGGTCATGGCAGAAGTGGCGAGATGCTCTGTAGATGGGGCACACAAGACTCACCACAGTGCGATAGTGGACATCCAGTGCAAACGATCCAGCACATCATTCAGGAATGTCCTAAGCGTGCGTTTAAAGGATCCATTCGAGAACTTTATGCAGCCTCCCCCTGCAGCCGTCGAGTGGATGGAAAACCTAGACATATAACTTTAAAGAGACTCTATAGATTCCATATATGTGATTGATGAATGACCTTATAGCAACAATTTCTGTATGATAATTTTATCTTATTTATGACAAGTTACCTTATTATAACAACCTGTGTATGCATACTTTATCCTTAATTGAATGTCCATAAGACGAGACATTATTTATGTGTTATAATGTATGTTGATTTTATCTTTATCTGTCTGTATGTATTTAAACATGAAACCATTTGTACTTGAAAACCACATACGCTAAATAAATAAATAAATAAGCTACCTTGGTGTGGTTTTTCGAAATCATCTTGGATGGCAGATATGCGTACGTCATCCCTTGATTCTTCAGCTTTACAACAGAGTCCATTAATCGTAGTGGCTAGCGAGAAGTGCACCACGAGTCTCTTTGTAACCCATGACCAAGTGTTGGCTAAGACACACTCTGTACCGTGGTAGTTCAACATGCAGTCTTGTATTGCGATGTTGAAAGATAATGCCACGGAGATGTCTAAAAAATGACAGAGCTACCGGAATTAATAGGTCCTGAATGTAATTCCCGCTGTCCAAGTTAAGAGTTATGCGAACCAGGTTGGTTCTAATGGCTCTGAGCACTATGCGACTTAACTTCTGAGGTCATCAGACGCCTAGAACTTAGAACTAATTAAACCTAACTAACCTAAAGACATCACACACATCCATGCCCGAGGCAGGATTCGAACCTGCGACCGTAGCGGTCACGCGGTTCCAGACTAAAGCGCCTTCAACCGCACGGCCACACCGGCCGGCTGCGAACCAGGGATGATCATGTAGTAGTCCCAATGTCATATCATTCCAACATCCTAGCTGATGCAATCTGGCAACATAGTTGTCCCCTTAGTCTCCGCATACTAATACATGCGTAGTGATGCTGTACGCGGACTAGAGAGAAAGGCGACCTGATACCTCTCCCATGACCATTGTTGTGGGCGCATCTGTCTCTGTGTGCCTCTCTTTACCGCACCTTCAAGGGAAGTTGCAACAATGTTTCTCTTCCTGAGAGTCAATGCTGGTCCAGTGATCGTTGCGCTGTCCGTCTGGATGGTTGTCTTGCTGTAAATACACATTTTTTCTGGCTCAACGCGATTCTATGACCCTACACATCCGAGCAAACAATACGACTGTCCTCTTGGCGCTAGTCGCGTGGGACGTTTTAAATCCTCATGGTACGGAGTATCGTTCTCCTCGATCCATCGCTTCCATATTCCCATGACAATTTGTGGATCGCGACTAACACCAGTGTCCTCTTGGCGTTAATCGCGTGGGACCATTGAAATCCTACATGTAGTTGAGGATGGTCCTACTGAAACAGTTCATTCCATATTCTCGTGACAGTTTTGGTCCCAGCTGACAGGAATGACCCCTTGGCGCTAGTCGCGTGGGACCATTATAATTCCACATTGTCATGAAAACTTTTGGATTCCAAAGAACGCGAGCAAAAATATCGTGGGTCGATAAATCACATCTCAGTAGGCTCTATCCGACCACAGTCGTATGCTAACATGCGATGGTACATGCTGGTCCTTCTTACAGAACGCATAACAAGTTCTCAGAAAAAAGCAACATCGAAATGCTATTTCTTAACGAACAACCAACTGCATGTCCTGTCGTATACAGGATGTTCGGGATTCCCGTTACAAACTTCTAAGCCTTGCAGAGAGAGTGAGTATATAATATTTTGCATAGGAACCCATTTTCGGAAACCTACCGTTTCCCTTCTACGACGGTTTCAGTTCAGATGTGTAACGCGTCCACGTCTGCTGACAGGAAGATAAAAGTCCTAGAGTTGCTTGTCCTAGTATGCGATAGCGTAGACGGAATGACGTGTACTACGTCATTTGGTCACCTTGACGTAACTTAATTTGTGTCCCTTGCTGCAAGGCTGAGGTAGATCTGCTTGCACGAGTTCTGGCCACTGTATTAGAAATTAAAGAGACACCAGGTCGTATGGAGAGTGTGTGTGCCAGAACATGCTTCGCAGGTACAATGTCTGTAACAACGATGGTGGTCGCCACATCGACCCCCTGTTGTAATGCATGAGTACCGTTCTGAACGTGCAGTGTGCCTGTTTGTTCCTTTTTTTTAATAATGAAACTACGTAGCAATTACGTGTTAATACAAACAAATGTACTTAGGCGATAAATAGGTTTTTTGTTATATTCCCTTTCGAAACGTAACCTAATAACTGTACTACGTCACGCCTATTCAGTTCCTCAAGCAGTCGTGGACGAGCTAAACATCTGAACTGAAACCGTCTTAGAACGGAAGCGATAGGTTTCCGGACATGGGTTCCTATGCAAAATATTTTGTACTCACTCTCCTCTACAGCGTCTAGAAATCTGTAACGTGAATTTCAGAATACTTAGTATGCAGAACGCATTGAGCTCTCTTCTTACATATTTTATGTGATTTCGCTGAAATGTCAATAATTTTCAGACCTAAGCTAATAGCAAACTTCGCGCCAATTTGACGATTGTTACATCCTGTCTTCATGGTCTCGCAATTTTAATAGCCAGCAATTTACATATTATTATAGGAGTGCAAGGCTCTGAGCACTATGGGACTTAACATCTTTGGTCATCAGTCCCCTAGAACTTAGAACTACTTAAACCTAACTAACGTAAGGACAGCACCCAACACCCAGTCATCGCGAGGTAGAGAAAATCCCTGACCTCGCCGGGAATCGAACCCGGGAACCCGGGCGTGGGAAGCGAGAACGCTACCGCACGACCATGAGCTGAGGACGTTATTATTATAAGCCAAAATATTTCGAGTGTACTTCAGTAGGTTTTTACAATCCTCGCCACCCATAAGAACTAAGGACTTTTGGAATGCCGGCAAGTGAAACTGGGAACTAATGACGCTATAAATGTACGAGGCCGAAAAAAGCCATTTCTCCGGCCTCACTACAGTCAAAACGCGAGGAATATTTTATGTGGTTCTCTTAAAACTGCAGATATAGCTTCGTCTGGTGGATGGGAAGAGGGTATGTAACGCCGATACACCGACGACTATAAGAAATTCTATGGCAGGTATGACCTTAAAAGAGATATCCTCATCGGTAAGTCTGTCATTTTAATTTCTTGCCTGGCAGCTTAAGCCTTTAGTAGCATAAAAATGACATATACCGCTAAATTTATCTTAATGTAACACGAAGGTCTTGGTAATCGATTTCATGAAGATATGCATGGATATCGCAACCAACATTTTAGTGAATGTACTAACAACCAAAGAGACGTACGCCAACATCAGTTCTCTTCATTGACTATAGATTTCTACTGAGCGGTTACTTAGTCACAACTAAAGTATGGAGAGGAAATACGGGACAAAATCAAATGGAACGATGTTACCTCAACTGTAGGACAAGCAGATAATAGGCTTCGACTTACAATCCTGTGGTACTGTAGCTTACCCTCTTGTTACAAAACACTTGCACGGCATATACTATAAATATACTTAAGTGTGTGGCAAAAATATCAAATTGCAAGTACTCGAAAAAACGCTACTGAAATTTCATGGACATACCTACCTAGTCAATTTAGAAAAGTCATCTTCAAAATGCCATTCTTAATGTGTGTCAAGTTTCAGTCATTTATTATTATCAGGCTGGCGTGCTATTATAAATGTGAAATGAAATGCAATTCATTAACATGACACATACAAGGGATACATTTCTTCCGACTTTTTGGTACCACCACGATTTTCCATCTTGTGTGGATCTCTCCACCTCATCTCCTCAATTATTTGCTGGACATAGTCTGTGTCTTCCCTTAGGGATACTTCCCACTTTGGTCCACTCTAGCACCTTGAAAATTATTCCCCCATGTCTTAACTCTCCCATGTCTTGCTACTTTTTCTAGTCACTCATTTCGTATATTCCTTTCCTCTTGGATTTTGTGGAGAGCCACCTAATTTTACTATCCATACAATACACTTAACTTGCAGCTACTTTCTATAATACGACATCGCTAACTCCTTGACTCTCTTCTTTTCCGGTTTTCCCAAAGTCCACAACCCACATCCACACAATGACGTGCTGAGAATGTGGATTCTCATAATTTTCTTCCAGAAGATACACCTGTGTTGCATGCTAGTAGACTTCGTTCACCCAGGAGTTTACTCTTTGCCTGTTCTGGTATGGTACTTATAAACTACTTCCTTCGGTCGACAAGCGTTATTTTGCTCCCAATAGTAGAATAATGTCTTCATTTCGTTTACATATTATTATTAGATACCTGACGTATGAGTATGGAGTAATTCTTGCATTACCTCAAACGAAAATATGCTATGACAACATGCATTAGCTATCGGTGAATAATGTTAGGAACGCTGTGGGCTTCTCCATACTGTAACTTGGGCTGCGTCTTCTGAATCTCTTAAATTAAACACATTCCAACATTTGACATGCCATTTTACTTTTACACTAGTTAACAATAACGATATATATGCAATATTTTACTATCATATTGTAGTACATTACCAACCCATAACACTGAAAAACTGAACTTCGGAAAATATAAATCGCGAATTCCTCTTACTGCTAGACACATAGTCTATCTTTTAGACCGAGCGAGGTGGCGCAGTGGTTAGCACACCGGATTCGCATTCGGGGGGATTACGGTTCAATCCCGCGTCCGACCATTCTGATTTAGGTTTTCCGTGATTTCCCTAAATCGATTCAGGCAAATGCCGAAATGGTTCTTTTGACAGGGCACGGCCGATTTCCTATCTCATCCTTCCATAATCCGATGACCCCCAAATCAACCAATCTAATTTTTGGAAGTACCTTGGCCTACTTCCTCGTGATAAACCCGGTAAGTGGTTATGGATGGAGAGAAAATTTAACGCTACATGTAGCGTAGAAACAGGAAAGCAACTTATCGAGAGATAAATGACTCATGTTTTCAGTGTATCTGTTCAGTGTAGATAACTATAATCGGTGTTTGTATAGCGTAGTGTCCTGTTGGTTCCTACGATTATGAGATGTGACATAGTGTGAAATACCGTCCCAGCACGCAGCCTTTATGTGTCGAATGGCACCAAGGGAACCATCGGGCTTAACCTCCCCAACTAAGGCACGGATTTACATCAACAGAGTCACAAGTCGGAACTCCACCAGACACTGGGGAGAGCTTTGGAATTTAATCCAAAATTAAATGGTCTGGAGTTATCCCACCACTAGGTTTCGAACTATCTACCTCTGAGTCGGACGCCACCGCACAAGCTTGGGTTAGTGACCAGATGTGGCTCAGACACAAGGACATACCGACGACAATGGCTGCTTCAACTGGTCCATCACGTGA
Source organism: Schistocerca nitens (assembly GCF_023898315.1). NCBI lineage: Eukaryota > Metazoa > Arthropoda > Insecta > Orthoptera > Acrididae > Schistocerca > Schistocerca nitens. The sequence goes on from NC_064619.1 coordinate 707,113,988, forward strand.
GTGTAATGTTGTGAACTCCAACCTCAAAATTTCTTCCTACTGTTGAGATAGGGCGAATCTGTACAATAGTCTGCTGGCCTTTGCGGGCAAACACATAAAGATCCATCGACAGATAGTGTGGCTGCGGCGACGCACGCCGACGCTTATAATCGCCGCAGGTGGGACGTTTATTGCGCAGAGAGTTGGCTGGAAATCGGGGGACACCACTACAAGGGAACAGAGGGCGAGTTTCCGTGCGGCCCGCGAGTGTCGTGATGGGTCAAACGTCAGTGTTCCCCAGTGGCGACCGGCGACCGCACAGTATCTCGCCGCCCGGGCAGAAAACAGAAACCGCTATTAGGATTATCGCAGGAGCGGCAACGGTGTTCATGAAATGCATTCAAACCGTACGTTAAAGGGTCCTTGAAATCGACGAAACATCACCAGGTGTAATGATAACGTATGTACTTATCAGCTTGGTGACACGTGTCGCAGTCACGTAAGAGCAGCGTTTATTGAACAGGAACAAGAAGAGCCACACGGTCATCGCAAACAGGACTGGGTGTGGTGGTCTAGTGCTAAAGCACTGGAAACCAAGATGTCACATGATCGAGTCCCGTATGGACCATGGAATATGTCATTCCGCCTTTTAACCAAGAGGTCACCTCTTAATGATACGAACATTCACTTGGAACTACACGGCCGTGTCCAATTGACAGACTTGCACATAGGCGATAAGCCTCACCTAATTGTATGAGGGCTGGAACTATTTATTTACAACTCGTACAAAATAGATACGCGTTACAAAGTTTTACTTATCTTAAGATTAGTCCCCAGCATTGTGTATAAACAGTTGCCAGCGATGTAGAAGTCGTAGGATACTTTTAGCAGTGCCAGTTGTGTTGACAGTTCGAGCGGCGCGGTCTATTCCCGTCCAATTTGTAGCAGTTCTGAATCGAATGCCGTGAAGTGTTTCCTTCAGTTTACAACTCGAGTTGAACTCACGAGGGTATAAGTCAGTGGAGCGCTGTATGTGGTACAGCACTTAACTGCCCCATCAGTCAAACAAATCAGTAACAGCTTGCACTGTGCGTGCTTGAGCATTGTCCTGCAAAATGATGGTCAGGTCCTGCAGGAAGTGTTATCACTTCTGTCTCTAAGCTGGTCGTAGGATGGGTTCCAAAAAAGAACAGCATAGAGACAAAAGTGAGGACACTTTCTGCAGGACCTGACCATCATTTTGCAGGACGATGCTCATGCACGTTCAGTGCAAGCTGTTACAGATTTGTTTGACTGATGGCGCTGTTAAGTGCTGTACCACATACTGCACTCCCCTGACTTAAACCCTCGTGAGTTCAACTTGATTTTTAAACTGAAGGAAGCAATCACAGCATTCGCTTCAGAACTGCTACAATTTGGTTGGGCAATAGACCACGCCGCTCGAACTGTCAACACAGCTGGCACTGCTAAGAGTATCCTAAAACTTCCACATCGCTGGAAACGGGTTATACACAATGCTGGTGAATACTCTGAAGCTCGGTAAAACTTTGAAACACGTATCTACACTCCTGGAAATTGAAATAAGAACACCGTGAATTCATTGTCCCAGGAAGGGGAAACTTTATTGACACATTCCTGGGGTCAGATACATCACATGATCACACTGACAGAACCACAGGCACATTGACACAGGCAACAGAGCATGCACAATGTCGGCACTACTACAGTGTATATCCACCTTTCGCAGCAATGCAGGCTGCTATTCTCCCATGGAGACGATCGTAGAGATGCTGGATGTAGTCCTGTGGAACGGCTTGCCATGCCATTTCCACCTGGCGCCTCAGTTGGACCAGCGTTCGTGCTGGACGTGCAGACCGCGTGAGACGACGCTTCATCCAGTCCCAAACATGCTCAATGGGGGACAGATCCGGAGATCTTGCTGGCCAGTGTAGTTGACTTACACCTTCTAGAGCACGTTGGGTGGCACGGGATACATGCGGACGTGCATTGTCCTGTTGGAACAGCAAGTTCCCTTGCCGGTCTAGGAATGGTAGAACGATGGGTTCGATGACGGTTTGGATGTACCGTGCACTATTCAGTGTCCCCTCGACGATCACCAGTGGTGTACGGCCAGTGTAGGAGATCGCTCCCCACACCATGATGCCGGGTGTTGGCCCTGTGTGCCTCGGTCGTATGCAGTCCTGATTGTGGCGCTCACCTGCACGGCGCCAAACACGCATACGACCATCATTGGCACCAAGGCAGAAGCGACTCTCATCGCTGAAGACGACACGTCTCCATTCGTCCCTCCATTCACGCCTGTCGCGACACCACTGGAGGCGGGCTGCACGATGTTGGGGCGTGAGCGGAAGACGGCCTAACGGTGTGCGGGACCGTAGCCCAGCTTCATGGAGACGGTTGCGAATGGTCCTCGCCGATACCCCAGGAGCAACAGTGTCCCTAATTTGCTGGGAAGTGGCGGTGCGGTCCCCTACGGCACTGCGTAGGATCCTACGGTCTTGGCGTGCATCCGTGCGTCGCTGCGGTCCGGTCCCAGGTCGACGGACACGTGCACCTTCCGCCGACCACTGGCGACAACATCGATGTACTGTGGAGACCTCACGCCCCACGTGTTGAGCAATTCGGCGGTACGTCCACCTGGCCTCCCGCATGCCCACTATACGCCCTCGCTCAAAGTCCGTCAACTGCACATACGGTTCACGTCCACGCTGTCGCGGCATGCTACCAGTGTTAAAGACTGCGATGGAGCTCCGTATGCCACGGCAAACTGGCTGACACTGACGGCGGCGGTGCACAAATGCTGCGCAGCTAGCGCCATTCGACGGCCACCACCGCGGTTCCTGGTGTGTCCGCTGTGCCGTGCGTGTGATCATTGCTTGTACAGCCCTCTCGCAGTGTCCGGAGAAAGTATGGTGGGTCTGACACACCGGTGTCAATGTGTTCTTTTTTCCATTTCCAGGAGTGTATTTTGTACGAGCTGTAAACAAATAGTTGCCAATATTAAATTTCCCGTCCTCATAATTGTGTTATGACCAAATGAAACTACAATCGTCCAGCCAAAACTGTAGATTTTTTGATTACTCTGGGAGATGGCTGATTGGAACTACAACATATGAAATATTAATTCACTATCTTACACAAATGGTAGAAAGATTTACTTAACTTGATACAATCCTTTGTGACAGCAGTGCGTAGAATATTTACAACTGTCATTGACTGTTAAAACATTCTTTGATGCCCACAATTACAATCTATTCTCGTGATTCACAATGTTCAACATCTACAAAAGTACATTTCCATCTGAGAGTTGTATAACACCTTAATCCTAGTCGATGATGTTGACTGTTTCAGATGAGATCACGAACAGGGGCAGAAATCCTCCAAGCTCGGCTCTATATTGACCTCCGCGCGAGGGCGCTGCTGTGCTGAGGGAGAGGGCTTGTCTTCTTTAGCCTCTCCCATTCACCCATTTATCGTTGCGGAGTGAGGCAAGTCATCGCTAATGTATGTGCTATCGATGCGTGTTGCCGACCGTGATGTGGCATCGCAATCTTACAACGATATCACCAATTGCTGCCGCACAATGGGAAATCACAGAATAATTCAATACAATCCTGACGTAAATAACTTCAGGGAAAGCATCTGAGATCATTCCGGCCTCCGGCTCGCTAATGCACTTCTATGTCGATCTATCCGGAGATAGCTGTTTAAAATCCTGATGTCGGATGGAATTTTAACTGCCCATTTTTAATCTGCAAAGGCGGTATCCGTGATGACGTACACTTCCTGATCACCAGCCTGTGTGGTAATGTTCCGAATTAAATGCCAAACCTCTCCACTGTGCCTCTTCGAGTGAGGATTTTTGACGCTGTTTATGGTGATTCGTTTGACGGATGTGGACGTTAAGCTCTACTGCCTCATTGGAGTTATTCTAGAGGAATGTATTAAACCTGTCCTTGCTCTCATCACGATACGACACAAACATTACACCACAAGTTACCTATAGTCAACAAATACACTTGAGTCACCACTCTCACACACCATCTTGAGATGGGCACTGTGTACTGTGGAAAATTGTTTCCTTTTGCTCTTTTGAACAACCCCTCGTGGTGACCTCCTGGCTAACAATGACATACGACCTTCCTCTTTTAGAAATAGACCAATTTCCAGGTGAACAGCTGCAGGCATAGGGGTACGGCAAAACTGTCCTTCGATTTAATATTAAGTGGTATATACAGAATAGGTGAAGTAGCAAGAGACTTTGACAAAACTCCTTCCTATAAAACAAGGACCACAAAAATGTG